>NC_081828.1:78003395-79206610 GCF_030867095.1 Alligator mississippiensis
CAAAATGGCTGAAACTGGTTTAATATAAACCTGGTTGAATGTAGTTTAACTGATTTGGGTCAAACCAGTTTATGAAACTTCTGTCCCAGGCCCCTTCCTGGTTCAAGTTAAATCACAATGCCCCAGCATGCTTCCCAGCCTTGGACTGGGCTCGGCAGGGCTGGACTGTCTACTCCAGAAAACAGGGATCACTCCGCCCCTCTTCTCTCCAGCTGAAGCAGTGAGGGCTGGCTGACAAGGGGGTAGGAGTGGGGGTAAGCCCAACTGGGGATGCAGCCCAGTCTGCAGGGGGGACTGCTCCCCCTAGGCAAACCCCGGCTGAGGTCAGGGGGCAGGGAGGGGCAGTTAAACACCCTTCCCCTGCTCAAACTTATTGCTGGCTGCAACTGTGGGGTGTATGTACACACCACAATTTTTGCCCTTTAATGTGCTGCAACTGCATTTCTGTTTGCATGAGCAGGATTTCCCGATGCTTTAAAAGTCTTTCTTGTGCATTAAAGTAAAACTCCTTGGACATTGTTTATTTTGGCTCACCAGGAATTAAAGCATCACGTCCATGGCTTTGTTGTGTGCAAACACAAAGGCACTCAAAGACATGAAATGAACCTCTTTGTCCACCAGACGGTGCTGTGACTTTTTTTATAGTTCACCCCTTTGAATTGCTTTCACTTTTGAATTGCTTCTGTTTTTGGTTTTTTTTTTCCTTGTGTGGTTTGCCAGCTCCCTGCTTCCACAGCTGTGTGGTAGGGCATGGGCACATGGTGGGTGGGGGCCCCAGGCTGCGGGGGCAGTGCTGGACCATCCCACTTTCCTTTGGCACCAGCCATGGACCCAGCTTAATTCCTCTGAAAACCTAGTGCATGTAAACACAGATGCGACTCTCCAAAATGAACAAGTTTAAATTTTATAAACCCGTTTAATTTAAGTGAGGAGTAAAGAGGCACCTGGAAGCAGAAAGAAGAAGCGATGAGCAACCCTGCAGAGTCCTGCTGCTGTGACTGTGGACTGCAAATCCCAGAGACCTTGGGGGCAGCAGGAATAGGAAATGAGCACACAGCTAGAAAGCCATCCTCTAGCGCCCCCTGGCTTCTGGCCTGAGCCACTACAGGCATGTGGCTGCATTTCCAGAATCAAAGGTAAATGTCTGTTCATTTCTGTTTCAATTTAATCTGTGCAGCTTAACCTGCAACCTGCAGACTAAATTGATTCAGCATTGGGTTTTTTGACCTTGTACCTGGCCTACAGGTACACAGACTTGAACTTTGCAAAGTAATTTGGGACATCCATGGCTTGCAAGAAATAAGGGCCAAGTCCTGCATACCTTTGGCAAACTGTGCCACTGAAGCCCAAAGGGGAAATTTTGGCCCGGAGCAAACTCTTATACTGTCATTCTATAACATAGTTTTTAATAGAGTTAAGTACGTAAATTAATTTATAGCTCCCATTGAACACATATAGCTTCAGTGATTGACTGGACTAATCTCAGCTTTCTGCTATTAACATAAATTAGTGAGAAGTAGATTCTCATCCATTCCTGAAGTTGCTTGGGGAGGGGATGCTCTTACTATTGAGCTCACCCTTCAATACACAGCAAAAAAACACTGAACAGAGTCATAATTTTCATTTAATCTTCTCTACCTCTCCCTTAACTCTAGTACTTAAACCTATTTTAAAAAGGCAATTAACTGCTTTCACAAGAAGTACCCAAGCAATTCCTCTAACATAATACACAAATTCCCATGATCCACTAGGTACCTTGAGAGTGCCTATTCAATTTTAACCATGCCCTTGACCTCCTGAACCATCTTAATAACAACCATTAGCCTTTTGCATTTGAGGCTTCAGTCCTTCCACCTTACTGCAGCTGCAAGCTGTACTGTAACACTGTCACACATGTACTTATGTATGTATAAAAAGTGATTTTGACCATGGTGGGAGGGCAGGAAGTTTTGGTGTCCCTCCCCACCCCCACAAACTCCCTCAAAAGTGACTGCCCAATTCCTAATGGAGTTAAGCAGACATGTTATTCACATGCAACCAGCAATATGCTAAAGTGAAATAATACCAAAGAATTATCACCAGAGCATATGGGAAATCAAAATCAAAGATACAAGGTGCTATAGATACTATGTGAAACAGAGATACTTCTACCTGTATCGAACATGCTCAATAGTGTCATACGTCAGTTTGCTACTGATGTTCTGACTATGCGGGTTGCCTAGGAGACAATAGAGACATAGAAGTTAATCATTAATCACACTTTTGTTATAAATTTTCACCACCCCCCCTGCTTTTATCAAAGTACTGTACCAAGCCAGTCTGAAAAGATGACAAAGAAAGATTTAGTGTATACTTCACAGAAATGCCCTGAAGCTCTTTAGAGCAGTTAAGTCAAGACATATAACAGAAAAAAGCAATTATGACAGACCTTGAAACTTCAGCTGCCAGACATGACTGGATCAATTACTAATACTTAGAGAGATCCATTAGAAGGAACTAGAGATATATGCTATTCCACTAGAAGGAAGCGATAGACACCGCGTACATGTGTAATAAATATGTACATGCATGAGCTAACAAGCCAATAACAGTCAGAGGGTTAGGAGGCTTGGTATGTTGAAGCAATAACCATTAATTCTTCAGCAGCTAGGTTTAAATCAGTCATATGTCTTAAATGGAAATAGTTTCTGCAAAATAAATGTGGCTCCTCTAAGATATCTATTCTATTGCAAACTCATCAGCCAGCTTTCCTCAAGTCAACATAAACAGCTCCTGTTAAAAAGTTAAACACACACACAAAAAAAAAAAAAAATCAAATAAATTACAGGTAGAAATCAGTGAGTCTCAGCCAGGGCACTACAGCACACTGGGGTGCCTTCAGATGCTTTCAGGGGTGCCCTGCATTGTTAGCACTGTTAGGTTTGCAAACATGATTCACAAAATAAGCATGATTCACAAAATAATCCCAGAGATTTCAAACAGGAATTCATAGTGTTAAAAACATTCTGCTGTGTTATGATCTTTCTGAGCAATCTGCAACAGCAGAATTTCTCTATTATTTTTCTGTAGTCAAAAACAGAGTGAAAAATAAGAGCTGACATTTTCCAAGGGGTACCTTGAATCTAAAAAATTTTGAAAACCACCAGTACAAATTGTTGCTGAAATGAGAATGTAGACCAAAAGTTTAAGTATTACTTCCTCATGTTAATAAGCATCTGACTTAACCAAAGTAGATATACTTTGAGAAATAACGTTTTAAAAAAGGTAAGTTCCTATAACACTATAATTTTTGCAAAAGACGGTAAAACAGTAAGTATTTGTCATAGTTCTTAAACATTACAGACCAGAGAGGGAAGCTTAAAAAAGCAACATGGCAAATTTCCAGTATGAAAAGCAGCCTCAAAACTTGTTCCTTGTTTTTTATCTATGCTTGTACCTTATTTTTTTCCATATGGAACATCCTTAGCTCTTCTTCCCCACTCCCAAACTGCCAGTCAGTACTTTAGCCTTGCAAAGTTTTACCAAAAGAAAGAACTGAAAATGGTGTGCCCTCATTTTCAACAGTGTCTTTAAATACTACTCCCTTCTTTACACTTATATCACCTTAATAGCACTTGAGTTGGTACAGGTGTAGCTGAAAGAAGAAACTGGCTCTGTAATTGCAATTTACTTGCCAGTCGTGATGAAGGGATGCAACATCTAACAGAATTCACGTCTTTCTCTCATACTGAAAATACATACAGAAATGGTTTGAGGGGCCTTCTTGTTCATAAGCACTTACAAATTAACTAAATAAATCCATAAAAAACTCTGTTGGGGCCTATAATTTTTAATATCAGGTTTCAGCCCAGAGTTAGTTGAAACATCAGAGATAAGACAATATCTATCAGGCTTTCTAATGTCTAGTGACAGAGCATTCCTTTTAATATTACTAATATACTCTTGAATCAGAGACCAGAAAGTGCATTTCTCAGTTCAAGTCAGCTTATACTGTTAAAATATTTACATGCAGGGCTGCACTTTAGGCTAAAAAGTCATCTCTATATTAAGAATTATTTCAAACTCTTAATGGAACTTATGCCACATACACAACCCTGCTCTTGGCAGCTCTGCTGCGGCAATGGAGGGGACAGAACGCTGTGTCATCTTGAATCTGGAATCACTGAACGGCTCAAACAAATGACCTAATGAAGGTAGAGAGCTAATATAATATTTACCAGAATAAGATACATACCTTGTTTTTTAATTGAATAAAAAGTTCTTTCTTTGTGGTAAGTAACTGAGTAGTAGCAGCTAGGGATCCAAGCTTGCTCCTTATTCTGCTCCCTGTGGATTGGTGCAAATTTGATTTTTGCGTTTGCCCCTATCAGCAGAAACTGTTCTTGCCGTATTTCTCACATATAATGCACACCCAAATTTCCAGCATCTGATTTTTGGAAAAAATAAAAGGTGTGTATTATATGCTAAAAATGTGATATACTGTGGTTTGTTCCATGGCTCTCTGTTTAAAGAGGAGCAGTTAGTTCCAAAGTCAGCGATCACGTGCTAACAGCTGCAGGGAGCACCAACTTGGCACACAGCTAGCATAGAATAGAAAGGCTCTAATCCGCAAAGATTTATGTACATATGTAACATTATGAAGAGCAGACTATTTCACTGACTTCAGCACTAAACACTTGCATGAGTGTTTGTTAGATCTGGGCCAGAATGTCTCATAGTAAGCCAAACTACACTCACGGTATACCAACCATGCTCAGTAGGCTCCTGATCTCTGGTGACATTTCTTAGGCAAAAGAAGTAGCAGACTCTTCAGAATATGTGGTAGCCTGCGTCCTACATGCATGTGCATCTCATACTAACTCCAAAACAACTGCAATCTAGACAATATTATAAATCAAATAATGCCACAATACCCTTCAATTTAAGGAACTCAAGGCAATCTATAAAAATAGATGAGCTCCGGACCACGAATGTCACCACTACAAGGTCCCAGCCCCAGAGCAGCTCCCCCTCCAGCCCAGCACTGCTGGGGCTGATCTCCACAGAAACCCTGGCCTTACGCTGTCATGGCCCTGCCACTCCTGGGGTCTCCATGGAAAGCAGCTGCAGTGATGTGGGCAGGGGCTGCTGGGAAATGGAGTCCAGCTGCTTGGCAGATCTGCCATTTTCCTGACCCCTGCATTATAGGGTGACCTTCCTCCTCCTCCCACCTGAGTACTTAGGAGCCTGGTGGTTAGGGCAGTCTTTTAGCTGTGGGTCCAACTCTCTCAAATAGGAAAGGAACTCACTCTTGGATATGGCATTTCCTGGCTCTAACCTTCAGGCTATTTTTTTGCAAGATGGTCATTGGGAGCAGCGATACTTTGAGAGAGAGAGAGAGAGCCCTGCTCACTCCTTTGAAAGAATGAGCAGAGGCAGGGCTTGGCAACCTTTTGCTCCATGGGCCAGAGTTTGTATCCAGGCCCTTCCTGCCAAATGTAAATCTCCACTGGCCTCTCCCCACTGTCATATTCAACCCACCTGCACCTACCCTTACCAGCAGGCTTGAGAGAGCAGTAGGGAAGGCTGCAGAGGCTGCAATCTCACAGTTGCCTTGGGCCTGGTTAGATCTTTGTAAGGCAGATGTAGCTCCTTCACAGGCCAGATCCACCCCATGGATTGCCAACCCCTGGGTATAGGTGCTTACTCTGCAGAGGCTGATTCAGGGTTGTGGCTCCCAAGCAGCTTGAGATACTTGCCTGTAGCCTTGAGTTAGATATCTAAGCCATAAAGAGAGGCAGAGTTTAAGATGTCCCTCACTGGTTCCTTTTGGCTACAGACATCCATAAGTTAGACACTGAAGCATCTAACTTTTAGGCTCCCAAATCCTCTGTGGGGTCTAGACCAAAACACCTTTTTCCAAGCCTACCAGTGAGCTACTCTCCAGACTCAAGATGTGTGACCCATAGGCCTATATAAATTAATTCTTCTCACTAAGTCACTGCAGCATAAAGAACGCATGTACCCTTCCAGTAAAAAAGACAAAAGGTTTTAGTCTATTTAAATTGTAGCTGAGAGGCAATGAGAAAGTCACTTTGTACTCACCATAAATGTTTTCTCTGAGATCATCCATAAACCCCTTAAGCAGGCTGTCTGCAAAAAGCGTGGCACCTGCATGGTCAAGGTAAGTAATTCCTAAAATAAAAGAGTACAAAATATATATTACATTCTAATCTCACTTCCAGGGTTCAGCTCCTAATTGAAGCAAAAGCCACATCAAATTTGTAAAGATACTTTTATATAATGGAGTCTGAAAGCTTATATGTGGAACTATTTTTTTCTCTTTATCTAAGGGGTTGCTGTAAAATTCACCACTGAAATATACATGTCCCATGTAAACTCAGAGTTAGACAATATTCACAAAAAAACCCTTTTAATGGACTAGCAGCAAAATGGACTACTACATATACAAGCTTTGATCCTACCTTTATATTTTGAAATTATTAATTATTTTTATAGAATCAGAGCATCATAGACAATTAGGGTCAGAAGGGCTCTCAGGAGGGCAACCCCTTGCTCAAAGCGGGACCATCCCCAATTAGATCATCCCAGCCAAGGCTTTGTCTAGCCATGTCTTAAAAACCTCCAAAGATGGAGATTCTTGTTTTGTATTTGTTCAGCACCCAGCACACACAGCACAGTTCTGAACTAGGGTGAGGACTCCTGGGTATTACAGTGACACAACAATACATAATAATTGTATTGCTTAATGACTGAAAGACTAATCAATAGTTTCAAAAATTAGCAAAGCTAGAATGGCGTACATGGGGAAGTCTCAAGCAGCCTGAAGCCAAATAAAAAACAAATTTAAGTTGTAATTTATTTAAATGTTTCAGCCCATTTTGTTGAACATAATTTTCATTTCATGTTTCAAGCCTCTTTTTATAATGATATTTATTGCAAAAGAAATTTGTTCTAGTTAAAAATATATCTAACAGGAATATTTGTCTTGTTTAGTCATTTTAGCTGTTTTTAACATTCAGCAATGATTCTCCCACTTCTTCAGTATGTCTCTGGTCTTTTATTATTCTTCTTCATCTCACTTTAAGTATTCAACTTATTTCAAGCTTTAATAACAATGAGTATGATTAAGATTAGAATTTAATATGTTCTTTAAAAGGTCTTCCCTCTCCACAAAGCTCAGGCTTTCAACGAAAATTCTTGGCACTTATGTAATATATGCATTATTATGTTGTTAAAGCCGTGCCTCTGTAGGTAAGGATGGCAGATGTTTACAATTATAAAATCAGCCTGGACATCCATCCTTTCTCTGACTTTCATAAGAAAGCATCTCTCATACATGGTGTCTAGTCAAAGAGTGTTTTAAAAATACCTATTTGAAGTTAATCAGGAAAAGCATTTGGAAGAGCTTTGGAAAAAAGGAATGGTTATTGTTTTGGTATATTATTTCTGAAAAGTCATCTAAATTTTTTCGCCTAAAAGTGTATCTCAGAGTTATTAGCAGTACGGAAATCAAAAGACAGATATCATCAATACTACAGACTGTAAAATACCTCCCCCAACATATACACACACGTATATTATATATATTATACATATTATACACACTCATGGCTTCTTCAGTGCTACAAAAGCTGTCTACGGCCCTAGCACTCAAGGCCTTAATCCTCTATGATCAAAGGATGGAACTACACTCCTGAAAGACAACAAACCCATCAATGCTCACTGGAAAGAACATTCCCAGGACCTTCTGAATCATAACTCAGCTGTCAATGAAGATAAGATCTACAACTTTCTGAAAAAAGCAATCAGAGAAGACCTCAGTTTGCTGCCTACCCTGGCAGAGGGTGGGAGTGACACAAATGAAGAATAACAAGGCAACCCGGCGTTGATGGAATACCTGCAGAGATTTTTAAATGAGGAGAACAACTTACATGTCAGCTTGATGTCCTCATCCTTAAAATCTGAAACAAGGAAGAAATCCCAGCTGACCTAAGGGATGCCTTGATTATTACTATCTTCAAGAAAGGGGACAGAGCTGATTGCAGAAACTACTGAGGCATCTCATTGTTGGCCAGTGCTGGGAAAGTTATTGCCTGTATCCTTGCTAGCCACCTTCTTCCACTTGCGGAAGAAATTCTTCCAGAATCTCAAAGTGGCTTCAGACCATCTCGAGGAACTGAGGACATGATCTTTACAGCACGTCAATCCAGAAGAAGTGTCGTGAGCAAAATCAACCTCTCTATTTGGCCTTCATTGAGCTCTCTAAAGCCTTTGATTCTGTAAACTGCAAAGCCCTATGGAAAATTCTGTCCAAAATTGGCTCTTCAAACAAGTTCATCAGTGTTCTGAGACTTCTCCATGACAACATGTCAGCAAGGGTTCTTGGCAACCAGAATCAAACAGAACCATTTGAGGTGAAAACTGGAGTAAAGGAAGGTTGCGTCATCGCTCCCACTTTATTTTCCATCTTCATCTCCACCATAATGCACTTTCCTGACAAAAAGCTCCCAACTGGAATTGAAATTGTGTATAGGATGGACAGAAGACTCTTCAACCTCAACAGACTTAAGTCCAAAACAAAGACCATAACAACATCCATATTGGAGCTCCAGTATGCAGATGACAATGCTGTCATTGCTCAATCTGAAATGGACCTCCAAACCATTCTTAATGTATTCTCAGAAGTCTACAAGAGTATTGGCCTAACTCTAAACACCAGGAAAACCCAAGTCCTTTACCAACCTGCTCCAAATGGGAAAAAAAGCCCCATAAACATGGATCACTTCACCTATCTTGGAAGCCATCTTTCATCAAAGGCAGACATCGACGCGGAAATACAACACCGCTTGAATTATGCGAGCACAGCCTTTGGACATCTGAGTAAGAGAGTCTCCTTAAATCATGGCATCCTTGCTGAAACAAAGCTCCTGGTTTATCAAGCCATTGTCATTCCAACTCCGCTGTATGGTTCGGAAGCATGGACCACATACAGAAGACATCTCAAGAGCTTGGAAAAGTACCACCAACGGTGTCCTCGCAAGATCCTTTGGATTAGCTGGGAGGATAGACACACAAACATCAGTGTCTTGGCCGAAGCAAATTCCAACAGCATTGAGGCCATGATCATCCAAAACCAACTTCACTGGACAGGTTATGTTGTTCACATGCCTGACTCCTGCCTTCCAAAGAGAAACTTTTTTCTTACAGCTGAAAGAAGGTCAGCAAAGTAGAGGACAAAGAAAGCTCTTCAAAGACACTCCGAAGGTAAAGATGAAGAGGTGTAACATAGATATCAACACTTGGGAGACCCTTGCTCAGGACCAACCAAAATGGAAGAAGACTCTTTGGTAGGGACCTCAACACTTTATACAGCTCATCGACAGGCAAAATAGGAACAGGCAAAAAGAACATCAGAACATCCAACACAGCAACACGGTGCCCATTCCTCCTGGAAACACCTGTCCTCACTGTGACAAGACATGTGGATCTAGAATTGGGCTATGGAGCCACCTGCGGACTCACTATTAAGATCCTTGGAAGACAATCTTACTCATTTGTGAGTGATTGCCTATCATCATCATCATGGACTATAAAATAGAAAAAAAGTGATACTGGTATTAAGATAATAGGATATTTTACCATCCCAACCTTAGGGGGAAAAAGTGATTGTGGTGGTGCTTTTCTTTTATATATACTTGTTCCCCAAATGGGGGGGGGGTATAAAAATACCTATTCTACCTGTTCAACAACCCCCTAAAGTTTTAAGCAGGTCAAATGATAAACACTTCTCATCCTAAATACTACAGGGACCTTGGTTTCAACCCTAAGGTGAATTCATTTACAGGAAGTTTAACTAACTGAGAAAAGAAACTGATGACTTGATGTAAATTGAGACTGCATTCAACAAGCATTTATTATTATTTATCTTCTCATTATTTATCTTCTTATTGTATTTTATATAACACTTTTCCCTGTGTTTCAATTCAGTAGACCTTTATATTTTTAGATAAAATATTTATCCAACATGTATAACATCAGGAAGAAAAATATGTTAATCATTTCTAATGTGCTTTTCCTAAGGTTTAATATCACCTTCTATTTAACTTTATAAGCTATGCTTATTAACCAAAGAGATTTGTCAGTATATGGCAGAAAATGTAAGTGTCTATACGTCATTATGGTATTTAGTGTACAGTCTACCAGCAATGTAAAATTATATTGCTTATCAAAAGTACCAAAAGGAAAGAAATTAAAATGTAATATGATCAGCACAAAGAAATTAAAGTATCATTTTTATTAGAATCCTCTCTCTTATTTACTGAAAGGGAAACTGATAATCTGTTTGATATCATCTTGAACTTAATTTACATAAAAGCTATTTTATTTTGGAAGAAAAAATTGCCTCATTGATCTAGAAATGGATTGACTATTTGTTTCCTTCCTTTCCATGTCCTTGTGAAAGGGTATTTAGCAGAGTTTGCAGATTCATTAGAACCTGACAAGGCTTTACCGTGCCCTGGGTGCACAGGAGGTATTTCTGCTATGGCCACACACTTGCAGCTGTTGAGTTGGCAACCATTTGCCTTAGAATTCACATCACCTCAGCCTCCAATCAGATCTAAAATCTACATTCTGCAAGAAAGTGTTGAAAGTGAAAGTTGAAAAGGATTAACTTGAAACTACTAGTTTCAAAAAGTTTCTCAGCAAGAGTATCAGTTTATTTGAACGGTTTAAATGCTTGGAGCTTAATATACTTGCAAGATAATTCTATATATGGGTTGCTTTGGAAAAAATCTGCACTTCTATCCCCTGATTAAAGGGTAAAACATCCCCAGTCCTCTGCTCTCTTCATGTATGAGAAACAACCACTCTTGATAAAGCATTTGTTACAGTTTCCATATACTTTCAGATTCCAAATAGTACTAGAGACAAACAGGAATGAGGGCAGCAAACAGGCTTAAAATGCTAAACTGTCCCCACCCGGGCCTGGTTACTGAGTGGGCCTAGCTGCTAATCGCCTGTCAACTGACGCCAGTAATCTGTATGGGTCTGGCTGCCTGCTCATAAGCAGAAGCCCCTTCAGTGTCCAACAGGCTACTCTTAGAGAAAATGTTTCTCTGGTTTCCTTGGAATTTTGACTGCATGTTTTTAATTCCCTTATTCAAGCCTATTAATCCCTAGTGTCCCAGGTCCTGCTTGTTGTGCCTTATTTCCTGTTCCCTGGGACCTGTGTGTTGGCTTCCTCACTTCATCCTTGTTCATTACTCTTCCTTCCTGCACATCTGTTCCCAGTTCTAGACTCCAACATGATCCCCTTGTGCTTCAGACTGCATTGGTAGTTTTTACCCCTGAGGCTCCAGATTACATTCCAAAACTCTGTCCTCTGGCTGCCAGTTCCTGGCTCATGGTTTAGGTTGGTGATTGCCCAAATCCCAGTCCTGTATAGCTATAGCTGCCTGTCTTGGAACCCGTGGTTAGTGACTTTGGTCTGGATCCCTGCCCTCACTCCCTGGCCCCTCCATTCCCACCTCATGGTTCTACCTAAAAAGTATGTCTGGGTCCCTTAGACCTTGGCATCCCATACATTTCTGCTCCTGATCCTGATTCTAGCTGAGACTCTTGTTTCCCTGACATGGTTTGTTTCTGCTCCCTTGGGTTGTGACCCTCTAGGGTCAAGCCTTGACTGCCTACCTCCTAATCATAACCCTGATACACACATACACACACACAGCCTTTATTTTCAGATGTATATGGAATATACATACTTGCAGAGCCCCCATTTTATACTGAGGAAAAATTATTTAAACAGCTTAGAGAAACAAATTTATAGTAGATTTTAAAACCAGCTGGGACCATTAGATTAAAGGCCAAATCCAAAAAAGTATTTAGGTGCCTCTAAGAGGGTGCTTCTAAACAAGACCATCTACTGTGCATTAGACCAGTCTAATGCATAGTAAAGCATCACCATCTACATATGTGTTGAACTTACTTCATATTAAATTAGTTTAATGTGCCATTTGCTAGTACCAACCCATACAGGTACTAAATAAATGGCACATTAGGTAATGTGAAGTAGCGCACATGTAGATGCTGACTAGGGGCTATTTAGCTCCTGGTCAGCCCAGGCAGCAGGGAGACACTGCTGCCTGGCTAAGCCCCGATGTGGGGGAGCTATGCCAGTTGCAGGGGTAGCTGTCTTCCAGCCCAGTTCACATTGGGACCATCCTTCAGGAACTCAGGCTTGCCGGGCCTGGTGGAGAGTGGGCACTTTGCTCCAGGGGTGCCAGACTTGCAGCTTTGTGCCATGGCTGTCCCACCCCTCCTCATTAGGGATCCCGCCTACCCACTCCTACCCTGGCTCATGTGGCCCTCCATTGGCCACATGGACCACCACCAGGATCACTTTAACTGCTATCTGGGCCTGCACCCTGGTGGAGAGTGCCTTCAATCACATCCAGGGACGCTGGCGCACCCTTGAGTTCACCACCCGCCTTGAGTTCACCACAGACAACCTCCCCTGGGTCACTCTCACAGCTTGTGTGCTGCATAACATCTGTGAGGCCCAGGGGGAGCTCTTCAATGAGACCTGGGTGGAGGAGGCACGGTGTGTGGAGGATGCCTGGCAACATGAGTACCACACAGGGTAGCAGTAGTGACAGCAGGCCCACCACCACTGAGGCCCAAGGAAAGCTGCACACCTGCTAGAGGGTCCAGGGCACTGGGTGGGGCAGGCACTGGCCAACCACCTCTGCCAGCATTACCTGCTGTAGCCTGCCTGCACCGCTGCCCATGACCCCCCCAGCCCCCGCCCACCACCAGCATCACTCTCACTGAAGACACATCTCACAAGTTTTTATTTCCCTCATATCAACCAAACCCCTCCTTTCCCCCTAAAAAACAGACTCCCTCAACCACCCACCCCACCCACCAATAAAACTCCTTCTTCCCCGTGAAAACTTTGTACAATGTCTGTGTGTGCCATCCTGGGGTGGGGGGGCATGGTGTGGGGGCATCTAGGGAGCAGAGCCTGGGGACAGGCAGCCAGCACCCCAGGTTCTGGCCAATTCCCCCATGAGTACACATGCCATGGTCAGTGCATCAGGTGGTGGGCTCACCGAGGAGCAATGTCAACCGGTGGTCCCCTAGCTCAGGCAGCTCCCCCTCCAGCAGGCGGTGTCCAAAGCCAGCAGGGCTGACATGCAATCCTGGCTGTGCTGCAGGCAGCTCTGGCTACACACCCATGTAGAGCCAGGGTAAGTTGCAGGGCTCAGCCCAGGTGGGGAGGACCTTGTGGCACCAGACCTAGGGCAGGGTCTGGGGCAGGTGCTCCTGGCTGCTGGAGGAGTTGTATAACCTCCTCCCAGGCTCAGGAGGCAGCCTGCTACTAAAAAGCAAGTGGCTGCCAAGGGGTAGGCGAGCCTAGGGTCGGGGACCAGGCAGCAGGCAGCATGAAGGCGACCTCCAGGGCCAGAATAGTGTCCAGCACCCAGTGGTCATCATCTATAGCCTGCAATGTCTGGACTAGGATGGAGTTCTGCTCCCATAGCACCTCCACCCACTTATGCTCCAGAGCCAGGAGCTGTGCCCAGAATTCCTTGTCCACTCAATCCCATGCCTCCTAGTGCTGGTCCTGCGTGTCCTCACAAGCAATGTCCTCCACCCGCCACCTGTCAGGACAGGCCACATCCTCTGCCCACCAGGCCCAAGCAACCACCATCTGGTCCTCTGACACCATAACCAGGTGGTCCAGGAGGAGGGTCCTGTCCAGGGTCATCCTCTGGCGGAGCCGGTGCATCCACAGGGCCCTGACTGTGGGCAGCAGCAACCCTGAGCCTACATCTCAGCTGTCAAACGTGGCCTCTCCCGTGCATGCATCTGCAAACCCGAGACAGCCATGAGAAAGGAGCTGTCTGTGTGAGTTTGCAACATTTCAGAGATAAGATGCTCTGTAACAGTGATTGTGGTGCCTGACCTCAGGTTGGGGGCTGGGAATGTATGGGTGCTCTGGGGCCACAGTAAGTCGGGTGGGCATGCCTGGGCACAGGTAGCTGCTGGATAAGCCCCCCATCCCTGCTTGCTCCCCTGGGGCTGGTGGGCTGCTGGGTGCTGGCCGCAGACAGCCTTGCTCTGGGAATGGGGCAGTCTCCCCTGCCCCATTCCCAGAGCAAGGCAGACCAGGTTCCTGGCAGCACCTGGTGCCGTGGCTCCAGACCCCACTGCCTCCCCCCTCCTCCTGCAAGCCAACCACTCTGCTATGCTGCAGCTCAGCCCATGGCAGCCACACGTGGGGGATGTGGGGCTCCCAAATGACTAGGATGAAGAGTTGCCCGCACCCCCCTTCCTGCAGGGGGCTTCTCCAAGGAGGCACCCCAGGGCCAGCCCCCCCATGCCGCTGCTGTGCCCCGAGAGTGCCCCAATGTGCATGCCTCATGAGCTGCGAAAGGAGCTGTTTGCATGGACCAGGGGGTGCCTGACCCACCATGCCCTGCTGCTGCTGATGGCCATGGGGCCATGGCTACAACTGCACACGTGGCATGAGACCCTGAGATTTGACAGCACATGGGGGCAAGCCCAGGCTGCTCCACAACCTCTGCCACTACCTGGAGGGCTACCTGTGGCTGCAACATACATCCCTGCCCCCCATAGCTGAGGAGGACATCACTGCCAGCATCAATGTGCTCCTCAGCATGTGAGAGGCCCATGCCTGCTTAAATGCAGGAGCATGGGCTGCTCAATAAAGTTTTGCACAGTTGCCCACCTCTTTGCATGCTATGGGGGGGAACCTGGGGCCAGTGGAGTGTGAGTGGGCCAGGTGGGTGGTAGGGGCAGGGGCAAGGGCTGGGACAGGGAGGGCTGTCCCCCAGTGTGGGAATTACCACGTGGCTGGAGCTAGCATGCCTATGTGGTCATGGCTATCAATGACGGCGTGTGACTCTGGGCATGTCCTCAGACAACAAGGCAGAGCCAGGGGCCGTCCCCCCGGGGAAGAGCTGGTGCTGCTGGCAGCCAGCAGTGTCATGGCTGCCAGCAGCTTCTTATGGCTGAGGCTGGGACTGCAGAGCTGATGCAGCAGGTGCTGGCCCGGCCTTCCTGAGATGCTGGTAGAGGGTGCAACTGGTGAGCTTGGGGGATGGGCAGGTACAGGCCCAAGGGGCCCTCCCCTGGTGACATGTCACTGCGGGTGCCAGACCAGGGCAGCAGGGCTCAGGCAGGCTGCTCATGCTGCTGCAGACAGCATGGCTGTGGCCTGGGTCCCAGGACATGAGGATGTCTGTCAGTTGCTGGATAAAGGGCATGGACTTATGGGTGCTCCCCAACCGACTGCAGTCAGTGATAGAAACCCACTGTCCCCGCATGGCCTTGACCTTTATTCTGCACTGCCATGCCAACCAGTTGTTCCCGTGCTCCCACATCCAGCCTGACAGCTGGGCCCCTTGACGTAAGCGTTGGAGTGGCTGCCCTGCTCAAACTGGCACTGTACCTCTACCTTACCTAACAGTGCCACAAGGTTACCAGTCTCCTCCATGGAGCAGTTGGGGCCTCAGGTGGAAGGCACAGGTATGAGCTTGGGTATCAGCAAGGATGAGGGCATCATGGGTCCTGTGCTAGCTCTCTGGGCCTCCACACAGCTGTCCCTGTGCTGTCGGGCCTGGATAACTGCCTGCAGTGCGCAGTGCAGGGGCCCAGTGTGGGACTGGAAGCCACATGGCAGAGGCAATGCCCCACAGCACCTGCAAGCTTAGGGCAGGGTGCTGGGGGTGAGCTGTGGACAGCTGGAGATGGGCCTGGGATCTGGCAGACCTGGCTGGAACCAGCAGCAGCCTCAAGCAGCCTGCATGCCTGAACAGCATGGGCCTGGCAGCTGCACAGCCCTGCAGTGCCAGGCAAAAGCACGAGGGTGCAAGCAGGCTGGTACAGGTAGCTTGCAGCCTGACCAGGGGGACACAGGGCCTGGAGTTACCTCAGGCTGCTCGCTGGTGTGCTCAGGCTTTTAAAGGCCTGAGATGGGCTGCCATAGAGGCAACCCAACCCTAGGGCAGAAGAGGTTCCCAGCCCAGAGTCCTGAGGCTATCCTCAGGCCATCCCCCTAGTGGCAAGGCTGACCTGGGAACAAACTTGCTCCCAGGTCATATCTATACATGCATAACTACCTGGTAACTAATCGTGAGTAAATTTGATACCTGCACTAGCTAGTGCAGGTATCAAATTTACTCATGGTTAGGGGTTTTTACTGTGCAGGGATCCAAAGATATTAAAAGATATCAACAGACACCATCTCAGTTCTCTGATGAAAATGTTTTTAGTTGCATCTTGAGAGCACTCTGTTTTTATAAGCTTGGCACATGCATATTACTCAGTCTACAGGGAGCACCTTCAAATTATTACTGCCATTGTCTTTCATAGTCAAAGACTGAATTTCATCTCATGACAAAGGTATGCGGGAATGCATTCTTTAGTGGCTGGTTTGCTTGGTACATACAGATACAGACTGAACCAGGAATGGTGGATGTTGGTGGCTGATAAAGCTGATCCTGACACCATATGTCACTGGTGTTCTCGGCCCCAGATGAATTAGACTTGTACTTACTCACAGTACTTGTACTTAGTCTTGGAGCAGTTTATGTCAGGCTTCTGCTCATGGGCTTTTCAATCCCCGTTTTGAATATCAAGACTGCATTGTTTGGGCAATAGTTGCTTTTAGACTATCTTTGTATGTTCCCCATGAATGCCTACCAGAGCGTAGTTCTCCATAAAGGATTTGCTTGAGGAGCTGGTTACCTTCTATTTGACTATATGGCTATTATCTGAGAAAAATAATAAAGAAAAGATGGAGAGACAGAATCCCCAAAACCAAAATCCTCCAACAAGCACAGATCCTATGATTATGCTGGCACAACTAAAGGTAACCACCTATGTAACCACCTTTAGTTGTGCCAGCATAATCATAGGATCTGTGCTTGTTGGAGGATTTTGGTTTTGGGGATTCTGTCTCTCCATCTTTTCTTTATTATTTTTCTCAGATAATTCAGAGGGAAGAGCTCCATCTTCTCAACACAATGGCTGTAGATTGCCCCTGAATCACAAGTGTCAATGATCAAGACTTCCTCTTTGTTTGCTTTCAATTTTGTCTGCAGTTCTGTATCTAAAGTATCTATCTCCAAAAATCTTCATATAATCTTCTGAAGTCTGAATTAACTTTAGAGATTCTATGGGAGAATTCACCACTAGTGTGAACTTTGGGTGAGAGTGTACTACCCAGATAAAATAATTAATCTGCAGTTTGGAGCAAAAGTCTTTCCTTGGTGATGTCTAGTGTAGTTTGTAAGACTTACCAAGTGCAAGCTAGTTTATAATCTCTGTTTTTTGGCTAAGTATAGGACAGTCAAAAAGCCCAAGGCAGAATCAATTCAATCTTCACAGGTAGACTGAACCAATAGCAAACAGAACAGACATTTAGTTTTGAATTGGGAAAGCCAGGCAGAGGCCTGTGTTGCCCCAAGCCAAAAGGCATGGGTGCACATGCCTCCCAGCCTGCTGTTTATTGCTGGGTCATCCCTGATTGGCTGGCTGGCACACTCCCCCTAATCTGCTGTTGTTCCCCACGGGGGGGGCTCTCTTCCCCCTCCCCCAGCTGCCCCCAAACTGGGCATCTGCCCACATGGGGGGAGCCCAGGCCTCTGGGGGACTTCCCCCAGCTGGCCTGGCATTCCTGCAAGACCTGGTCTGCCCAGCTGTAGGAAAGATGGAGGAAAGAGTAACTCCACCCCTCCCTGCCTGCCATGGCTGGGGTGCACCGGCACAAGTCAGTGACATGCAGGAGGGAGGGGAAAAGGAGCCCCCTCCCTGGAGATGGCCCCTGTGTCCTGGTCTGGCCAGCTGAGGGGGAGGGAGGGGGTAATTCCCACTCTGTGCAGCCAGGCCGGCAGGTCACTGATGCACAGGGGTATGTGTGTGGGGGAGGAAATGACCCCTCTGACACTGGTCTTAGTCTCCCAAGCTGGGGTCTTCCAACCTGGGGCTGAGGCCAGGCACCTAAGAGTTTTGCCCTCTCCCCACCTGGCCAGGCAGGCTCCACAAAAAGAAGGACTGGGCCCGCTCCCCAACACAAGCCACCAGCAGTGCCCACTGTGTCCTGCTGGCTGCTGCCAGTGCTGGTCTCTGAAGGGATGCACCGGGTAGCTGGAAAGGCTTACCAGGCAGAGCCCAATCCTTCTCTTTATGGAGCAGTCCTGTCCTTGCTGCTCAACACAAGCCTCCTGGGCCACCAGGTGCATCCTGCCAAATGCTGTTGGTGCTGGGCTCTGGAAGAGTACACTGGGTAGTCCAGGGTACTTGAGCTGAGTGGTAGGGATGGGACCACTCAAAGGGCAGGGTCAGGTCCTACTCCCCAACCCCTGGGCCACCTGGCACATCCCTCTGGAGACTAGCACAATTAGCAACTGGCAGGATGCACTTCATGGCCCAGGAGGCTTGTTGTGCTGGGCAGCAAGGACAGGAGCATTCCATACAGGGAAGGGCTGAGCTCTCCTGCCTAGTGTAAGCCTCTTGGGTCATCCAGCATGTCTTGCTGGATACTGCTGTTCCTGGGCTCCAGTGGAAGATACTAGGAAGCCCAGAAGGCTTCTACTGGGCAATGGAGCCTGATCCTTTCCTGTATAAAGCACTCCTGTACCCACTGGCACCTGGCACAAGCCCCCTAGGCCACCTGGTACATCCTGCTAGAGCCTGGCACCTGCAGTAGCCAGCAAGATGCATCAGGCAGCCCAGAGGCTTGTGCTAGGTGGCAGAGACAGAAGTGCTCCATAGAAGGGTGGGGGGAAGCACCCTGCTGAGCAACCCCTTGTGCTGGCTCAGACCCGACTCTGTATGGCAGGAGGGATCCATTCCCCTCTCCCCCTGTGGGTCAGTTGCAGACACTCACAGGGGTCAGGGCTGTGCATCTGGCCAGGCTGGGGAGGAAGGGAGGAGAGGGGAGGGGAGGACCCTTCCAGGGCAGCCCCCCACCCCGAGATGGGCAGATTCAAGCTGGAGGAAGGAGGAGCCTGGGCCAGACGGGGGGCTCCCTTGCCCTGCTTCCATTCTCCTCCCCTGCTCTGTGACAGCCTGGGGTGAGGAAAGCCCAGCAGGCTGGAGCAGAGGAGCACCGATGGAGGCAAGCCTTCCTCCCTCAAAGGATTTTGGGATACTGGAGGACTGTAACCTAACTTGAATCAGGAGGGGATCTGGAACAGAGCTGAGAGGGGGGCAAGGCCAGGCCCTGGCAGGATGCTCTGATTAGGGAGGGGGTCCCCCCTCTTATCCCCCCCATGCCTCTGACTAGCCAGTAGGAAGTTACACAGAATTTATCAGCCCCTCAGCAAAACAAAGCCTTTCTTATTAATTCAAGCTCTTCTTAAACAACTTTTTTACAAGGAAGGAGTGGAGGGGCATTACCAGCTACCTGTTTATTAGCTCCAAAAAGCCCTAAGTGGACACTGTCCTATCTGCCTTACATGGACACCTCTCAGCATTCAGCTATAGACACAGCTTTATATGTTTTTTGTACATACCTCAAGGTACCAGGCGGCTCGTAAACGCTGAGATGGTGGGGCAGATGGAGCATGCCACGGGACCACGCGTGGGGGGGGTCCCCAGTGCACTTGGTGGCAGAGCATGCAAGGGACCCCACCCACCCCTGGCTCAGCGACTGATGCCTCCTGGGTCTGGGGGGGCACCTGGGGTCCCCTACGGCCAATCACTGAGCCAGGGAGGCATGGGGTAGGTCCCCTGCTTGCCCAGTGGCAGACCCAGAAGCGGACCTGAAGTACTTCTAGTCCATGTCCAGGTCCACCGCCAAGCACACGCCCACCCCTTCCCCCACCCCACGTTCCTGTGGGACACTCCATTTGCCCTACCATCTCAGCTATCACGAGCCACACCTGGTACCTTGAGATATGTAGAAAAAACATATAAGGCTGTGTCTATGGCCAAATCACTGATTCTCAGAATCAGAATCAAATCTTCAGATTCAGATTCGGCTGAATCAAATTGGGACAGTGATCTGAATCAACAAATCGAATCACTGTCCCCCAAATCAGGTCGAATCCAAATCAAATACAGCCCATTTTGCACACCCCTACTGGCCAAGCAGAGCAGGGCCAGACTGGGGCCACCACTGCTGACTGCCCCAGATCAGGAGCAAAGCAGCAGAAAGTAAGTAGTGGGCAGGTAGGCATGCGGGGGAAGGCACAGGTGGGCATGTGGCAAGTGGCATGGGGGACAAGTGGCAAGGGGCAGGCACAAGTATAGGGGAGCAAGGGGGATAGGCAGGAAGGACAAGGGGTGGGGGGCAAGGGCAGGGGATTGGACCCCTTGTCCCCCTCTGTTGCTTTCCCCACCAGAGCAGTAAGGGGACAAATTTAAGATGGCCTTCCACTAATCAGAAACTATACATGAAAAATTATAACAAATGTATAATTCCCCATATATCAAATGTAATTATTGGGGGGTAGGGGGGGTCATCTTATATTCAAAGGTGTTTTGGATTCTGGTAAATGCACCTAGACCATGGAAAATAACTAGTAGCACAACAGCAAACAGGACAGTAAACTGCAGGTGCAAGGACACAGTCTTGTCTTACACCATGTGTTATTGAAAACGGATTGCAGATATTCCCCTTTTGCATCCTTCTTGTCATTGTTGCATCATGAAATTGTCTAGCCCTTACAATGAATTTGTCAGAGCTGCCAATTTTAGATGGTAACTTCCAGAAGGCCCCTTTGCTGACTGTGTCAAATGTCTCTGTAAGATCAGCAAAGACAAAGAGGAGATCAATACTCACTCTGCATTTCTCTCAGATCTGCTGTGCAGCAAAGATCATGTCTGTTGTTCCTCTCCCTTATCTGAAACCACATCAGCTGTTGGGCAGAAATTTCTTAGCTATATGGCAAGTAAAGTTGTGAAGTATGATTCTAGTGAGGAACTTGCCAGCAACTGCTAGTAAAGAGATTCCCCCCGTAACTGTCACACATGATTACCTTTTGTATATATACAGACAATAGAAGCATCTCTATACTCAGCTGAAATTGATCTGTGAAATACTAGATTGAGGCGCCCCGGCCAGCTATGTAGACCTAAACCAGAATAGCATCAGAGTGAAAAGTGTTTTGTCACTCGAGAGCGATTCAGGTGCCTTTTCAGTGTCTGAGGCTGTGAACAAATGTAATTTTCAAAATATTTGCATGCTCCTATAGTAGTATTAGCAACTAATTCACTCTTTCTTTAACACAGAAACAAACAGTATTAAAGTTACAAAGGTTTAGCTATACATACACTGTTACAAGAACAGAAAAATGTAGCAGTTTATATATTGATATCATAGCAGTTTATACCAGGGGTTAGCAACCTACAGCCCATAGGCTGTACCTAGCCCACTAAGCAAGTCTATCCAGCCCATGAAGCAAGGATGTCAGTGGCAATCTGGCAACAAGAAAAGTGGCAGCTAGACCAGAAGTATGGTGGGATGAAGTGGCAGCAGCTGAGTCGCAAGCAGTATTTCACATTTGGGCCAGCCTATGCTAATTTTGTCCACTACACCTAAAATGTTGCTGACCCTTGGCTTATATCTTTATCATAAAATAATGATATGCCTGTCCGTCCCCAAAAATAGCAGTGGCAAGAATTTCATTGATTACATATTGAGGTAGTTGCATATTGAGTAGCCTCATAAGTAATATTAGGTTCCTAGTTAACAGGATTTTAAAGTCAGCAGCCTACCATTTAAGGATTTGGTTCTGTTCAATCAGAAGGATATTTCCATCTGAATTTATACCAGGGGTGGAACTTCTTGGATTAAGCCCATGCACTGTTCTAAAAGAGCATAAAAGAATTTCCTCAAATTGCTTTGAGTAAAATGTGACTGTGCTTCTTCATCTGCTTTCTTGCTCCACTGAGTATTACATATAACTCTCAATTCAGATTGAAGAGTATTAAACAGGTTGTAAAAAGGCATTTTTGAGTGCTGGTGATCTGGCACTCAACCAAGATAAATTCAGGCAAGGTTTCTCATAAAAAACAAAATCTCTCTGTATCCTCAGCATTCTCATCAAATCAGTCTTGATGTTTCCAAGCAGATAAACCTGGAATGTCCAGAGCAGCTGTATAGACAGCATCCTTGAATCACTTCCAGTCAGTATCTATGTTGCTGAGGTTGTATCAGTGATATTTAGCTCTCCTCCCACTGCTTTTCACAGCTCTTGTTTCACAACACTAATCCTCAGTCTGACACACACACTGCCTGTAGACATACTACGATTAATCGAGTCTCCTCCATGTTCTAATTAGAACACTCTGGCATTGCCTCACTTTAGTGAAAGCACCCTTGCAGCCATTTTGAAATGCGGGAGGCTTAATACACATGGTGGTAAGCCATTTTAATTAGAGCAGCTGCCTGGGAACTGCTCTAATTAAAACACTCCCTGCCCCGCCACACCTCCAAGCACATGTATAGGAAGCCTTAGTTTCTTCAGAAGCCTTTGACTTGAGGTTATATAGATGATGTGTCATGAATATTGAACTTTGAGTGGATAGAACATGGTCCTGTCCAGCACTTAGCTCCTCTTGTGTCATTGGTGACCCTGAAATCATTGCTGTTTCTTTACCATATTTACCAATGGCCTGCCAAGAACATAACTATAACGTTAAGGAGATTCCCCCTCCCCCCCCCACCAATCAGTACGCAGGTACTGATAATGGTAGCATGGCACTCACAAGAGAATGGTAACATTATGCTCCTTAAGTGATTGTGTATGATAACCTAGGCATTCAACAAGTTGAGAGAGAGGTGGGCTCTAACTGAATACAACCTTCAGAAATACTCAGCCATCTGCCTACAGTAAACATGAAAGCTATAAAATGAAAAAATAATGTAAAGAAGTAGTGCATCAGTAACTATGCAGTATCCTGAATTCTGATTGGCTCATACAATTACATTTCAGTGCAATATATATGACATTTTTACTTACAAAAGTCATACAAATTGAGACTGCTAACACACATTACATAATTGAAACACAAGAATGTTAACCAAAAACTATTTAAAGCAGCTCATAAAAAATAAAATGCTCAATGCATATCAAACCAGCATCATTAGAAACAGGTAGGTAGTGAAACTACTCAAGCAGGGGGTCTGAAAATGACTAAAATAAGAAACATCTAGGACACAGTGCATTTAAAGTTTTTCATATATGTAGACAGGTCTGAGGCAGATATTTTACAAGTGAATATGATAATCTGCATGTGGCAAGCACTGACTAAGTGAATCTTTACACACAGAAACACATACACATAATGGTACAGCACATTAGATGCATGCACAGTGTGCATTTACCTTGACTAATGATTTTGCATCTGATGAAATCCATTTAAAGAAAGGAAAAATACTGCTGCATAAGGCTCAATATTTTCTTTATCTAAATGTCTTCTGGAAATACATAGCACATGTAATAAATCAATCCTTATCTGTACTTTCAATTCCTTTTCGGCATTGATTTAAACAAAAAGTAACAAAACCAGAATCTGTTCTCTGAACAACTTCATGCTTACCTGTTGCCATGCTAGACAAGGTGCTGTTTTGTTTCACTTGCCTACGGCAAGGAAATCTTCAAAGACAACAAAAACATAGTGCATGATTGACAAGCCACAGATGCCAAAAGCCTGAACAGTTATCATGCAGATAAAGAAGACTGTTCCTCAGCATGATTTGACTTAATTGTTACAGGCCCTGTAAAGTAGCTCAGCAGTCTGTCTGCTGCCATGGGGCAGTTTCCAGTTTCCATTATAAGTGAATCTACTGAGTTTGTCAATTTCACTGATCAAAATTCCACTTGATTGCCAAATGCTAATCTGGGTTGACTGCATGCAACCTGAAGAATGGTATCAATATTTAAAGACTGATACAAGTTACTAGAAACTTTGAAAAAGCAGGTTTTAATTAATGCATTTGGTGCTCAAGTATTCAGATTGATTATAAAAAGGCACAAAACTAAATGCACAGTTACATTTATCCATACCAGCTTCCCAATTCTGTTTTTCCACTTCATGCTGGGTTACTTTATTTATTCTTCTTGTTGGGAATGAAGTATAAAGAATTTTTAAAACAATTTAGCAGCCAACACTATACACTTGCACACTGTCTATATAACTCTGTATCTTCTACTCTGCTATACTTCCCGTGAAAGTCTGGTAGAGTCTATAAAAATTAATCCCATGTCCAGCACCCATTCTACAGAATACTCAGACACATTATTTTAAATCACATTCTCAACCACTGGGGAGCTGGGAGATCCTTTTAAGGGTACCACATAATATTAGCACCATTGGGAATGCAAACACCTACACAAGATTCGCAAGATAAACCCAGAGATTTCAAATAGAAATCCATAGTGTAAAAAGCATTCTGACCTGTTGTGGTCGTTCTGAGTTATTTACAACAAATAATTGCTCTATTACTTGTCCATAGTCACAACATGAGTGAAAGCTAAGAGCTGGCTTTTTCTGAGGGCCTTGAATCTAATGAGGGATGCCTTGAGTCTAAAAATGTTCAGAACCACTGCTTTAAATACATACATACTTGGGAGTACTCGCCTATTTAAAATTAATCATGTGTTTATGTGATTTGCTGCAGCAGGGTCCATAGGAGCAGTGAGCATATAAAGGACTTTCCCTGCAGAGCTTTTGCCTCATTTATTTCCAACCATGCAAGATACACCTTACATAGCTAAGGAAAAATATTATTTGGCAATGCCTGCACAAGGTCTCCAATGAATGAGGAAAGGGGAGGTAGCTCACTCAGTGCCCACCTTAGTAGGTCTATCTGAATCACTAGTAATACTTGGCTTGATTCAATATATACTCTACTGCTCAGGAAAAGCTCTTTGCTTGAATCAGCGTGAAAGTTTTTGAACAGTCAGACCCTGAGCAAATATTTGTTGAAGTCAATGAGATTATATCCATAGACTTCATGGATTTGGGATCGAATGCTGTGGAAGGAATTTATCCTATGCCTATAACACAGGTGTATTAGCCATGTTGGGAGGCATAGTACAGCTTTTCTTCACTCATAGATTTGGTTGAAAAACATTAAAATACAATAGAGCCTGGATGTTTTACATGGCTACATTCCTAATGTCCCTGTGAAGATGAGGGTTTGCAAACTAATGATATACAGAGCTGCAGCAAATACCAGTGGTTGTTCAGGAGCACTAAGGCACTTCAGCCATTTCCTGAGGCTTTTATTTCAAAAGGCCCACTTCGCTGATCATCTACATGGGACTGCTGATGAGCTACAGCCAAGCAAAGAAGCAGCATCCTTTGAAGTAAAAGCTACAAGAAACAGCTGAGGATTCATCCTTAATTCAACAATCTACTGTGTACTAAGCAGATTGCAAACAAAATCAGATATGAATGATTCAAGTTCTCTTGTACTAACAAATTCAATACTAACTAATACAGTACTAACAAAGTGCACATTTTAAAAGAAATCTAAACTGTCACAGCTCAACCAAATCAACATCAATTTCCCTGGGAAAACTCAAAATCACTACTACTCCCTTCACAATGAAGATAATTGACCTGCTAAACTTTCAGTATTTAACCCTAGCCATTTTGTCTCTAGAACAATTGTTCAAGTGAAAGGTTGTAAAAACTGGTTCTTTTTTTAAAAATGAAAGTTTTTTTTTTCCCTGTCTTCTCACTGAAATATGCTTTAAAGCATTTTTACTCCTACTTTCACAAAATATATACAGTTTCACAAAACATAAAGACTTGCAAAATGTAAATGGGAGATGATAATTTTGTAAAGCTGAGTAACTAAATACAGAATTCAAAAAGGCAATAGTTAGGGTCCCTCATTTGGGATACCAGGCTCATCGTGTACGGTAACTTGAAAACTGTGTGCTTGACAATCAGCTGATTATTGGCTGGCTCCAGGACCACAACAGGATCAAACTGGCCCCTGTGTAGTTCCAGGAGCCAGCCAACAGTCAGTTGATCAGCACCAGGATCTGGACCACACCAGGGCTTGAAACCAGCTCCAGTGCAGCAATGATTCAGCCAACAATCAGCTGATTACTGGTTGGATCAGGACTGCATTGGGGTTCCAGCCCCAGTGCAGTCATATCTGCCACATGTTCAGTTTAAGATATGAATGAAACCAGACACAAACATATTACATATTTTTAGTGTAACAATTTTGTGTCTGGCTTCCTTTTTTGTGATGCCTCTAATTTCCTGAATGTATGGCCAGGTTACTTCTTAAGATGCAATCAACAGACTAATTGTATCTTAAATGTAACATCTGCCAGATGCCTTGCTTTTTATCCTTACTAGACACAAAACCAATCCAAAAGCTCACTGTACTATGTCAAGACAGTTGCAATTGACCAGAAATGTGCAATGACCTAAATTAATTGGATTTGTGGAAAAGCTTGGACAAATCAATGGCTCCAAACAGTCACCAGGAAGCCACCTCCAATGTATTGTGCAGTGACATATGGAAGTACTTTTAAAGACTGTTTTTATTCATTTTCCAAAACATCCAGACAAATAAAAGAACTGAAAGGAAGAAGAAAAACCTCTTTACATGCAAATATCAAAAATATTATATGGTTTGCAAATGAGAATTTCAACAAATTCTGGCCCTGGAAAAGGGCCAATATAGTACCCGTCATTAAAAAAAGGGGGGAAAGATTTATAGCCTGGTCAGCCTGACCTCAATACTCCAGAAGTTATTACAGCAAATTATGACGAAGTCAATTTGTAAACATCTGAAGGAGTAAAGGCTGATCACTAACATCCAGCATAGATTTGTTAAGAACAAATCATGCCAGAACAATTTGATATCCTTCCTTGATATCATAATTAGTTGGGTGGATGAAGAGAATGCAGTGGACATAGAGAGGGGTAGTAGAGCTTTGACTGCTAAGAGGGCTGGATTGGCTCTGCCTGAGGAAGAAAAGGCCTGGATAGACACTGCAGGTAGTCCAAGAGGGGAAGGAAGTTTTGTTGTGATTTTTCTTTGTTCCTGGTTTGTTTAGACATCAGGCGTTGGGGCTACACCTTGAGTAAAGACTGTTACCCTGAGGCAGGGGAAGAATTTTAATGTAAGATTTTTTCTTTTATATATTATTTTTTGTAACTGACACCTAGTGGCCCAGAAGCAGCTGTAAAGGGAGATGTGGCGACTGAGTAACAAGGTGTTCCAACACCTTGCCCAATATATTTTCAATGGGGAAGGCTGGAGCCACAGGCAAGATAGCCCAAGGACCTGCTGCACTAGTGTGAGGCAGGCAAAAGGCAGGCAAAAGCCCCCGCAGTCCATACTGGTCTGACCATTAAGTAAAATTCCTTCCCAATACCAAATATGGTGACTGGTCTGACCCTGAGCAGAGGAACAAGACCCTCAAACCAGAACCTCCAGGTTTTAGTCCCAAAAGAAACATTGGCATGCATATCCCTAATCTCCTTGGAACACAGGGCACAAGGTAGGAAAAGACCTCCTGAATTATTGTGTTAAGTACTCAGATGCTACAGGAAGCCACATCCAATATTCCCATTGATTAGCTGATTAATCACCACCTTGAAGACTATTCTAGAGCAGTACTGCTCTGATGGCTAGAAACCTTTTTCTAATTTCAAGCCTAAATTTCTTCATGGATAGTTTATACCCATTTGTTCTTATGCCAGCATTGTCCTTTGGCTGAAATAGCTTTTCTTGCCACTCTGATGTTTACGCCTCATATATTTATAGGGAGCGGTGATATCTCCTCTCAGCCTTCAGTTTGCCAGGCTGTATAATCCTAGAACTTTTAATAAAATACCTCTGGTCATCCTAATAGCCCTTCTCTACAACTGTTCTAGTTTGAATTGACATTTCTTGAACATGAATGATCAGAATTAAAGATGAGGTCACAGCACTGCCTTGCACAAAGGTATTAATATGTTTCTATCTCTTTAGGAACTGCCTCAACTGACATTAATACACCCAGATCTCCTCCTTAGCACAGCTCTGGGAGTCAAGGTAAAATATAATTACAGCACGAAATGATTATACTTGATCTCCTCTGTCAAGGTCTTTCACATCAGCTTTTCATCTGAAAGTAGTCACCAACATAAACTGGGATCACCAGAAGGATGAGGTAGCTCTGTTTTAACAACAGAGTCTTCTATGATAAAAAACCATCAGTCCCTTTAAATGAATTGAAACAAAACATCTACATGTATAATTAATGTGGCTCACCTTCAGAGCCCATTTACATGAAGCATAGAATTAGCATTATATCATTCTGCATATTAGTTAATAATTACAGATTACAGGAATGATCAAATAAACTATATAAAAAGTTTCCAGAATCTGTGTATATGTGAATATTTAATCTTTTTTATGATTGTTCTATAATAAAATCCTACATTGTTGTACTGAGGCTCTTTCCCCAGCAAGTGAGACAATTTAATGTTCATTCCACAGTAGCATGATCCTACGTGTTGCCTGAAATGAAATTTCTTCACTTGTTTAATTATAAACCTACTGGTTTAATCGCAAACCTAAAACGAATCACTTGGTTAAACTTTACTTGGATATACAGCTTCAATACTACTAATGGACTTTTCTTCTTTGTCCATTTTTTTTTTTACTTTGGTTTATTTTGTTGTCTTGTTTCATTTCCCCAAGCTATCTAATGCAGCATTGTACAGGGCTGGACCTAGTTTTCCAGTCTCCCCATAGAGAATGTACTATTCTACTACAGGAAATGTCTTCTGACCTGAATACTCCACTTTCTCGCTCAAAAAAAAAAAAAAAAAAAGGTCTGAAACAAGCAAATGCTATGCTTTTAGTCAATAATTTAATAGGAATGCAATTATAAATCTGTGCAGTTATTTCATTAATACTTTATTATATTCGAACTAAATTAATTACTATAGCGTGTTTTACATTAATTAGGTGTCTTTCCAAGCACAGATTCAAAAAGTCTCCAATGACCATTTCCAGGAGTATGTATGGGATGAGTATAGCTTATTAGAAAAAATATATATGCCGCAACAAATCACAATTCTTTATACAAAAATAAGGTGACAGCTATAGAGTTTCATGAACTGTTCATGACAAAGGTGAAAAAATATTACTTTGCTAATGACCAGACTGAACACACTGTAATATAATGTACGCCCTATCAAAGAAAGGACAGTACTGAATAGGAATATCAGTATGTGGCTTTTATATAAATGTTGTAGTTCAAATTTAATACAATACCTTTTAATACGTGTAGAATAAAATCAACAAAATTAAAAGACACTGTCAAATACTTAGGCTTCCCCAAACTATCATCATCTAGGGTACAGGATGCAAAAGACTTCATTTTGTCACCTCTCTGAATTGTGGCTTAAAGTTAAGGAAGACCTAAAACCTAAGCATGGAACAAGTTCATGGCTCTACTGCTTCTCTTCACTGCACTCAGACTCTATGGATCCTTTGCTCTTCCAGTAGCTGAGCCAAATTCTAAGTGAAAGTAAGTTTCTATGAATGAATGAATGTTTTTTATTGGGTTTCCATGCCAGACCATAGTTACCTACATTTTCATTTTCGTGATAGTATCGGATTACTGCTTCTGGATTTCACTGGTTTACAGGATGTCTCCCAAAGATCATTAAATAAAGGAGTCTGCTCTGCTCTACTAAATAAAGCTGCCAGCTGTTTAACTGCCGTGTGGTTGTTGAGCCTATGTCTGTGATTACTGTCACAGAGCCCCTGTCTCTGAAGAATGAACAGAAACTCCAAGCAAGCTGTAGAACACTAATCATGAGTCTGATCTAAGCGCATTTAAAGTAATTAGGAATCTCTTAAGCCAGAAGAGTTCTGTTTAGCTGCAGAAAATCACACATGGTCTTGGACTTTGAGAGATGATTTCTCTTATATAAAATATGCTAGGTTGCTCTTACTATTCATTCATAACATGGATAGTCTCTCTTTTTCTCTCTCTTAGCTCAGAGGCCATGTTTGGGGAATTTTAGGGCTAAATACAAGGTGATTCCTTTGAGTCAATTTATTCACCCATAACTTTAGGTGCAGAATATATAGCTACAATGGGAGGGCAAGATCCACAGATGGCATAAAGCAAGAGCTGTGTGGAAGTCAGTAAAGCTTCACTCATTTATATCAATTTAATATCTTTTTTATTTGGATTTTGTTTTAATTGAGTAAAATATGCAGAAGAGGTGTCAGTCTCCATAATTACAAAATGGATAGACAGAATCCATCAAAAGTCCTCCTGAATCCCTCTAATTACATTCAATCTGTTGTTTAACATGGCAAAAATTGGTGAAAATATACAAAAGGGGTTGGGATCTCATTCACACACAATACTCTCTCATCCCATTTTTTGTTTATTACATCTGTAATCAGATGGTATACCAAATAATCCTATGATCCCTAATGTCACTCAAGAGCAACCTCTTGCAAATATTATCTGTGTGCCACGTGCTTGGTGAAAGCGTATGGGAGCTCATTCTCAGTAGTCGGTCCTCATTTCCAAAATACCCTCCTTCTTGTGATCTGTCAAAGCCTGTACATCTTCCAGAAGTGCTGTAAGACCTTTTCATTTTGCGCAGGTCTTCAATAGGCCAGGTTCAGTTTTAAGAACATTATCTGGAGAAACTGTTCTATTGTATATTATTTTAATATTTTAGCATAATTTATCTGTTTGGTTCTTTATTATAAGCTGCCCTGAGCCTCCTCTGGGAATGGCAATATATATATCTAACAAACAAATTCTCACAGACATACGTATATGTATTTTCTGGTTCTTGGGAAATACAACAGTCCTTCTTTCCTGTGAAAAAGCATCAAGTATAGCACCTGATTTATGTTCATTTTCTCTGGTGTAAGTAAACAGTAACTCAGGTGAAACCAGTGGATTAACACCAGTGTGAGGGATATCCAAATTCTACAAATAGTAGCTTATATCACCATCTGTTTAGGGATATGGGATTTCTGTTAAAACTAAATGCTAGAGGTTTCTTAGTTCTCATGGACCATTAAACCCTCAAGAGATTATCAAGCTATGAAAAGATGTTGGATCTTATTGTAGCTATTCAATGTTGTGGTACAATTAAAAAGGTTTGGAGGTATTTTTATACCTATTCACACTGTACTCATAAGAATGCCTGGTCCTGTATATTTTTCCTGTGTCAATTACCCATTGTTATATTTGTAAGAGAGAGAGAATCTGTCTATCAATTCAATGAGTAATGGAGCAGGACTAATGCTGACTATAGAAGTCTATACGACATTGCCAATAAAGCTCATAATAAACTTTTGAGGGGCAAAGATGAATGGGGGTTTGTGTTTCCATTACCACAGAAGTGAAACTGAGTATATTTCTTGTTTGAATACCAAAAATTATTGAAGTTGAAGGATTGCACCAGGCTCAAAAAATAGTGTTTGCTGACTGATGCTAACTAATCACAAGTTTAAGGGCTCCATAAAAATTCACAATTTAAAAAACGTTAAGTTAACCAGCGGTGATTCTTTTTTATTTAATATACACTTCAGGTAATACTTTGCCAATGGATAGCTTTGAAGTTGATTATGTTATGAATTTAATCCACTTTATAATGTTTTGAATATGGGAAGTTCAGGCTTGGGCCAAATCCTAGGGCAGTTTACATCAGCATTAGTGAATTCAGTTACACCCATGCTGCTCTATGAATTTGCTCAGGTCACATAGGTTTAAAGAAGCAAAATTCAGGATACTGACTTCAGTGGAATATCTCTGGATTCACACTATTTTTACAGCAAGAACACAGATTTTTTTTTCCACATCGTAAGCACAACGATTCACTCGGCCTTACGTACAAGATAGGAAGCATTTTAAATCTGGAAATTACCTCTTGGGTTTACTAATTTTGCTTACTAAACTTGTTTTGCAGATACTTCTATCTATTCACTTCCAGGCTCAGCTTCAGGGAAGCTATAGTTTTAGGTGAACTCTATGAATGTATGCACATACAGGGACAATGTGCTGCACATGACCAAGTCATGCCTACAGTATGATTCAATAAAGAGGTTTTTTGGTTTTGTTTGGGGGTTATTTGAAACAGCAGTGGCATAAGAAGTCAGGGAGAGTTTTACTTCCACACTAAACAGCTTGAGACAGACAATTACCCTTCCTGGAGTAAATGTGAATGATCTCATTAACATGATGCTATTCACAGTTTTAGAATAAAAATAACTGTGCATAGCAAAACCACAGAAATTTTGCATTTTCCTGAATGACAGAATGCTGAAACTAAAATAATAATTTCCCATCCCCGATTTTGAGCCCTCTAAAATCAATACTTTTGTCATTAACTTCAAGGTGGCAAAATCAGACCCTACACTGAAACACTTTTATATTACTGGTTTATGGGGAGAGATCCATAAAAAGATAAAAACATAGAACATGAAATGTGTCCTCTGAAGAAGATGGATCAGATTGACATCTGTTGCAGTTATGGAAATAACAGAGTTGCAGCCAATTACATAGCGTCTGCATTCACTCAGACTATTCACTTAATGAAGATGTAAATGTACTGCTTCACCAGAGTACTGTTCAACCTAGTGTTCAACTGACATAAGAATATTGATGAAGAAAGCGTGAATCATCTGAAGTTGATGAATAGTTGGGTCTGATAGCTTAATGCACACAAACATTATGGTATAATGGATGTTTATGCAGATAGTTAGATACATATGTTAGATCATTTGATGTGTACATTTCAGATCCTTCAGTTTTTCCCAACTTATTTCCATAATGTTTCCATGTCATTTTAGTCTGAATTTATACACATTACACACGCGCCCACACACATCTCTGCCCTGTACTACTAGCTAAACCTAAGTCATATAAACAATAAATGAAAAGGCTACAGGAAAAGGAAATCAGGAGGTAATTCCTTTGGAAAGTTTAGAACTATGGAAAGTAGAGGTACCTGGCATGTGTACACTGAGAAATGTAACCAACATTCTTCACCAAGCATTTCTTCACATTTAACTTACCAAATAAACATAGATTTCAGCCAGATGTTACAGTTAGTGAGGGGACTCATGCAATGGCTCAATACTGGAATTAGAAGAAGGTGATCACCAATCAAATGAATGTAATTATTAATCTTAGTTCAGACAAGAGGCAAGGAACAGAACGTATTTTCCTGCAGACTAAGGATACAATATACCACTTTCATCTTCAGGTCACAGAAGTATTAAAAAAGGAAGTTATAATTTTGCCTTTTAAACAGAAAGGCAAACTGAGGCACAAGGCAGTTGCTGCATAGTCCAAGATCACAAAGAAAGCCCACTGCATAGCCAAGAACTGACTCCCAGTCTTGTGTTCTATTCACTACAGCAGATGTGGCCAACCTGCAACAAGCATTGGCAGCCTCTGTGGCTGGCATGCAGCAGATCAAGAATAGAACAGGTAGGACAGCAGCAGATAGATCAGGAAGCAGAAAGAAGAGCAGTAAAAGCAGACTTGGCTGGGATGATTGAGCAGGAGGCTGGTCTAAATGACCCTGTCAGGTCCCTTCCAGCCCTACTTTAAGTCTTGCTAGACAGCAAAACAGCAGATCAGGCAGGGCACGGAACAAAGTAGACCAGCAGACCAGGGTAAGAATCAGAAAGAGGATTAGAGTGGAACTCGGGGAGGGTCCAGGGCTAATTTGTGGCACACCTGCCAAAAAGTTTTGTTCCCCTGCACTAGATAGAGTCTTCAGCCTTCCTTAAAAGAACTCTTTTCTCCAAGTACAATTCTGGATAAAACAGATTGGTGAATACATAGATTCTGTTTTTCAAGAAGGCATGCTTAATAAATGAAGCACTGGAGGGAATTTAAAAAAAAATTAGAAATTAACTGTAACATCTAACTAAGCTATCAGAATGGAGAAGACTTTCCAGTGAGCTGAACACCGTTTGTGACAATACATGATTAACACAACAATGAAAAAGTTATTATAAGGAGACAAGGAATCATAATATGCTAATATATTTCAGCTAATTTCTATTTGGTTAATTTTCAAATGCATCCTCAGAGCAGGAAGACCAATAATAATAGCAAAAAGTAACATAACAGAATAACCTAGCTGCACTTTTCAATAAGTTCTAACACTATTGTGGAAACACACTTCTGTTGAATTTATTTTGCAATTCAATTTGCATATTTCAATCCACCAGAAAGGAAGTATGTGCAAGGCAGTATTTTTGTGTTCTAGTGTTTCATTTGCCATAGTCACCCATACTTTCTATGTATGTTTAGCAATACTGTAAATGTATTTTACGCAGAGAATATTAGCGTAGCTTCAACCGGCTTCTTGTTACAGGTGAACACGTTCTAAAGAAATCATTTGTGCAGCTCATCATTAAACTATAAATAGGCAAATGTGTGTATGAATCAAATGCTTTGTTTGGAAACTATTAATCAAAATTCTGAGCAGAGGAGGAATAAAGTCATTTTTAATCACTAGATTATTCCTGTTATACTGAATAGATTGTTATATTTTTTAAAATATTCTTACAGCCCAAGATTTTTAAAAATGACTAATGCTTTTGGTTGCCCCATATTTGCATATACAACCTTAAGATATCCAGAAGAAAGATTGTTTTGCTTCTGTCAGGGAACATAGTTTTTAGACAGCTAGAGAAATTGCCTCAATACTTCAAGTAGGTACAGCATATCTGAATGTTATTTCTTTGTAGGATCTGACCTTCCTATCCATTACATTCACTCAGAATAAAAAGATTCTGATAAGCTTCAGTTATTGCAGAGCACATTTAGTTTTCTCTCCTTGGAACAGACTTTGGATTTCCTTTCTCAAACTTCTGCTGAACTTTTACTGAGAGAAAAACAAGTATAGTATTAAGTGCAAAGTTGTTATTTTCATTAGAAGCAAGATGTAAGCAATTTTTAATTCCTGCCAGCTAAGGAATATGCCTGTAACACAATATTGTGTTCTGAGAGTTGCTATTTGTTTGTTACTTATAATTAACCTATTACCTATTCTTGCTCATATCCCACTATAACTATATAGCAATTTATAACAAAATTTAAAACCAAAATCTCTGAAACTAAGTTTTTTATCAACAGATAAATAATGTGAAGTGCTGAACTGGTGAAACACTCAGTTGTATAAGTCTTTTAGGAGATTCCAGGCGTCTCTGGTTAAAAGGCTGTCACCAAAAAGTTAAGTTGTTTCTCCTGCCTCTGATACAGACACTCAAACTGCTAAATCTCCTCGCTCAGAAATGGCTAATTTTTAGGCTCAGAAAAAGGACTATTAAATAGAAAATTCTGGAATAGATGAGATTGCAACAGATGCCTCATATTATCAGAAACTTTCCCAGGGAAAGGGCCTTTCTTCACACTATGCAACACAGCAGTCACGCAGTGGTGCATCAATATATTCCGTACACTCTCCAGGACAGAAAGTAAAAACTAACAGCGAAGTGGAACGTCAGTCACTGAAAATTGGTTTGCTTCTGGACATTGCCCCTATTTTGGCTCAGTTCATGAGGCAGTGCTTTTATGTAAATGATCATGCAGTTTCTCACCACCTCCTATTGTAGATTCATGAATCTGTTACACAGGACTTAGCCTATTTTGAGGGTTCTTAAGATACTGGCATCCTGTTACAAGTACCACCCCTCCAGCCACTTGCCCCTCCAGCTCCAGCTCTGACCTAGACAGGCCCAGACCCAGGGCTAGGGCCACCTAACTAGGGCTGCTGAATGCCCCAGAGCCACCACAGAAGATAAACGGCAGGGGAGCAGGAGGTGGTGGGGCAGGCAACAGTAGGGGCAAGCAACCAGGAGAACAGGCTACAGGTGGGGCAAGAATAGGCACAGGAGCAGCAAGGGACAGGAGGGGAGGCTGGCACAGGCACAGGGAGGGCACTGGCTTGGAGTTCTGACCCCTCTTCCCCCACCACTGCTTTCCCAGCAACAGCAGTGGGTAAGTGGGGAGAGGGGGGTGCAAATTTAAGATGACCTTCCACTAATGATATTCTATACATGGAAAGTTATAACAGATTTATAATTGTCCATGTATAGGATCTAATTATTGGGGAGTTGCATTAAATTCAAAGTTGTCTTTGATATGGGTAAATACAGTAATATTAGTATAGTAAATAATATTAGTATATATGTGAATAGTAATATTAATATGGTGATTAATATTAGTATACACGCAGATATTAATATTAGAATTACTTCAGACTCATTCTCTTTTGCTGATAGTTACTGGCTGGGAGGTTAAAACAAAACCTTTTTGCTTTTTAAGGGCAAAATGTAAAGCTTATGCTGCTGGAGTATCTGCTGCTTGCCATGCTATTGCATGGCACAACACCTCTTGGGATAAACTGAGAGCAGTCACCTAAAGAGCCACCTTGTTTCCTAATAACCAGGGATCCTGGTTTTCCCTGATAACCCCCCTCCAAAAACACACACACACACACACAAATTAGCTGCTAACAAAATTTGCAAAATCTCTGATAACCCCCCTCCCCCCAAATCCACAATTAAAATGAAACACCGCTATACATATAGCTATCATTTGAACACAATGTTTTATTGGTAACTTTACAATTGTAAAGCAATTTGGAAGCCTAGCAGTGCCTCCTCAATCACTATAGTAAAATAAATTGTAAGAACCTAAACATTTTGGTATTTGATTTAGACTTTATCGTGGAAAATAAGAGCCTCCCCTGCCCCCTTGGTTTACCAGGACACAGGTCCATGCCCCTCACTCCCAAGCCACAACCCTCAGCCCTGCAGGTGCCACTCACTCCCCACCCACAGCTCCCCAAGCCCTGCTGGTGCCCCTCATTCCCCCCCTCCAAGCCTGCTAGCTCCTGCTGGTGCCCCTCATTCCCCCCCTCTAAGCCTGCTAGGCCTTGCTGGTGCCCCCTGCCTCCCACCCACAGCCCCCTACCCTCCCAAGTGTGGGACCCCAGAAATTTCTAGAATTGCTACTTCTCCATAGCAGAGCCCTTGAGCTGCTCTGAAGAGCTGTGTTTTGATGCCAGACACAGGTAGAATACCAGAAGCAGCTCCTTCCACAACTAAGAGCCAGAGGGAACAGCTGAATGAGTCAAGAGGTAGTAAAGAAACTGTTATTAAAAGATATGCATGGGCACGCAAACATGCACATGCATGCCTGGACTTTGTTATAGGCAATATTAAGGTTTTAAAGAGCACCTCAGGAGAAGCAACACTTTAATTCTGGACTGCCCTTTCTCATGTAGCTGAACAAGACTGGATCATAAATATCTTTAAAGCTATTTTGTGATGTCCTGAGGAAGGCAAGTATCACTTCTAAACACACACATACACATATCATTACATTTCATCAAAAGTGCGAACAGAAAGCCATGTTTGTGGGTGCATCTACATATGCGGCAGAATGCAAAGGTGTTACTGACCAGTCATTTAGCATATGCTTGAACAAGTACTAAATGACTGCGCAGTAACCAATGTTACTGCACAGTCCCATTGCTGCATGGTTATGTTTAGCTGCTACTGCACAGTAGCAACAAGCAACGAGAATGTGGTACAGACATTCAATAAAACGCTCTAATCTAAAGCGCTTTAGTCTGATACCATATCCATCCAGGGTTAATTTAGAATGGGATCCACCATTTTTAAAGGACTCTATATTCTGTGAATGTCTATTTGGTTACAGCTTTAGAATTTTTTCTGCACATTTAACATGTAGTAAGTGTAACTTTTGTATAGGTTGTTTTTAGACTCAGGCCACCACTAGGGAAATGCCAGCCTCTAGTTTTTACTCATTTTTTGACTACAAAATAAATAAAAGCAATTCTGCTCATGCCAAGAACTCAGAAAGAGCACAAGTCAGAATGTTTTTAACACTATGAAATCTCTGGGCTTATCTTGTGAATCTGTTTGCACACCTAACAGTGCTAACATTGTGTGGCACTATGCAGCACCCTTGAAAGGATCTCATGACACCCCAGGATGCCACAGCATCCTGGTTGAGAATGACTTCTCTGTACCATCTTCCTAGTATCATCTGAGCATATATTAACAGCCACCTCCTTGCCATCAAAATGACTGTGCCTTGGTCTTCCCTGTTTTTACCAATGGGATATCATAGGGTGCTCCTAATGTCTGAAATAATGTGCACTGTGACTGCACAAAGGGGTTCAACATGGTAAGCTGAGGGACTTCAGTTGATGATTGCCACCAAGAAACAGACAATTCCCCAGGAGGCCCCTTCCAGTCCTGTGTTCCTATGTATTCTACAGGTAATTGTTGTACGGCCAGAAGGAGTAAGTTTCATTTTTCCATATATTACAGATGCTATGAGTATAAAATTATCATGACCTATTTAAACATCCAGCCAAATGCCTCATCACTATGACTTCTTACTGAACTGAATACCACAGAATGACTCTTCATGCCCTTTTCTGATTCACCTATCTAAGACTTGGAACAAATTTCATGACAAAAGTAGAAATGATCATTCTCAGCACCCCTTATAGTTCTATGGTAAAAATAAAATAAAATAATAGTAGAGGAAAAAAAGAAACTGTTGGGACTGTTCTCTACATGATAAAATCCTTGCAATTATTTCCCTTGCAAATCATCTTTCACTAAGTTGTCATTTTCTTTTCTTTTTTTTATTTTTACATTGGTGAAACATTTTATAAATCAGCTGTAAGAAAAGGGGACAAGTTCCTTATCATAAGCTTTAAGGCCACCCAGGAAAATGGCTCAAAATACTTCTCTTCCTGGGATACTGACCTTCCCTGACAGTGAAAGTGCAAACAATAAGAGTGAAGCTTATGAAACAGGAATATGGGTTTTCTCTTTCACAGGGTCTAAGGCCTGAAAGGAACTCTAAAACTTGGACACTTAAATAATGATGACAAACTTCAGTGCCTTCAGCCAGAAGTCTTCTTTGATTTCGCTTTTTCATGGCAACAAAACAGGTAGAAACAAACCAAAACCAAACCAAACCAAACCAAACCAAGAATACTGCCTTATCTTAGGAAAAGATAAAAGGAAGTAAGTAATTTCTATAATAAGAAAGTGGAATTAATTACTGATTATGGAAATAGTGCTAGAGCAATAGCAGGCAAAAGTCAGATACTGCATTAAATAAGCTGCTCTCATAAAGCCACCTTCTTTACAGACCACCAAAATTACCACCCAACTTATAACAAGTAGGCATATGTATATGTTTACGTGAATGCTCCTCATAAGTTGCACTTACCATTATGGAAGAAATCAAACTTCGCGTTGTGGTTGTATTAGAATTGGCAGAGCCATCTAGGTTTATTTAAAACTATACAAGTGATCACAGGGACAGCTCTCAAAGGAACTCTGACCTCTACAAGTGTACAAGCATATTTATACTTTAGACAGCGAGAAAAGATGCAGGGTTCAGACAAAGCAACCTTGAGAGAAACAGAAAGATGTTGATCCTTTGTTTGTCACACGTAAGCAGTTTACTTATTCAGGAAAGAAAACACTATGTTTTGGGAACAGTTATCAGCTTCTAGTTTGAAGGAGAGGAGGAGGTTAAAATCTGCACACAAAGCTTAATACATCAAGACAAAACAAGGCATGAAGGTTTTTTCTTATCTTAGAACATTTTGAAACACATAGCATCAGCATCTTTTTCTCTTCTCTTTCTCTCTCTTCTTAGTCAAGTAAGAGGCCTGGTTAAACTTATTTCCACACCATGATTTGCAAAATTTGTTCAGGCTTTAATTATGTAAGTTACAAAAAGTGCTTTTGTTTCCGAAGGAATCAGAATAGCCTGGATTGGGCCTGAGTTCCACTCCTGGCTCTGGCACTTGTTTCCTGGGTGACTAGTAGCCTAACTGAAGTGGGGGTGTCTCAAGCAGCAGCCCCAGGTGCTGCTTTTGCTGGGTGGGCAGGCAAGAAAATTGCCAGCTGATTGTACAGCTGCAATTTGTACAAAGGGCAGCCCATGCTGTACTGTGCATAGCTGCCCAGCTACACTTCTGCCTGGGGTAGGTCACTTCACCTCTCTTTGCCTCAGTTTCCTCATCTGTAAAACAGGATTAATGAAACTGACCCCATTTATAAAGTACTTTAAGATCCACATATGAACTCTGTATTATTATTGCAGTGAGTTCACACCCATCTGCCTATCCTTTTTACTGTAGGCCATGAATGACTCGTGCCTCCTGAGGCTGGGAGGGCATGGTGACCACCCACAGGTGGCAACAGCGGCAGTGGTAGTGGCAGGCGCATGGCAGCGGCAAGCGGGGACCACCTGCAGGCAGTCACTGTGACATCAGTGGTGAGGGCGGGCTGAGAGACCGCCCACAGGTGGCCGTGTTGACGGCAGCAGCAAGAGCAGGCCGAGTGGGAACTGTCCACAGGTGGCTGCGGTGACGTCGCAGCAAGGGCAGGCTGAGTGGGGACCACGCACAGATGCCAGCGGCAGCATCAGCAACAGCCAATCTCAGGGGGGCATGTGGCCCCCGTGCCTCCCTATGCATCGTCTATGCTGTTGGCTACCAAAGTGTGAACACTCTTGTTATTCTCCTTGTATCCTTTATCATTCTATGGATTACTTCAATAGCAAGTCACTGAATTCAGTTTGCAAAAGCTTATTATTATTCACAAACTTTTTTACCACAGTGCTTATCAGCATCAGTCAAGATAGCAGACCCAGCAGGTGCTTTACAAACACATGAATATGATCCCTGCCACAAAACCGTTTTGTCTGTACTTCGACTTTAAAGTTTTATTCATGTCTTCACATACCTGCTCCAGGCATCCAAAAACATGATCAGGCCTGCTAAAATCGTCAGATCAGCTGAAGAATTGAGATCTTTTTTTAAAACAATAAATTGTGTGCGTTTATTTGCCTTGAGTTTTAGGCTTCTAGCAAGTTACATTTTTAAGCTTTTCTTCATGTTAATAAGAGCTAGAAACGCCCATTCATCCAAAAAAAAATTAACTTAGAATCTCACCCTATTCCAAAACTATAGAAACCTTAAAATATTATGAGACTAGTGATAAAATCATGGAAACCAGTGGAACTCTGTATCAAGAACCATTAAGTACTTAAAATGAATGCCTATACCTGAGACAATCTGAAAAAGGAGTTAGCTTTTATATCTGGGCCTGTGAGTTCTCTTCTGCTGGAACCCAAATCTGGTTCCCACAAAATCACTAGACTCACAAACTTTCAGTAAATCAGAGTAGGATTTGACCCAACACTAATCCATTCTAGGAGTGGTTTCCTTACACCTCTCTTGCATACAGAGATCTAAACCAAATCACATCCCCCCATAATGCACTGTGGCCAGAAGCTCCCATGATAAGTTGCTCTACTCTCCACGAAGAGTGACCAGGAGCCATTTTGAGAAATACAGTCAGTCAAGGGAATTTACAGTGGAGAGTCAAGCAACAACTCCCAAACTGTTCTGATTGAAGCTTAAATATTTCCTTCTCATATTTTTTAAATTTTTCACAATTTTCCAGGAAAAAAAAACAAACCTTTTTTAAAGAGTTGTAACTGCTTTACATAGAGACCAGGAACAATAAAAATTGATTTGATTTCATTCTCTTAGGACACTCAAGGGGAGAGAAAAAAAGGATATTGGAGCTCTCTGCCCTTTTCCCTGTACCTAAGAAAGTTGTATTATTATTATTATTTATTATCAGCTTATCTCACTGAGCCTGTGCTAAAGGAATCTATAAAAGAAGCTAAACTGATTACTCCCACAGAACACCCTAATGTGTAATTACAGAGTGGCTTGCGAGGGGAACCTGATTAGCTATTTCTGCATTTATTCTGTACCTTCTAATACTGTTGCATGAGTTCCACAAGGAGAACATTAGAATACTAAGTTGAGTTGTTACATTTTTGGTAACTATCCGATCACTCAAAATGTAATCGTACTTACATGGCACTTTCACAGCACTGGTAATTAGCATGAAAGCCTGGAAGCACGTACGTATCTAACCCTGACACCATTTGATTAGTCACTGTTGTCCTCCCTATTTATAAAGAAACCGTTGCATTTACAAGAGATTAGTTGCTTCACTATTCTCTCTAACTCAATGACACTCTGCTTTAACTTGAAAGAAGTCCTAGTAATCCCTGTGATGCTTTACAGATACACCCTGTCCTTTTCTGTACTTTTAGGAAAAGATGATTAAAGGTTCTGATGTAGAAGCAATTTAATCCTGAAAAACTCCTGTCAAACTCAGTGATGTAAATCTTGAGGCTGAGGTATTGATTAGGGCTACCTCTATGCATTACATCTATTGTGCAATTTTCTGGTTAATTGCAAAATTAGTTTAGACTGATTACATGCGCAAATTAACTATGGTGCCTTAAAAAGGGCCAACCAGCTATTAAGTTATTGCTGGAAAATATCTAATAACTTTATAGCAGGTTTCAATCTAGTTTTAATTTGCACATGACACCTGTGCCCCCATGGCTGGGAAACCACACCTGCTGTGATCTCCCAGCCCTGGGGGCACCCCACACACAGCCAGGGCTGAGATTCCCATCAGCTATGGGACTCTCAGCAGTCTCAGCAGTGGGACCTTGCTATTTGCCAATGTAGAGGGAGCTCAGGATGGCAATCCTAGGCTACTGGCAACAAGATGTGATAGGATCTTACACTGGATCCCACAATTACACCTCCTGCCATGCATGTGTTTGGTTAAGATGGGTTTGGTTAAGATGTATTCAGAGTCCAGACTTATTTTTCTGTAGAATCAGTCAGAAATTCTGTAGAAAAAATGTTCTACAAGGAAACAGGACTTTATTTAAAAATTTGAGGATGAAATAGTCATTTTCCTACAGCTCTTGGTTTTAAGACCTGGAACTTCAGATGAAACTATGGAAACGCAGGTGGGTAGAGCTGAACTGCCATAATTTACCTGAATTCAAACTTTTCTTAGGTCATGAGCCATTCAACACAATTCCTTTGCCCAGGGAGACATCTATATGGCTAGTTACACACTAATTTTGGTGGGGGGAGGAGCGGGGAAGGAGGGGAAGGCCTCAGCATAGTCTTTTCAATGTCTTCAGGATGCCCTTAGCTGGCCTTTTTCCTACCTGTTCGCAGGGCATGAAGAAATGCTATATGATCCCAAAACTCATTTTGTGGCATTTTGTGTGTGTGTGTGTATGTGTGTGTGTGTGTAGAGTAGGTTGCAAGCCTCTTTTGGGTTCTGTAGCTCCCTGTGTCCTGACACTTACTGAACCCTGAGGCATGAACTTTCTTTGAATGTGTAGTGCAGTAAAATAGCAAAATCTAAAAGAGTATTAGACACTTCTCATTCTATCTAAACCACTACCCTCCCTGAACCTGGTTTCTTTTAAGCAGCAGTTCAGACCTCAGAGGTCACTTCAAACTCATTTAACTCATTGTACAATTGAAAAAAATCAGACTGAGTTTTAAACTGTTCCTAAATTTTTTCATACTTGAAAATAATCAATAAAAAAGGTGGAGGCTCCAAATGTGCCATAGGAGGGAGCAGTTATAAACATCACTCCCCCCACCCCCAACTTTTTTGACTCCCATCTTGTTTGTCCAGCTCAGCCACTGCAGACACTGGAGCGTTCTTTAAACTTTTGCTGGAGTATGAACAAGCCTTACAAGCATTCTCTGAAAGTATACTTCACATTTTACATCTTAAAAACAAAAAAGGCTGCTGATGGATGTGGAAAAAAACTCCCATAAACAGCACTTTACCAGAAGAGGCAGTGTGGTTAGACCCATCTCCACAGTGTCTGTATAGCTCACATGCTTCAACAGGGCTTTTTGTGCTTTTGTCTAATAGCTGATTCAATCAGCTACTAGATAAAAGCACCAAAAAAAACCATGCTGAAGCACCCGATCTATACAGACATTGGGCAAGCTGGGTCCAACTAATGCAATGCTTCTTTGGGCCATGTGCTGGGCTCAGTGCGGGTGTGTACCAAGTTTAAGGTGCTGTTTTGTTTTGTTTTGTTTTTTATGTCTGTAAGCAGCCAAAGTGTGGTTATGTCTGAAAAAATAGCTATTTCTTCTCTACTGAGCTTTTCCCCTTGTATTTGAGTAACAGCTACTGTATTTATTTTGTAACACTAGTTATGCTTAAATACTTCTTAATCCTGTCTGCACTGGACAGCCAACAGAGCTATGAATGTATGAATGGCTGTAATTCCATCGGTGATGGGCAAAGCAAAATTGGTACCTCCATACTAAATACAGATCCTCTGTTGCTAATGGAAAGCCATACATGGGAAAACATTAACTTGATATTCCATTAGATAAAATATTTTGTGCCTGTTTAACTAACCAAATTTGGTACAGACTCATGAGAGACTTTACCAGAAATCTGACTACTGTTTCTATAAAACTGAGATTTCATGGATTTCACAGACATTAGGGCTGGAAGGGACCTGGCAAGATCATCAAGTCTAGTCCCCTGCCCAACAAGCAGGAAGTCACCTAGGGTCAAAGGATCCCAGCAAGATAAGCATCCAAATGTTTCTTACGTGTCTACAGTAGGTGCTTAAGTATATTCCAGGATTTGGGGGCTTAGAAAGTAAAGAGGTTTTTCTTTATGTCCAGCCTAAAATGGTCTTGGAGAAGTTTGTGACCATTGGACCTTGTCATCCCTTGGGGTACTCTGATGAACAGGCATTCCCCAAGATCCTGATGCACAACCCTTATGCACTTATAGGTTGCCACCAATATAATATACACAAAAAAAACCCCACTAAAAAAATCCCAAAAAAGGAAAAAAGCCCAGACATCTACTCAAAAGTTGACTTTCCATTAAAAGTACGGCTTCAGCAGCCAATAAATCTGTACTGGATTTTTTTTCCCATAGTACTTCATAGTTTCATAGTTCATAGGATAAGCTTCATAGTTTATCCTCCATTCCAAGTCTAAATATTATTAAGACAGACAAATCACAATAACATTTAGGTTGTTTAAAGCAATGTACAAACTTTAACTCTAATCCTCCCTCTTCAAGACTGCTATTTTATTGTCCTCATTTTGCACTAGGGAAATTGAGGCAAAGACAATTAGTTAAGTCTTGATGTACAGTCCATGGCAGAATAGTGAGCAATATACCACACCCAGACAGAATGGGTAGCAGTATATCAGGAACCAAGAAAAGTGAACTTCACTGCAGTCCTATTTTTTTTTTAATAATCTGGCCCTGTGGCGGTGAGGTGCCCCCACAGGTCTCAAGGGGGAGAGAGTAGAGCCCACAGACCCCAGACCCCAAAAGCAAGCCCCCAGAGGGGCTAACATACCTCCTGGAGAGCAGCTGGAGCAGGAGCCATGCCCGTGGCCACAGCCACGTGAACCGGCATTACGCTGGCTGTTTCATCAGCTGTTTCCGGCGTGGGGAACAGCTGAGCCAATCCTAGCAGCCGTACCGGCCGTTGCGGGAAGATTTAAAAACCCCGTCGGAGCAAGGACAGGGAGAGAGCCAGAGAGAGAGAGCACGGGCTGGCAGCTCGTGAGGCGGGCTCCGGCACAGGGAGGAGATAATCCAGCCTGCGGGGCTCAAGCAGGCAACATAGGGAAAGGCTTTAAGCCTCCTGTAGGATGCAAAGCAGGAGACAAAGCAGGAGAGGAGGCAAAGCAGGAGCACCCGCACAGCCACCTGAAGAGGCTTACACCCAGGAGGCAAGGGAGCTCCCTGCTTGTGGTAGGGGAGAGGAGGCACCTGAGAACCTGAGAGGGGGCTGGGATAAGGGAGACAACCCTGCAGCTCCTCCTTACTTGGAGGAATATTTTCTATAAAAAAAGAAATCTTCCCCAAGAAAGGAGAGAGAGCGACCAGAACCCGGGGACCGATCTGAGGCCGTCATACAGGGCCAGCAAACATCTGTAACGCATCACCCACCGGTTGGCGAGTGGAAGGGGTGTAGGGGAGGCGGAGCCCTGTGGAACATCATGTCGGACGATCGTAAGTACCGCCGTCTATCGGGAGGCCCATCCGAGAAAGATCTCCACTGCATACCCCTCTTAAAGTGCGTTTAACATCAAAGTCGTGGCAGGAAAGTTGAGGGGAAGGGCCAAACCCTGATAGGCTGGGCAGTGAGAGGGGCGCAAGCTCCACAGGCCTCAAGCACTTTTGTGGGTAGTTGCTCAACGGAAATATTTTTCCTGTTTAAACATTTTATGTTGGAAGTCATGTTATGTCATATATACTGCACTTTGCAGGATTTGTTTGGAATTTCTTGGATCAGTTTAGTGCTTTCCAAATTCCAATTCATTTGTCAGGGATATATTTGGTAGCCGTGTAGGTCTGAGAGAAAGAAATGCAAAACTCTAGAACTCTTGGTTCAGAGATGATATTTTTTACTAGACCAACTAAGAAATCACAAAAAAAAAATTTTTTTTGTAGAAAAAATATTATTTTTCTGCAATTTCTTAGTTGGTCTAATAAAAGGTGTCATCTCTGAACCAAGCATTCTAGAGTTTTGCAGTTCATTTGTCATGTATTAACATGTATTTGCAGTCTGCTTTTGTTCACTTTGTCTGGAGCAGAGTTACTCTGCTTTTAGGGTTTTTCATTCAACATTTTATAAATTACCAATTAGCTTCATGCATGTTATTGGGCAGTATCTGCAGCATTATGTATTTGTCACTACACGTGTGATTAGAGTATACTGATATAATAATCAATATATTCTTTTTCTTCTGATCTTTTATTGTCCTCTATGTAATTCCAGGAAGAAATGCCAGCTCTAAAATGTTCATACTGTTTACACAAGCCATTTAAAAGACTGTTACTAGCTAATCAAATGCTTCACCTGTTTGCTTAAAAGCAACGAATACAAGATGCCCAAGCAATATAGTTTTCTGTGGAGTGTAATAATCTACATATATTTTCATATGAATGTCAATTTAGTTAACTTACCAGGTTTAAACTATAAGTATCTTTCCTATCTCCTGGGCTAGTTCTCTCCTCAATGCCACTATTAAGCACTGTGGCCTCTCTGATGCAAAAACTCTGTGTTGAATTCTAATAACTTTTAAAAATATATATATTTTTTTAAGTTTGATCTCTTTTTCTAAGTTTATAGAGCAATTTCTGAAGACAATGACCCATACCTGGTTCTACTCTGATCATCAACAAAAGACCAGAAAAGCTTCCAGTTAGCTATCTATTTTTATTATTTGCTTGTTATACAGTCTCACAAGTGTGGGCAAAGCAGTCAGTCCACCCTTCATTGTGACAAAACAAACTCTGGCACAGTTCACGGTGGAGTTTATTGCTCCCGGGCACAGAATTTACAAATTACATCCTGGGGCTGCTCCAACCCGGCTCAGCGTGCTGCAGAAGGGCACAAGGGTGCTGCAGTGCAGGGCTAGCTAGCAGTCAGCCCCTGCACTAAAGCACCATCCTGCCCCAGCCAGCCCCATCAGCATCTATATGTGCACTGTGGTGGAGTACATAACTCCACTGTAGGATACTACTTGAATCTGGCAGTACTAACCTAAAGCAGAGTTAATTAGTTTACTCAGACCTAATAGCTCCGTATGTGTAGGCTGGTGATGCTTTACTGCAGAGCTAAGTAGAAAACTCCACAGTAAGCGTCTCATGTAGATGTGCCCTCAGTGTCACTTGGGGGTCAGGCAGGGCTTTGTTATGGTGTTAGTGTTAGCTCAAGTTTACAGCAGTCACACATTCAGGCTAAAATCCTTCTCTGACTGCCCATGACCTGCACAGCTGTGACTAGGGGGCTGGCCAGCAGGGCCCCGACTAAGAACTACAGCTGTGAGTTGTCTCTAAATGGCTAGTGACCCAGGACAGGCTTCTATCCCTGCTCTAGATGGGGGTGGGTTGGAGAGATGGGTTGGTGGTGGCAGTTGCATGAGGCTGGAAGGGAGAGAGTTTAACGATGGGGACTGGGTAGTAAAATGGGAGGTGAAGAGAAAGTGGGTAGGAATGACAGCTGGGGGCTGGGTGGTGAAATGAAGGAAGTCATCCACTGAAGCCACGAATGGATAAAAATTTAAAAAAAAAAGTAAAAAGAAAAAAAAAGAATTTAAAAAGAAATAATAAGTAAATTAAAGAAAGTCTCATGTTTTAATACATTGAGATTGGGTAGCCCTAGCTCATGGACACACTGCCCCTGCCCTGGGAGGGAAGCTCCAACTCACGAGGATCCCATGCTTGCTCCCTCTACCCTCCGTAGTTCTCCCTCCCAGACATGTCTGTGCCCTTATGAACTGCCTGACTAGACTTGGTGCCAGTACCAACCCCTGTACAGTCGAGTTCAGGGGATGAAAAGTTTATCCACACAGAACAGGAAGGTGGGAGGAAGGGACACTGCATCCTGGGATGTTGGAGGACTGGCTTCTCTGGGGAGTGACCACATATTTGTGGAACATGAGCTGGGTAACATGGATCAGATGTAAACCTGCCCTGGAGTGGCATAGCTTTAAGACTCCTAAAGGGTTCTTAAAACTAGTTTATATGTCTTCATATGTGGATAACAAGGGTTTAAGAGCTCCCTGAGCTGCCTAAAATTAATGTGTAGTAAGGACCTTTGGCAAGCAATAAAAGTTAACCCTCTGTCCTGCTCTGTAGTTTACACACTTTTCATTTTGCTGATTTTGTTGATTTGTCCTACAAATGTATTGTCAAAGCATGGGGGTGGGGGGAAGAAGGAGAAGGGGAAGTTGAATAAATTACTTCATATACTTCTCTGTTTTAAAAGGCAGATATACATCATCACACATGTTTTTTAGAAATACTGTTGGGCAAGAATTCACTCAAGATTTCACATTAGAAGGGATTATTGAGAAGTACAAATAAAATTAAAGTGAGCGGTTCTCTTATCACAGGCCTCTGCTTAACAAGTTGCTAGAAAAATTAATGGCGCAGCCAATAACCATTGTTCATTAGAAGAGCAAGTGTGCATACACAAAGGCCTGTCCATCAGAGCATTACTGATACTACAATTACCCAAACAAGTTATACCAGAGCATTTCTTATATGACTTTTACACATGGGAGCAAGAGCATAATAAGGAGTTGGTTTGGGGCCTTCAATTTCTTCCCCAGATAGTAGAGAGATGTTCCAATTGTATTCTTGTTCCGGCCATACCTTAACATGAACATGTAGCTCTGGCTGTTCCCTTACTTTACTGGGGTATGAACAGCAGCATTCAGTATCCTTTAGGCCCACACTAATAAAATGGCATCTCACAGAATGAATTCACTTCATGTTTGCTGAAATGAACTATTGCCATTTTGTGCCTCCAGTGAAGTAAGATCCAATGCTAGCTGTATTATAAGTAAAGGTGAATTTGGTAGATAGAAGGTAACAGAATTGCCTCCTATCCCATGTATGCATGACACCAAAGGATCACATACCTAGGTCTTTTTTCCATGGGAATCCAGCACTGACAAAAAGAACTCATTGCATTAACGCTGTTCCTGAGATGCTCTGAAAGTGTTTTAGATCCTGTTGCCCAAAGGTCTTACCTGAGCGAACACTGAAACCTCACCTTTTAAATAACACATTTCCTTGGCTTCTAAATAGAATGAGAAAAAGTAAACCAATATAACTTAGTAAGAAACAGAAAAGTCTGGGGGAGGTAACAATTCCCCAAAACAAGAACTATCTGTTAGCTTTAAAAGACCCAGATTCCACACATCAGATAAAAACCTGCCATTTCTGTCATTACTGAGAGCGATCATTCTATCGTGATTATTTAGGGTAGCAGCCCCAAAACAAGTATATTACAGACCACTGGTTTGCAGCAGGAGGAAGATATGGGGAAGGACAGAACAATAGCCTGATCATATTTTGCAGTCAACAGTAATTCCAAAAGCATGATAAAACAGATGCTAGCACCAGACTGACTCATTATTCATAAAAACATTTTTAGTTCCCTTTGTAAACAGCTGTGTTATTAACCAGCAATAGCAGTGAAATACAAAAGATTGCTAAAACTATTATTAAAAATGTTAATTCAAGTAAAATATCCATATTGTACACTAAAGTAGCTGGTGCTTAAATATCTCTGCAATAAATGGCTGACCTTAAAACACTCTGTATGTTCTTGCTTCAATATCTTCCATTTTCAAGCTTCACATCTTCCCTAGCAGCCTCTCGGCAATACATGTTCCCACTCTTGTCCATTCATTTATTAATTTCTCAAAAAGAACCATTTCTACCATGTTAGACAGTGAACCAAGCTGACTGGTCTATACTTTGCCCCTCCCCCTATCTCTGTACTTGTCTATATAGTCTTCAAACAGATGGAGCAGACACCACTACTCCATGAAGGTCTTGGAGAGCAACTAGCAGGAGGCAGGCACTAGGATAACAAATAATTAGAAGAGTTGATTGAAATAGCAGGAGTTTTGCCTGCTACATTCTGATCTCAGTCCAGGGTAATTCCACTTAAAGCAGAAAACCAGAGTATCTGATTGTCTGGAAATTCATGACATATCTGTGGATTAGTAATTTTTATCATATCTTTTTTTGAAAGATCAAAGATACCTACTTTGTTCAGTGCCATCCAGTACACATGTGCATAGATCTACACTGGTGAGAAAACACCTGCCTTACACATGGGGCTATCCCCTGGCAACAGTACAGAAGTTAAAACATAAAAGCAAAATTGAAAATGTGTAAGTAAAACAAATTCCACCCAGGAAGAGCACACACCAACTGCTGCAGCTTCCTTAGCCTGACGAAGGGTTTTTGAACCCGAAAGCTTGCTTAATAACTATTCTCCAACCATTTGGGTTGGTCTAATAAAAGATATCAAATTCACCCAAGGAACCTTGTCTGCCTAAGTAAAACAGTGAAATGTAAAATTAAGTAGCAAGAATAAGTGTTTGAAGGAAAGTACATGTGGTAGAAACTACATTTGTTCAGGGAACGATACAGTAAGACAGCAGCTTCTACTTAACTTGGCTAATTAAAAGGCTTTCTGTTTGTTAGTGTTTCTATACCCTATGTATCAAGGTAGACATTACTATGTCTCTCTCTCTCTCTCTCTCTCTCTCTCTCTCTCTCTCTATATATATATATGTGTGTGTGTGTGTGTGTATGTATGTATACACACACACACACACACATATCCCTTTTAGAGATCTTAGTATAGTATAGCATAAGAATACAGAATGTTGGATGGCTAATGCTATGCACCTAAATATGTAGTTTGATTCCCTGTAACAGCCATGACTTCTGTGATGAATCTCCCCAACTCAAGATACTCTTATACAGATGACTAAATTAAGTGCTTAATGGACAGCACTCAAGTATAAAAAATGTTCACCAAATGATCCTATCACAATTGGTGATTTGATCTGTACCTCCAAAACAATTATAGAAAGTCTGACCTTCCACCAAATAATATCATACAAGATATTGCTTGCAAATATTTTGCTGTGCTTGAGGTAGGAAGGACAGAGACCACCAGTGTAACCATGAGTATGACACTATCCACCACCCAGTGCAACATGTTCACTGCACCAGGACAGAAGAAGGGAGCAGTGGAATACACCTACATGCTCAATCCATCGCACCAGTGAAGGCATTTACGTTTTCAAAAATCATAATCCTTCTCAGCACTCTTATTGGGATTGGTCTGAGGGGATCAGTATCACAGAAAGTCTAAGTTCTTGATATTATACAATACTCACAAAGTGTATTTAGAGTTGGGAAATAATTAAATTAGTCAAAATTCTCTTACTGCTGATTATCAAGCTAATCTTTACTTGCATGTTGAGACTTGAATATTGTTGACTTGGTTTCACCCACAGAAGTTAACAAACAGCACAAGTTATTGTTCAAGAGGGGTGTAGTCACCAGGTTTCAGCCAACAAAACAATGAAGAATCCAGCAAATACACTAGTTTACCTGCTCAGCCAATAAGCAGAAAATATTACAAAACTGCTCAGAAACAATAATTTTCTTTTATCAGACAGCAAAATAACTTAATCTTTGCCCTTTTGGACAATTAAGTGATTTTGAAGTTAAAACATAGCTCAGACCATAAGAATAAAATGATCTGGTGGATTTTCTGGTTTGACCAGATGGCTAAATTATTACATCAGAAGGGAAAATAACTGAGGCAGCACCTGCGCTTGAAAAACAACACATAAGCACAATTCCTCACCCCCTGTATACCTCATAATCTACAGTCATTTTTCCAGTTTTTTATTTTCCCCAGAGATCTCAATATCCCATTGCTTATAAGATCACACTGCATTTGCACAGAACAATACACTCAGAAATTCTTGATTTTAACTAATATATTATGTGATCCTAAGTCTGTGAAAGAGATATCATTATTCTTTCAAAAGTCAAAACTGAAACTACTTATTCAATGACCCTTGGCAACAGATCTATGGAGAATTTATATTGTTGCCTTGAGAAGAATGACTTCTCTTATTTCTAGGATAACTGCAAAGATAAAATGCTAAAATCATTACCTGGAGAAACAAAGGTAAAACATCCCAAATATTATTTGTGTTATATATTAAGTCACAGAATGGGCAGAATTCTATTTTACCTAGTGGACAACTGAAGTGCAGCTTGTGATCAACTCTGACTTAAATAAAGTGGACTGATTATTTAACTTTCTCTGGATGTATAAGTGCCCCCATCGTAGGAATAGGGAGACATCTATGCATTTCTGGAGAGAGGTTCTATTTCTATAATGGAGCACTTATTCACCCAGCATTGGTAACAGAATCACTACTACACTTTAGTTAGATAACTCAGTTGATCACAACCTGCATTTTCATCATCCAAGTGGACAGAATTCTGCCCAATGTGTTTACACGTAAGCGATTCCTCTATGGGTGGCCACGGGATATCAAGGAAATAAAGAACAATTGCATTAACAGCTCAAGACTAACTTCATTCTTAAGGGACCAGTTTCCTTGGTGTGTAATTAGCTGTACCAAATTACAAATTAAGCCACATACTGCTTTTATTAATGTATGTTTTTTTCACATTATTTTTACTGAAATATGGTACAGCGAGTGGCATTCTTTACTGATTTGGCATGGGATATCAGACATCAGTATCCCTTAACAGATAGTCACTTCAGCACTTCGTCCATTCTTATGTTTGGATGCATCTTTTGCTCATTTGTTCTTCCAAGACCCTCATAGAAGTCAACAGAAGCATTCTCAGGAGCAAAGGAATAATTTCAAAAAACTTTGCAATTAAGTGCAGTATGTTATGCAATATGTTATAACATATATGCTCTTTTTTTTTTTTGGAATGACAAGCTACAACCTGAATGTTTTCGTCTTGCTATGATAAAAATCACAGCATTATTCAACAAAAGTAAGCTCATTCCTATTATCAAGTAATAGGTCCTAAAGAAAATGTTGATTTAGCTAACAGTATCTAGAAGGAAATTTACAATCCTATATTATACCTAAGTGTATATAGTTCATAAGATTAAAGACAAGGTCACAGGTGCCATGTACGCTCCTGCCTATACTAGAGAGATCAGGTTCATGGCCTCCATGTATATTTTTAGAAAGTATTACTCAGTCTGCCAGTTAACAGTCCTTGAAGTACAAACTTAAACTTTGTTTTAAAGGGCAAGACTTAAGGCTGACATGTTAAGAATAACAGACCCCTGCTGATTCAAGAAAGTACATTAGCTCTTTTTATCTTCTCACAAAACCATCAGGTAGGATTTTCAAACCTACTCCAGTAATACAGTTTAACTTTTCTTTGGTTTGGGCCCATGGTAAAATTTCCCTTAACTTTAATAGGAGCAGAGTTAGACCAAAGGTAAGTCCTCTTGAAAAAAAATCCACTCATATGTGGGATCAGTTTCAGAAATTCCATTTATTTCTTTTAATTAAAGCATGTCCATAATTGCTCATTTAAAGCCTTAAAAAAACAATCATAGAACTTAGCACCCAGACAGGCATGAGCTGCATGATGGATGACTGAACTGAGTTCTGAGAAAGGATTTCTATCACCCAGGATAACGGAGGACACAGCTTCTCAGTAGAAACTAAAGAACAAATATAGCAGGCAACAAGGACTGATCCAAACTGGCAAAGGGGTTTTATTTAACGTATATTATGCATACACATAGGTGTATGGATGTACTTATGGAGGATGCTTAATTCATAGGATGTCTGCATGAGAATTCCAAAAAACAAGACTTAAAAAACTGACAAATAAGGAGCGAATTAAAAAAATACTAAACCTTCGGGGTACAAAGAAAGTTTAGGCTTTCCTGTTCTAGACAGGTTCAGAGAAAATGGAACTCAAATATCACAACAAGGCTAAGTACAAGCTGTAGTGAATTGCTGGTAGAGGAAGTGAGGAGCGCTTGGTTCTTTCTAGACACCTTTGATGACTAAAAGATCTAAAGGGAGGCAAACAGAGGCTATCTAGTTTTGGACAAAACGACCTTCTAGCTCAGGGGTGGGCAAGATAAGACCTGCCAGCCAGATCCAACCCACAGAGGGAATCTGTCCAGCCTGTGGCGGGTCCCTTGGTCCTGCACCACCTGGCCTGTGGCACATCCTGCTGCCCTCTGGGCATGCAGAAGGGCTGGGGTGGCTCTGCGGCAGGACTGCATTTCTAGGCAGCTCAGAAGGCAGTAGCTCCTTCCAGCTGCTGCCACCACTAGCCCCAGCCCTGTGGTACTGGCAGGGATCTGCACACACAGTCCTGACCCCAGCCCACCCCACACCCACTCCGGACTTGGCCCAGCAGAATGACCCAGTGGAGCAGACCTGCTCTGGATCAGCCAGAACCCACACATACATAGCCCCGACCCTGGTCTGCTCTGCACCTGCTCCAGACTCTCCCTCCCATGCTAAGCAGCGGCAGCTGGGCACAAGCAGCTGCTTGGCACCAGGGAAATGTAGCCCCTCCCCCTCACAGCTGCCATGCCCTTCTTGTTGTAGCCACCTGGAGCCTGCTCCTGGGCTGCCCTGTGGCTACTCTGCACTGCCACCACTGCCCCACGGGGTGGCCTGGAGGCGGTGGTGATGGTGAGAGAGAGAAGCAGCAGGGTAGCCCAGGCATGAGCTCTGGGCAGCTGCAGCAAGAAGGGCCCAGTGGGGGGGGGGGGGGGGGGGCTGTGCGCGCAGGCTCTGGCTGGTCCACAGCTGGTCCACTCCACTGGGCCGAGTCTAGAGCGGATGCAGGGCAGGCCGGGGGTGCAACTGTGTGCACAAGTCCCTGCCAGTACCATAGGGCTGGGGCTAGTGGTGGCAGCAGCTGGATGGAGCCACTGCCATCTGCGCTTTTCCCCCCCCGAGGCCCAGCAGCAGCTTCTGCCTGACTACTACTGCCACTGCTCAGTGTGGTTGGGCAGTCCGGAGCAGGTGCAGGGTAGGCTGGGGCCGGGGCTATGTGCACAGGTTCCAGCTGGTCCAGAGCTGGTCCACTCCACCAGGCTGAGTCCAGAGTGGGCACAGGGTGGGCTGGGGTTGGGGCTCTGCACACAGATCCCTGCCAGTATCACAGGGCCGGGACCAGTGGCGGTGGTAGCCAGGAGCCACTCCCATTGCCTGGGCTGCCTAGAAAGGAGGGGCTGGGTGGGCCAGGGTCATGTGCTAGGACTGTGTGCTGTTGGGGGTACGCGTGGACTTTGGGCTATTGGTGAAGGGGTGCTGACCAGCCCACGGCATCTCCCCAAAACTGCCTATGTGGCCTGTGGGCCCAAATAATTGCTTGCCTCTGGTCTAGGTCCATCACATCATAGCACTGCAGGATGCAGTCAATCATTTCAATATAATCCACTTGGTGACAACACCATACAGGGAAGTGATGTGAATTATAATAGAGAGTTGAAAATGCTTTGAGTACTTTTATCTACACCAGATGCAACTCCAAGACCTTTAAATCTTTTTTGTGTATGGAAAAACTTCTGGATAGCACTGTTGGCAAGAAAGCAAGCTGATTATGGAAGAGCAAAGACATCATTTACCTTCAGAAGAAATCTTAAATTATTCCAGATCACCATTTTGGAAAATCCAGTGGATAAAGCACTGGAGCTTGAAGTTTACTCATTTGGTAAACTGACATCACCACTAAAAAAACAACTTTCCACATAAGAAACTTAAGCTCACAGGAGCTCTGTGTTTCAAAAGTACACTTCGTGACCTTTGCTAGGCCCACATTAAAATCTTTCAGGGAGATTTTTTTCAATTGGGTGCCACAAGAGTGTCAATCCAATGCAAATCTAATGAAAAGCTGCAGAGATACCAGTCTGCCTTCACCGAATTTGCGTCACAAAAATAAATGCCATATGAACCTGAATGGAATTAACAGGAGAAAATCAGAAAAGTAGGGAAGAGAATCAAACAATTCCTATTGCTGGGAGCAGGAAAGGGATTCAAACAGGCTTGCCAGCATGTTTTAAACTTTTTCCTATTGAAAGCGCAAGTCTACCTAGTTAGAAAGCAGAAGGATTCAAACTACTTGCCAGTAGCTGTAACACTTGTAGCTGTAGATGTCTGTCAGAAACCAAGTACTCAGGAGAGGGCTCTGAGCTTGGTATGAGGTGAGATGCCTTAGTTCAGAATAATGATTTAAGCCCGGAGACTCATCTTGATGTAATCTACTTCCCTACTCCAAAGACCACTGGCAAGGCTCTTATCCCTGCCTGAGTCTATCTGCAAACATGCTTTCTTTCTTCCTACTTGTCCAGAGACGTAGAAGGGCTCATCACAGATTGAGTGCCTTCCTGAATTTAAAAATAAAATAAAAAGTGCTTCCTCTCTCTTCCATTTTGGCCACGGCTGAGCCAGAAAACTTTTTGTTTTCTTTAATTCCTTAATGAATCCCTTAGAACGAGTGTAATGGTGAAGGAAAACTTTCACATTACACCCCAAGGTGTCCACTTGAGGCAGCAGCATTTGACTGTGGACTGCCTTTTGGGATAGCAGCTGCTGATTTCCAGCATACTGGGCACATCTACATGTGCACATTTACTTTATAGTAACCAAAATTGCTGCGCAGTAAGGGCATGCATCTACATATGCATGCCCGTACTCTGCGGTAAATATGGCCATTACGTCAATTTGAGTGGCACACTTGTAGACACCTTACTGTACAGTGATTTAATGCCTGCATGTGTAGACACTGGCTTATTCCTGCTTACTATGCAGTAATGTACTTTACAGTAAATTTAAGCTGGTGTAAACTCACATGTGGACATGCCCACTGTATACAGCTGCTGATCCTGGACAGGCCCTCTACTTGAAAGTGGAGTTTCTTTTGCACGAAATCCCCAGTCCAGTTTGGGTGCATCGTGCTCATTATAATTTACAGATGCAACTGGAAGTTCCATACCTATTTGTAGTTTGGAGCTCCATAATCTCTCCGTTATTTGGACACCATGTAAGGTTTGTTTCTACTTGGATCTCAGACTCCACTGAAGTAGCCTTCCACCAAGACGTTCCATCAACACTGCAAATGCAGTTACACCGAAGACAACCAACATTCAAGCCACAGTCAAATGCAGACTCCACATACCAGTGTGAATTTCTGATACCATGTAAAGCAGGGATGCCAAACATGCAGCCCGCATACCTGTAGAGCCATATGATCTGGTCCAGCCCACACGTCTGGCCCACAACCCAATGCACCAGCCCCAGCCCCGCACACTATATGGAGCACAGGCTGTACCCCACACTGCATGCACTGCAGGGGGCTGGTCTGGGGTGCTACATGAAGCCTACACCTTGGATCTTTGGTGCCATGTACAGTGCTGAGTCCAGCCCACATACCACATGACAGCTCCGGGGACTGCAGCCACAGCAAGCCCCAGGGCCAGCACATGTGGCCAGTACACGTGGCATGTGGGGCACACACTCCATGCAGCCTCACACTGGTCCCAGAGACAGAACACAGGGCCAGTTGGCAGGGTGCCACAAGGTGAAAGCACCCTGTGCTGGCCCTGGAAGCCACATGCACAGCAAGCAGTGGGGCCAGCATATGGCACACAGGGCTAAGCCCAGCACCCCAGCTACTCCCCAGAGGATTGGTCCTGGTCCAGCCCACAGACCAGCTAAGGGACGCTCATCTGACCTGTGGGGCTGAATGAGGTTGGCACCCCTGATCTAGAGTTTCTTTGTCAACCAAATCATGCTTGGTGGGGACCACGTACAATATGAGGCTGGTTAAGGCACCACGATTACAGCTATGCATTCCATGAAAATATGTGGTATCAATGCCAGCCTAAAAGGAAAAATACTAACTCAGTGGTGCAGGAGCAAGTTCTATTGCTTGAGGTTTTATCCTATGGGCATAAAAGCTTCTATAAGATGCAGAGTCCATGGTTTGTCACTATCCTCTAGGAATGACACAATTCCCAGTCTCATACATTTCATTGTTGACCTGTTCCTTCAGCCTCCTAATATCCAGAACAATGCGCCCATCCTTATTATTAGGGAATTAGATTTCCTTCCCCCTTTTGCCTGGCAATAGCAGCTCACAGACTTCTTTATCCAGGGGGATTTAGATTTCCTGCAGCTTTTTACTTCTTCCTAAGAAAAACCCAGTAACATTCATGACAGCAAGGGAATGACATCCTGAAGGTTCGTTTCATCACCTATACCTGTACTCTCAGAACTCACATATACATGACAAAATTATTAGAAACAAAAAACTCCTAGTCAGCACTCAATCCAGTTACCTGACATGTTCCTGAAAGTGGTTGGTATTTTCCAGCCAAATACTCTGGCATTTAAACACCCTTGTAGAAATGAGGTTTATGCCACCTTCTCCACCCTTTAGTCTTTGCCCCCACATCTGCTTCCCTTTGTGCATTCAGCTGAGTTAGGTGAGGACTTAAGGACGTTTCGAGAGAAAAAAACCACACAACAATACTCTAGACCAGGGGTCCCATGGAGTCTGGCCCCAGCAGTTCTAGCAGGACTTGCAGCTAGGTAAGGAGCTGCTCCGGGAGGTGGGGCCGGGGCTGGCATCTCACAGCAGTGACAGCATGGTCCAGAGCTGGGTCAGAACTGCAATCTGTTGCCCACACGTCCCAGGCACCTCTTATGCCCCTCCCAGATCCAGGGCACTACTAGGGTCTCCATGGAAACTAGACACAGCGACTCAAGCAGGGGCTGCTTGGAAATGGAGTCCGCCACAGGACTGATCTGGCTGGCAGGCCACACTTTGCCCACCCCTGCTCTAGACAGTGTCATGTCCATCCCCACAAGAAGCAAGAGACAGAAAAGCACTTAGACAATGCTTTTTGTACTAAAAAATCTAACTTCTAAAGCACAGGGTTTGATCCCAGTACAAAACACATTCCGACTGCAAATTTCACAACTGTATCTGAAGTGATAAATCAACTGAACCATCTGTAACCCTTGTATTTAATACTTAGGGAAAAAAGATACCTGTTCTTCTCAACTTAAACCTCACTGCTGGAGTTTTAGAAAACTGCCTATCTAGGCCAAGATTTTCTTAAATATAGGTGGAAAGTTTGGTTCCTAATTCCTGATTAGGACTACAAAATTTGGTTCCTAATTCCTGATTTATGCTCCACTTCTGCAATGAACTCCGCACGTGTATAGAAGTTCATGTATACAGTGCTTATTAAAATATCAGCAGCCTAAACATGTGGCTTGACTGTCAAATATTGAAGTTTAAGGGAACCACTGAGTTTTTGGTTTTGTAAGAAGTGAGTCACAGGCAGTCTAGAGGAGCAAGGGGGTTGACAAGTACTGTACTTGCATCAGAGGCTAATCCAAACGAGGGACCAAGGCTGCTCAAGAGAGTCAAAGCCAGAGTCCAAGCCAAAATCCTAGCCAGAAAGTAAAATCCATATCCATGGTCAAGCTAGTACCAGAAGTCAGGAGCCAAAGAATCCAAAACAGGAGCACAGGAACAGGCTGAGTGTGGATAAGGACCCAGGGCTGGACCCAATGATCTTGCAAGGTCTCTTCCAGCCTCTTACAATCTATGAATCTATGAAAAGTACAGCTACTACAGATTGTAAAGTACTTGTTCCATAGTGCTTTTGGGCATACTAGGTCCAACCTACTCTGCAGTCAGTGAGCTTGTCCCATTCACCTGGTGGCATTCGGAAATCAGGCAGCCCTAAGGATGTAAATTGTCTTCCAACAGGTTTTTTGATAAAAGCAGGCTATTTTTTCAAACATCAGAATAAGAGATTTAGGACCCTGTTCTAAGATCCAGTGCAGTTTTTCAAAACCTTGGTACAAGTGTATTTGTCACACAAAGACCTGATGATACCAAGCTTTTACCAATATTCCAACTGATTCAATCTTCAAAATAGTTTTAGAAACCTTCTCTTTTCCAAAATTACCCCTTTTGCTTTTTCACTCTCCTTCATTTTATTCTTGGAGGCCAATTTTATCATTCAGCATCACTAACAGTAGCAACAACAATAATAATATACTAATAAATACAACAAAATAGAATAAATAGTAGTCATTTCCTTTGTAAATCCTACCTGGCAAAAGCTTTCAGAGTGCTGGACCAGAATCACAAAAACAATTTCTCCTTTATTAAAAACAGCCTTGTGAACTGAAGGCAGATCTTGATCAGCAACGTACAACTTATTTTCAGAGACATGATGAAAAGGAGTGAGAAGGTGAAAACTCTGCTGGTGGAAAGAGTACACTGACTTGATAACACATATGGGATTGGATGTGAGCTGATATTACATTCTGATAATCCCAGTGCCATTGTACTTTTCGGAAAAAATGCTGGTGCCATAATACCGTGGGCAAGCATAGCCTTATTAGCAAAAGAAGATAACTTTCTTATGCCCTTTATTCTTACTGCTCATCACACTGGGCCAGAGGTATAGGAAAGCGAGATTTGATTATGAAACTGGAAAAAAACCTGTCTACCCAACTATTGTGTCCCCTTCTATTTCACAGGCTCAAGTTACAACAAGGGGAGTTTAGGTTAGATCTTGGGGAAAACTCTGAGGGTCGTACAACACTGGAACAGGCTACCCAGAGAGGTTGTGGAATCTCCCTCCTGAAAGGTTTTTAAGACCCTGCTAGACAATGGAATGATGTAGATGGGGATGGTCCTGCTTGGAGCAGGGGGTTGGACTTGATTCTTTCCCAAGGTCCCTTCCAGCCCTTTCTATGCTTCTATTTTCCTGCCTAATGAAGGGGAAATTCTTGCTGTTTGCTCATTGTGTGTGGTTCCCCCCACTCCCCTCCTGCATCCTTTTACAGCAAAAAAACCACATGTAACCCCACCAGCACCAAAAAGCCCCTTGCCACATTTTTTAAAATGAAATCTTCATATTTTCCCAAGCAGGAAGCAACTGTGACCACCTGAAACCCGAGATCCTGCTCCTGCTTTCATTTCAAGGTAATTTGCATCATCACAGATCCTCACAGGACGTGAGAGGCTTCATATGGGTATGAACTGACTGCCCAGAGGAGTTTTCCATCTATGGACTCCTCTGTGAAATCCTACGAAGTATGAACTGTCATTTCTACCCAGGAGAACTTTTACAGTCTTTTCTCTAATGCCTGATGAAGGGTGTTTGTGCCCAAAAACTTGCAATTAAAGGCTTTTTCTTTTTTTTTTTTGCAAAAATCTTGTTGGTGTAATAAAAGAGATTACTTCTACTATGAGTCCTGACTGCCTTTTCCTCTAGACCAATACAGCTACAACTTGGATACCTGATACATGGAGGATATCGAATTTTAGCCAGTTTTTTTAATGAAATCTTGACATTTTCACAGGAAGCAACTGTGACCACCTGAACCCTGAGATCCAAGTCCTGCCTTTGTTTCAAGGTAATTTGCAGCATCACAGACATTCACAGGAGGCGAGAGGCTCCATGCCAGCTATGAACTGCCTGCCCAGAGGAGTTTTCCATCTACAGGGGAAACACCATGTAGCTGGGTCCAAGAAGGCAGCTCTCCTTAAGTGTTCCCGGGGATAACTGTTCTTCTGGTGTGGTTTAGTGTTGGGGCTTAAAGCCTACTTTATGGAAATGGGAGTCTCCTCCCTAGCTTGCTTCTGCGGCCGTATGGCTGAGGGCAGGCGAAACTTGGGGGCACCCGAACCTCAAGCCTCCGGGCTTGGGCCTACATATCGGATCCCCACCAAAAGACTTTGGAAATATCTGAAGCCCCGAGTGGGGGTGGAGTATGTTTTCCGGTTGTTGGGTCACTTATGGTTCTGGACTGACTCACGGATTTGGACTTGATTTGGCTTGGACGACGAATCATTTCTTTAAAAGAAATAAAATAAAAATGTATCCACTCCTCTGTGAAATCCTAGCAAATATGAACTTTCCTTTCTGCCCAGGAGAACTTTTACAAGGTTGTCTCCGACGCCCGATGTTTGTGCCCGAAAGCTTGCAATCCAAAAATTTTTTTTTTTATTTTTTTTTTTTTTAAAACCTGTTGGTCTAATAAGAGAGCATCTCTAGGACGAGTCCCGATTGCCTTTTCCTCTAGACCACAAAGCCTCTTGAAACACTTCCCTGACACCCCCTCCCACAGGCTCCTGCCAAGAATGGAAAGGGCTCTCAGCTTCCACCCCCTAAAAGGGGTCTGAGAAGGGAAAGCCCACGACTCCTGCCCTGCTCCCCCCGCGACACTGAGTTTCTTCCCCTTTCCCTCCCTGCTGCCAGGGGGGACAGGCAGAGGCAGAGCAGGTGCCCGGGCTGAAGGGTGGCGCGGCGCCCGTCCCGCCTGAGCGCGCTGCAGAGGGGAGCTGAGGCCCGCCCGCCCGGCCGCCTCCCCGCGCGGCGCTACCTCGGAGCCGGCGGAAGTCCCGCTGCCAGCTGTCCCGCGCGCCGTAGCGGGCCCCCAGCGGGCTCCTGCTCTGGAAGGCCTGGAAGGACAGCAGCTCTTCCCCCGGCCCCCGCCCGCTCCCGGCCATGCTGCCCCACTTGCCCGGCCCGGCCCGGCCCGAGTGGCTCCTCCCGGCTCCTTCCCCCGCCCCGCACGGCGCAAGCCCTGCCCCGTCCGGGACACCAAGGCTCGCGGGCAGCCGCGCGCGTTCCTGTGTGTGTCCGCTCTGCGGAGGACGCGCGCTAAACGGGCGCCGGGGCCCGGCCCAGGGCTGCTCGTGCTGCTCCTTGCCCAACTAAACCGGCCCCCGAAGCCGCCAAGCTGTTGAAGTGGCTTCTTGGAGTGAGTGATTTTCAAATCTTACAGGAGGGCTCTCTCTTATGAGGGGCTGAGCTCCCCTGTAACCCTGCCCACCTCTGCCCTGCAAACCTCTTCTCTGACTCCTAGTTGCTCAAGGCAATTTCTCTCACTTTCAGTGCTCTGCCCCGGGGACTTGCTCTTCAGCCCTGGAATGCATGTAGGGATGCGTGTTTTCACCGCAAAGGATGTTGTCTTGGGCATCCTAGATGAGGTGAAGAGTGAAGGTGATAGAGCCTGGGTAGTTGTAAGGGTAGAAGCAGATGCCTGGGGATGGGAGAGAAGCTGTCACACTCCCGGGCTTAGCTTTAGTACGGTTTTTGCAGGGCAAGTTGTATAGCTACTCTAATAAAACAACAGGACCAGTATCAGTAGCAGTAATAATATGCATTACTAATAATAGTAATAATAATGCATAACAACTGCTTCAACCACAGAAACTACAGGTTTCCCTCACCAACTGCTGGGGTTAGGTTCCTGAAAGTTCCTGTGCCTGGAAAAACCATGGTTGGCAAGACAAAAGGTTTATGGGAAAAATGGCAGGTGGCAGCCTGATGTGCGGCCATGGAAAACTGTGGTTACTCAAAGCTGTATACCATGGTAGCCAACACGGTATATAGAATATTAAGCGTGGATACTCAGTACTGTGGTTGGGAAAACCGTGGTTGGCAAGGGAAACCTATATTCACTTTTTAGAGTTTGGTAATGCTTATGCAGGCTCGAGTATATCATTTTACCAGACCTGGCTGTTCTCAGATTACCATCTGGCTCTGCAATGCATTCCACTTGGTATGGCACAATTCCTCCATCTCCCCACCCCACTTAATTTCTTTGGGCCTGGTTTACATGAACATAACAAACAAAACAGAAACAATTCACCTAAGTTCTACCTGTGCTCAGCAGGATTTTCCTATCAGTCCTTTCTTCCAGGCTTGCAAGCTTAGTTTTCCAATGTCTTGGAGCACTGGTGCTAGGTTTCCAGAAGCCATACTCTTGTCTTGCTTTCTTGACAGTCAGTAAACAAACTGATGACTTGCTTATTAAGTCACTTAACAAAAATATCATGTGTTTCTTACAAGTATATAAATGAACTACTACGTAGCTGTTGGTGCAGACCAAACATGACAATAATAGATCTACTTTGGGGAACTATGCGTGTACGAGGGAATAATGATTCTCCCCCTCCCTCCCCCTTCCCTAACCTAGTGAACCACTGTGGATTTTTGAACCCTGTGACACTCCTCTTATAAAACACTGTTGACAGGCTGGTGTCTTTTGGCCAACTAGCATCTTATTCACTCACCAGCCTGCACTTATAGATCCATCCCATCCTATGTAAGGTTAGGCTATGGTGAAGTGCAGTTGCTGTTCAGGAAAGTTCATGTGCCAAGCACTGCACAGAAAAGTTTTAGCTCTGTAGTATAAAATTTAACTGCCTACCCTCCCTCTGCTAAAAGTGTAGCTACTGACAGGGAAGATTTTAACTAGACCACTGAGTTTATTTTATCTGGGGGAAAAAAAATCTGCACTAGAGAAAATTTTATTTGACAAGAACATCTCTGTTGGCAGCCACTAGCGCACATACCTTCACCTGTAGTGAGTAATAGCTAAAATAACCCTATTTCCCATTTAAAAAACAAGTATACAGGTCACACTGGCTCGTCCCAGAACTTTCAGTGAGATTTATAGTCGTAAATACACCTATAGTACACCGGCTAAGATGCTTTGATATTTTACTTCACTGGTCAACAAAGGAGGGTCAGATTGCCAGGAAAACTATTCAGTCAATGTCTATTTTATGAAGCATTTACAAAGAGAAATGAAGCAACATTTAAAATTGTAGGCATGGCATTTAAAATTAAATTCACAGCAATTGCACCCCTACTTTTAGAAAATTACCAGAGTTTCGCTCTATTTTAGCATATTTTAAAACACAGCCATGGCTACAGTGTTGCTCCCAGATGCCATCCTAATACAATAAATGTCTGTGTATTTGCATGAAGGTTCAATTTTACATATAGGTGCATGACTATGACTAAATAAATGTATAGCATTCTGTGTTCTTTCTTAGGCTTCTGTGTCCCATCCCAGGGCTCAATTTCCATCAAAAGCAGGGTTTGGGATATCTCTGTGCCCATTCCAGCACTGTAAGACAGCATCCCCTGAATCATTTTTGTTTCACTATCACCTACAAATTCTGGTCTCCACTCCACCTCCCCCAACCTCCCAGACTTACACTTTCCATAAACTCAGCAATCACAATTCCAAAACAATACTCAAAGAGATCAATCTATGTTACAGAAACAGAAATATGGGTATGTTTACATCAATTAAATTGTACACGTCTAGGTCTCAAAAATCTGTAAAGGTCATCAGAATCATACACAGGGAAAGGCATATTTATGGTGTTTACAGAAACATTCCCAGTGAAAGAACTGATTGAAACCTTTTTATTTTTCCTCTTGACAGAAAACTATTTTATATGTAATAGAAGCTTTAGAGGAAAAAGTTGTTTACCTGTAAACCTACAAACTTTCTGTTTAAGTCAAGGACATTTTCATTTACATTGTTCACAGGGAAAAATTCTTGATTAACTCTAGTAAAACACTGAAGATGTGTACTGTTGCCAGCATAGTTATGTAACTTTATATTGCCCAGAAGTCCTGATAAACTGCATCAGCCTATTCGCATATCAGTTTGCATGTTAGGCTATAAATATCACTTGGAATAAACTATACCTATAAAGTCAGTGCTACAGTAATGTAAATACAAGAAATGAGACACAGGGCGCATCTACATGAGATGCTTTACTGCATAACAGATTAATCTAGTTGTCAGTACAGCATTACCATTTACATGTGCATGGCATTTATGGCACAGTAAATTAGTCTATTATGCAGTTAGCTAGTACCTGTAAACATCAGCAGGAGACCACAAGAGACTGGGGAGTTCTCTGTCCCTGGTCCTGGTCCTGCTCAGCTCCCGGCTCTGCCCAGGAGGGATGGGGATGGGGTCACTCTCTGTCTCGGTCTCATCCCAGCACTACTGGCAAGCCGCCTGATGGGCAAGTAATCCCCACCCAGCAGGGGGCTCACTAGCAGCTCCCCCAGAATCAGGACAGCTCCTGGTGAAATCCCTGCTGGGCAGGGAAGCCCCTCTGGGCACAGGTCTTACTGGCAGCTGTGTGTCCTAATGCTCAGAGGGCTGGGAGAGCTCTGCCAACTATAGTGGCAGCTGTCTCCAGGCCCCAAGCACATCAGGACCCCTCCCAATGTGCATGGGGCAAGGAGGCAGCTGCCAATGCAGACGGCAGGGATTTCCTGGCCCCAGCCACGTCAGAGCCTGGATGCTGCGGCGAGGCAGGGCAGGGCAGGAGCAGTCCTGTACTAGGCTGCTCCATTGGGAACAGATTTGCTTCAAATAGGGCGCACGCTCCCAGGGAAGGCTTACTGAGCAGTATTTTACTGTTCAGTAAGCCTAGATTGCATTAATAACACAGGTAGACACACCCACAAAGAAGAAAGCAGGATTATGCAGCAGCAGCCACATAACCATTTAAAACCTTTACCTAACTGTGGTAACCATCCCAGACAACTTGGTGGTTGCTCCACAGTGGGCCCCTGTACATGGAACATTTACTGTACAGTTGGCTAATTAGTTGCTCAGTAAATGTCTCAGTATCTACACCTGCACCCCTATTAGAATGGAGTGAACTAATCTGTTCTACAGCAGGATAGTTCTTGTATTGCTGGTGCTTCCTTATGGAGTCAATTCTCACAGCTCAAAAACAGGCCATCCCCATGCAGACAAAAAACAGGAAAGGAGCCAAGAGACCCTCTTGGCTCAACAGGGATATTAGGGAGCTTTTGAAAAAGAAAGAAGAATCATATAAGCTATGGAAGAACAGATCAGCTACCAGAGAGGAATACACTTGTATTACCAGGGCCTGCAGATATGAGACACGGAAAGCTAATGCAGGCATGGAAATCAAGCTGGCAGCTGGCATAAAAGACAACAATAAGTCCTTCCACAGATACATAGGAAGGAACAAAAAATCAGGACCCCCTACTGAATCCTCAGGGACAGCCCACAATCAACACCTGCAAAAAGACAGAACTCCTAAATACATACTTCATGTCAGTATTCCTGAAATCAAACAGGAGCTGTTAACCTGACCAGAGGCCCAGGAAACGTGGGGAAGACAAAAGATTATACGAAATCACTCCTGTGCAGATGAGGGATCTCCTACAACACCTGGATGTTTTCCAGTCTGTTGGGCCAGACAACCTGCACCTGAGAGTCTTGAAAGAACTGGCTGGCAGCACCCTGGCCAAGCAGTTTCAAGAATCATGGAACTCAGGAGTTGTCCTGGATGACTGGAAGAGGGTCAATGTGGTGCCCATCTTTAAGACAGGGAAAAGGGATGACCCAGCAAACTACAGACTGGTCAGCCTGACTTCGGTCCTGGGAACAAGCTTTGAAAAATTTGTTAAGGAGGCCAATCACAGCCTGGTAACTGAAGGGGTGTTACAAAGCAACCAGTACAGCTTTGTTGAGGGTAGATCATGTCTGACTAACCTAATGTCCTTCTATGACTAGGTATCTAGCCATGTGGATGAGGGGCATATGGTTGATGTCATTTACTTAGATTTCAGCAAAGCCTTTGATTCTATTTCCCACGAGATTCCCACAGTCAAACTGGAGGGTACTGGGCTGGACCAGTCTACAGTGAGGTGGGTGGACAACTGGTTTAGAGGCCACTCCCAGAGAGTTGTAATTGATGGGATGGAGAGGCCCATCTCAGTGGTGTCCCCAAGGGATCACTGCTTGGATCTGTGCTCTTTAATATTTTTATTAATGACTTGGATGAGGGGGTGGAAAGCTCCATGATTAAGTTCAAGGATGATACTAAGCTGCAGGGAAATGCAGGCACAACAGAGGATAGGGCAAAGATTCAGGATGACCTTGACAGACTGGATTCATGGGCAGAATGAAATCAGATGAGGTTTAACAAGGAGATGTACAAGGTCCTTCACCTGGGTAGGAAGAACCCTCGCCATAACTACACAATGGGTGGTAGTCCAGTGGCTGGCATACCATCTGAACGAGACCCGGGCATCATGATCGAGCAGAAAATAAATAGGAGCCAAAAGTGTGATGAGGCTGCCAGAAGGGCAAATAGAACTCCGGCATGCATCAGCTGATGTGTGGCCAATAGATCCAGGGAGGTACTCCTTCCTCCCTCTCTATTTGGTGTTGGTGAGGCCTCAGCTGGAGTACCATGTCCAGTTCTGGGCACTGCGCTTCAAGAAGGATGTGAATAAGTTCAAAAAGAGACAAAAAAGGGCCACCCATATGGTTAAGGGCATGAAGGGTAGGCCCTATGACGAGAGACTCCGGGAACTGGGCCTGCTCAGTCTGAGTAAGAGAAGGCTGAGAGGTGACTTGACAGCCACCTACAAGTACATCAGAGGTGAGCACAAAGAACTAAGCAAGCAACTCTTCAGGAAGGCACCTTAAGGGAGGACAAGGACCAACGGGCATAAAGTAATAGAGGGTAAATTCAGGCTAGACCTAAGAAAAAACTTTTTCTCTGTAAGGGTCACCAGAATCTGGAACACACTCCCAGCAGAAGTGGTGCAGTCACCCTCCTTGGAGGTGTTCAAGATCAGGCTGAGCTCAATAACTTCCAGCCCATGGCAGGGGCTGGACTTGATGATCTTACAGATCTCTTCTGGTTCTATGATTCTAAAAAACTCCACAGCAGAGTACATGTAGATGCTGCTCGGCTAACTGGGGCATGAGGGTGCTGCAAGGTGGAGGCTGCCTGCTGGCTAGCCCCACACTAAAACACCCTTGTGCCCCAGCCAGCCCCTCTGCACATGTTGAGCTACAGGCAGTATCCCCAGTCTGGTAGGCGGGCCCCCAAGACCTCCTGCCAGCCAAGGCTGTTTTGCCTTGACTCCATGTGATGCACCTAAATGAACTGCAGAGTTTATTCCTCTGAAGTTGATTATTCCTGGGTGCACATTCAAATGGCATGCCTGGGAGCAATTAACTCTGGAACAATAAGATCCACAGTTTATTCAGACACCATAATTACACATGTAGATGTGCCTAGCAATTGTCAGCAGGTACCAGTATCAGTAACCTGGTTGACTATAAATTTGAGAGTGAGTTTGAAGTTTGTGCCCTGATTTGTGAAAGGACCCTAACTAGGAACCAGAATCCCAACTCTGCTTGCATGCACAGGAAAGGAAAATTAACATTGCAAGAGCAAAACCTGTGTAAGACAAAGAGACATAATCCCCACAACATGCAGTGCATGATCAGGGCCAATACCTAGTTAGCTCACTAGTTCTCAGGGACTTCAAATCAGTTACTTTGTAGACCACCACCTGCATTGCAGTCCACCAAACTTGAATGCACCCCCACCTTACTACCCTGCTGGTCAAATGTGAAGAGTATTTGTCTATATTAAAAGTCCTTCAACAAACTATATGACCCCATAGCAAATAAATGCACCCAACCTTCTCAAAACTGGATCCTGCCCGTTTTCCTCCAGAAGTGAGGTTACAAATAGGAGCCATAATTAATAGCCTGCAAGAAACAGAGGCCACCCTATCTCTTTTTGCTGCTGTTTTTCCCTTCTGTGTGTTTTGGTCAATGTTGTTATCGAGGAAGCAGGCTCAAGTTCCAACAATGAGACAAAAGCACCAGCTACCATCTGACTCCTTTATCTTTTTTTCTGTCACCCAGGTTAAGTTATGATATCCCTAGTGCTATATTAAATATGGCAAAGCTGCATAACCTCTCTGTCACTAGAAAGAAAGGAATGTTGTAAAAAAGAAGGCCGTACTTAATACTTTACATTGCAAATGTGTTACCCATCTTTATTTTCTCTCTGCATTTTTAATCAAAGTTTTAAAAGGCTTTTAACAATAACTGTTTGTCATGTGTGTATGGGTATGCATGTGTATATGACAGACTATAACTCTCTTATGCTTGCCCAGGTCATGAGCTTTTGTCTTTTGGTATTCACCATTTTCCAATTCAGTGATTAATTCAACTTCATTCAAAACAAAGTCCAGAATGGAATTTTCTAATACAAAGGCAATAATCTAATGAGAGGAGGGTGAGCAGGGCACCAGGATGGCCCCTTCTCACCCACAAGTCTTTACCATGGCAGGGACAGCCCTGTGCCACCTGGCTATAGAAGCTGGGCAGGCAGTCCTCTCCCACGAAAAGGCTTTGCCACAGGGTGCACAGTTCTACACCTGGAAGGCAAGGGGAACAAATTGGGCACCACGAGCGGCCCCAGGGAGCCCGCTGCCTGTACCCAGTAGCAGCAGCCCAGCCTACACTGCTACAATAACAACTGCAGCAGTAGCAACTGCAACTGGAGTGGGAAAGGCATCTGGGTAAGACTCTTCTCTCTGCCCTCCCCACCTCCCCACTCATCCTTTGGTCATATAATTCCCCCCACACCTTCCACCTCTGCCCCTAGCACTGAAAGTGCTGGCTACACCCCTGCACAAATAGCTGGCTATAACAACCCCTGCATTTTGTGCTGGGTGACACACCTTTTCTATTTTAAAATTATTATCTGTAATGTTGTAAAACTCTAATGGCTATTTACAATGTTTAGAAACTTTAACCCTGGGCTGAAAAACTACCTCACTCCCTTCCCTCCAAACCCTCCCCCTGTGGAAGAAGTAAGGCTCATCCCAGGAACCATCTCAGCCACCCAAAAGATAGAGAAGGACCCAGCCACCTGCAGATCCTGTAAAGCTGGCAGGTCTCCCTGGACAGACACCATGCTGGGACCCTTAAGGGCATCTGAGCATTTTGGATAGGACTGGCTATAAATCTAATAAATAAATAAACAAATAAGCAACCAATGAAGTTTTGGTGCTTGCAGCATGACACCTCCAGCACTTGCCTCTCAGAACAGAAGTTTCCCCATTATACCATGAGTTTTCCTTTTGCACATTATAGCTGAGCGGTTAATGAGTAACTGTTTTCTGGATATCACTGGTTACAAATAAGATCAGCTGATCATGTAAATGCAAGGGCAGATTAACTTAGATGGGTCAGTAGGTAGTGTTATATGGATTGTTATGCATGAGAAGAAACTTTGAAAATAGCACCAAATTCAGGCATAGAAAGAAATGCTGCACATGCCTATGCAAACATACGTACAAGCAAACACGCACATAGAAACACGCATTGTGACTTTGAAGATCTCTCACTTTTCTTTACAGCACTGAAAGCACAGGTGGCAGGAGCTCTTTCCCACATATCTGAAATGCAGCTTTGCTCTGAAGTTGTTAATTAATATACAGCTTGAATTGTGAATATTAATGAAGACATCTCTGAAGCCTGAGAGTTTCATGAAAATCTGAACAAAATACATTTAATCTCTGCTTTAAAAAAATCTACTAGCCAGTCAAGAAACTGAAACAATGCCATTGGCACCTTGAGATGATATTGCCAGGCAAATAATATATAATATTAATTATAAAAATGCATCTCTAAGTGTCCATTTTTAATTTAATAAATCCCCATTTATAAATGTCCCTATTATTCACAGGACACTTATAAATAACAAATACCATTGAACATAGGGATCCGTTCACAAAGAATTTGATAACTCAGAACGGGGATAATATTGTAACAAAGCTTTTTTGTTCCAAATAAATTGGCCAGATCTAATAAGGTTACGTGCAGAAATAGCTTGGTTCTCAGAAAAAGTCTCACATACTTAGATGTGGTCATTTAGGTCAAAAGGATTACATATGCTGTTCTACACTGTTTCACAACATCATTGGTAAACTAAGTAATTTCCCCAGATCTCCCACAATTGCTCTTGCACTAGTACAGTCCCAGTGATACTAGAAAAGGTAGCAAAACTTTAGCTATAGGCAGTGGTGCTTGCTGGAGAGGACCAGGCAGGGGCTTGAGTTCCATTCCTAGCTCTATCACTGGCCTGTTATGTGATCAGGGACAAATCATTTCCCCTCTCTCTGCCTCAGTTCCCTTGGTTATAACATTCTTATAATGATACTGACTTCTGAACAAGGCCAGGCAACACAGGGCTTACTACACTAATGGAATGGTGGGGACTAGCACTGCCTCCCTTCTTTCTCAGGGCTTGGGACAGAAGTTTGACATAAACTGATTTAAGTCATCAGAAACTGGTTTAAACCTTTAACAGAGCAGAAGCTCAATGCACATAAACCAGTTTCAAAATGGTTGAAACTGGTTTAAGATAAACCTGGTTTAATGTAGTATCAGACTTATCTGATTTGGATCAAACCAGCTTATGAAATGCCTGTCCCAGACCTTCCTGGTTCAAGTTAAATCACAGTCCCCCAGCATCCTAGCATGCTTTCCAGCCCTGGGCTGGGCTGGGCTGTGCTGTCTGCTCCAGAAGAGAAGGATTTGTGGGGGGAGGGGACAGGGACTACCCCCCTCTCCCCCCTCTGCCCCCAGCAAACCCCAGCTGAGGTCTGGAGCCAGAGAGAGGGGTTAAACTTCCCTTCCCCGAGTACAGAGCTGCCCTGCCGTGCTAAAAACTTACTGCTGGCTGCGACTGCAGACTACAAATCCCAGAGACACCTGGAACTAGGAAGAGGAAGTGATGAGCAACCCTGCAGAGTCCTGCTGCTGTTATTGTGGACTGCAAATCCAAGAGACCTCAGGGGCAGCAGGAAGAGGAAGTGAACACACAGCTCATGCTGGCTATGTGCCAGAGAGCTGTGCTTTACTACCCCCTAGCTTCTGGCCTGACAAGCTGTCAGAGAGCAAGGCCTTGAGAGCAGGCCCAGAGCAGATTCCAAGGAGTTCCAGGTTTGGAGTGTACGTGTGTACACTGACGAGCTGGGTGTGGGTGGGGTTTGCCCAAGCCCCTTGGTGCCAGGATCCCCTTTTGCAGCAGTTCAAACAAGACCAAAGGAGCGAAAACTCCAGTAATCAGTGTACTATCACTCACACTGTGGACAGCACTAATTGAACTCTCTGCGCTGGTGCTGCTGTACTGGTAGGAAATGAACTATTCACCAAAGCCTTAGTATAGATACAACCCAAGAGGTTAAATTAAAAAAGAATAAAAAGCATTAAAAGCATTTTGTGGCAGAAAGCACTCTTCCCCCTCAAGCATCTGACAAAAGCATACCTCATCCAAAAGGCATCTCATGTGGACACTTTCAGTTCACTGTGAGGCATGCCACATCCAGACAAACAGAAAAATCTTCTCTCAAAATATACCTACAACAGTCAACATCCTGTCATATTCTTTCTCACATGATGTCCCAAAACAAATAAAATGAAGAACACTTAGCACAGAGCACAATATTTCTGATCTAATTACAGACTTTTCTGAAATGCGTTGGTGTTTGGAACTAGAGTTTTTGTTCATGTGTATATTTGATTTACATTAATGAATTTTCATTAGAAACATTTGTATTTTATTGTAATTAATTTGAATGAAGATTATTGACATTATAACTATCCTAGAAGAAAGATCATGAAGAAAGAATAATGAAGTCCACTCATGGGGCTCAGAATTTTTCTATTAGCATAACAGATTCACATGATGCTTCTGAATACTGGACTTTGCAACTAGATCTTTGGCAGTTGCCTTTTGACTGTCATGTGTGCTGTCTGATACACCATGTGTTTAAAATTAGCAACAAGCATTTTTTTTCCTCGTATACAAGTCTGAGACTGTTCAATCTGAATAACTGGTGCAACCAGGCTAAGAGTTAAGAATCCCACTTGTGGTTAAACCCTACACGATAGAAGTGATACTGCAGAATATCTTTAAAGTATATTGCTGACTTAACATGCAATTTCTGAACATTAGAAAAACAACATGGCTATTGTTTCATGATAAAGTTGATGTACAGTCCTCAGATGCATAGTGATTATCATGTTAAGTAATGAACATGCTTATTTCTCCTTCAGATTCGGCTGTACAATTGCAAAAAGAAATCAGATGGCCTGTTGTAATTTTCCATCTATAACAAAAAAAAAAAGTTTTTAACTTTTGAATGCTGTTCTGCAGTTAGACCAGAAAAAAGCAGACCTGTAATGTTAATGGCACTCATAAAAAGAGATTATTTATACAAATCACAGAAAATTCATCGGAATGTGCTGGCCTGAATCAAGTCAGTATGTCAAGTCAAGCCACTAACATGATCAGCATTTGCCCATATACAGTTTATCAAAAAAAAGAGTCCCTGTATCTCTTTTGTGCCCCTTTCTTCCTGCCTTTACAGCTGGCTAATTAAATATGACTATAGAGCCCAACACTATGTTGCCTGGACAGCACGTGCTACTAATTCACACAAAGGGGCAGGCTCAGAAGGGATCAAAATAATTTGATGGTGTTTATAGATTGTTTTCCACAGCTGTCACTTGGGACATGCTCTCCTGTGTTCTGAGTGGTTGTCTGATACCAGCCCTTCTTGCCCTCTCTGTTTCTGCTGGTGCTAGCAACCTCTTTTTTGCTTCATGCCATCTGGTCTCCCTGCTGCCTCTTCTATTCTTCTGTGTTCTGTCCCTTCAGCATCCTCTTACCATTCCTTTGTTTTTGAGTTTGGCTAACCTACTCCCTCTTATCCCTAACCCAAAAATTTAGCCCCAGCCTCTTTCCCAATCAAACAAATGTTGGAAAACTTTACATTCAAAGAACTTAACAATCGTTAAACATGATTTACTGCAACAGCATGACAAAGCTTTGTTGCTAACTATAATTTAGTTCAAAGAAAGGCCTGAACACATCAGTGTCCACCTTCAAAAGACTGATTGCAGTGTAAATAGCATACATACAAGTTTGGCAGACACTGTTTATTCCTTCTCCCACTGAGTTATCCCAAAGTGATCACTTAATGGCTAAGGAAAGTTTGAAGGAAAAAATATTCCTTTGCCAGTTTTTTTGTCATTATAAGAGACTTAAAATTGAAATAAACATAGGAACGAATTCTTCTAATCAGAGACAGGTTGAAACTGAACCATTGGATCTCTACACCCCAGTGGTTTGGAGAAATTTGCATTTAATGTGTTCCAGATTCAAATTTTACAGCTGGGCTCCATTTATACATTCATCTGAATATGACACTTTTATCATGAGGCTTTGTATTCAGTACTGATTCCCAACCGGAGAGAAACTGAAATGAATGATAATGTAACATTAGTTTTAAATATATAGGTTTCATATCATGACATACCTACCATGGTTATGATTTGCCAATGCATGTAACATACTACCAATTTTTATTTTTAATATACTGTTCCTAGAAAATATAAACACTTTAAATCTCTGACAGCATGTTAGGTCTCCAAGAGTCACAAAGCTATTTCATATTTATTATGAATTATTAACGGGAATGAAAAAGTCATAATCTTGCTGGTTGAGCTTTAGTGTTACTGGCTGTAAATGGCAAACAGCTTTCTGCAATTTTGCATTCTGTAACATTTCATGTCTCAGCATGCAGACGTGGAGAGGAGATACTGTACAGTGTGATGGGTCCAACAGAATTGTGTGTGTTGTTTAGATCTATAATAGAGACCTATAATTTACTCTTAGGTTACATGCTTCAAAGTGAAAAAATCAGTATTCAAGTGTTAACACACATTGGCATCTTTTAACCACTATATCCTTATCATATTACTTTTAGGTAATTTGGTTGATTTTTCTAAAAAATAAAATTGAATACTAAAATGTGTTGTTTTCTGTTCTGTTTTTCATTTCCAATTTGATTGTTTGCCTGAATAATTCAAATGTCTTTTTTACAGTCTCTAAACAATACCTAACAATTATGTAGAGCTACTGTTATGAGTTGAATTTCACTGTTTTTGAATACATTGTTCTCAGTCGTGTTTTTGGGGTTTTTTACTACTAGCTCTGTCTGTTAGATGTTATACAGATGCAGATGATGTTATAGAGCAAGAGAGAGGAGTTGGAAGTATACTGTAGGAACAGACAGCTCAAGTTTGGGACTAAAAGTATTAACAAACTAATTGGTTATTGTTTTTAATCTGGGCCTTTCCCTTAGTGATTTCTTGTCAGTTGCTGTACCATCTCAAAAAAAGACCCATTCCCCCTCCCCCCAAAAAGAAAAAAACCCAAACATTTAAACTCAAGTTTCTTTTGTAAGAACCTCTGAGCTACTTGAAACTCTCACATACTGAATTATACTGCCCAAGGCAGTAAACATTGCTATTGCCTTAAAAATATTAATTCTAATTTCTCCTTTACGTATGCCAGTCTGTTTGTGATTAGAAATATATTGGTAAAAAACAACAGCAGGTAAACATCTGTAGTTAAAGTAATTCACCCACAGTGAGATCCTGGTCGAAATGAGATCAGCAGTAAATGTCCATTGAATTTAATGGGTCAGGATTTCATGCACCCAGAAATAATTCAGGGAAGGAATAGAGAAGATGAAAGGTAAATCTTAGAAATATGACTCAGTCTTACCAGATAATCTCAATGATTGCTTTAGACAAGACTAGTGAACAACCAGTTGGTTGCCATCAGGATTCATACTGCTGAGGTATTTGAAAGGCTGCTGTATGAGAGCAGTACAAATGCCCATATTCACTGAGAATCTCCAGTTGCCATGGTAATTAATCTCTATCAATTAGTTCTATACATTCAGTTATGAAGTTTCATGGGAAAGAAAGAGTCTTACTGACTAATGAAGGTGCAAATTATGCATTTGCTATAATTACACAGGCCAGAATCCACAAAGGTATATATAACGTCGAAGTTGCCATAGCTTGGTTCTCCACTACCTCCTTGAAGCCTTCATTCCCTCTTAGTACCCACCCTTCCTTTACAATGCAGGGAGAGAATTAGGTGCCTGAAGAAAAGACCCTCAGAAATGAACTGAGTGATGAGGTGCCTGAGCCAGTTAGGAGAGAAGTGCAGAGTTATGGAGAGAAGTGTAGAGTTATGGAGAGAAGTGTAGAGTTATGGAGTTTAGGCACCTGGGCTAGGGACAGAAGTTACACAGAAACCAGTTTAAGTGATCAGAAACTGATTTAAACCTGTAATGGAACAGAAGTTCAGTGCATATAAACCAGTTTCAAAATGGCAGTGTCATAGTGGCTAGCTCCAGTGAGAAGTTGGAGCCAGGCATGAGCCCCTTTGCCCACACCTCGACCGGATACTTACCAACAGGACCAACACCAGCGTGGACAGCAGAGCCTCAGATGCAGTGGAAACCCCAATTTGTGAGCTCATGCCCGCTGCAAACTGGTCGGTGTGTCCCTGATGAGGTCCTAAGTGCGTGTCCTGCACTGGCTAGAAAAAGAAGCCCAGGAGACACAGGCAACAGAGGATTACGCCTAGCAATGGCTGAGCCCTGGCAGGGGCAAAGTGAGTGGTAGGAGACCCACTTATGAGACTGGAGGCTCGGAGGAGCTTCCAGCTTTTTGACCTTTGGCTTGGTGATGGAGCAGGAAGAGCCTCCTCCCCTGGAGAGCATCCTGTGGATACTGCAGCAACAGTGCAAGTGCAGAGCATCACAACATTTACTGAAGCGAAGAAGATGAAGGTTAGGTTCCCAGGGAGTTGATGCTCTAGGGTTAGTTAAGGGGAGAGCTTCCCTTTTTAGTTTTGAGTTGAACTTTCTTTTGTATGTAGGGTGGACCAGTCTGTTGGCACTGGATTCCCAACCCAGCCCTGATACCTTTGCTCCAGTCTAGCACAACCCTCAAGTTGTCCACAACTCCTGCTGGTTGATGATAGGCAAATTTATTAATACACAGTGATAGGAAATAAAAGCAATGCAGGCAAAGCAAGTACACCATGCAGTACCCAAATTTCCCAGGCCCAGAATATACACAAGGCGAGTGGTCTGTCCAGCTGGTACGTAAATACCACCTTGAGGTTCTTTGCTTGAGTGTCTGACATCAGCAACCTTGGAGGTTGGGGGCTGATGCCAACTGTTCTTTCCCCTGCTGTTTTGAAAACTCTTACCTTTTGTACTGTTTCTTCTCCTGGTGACTCTTGATGACTCTTGATCCGTGGCTGTCACTGGTTGGTCTCTCTGTGTTTGTCACACAGTCCACATCCTGTGTTGTCAGCTAAAACCCCATACTCATAAACCTATCACATGCCCACATCTTAATCTGGGGCTTTACCGGTGTCCTCCTAATTTGGTCTGTTCCACCAAAACCAGAAAGCTTAAGGCTTTTTGCAAGCAGGCACTATGGCCCTGAAGCCCTGGAGCCAGGCCTATCTCTATTATGAAAATAAAGTTTGGAAGTTTTCAGTTACCCAGAATGTGTGGTCTTCCTGTTTTCCTGCCTGGATTAGACACCCTGTCTGCTTCTGAAGGCCGGGAAACCTGTGTATGAGACCCAGTCATTTAAAAATCAATTAACCCTTGCTATTATAACCATTCTTCTGATGCATATATATGTATATTACCTATAAGCCAAAAGCAAAAATTAGTATTATTATTATAATATATAACCTATACATTCCAAAAGCAAACCTCTAAATATCATTCTTCAGCCAACACAGGCCGGTCCCCCAGTTAGAGGACCCCAGACAGACAACATTAATTGTGACCATTACAGGGGCCCAGGATTGTGTCTTTATATTAACAGAGTGCCCTTTGGGACAATTATTGATTTGGAGCTTGAGCTGAACCAAATTGTCATCTAATGCATGTACTGATTAGGGGCACAAGTCTTGTCAACCTGAGACATCACCGGAATATCTCAGAGCCTGCTGACACATCTCATCAGAGCTGATTCATGGTAGGATAAAATCATCTGTGCAAGGTATCACGTCCCAGCAACCCCTCAGGGCACAGGACGGATAATTGTGGACTGTAGTAAGATCTGGTTGGCATGTAGACAGGGTGTTAAGGGGAAGGGAAGCCCCAAGGACCACCAGTTTGTGATGGGGGGGCATCCCAGGGCTGGGTATGTGACTGGCTTGCCCCCTGTTTAGGGCAGTCCACCCATATCTTTGCTGCCACGCCTTTGTTGTTATACAAAATTCAATATTAATTTAAGCGGGAGGCTGCCCATTCTAAACCCTGATGCCAAGGGCAAAATACATGGCTCTGACCTCTCCTTTGCCATGTCCCATGAGTTGCAGATGGCATCAAAACTGTTGACTCTCACTTAGCCTTTTCCAGGACTAAACTCTGCCCCTATGTTGGGCCTCTTTCACGCACCCCATAAATGGGTCTCACTCATACTACCCCTTTTACTGGGTTACATTCAATCTCACCCCATCATGGGCCACACGCACTGCACTCTGCCTTATTCTATACAGCCCTTCAAGACCACTCAGGCTCCCTACTCTATATAGCCCTTCAGGTTTCATCTCTTGCATGCTTGGTCCTGACTCCTTGCAGACCTTTAGGCTGCCCAATTCAGACCCTACTCTATGATGGAGCATTAGGCCTAACACCCCACACACTGGGCTGATTCCAACCCCTGGCCTTCTCTGGCCTCAGGCATCTCCAACTTGGCCTATGGCCCCCTCAGGTCTCAGGTTTCAATTGACATGCCTGGACCCCTAACTCGGCCTACATCCCACTCAGGCCTCACGTGAATCTTGGTATCTCTGGACCTGTAAATCAGCCTCCCACTAGGCCTTGTTCTTATTCAGGCCTCTCACTAGGCCTCGCTCTCTCAGGCTTTGGGCCTTTGGTCCTCCTGGCCCTCATGGTATGTCACCCAAGCCTGGTGCTTTTCTCTCAGGTTGTGCTCCCCTAGCTTATCCCCTCCACAGGGTCACCCACAAGGCAGTGGGTACTGAGGCTTTCCGGCATTCCATACTCATCTTTCACTAGGGACGCACAGGTGTGGCATTTCCTGGAGACTGCCCCACCACTGGCAGCCCCACCACAGCATCCAACCACAGCAGGGTGTAGTTTTAGGTCATGCCCCAGGACCAGGAACTTCCTCCAACCCCATAGTTCCTACTCTAACCTCCAGATGCTCTGGGAGCAGCATTACTCAGGTCAGGTGATATTCATCCTTCAGCTCCCCAGTTGCAACTGGAAGCCCTCATCCTTGGATCTGGTCTTACATCCTGGCTTCCCAGTCCTCCTCTAATCAGGTGGCCTCCTGGTTGCCATGTGACCACTTGACCGTCTCTGCTGTCAGCTGCAGGCTGCTCCACAGCCCTGCCACACTGTTCGATCTAGGACCCTCCCTCTTTCTTATAAAATCAAGGTATGGCGGGTGAGTAGAAGGGAATACTCAATGAGTGTGGCAAGGTAAGAGTCAGACTGTCCAGACGCAAGAGTTGGCACTCGAAAAGTTGTGGTACATGAACCAGGCAACAGACCTGGCTTGAGCACATCCACGCACAGGCTGAAACTGGTTTAAGATAAACCTGTTTGAATGTAGTATCAGATTTAACTGATTTAGGTCAAACCAGTTTATGAAACTTCTGCTGCAGACCCCTTACTGGTTTAAGTTAAATCAGAGTCCCCCCACATCCCAGCATGCTTTTCAGCCCTGGGCTGAGCTGTGATGCCTGCTCCAGAGAGCAGGGCTGGCCCCACTCCTCTGCTCCCTAGCTGGAGCAGTGAGGGCTGGCTTACTGGCCTCACTGGCTGGCTCACTGCCCCCTCTAGGCAAACCCCAGCTGGGGTCTGGGGCCAGGGAGAGGGGTTAAATTCACCTTCCGCTGAGTACAGAGCTGTCCTACTAAAATTTAGGGCTGGCTGTGACAGTGGACTACAAATCCCAGAGGCACCTGGAAGCAGGAAGACGAAGTGATAAGCAACGCTAAGAGTCCTGCTGCTCTGACTGTGGTCTGCAAATCCCAGAGACCTCAGAGACAGCAGGAAGAGTGAGCAAACACATAGCCCATGCTGCATGTATAGTTCTTGAATTTATAGTTTTTCAGAGAAAAAACTATTCTTGTTCAAGCTTTTATGAATTCAATCCACTACCTCCTCCCCCAACCCCACATACCCTCACCCAAACAGAGCACAGGCTGGGGCCTGGCCATGCTCCCCTCTACTCCAGCAGGGCTTTCTTTCCTCCATTTTGGCAGTGGCTGGCAGGCATGCTCTAGTGCCTCCCAGCTGTTGGCTTGAGCCATTACAGACATGTAGCTGCATTTCCTGAATCAAAAGTAAATGCATGTTCATTTGCTAATTGGTTCAATCTCCGCAGCTTAGACTAACATGCAAAGACTGAATCAATTCAGCCTTGGACTTTTTAACTGTCTGTACTTAGCTCAAGTAGCTGATCTGGTCCAAAATAGTTGCTTGTCTCGTCATGCCTGGCAGGTACCCTTCTCCACTCAGAATCCTGTCCTGTGAACCCTTTCCTGGAGTTGGACCACAGAGATAATCCCACATTAAATGCAGAATATATAAAAATAATGTTAAATAAAAATACAAGATGTTAAACAATGAATGGAATAGTGTTTTGGATCACCCATGCTAGAGCAATACTACAAATACTCTTTATTTTCCAAGCTATTGCCTTTAAAAGATTTTGTTTAAATTTTTTATGTTTTACCTTATAAAAAATTAAAAGTAGAAGCATTTTCCTGCAATTAGGAAGTGCTACATGTGCTTTTATAAGCCACTGCATTCTTAAAATATTTGGAGGCAGTGTTCTATAACCGGAGTTGACACTTGGCAATGTAAATATGTATGCCTGACTCTGTCAGTATGCCTATCTCTCATCTTACCTCTATGCACATGTAAGCATTATTCAGTGTTCAATAGCAGCTGATTGCCAGATAGGAGCCCTCCATCAGGTACTCAGCTTGCCAGAATATTCCTGTCGAACCAGCAAGGGAGTATTTATAGTACACAGCAAAGAGGAAGATGATTTGGAGAAAAGGAATTGAAAAGGGGTATCAGTTCCTGTTTTCCCTCACATTTGTAGAAAACACATAGGAAAATGAAGTAATATTTTGTAAATCAGTAAATTACCAGTGGGAAATATAGTTTTTTTTTAAATGAGTGATGGGAAGAGAAGGACAGAGAGATACCTGCTAGCAGTCATTTAAGAAAAAAGAGTTAATGTGAGACCTTGACTGAAAAGTCAGGGATGTTGAGCTACAGATAAATTATCTTGTGCTGAAAAACTGCTTTTTGTTAGCAGCAGGTGAAGAAACAAAAAGATATTGGGGAGGGGGGCAAAAGTTCCCCCTTCATCTTATTTTTCAAGCTGCCTTCATATGGCCCAGATTATGAATCCCTTACTCACAATAATGATCAGTTACTCCCGAGATTACTTCTTTGAGTAACATTTGACTAGTTTGAATAATGGCCCAACATTTGAATAATGTTGTCCTTAGAGTCTGTCATCTCGACAGAGTTTAAACAATACCTGATGGAAATCGAGTAATGGTAAATGATGGCAATCTTACTGTGCTGACCACATGGTCTAGCCACAGGTGCAGTAATTACTAAGTCTTGAACTGAAAATAAAAAAATTCCCACAATCTCTGAAAATCCAAGATTCTGGATGCCATTGTATCAAAAATACTTTTGAATTAGAGAAATTGTGTGATGTAGTTTCCGTGCATATGCTTCAGCAGCCCAGCTGTCAGAGTTCATTCTATACACACCAAGTCAGCTACTAGATACAGCTAGTTAGGAAGTAAAAGCCAGGGACTGATAGCAAGATGATCTACTTTTATGTAGATAGGCTGTGACCAAAACACTGAGTTTCCCTATAAGAGATTCCAATACAAAGAAAACTGTTCTGGTAGTTAGCCTCAAGAAAAATTTGCTGAATTCATATGATCTTGATCAGAATTAACACTGTGAAGTCCTGTAAATGATAAAAAAAACTAAATTATTAAAAAGTGCCTTTTCTTCATGCTCTGATTTTTGTTTCACTTAAATTTATAAAATAATTTTAGCTCCAATGAAATAGAGACTGTAACATGCAGATTTTTCACAAACTGTGTTAACTAAGTAAATGACTACTTTCAGTAAAGTATTTCCAGTTTTTTGATGTGGAGAGATATGTCCATATCTGAGCCACAGGCAATCAAAAAGGATCAGAGAAAAGGAGAGTTACTTCATTTATTTATGACTAATGCGTAAAATGGGAGTCTTGATTCTAATGCATTATACAATAAAAAGGAAGTTAGTTTGGATTTGAAAGCTTGCCTTTGATAAGAACATAAAAGCTTCCTGGTACTCAGCACTGGGGGTAAAAATGGAATAGTATCTTGTAACTTTTAGACATTCCTTGATGAGCATCAGATATAATTTATGATAATCATGGTTTAGATTACATAAAACAGGTATTTTTATTATCACCAAATTGGGGAATTAGTTAGCATTTATCCATTGTTTAGGAAAGATCCTGCTGGTTACATGAGGAGCTAAACTCTGCCCAGACTGACTCCATGAACGATATCACTACAGTCATAGGGGTTGCCCGGAGGATGTGTGTGAAAGAGGAAAGACCTGTGTTTGGCTTCGTCTACTTAGAACACAAGCTAGTGCTGCTGCTTCACCTGACTGCAAAGAGGCTCTTTTCCCCATGTGCGCTTTTTCATTGTCTGCACCAGTAGACAACATACTGGGGGCACTGCAGAATCCATAAGATCAGCCCCTAGGGACATAGGAGGGATCCCTTCATGTCACCTTTAGTGATTCATGTTTTTCAGGAGGAGGGCACAAATGGGAATATTTTATCAGCTGGAAAGCATGTTATTCTGAGGACTGGAGTACTAAAAGGAACATTGTATCTCTTTTATGAACATAGAAAATATTTGATTCTGATGGAAATAAAAGTTGGGCCCTGTTCTTTATCACTCAAGTCACTGGCAAAGCTGCCATTGATGGGGGAAAAAGAGCAGGCTGTTCATCACAGGAGGTGCACACATGCATTTTTCAAGTTCTTGCTCATAAAATATAGAGAGGCTTAGCAACTGCACATCTTGTGTCAGTGTTCGGTTCTACTGCTGCAAGTTCCATTTATTCGAGGTGAACATAAATAAACTTTACACAAAGTGCCAAGCTAGCTCCTGGGAGATTCAGGATCAAAAGTCAGCCTGGAGTTTTAAATCTCATGCGTCAGTTCAATAGTCAGTGATATCAGGTGGGACAATGCAGCAAAGTAAGCACCACATTTTTCTTACTCAAACAAGACAACAATTAAATGTTAAAAAGAAACCAGTTTCAAGGGTCAGAGACAATTTTGTAGCAGCAGTAGCCAAAATCAGCCTCTTCTTTGTGTCAGGTAGTTTTCTTTCATTCTGGTGTAGAGAAAGAGACACTTATACTTATCACAGGCATATAGACGGAGAATCGTTCCATTCTGGATGAACTTGAGAAGTGAAAATCCTGAAATATTCCTTATTGCAAACGACATGCAGACAATTATAAATTCCCATGCTTTAGTGTCCCGGCTTGTAAAACCTGCCTTCTCTTCTGTGAATTCAAAAGAAAATGTGATTTTCATATGTCTGACTTGTCTATGAGTACGACATCCTAAAGTAATTTATAACAATAGCAACTTGTGCTTATTCATTCCCTTTCAAGCAAGGGAAATACTTACAAAATATTTACAAAGCTTAACATCTGGAAAGGATTTAAAGTCCTAATACTTAAGGGCATGAGGCCACTTTTACTTGAAATGCGTATAAGGAAATTTCCCCATTAGGCTAGTTATTCCCTAATTTCTCACTTTGAGGTATTTTTTGCACCTTTTTCCAAAGCATCTGGTAGAGACAGAATACTATCTGATCTGAACCTATAAGATAATATTATCCCCATGTTATGTACTGGAAAACATGGGGCAGGGGGATTAGGCTGATATATAACTGCAACAGGTGTCTAGGGCCTTGTCACAGGGGACACATAGCACGTGTTTTATTTAAATTGTAATAAGCATTACTGTGCCATGTGAAAAGTCAGAATGCGTTCTAAGCAGTCACATGGTAAAACTTAATACAATTTTCCAGCCCTCATGTTTTGTATACAGCTCTGGCAAGTTGTGTCTCTGCTTCTGTCAGTGGGTGGAGGGAGGGACGGAGAGCTGAGCCCAGGACAGGGTGCTACTTCTGCTTCTGGATCCTGTTGGTGCCCCAGACAGGACCAAAGCTCTGGGGTCAACAGATTGTCATTCTCAGCCCTGGGACTGATCGGAAGCTGGATGAGACTCCAGTGTGGTCCCTGGGCTAGAACCAACAATCAGCAGATTGTGGATCCCTGCCCCAGGACTGCAAATTGCTCATATAATCCATGGAGCAGTCGAATGATAACAGAATAAGTGCTATTTAATATAATCTGGAGGATATATAAATATAAACCTCCTGCAAAAAGTCCTAACTTTTTATTATGATACACATGCACTTGACCTGTATTGTACTTCTTGAATTTACAGATGCTGGCATTTTGCATGCAGTTAACCCATTCCAAATGTAACTTGCACATGACCTTTATATTCAAGAAGTGATTTGACCTACATCATGATAGCATTCTGTGGTAAGGATGGAATAATCTGTAGCAATTGTCCCCCTCACTTCCAGTTATGTACTTTTACAACTAGATTATACTCTGTCCTTTATGTCTCCTGCCATTCAGTGATTTTACAGCTATAATGCATATTTTTACTTAATGATGCTTAATAACCCTGACTCATATTAAGTAATAACTAGATTAGGTCTGTACTCTAAAAGGAAATATTTCAGAGATACGTATTTTTCACATGCATGCTATTCCCCTTGGATAAATGACGTTGCCTCTCCATACTATGGTATGTTTGAATGTATTCCCTTTTTAAAAGGTGAAATGTCAACATAAAGTGACATACATTTGTTGGCTGAATATTTTGTATGATATCATCTCTCATCTAGACTTTATTTAATGCCTGAAAAATTGTAATTTACCCACTTAAGAAAAAGAATAAAAATTAAAACGGCTGTTTCTCCACCTTTTCTTTTAATAAGCACTAAATAATTCAAGTAATAAATGTTATCTAGTTTTAATGTCACGCTGCATATTGACTAACAGAATAACAAAAGATAGCATTTTCCAGATTACACACATTACAAGTAGCTATGTGCCATATTCCTTTAAATAAGAATTAAAACACTGGATAAATACATACTTGCAAGGATTCAACCCCTGTGGTGCATATAACAGCTTTTTACCTTTTTACATTCAAATTTAAGAAGCAGACCATTTTTAAAAGAATTAGTTTTTTTTAAAAACATAGCTTACATTCAAAGGAATACAGTATGCTGAAAGTTATGGATATAATGATTATTGATAAAACAGTTTATCTTGATGCAGGATGTACCATTAAGGGTGTTTCGTTACCACACTTGTTCTGCTAAATACTACAGGAGACCCTGGCAGAGTCTGTCAGGGAAATTTTGCAATAGCTATCACTTCATCTCTGCATTGGCAGCACTGCCTCTTTCTAGGATAAAGGTTGTAGCTGTGTTGGTCTAAAAAGCAAAAGCAGTCAGTGTGGTAGAGGCGATAGCTTTTATTATTTACTCATTTTTATTTTTTATTATCTATTATTATTTTATTGTTGTATAATTTTACATAAAGGAAACACAATTCAACACCCTCAGACCTGGAAAATAATACCCCAGTGCCAACCTTCTGTTTCAAGCTATATTTGCATGCTTGTAGGAGAACCTTTCCATCACCGGTATTCCTGTGAAATATGAAACATCTTAACAAGAAACAAACATAATGCAGCATCCTGCTTGCCATCAGACACCTCTGAGGTAAATAGACTGCTCTAACTTTTATCTGAGCCTAATTTGCATAAAGTTAACTTTTCCAGCCAAGAGAACTTGCACTACCCTCCAGCTCTCCTGTGCAATATGAAGTTTCATTTCTACTGGGGAGAAATTTAAAATCTTTGCATTCTCCTTTGCTTGAGGAAGAGCGCATGAGCCTGAAAGCTGGCAAATAAAGGAAATTTTTTGCAACTATCTAGTTGGTCTAATAAAATATATCACCTCTATCACACTGACTGGCTATTTCTAGGCTGTATATTTTGGCTGGCAGGAAGATGTTTGCACATTAAGTGTTGCAGGAAACTTGCACAGTGGGACCACTTCTACCCAAACAGCCTTGCAACTGCTCAGACCACAACTTGGCTTTACCAGTTATATGAAATATGCCCATAATATGTGCTTACATGATAATCTGTGGTATTCCTGTGACAGGAGCTCAGAGGGCAGCCCTTATGCCCCCTTCTGCCAAACAACTCCTGCCCCACTCCAGCTCCTTAGGGTACTCTCCCTTTTTCTGCCTTGTCTCCACACCTTGACAGAAATTATAGTACTTAGGGAGGCTTCTCCAGGGTCCTAAAGTTTATCTTCACTTGCTGCTTAAGCAGTAGTACTAATACTACTTTGTGCCCAGCTATCACCAGTTTTGTCTACTGAGCACTAAATTGTGGCTTTCTTTGCCTTTCTGTGCCTTAGGGCAGTGGTTGTTAATTGGGGGTAAGCGTACCCCTAGGGGTACTTAAAAAGGTCCTAGTGGGACAGATCCTTCCCCCCCCCCCCCCCCCCGCCTGCCCCTTAAAAGCCAGAAAAAATATAAACGGGTACCTGAGCTGGAACTTTGAGAGAGAAGGGGTACACTTGTTAAAAAAGGTTGAAAACCTGTGACCTATAAGATAGGAGACCTGATCCTTTCTTGCTATTACCACAACCTAAAAGAAGAAGGATCCAGCCCAGAAGCGTAGCAAGGTCTTTCAGTGCTCTTGGCAGAGCTGGGGGCAGGGGAGGAGGAATTACGTTGGCCACTGGAAAGTATGGGCAGGGGAGGAAGGGGAAGGCAATGGGTCTTGGCTGCCCTGACTCTCCTCCCTTGGTAGCTGCTACTGCTGCAGCTGTAGTAATAGCATAAGGCTACTGTTGCAGTTGCTGCTGGGGACAGGCAGCAGTGCAGGCTCTCTGGGGGGCTGTTCCTGATTTTCCTACACCACCCCCAGGATCAGGGCTATGCCTACCATGACAATGCCTCCCAGAGGGCAGGTGGATAGTGGGGAGGAAACATAATTCCACTCCCTACCCCCCCAAAATGTACTACTGAGTATGGGGCTGTCTGCCACACTTCTATGGCCATAATGCTCAGGGTTTTGCCAGCTGCTGCAAAGACTCTTTGGGGGAGGGGGACATAGTGGTGCCACTTCCAACTCAGTTCCCAGGACTGGTGCTCTTCCCTAGTTATACCACTGAGCCTGGGGACTGTAAAAGCAAAATGGAAGGGCCAAAAAGCTCCAACAAAATGTACTTGAAGGTCAAAATCAAAGGTCCTTCTTAACTTAATAGCACGTATTGTTCATGTGCCTAAGGCAGACAAGGGCGTGATTCACCAACTCAAATGACCAGGTAGTGATATACATCTGGGTTGACTGGGTGCCTCCATTAGTACAAGGCTGAAGCAGGGCTAAAACTCAGACTTCTGAGCCACAATGAGCCACCTTAACTGCTTTGCTGCCATGACACAAAATGTACTTCATGCCAAATTATTCACAAAAATGAAAATCAGTTTTTTACAAAAAATGCATTGTACCATGTGAAAATGACTTGTGGGCATCACAAGACTGGAAGCAGTGACCTCAGAATCACATCCCATGCCTACAGTGAGGTCTTTGTGAATGTCTTCCACTACCGCTGTCACACTGGTGCAGCTCTGTCTACATTACCATTTTTATGCAAATGTCCCTTTAGCCCGTTCCAAACAGTCTGGATAAAATGGCTCTGCAAATGTAGATTGCTGGATCCCACTACCACCAGGAAGTTCAGAAGAGGTTCCTGTGTAGATAGTGTTGCATGTATGCTAAGCAATAGTCCTCAAACTAAAATGTTTAAGAATAATCTTCTGTCTCTCTAACCATATCCAATTCTTCACACATTCTCATATGATATAATTGTACGTGCATATTTCTTGGGGACGGGGCAGGGGTGTTGCTTTGCTTTCGCAGATTCACAGACATTTAGGGCTGGAAGGGACCTCATGAGATCATCTGGTCCAGCCCCCCTGCTCTGGGCAGGAAAGACTGCTGGGGTCTTGCTTTCCTTTATTTTTTGTATTAACATTTTAAAGATTAGTCACTAATGGATTTAAAGTTTAAATTTTACTCTTGGGAGCTAATGTTGGTTGGACTCTTAAGATCAGACTAGTTTTTGAGAATAATAAATTAGGTTTTCTAAATTCTTTTACGTTCCCCAAGTTTCTGGTGTACAGCCTGAAGATGTCATTCATTTCTCCTAAACTCAAAAGTACAGACTTGCAGAAACTTGCTTGACATTGCTGCATTTCCTTCTGACACTAATTAATGATCATGGTAAGGGTAATTAGTCTTCACAGGAACTAACTCCCAGATCCCCTAGTTTCTTAGGAGTTTTCTACGTGACAAAGTGATTTGGAACAATAATAGAAATGTGTTATGAAAATGTCATGGCATCCAATTATTTGCAAATTGAGGGGTTTTCTGAGTGTCATGCACTCAAAAGTGGCAACTTTGTTTTTTTTCTGTTTGTTTGTTTGTTTTTAAACAGCACAGTATTAAAAAGAGCAAGTTCTACGAAGTTCTACAAAGTCAGTTTTCTGCCTGAAAGTGACCAAATAAAATATATTCTGATTTTTTGTTGCAGATGTTGGTAGTTATGTGGTAAGCTGGGGTTTGACAACAAGCAGTCCATTACTTAGCAGGAAAGCTGTAACTGAATGCTCAGGGTAAATCACTGGGTTTTTTTTCAGGAATCTCACAAATTATCATTTAAATTATAGCAGTTGTGAAGCCAGCTTGTACAATTTTTAGGTTATGAAAAATACTCAATTTTCCAATAGAAAAAAATGTGAAGCAGGTCCCTCCTCTCTCCCCTTACAGCTCACCTCCTTAGAAATTAGACTTTGAGAGCACCGCCTTGCATTTCCACCTTCACCTTAGAAGAATATAGCAGTTGGCTTTGTAAAAGTCACTGAGATACACACTTACAGGGTATGTGCTCTCTTTGGTGCTGTGCTCTCAGGCAGTGAGATGACCTTCTGTGCTACAATGAATTTCAGTCATAAAGAGAAATACCATTTGTCTCAGAAACCATGAAAAACATTTGAAAATAAACTTTTAATTAAAAGTTTCTAGAATGAACACAACATAATTTGTGATTACTTTGGCTTTATGGGAGCCTGATGCGCCATAAGAGATCATAAACCTGTTTTCATCTTAATGAGTATAAATTACTTGTACAGTTTTACACAGAAGTAGCATTTTTTAAGTTCTTAACTTTTAAACAATATTGAGTGTAGCTCTCATTAAAGAGAAAAAATTGTGATGGGCTGCTACTTCCTAACACAGCTCTTGCATCAGAAATATGAAAGTCAAATTGAAAAGTCAGTTATTAAAGTCTATAACACGTCAGTCAGCTGATGGTGCCGACTCTCCACACACATAATGTCCCTTGAGTTTAACACAAACTCCAGTTGTGGAGGGCTTGCAGGTTCTTGCCCAAAGGCATCATAAAGGTCCAATCTGCAAAATTATGGTAACAACAGCTGTGCTTCAACTACAAAATTGATGCCAACGTCTCCCAAAATGATTATAAAAGATTAAGTTTGTTATGTCAATATAACAATGCCAGCCTAATGCAGATGTGTACGGTATAAGCAAAGAATTTTTGCTTTTCTAAGAGGTGGAAGCAAGAAGTAAATATATTAAATTAATGTCTACACTCCCTGGCTTAGCTTAGTTTAGGAATGGTTTTTCCAGCCCCTTGGAGAAACTTTTCCTTCAAACTATCGGATGCAATTTCAACTTCCTAAGGCATGGTTCATGGGAACAAGATTGGTAACAAAATGATACATGGAGGAGTGCATCTTCTTGCTGGAGAGGAGAGTGGGATCAAGTCCTAGAGTTTCCCACTTTTGTGCCTATAGATAGATACTAAAATAAAAATGCTAGTGCTTGTAAATTCAAACAAGTTCAGTGATTTCTAAATATATTCTGTACTTCTAAAAGCTAAACTTCAGGTTCTAAAAAATGAACCACTTATTTAGCTGCTGGCATATAGATTTCAATGCCAACGTTTATACATCCAAATTTGAAAATGTTCATCTTTCCTATGTAAATGCCTATAATTATTAGTTGGGAGAGGAGAGTTCTGTGTCCCATATGATTACTAGACATATAGAAACTTATAGCTTTACCAGTCTGCAGGTGTGGAGGAAATGTTTGAATGTGTGGATGCATTATTACATTAGTTCATTAATGTATGGATGCATTATTACATACTTTGGTCTGCAATAGGAAAGTTGGTAGTGTAATCCCATTTTCATTTGTTTTTAGCATAGTCATAACAAATAGCACCATAACAGTAATTTGGTTACAGGAACAGTTTATAATTCTGTCCAGTTCTCAAAGGACTTAGTTTTTTAATGAGCAATAAAGCATTAAATCTCATAACCCACCTGTGAGGTGGAACAGATGTTATTCCCAGATGACTTGCTCAAAATCATAAAAACTCTGTGATAGTCCTGGGAACAAAGCCAGAAATACAAGTACAACTGTAGGGTGTAGAGCAGGGGTTCTCAACCTTTTTCTTCCCCCACCCCTAGCATGCTATAAAATCTCCACAGCCCACCTGTGACACAACTGTTTTGCTACATATCCAGCAGATTAAAGCTGTATTGAATTGATAGTTATATAGTTAAACATGCACATATAGTATACTCAAGTCCCTTCCTCTCCTTGTTGGCCCCAAGTTTGCCCATTGGGAATCCACTGGGCAGGCCCAGGAGCAGAATTATTTTGATTCTTTCATACAGGCAATTGGGAGTGTGGCCTGTCATCCTAGCAGAAGGAATGCTCCAATTGGCCCACTGCTGATGCCTGGCAGCCAGGTGGCATAGTGGGAGTGGGAGTCTCTTTTTCTATCACAGCCTATTAAGTAACAGGGACCTAGAACTACAGCCCCCACCATGCTCTGTGCAGCACTACCAGGTAGTAAACAAGAGCCGGCAGGACACATGCATGCTCTCTGGTTTATTTTGGCAGGTCCTCTGAAACCTGCTTGTAGCTCCCTGGGGACCATGGACCCCGAGTTGAAAGTCACTGCTGTAGAGTAATTTCATGGATAATTAAAACAGAAGGAACTACTGTGATAAAATCTGACTGCCTGCATAACACAAGCTACTGGACATCTCTGAACTAGAATATATCTTTTAGAAAATGATTACTCTTGATATAAATTTTCACTGACAGAGAAACCACGATAACCCCTGGGAAGTTGCTCCATTGCTTTCTTATCCTCCTTGTTACAATTTTGCTTCTTATTGTATAAGATGGTCTTGAACAATTAGACAAAATATAGATTAGCATAGGGAACACTAACATAACCAAAGAGCTGATCATGCTACTCTTTCCAAAATATGAATGGTTATATTTGGCGCCTTAATTAAACACATGGAATTTCTTTTTCAATATAATAGGCCCCTGGCACATGTTCATTTAAAGCTGAAATGGGAACCAATACATGTTGACTTAGAAACTATGGCTGTGCAAAGCTTCAGTCCCTGATTTGATTCGATGGAGATTTGGCCCAATTCGGTGGCTGAATCTCTGAATCCGAATTGAATCAGGAGGCCCTTTAATCCCTCCGAATCGGAGCCCTCCAAATTGATATAGATTCATAGATTCATAGATGTTAGGGTCGGAAGGGACCTCAATAGGTCATCGAGTCCGACCCCCTGCATAGGCAGGAAAGAGTGCTGGGTCTAGATGACCCCAGCTAGATGCATATCCAATATAGAGAGATTCGGAAAGATTCGGCAATTCAAACATAGACACAGCTTTAAGTGTTTTTTCTACATAGCTCTAGCTAGCAGGTGGCTCATGAATGCTACAAAACTGGGGTGCATGGAGCATCCCACAGAATCACAGTGGGGGCCCCCAGTGCACTCCCAGAAGTACTTCCGGTCCACTTCCAGGTTAGCTACCAAGCACATGGAGGGTCCCCACTGTGCTCCTGTGGGACGTTTCATCTGCCCCACCATCGCAGCACTCACAAGCCACACTGGTACCTTGAGGTACGTAGAAAAAATATTTAAAGCTGTGTCTATGTCCGAATCGCTGATTCTCTGAATCAGCACCAAATCTTCAGATTTGGCCAAATTGAATCAGAGGCAGTAATCTGAATCAATTAATCGAATCACTATCCCTGATTCAGGCCGAATCCTAATCCAAATCAAATAGGGCCCACTTTGCACACCCCTATTAGAAACGGTATTTAAAGGCCTGTTTCTGGGAATTGGCTTACAGGTATAGATATATGCATTATAAGGGGTCAAGATAGGCAGCAGGAGTTAAACAGATTTCTAAAGAGCTTGGAAGACACACACACAGTTTCTCATGGCCCTGAAAGTAGACAGGCTGTCTAGCACAACAAGGTCAACAGATGGACACAGCCATAATACGAGATCACAGCCTTCAAGGCAGACAGGTTGTCTAACACAAGGCCAACAAGGACACACAGTCTAGGAAACAGCCTGGGAACCAAAGGAAGTATGTAACCATACTGTCCCATAACACAAGATAAGTGACACCAGCAACAAGGCCGAGAGCAAGGGGGCCTGAGTTCTGGTTTTGGGAGAACAGACCAAATTAGGAGAAGGCACAGAAGGCTACATGGACGTATGACCACAGAGAGTCAACCAACCACAGATAGCCATGGATGAAGATTCATCAGGAGTCATCAAAGGGGAAGGAAAATACAAAAGCACAGATTTGAGATTAACAAAGTGTCTCCTTCCCTTTGTCTTGTCCTTTTGTCCCGTCCTTTCTGCCCCTCCCTTTGTCCCATCCCTCCCTGTTTTGCTCCCTTAGAGGGGTCCCCATCCCCAACCCTGTCTTCCGGGGTCCTGGAGGCCACCATGGACCGAGGGCATACCAGTAACCCATCTCATGCACCCTCCTGGAGTGGGGCTGTGGGCCTCAGCATTCCACCTCCAGACTGCTGATACCTAAGAGAGAGAGCCTCAGACTACAGCCTGCATCCTGACCAGATGTACTTTGACTCTGATGACTGCCCTAGGATTGGTTGATATAGAATTGTTTGATTGTTTGTATTGTTGCTTTTTTGTTCTTACTCTCTATCAATAAATTTGCCTTATTGACTGGCAGGTGTTGTGGTCAGTCTGAGGGTTGTGTCCACCCGGAACAAAGGTATAAAGTGCTGGGTCCAAATCCAGTGTCAACAATACCCAATACCAACAATTGCACTTCCTGCCATGACGTGTGTAATTCTGGGATTGGGAATGATAGTATCATCGTACCATAGTACTTGGGGTCAGAAGGGACCTAAACAGATCATTGAGTCCGACCCCCTGCCCCAGGCAGGAATGGGTGCCGGGATCATATCACCCCAAGCAAATATCTGTCCAGCTTCCTCTTGAAGACCCCCAAGGTAGGAGAGAGTACCACCTCACTTGGGAGCCCATTCCAGAGCCTGGCAGCCCTAACTGTAAAGTAAGGTCTCCTGATGTCCAGCCTGAACCTTCTCTCTAACAATTTGTGGCCATTATTCCTAGTAACCCCGGGTGGTGCCTGGGGGAACAGAGCCTCCCCCAATTCCCGCTGGTCCCCCTGGTGAGTCTGTAAATGGCCTTATCCTTCTCTTGTGGAGGCTGAATAGGTTCAGGCCCTTTAGCTTCTCTTTGCAGGGCCTGCCCCGCTGCCCCTTGAACATGAAAGTGGCCCTCCTCTGGACCCTCTCAATGCTAGCCACTTTCCTCTTGAAGTGCAGTGCCCAGAACTGGATGCAGTACTCCAAACGTGGCCTGACCAATGCCGCATAGAGGGGAAGGATCACCTCCCTGGACCTGCTTGTGATGAATCTGTAGATGCATGGCAAGGTGCAGTTAGCCTTACTGACCTCTTCCTCGCATTGGTGGCTCATGTTCATCCTGGAGTCAACAATGACTCCAAGATCCCTTTCTGCCACCGTGTTGACAAGAAGGGCATTTCCCAGCCTATAGGTGTGTTGCTGGTTCCTTCTCCCTAAATGCAGCACCTTGCACTTGTCTGCACTGAATTCCATGCTATTCTCATCTGCCCACCTCTGTAAACTGCCTAGATCAGGCTGGATTCTGTCCCTTCCCTCCAGCGTGCACACCTCACCCCACAACTTGGTGTCATTAGTGAATTTGGACAGCATGCATTCCACACCCACATCCAGATCGCTGATAAAGATGTTGAACAGTACAGGCCCCAGGACTGAGCCCTGGGGGACTCCACTGCCCATATCCCTCCAGGTCGAAAACAACCTGTCCAGCACCACTCTCTGTAAGACTGACTGGCCTATAATTGCCGGGGTCCTCTTTTCTCCGTTTCTTGTAAATGGGGACCACATTGGCCCTTTTCCAATCCTCTGGTACCTGGCCAGTGACCCACAAGCGCTTATAGAGCTGTGCCAGGGGCCCCGCTATGACCCCCACCAATTTCCTCAGCACCCTCGGGTGAAGAGCACCTGGACCTACTGATTTAAACACATTCAGCCCCTCCAAAAGTTCCCTAACTAGGTCAGCTTTTTCATTTGCCACAATCACCAGATTGCCAAGCCTATCCTGTAGGGGCCCCACATTACCCGGTGCCTTCTTCTTACTTCCTATGTATTTGAAAAAGGGCTTTTTATTATCCTTGATTCTGGTCACTAGCCCTAGCGCCATCTCTGCCTTGGCCTTCCTAACAGCCTCCCTGCAGTCCCAAGCAACAGAAGTGGAATCCTCCTTGGTGACAGCCCCTTACTTCCACTGTTTGTACACCTCCTTTTTTGCCCTCAGGCATCCCTGGATGCCTTTGCTGAGCCATGGGGGCTTCTTAGCACTCCTGCCCACCTTGGTGCACATTGGGACTGATTCCCTTTGAGCTCAGAGGATCATCTCCTTGAGGAACAACCACCCGTCTTGGACTAACCTTACTAGCTTACAGAAGTTGGCCCTCCTGAAGTCGAGGACCTCTGCCTTGCACTTGCTTTCACCACCATGCACTGGATAGTAAATTCCAGCGGGCAATGATCACTGTCATCCAGGTGGTCAAATACCCACAGACTCCTCACCAGGTTGTCGCCTGTGGCAAGGACCAAGTCCAGCAAGGCATTTCCCCTGGTGGAACTATGCACCTTGTGGCTTAGGTGGAGGTCCTTTATCCCGGCTAGGAACCTATGTGAGTGGTCAGACCTGCTTGTGATGCACTTGTGGATGCACAACAAGGTGTGGTTAGCCTTACTGACTGCTTCCTCGCGTTGGCGGCTCATGTTCATATGGAGTCAACAATGACTCCAAGATCCCTTTCTGCCACCATGTTGACAAGAAGGGTGTTCCCCAGCCTATAGGTGTGTTGCTGGTTCCTTCTCCCTAGATGCAGCATCTTGGACTTGTCTGCATTGAATTCCATACTATTCTCATCCGCACACCTCTGTAACCTGTCTAAATCTAGCTGGATTCTGTCCCTCCCCTCCAGCGTGCCCACCGTGCCCCACAACTTGGTGTCATCAGCAAATTTGGACAGTGTGCATTCCACACCCACATCCAGATCGCTGATAAAGATGTTGAGCAGTACAGGCCCCAGGACCGAGCCCTGGGGGACTCCACTGCCCACATCCCTCCAGGTCGAAAATGACCCATCCACCACCACTCTCTGGGTGTGACCATCTAGCCAATTTGCCACCCATCTGACTGTGTAGGCATCAGTGCCGAGTCACCAAGTTTTTTTAAGAGAATGCGGTGGGAAACCATGTCAAAGACCTTCTTAAAGTCCAGGAAGATGACATCCACCCCGACATCCTCGTCCAGGGACTTTGTGACCTGATCATAAAAAGAAACCAGGTTAGTCAGGCAGGACCTGCCCTCAATGAACCCATGTTGGTTGCCCCTGAGCATTACCTCCCCTGCTGGGCCCTTGCAGATGTGCTCCTTGATAATTTTCTCAAAGGTCTTCCCAAGGACCAAGGTAAGACTGACTGGATTATAATTGCTGGGATCCTCCTTTCTCTCCTTCTTGTAAATGGGGACCACATTGGCCCTTTTCCAATCCTCTGGTACCTGGCCAGTGCCCCACAAGCACTCATAGAGCTATGCCAGGGGCCCCTCTATGACCCCCGCCAATTCCCTCATGACCCTCGGGTGAAGAGCATCTGGACCTACTGATTTAAACACATCCAGCCCCTTCAAAAGTTCCCTAATTAGGTTGTCCCTGACCCTGGCCATGGTGATGCCTCCCCTGGGTCCATCCACAAGTCTAGTAGGGGACATGTCCCAGTCCCTGTTCAGGAATATGGAGGCAAATAATTCATTAAAGAGATCAGCTTTTTTGTTTGCCACAATCACCAGATTGCCAAGCCTATCCTGTAGGGGCCCCACGTTACCTGGTGCCTTCTTACTTCCTATGTATTTGAAAAAGGACTTTTTATTATCCTTAATTCTGGTTGCTAGTCCTAGGCCCATCTCAGCCTTGGCCTTCCTAACATCCTCCCTGCAGTCCTGAGCAATGGAGGTGTAATCATCCTTGGTGATAGCCCCTTGCTTCCACTGTTTGTACACCTATTTTTTTGCCCTCAGCCATCCCTGGATGCCTTTGCTGAGACATGGGGGCTTCTTAGCACTCCTGGCCCGCTTGGTACATATTGGGACTGACTCCCTTTGAGCTTGGAGGATGGTCTCCTTGAGGAACAACCACCCATCTTGGACTCCCATCTCATTGAAGCTCCGAGACCCCAATGCTTCTCCTACTAACCTTCTTAGCTTACAGAAGTCTGCCCTCCTGAACTTGAGGACCTCTGCCTTGCTCCTTGCTTTCACCACCCTGCGGTGGATAGTAAATTCCAGCAGGTGATGATCACTGTCGCCCAGGTGGTTGAGTACCCTCAGACCCCTCACCAGGTCATCGCCTGTGGCAAGGACCAAGTCCAGCAAGGCATTTCCCATGGTGGCAAACTTCCTGGCTTAGGCGGAGGTCCTGTTTCCTGGCTAGGAACCTATGTGAGTGGTCAGACCTAGCTGACTGCTCCTCCCAGCAGATGTCTGGGTTAGGTCACCCATGACAACCACATCCCTTGACTTTACAGCCTCCGTGAGCTGACCTGGTCCAGCTCATGCCCCTGGTGAGGTGGTCTATAGTAGACGCCCACTATCAAGTCCCTTTCCCCATGCCCCCCTTGCATTCTTACCCACAGTGCCTCATTTTGCCCCTCCTCTGGCCCCATCCTGATCATTTTTTTAAAAACTGCCCAGATGGAGATGGGAGGACCCAAAAAGAGGGCATGTCCAGGAAAACCCAGATGTATTGTAACCTAGTCTTAAAATGGCCTGGGTGTGTTTCAAGGGCTCTTTGACATATAGTGCTACACACACCCTTCTTTTCCCTGCTCTGTCTCACCTGTACAGCCTGTATCCCTCAATGTCCACTGCCCAGTCATGAGTAGAATCCCACTAGGTTTCCGTGAGCTCCACTAGGTCTGGGTTTTTGCTAGCTAGCAGGAGGGCGAGTTCTTCCTGCTTATTCTCCATGCTTCAAGCATTTGTGCAGAAGCATTTGAGGCCTCCTGTAGGTGCCCATGCCACCCCCTTGTTCCTAAGCCTACCCTGGCCCCTGCCACTTACCCGTGTAATCAGATCAGAATCAGATCTAAATTATGTCATTTTTACTTGCCATGACCCCAGGCTCTCTTTGCATTGGCAAGTTGAAAGTTGGGTGCCTGTAGGTCTGAGGCCAGTGTAAAAAATCAGCTGAATATTAACTCCAGCCAGGGACTGCACCAGGGCCTCAAACCAGCTCCAGAGTGGTCAAAGTCTGAGGCTGACACTTATCTGATTTTTCAGCCCTTGAAACACACCCAGGTCATTTTAAGACTAGGTTACTATACATCTGGGTTTTTCTGGACATGCCCTCTTTTTGGGTCCTCCCATCTCCATCTGGGCAGTTTTTAAAAATATCAAGTGTCCAGGATTTTGCTCTGCTGAGCATCTAAGATTTTCGTGACACTTCCCGGCTTGCCCTAGCAAGGAGCTGCTTGGGCTTGGGGGAGCAGTGGAAGAGCTATTGGAGGCAGGGGCATCATGTGCGTCTGCTCACACATGCATGTAGCCAGCATGCAGCCAGGCAGGGTGGTGGAAGCAGCCCCAGAAGCTGTATGCCTATAAGTATATGGAGGGGTGGGGTTGAAGGACCAGGGCTTGGGGACTGTCTGTGGGGGCTGTGTGTGTGGCAGGGGGGTGGGTGTGTGAGTGGGGGTGGGTACTTGCCAGCACTGGGGGAAGTTGTCTGGGCACTGGGGCTGCAGCAGGCAGGGATGGCTGGGAGGCAGTGCCTGCCCCTCCAGCAGAGGAAGGGGGTGTGGGGCCCTTTAGGAGCAGCAAAGAATCATGTGGCCCAGCCAGTGGCACTGGAGCTGGTGCCCATTCTTGCAGAGAAAGGGTGGCTGGGAGGCACTACAGAGCTGGGGGGATCAGGGGGCTGTGGGTTGGGAGTAACAGGGCACCAGCAGGTCTGGGGGGCTGTGGCTTGGGGGTGAGGGGCACTGGGGGGGCGGGGCTGTAGGTTGGAAGCGCGGGGAACAGGCAGTGCTAGGGGGCTGCAGCTCAGGAGTGAGGGGCATCAGCAGGGACAAGTGGGCTGTGGGTTAGGAGTGAGGGGCACTGGCATGGTCTGTGTGGCAGGGTACTGCAAAACAGGAGTGAGGGCCAGCAGCAGGGCTGTGGGGGCTATGGCTTGGGAGTGAAGGGCAGGGACAGGGCATGGGTATATCTTTGCCTCCCCACTCTGACAGGTGTCCTGTTTTTTGAAACTGGAAATATGGTAACCCTATTCAAGACCATAGTTCAGTCTCTGGCTGGAGCCAAGAATTAGCTGATTGTCGACCCTGGATCTGCTACATAGATTTCACAGACATTAGGGCTGGAAGGGACCTCAGAAGATCATTGAGTCCAGCCCCCTGCTCCAGGGGCAGGAAGTCAGCAGGGGTCATAGGATTCCAGCAAGATAAACATCCAAATTTCTCTTGAAGGCGTTGAAAGTACGTGCTTGAACCACCTCCAGCGGCATTCTATTCCAGACCTTGGGGGCTCGGACAGGAAAGAAGTTCTTCCTTATGTCCAGCCTGAAATAGTCTTGGAGGAGTTTATGACCATTTGACCTTGCCATCCCTTGGGGCACTCTGGTGAACCAACGTTCCCCCAGAGCCTGGTGAGCACCCTTTATAAACTTATAGGCAGCCATCAGATCACCCCTGAGCCTGTGTTTTTCCAGGCTGAAGAGTCCCATGGCTCTCAGCCTCTCATCATAAGGTCTGTTCTCCTGACCTCTGGTCATGTGCGTGGCTCTTCTCCGGACTCTCTCAAGCTTCTCCACATCCCTTTTGAATTGTGGATAGATTGCGCCCAAAACTGGATGCAGTACTCCAGCTGTGGCCTCACCAAGGCCAAGTACAACGGGAGAATGACATGTTCAATTTAAGGCAACATACATTTAATGTAGAACATTTTTATGCCGGGTTTGCCATTTTATGGTGCCTTTAATTGGGTGCACATGTAGCACTCTTTTCATTTATGCCATGATTAACATGTTAATTGCAACATAAATGTAACATGTAGAGGGAGCCTTAGAAAAATATATTAGACTCCAAGACATCATTACCTTATTTTATTTTTAATGCATTTAGCAAGAGGAAAATCATGCAGGTATAACAAATAACAGAAGAAATGCTGTGAATTAGCACTGAATATCACATTCTGGAAAATCCTCTGTATAGATTAATATAATTTGAATACTAGTAATCTATACCTTTATCCACATGATCAGTAAAAATGTTCACTGTTGTCTCAAATACTCTCTTATCCAGTACAGTATTCCTTCCTGGAATTTCCTTAAGAGCTGCTTCATAAAAATTATATTTTGAGATATAAATCTTTTGCCATTGAAGTTTTATGAACAGAAGGCAGTGCAGAGTCCTGCATTTTGGGATTTTTGAAGAAAAAACAGGTTTTACACTAAATCCAATGAATGCTGGGACATGGTTTGGAAATTCTAATGTATGCTGTGTACTTTGCAAATAGCACAGACCTGATAGATAAAGCACAGTTGTGTACCTCAATATGGAGACTCAGTGCCTTAAGTGAAGAGAGTCATGGTAACTAGGAACCATGGAGAGAATAGCTGCTTGTACAGCAATGTTTAAAATCAAAAATCTTTTTACACAAGAATAAAGTATTTCCTTGTGATAACTGTTCCAGGTCTCAAATATAGGGAAAATATGACTTTTCAGCCTCCAGCCTCATTGCTTTTCTGGGTTATTGTGCCTTGAGAAATTCTATCTAACAGTAATGCAAGATGTTAAAGTGAGTCTACATGGTCGACAATGAACGCAAGGCTTGGGCAGGGTCAGATAACAAGGACTATTCTTTAGGAGCTGGTGCTTTTTAAGGGCTACAATGCGTGTTAAGTCAGAAAAGTAAATCATTGGACATAACGAGACAAGCCAAAAAGCTCTGTTAATTTTGGCACAACTCAGGCCTGAAGTGCCCATGGGAAAACATTCTCAATTTGTCTTTACAAAGCCTATGCCTGTTTGGATCTCTGTCCCTGGCACATTGCTCATCCTTTTTGATATCTTTGTGAAAGCAAAGATCGTAGGGTGGGGGGAGGGGGAGGGGAGGAGGGAAGAGAGAGGAGAAACAATGCATCAGGATCCTCTTTTATATAATTATAAATATGATGTGTTGGTTGTTTTGATAAAATAGACTCCTGTGTCCCAACGAGGTGCCCCCAAAAAGAGGCAATTAAAATAAGAAGCAGAAGCAACTAAAAAGTAGCTCTGTGATAGCAATCAAGCTTGTCAAAACTTTTCCAAGACAGCATATTCCCAAGGAAAAATGCAGATTTGATTAAATCAAAATGTTTTGTGGGATCATTGACAGGACTGTAACAGGGAACCTTTGCCCTGTTACTGAGGAAAGACTGTGGCACAAACAAAAACTGCAAGGCCCCTTTAGAGCATGGGTTGGTTTTTTTTCTTCAAAAGAATAAGAGTTCAGGAAAAGAAAATACAACTAGAAGGACAAACAGAAATTCCACTAGGGAAAAGATCCAGGTGGCAAGCAGCAAAAGGGAAGAGAGACAATCATCGCCAGTCCTGCCACAGGTGGATTGGAGCTAAGCAAAGATTACAGCCAAAGGGAGGCAGCTGGTAGGGCTGAAAGGAGTAATGAGAAACACTTTTGCTCAGGTTGAGCGATAGGACTGTCTGATGGGAAGGGGAGGGATTTACTAGTATAAAAAGCTCACCTTTAGGCTGGGGGGTTACTGTAGCTCTGGCCTGGAGGATGAAAAGTTTCTAGGCAGGATACTGTGGTGGCTGGAATCACAGTAATAGGAGCTCTGGTGTATAAAGGTAAAGATATCTGTCCAGAGTGCTGAGTTGACCCAGGAGTGTAAAGACTTGAGTTTGTATTGCTGTGTGTGCGGGCTGTGCTTTTTGTTCTAACTAGGTTAAAAAGAACAGGAAGACTGGGGTTGGCAGCAAAGGGAAGCTTGGAGATGCCTTAAAGTGCCCTGCAAGCCCTAAGCCTTTTAGGGCTAGAGGGGCAGGGGAGTGAGCACTGGGAAAGCTCAGAAGGCCTGCAGAGTTTAACCCTTTAGCGACCAGAAGGCCACAGAGGGAAAAGCTAACTTGAGAGAGCTGAAGGATCCAGAGATGAGAGAGACCACATAAGTCCAGGGGTCCCAGACAGAACTCAAATGATGTATTTTGTCCCATTCTGTGGTAGAGAAAATCTTTGAAAAGCACTTCCCACCCAGCATTAATTTTAAGACTATAGTGTAATCTTCCATATTATTATGAATAGGACCCCAGGGATATAAAGCCATTTTGTTGACTTAAATTACATGACATAATTACCAGGAAAGAAATAAAATCACTCTCACAAAGATTTTTAACTTGATCTTTCCAGGGCCACTTGTTTTATGGCTGAGTAAAATTAATTGTGCTCCATTTCAGTATTTGTCTGCTTACTGCCTAAGGCATACTATAACACAATGGTTCAGAATACAGTCGGCACCAGTATTCTGCTCTTCCTATTTCTGGACACTATCTCACTCCTTTTGAATTCTGAAAGACTGATAGTTAACAAACTATAGGACCATGTGCGGTGTGAAATAAACTTGGAAAAGGCAGATGATAGGCTAATTTTACAGTAATGAAGGCTAGCAGTAAAACTGACTAGGCCAAAAAATGCATTGTGGTCACATGGGTGGATACATTCCCAATAAAGTACTGACACCAGAAAACCTACGAAACACTTGGGGAATGGGTTTCACAAATTAATTTCAACATGTGAAAATATTCACTATACCATATTTATTCAAATACAAGATGAGACTTCTCCCCTCCCCCTTCAACATGGGAGCGGGGGAAGCCCTTCATCTTGGACTCAAGTACAAAGTGGAGAGGGTTGCTGGCAGCCCCCTGAAGCTTTAACTTTGGCCCCAAACTGGGCTTAGGGTCAGATTTGGAGCTGCAGCTGCTGCTGCCTCCCCCCTCTGTCATCACCGCCATTACCTCTGCCCCCTCAACCAGCACCTGCAGCCTCTGCTGTCTCCTCCCTCACCACTTGCCATCAGGCACAGCTCCAGCACTGTTCCATCCTAGGGCACAGAGTACGGGGTAGATTAGTCCCAGAGTTGCTGCCACTGACACCACTGCTATGTGGCTGGGCTGGGGTTTGGGCTACCCAGTAGGGCTGTGCAAAGCTTTGGTCCCTGATTCGATTTGGCCCGATTTGTGGCTGAATCTCCAAATCTGAATTGAATTAGAGGACCCTTTAATCTCTCCAAATTGAATCAGAACCCTCTGAATTGATTCAGTGATTTGAATTTAAATGTTTTTTTCTACATATCTCTAGGTAGCAAGCGGCTCATGAATGCTGTGATGCTGGGGCATGTGGAGTGTCCCACAGAAGCATGGGGGTGGGGGTCCCCAGTACACTCACTAGCAGACCCAGAAGTGGACCAGAAGCACTTCTGGTCCACTTCCGGGTCCATCGGAGAGCACATGGGGAGCCTCCCTGCACCCTCCCGGCTCAGTGACTGGTGCCTCCTGGGTCTTGGAGGGCACCCAGGGTCCCCCCACATCCAATCACCAAGCCCAGAGGGTGCAGGGGGCCTCCTGCATGCTCCCCAGCAGACCCAGAAGTGGACTGTAAGTTCTTACAGGGTACTTACAGTCCACTTCTGGGTTTGCCACTGAGCACGCAGAGGGGCCCCCACTATCCTGTGGGATGCTCCATCCACCCCAGCATTGCGGTTTTCACAAGCCACGCCTGGTACCTCAAGGTATGTAGGAAAAACATTTAAAGCTGTGTCTATGTCTGAATCAGCATTAAATCTTCAGATTTGGATTCAGCTGAATTGAATCAATGAATTGAATCACTGTCCCCAATTTGGGCTGAATTTGAATCCGAATTGAATAGGGCCCATTTTGCATACCCCTACTACCCAGTACTAGATGGCTCAGCTGGGATGGGGCTAGAGCTGCACCTGATTGTAAGCAGGGTGGGGACAGGAAAGCCAGAGACTGAATGATGGAAGAAGCTGCAGATTTTGGGGGGGTGGTGCAGGCACCATAGGGGAGATCAGGCTCTAGGCATCATGAAGGGCATGGGGGAAAATAAGGGGGCAGGAAACAAAGGGTGAGGGGTCAGGCTGCTTGCCCTGCCTGCTGCTGCTTTGCCTTAGCAGTGAGAAGAATAAATTTAAGACAGATCTTCAATAATTAGATTTTATACATGGAAAAATTACAAATTTGTCATAATTTTCCATGTATAGAGTCTAATTATTGCGCAGTCATCTTAAATTTGAAGTAATTTTGGATTCAAGTAATTATAATGAGGCCAGGCCTGAACCTTGGATCCAGCCAGTCCCAGTCAAGAGATCAGGGCAAATCATCCCCAGAACAAGCGCTACCTGCAGCAGTCCCAGAGCAGCACCCTTGTTTCAGCTGGGCTGAGTGAGGTAATTGGAGCAGCCCATCCCCTGGAGTCAAAGGCAGCAGACCCTACCTACTCCAGTTCTTAAACCAGGCCCAGCCTGCAGTTTTCTTGTCCTGGCAAAATTGAAAGGTCTCACTCCTGTACTTCCTTCCTGATCTTCTGGTTTTGACTCTTGGTTCTGACTCTAGCAAGCCCTGATTCTGGTTTCCTGCTTGTGATTCTGATTTGATCCCTGGCTCTGAATTTTAGCTTCTGATCCTGGATAGCCTTCGGCTTACTTTTTCTTCAGCTTCACCTTCAAAACCAAGCTTGCCCTGACTTTGGCCATGGCTTCCAAATCCAGTTCCAGCACCAGACTCCTACATACCCTAGGTCCCTGAGAACAGGCCTGGACTACACCCATGCTTTGAGTAACTAATTCCTAGGCTAGACCATCTATGCCCCCTAGTGCATAACAAGTGAAACCAGATGTTGGTTTCAAACAGTGCAGATAATTTATTATTAAAGGTTTAGAAAAAAACTTCTTGCCTATACTCCAATCTTTTCTATTAGGTAGCTGAACAAAATCGTTATTACAAAAAAAAACCATGCCATGCTGCTTGGGAAGGAATTACCCATCAGGATTTTGGAACTTCTCTAAGTTTGTGTTTGTGGAGCTTTGTGGCTTTGCAACTCCACTAATCCACAACCCAACAGGAGAGTAGATTTGGGTTTGCCTCAACCTCTTGAACTCCTGAAGTCACCAAGGGCTCACAGGACTCAAGAAAGGCAAAAGCATCCATATACAGTCCATCTGCCTTGAGAGAGCCTACTGGTGTTTTGCAGCTCAAATGAAATACAGTCATGTTGTTCAGGATTGCTGATCCTTTTTTTTTTTTTTTACTGTCTATGTAGATCAGTGATTCTCAAACTTACACTCAAGGCAGCCCTGGCAAATGCCAGCTCTTAGTTTTTCACTTGTTTTTTGACAGAAAAATAATAGACCAATTCTTATTTTGTTCCAATATTAAGTTCTATGACCATATTTTATTAAACCTGGTGTGTAGATGATGATAAAGTTATTTTAATCAGTTGTTTATTGCTTTGTTTCTGATTTTATTTTTAGCTGTATAAAAAGAAAAATGCTTGGAGTAGTAAAGGCCATCTGTTATGGTATCACTAACTTGTTAGTACAGTTTCAAATGCCTGTTGTGTTATTCCTTTATCTAAGATCACACAAGTGTGCATATTTTGTTGCTGCACACGTACTTATAACTACGACTTGTTCAATCAATAAAATAGATTTTAAAAATAACACCTCTTCTGTTCCCCCTCTTCCCCCCTTCCCCCACTGTAATCAGAGTAATACATGTTTCGTATATACAGCAAGCCACTTGGTGATTTGGGAGGGTCTTTATAGCTCCCCTTCCTTCCACCCAAGTTTGCCAACTGTGCCAATTTATGAACCTTTCTTATTTGGAAATAAAGATTAAACCTGATGACTTCTAAAGCATTTTTAATGGGAATGCAGATATATGCCAATAGATAACAACATTTTTATTGATCAGGCTAAAGCAATGTGAGCTACCACTGCAACATATGCAAAAATTTATTTTATTTCTCTGTAAGTGCAGAGCGTCCAAATTATACATGTTGTAAACTAAATGGACTATAGACCATGCATATGTGTCAGGGACAATGTTGTTTATTCCTCTGTTCTCAAATCAATTCAGCTTTATCAGTGCCACTGGAGTTAAATGCATCTAAAAATCCATACAAGCCTATATTTAGATCATCCTAACTGAGCTTAAGGCAACTTGAAATGGCTGGGTATGCCATATTTAGAGTAACCTATCTAAAATTACTTCTCATCACGCAAAGATTAACTTTAGATCAGCGTGGGTTTCATAGATTTCATAGACATTAGGGCTGGAAGGGACCTCGGAAGATCATTGAGTCCAGCCCCCTGCCCAAAGGGCAGGAAGTCAGCTGGGGTCATAGGATCAAAGCAAGATAAGCATCCAGTTTGTTCTTGAAGGTGTTCAATGTAGGCGCTTGAACCACCTCCGGTGGCAGGCTGTTCCAGACCTTGGGGGCTCGGACAGTAAAGAAATTCTTCCTTATGTCCAGCCTGAAACGGTCTTGTAGTAGTTTATGACCATTCGACCTAGTCGTCATCCCTTGGGGCGCTCTGGTGAACAAACGTTCCCCCAGATACTGGTGGTCACCCCTGATAAACTTGTAGGTGGCCATCAGATCACCCCTGAGCCTGCGCTTTTCCAGGCTAAAGAGCCCCAGGGCTCTCAGCCTGTCATCGTAGGGTCTGCTTCCCTGACTTCTGATCATGCACGTGGCTCTTCTCTGGACTCTCTCAAGCTTCTCCACATCCTTTTTGAATTGTGGAGCCCAAAACTGGACGCAGTACTCCAGCTGCGGCCTCACTAAGGACGAGTACAAGGGGAGAATGATGTCCCGGGATTTGCTTGAGAAGCATCTATGGATGCAAGCCAGCGTTTTGGTCGCTTTACTAGCCGCAGCATCGCATTGCAGGCTCATGTTCATCTTGTGGTCAATGATGACCCCCAAGTCTCTTTCTTGCATAGTGCTAGCCAACATAGCACTGCCAAGCCTATAAGGATGCTGCGGGTTTTTCTTCCAAAGGTGGAGAACCTTGCATTTATCGGGGTTGAAGGACAGAGCCTTGGGGGACCCCAGTGGTCACAGGACACCATGATGAGTGACTTCCATCAATTACTACCCTCTGGGTCTGACCCCGGAGCCAATTTTCCAGCCAGTGGATCTTGGAGGACCCAAGGCGACAATTGGCCAGTTTCTCCAAGAGGTGATCATGGGAAACCAGATTGAAGGCTTTTTTGAAGTCAAGATATATGACATCAATCTCTTCTCCCTTGTCCAGGTGATAGGTCACCTGGTCGTAGAAGGAAATGAGATTGGTCAAGCAAGACCTACCCACAACAAACCCATGCTGGCTATCCCTTAAGATGTTGGCATCGGCCAGTCCATTAAGGATGGCCTCTTTAATAAACTTTTCTAAGATCTTCCCCGGGATAGAAGTCAGGCTGATGGGCCTATAGTTAGCCGGATCCACTTTCCTCCCTTTCTTGAAGATAGGCACCACATTGGCCTTCTTCCAGTCTTCGGGCACTACACCAGAGTGCCAAGAGTTTTCAAAGATCCGTGCTAGAGGCTGGGCTATGATGCTCGCCAGCTCCTTGAGTACCCTGGGGTGGAGCTTGTCAGGGCCGGCTGACTTGAAGGTATCCAGCTTCTCAAGATGTTCCTTCATGCAGTCAGCATTAATGGAGGGCAGGGGATCACCCTCACCTGGACTTCCCCATCCCGTAGCAGGCATGGGCGTCCCATGGGACTGATGAAAGACCGGTGCAAAGTACCTATTTAATAGGTTGGCTTTTTCCTGGGCGTCAGTTGTCAGTTGCCCCATCTGGTTCAGCAGGGGTCCAACGTTGCCCCTGCTTTTCCTCCGGCTCCCCACATATCTGAAAAAGGACTTTTTATTGTCCTTGATGCTCAAAGCTAGTTGGAGTTCAGTTGCAGCCTTGGCTTTCCCGGTATGCTCCCTACAGGACCGGACCAGTGCAGAATAATTCTCCTTGGAGGAGACTCCCATCCTCCATCCTTTGTAGGCCTTTCTTTTTAGCCTCAGGAGGTCTGTTAGGTCCCTGGAGAGCCAGGGGGGCTGCTGTGCCCTCTTGCTGCCTTTCCTCTGAGATGGAATAGACTTAGTTTGTGCATTGAGGATCGCTCCCTTGAGGAGCAACCACTCTTCTTGAACTCCCCTTTCCCCGTGGTCATGATCCCTTAGGGCCTCACTGACAAGCCTCCTCAGCTTGTCAAAGTTGGCTTTCCTGAAGTCAAGGACTTCCGTGTTGCTGACTGACTTGCCAGCTTTTCGGTGGATGGTGAAGGTGATCAGCTTGTGGTCGCTGTCACCCAGCTTCCCATCGATCACTAGGTCACCAACTAGGTCATCCCCAGTAGCCAGTACCAGGTCGAGCAGCGCTTTGCCTCTCATAGGCCCATAGACTTCTTGAGTCAGGTAGAGGTCATCCACGCACGAGAGGAAGCTTTGCGACCACTCAGATTTTGCTGAGCGATCCTCCCACGAGATGTCCGGGTAATTGAAGTCACCCATGACAACCATGGTCCTGGAGCATGCTACCTCAGCCAGTTCCCGGGCAAACTCCTGGTCAGGCTCAGGACTTTGGGTGGGAGGTCTGTAGTAGACTCCCACCATTGTGTCCCCTGTGCTGTGTTCCCCATGGATTTTAACCCGGAGGGTCTCCAGCCATCCACCCTGGTCACCAATATCAGCTTGCAGGGACGTGTAGCTTTCCTTAACATAGAAAGCTACACCCCCGCCCCTTTTCTCTACATGATCCCTCCTGTACAGGGTATAGCCATCTATACCCGTGGTCCAGTCATGGGTGGAGTCCCACTAGGTCTCTGTTATCCCTATGACATCATAATTATTTGCATTGAGCAGGAGGATGAGCTCCTCCTGCTTATTCCCCAAGCTCCTGGCATTTGTGTACAGGCAGGCAAGTGTCCCCTGGGGGGCTCCTTACTTGCCCACAGATTTTACCAGGGCTGGGGCAGGGGTGGGATCCCTTAAGTGCCTTGAACTGCTGGCTTTGCAAGGATTGCTCAGCGGGCCAGCAGTGGCGGTAGTCCCCCTGTCCGCCAGCGGGCTTAGTTTAAAGCCCGGTGGAGCAGGTCAGCCAGTCTGGCTGAGAAGAGCCTCCTCTGTAGGGGAGAGAGGTGGAGACCATCTCTTCCCAGCAGCTCGCTGCCTCTCTCGCCAAAGAGCGGGCTGTGGTCATGAAAGCCAAAGCCTTCCCGATGACACCAGCGCTGCAGTCTTTGGTTGACCACGTGGATCCTCCTCTCCCTCCTCAGCCCATAGCCTGAGACTGGGAGGATCGACGAGAACACCACCTGTGCCCCCAGACCCTTTAGCCCTGCTCCCAAATCCCTGTAGAGCCTCATGACCCAGCTGGGAGCGCTCCGAGCCGTGTCATTGGTGCCCACATGAATAAGGAGCATGGGATAGTGGTCTGTGGATTGGAGGAGCTTTGGGATCCTCTCCGCAATGTCCCAGATGCGGGCCCCCGGGAAGCAGCAGACTTGGCGGGCTAAGGGGTCGGGGTGGCAGATTGCCCCCTCAGTCCCCCTCAGGAGGGAGTCTCCCACAACAAACACCTTACATTTTGTCTTGGGGAGAGCAGGGGCGGTAGCTGCAGTTGGGCCCATGTTGCCTGTGGGAGCCGGCAACTCAGCAGGCTCTGCTGGAGTGGCAAGAGGTGCGTACCTGTTGCTCAGTTCTGGTGGGGCAGGGCCCTTGGTGCGGCGGGCCTTAGGGCCCGTGACCACCTTGGTCCATGCCCCTGGCTGGACAGAGTGGGAGGTCCTGGAGTCCTCCTTGGGCCTGGACGGAGACTGTGATCTACCCTCCGCCTCCCGGGGGAGAAGGGCCTGGCAGTAGGAGTCTATATCCTGCTCACAGTCCTTGATGGCACACAGTCTCTGGACTGTGGCCTGGAGATCCTCCAGCTGGTGCACCAGAGACCCCAAAAGGGAGCAGACCCCACAAGGGGAGGTCACCATGCTCCCAGGCCCCGGAGCCTGAAAAAGGGACAGGCAGCCCCCGCAGCCGAGAGCCAGGGGCTCCGTCTGCATGGAGCCCGGAACCAGGGGCTCTGTCTGGGTGGCTGTCTCTGAAGTGCCAGAGGGGGGGGGCGCGGAGCCCGAGGGGACCCTCGGGGTGTGGCGCGTGCCCATCCATGGCATGCCTCTGATAGGCTGGCTATGGCTGGGACGGTCTACCCTGGGGGGTGCGCTGGCAGGGTCCTGGGCCCTCCCGCGTGCCCTCCCATGCACCCTCTGCACTAACTCACGCCCCGGCAGAGAAGCACGCCTGTTTGCGCAGCCTGGTCGCATGGCTCCCTGGGGGGCTGGGCAAAGTAGGGGCCTGGGTGGGGCTTGACCCGGCCCAGCTCCACTCAGCTGCCTCCTCCCACTCACTAAGGGGTTTGCCCCCTCTCTCCACGGGCCCCGCTTACCTCCAGCTGTGCTGGGGGTCGGCGGGGGGCTCCGCGGCTGCTGGAGGGTTTCTGGGGGGCTTCGGGGGAGCAGGGGTGCAGCGGGCTTTCACCTGTGCGTCTCTCGCCGCTCCCGAGCCTAACTGATTAACCGAGGGGCAGACAAAATATGGTCAGTGGGCCACATCCAGCCTGCTAGGCCATTCTATCTGGCCCACAGGGCCACTAAAAGATTTACTAAACTTTAATATTTATTCACTTCCAGCTGTCTATCAAAACTGACAGGAGCCAGGAGCAGTAGGACCCAGAGGGAGCCCTCAGCAGGCTTGAGCAACACATCTCTGCCCCACCCCCAGCCAGTTCCCTGCTTTCCTGCCCCTACCCTGCTCCAGCACCATGTGGCTGTGGCTCCCCGCTGCATCACCAGACTGTGGAGCATGGGACCACACTAGTATAGGGGGGAGGAGGCTGTGTGTGTGTGTGTTTTCATATGCTGAGTCCCATGCACACCCCACCATACACATGCACTCTCATCCCCACCCTGCACTGCCATACACAAACCCCAGCCACCCTCCCCCTACACACAACCCACCCACAGCCCCCCATGAACCTATACCCACCCCCACAATATACAAGAGTAAGACTTCATTTTAAGCTACTATGCAGTCACCTCTATGTAGAGGTGTTACTTACCTCTGTGTAATGTTAGACTTTAGGAAAGCTGATTTCAAGGAGCTCAGGAGATTAGTCAAGGACGCACTGCAGAGTAGGAGTTTTGAAGAGATGGGAGCCCAGGAAGGGTGGCTGTACCTTAAGGAAATGATACTTTGGGCACAGAAGGAGATGATCCCAACGCGAGGAAAAAGAGGGAAAGGGGCCAGGAGCCTTCCTTGGCTGACCAGAGAGATCCAGGGCAGACTGCGGACTAAAAGGGGAGCATATAAAAAGTGGAAATGGGGAGAGATTACCAAAGAGGAGTATACCTCCTCTGCTCGCACTTGTTAGGGAGGCAGTTAGACAGACCAAAGCTACCATGGAGCTAAGGATGGCATCCCAAGTAAAGGATAACAAAAAATTGTTTTTTAGATATATAGGGAGTAAAAGGAAGGCCCAGGGTGGAATAGGACCCCTACTAAATGGGCAGAAGCAATTGGTGACGGACAGGGGGGACAAGGCTGAACTCCTCAATGAGTTCTTTGCCTCAGTGTTCCTAAGTGAGGGGCAAGACAAATCTCTCACTGGGATTGTAGAGAGGCAGCAGCAGGATGCCAGACTACTGTGCGTAGACCCTGAGATGGTATAGGGTCACTTGGAGGAACTGGATGCCTTTAAGTCGGCAGGCCTGCATGAGCTCCATCCTAGGGTACTGAAGGCACTGGCTGACGTCATTGAGCAACCACTGGCAATAATATTTGAGCAGTCGTGGTGCACGGGCCAGGTCCCGGAGGACTGGAAAAGGGCCAACGTAGTCCCCATTTTCAAGAAGGGGAGGAAGGAGGACCCAGGCAACTATAGGCCAGTCAGTCTCACCTCCATCCTAGGCAAAGTCTTTGAAAAAATTATCAAGGCTCACATTTGCGATAGCCAGGCAGGACAAATTATGCTGAGGGGAAACCAGCACAGGTTCATAGCAGGTAGATCATGCCTGACTAATCTAGTCTCTTTTTATGACCAGGTTACAAAATGCCTGGACGCAGGAGTAGGGGTGGATGTCGTATACTTAGACTTCAGGAAGGCCTTCGATACGGTATCCCATACCATACTGGTGAACAAGTTAAGAGGCTGTGACTTGGATGACTACACGGTCCGGTGGGTGGCGAATTGGCTAGAGGGTCACACCCAGAGAGTCATAGTGGATGGGTTGGTATCAACCTGGAAGGGTGTGGGCAGTGGGGTCCCGCAGGGCTCGGTCCTTGGACTGATACTCTTCAATATCTTCATCAGCGACTTGGACGAGGGAGTGAAGTGTACTCTGTCCAAGTTTGCAGATGACACAAAACTGTGGGGAGAAGTGGACACGCCGGAGGGCAGGGAACGGCTGCAAGCAGACCTGGACAGGTTGGACATATGGGCAGAAAACAACAGAATGCAGTTCAACAAGGAAAAATGCAAAGTGTTGCACCTAGGGAGGAAAAATGTCCAGCATACCTACTGCCTAGGAAATGACCTGCTTGGTGGAACGGAAGCCAAAAGGGATCTTGGAGTCCTGGTGGACTCCAAGATGAACATGAGCTGGCAGTGTGACGAAGCCATCAGAAAAGCTAGTGGCACTTTATCGTGCATCACCAGGTGCATGACGAACAGATCCAAGGAGGTGATACTTCCCCTCTATCGGGCACTGGTCAGACCGCAGTTGGAATACCGTGTGCAGTTTTGGGCGCCACACTTCAAGAGGGATGTGGATAACCTGGAGAGGTTCCAGAGAAGGGCCACTCGTATGGTTAAGGGCTTGTGGGCCAAGCCCTATGAGGAGAGACTGGGGCACCTGGACCTCTTCAGTCTCCGCAACAGAAGGTTGAGAGGTGACCTTGTGGCTGCCTATAAGTTCATCACGGGGGCACAGAAGGGAATTGGTGAGTATTTATTCACCAAGGTGCCCCTGGGGGTTACAAGAAATAATGGCCACAAGCTAGCAGAGAGCAGATTTAGACTAGACATTAGGAAGAACTTCTTCACAGTTCGAGTGGCCAAGGTCTGGAATGGGCTTCCAAGGGAGGTGATGCTCTCCCCTACCCTGGGGGTCTTCAAAAGGAGGTTAGATAAGTATCTAGCTGGGGTCATCTGAACCCAGCACTCTTTCCTGCCTATGCAGGGGGTCGGACTCGATGATCTATTGAGGTCCCTTCCGACCCTATCATCTATGAATCTATGTACATTACACAAGCGCATGTAAATCTAAACAAAATATTTTTTAAAATCAAATTAATGAATGTTGTAGACGTTCACTTTTTAGAATATAATTTGGTATCTTTCTGGTTCCGAGATGGCCAAACCCCTTGCTGAAAGGAGTACTTCCAGGGGCAAGGGGAGGGACTTCAGATGGCTAAGTTCAGGAGTTAGGGGGCAGGAATTCTGGTCACAAGATGGTGACCAGGGGGCGTGGCACCTGTCAAGAGGCAGGGCTACCCATCAGACCCTCAACAGCTTGCTTAAACTCAGTAAGCAGCCTTCTGCCTGAAATAACTGCCTGCCCCTGGGTTAACCCTACCTAGTGAACACCTGCACAGGCCTGGGAAACCCTAACCAGTCTGCACAGCCCTAGAGCTGTGATGTTTTTCTGACCCCCTGACCCAGGCTATTTTTACTCCCCATAACTAGCACACCCCAGGACTTGGCACCCCCCTTAAGGACCCCATGGTATGTGTTCTTTATTCCCATTGTTTATCAATGTGTCCCTAGAATTTATATATTTAAAAAAAGGATAGGTATACTGGGAAAACAGATGGATAAAGAGAATACATTTTAAGGAGAATACATTTTTAACTAAACCCTGGATGTAGATTAATGCCCTCCTGTTTGTCACTGAGCTGCAGATGATTGCTTTTTTAAATATTGTAATGAATAGGGAACCTGGTATAAATTTCAAATTATAAATCAACTAGGAAAAATTTCAGATATTGCCCATAACTAAAGGGTGATATAGGGCACATCACAGAAATTGGAATTTCACATGAACAACTGAAGGATAAAATATTTAGAGATTAGAATAGAAGGAACCTGAATGATAGAGCCAGATTTAATTTAGAAACAGGAATAAGTAAGATAAAAATGGATGTAGGCAGATGGAACAAGTTGAAACATCTCTCAAGGGAAAGGTTAATATTGTTAAGATGAATATCCTAAGCTGCTGTATATTTTTAGCTCTATTGCCTTGATATACATCATAAAACTTGTAGTGAAGGGGTGCTGTCAGATTAGACTAAAAATTGAGTTGTTTTAAAAAAGTTTCAGAAAATCAAATCATTCTAGTAATATTAGGTTATATTTAAGAAAAGTAATAAGAATTATTTGTATCAGAACATGTCCTTGCTGTGTTCACAATCCAGATACCGCAATGCTATGTGGTAGCATAAAAGCCATATTTAATTATGGTTATATAAAAACAGAGAAAATAGAAAATTATTAGTGGTAAAAGGGAAATAACTAGGTTTTGTACTGTCCATACTGAGTAAAGCAATGTTAATAAGTAAGCAAGCAAAATAAAAAGGACTCATGGAAAGTATTAGATTTTACTACTTTTTTTTTTGTCTAAATAACATGGCTCCATTACCTTGACAGCAATGTGTATGTAAATCACAACCTATATGTGTGTGTGTGTGTGTGTGTGTGTATAAATTCCAGTTCTTAAAGAAAAAGGTGTCTTCCAGTTAAGCATAGGGAAAATGTTAAAACCAATAGATCATTTTTAAATTAGTCTTCTTTTTCGTTTCAGTACATAGCCATAAGAGGTCCTTAGTGGGAAGCAACCTTATTCATACAGAAAAAATGGAGGCAAAGTGGTCAAGGAGTTAGAGACGGGGGCAAGAAACCAAGATTTTAGGGTCTAGTCTTAACTCTCTTAGTTGCTTGCTAGTGATTGTTCTTAACATACATATTTCATTCAATATCTCAGTTTCCCCTCTGAAAATGAGTTTGATAATCTACACTTATGCTTATCCACATTTATAAAGCGCTTTTGAGATCTTGACTGAAAGCTTCTTGCATAGGTTCTTCTCAGTTTATACCCTGCCCCACCCTTGTTCCCCATCCCAAGAAGTCAGATCAGCTGCCTCTTGAAGCTGCAGGCATCCACTGTACATCAGAGGAGATGGTAAAAAAATGTGCCCCTTTGAATGAACTGAGAGCTAGGAAACGGATCATTAGCCTCACTTTATATAATTTGCCGATATCTATGAGCCTTCCTGCATCTCATTCTGCAAAATCAACTCTTGAGATTCAATCAGTAATGATACCAATCCTTTCATTTTGATTAGAGCTGTCCTATTGGGCAGGATCCCAATTCAGAAAAATATTTCTTAAGCCAAATCGAAATCAATAGATATTGGTCATGAGTCTGCAGTTTAATCTTCTTTTAATACTATGTTGACAAGGACACACTGTTGTATGGGCATTATGGAAACCCAGAAAATTTTGGTTAAGCAGCAATAGCCTAATGCTATTTCATTGATTTCTATGATGTTATTGCTGTTCAAAACACATGTGGCCCATTTAATTATCTAAATCTTAGATCAGAATCCAGTCAAGAAGTAGAGAATTTGGGTTTTTGTGCACTGCATTATCCTAATCTGACTGCAGTGGAACTCTGCAGTCCATGGCTTCAACTGGAACATAACAACAGTAAATCATGACCTCTGATTTTGATTTTCGTCGTCCTGCATTGATTTCCATTTGGGGAAAACGTCAGGCCTGATGGAAGTTTGAGCTCTGTCCCAATTTATAAAGTTTGAGGTGTTTAAGAGAAACAATTTCTGTTTTGGCTTATCTGTATGTATAAGCTACAAGTTTTCCGTATGTATAAAGAAATAACCTGCCAGCCCTTAATTTTTACCCTTAATTTAAAATTGAATAGTTATAGATTACAGTTTGATGCCATTTCTTTGTCTTAAGTAATTAATTTCCTTCTCGTTAGTAGCTTGAGTTGAGTGAACCAAGCAGCACACACCATTTAATGGTCACCTAAATGTATCATTGCTTCACTGGAGGATGGTTCCTACAAAACCACTGTATGAGGATAATTAATTCTGGTAGTTACACACACACTGCTATGCATCTTGGCTAAAGGACTGTTACTGAGTTAAAGAAACAGGAAAAGCTCCAAAATCACGAAAACATCACTTTTTTTTGTCTTTCAATGTGAAGAGCAATAATGTTATAACTAAATCTCATTTTCAACAGTCCTATATGGAATAATAGCATGTATATAATAACATCTACAGTCTAATTTGTTTCCTTTTCCACATTTTCTTGTAGTGTAACTCAGTTGGCCTCAGATTTCCTGGGATGGCATTGCAGTTGCATTCACTAACTTCAGTTAGCCAATAACTTCTCAGTTAGGCATATATAAAAGAGAAGTAAATTGGACCCACATGCTTGGCCTAGTAAAAAGCATGTAATTATTTTCCAAACTTGTTTTAATTTCTAGCTGAAGTCAAACAAGAGATACATTTTGCATTTTAATGCATCTCCAAGCAGTCTTGTTCCTATGTATTTTTTAATATTAATTATTCTGCCATTAAATTCAGTATATTTATCTTTTGACTGCTTGGTAATGGTAGCATATAATAAATCAATTTATTTCCCTCGGTTCATTTTATTCATACATGTGCCACTGTGAAATATGCATGCCATTTGAAAAAGTGTACTTCATTGTAGTTGTCCTTGTTTACACTAATATATGTAGATTTAAACGTTTTATATGGAGTTTAAAGATAAATAGCAATCGTGTTTTCTAGATGCTGGAAGTAGCATCCTGTCTGTCCACCAGCATCACTGTTTGTTTATCATTTCAAAGTTCACAAGGTAATTGTCTCATTATCTGTTCATCTAATTTCACAGTGAAATGACAATCCTTAGCTACTGAGGTCATGGCCCATCAAAAATTATACTCTCTCTAATTTTATATCTGATGTTGGGTAGATCTTAATTTGCTTATCTCGGCTCTCATATATCAGCTAAATTGCTGGATTCTATTAAAATCTCCACCAGCTGTCAGAGATTTAAGACTGAAGTATTGAACTGAGACTTATTGAATTATTAAAAAATTATTGCCAATGTGAGCCAGTAAAATAATAATTAAAATATACAAGATTAATATGACTTTTTAGTTCCTTTTATGTAATTTGAATTAAAATAGAATGTGTGTTATACATGCATAATATAAAATATCCTATTGCTGCAGCTAACATGACAAATTCATACCCTGGTAGATTTATTTTCTTTTGGATAATTACACTAATCTCAAAGGTAAAGTGTTTTTCACACTTATAAGATCATAACATTAAAATAATCATATGAAGTTTGTTCAATATCATAGTGTAATTGTTTAATAATAAATAAGTGTTATCTTTCATTATACTCTAAATTGCACTCTCTAAAATTTAATTCTACTGTACAGCATGACAATCATTTCCCTTTAAGAGGTATCTTACATTCTTTTAAGGAATATTTAACCTTCCATTCTAATCTCTTAATTTTACATGAAAGTTTTCTGTATGGGACACATGCTCATATAGGTATTATTTAAGGATGGTCACTGCAACCGCATCTACATGAGATGCTAAATGCGCAGACCAATTCTACTGTGCCTTAGCACAGCAGGTAAAAACCGTGCTAATATGCAGTAGAATTAGCCTATTGAGCAGTAGCGTCACAAAAAAAAGTGTGCGCCAGTGCTACTGTGCAGTAGTGCTGATTTATGGCACATTAAGTTAGTACCTGGGCTGGCTGGGGCATGAGGGTGCTTAAGTGTGGGTGCCACCTGCCAGCTAGGCCTGCACTGGAGCACTTTCGTATCCAATAGAGCCCTTCCACAGCACACTGAGCCAGGTTGGAGCGGCCCCAGGCTGACAGACAACCCACCCCCCCCAGACTTCCTACCAGCCAGGGCTGCTCTGGCAAAGCTCAATGTGTTGCAGTTTCAGGTGCACATGCAAACATGGTGTGCAGGAGTTTATCACTTTGCATTAATAGCACATGTAGATGCGCCCACTTAAGAGCAATTAAGCATGTAACTTAGGCTTGCAGGAGCAGCATGTTAAGCATATTTGAATCTGGGAAAATCCTCTCTGCCACGATCACTTCTTTGAGCATGTAGGGTGTTTGTACTTGAGCTGGGAGTCTGCTCTGATGCACTGTAATTACAATGCGTTGGAGCAGACTTGATTAATTGAGTCTGCTGGAGTGTGGTAATTGCCACACTCCAGCCAATCTCCATGTCTCGTGTATCAGCATCCCCATGCTTCAAAATGATGGTGGGAGCATTTTAACTAAAGCTTGTTTGACAAGCTTTAGATAAAGGGCCCCTGCCACCATTTTGAAGCATAGGGATGCTGGTACATGAGACACTCTGGGCACTTTACTTGGAGCAACTTTTGGGGCCACTCTAATTAAAGCACCCCCTACCCTCACCTCAGAGCATGTGTAAAAATGCCAGTGGGTTGTGAGGTGCAGGAATAGCTAGGAAAAGTTACTAGCTCGTATTCACTATGACAGAGCCCAATGCGTACCCTGAGAAACAAATACTGAGTAAACATCACAGAATTTATTACCAACCTTTTATAATAATGATAATTTAAAAAAATGAACATGAAACAAAATGGGCTTACCACTGTCAAGCACAGTTCTGGGTGGTGTACTCCAGGCAGGCTGGCTGATCATGGGGCTGGAGAGTTATGATTCCAGATCCATTGCAGGTGATCTCACTTCTTTGCTGTCTATTTGGTAACTTGTGGGAAGAGATCTAGGCTTTGAATCAGTTCTCTGTACTTAGGACTATTGCCAGTCCTGGTCTTGCACACATTGCTGGTGGTCTCCATAATGTGGGGCAAGATGATGGCAAGTCATGACAAAATCCAGCTCCTCATATCAACCTGTGGCATGATACTGTTGGAGCTCCAGTCCTGGTAGTTTGCTTAACTGTAAGCTGCTCTGACATCCTTGGTTTTAATCCAGCTTTGTATGGCTCCCTGTTCATGACCCACAATGGCTAACTTTTTTTGGCTGGTGTGCCTCACTCCCTCCATGAATGTCATTATGATCCCCAGGTCCCAGAGGCAGACCTGATAGAGTTTGTGCCCTTAAGGTCCAGAATGGAGGCAGCGGGCCAGAGAAGGGCAAACCTGGAAACTGACATCTCCTCTTCTGCCAAAGTCCTGCCCCCCGCTCTGCTCCATGCAGCCAGGGGCGATTTTGTGCCCCCCTCCCTCCCCCCCAACCTCCATTCCAGCTCATGTGCCGTACACAGTAGCTGCCATGCAATGTTGTAATGAGTGTTATATGCTAAGTCCAATAGTATGCAAGCACAAATGGGCCAAACTTGGCTGTGTACCAGCATTTTGACATTAAGTTCTATCTGGGCACCATGACTCCACAGCAGCAGACAACTCACATGCAAACAGTCAGGGCAGGGTGCAAACAGTTTGGGAGAGCAAGGGGAAGACGGCTAAAGTAGTACATAGTAAAGGAACAATCACAGTAACATAAGCATGTATAAACTTCCTATGTGGTGAACTTGCCACAGCTTGAGAAAAGAGAACAGAAATGTGCCATACCCCTCCAGTTACTAAAAATGAAATGGTATACACCTTTTAAAAACACAGTAAATTAACTTGGTATTAAAGCCACCCCTTTAATCCTAATTTATTTGGAAGTAGATAGGCCCCAATTTGACAACAACCCAGGTTCAGGAATCCCAGAGAAGCTGCAACAAAACAGAGGCCTATGTGTATTTTTGTCCCCCATTTTGTTATCATCTTGCATGGAAGGTTGCTGTTGTTTTTTTTTTCCTGTTCCATTGTTCAAGTACGAATTATAACTCCATAATGAAAAAGGAAACAAAATGAAGTCCTTCTAAGCACTTTGCCTTTATCCATGTAACAAATATCAAAGATATCCTAGTAAAAACTTCCCTTTCCTGTTGAAAGGAAAACGTTGCCCTATATGGCTGTCTCTCCCCATCACTGTGGGTAGCTTTTAGCTATAAGCCTAGTTTTTCTTTAAGGCTACATCTTGCACTCTGTCTTCTTATATGGTAAGGGGGATACACAATATTTACTAGAGCTGGATGAATTTATATTCATTGGGAGTGTAGACCAATTCTTGTTTGCAAACTGTTTACGAACATGTATTGGTATCTATTAATGAATTCATTAATAGTATGTATTTACCAAACAGTCTGGACAAATAATTTTGAGTTTGCTTTTGAAAACTTTGTTTGCTATCCACAATTCATAATTAGTCCTACATTACATAACAGTATTTATGCCTCCTCATCAGACAAATGAAACTTTTAAAACAAGAAACTACAAAATAATAAATAGTAAATACTGAATAAATTAAATAATATTAATAATAATAATGCACTTCTGCTAAGAATCGTTTGATGAATAATCACCTGAGTTGGGGAATCATGATTCAATCAGGATTCACGAACATTTCAGGAGTATCTGGCAGTTGTCACAAACAACAAATAATACAACTTCAAGAATTGCAGCAAAATGGAGCAGGCTCATTTATTCACAAATATATATTCATCAACCTGTGTTTCCCTCATCCAGTATTTATTGTCGCATAAGGATTTTCCTTCCTGCTGCCATATAGGTAACTTTAAAATAGCTTTTCCTTGCACTTTAGGCTCAGAAAATCACAACCTTAAATACAATATAAAGCTTAATATAACAAAGCCATTTTGAGGATGCCTTTATTATAGATGAATAATAAGGTGCATATCTTCCCTCTGACACTTTTTGTATATCTCAAAATGATCACTTTGCCTAAGTGGTGGCTTCTGCTTGCGTAGCTGCACTGCCCTGCAAAGATAGAGGGATTATCTTGAGGGTTCTGTGATGGATGAAGATGCTAGCTGTAACGTACATGTGTATAAGAGACGGGATGCACCTGACAAAGAAGGAAAAGCATCTTCGTAGACAGGCTCGCTAACCTAGTGAGGAGGGCTTTAACCCAGGGGATGGACATTAAAACCCTAAGGTAAGTGGGGAAGTGGGTGACCTAGAGGAAGCACAAATAGGACTAGGCAACAGGGAAAGCATTCTCATTTTTCCTGAGAAATTGGGGCAATCAGCTAGCTATCTTAGGTGCCTGTACAGAAATGCATGGAGCCTGGGAAATGATCAGGGAGCCCTGGAAGCCCTTGAACGGTCACAGAACTATGACAAGGAGTCCAGGAGAGCTGGCCATACTTTAAAGAAATGTTACTGAGCGTACAGGAACAAACCATTTCCACGTGCAGGAAAACTGTAAGTATGGCAGAAGACCAGCTTGGCTTCAATAAACTAAATTACAAAAAGGAAGCTTATAAGAAGTGGAAACTTGGATAACCAACTGGGGATGAGTAAAAGAGTATTACTTGGGCATGCAGGGATGAAATCAGGAAGGTCCAAGTGTAATTAGAGTTGCAACTAGCAAGGGACATGAAGGGTTTCTACAAGTATGAGAGTAACAAGAGGAGGATTAGGGAAAGAGTGGTTCTGTACTGAATGGGGGAGGCAACCTAAGAAGGAGGAGGCATCCTTCTGGGGGAGGATGCAGAAAAGGGTGAAGTGCTCGATGCATTTTTTCACCTCAGTCTTCACAGACAAGGTTAGCACCCAGACTACTGCACCTGGCAGCACAGTTTGGGGAGGAGGTGAGCACTGAGCAGCCAACTGCAGTGAAAAAACAGGTCAGAGACGATTTAAAGGAGGGAAGTAGTAGATATACTGGAGAATAGGGGTAGGATTCAGAAAGACCTAGACAAATTGGAGCACTGGATGGAAAGAAATTTCATGAGGTTCAAGAAAGACAAGTTCAAAATCCTGTACTTAAGACAGAACAATCCTGTGCATCGGTACAGTCTGGTGACTGACTAGCTAAGCAGGAGCTCTGCAGAAAAGGACCTGGGGGTTACAGTGGACAATAAGCTGAATATGAGCCAACAGTGTGGCCTTGTTGCCAAGAAGGCTTACAGCATACTGCACTGCATTGGTAGGAGGGTTGCCAGCAGGTCAAGGGAAGTGGTTATTCCTCTCTGTTCAACATGGGTGAGACCACATGTGGAGTACTGTGTCCAGTTTTGCCCGCTCCCTCCCCCCACTACAGAAAGGATGTGGACAAATTGGAGAGAGTTCAGCGGAGGACAATGAAAATGGTGAGGGTGGGGGGGCTGGGGTACATGACTTGTGAGGAGAGGCTGAGGGAACTGGGCTTATTTAGTCTAGAGAAGAGAAGACTGAGAAGGGATTTAATAGCAGCCTTCAACTACCTGAGGGGTGGTTCCAAAGAGGATGGAGCTAGACTTCTTAGTGGTGGCAGGTGACAGAACAAGGAGTAATGGTCTCAAGTTGCAGCAAGGGAAGTGTATAGGCCATGCATACAGAAAATCCAGGTGCTAGTCCTGATTTATGATTCAGGCAGAGCAGGGACTTAAACCACAGTTTACCTAGGCACGACAGCCTCTTGTCTATTCTGAGTTGGGGATAGAATCATAGCTTCTGGCCAGTGCTTTTGAGGAGGCATTCGGTAAGTCAAAAAACCCCACTTGAAGTTTAGTACAGCAACACCTGGGTAAAAATTAAGTAAAAATATTAGGATGTGTGTTATCCTTATTAAAGGTCGAAAAATCAGAAATGATTTCTTTATGATTTTTTGGGCTTTTAATGTTATTCTTTAACATGTAATAGTAAATTAGTTTCATCTAAATCATTTAAAGAAAGCATTTCTTTGTAAAACTGTGTTTTGCCATTTAGATGAGGGCAGTCTGAAGGTTGTATTAAATTAGCTAGTCTTCTCTATTTGCATGTTTGGTATTAACTCTGAAAAAGCCTCAGGGGATGAATATCCCTATGAGTGTCCTTATGTCCCCCTGATGATCCATCTTTTCTTACTACTTCTGGCCTCCCACTGCTGGAAATGTTATTGCTCTGATTAGTCCTATTTACATGCTAGATGTTTCCAGCAGATCCAAAAAAAGATAATTTTTTGGAAATCTATTATTAAAGCCATTTTCCGTAAGTGTCAACATTTCTTCTGGTCTAATGCCTGCTTTAACACTAAAGTATTCCCAGCAGAAATGAGCTCCAGAGAAAGTGGATATTACATCCTGAATTTACCATGAAAAATAACAAATATGTAGAAAACCACCTTTGGAGCTTTCATGAAAGAAGCTATGTAAACATTACAATATTTTTATTGTACACAGTTGTATGAGAGGTTTTTTAGTTTTTAATGTAAATTGCATTTCATCTACTTAACTACTATCATATAAACAACAACATAAGAATCCTGAAAGATTGCCTTAATAAAATAAGCACATATTATTCTATTGCTTCCTCTGTGATCAGTATTCACTTTCACTTTTAATTTCCATTGGATGCAACTACTTAGGCTGTGGTCTTACTGATAAGCACAATTCTGCTAAGGTTATCCATGCAAACAGTCCTTTTGACCTGGCCACTGATAATAGTTGCAAGTATTTTGTATTAAATACACTTTTTTGATGTCAAAAGTTAAAATCCTTTACATAATTTGCTGTAGGAATTATTATGGCTTTCATTGACAATGCTGAGTCAAGTATTTTCTATACTTTGAGATACACCAAGAAAGTTTGAGTCAGTGCAAATCCTCTGATTTTAGTGGGATGACTTACCTGAGGAAGGAATATCCTAGTGAGCAGGAACTACAGAATTTGGCTTTGCATGTAATTGGGTTGCAATATGTTTCACTTATTTTTCACTTTAAATGCATCTCTGAAGTCTCATAAATCTAGTTTTACCACGTTTGTAAATCTAAAGACCTCCCAAATTGTACACTAATTCTATTTTGTTATTGTTATTATCAGTTTATTCTTGCTATGGATATTTTTGTATCAGTTGAAATTGATGCTAATATTCCCTGACATACAGCCTGACATACATTAAGAAAGCAGAAAATGAAATGACAGAGCTAATTAAAAATCCATCTGTTCAGCTAATTTAGAGGTGTGCCAAACAGTTCAAATGAGATTTGGTCAGCTGCAAATCGCATCCACCTGTACTGTTTGTTTAGCAGTTACTGCCCCAGGGGCTGTTATTTCCTTTGGATATATTCCTACTAGTCAATCCAGGGGCTACACTCTTGAGCGGTGGAGTGGGTAAAGTAACAGTAGCTATTACTCCTTTGAATGGAAATACTACATACAAATATGGCCAGCAGAGTAGTATAAGTATAATCCTGCAAAATTAGCTAGATATTAAAGCAACCCGTTCAGTTCTAATGGCTATGTATTTCCACACACAGAACAATGCCAGGTACCATGGAGATAGATGGAAAATATTTCCTATTAATTTTAATGTGCCAAGTTCAAGTTGTGTAAACCCCATCAAAGTCAATGGAGTTGTACCAGAAATATATTTGGCTCTGATTTAAAAAAATTTTTTTTTTGCATACCAAACATTATCTAGGAGACCTACAGCCACACTGGGTGCATCTATATGAGACACTACATTGCTGGAGCAACATTAGTCTGCATGCAAAAAAGTTCAAAATACATTTACTATGCAGGTATAATTTTCACAAATAAAAATTAAGCACAATTAAATGCTGGAAAAGTATCCTATCATGCAAGTGGAAAGACATCACTGGAAAAGTCACTTTCCTTTAAAAGGAACTTGATTTAGAATAAGAAAAACAGTGTTGTCCCAAAAGCTACTGTGCCTAGAAGCTTCTGCCTCAAATTTCCTCAATCCCTCCTGTCTGGCTTCCTGCTGAAGATCCAAAGAAACAGCATGCATACCCACTTCCACAGCCTCTGCCTCAGCTAGCAGTTTTATCTTAGGAAAATTGTGACTATTTCCTTTTGTGTAAATGTTATGTGGACTAGTATAAACTAATAACTATGGCCCCAGTAGCAGATAAGGAATTGGAAGTTGGAATGAGAGAATTCCAGAGTTTCACTACTCTGTAGGGTGCATCTACACATGCGCTGGACTGTGCACTTGTTTCTGTCCAGTCCTGATGCAGCACGGGTTTTTTCCCACACTAGTGTACAGTAGCAACAAGCTACTGTGCAGTAGCATCAGCATTATGGTTCATGCCTGCTGACATTACATCACTGTAGGAATTAGCTACAGCAATGTAGCTTGTTGCTCCAGCAATGTAGTGTCTCATATAGATGCACCCAGTGTGGCTGTAGGTCTCCTCATATTTATTCATCCTTCCTCTCTCTTGCTCTTCTTGAGCATATGGTTGCATGTCTGCCCAATATCCTCTTTCATTTCATGGTGAAATGGTGAGCTCAGGAGTATACAAACCAATGCCAAGGGGCTGCAACCCACAGAAAAGGTTGTTGTGGAGATGAGAGAAGGAAACATTTTGTATTGATGCTCTGAGAACTTTCAAGGTGGCATCAGAACTTCCAGTAGACTATTTGATTTTGATTGCTTAACACATGCATCCCTCCCCAAACTGGCACACTGAAAAGCTGTCACCTCTGCCTATTCTTTTGCACAATTTGTCACAGATTGTTCAGTGATGCATGACAACAATGAAGTACCAGGAGAAAGAGAGGAAATGGAGAACAGCTCTGGCCGAAGGCAGCAGCAATTTTCTAGACAGGAAAAAGCCAAAAAACAAAGGGCAAACTGATGGACTAAGGAAATGCAGGGAAAACTTGGAAACCTGTCAGCGAGGGGGGGAAAAATGTGTCTGGGTACTAGTAATGCAGGCTGTGAGGGACAAAGGTGAGAGAACTTGCTTAAAAGTATCATACTATTATTTCAGTTGAGTTTCCCAAACTTACTCCAGTGTCTGTAATGGGAAAAGATGTTACAAGCTATATATGTGCGTGCACGCACAAACACACACACACACACACACACACTCCTCAAAAGATAAGAGACTGGGTGAGCGTTGTTTTTATAAAGAGGAAATAAGAACTGAGAAGAAATAACACACCAGATAACACTGCCTCTTCCCATTGATTGGGATGTTGTTTATTATATACTCAAGTGACTCCTGGACTAACAGGAAGTCCTGTGAACAGAGGTGTTCAAAGAGGGAAATTAAAAAAGGTTTCCATCAATCCTGATTTAATGGAATCTGGAGATCTGTTTGGTTTTCTTTTCTTGTCCACCCAAAGCATTTGTTCATCAGCTAGTTGGTGACAGTGAAACAAGGAGACAACATAGATTTACACCATTTACTGGACTAAATCCAAACTCCAATTACTAGCTAGGGGATGTCATTGTTTTATTGATTAGCAAAGGACAAGTTGCTAAAACTCTGGACTCCAGAAGAAGGTAATGGTCTGGCAGTTTCCTGGGAAATAGGAACTCAGCTTGACCTGTGTTGGTATATCCTGCTTCCCTCAGGGCCTTGTGCAGAAGAGAATGAGTTAGGTACCTACTGCAGCTACTTCTATCAGCAAGAATAGATTTAGTTCACTGAAATATTTAGAAGCTAGATAGAGGTTTTGGGAAAATAGACTAACACTGAACAATCCTTAGCCATTCATTTGGAATTGCACTGCTGACTTCTGGGGACTGGTGATCTCCAGCTGCCAGGCAGTTTGGGTTAAACCTACGAAGGAGACAGAGGCTTAGCATGACAACAGCGACAAAGGCACCCACCTCAGCTCTGGGTTAAACACCCAGGCTCACTAATCAATAAATAGGGAACATGAAATTTACAAATAGCAGCATGTTGAGTGGAAAGCCAACTAAATTTACTGAAAAGAAAGCTGAGGAAAAAGGCATATCTTGGATCCTGTTTACTTCAGGTTTGAAAGGGGGCATTTCCTACTGCTTGAAATTTATAGCTACGGACTCTCTCCTGACAGCCTTACTGATTAAAAAATAAAATTACCAGTTATTGGCTCAACATTTGCTGTTCCCTATGAAAGAGTACTTTAGTACCCAGTGTTTTTTCCATGTTAAGGAATTTATATACAATAATTAAGTCACCTTTCTATCTTTTTGATAAACTAAACAGATGGAGCTCTTTAAGTCTCATGCCAGAAGCTAGGGCTGTGTGAAGCTTCAGTAGCCGATTCAATTCAGAGGAGATTCGGCCTGGTTGGGGGACTGAATCTCTGAATCTGAAACAGGAGACCAATTAAAAGCTCCAAATCAATTCAAAGCATTTGAATCAATTCAGAAAAGCTTTGGAAAAGATTTGGCTGCTTCAGAGACTTGGCCATAGATTAAACAGGCTGCTGACACAGGTGCCTCCAGCTGGAAAGTCTGTTGGAGGAGGAAAGGAAGGGGTGTGGAGGAGGGGGGGATTGGGGCTGGGGAGGGACTGGGACAAACTGCCCGGCTGAAGTGTGGGGGGTGCATTACTTGGAGGGGGGTGAGGGGGACGTGGGCACTGCAGCGCTGAGAGCAGGGGGTCTGCCCTGCTGCCACTTGCCCAGCCAGGGCCCAGGAGGGGTGGGGGGATGTGGGCACAGTTCGCTCCAGGCAGAAGATGGCAAGTGGCAGCAGGGCATAATCCCCACTCCCAGCACTGCCATGCTCACATCCTATGGCCCCTGTGCCGGCTGGCAAGTGGTGGCAGGGCAGAGCCCCCATTCCCAGCACTGATGCAGGTGCGGTAGCACTGGGAGTGGAGGTTATGCCCTGCTGTTGCCCAGAGCAAGTCATGCCTGCATTGCACACCCCACCCCCCCATCAGTGCCAACTGGGTTGGGTGGGGCATGGGACCAGGCAAGGTAGCCATGGGGGCTTCTCCTACAGCTCCCCCCACCAGGGAAGAGGCAGACACAGCTGGAGGAGCCACAGGAGAATCCTCCATAGCTGCCTTGCCTGGCCCCAGCCTCCCAGCACTTAAAAAGCCCCAAACTCATTGGCTCTGGCAGTTGCGATTGGGAGCCTCTGAGGGCTCATGGCAGAGCACCCCATGCAGCGTGGGGCAGTGAGGATCACCCCCCACTTGGCATCCGTGTGGCACCTGTCCCATAGCATGGGTGCAGTGGAGCTTGGCAGGGCACTGCCTGCTGTCTGGGAGCTGGGGTGGCTCCAGCAGTCAGCTGGAGCCTGGCACTGCTTAGCCCTAGCGGCCCCAGATCCCAGACAGCCCTGCCAAGCTGCACTGCACCCATGCCATGGGTGCCAGGTGCATGTGTGTGTGTATGGGGGGGCAATCCCTGCTGCTACAGCCGGTGAGCGCAGGGCTTTGTTTTTTTTTATGTGCCAGGAGGCTGGGGCCAGGTGGGGGATGGGGATGGGAATGGGCAGAGCAGCCATGGGGGCTTCTCCCGTGGCTCCCCCCACCCGGGGACAGACAGGCACAGCCAGAGGAGCTGAGAGAGAGCCTGCAGCTGCCTGGCTGTGCCTGCTTTTCCTTGGCTGATCTGAATCTCCGAATCGGCACCAAATCTCTGATTCTGATTCAGCCAAATTGAATGGGGATGGTGACTCGAATCATCATCCTCCAAATTAGCCGAATCCAAATAGAATACTTTCCTATTTGCACAGGCCTACCAGAAGCCATTTTTTGGGAGAGAGGAGCCACCTGCTTAGGATAGTAATATTCATATTGCTAGAGCATTTTCCTGAGATGTGGGAGACCAATTTAGAACACCAACTTAAATGCAGATCTCCCACTTCCTAAGGGAGTGCTCTAATTACTAAGATATAGAATCTTATAGATAGATCTCTCTGAGTCTTTTTTGGAGAATTTGTTCTAAATGTGAGTGGCAGAAATTCAAGAATGGCTTTATGGCATGTGGTTAGCGCAGTCATCTGGGAAACAAAGGCTTCAATCCCTGATCCATTAAGGTATCCAGTTTAGGCTATCCCTCTGTGATGTGAGGGATGACAGGGACAGAGAAGTTTGTTTCAAAATGACAGAACCTTATGGAATGGCACAAGAAGGAGTGTGTTATGTAAAAGGTGGTAAGCCACAACCTTAAAGAGAAGGCTTTATTGTGACTTTACTTCTTCCCAAGTTAGCAGAAAGGAGCTAGGAACAAGAAATAAATGTGAAAAAGAAATACATGAGTAACAAAGTAGGCACAAGAAAAAATTCTTTAAGCCACAAATGCCAGTATGAAGAGCAACAATGAAGCATCTGATCTCCAGCCACATGGTTGAGACTAAATGAACAGCAGGAACTTTGCACTGCCATTTATCCCCTTAGAGGAATGAGGTGGAGGTCAGACCTTCTCTGGATACTGCCAAGACAAACAGGGTTTTGATCAAAGCTCAGGTGTGACAGTTAAATCCAGGGAAATTATGTGCATGGACAGAGACTAGAGGAAGAAAGCAGCTGTTACAAAGCAGATCATTTTACCTTGCTGGTTTCTGCAGGAATGTTTGTTCCCTTATAGGTTCCTCAGCCAGTTCTTCAAAGCAAAGTTCAGTCTTTAAAAAAAAAAAATAAAACAAGACAAAATCCTCTGTCATCTGCTGGACATTAGGAGTAAAGCATCTTTCTGTTGTGTTCCTCACATGGCAACCTGGCTTCTCCTTGCAACAAGCTGCTTCCTTCTCTTTGGCTAAGGATGCTCTCTCCTTAGCCAAATGCCCCACAACTGTGCTTTCTTAACAGGGCTTACTATTCTTCCTTAAAGGGACTGGCTGCCCTGTTACACCCTCTTAGTTCCAAAATATTTATTTATCATATAATGTTGCTGATGACCTCCTAAGTATCCCATATTTAAGTATACAGGTGCCTTTTCCCACCAGTATTCTATGAGGAAACTATGCCCACCAGAATTTAAGCAGAAAATCCTTTCTTGTCTCTTTTGAATAAGAAAATATACTCCATTAACTGCTGCTAGTAGTAGCAGCTTCCTGGCTTCCAGTTACTAGATTCAAACTTGCATTCCCTGAAGATGCCTACTGCAACTGGAACAGCAATATTCTGTGAGGGTCTTGTTACACAGTAATTTTGGGTGCTTTGCCATTTGACAGCAAGTTAATTGCTTCCATAGCCTCAGTCACCGCTGGAGAATCAGCAAGTGATATACAGGCAGTTCTGGACTTACAGCGTTTTGAGTTACAATGTTTTGCACTTACAACATTTAAAAATTGACAGCCTGTTTCAACTCTACAACGCCAGTTTCGACTTTACAATGCTTGATCCGATGTGATGCCATGTCAGCGAACAAGTTTACTGAATCACTCATCTCCCTGGAGAACATCTGTCCAAACTTCCTTGGACACTTTCTTTAAGAAAGCAGACAAGACTCCAGAAAAACCTGTAGCCAAGACTCCTGAGAACACTGCAGCCAAGAACCCTTCAAAAAGTCCAACAAAGAACCTTTCAAAAAGTCCAGCAGTCAGCTCAAAGAAGTCCTTCCAAATCAATATGATTGCTATTTACAATATAAATACATTAATGTAGCTATATTACTTATCTATAATTGATTGAGTACAAAATTCTGGGGTATTTTTGGTGAAAATAGGGTATTGGGCCTTGGTTCAGGAACTAATCCCCCATTTATAATATTGTTTCTTATGAGAAAATTGGTTCCAAGTTGCAACTTTTTGACTTAAGACACGGTTTTCAGGAACCAAGTGTGTCGTAAGTCTGAGGACTGCCTGTATTAATGTCTACTTGGGGCAGTTGATCAACTGCCTTTTCACTAATAGATGATTGTTGGTTGAGGCTGTTGTTGAAGCGTTCTGCCCATCTTTTTAGTATCTTGTTTGTCAATGAGCAGTGTGGTGCCATCAGTATTCAGTACTGGAGATGTTCCTGATGACCGTAGCCTGTAGATTGTCCTCAGAGCATCGTAGATGTTGTTCATATTGTTCCTGTCTGTATAGTTCTGAATCTCATCTACCTGATTGCTCAGCCATGAGTTTTACATCTCTCTGGGTTTGTATTGGACAGTCCTCTTGATGTTGTTGAAGGCTGCCTTCTTAGATGTTGAAGTGTTGTCTTCTAGGCAGGCCTTATGGAGCTGACGTTTCTCATTCAATAGTTTCCCTACGTCAGTATCATTTTCATCAAATCAATCTTGATGTTTACTTGTGGTGGAACCAAGCGTATTAGATGCAGCTGAATATATAGAGTCTCTGAAGGATGTCCAATTTTCCTCAATATTATTGGAGCTTACATAAATTGTTACTATGTAGCTACTCAGTTCTTCAGTAAATGTCTGTTTCACATTCTCCTGTTTCAATTTGGAGAAATTGAGCTTTTTGGGTGCTTTTTTGCCTTGTGGTAGTCTTCTAGGATGTAACTGGATATTCGGCTTGGAGACTACGAGCCTGTGGTCAGTCTAGCGTTCTACATTGCTCATGGCCTTTGTCACTCTGACATCTTATCTATCGCTTCTCTTGATGATGATGTAATCAAGGATGCCAGTGCTTGGAGTGTGGGTGCATCCAAGATGTCTTGTTGCAGTTTGGCAGGCAGAAGACTGTTGGTGATGATGAAGTTGTGTTCAGTGCATTTCCTCAACAAGAGGAGTCTGTTGCTGTTGTATTTCCCAGGGCCATTTTTTCCGATGATGCCTGGCCATGCCTAGTGATCTCTGCCAACTCTAGTATTAAAGTCACCAAGGTTGATGAGCTTATCTGCCTTTGGCACTTCTGCAATATGAGACTTGAGGTCTTCATAAAATTTGTCTTTCATCACATGTGGGTTGGTCATGGCAAGTGCATAACTGTTGATGATGGTTGCATATCTTTGCCCAGACAGTGGGAGTCTCATTAGCATGAGTCTGTCATTCACTCACTTTGGGATATTTGTAAGAAGAAATTTGTAAGCACCTGGAGCAGATTCCCACAAGGCTGGTGGCTCCTACATGGCTCTGAAACTGACTTAACTCTTCCAGTCAATGTGACTCAAGGAACTGTACCCCAGGAGTACAAGGATGAAGCCATTGTCCACTTATACAAGCTGAAAGGCAATAGACAATCCTGTGACAACCATCAGGGCATCTCCTTACTGTTAATAGCCAGCAGAATCCTCACCAGAATTCTGTTGAATCACCTTGGGCAATGCATTGAACAAGGGCTCCTGCCTGAGAGTCAGTTCAGCTTTAGGAAAAGATGTGGGACCAAATATATGGTATATGCAGCTCATCAACTTCAGGAGAAATGCCAGGAACAGAATTCCAACCTGTACATGACTTTCATTGACCTGAGTATTTGATACATTCAATCAGTAGGGCCTTTGGAAAATCATAGCAAAACTTGGTTGCATGTAGAAATTCATTGCAATGGTTCAGCAATTCTATGATGGCATACTAGCTCAGGTTGTGGATGACAGTGAATCATCTGAAACATTCCCGGTCACCAATGGAGGCAAGTAGGGCTATGTGTTGGCCCCAACTTTCTTCAGTATGTTGTTGTCTGCTATGCTTACAGATGCCTTTCATGACTGTGACACTGGAACTAACATCATCAGATACTGGACTGAAGGCAAGCTCTTCAATTTGAGGAGACTACAGGAAAAGATGGAGTTACAGGAAGTAACTGTTTGTGATTTTCTGTTTGCTGATGATTGTTCCCTGAATGCCAGATCTGAGTCTGACATGCAGTGGAGTATGGACCATTTCTCTTCAACTTGTGACAACTTTGGTCTCATAATCAACACTAAGACAGAGGTGATACACCATGGCCTGCACCATGAAAGCCTTACATAGAGCCTATCATCACAGTGAATGACCAAACCCTCCAGGCAGTGGACAAGTTCACCTATCTCAGCAGTATACTGTTATGCACAGTTCACATCAATGATGAAACCAATGCCAGAATTGCCAAAGCGATTGTGGTCTTTGGCAGACTGCATACAACTGGGTGGGAGTGCAGAGGCATCAGTCAACAAACAAAACTGAAGGTCTACAAAGCCATTGTCTTGCTAATTCTGATGTATGCATGTGAAACCTGGATGGTGTACAGACACCATGCTATGAAGCTGAACCACTTTCACATGAGCTGTCTGAGGATAAGATGACAAGACAAGGTCCCAGACACTGAGGTTCTCACACAGATAGGCATTCCAAGCATCTCCATACTCTGTTGATGAAATCACAGATGAGATGGGCAGACCATGTCACTGGGATGCCAGATGAGCAATTGCCAAAGAAGATTTTCTATGACAAGCTAAAGGAGGGAAAATGCTTTCAGGGAGACCAGAAGAAACGTTTAAAGGACTCCCTCAAGTCATCCTTGAAACATTTCAACATTGACCTGAAGTCTTGGGAAGATCTTGCTCATGATCAATCCATCTGGTGAAGCCTCATCCATACTGGAGCTACAATCAACAGTCAGTGAGTGGAAGAGAACTGCTGAGGCAGAGCAGACATGCAAACTGCATAAATCTTGCAACAGCAGCATGTCTGCTGTTGATCAAGCAACCCAAAGAGGCATCTCTTGCTCAGTGTGCAACAGACAGTTCAAAGCACAAACTGGCATGATCAGCCTCTCACATACTCACAAAAAACAAATAAACCAGTGATGTCACAGTCATCTTTAAATTCATAAGACGGACAACAACACAATTTTGGGTGTCTCCTGGAGCTCTTAACACCTGGATTAAAATAGTGCATATAAATGTGAATGCATAATAGCTCAAAATAAAGTCTTACTCTTGTATATTATGAGGGTGGGTGTATGGGGTGTGTGGGGGTGGTTATGTAGGTGTGTGTGGGGGTAGGCATGTGGAGCGGGGTTGTTGCCCATGTACTAGGTCCTGGGAGCTAGGGGTGGGAGGAGGAAGAGAGGGAAGGAAGAAGGGCACAGCTTGCTCAGGCAGTGAAGGTACAGTACCTCTGCCCCCATCCAGCCAACAGCTGGTGATCTCCTTGGCGCTGAGCCCTGATTACTCTTGCCTGGGGCAGCCTATGTCATGCTTGCACTCAACCTGGCCCTGACCAGAACTTACAGCTTCTCAACGGGGCTGCTCCCAGTGCAGCTGCAGGTGCCCAGATAGTGCTTAGCTCCCCCTGCCTCCAGCAGCTCCTCCTCCTCCTGCTGTGCTGCTTTGGGCAGCAGGCAATGCAGGGAAGCTGTGGAGATACATGCTGGGCAGCAGATGCTTAGCCAGGCAAGGAGTAAGTGATAGCCGAGAGGTTCTTGCCCCAGTACACAGAGCTCCAGCTCTGGGTCCTGGCTGCCTTCCACCCACTTGAGCATCCACCTGCAGGCAGCCATTACACTGTGTGGGCAGAGTGGGTGCCAGGCAGCTGGGAGCTGGATTTGGAGCCTCACACTCTGGGGCAGGAGCCACCCAGCTGCAGCTTCCCTCCTGCCTGGCTGGGTATGTTATGCCCAGCATGGGGCCCCACAGCTCTCCTATACTGCCTGTGGCACAGCAGGGGCAGGAGGCAGAGAAGGAGGAGCCACAGGAGATTTCTCCCTATTGGCTCACTCACCTCAAGTCACCAAAGCTGGAACTTGAGATCTCCCATGTGGAAGGCAGAAACTTTGCCACACAGCCACCAGTGCTGGTATTACTTCAAACTGCTAGGGATCTTGAACTTCTTGGAGCCCCGGCCTCATGTCAAGCTGCCTGGTCTCTGATTGGAGGAGCTGGAAGCAGAGTTGGGAACCTCTCAGGTTGTTGCCCAGATCTTGCTGGAGCTGGGGAGCCTCTCCTGCTGGCCACAGCCTCTCGTAGGGGATCCTGGAGCCCAGTGGGGAGCCTCTCCTGCCAGCTGCACTGCTAAGGACCCCAGTGCTGCCTGCAGGTCCCACTCCTTCACGCTTTTCTAGCGCAACTGCTCCCGCCCTGCTGGCTCAGCTCTTGCCAGCTCCTTGAACCTCCTTCCTTGTGGTCCTTCACTGGTCTCTCCTGAGTCAGCTGTGCTGCCCCTTTTATCCCCCTCCAGGTGACCCAAGGGGCCAATCAGGGAACATGGAGGGTGAGTCTCTGGGACCTGATTGGTGAGGAAAGGGAATCCCAAGTCCTCCAATCATCTTTTGCCCTTTCAAAACCCCTGTGCTAAGTCACTACCAGCCAGCCTGTCACAGCTGAATATGTGACTGCTCCAAACTGCTAGCACTAACACCCATGAACATTTCTGTGGCTCACAGTGTAAGGTGTAAACAAGACCATGGGGGCATGCAAACCTATTCTTAGATGGAGATGGCTGTAACAGAGACCCTGGGGCTTCCTGTTACTTTTAAGATAAAAGCAGCCCAGTCAGGGAGCTCTGCAGGCTGCTGTGTCAACAAGTTAATGGAACATTTAGCAGGCACCTGCAGGTGGTCAGCAGACTGGAGGTAGGCAAGTCCCTGAGAACATATAAGCCCAAGGCTGGGGCTGGTAAGGGAGTTTCTCCCTGGCAGCTACAGGGTTAGGAGCTCCTGTCCATGAGCCCCAGGGATATTAGATGGGAGCTCACAAGAAACCCATGCTGGGAGGTACATCAGCACAAAGGGTGAAAGAAGTTTTGCCCTCTTGAAGGAGGAGAGGGCTGCTTCTGCTGTTACTATTTATGTTATAGCCTGGGGTCTTATATTTATATTGTGTCTACACCGGTGGTTTGGGTTGGGATTGTAAGGGGTGGTTAGGGAGGTCCCATTAGTGCCCAAGAGGCACACAACCACCTTGAGCCCTGCTGGTGCAGGCTCAAGGCTCTAGTGAGTATTGTGCCCAGAGTGGGCATAGTGCAAGGCATAGAGCACATGGGGCACAGGGGCCCAGCACCCAAGAGGGACATACTGAGACAGGGGCCAGGGGCCCAGCGCCCAAGACAGGGCAGGGACCTAGCAGACAGGGGCCAGTGGCCCGGTGAACAGATGGAACAAATGAAATCTAGGGCCTCAAAGCCAGGTTTGATACAGTGGGCCTAGCCTAGAAGGCCTAGCTAAATAGAGGGACAGAGGCTGAGGAGACCAAGGCCCCAACAGAAGAAATGATGTTATTGTAATGCCTGAGAGGCATGGGGCATGGTGTAGAGAAGGATTTGGAGTCATGCAATTAGCCCTTAAGGCTTGTGGTGCCCCATGCGGCACAGTTATAGAGTGAGGCCTAGCAAGGGACCTGAGGGCTAGCAAGGGATATGAAGACCAGTGGGGTGCTGGGGAACCCTAGCAGGGTTTCAGTGGAACTGGGGCCACACAAAGGCCTGTGGGCAGCCTCTCTATTCATCACTATATTTCCATCAAGGTATGGTGGGTGAAATGGGAAGGCACCGTAAGGGTGGAGTGGGCATAGCTGCTGAGCCACCAGAGGGTGTCACAGCCACCCCTAGGACCCCAGCATGTTACAATGGCATAGGTGATGTTTACAAAGGCTTTCAAGTGGCTCACTTTGAATTTTGCAAAAAAAAAAGAAAAAAAATTAGAAAAATATCTGAGTTTCAGGTCCATGTAAAACATTTATCCATTTTCCATTGCCTTCTTTCCTTTAAAAAAGTAAGAGATTTAAAGACACTAAGGTCCAGATCCTGTTTAAAGTGAAGGCTCCAGAAGCACAAAAGGCCATAAAATAGACTTTGCTGGGCTGCTGAGATTTCTCATGAAATGTTGTAGAGTCAGCAAAGCTACCCAGCTTTGCTGACTCTACATTTCATGAGAAATCTTCACTACTCCTTTCAGTGCCCAGCAGGGCAGCATGAAAAGAGCACAGCACAGCAAATGGGTAAATTGCTGAAGTTCCACTATGTTCTGGGTATCCTTGGACTCCAGAACATTTCTTGGAGGCTGTGGAAGACTCACCATGCCACCAAAGTAAAAGTGCAGCCTCTCTCATTGGATCAGATAGTCTCCTTTAAACTTTCCTGCCATGACTTAGATGGAAAAGGAAGGAACCAAAGATAGACATAGTCCTATGAGACAAAGTTGATGTTAAGCTCTGCAATTTAGAAGGCTGGTTCATCTTCACAGGACTTCACTATCCCCATACCCTGTCCTTATCACACCAGATGTTTCATTATTAATCTTGTTAGGTCTCCTCTGCAGGAGCCGCAGTCCCTGGGTTGCCTTAATTGATCTCTAGGCAGCTGGCTTCTTGTCCTCAGTTGCTTGCCCCATTCTTCCCTGTGCAGGTCCCAGCAGATTATCACACAGTTTGTCCCTACCCTTATCCTTCAGGGCAGAATTATATTGGGTCAACACCCCAAACTCACATTTATGCTTGGTCTTTCTTAATCCCTCCTCCAGGCTTCTGGAAAGGGGTCCTGCACCCACCAGACTTGGACTCACTGGTTTGGATGCCACAACTACCATGTCTTCCTGGCACTGCAGGTAAGTATATCATTGCAATACTCTCCTGAGTCCCCTTGGTTGGCTTTTGCACCTGCATGCTCCTACAGGTCTCCCTCCATGCCGCTTCCTTCCCCAGAGAAGAGCCAACTGTTTGGTTGGCTTTTCCTTAATTCCCTGCACCAATCAGCTGAGCCCAGCCGCAGCATCTCATTCGCTGCTTTGTTGGATCTCCCAGCTGATTGTCTTAATTGGCATTCAGGGCTTTCAACATGTATTTTCCCCCTGTCCGGGCTTGCCGCTGCAATAAGTTTTGGTTTCTCCTTTGTTCTATCGGTGTTTCATGATAGGGTAGACTTATTGCTCTGTCACAGAGGCAATCTGAGAATCTCTAGGTCTGCACTCTAAATTCAGGAGCTAGTGTGAGCTATAGCCAGCTTTGCTAATTTGCTTGCCACTGCATAGCTAAAAACCAGAGAATAGGATTCAGCAACACCAAAAAAAATAGTTCAATTCTGGTGGGGGATGTAAAACATGATCCTTCAGAGCAAGTGGGTTCACACTTTGTAGAGGAGTAGGGAGTGAAGTTTGAGGTGTGCTTGGCTATTATCCCATGTAAGTCTGTTTCTTTACTTTCCTGAATATTGCAGATTCTGAAAAGATTTTTCACATAAATATACAGAAAATTATTTGTATTTGCCAATTGGGGAATAAACTACATGCATTTTTCCTACTGTAAGCACTAACGTTATTTCACATTCTGACATTGCACGATGTGTTGAAATCTGACTTACTCATTTTGGCTTTTCAATATAGCTATAGTGAACATGAACTTAGTGTCCTTGTTGTTAAATAACATTTACTCTTTGGAACATTTTCAGCAGCAAATAGATCTGTTGTCTCTTCATTTATACAGCAATTTGCCTAAGGATAAAGAGACTTACAGATCTGTTTTACTGTACTGAATGAAGATACGCACAAAGCGCTTCATCTTGTTGGAGCTAACTCTGGTGACCTTTAAGCAATGGGCCAAAAGTTCAGACTTGCAAAGTAATTTCCAATTCAGCTAACAGGTGTAGAGCTAAAGTAAGTTACCAAATGCAAAGGTAGAAAAGGATGGTTTAGCAGGAATAGGATATATTGCGTGGTGGCAAGAGAACAGTTTATCTGACTTATCTTTATTATTTCCTGTTAGCTTTTAGTTTCCTGCTATGCAAACTTCTATGTCCCTGCTTTGTGTGTAGCTTATAACTAATCACACTAGAGCCAATTATCAATTAATAACTTACAGCATTCATAGGAGAAGAGAAGAGATTTTTACCACTGCATATGGCAATGGAGGAGTGCTCCTAGAGTACTGCAACTGGAAAGGAGTCAGAAAACAGAAAATAAATGATCAAAGGACTGGAGACAGTGGTTTCTGGCATGAGACTTGAAGAGCTCAATCTGTTTAGTTTTATCAAAAAAATAAAGGTGATTTGATTACTGTGTATAAATGCCATCACAGGGGAAATACTGGGTATTAAAGTGCCCTTTCACAGAGAAAGGGGGGGAAAAAAGGACCAATGGCTGGTGTGGCGGAGCACTAGCAGGGTGCTTATCACTTAGGGGCTGTTGCAGGCTCCGAGTGAGCCTGCATTGTGAGCAGCAGGGAAATCCTCCCCTAGGAACCATTTTAAGGGGGAAGGTGGGTGGCAAAGCACCTTTGGTGCCTGCCACTTTAAGGAGGAGAGCAGGCAGCAGACAGATGCAGGCCAGCCCTGATGAAGCGGCCATTTTAAGATCCTGGTTCCCAGGACTGGGGCAGCAGTTTGCTGCTAGCAGCCTAGGAGTCAATGTCCAGCTGAGCTGCTGCTCAGGGAACATTGTGGAGGTAAGGGCAAGTGCTATGGGTATGGCAAGCAGCTCTTGGTCCTGGGCACAACTTAAAACTGCACTCTGCTGTGGAAGGGTGGCCTGGTGGGATTCTTTGTGGTGAGGGAGTTCCCAAGAAATGCCAGGCCAGTTACCTCCCTGGTGAAAGGCAGGTAGGGGTGCCTTAACCCCAGCCCCCACTATCCAGTGGGTTAACAATATCAGAGCAGAGGAGGGCCAGGCACGCCTGGTGAGGGGCACCTGAGCCCAGAGTGGGTAGTGGGGCCAGCCACACCCATGGCTGGCACCTAAACCCATGGGGGTGTAAGACCCCAGAGAGTAGTGGGGCCAGGCATACCCATGGGAGACACCTGAGCCTATAGGGGTGTAAGACCTTGGAGCCCCAGCAGTGGGGGCAAGTATGTTGAGCCCCTGTGAGGAAGTGGGCAGAGAGAGGCCCAGGTAAGCCTTTGGATGCTAGAGGCCGCAAGTGGGCCTGAGGATAAGTGAGACAACTCAGAGGGAGCTTCAAGGAGAAGAGGTGAGTCATTGTCCCAATTAGGGAACTGTGGGTTGTGTTACCCTGTGAGGAGCCAGGGGCAGAGTTAGCCCAGTGTCTGACAAATTGCCTGGCCACCATGCAGATGAGGGTCACGGGAGAGGCCCAAAAGGCTGCGCCAGGGCTAGCCAAGGAGTGCAGGGACAAGCCTGATGACCTACGTCAGTGGTTCTGAACCGTAGGTACATGTACCCCCCAGGGGTACGTGAAGCCTCATCAGGGGGTATGTGAGATATATTTAATACATTTTTTAGGCCCTTCAACCTGTTTTAGACAAAGTCTTGACAATTGAAAGGGGGTTCGTGAAGTCTCACCCTGAGACCAAGGGGTATGCCAACTGAAAGGTTCAGAACCGGTGACCTACATGGTCACTCAAGAGAGCAGGGTGGTGTGAATGAGACCCAGTAAAGGGCATGAGTGTGAGAGGCCTGGTGAGAGCAGCTGGAGTGGTAGAGGCCACACTGAGAGGGAGGCTGTACGTGTGAGGTCCTGAACAGGCTGAATGAGAGAGGCCTAACACGGTACTGAGTTTGGCCCAGTCTCAAGCCAGAGTATCAATCAAGCAGAAGTATGTCATCTGTGAGGCGTGGGATATGATAGGGGCAGGTTGGAGTCCTGTGCTTACCGCCCATCAACAGCAGGGTGTATGAAGGACAGCCTCCTACTTAATTAACATCCTCATTATTTAACAAGGCATGGCAGGACAGTAGGGTGGACAGCTTAGCCAAACACAGGTGAGTGGGCCAGCACTGAGTTTGCCCCCTGTCGCACTGGAAATAATGGGTTTAAAAAAAACAAACAGCAAGACTGTCACAGGTGCAACTCAGATATAAGGGGGTCAGAGTTTAGTTGTAATGGTGTAAGTTTCGGAGTTTAGAGCTGGAGGTCATGAGCTAGGAGTTCAGACATCATGGGGTAGCAGAAGCTGGAAACTAGAAACTAGGCAAGGGATGAGGACTAGATAAGTCAGGAGCACAGAATCAAGAACCAGGGTTTGGCCAAAGGAAGAAACCTTCAAAACTTAGATGCAGCAGCCACACTCAAGCACTTTAATGGGGGCTAACTGGGGACATTTAGGGTGCCTATAGATGTTTAGGGGAGGTGCTCTAAATCAGTGCTTTACATAAAATGCCATGAGTTAGAGCGCCCGCCCCCCCCCCCCCCCCCCCGGCCAGAGACCAGAGGTTTGGGAGGGCTCAAGCTTGCCTGCACCTGCCTTGGCAGCAGGTGGGGGTGACCCAGCAGCTTCCAAGTAGGCTGCCAACCCAGTGCTCCCTTCCCCACCCCAACTCAAGCCTCTTGACAGCAGCAGCTCACAGCTGCTGGCTGGGCTTTAACATGGCTGATCCTGGTGAACAATTTCTTTTTCACTGTACAAACTCAATGAAGCTATCAATATTTAGAGTACCAAACGATCCATCTCAAAATTATGATTTTTCTCTTAGTAAAAATCTACAGCAAGGGCTAGATTCTGCTTTGGGATATGCCATGTTCCATTTATAACCATGATACAGGAACTGCAGTGGAGGAAAGGCAGCCAGAGAGAGGGCCGTTTAGGATAAAGTTGCTCCTCACCCTACCAATGAGTGGCAATAGCTGCTTTAGCCCTTTGACTTCTTTGTGGCTCAGTTTTCTACGTATAAAATTGATATCCATAGCTTCATTGATTTTTGGCTGAGCTATGATAATTTACACAAAATGAACATCTAGCCTCCAAAGTTTAAAAGAGCAACTTTGAAGAAATGATGAATCAGACTTGTTCAATGTATAGTGCAAAAGAAATTGTTTGTTTGAGACTGACAGAATAATGCATAGAATTTATCCTAACAGTCTAGCTTTCCAGTCCCTGTCTATGTGGTCCTTGACATGCACAAAGATGGTTCCTGATTATTTGAAGTAATTTCAAACTCTGTGTTGCCTCTGGAGTTAGCATGGTAGGTAGATAAATAAAGTTTAGGTTTTGTTTCCAGCCCTGACACTGACATAGCCTGTAAACTTAGGCAAGACACTTGAACCAACATTTTCAGAATGTGGGCTTCTTAGGTAGGTACCACAATAAGTAGTTTGCATTTTTAACTGACCTTCAAAGGATCAGAATTGCGCCCGCAGCTATAATGCTAGTATTTCTTAGAGTGATGTTGTCAGGTTTAAATAATTTCTAGGCTAGATCCACAATGATTGTTTGGAAAATTCTTTGGGATCCTCAATGCAAGATGCTAGGGATGGGTAATACTTCACTCTTAGCTCAGAAACATGTTCAGCTGTACTTTAATAATGTTGAAAGTTAAATTTATCCTACACCACATGTAAAAATAGATGTCCTTATGGTTCAGCATTCAATCCAATTTAACATTCTTTCAAATTATAATTGATTGTTTCAGTAGCACAGTACTATATCCAATTAGGAAAAATCAGAAATGTTAGTCATACACTATGATTTACTCCAAGTGTATTCTTGACTGCATTCAAACTATTATTGCCCTCATCATAGGAATGCTTGTCCTCCTTTTTCTCTTCTTTGATCTTTGCATTCATGAGAGAGTATGAGTTACAGGACATGTTTTTTCAAGTATTTTTTTAATAAAGAAATCCAGTAACTGAATCAACGCTACTAGCAGAATTGAAAACTACCTTAGAGAATGTTGCAGCTGGTTTGTCATAATCAGTGTGATCTTTCCCTTCCCCAACTTTTGTGCAAGACATCAAAACCTGTAAACTCATTCCCATTTTAGAAATTTGTGCTCCTATCCTTGTCAATTGCTGTGCCTTATTGATTTTTCCTAACAGAATTTTGTATATTGTCCAATAGCCATCAGAAATGGTTTCCATTCAATGGTAGTTTCTTGTAATAAATTCTAGTGTTATTCTTCAACTACCTCTTATTTAGCTGCTGCTATAGCTATTTGCTGCTTATGATGTACTTAAGATTAAAGTATAGTACTTTTCTGCTTTGAATGTGTTTCCCCACTTTACTAATTACAATGATATATGAGGCACAAAGCCTTGCTAGAAGTATCACAGCATGCTAGCACAGATGAATAATAATTTGACTAACATGTTTGAGAAATTAAGATTTTTATTAGAAGACTTTTATTTGAAGGTTTTAGTGCTGTGTTTAAATGCAATGAATGTAAGTGAGCTTTTTAAAAAAAAAATTTTAATCCAATCAGCCAAGTCCTGCTTGCAGCATACAGGCCTAAAACCACTTTCAGCAAATTCAAAGGCTTTCACTGACTTCAAAGGGAGTGTATTCAAGCCATAGAAAAGGGAATTTTTAAAAAGATTATTGTCAGGCCATTGTTTTAGAAATAAGTTGTAACTAACTATAAATGGATCATATTGTAAATGGTTAATATGCATTGGGAAATAAGATTTTCTTTTTCTTCTGAGGTGGGGATAAAACATGATTGGGTGGAGAGGTGCCCCGGTTTTCCTGTTAGGTACTGTTTTCCAAGCAGCAACCTTCCCATACTGCAAAGGCAATGTAAACTCTTTACAATGGATGCAGCAGTCACAATAGAACAGCTCCATTACCGCTGGGACTTGAATCCCTAAGCAATACCAGGATTAAAGCCCCAAAAAGAAAGCTGGCATGGCTTATGCATCACATTTTTTCCCCAGAAGTACTTAATACAGCATTCAGCCACGCCCCACACCAAGCTATACAGAATAAAAATCTGTTTGTCTTGGTGCAACCTCTCTGTGCACTCTGAAGCTAGGTTGCAGAAGTGATCTGTGATGGGTCTCTGATCTAGCTGCATGGGTCCAAGTGGTCCTGCTAATTCAGTCACAACCTACTTCCTGGATTTTTTTTCTGATTCCACTTGTTGGACCACCTGCTAGTCCATAACCATTTTGCCTTCTTTCTTTAGAAGTGATATTTCCTCCTGCCTTCAATCACCCATTGTCTCCTGGAGTACTATCTGCTGGCTCCAGTGGGAGGTAGCTATTCTACAGTAATACCTCATGGCCATCCCATTTCCCACAGAAGGGACAAGCTATATGGGAAAGTCTTCTAATCCTCTTCTAGCCACTTTCATTCAGAACCACAAGTAAGGGAATAGCTCTGTACTGCCATCTGCCCTCTTTCAGCCCTGATAAAATGTTGCTTTGTAAGACCTGCAGCCAGATTCACATTGACATATCCTTGTGCCTGTCAATTTAACAGAACTTCTTAAGGGGTGCTAGGGGTGCACCGGCCTGAATTTGTCTGTAAAGACTGAGAAAGGCAAGGATTTCTTAGGGGATATCTTTAATTGGACCAACTATGTAGTTGGGAAAGTTAGACAAGCTTTTGAATGCAAGACATTCTTTATCATGTCTGATCAGAACAAGCCAGACACAGCATAGTAAATGCCAGTAGTGGGAGGGGATCTGATAATTTCCCAGGGGTAGCAGACATACAATTAGTAGAAGAAAAGAAGCTGATTACTGGGAGATCAAGGCCTGTCAACAGGAAGGAGGGTCATCCTCACCTTTCAGATGTGGAAACAATTCAGGAATGAGGTGTAACACCCAGACACACTTGGAGTTGTTTATGGTAAAGTGTGTGCTTTTGGTTGTTTTATATTGTGGGGGTTTTATGGGGTGGAGGGTCTAGAAGAGGGCCACCTCCTCCCCCTCACTGTGTCCAGACCATTGTTTTAAGAGTCCTCAAAAGAGCCTGTAAAACCAGCTTAGTGATTCTGGCCATGTGCTCAGTACATGGCAAGCTTGGGCCTGTATCTGGGCAAAGTATGTAAAAATCCTCTGGCTTCACTAGCTAGAAAATCCTCCAGGCAGATTGTTTGGGAGAAAGCTTGGACAGTGGCATTCCCTAATTGGAGATGGCTTTGGTGATGTCACACCAGGTATATAAGAACAACACAACTAAGGCTGCTCTCTTCTTTCTCCTGGGGCTGCTGAGAGCTGCACAGATGAATTGGGAGCCAGAAAACCTGGTCCCCATGGGAAGGGTTCCCCCCACCCTTTCACTGGAGAGGCAAGCAAAAACTATGATGCAGGAAAGACTCAGGTATAGGGAGAGAAAGTCTGTCTTAGAGTTAGACTCCTATTTTCCTGCCTCCTTCCCCATTTTTATCTTGAATGCAATAATACCATGGCAGTATTCATCCCTGGAGCAAACTGATCGGGAATGAAGTTCTGGCAGTTTTGTCCACACAGGCCTTGATGTGGGATAATTAATCCTTGAAGAGACTGACCAGGAATGGGTCCTGGGAGTAATTGGCCCCTCTGTTTTATAATTGTATTGTCTCTGCACAATGGTGTAGCTGAGACTGAATGTCCAGGTTGGAGCCTGGGTCCTTTTTGCTGTTTCACAGCTATTGTGTTTTAGCTTAGCTGTATGGCTGAACCCCAGCCATATGTTTGGCTGGCAGATTTGAGCCAGGGTGAAGCCTGGCACAGTTTGAGCCAGGGTGAGATCTGGCACTATTTATTATTTATCCAGGCCTCAGGGCTGTATAAGCCTGGCCAACTATTGCTGCAGAGTTCAGGCCCAGTGAAATAGGCCTAGCCTCCTTTTGGCCCTTTTGTAGTTTATGCTCCAGTCAAGAAGTGTGCTTGGGTGCTAGTTGTAGTTCAGGCCCAGGCCAAGATAAGCCTGGCCCTTTCTTCAAGTTCTTTTGCAGTTTTCTGCCCAGCAGAGCTGGGATTGATACTAGGAATTTTGGGGTCCAGCAGAAATGTGGGTTTTCTGGAAATTTTTCCAATGCCCTAAGTATAGTATGATCTGATTTAGCATGTTTATTTTGACTTCTATTGAGTACACAAAATTAAAAATGTACCCCCATGTTAATTTTATGTCCCAATAGCCACAAGTATTTGAACTAGGAAAAAAATTAAATACAGCCCACTAAATGTGATTGAAATGTTATATTCAAAGCTTTATGTGGAAAGAAATTATTTTTACTGGAATACTCATAAAAAATGTAAAGACAATACACAATAGCATGTGCTTCACTTACATTGTTTAAATTTAAGAAAAAAACTGAAGGCACTGAAAGCTGTTGACACACTAATTTTAGCACACCAAAGAATTGTGCATGATATGCCATGCTTTGGTTCTGATTCGACCTGCACAGCCAATTAGGTGAGATCATAACTTGATTTTTGGTTTGGATTATTATGTGAGTGTATTTACCCTCCTGTTTATAAATCAATAAAATATATATATACTCTCACAATTCCTGGGGATAATCACCTGAAAAACATTAATTACAACTTTGAAACTGCCCAGCTTGCCTAATATTGTATTGGCATCCATTCATTGTTACTAATGAATTTTTTGAAACAATGAATTTTTAGAAATGGAAAATTTCCCACAGAAGAATAAAGCACTGGGAAATTTTCTGTTTTGGAAAATTTTCCACCCCACATCTCTGGGGTTCAGTATGCTGACAAAAGCTGCAGTTAGCCCCTCAAAGCCATCACACAGAAATGAAGGTCAGCACTCTACCACATCTCCAGGAGCAATGGACCCCTTGCAACCCAGAAGGACCCATGCTCTCAAGCAGCTCCCCGTGGCACAGTGAACCCAAGGAGCAGCTCAGGACTCTCCAGTTTGGGCCCCCCTTTCCAACTCATTGCTGAAGGGCAGGTATAGGGGGGTAGGCCCCCAGAAATACCTGTTGGGGAGCCCCAAGTTCCAGAGTGCTTGGGTATGGATGAAGCCTCCCCAGGAGGGTGCCACTTATAGACTTCGCTTTGTAGTTAATAGTGTTTTAGAATTATATTTAATGTTTTTTGTTATGTATAATAGATTTGTCTTGTGTTTACACTGCTTGAGAGGTGGGGGGTTTTCTTTATATGGGATGCCCCAGCAATTTTAGTGTTCCCAGATTTCTGGGTGGGGGCTCAAGCCACTGGTATAATTCATAAGGTACCATGAAATGTGAACCTGGCCCTTTTTGCTGCCAACTGGTGCCCAGCAGAAGGGTTACACAGGTAAAATTATAATGTACCATAAAACCAATATCAGTATCCCTGCTGGGGGATACTGCTGCAACTGAGGGAAAATGGCCAGGCACTGAAGGAAAGTGGCCATCAGTATCCCTGCTGGGGGATACTTTGTCTTTGGTTCTTAGGGTCCATGCAACTTATACATTTTTCTCCCATGTTCACCTTTAAAAGGTGTCAGGTAGATTTCCCTTGAGCACAAGAATAGTAATGTCAGAGAGAGAGTGGTTGTTCTGTGAGAAATGTACTCCTAATGGGTGGGTGGGTCGGAGGGTGTCCTTTATATTAGTTCCTGTGAAAGTTCATCGTGGTGCAAAGTTGCTGTTTAGTTTCACTCATGTAGTTGCCATAAGGGCACTTTGGTGCATTGGATCAGTTGTATCATAAGTTAGGAACAGCACATGTAAGAACCCTGGATTTGGTAGATCTAGGGATTCTAATGTTCTCTCTCATGTTAATATTCAATCCCATCTGTAGTATTAAGAAAAACGATTCCTGGAAACAGTTTAACTAAAAGAAATTAAAAAGGAAGGGATGATTTTACAAAATGATGCTTCAAAAAAACCCCTACACTCAATATGGAAATTAAGGAAGTCAGTGTTTATGGGTACAGTGAATGGAAAGGCTTAACTATAGTCTGTGATAAGTCTGCATTTGAATCAAATGGACTCTAAACTAGCTAGCATAAGTATCAATAGCAGGGTAGCACAGCACTCCATATATACCCAGCATCTCAGGTGTGTTTCACAGTCTTTGAAACTTTCTAGTTCATATAGTCCATGAAGAAGGAGATCATAACACGCTGTTTACGTTCTGTTGATTCCCAAGGATTTAGGTCAGTTCTTGATTGCTGCAAAAACAAAGCAAACACATTGTTTTTTGTTTAAAACAGTGGTTCTCAACCTTTTTTGTACCAGGACCCATTTTTAAACATCAATGACCAGTCCCAACCCACAGTCCCTTGGCATCCCAAGCCATGCTGGTGCTCCTCACTCCCAACCTGCAGCCCCCTAGTCCCTCCATCCCTACCAAAGTGGGTCCCTAGCTGCTCCCGTCCCACTCAGGCTGGAGTGTGGTGGCTGCAGTGGCTCTGGCTTATGCAGGTGGTAGCAGAGTGAGTCCGGCCCCAGCAGAGACTGGAGGGAGCAGGATGGGAGGCCTTTGGCAGCCCACTGGCCTGGACTCAGGATTCTGTGCTGTGCCAGGCAGCCTGGTTTATGGCTCCTCCCACCCCATGAGCAGTGTATCCCAGCTGTTCCACCCCTGCAAGGATGGGCACCAGCCCTGGTGCCACCAGCCTAGCCATGCAGCTAATGCAGCCTTGGTGCCTGGCCACTTTCCCTCAGTGCCAACAGGCACCCCTCCCCCGGATAGTCCCCAAGCCCTGGACCTACAACCTCCACTACCCAAACACTTATCTGCATCCAGATGCTGGGGCTGCCCCCATGACCCTGCCTGGCTGCAGGTCAGCCACTGCTTCCTGTTGCCTCAAGCAGGCTGACAGCATTCCAGCCTGCAAGGAGAAACCCATGCTTTCCCACATTTTTCTGGAACTTGCTTGCAACCCTTTCAAATATTCTTGCAACCCACAGGTTGAGAAACACTGGTTTAAATCACGATAAATATAACATTCAAATTCAGGTTCAAACTTCCTACCTTTGCACAGCCATTTTTAAAAATACATTTAATGGCCAAAGTCTTAATGGAGGGCTGTTGGGGAGAATATTTTGTGGAGTGGCAGAGAATAGCTTCTCCAAACAATTCATCTATCTAATAATTGCCTAAGTGGCAAATATATTTTAAAGGCAAAACAATAGGATCCTCAGAAGTTCTCTTGAGGATTAGCTGCATTTCTATGTCATGTGAGTGTTCCATTTTACTGAGTAGTGTAATTTTAACAAGGGACTCAGGAGTGATATTGACTCTGTGAGGAAAGCTGATATCTCTTTTTGTTCTTTTAACATTGTTTTTTTTCCTGAAAAGTGAACAGTAGGTTTATACTGTGAGACAGTTTTTTTTTCCTAAAATATTTTTTACCTTAATTTTCCTGATAGGTTTTAATTGACTGCTGAACCTACTATCTGCTGCTACATGACAGTAGAACATTTACTTCCTCACAGATGTAACCCCTTGAACCATGTGTTGTGCATTCTGCTCTGTGCCCAAGTCACAGAGGAAAAGAATCAGGCTGTGTACACACATTCAAATGATTTGGGAGAATTTTCCTAGGTTTGTTATCGTCGTAGAGAATGCTGAGGACCAGAAGAGTGAAGAACTTGCAGTGCTAACACTGTGCAGCTGGGGGAGATGGGTAGGGGACACTCTGTGTACACATCTCAGCATGATCTGCAGGCTCCCTTAGTCTGTCTGGCAACAAATGGCAGCAATTCATAGGGCAGCCCTGTGTCATGGTCTATCAGGCTGGATGGCCTAGTAGGTAGAGCTGGGCATGGAGCTGGGGGTTGCAGGGGTAAGAGCTGGAAATCACAAGTCAGGAGCTAAAATGCCAAGCCAGGGTCAGGAATTGGAAACCTAGGCTGTCTGCAGTTATTTTAAAAAAAACAACAAACCCCCCCTGCTTTACTGAAAGAACCAGTGCATTATTTTGACCCAGCTCCACAGTGTCTATATAGATTGGGTGCTTCAGTGGGGCTTTGTTGGTGTTTTTATCTAACTTTGATTCAATTAGCTATTAGATAAAAGCATCAAAAAAGCCCCACTAAAGCATCTGATCTATATAAACCTTGGATGAGTCAGATCTAGCTAATACGATCCCTCTTCTGGGCATATGCTGGGTTCAGCATGGGAGTGCGCAAATTTTAAAAGTAAAGTTCCTTTTTTGTCTGCAAGCAGCCCTAGTTACCAAGTCCATAGGAAAACCAACAGGACGGAGTCTAAGAGTAAGCCAAACCAGGGTCAGGAGTCAGGAAGAAAATATGCAGGGAGAATCCAGAGACCAGAATCCAGGAGTGAGCTGAAGGCAGGGTCAAGAATCAGGGAAATCAAAGATATAGGTGGGGCAGGAGCTGCTCAGAAACTGAACACCAGTGTGTTGTGCAGCAAGATTTAGGTGCTGGAGGAATTCCTTAAATGCTCCACAAGCAATCAGAGGGAAGGAACTTGGAGTCAGCAGGCCTTGATTCAGTGCCTTATACCCTGACTAGCTGATTCAGGGTACTTTGAACAGTTACATTTTTTTTGTGCAATGAGGCCCCAGAAACAGCTCTACAGAAATAATATAACAAATGATCGTGGTTGCAGAGCACTTCTAAAAATGTAACCTGTGTCTGATGAAGTATCAGACAGGGGTGCTCTAAGGCAGAGCACCTTAGGGAACTTGTGTACAGGTTACCTGCAAGGGTTAACTTTGGGTGATTCTGCCTGCATCCCATGCAGTTTTGTATGGCTTTCACAGAAAAGAGACAAAGTCTCCTCTCTGTATGGTGGGGGAGGGAGGGAGAAGGGGTGGAGAAAGGGAGCCCCCCAGCCACATGTATCCCTGCTGGGGTCTTGAGGGGAGCTAGGCCAGGCATGTGAGGTGGGAGGACTCCCTACCCCTCTACCCCTTGCAAGTGTTTGGACAGTGGCAGAGGCTGCTTCACTGGGAGGGGGAACAGAGCCCCCTACTCTGTGGGCCCAGCTTAGCTCCCCACAAGATCCCATCAGGGTTTGCTGGGCTGGGTGCATGTGGTATGGTGGTGGGGAGGGCAGGGCTCCGTTCCTTCTTCCACCTGATGATCTTGACAGCAGCAGCCATGGCTATGCATGCATGCAGAGCTGGGGTTAGAGGAAAGAAAACAGAGTTCCCCTGCCTCATGGGCCTGGCCCACCTACCCCTGCTGGGGTCTTGGGAGAAGCTGGGCAAGGCCTGCAAGGAGGCAGAGTTCCATTTCAGCCCTCTGCCCAAGCTCCATGTGTGGCAGCCTCTGCCACTGTCAAGACACTCATGTGGGGGGCAATGGGGGCAACAGAAAAATGCGCTCCTACCATGTGGGCTTGGACCAGCTCCCTGCAAGATACCAGCAGGAGTAGCTGGGGAGAGGTACATATGACAGGGGGACTCTCCTCCCCACCCCCCCCAGCCACCGTTGACAGTTAACAGCTGGCAGGGGTGGGGAAAGGGGCAGTCCAGGGCTTCCTGATGGCCAGGGCTGGCACAGGCAGGCTCTGAGTCCCCCCTGCCATCCAACAGGTGAATGCCTGTTGGGTTCAATGATATACTAACTCATGGCACTTTGTGTAAAGTGCCATGAGTTAAAGTGCCTTTCTGACAGACTGCCTGCACTTGTGTAAGTGCCCCCAGACTGCCCATGGTCAACCTATGTTTTCTTGCAGCACAATGTGGGGATTGTGAGGAAGGTGTGTTTTGCTTCCTGCTGGAGCAGCAGACTCTAGTGAGCAGTACATTGCCTCTCTTGGAGGGTGTGGGGCAAGGTGTTGGAACACTATGCACTATGTTATCCTCTGACAGAAGCCATGACATGTACAGACACTTGCTCTTCAGGAGAGTTATTATACAGGGAGAAAAAGCCAAAATATCTGTACACTTGTAGTTTCTCCTGGGAGAGCAGTGCCTCTCCCAGGAGGAACTGAATGTCTGTATGAGGTCTTAGTAGCACAAGATGAAGAACCTTCAGCTAAAGAGCTCTAGGAAGTCCCACTTCTATGACAGGGATCAATTAACACGGTGGCTTGATTAGCAGGTGAATTCCTGTGGGTCTCAGAGTTCCTATAGGCAGAGGAATTACATAATTCACTGCTCAATAAGTGTTACGTGTACCAGATCCACAGAGGATTTGGGTCATTTTTGGCTATCATGTTTATCTCAGTCTATAAAAACACATGCTTTTAGTTCTGGCCATTAAGGAAACAGTCTCCGTCTTTTGGTAGAATGGCAGGCATCACAGAAACTCTGCAGAAAAGCAAGGAATCAACTACCATTTCCAGAAATGTAAAGGATCCAGTGAATACTGAGATTTTACCTATGGCTAGCGTTCTAATAAAGAAAGATTACTTCAAAGTGATATTCCCAACTAATGATTTGTGGACCTACTTATTCTGAAATAGTGCTTTATTCTGGTTTAACAAATCTAGGTTCCTAGTGGCTTTAAGGTTCACCTGAGTAAAACAATCATATTCTGGAATAAGTATCCACACATGAACCTATTCCAGAATACTGTGGTTAAATATGCATTTACCTGGAGATGTTTGTGATTTATTAACCCCAAGAGGGTTGATCATGCTCTTAGATTAGGACATACTCCTGTTTAATTGAGTTAAATTGTAATTTTTAAAAGTATTTTCCTTCCAATAAGATCACTAGGAATGGCACAAAATCGATAAATATACTGACATACAATCATTTTCCAACTCCCCAAAAGTAAGCTATCTAACTCTGGAAATGAAGGGCTTCTCCATATCAATTTATAGTCAGTTTGTTAGTGATTTTAACTAGGAGTTTATCAAAATTTTATTTATATCTGTATTTATCTGTCATATTCAAGCATTATTAGTTTTATAGGCTCTGTTAAAACGCACACTGTCTGAATGCCCTTGTCAATAACAATATACTATTTTCAATTAACTCACGAAGGGAAAAATCTCCTTTGTGGCATATAGTTGGATGTTTCTTTTACTAGCCGACCTCTTGACTGTTTATTAGGGCTGTGCGAGGCTTCGGACAGAGCTTCGGATCTGGAGAAGCTTTGGACACTTTGGTATCCAAAGCAGCATGTCCAGATCGAAGCACTGGCTTTGTTAGGCTTTCCAAAGTGGTTCGGAGCTTCCGAACCGCTTTGGAAAAGCTGCAAGGCCGCTTCAGAGATCCGGCCATAGGGTATAATGGGGAAACAATGAAATATGTATAACTTTGTTGTTTTTTGTCTGATTTGGATGAAATGTGCAGGGATTGTAGACTCTGCTGAGAGCATGAAGCCTGCCAAGTTTCAAGAAGATCAGTATAGGAGTTTGGGGGGAATTGCACCTCAAATTCTTGAAAGCAAAACTGATGTCATGTGTATGTGTTACAACACAGGGGGGTGAAAACTTGAGGAGTGGTGGCTCCTGGTGAGGCCACAAAGTCTGCCAAGTTTCAAGAAGATCGGTTAGAGGTTTTGGGGGAACTGCACCTCAAGCTGCGGACGAGCAAAACTTGTGACATAGGTAACACTGTGTTAAGGCGCAGCAGGATGAAAGCTGCAGGGATGGGAGCCCCTGCTGCAGCCACAATACCTGCAAGCTGTCCACGAGATCAGTGCAGGAGTTCTGGCTTCTGGGGCTCTGCACCTCTGGCTGCTGACAGGCAAAACTCGTGTCATGGGTGCAACTGTGTCTGTCTTGGGGCGTGGGAGACACTACTGCAGGCCTGGCTGTTAAGCTACTGTGTTACCAGGTACCGATCAATCATGATTCACTCAGGGACCAGCTCAATACACAGGACCTAGCTAATGTAACCAGTTAATTACCATCAATTAACACCTACAAAACCAGACTAAGGAGAGGAAATAATCAATACAGATAATCAACTGCCCCAAGACAGAGATAGTCAGTTGCACAAGCATCCATGTCATGAATTTTGTTTGTCAGCAGCTAGGGGTGCAGGGCCCCAGAACCCCACTGTACCTATCTCATCAACAGGTCCTCGATGGCCTCAGCAGGGGTTACCATCCTTGAAGCCTTCACCCTGCTGTGCCTTAACGCATTGTTACCCATGTCATGAATTTTACTTGTCCGCAGCTTGAGGTGTATTTCCCCCCAAACCACTGCACTGATCTTCTTGAAACTTGGCAGGCCTTTTGGCCTCACCAGGAGCTACTACCCCTGCAGTTTTCACCCCCCTGTGTTGTAACACATAGATGTGACATGAGTTTTGCTTTCAAGAATTTGGGTTACAGTTCCCCCAAAACCCCTGCACCGATCTTCTGGAAACTTGGCAGACTTCATGCTCTCAGCAGGGGCTACCAGCCCTGTATGTTTCATCCAAATCAGACAAAAAACAACAAAGTTATACATATTTCATTGATTTCCCCGTTATACCCTCTGGCCAGATCTCCAAGGTGGCTCCGAAGTTTCAGGGCTGCTTTGGCCAGATCAAAGCAGAAACCCAGTCCGGAGCTCCAGATTGGATCCCTGTCATCTGAAGCGGCTTGATCCGAAGCTGGAACAGATCGCTGCCGACTCACACGGGTCTACTGTTTATGCAACCAACCAAAACACTTTATAAAATGTAACTTAGATTCTAATATTTCATTGATGTTTGGGAGAAGTATGCCCAACAACTTCTGATGACTATTCTATTTGCATTAATCTTTTATTTCACTCCTGATTTTATTTTTGTGAATTAGCAAGATCTATGACCATGCACACATTTATTGTGGCTCATTCATACAATAGTAGTGGTGTGTCATTGAGAGGAATTTAAAATATTTGTAGAATATTGGCAGAATCTCTGCCAATGAGAAGAAAGGAAAGATTTATTCACTTGAAGTTTATTCTCAACACGTGATTAAATTAACCAAGCCGCATGAAGTAAAGGAATCCTAGTTCAAAAAGTAGATTCAGTCACAAAGTAATATCTCTATTTTATTTTACTTTTCCCTTCGAAAATACTATATTTCTCTGATGGTTTTCATGGAGATTACTTCATCTTTGTTACAAAGATGTGGACAAAAAATTCTCAATTTCCCTTTCCCCCATTCAGGACCACACTAGTATTGTCAGAGATATTTCTTATGGTTTCTTTCAACCAATGGAAGTGTAACCTGCCAGTTTTGCATCAAGCTTATCACAGTTGGTGCAAATCATTCCTGTCTATCACAGCTGCAATAAGCCCTCAGTCATCTCCTGAAATCTGGAGAGAACACTTTAATCATTTTACTGACTTTTGCTGGTACTCTGGCATCACAGAACTATTAAAATGAAGTTTCTGCCAACTAGGTCACCTGCATTGTTGGCATATTAAATCAATTTGCTTAAAACCTGAGTTATCCTACTTTGCATTTTTGCAAGTGATAATTGCATATACCTATTTTGAATTCAGTCCAAAAAAAAAGCTCCTTTTCATTTTCTGGATATTAAGTTTCCTACTGTCAGATAATACATGTCTAAAGTTCCATACAGACTCATTAATCCCCTTGGGTAGCTTTTTGGATAGACATCATGCAGGAATTTAAGAATTGATAATATAATATATTATAAATATTTTAAAGGGAGCTGTCTGGATTTTCTTTAGTGGACATAGAATATATGCAAAAATTCTATACTAACCTGGAGTCAAATAATTTTCAAATAGTTAATTTACAGAAGTATTTGTTTTGGGGTGATGCTATGGCCATGATGATCCAGGAAATATAGGAGAGGCAAAGATTTTTCTTTGTCTAACTTTCAGAAAGATATTTTTAAGGCACAGTTTCCCTGTACATTTAATTCCATTGCCCACTTCGCAGTAGTTTAGGAATTCTGCAAGTACAATTGTATGCAAGTCTGACCACTGCTACCCATATTTTGTCCTCAAAACTCATTTTGCAGGTCAGAAAGTCAGATGCAAACTTTGTCTTCAAAGTAAGACCAGCTATTCCCCTGGTTAAAAAGACCCTTCTAAAAAGTATTTGCAGCTGAGAGAGAGAAAAGTTTGTTACCACTGTAGGAAAGACCATATCTAAAATGTTAATTGCATTGCTTAAGTAAAGCAGGGGGAAATGGGGAAGAAATGAAACATTTATATGTTTGAAATCAATCAGTCACTCTTTTCTATACTCTTTTTAAACAAAGTAAGGGGGACACTAAATTGTGACCCAAAAAAGACAGGTGGACTGATCCCTGTTTGTATAATTTATCACCCAACTTCTCTTAACATTGACACAGGCCATTCCAGGAATCTCTTTCTCATAAATGTGAATAATATAAAATATATTTTATTTTAGAACCTATGCTCTGTAACAGCGGTGTTCAGCCTTTTGGCCCCACAAGTAAGATGAAGGGTGTGGGGCCAGTCTGCAGGCTGAATCTGTGGGTCAGCACCTGATTTGGGACCTGTGCACCAAGATCATACCTCATGCATCCAGAGTGGGTGTTACACACCCAGATCCTGCCTTGCACTACCCTGGCCCTGCACACCTAAATCCCACCTCACGCTGCCCTGGCTTCATGTGCTCAAATTGGGCCTTGAGCCTTCCTAGTCTTGGGCCCTAGGCACCAAATCTAACACATAGGGCCTCTCTCTGGCCCACAGGGTTCCCTATGGGTCTAGAAATTTGGGAGCAGGGGAGTGTCAATTAATACTGCCACCACTCCCCCTGGATGAATTATTCTAAAGTCTCCTTCTGGCATGTGGCATAGGAAAAGCTGCTGTAACTAAAGCTCAGGGGAGGCTTTCTAGAGCTGCTGGTATGGAATACCAGGTGACTAATTATGGCTAATTTACCTTGGTGTCCATTACCAACTAGGCACTTTCCTCAGGAGAGATGGTTCTTGTTCCAAGGAGAAAATAATCAAAGGATTGAAATATAAGGAGACAGAGGTTAAAGGGAGGGGACCTATAACAGGCAGTTTATATACAAGTCAGCCCCACTCAATGTAAGGAGCATGGTAGAAGTCTTTTAGAAGGTCAGTGTAAGTTATTAAAACAAAAGCAAATCTGCCTGGGAACTGCATCAAGATTTCTCTCCAAAGAGGTCTTCCTTGAGATCATATCCTGTTTTCTCTGTTGGGCATCTAGCTGGATTTAGGTGCCCAAGTGTCATCCTATTCCATCCTGCTCAATTCCCTGAAAAATATGAATGTACTTCATTTTATAATGTACCCCCATCTTAACCTAAAGGCTCTATCGCCTCCCTTCCTCCCCCCCTCCCCCCCCCAAAAAAGAAAAAGAGCAAGGAGAAGGGCCAGTCCACTTCTTACATTGTTTTTTCTGCAACTCAGGGTAAAATAGGATCTGGTCCATAACATGCTATAACAAAAATATATGTTTTGAAGAATTCATTTTTAATATAAAAATATTTTCTTGTAGGTAATTGTAACACCTTGTAGGTAAATAGGTAACACCTCCTGGATATGCACTTCCAGTACTGCTAAATCCACAGAGGAGCGACCATAACAATATTCCATGTACAGGTAAAATCCGGACAGGTGTGTTTACTAGAAGGCACACAAAATTCCTTAGCCATGAAGTCAATGTAGCTGTAAAGCAAGTACGGGGGGCTACTAAAATAAAAATCTGAGAAATGCTATACCTGTACTATTTCCTCAAGAAATAAAACTCTAAAATGGTTGTGTATAGGTGATAAAATGTATAAGGAAGAGCACATTGTTCAAACAACTCAATAATATAATGATCAATATGTAATAGCTTTAGGAAAACATAGCAAGTATTCCATACCTAAAAAAAAAAATTGCACATGGTGCAAAACCTGTGTACAAAGGTAAAAGTAATAAAGGTTTATCCTGTAAATAGGAAACTCATGCAGAACAAAATTAGTGAGAAATTGGCTTCAGATGAATTTGGAATATGAGGAAAGTGAAGAGACCTCCTGGCCCTAATTGTTCCATTTGGTATTAGTTATTCAAGATTTTTTGATATTTGGCATTCTTTGTAGATATTGAAATTTGCTCTCTTTTTGTACTGTAGCATATTTCTCAATATGAAACTATTTTTCCCCAAATCTAACTATGGAGCTACGTGAGTTATTGAATCTTTTAATTTTGTTTAAATAAGTTGGACAAAGGCTAAGTATAAATAACGGGTTGTGTGCCCTCTAGAATTTGTTCTTTATCTATCCCTACTCTGCAACACATGCGTATATTAGATATATGGCCTATGCCAGGAACATCATAATCTTACCCCACCTTTCCAATGGATTGGGGGATTTATAAGCAAATTTATTTTTGGCCATTTTTACAGATTTTCTATTCCTACCACTCTTAGAGTCAACAGTGACAACATGCCCTGAAATCCCCTGCTTTCCTGGCCTCAGAGAGCTTCCAATCTAAACGAAGCAAAACACAAAACAAGGTGATAATAGGGCAGTAGGAAGCTGAGGTGATATTTTGTATAAGCTATTTTGCTCCTCTTCTTCTTGCCCCTCAGTCTAATTCTGCTTAAGCACAGGCCAGTTTTGTCTTTTCAGGACTTTTCAGAAAGCACTACATACAGTGAAATCCTAGGGCTGTAAATTGAGCATAATCATAAACAAGAGTATCATCAGGTTTTTTCAGCTGTCAATTAATGCACAGAGAAAACTTTGTAAAAAGTATTTTATTACTATGAATAATCTAAAACCTAGTAAACAGCAGTTTTAGGTCTATTGGTGTGCTTCGTATTGATGTTTACCTCTATTGCTGTTATACATATTGAAACAATATTACACTCTTTAAGACATTACACATAATATTTGCACTTGTATATGCTGGGATGCACACATGCAAACATAGTCACACTTATCTTTCAGAAGTGGGTTTTCAGTTTGTATTATGTAACTGTAACGATGTGGGTGCTGGGTGCTGGAGTGATGAAACCACCTCTTCTGGCTACCACCTGAGCCCTACTTTGACTTCTCAGGTCAGGGCCCCACCCTATTATCTTTCCTGTCATGCCTTGATGTTATAAATTGACAGGGAGGCTGCCCCTAGAGGGAAAAGAGGGTTTGGGATGGTATGCCCTTGTCTGAGTTGAGGTCCCCCTGGACTTGTCCCACTTTACTCTGGTTGGCCCCTGACCCTAGGCCCACTATCCCATGACCACAAGCTCCTGGCTATAGCCTTGAAGTTCTTGGCCACCTGGCCCCTGCTTAGGCCTTTGTGGGCTCTGGGCTTCTTCGCCCCTGGTCTCACCCTCTGTGGGTCTGGGCTTGCACCCCTGGTCTCTGCTGACCTACACCAGAGTCCTTCTGGCAGTAACAGCGTCTAGGATCTGGGGTGTCCCTGGGCATCCTTTTGAGTGGCCTCTTCTACCGCTAAAGCTACAACCTGGTCCTTCAGTATAAATGAAAACTAAGAACGCGAATGTCTGCTTCAAACCCAAAAGTTCCCCTCTTGAGGTTAATCTTTCCCTGTGGAAGCACTTGCCCAAAGTGTTGGAGGTATTTATCTGCTCCTGGTTCGCCTTTCCCGCAGCTCTGAGTGCATCCAGGCAAGCATGCGGGTACACTTCGCAGCATCTCAAAGGCTTTTAAGTTGCTGCAAAACACATGTGGCACTTGTGAAAAGGCTCTCTGTGCTGCATATTTGCTATGTGGAGGCAAAATTAGATATCAGGAACTCCGTAACAAAAATGCAGCAAAAAGAAAAGTGAGGTGGTGCACATGACTGCAGCATATGCTGCCTGAAACTCGAGTCTGGCCAGCCAGAGCCACACTCTGCACACCTGGTTCATCACCACTGTAGCCCCAGGAGGCCCTGAGGTCCCCAGATGAGGCTGGTGGGGCCAACCTAGGTTCTGGTCCCAGCCTTCCTTATCTCACCTGGGGCAATCTGTTGCATGCCAGAGCACATGTGCAGGGGCATTCCCCAGGAACAAGTAGCAGCAGCACAACCATGTGTCACTGATGTTTGTCCCAGGGGAAACAAATGAGCGTGCTCATCTGGACACACTGAGTTGTTCCTCTGCTTCCCAGAGCCCTTGTTCTGGGCTCCCCGGCCTGGTTTCTGCCTGGATCTCTGCCACTTGCAGCTTCTAGGGCCAGACTGCACCTCTGGCTTAGGCCTTGTGCTTACAAGTTCCTTCCTGGGTCCCCTGACCCTCCACTTCCACCCCAGGCCTGTCAGTCACTGCTTACATCTGGGCTGAGTGACCTCCCTGCCTGTGTTAGCTTGTCCCAGGGGTTTGGGAGGGCTGGTTACCCCTGGGCTCCTTCCCTCTTTTAGCAATGGGGAAGGGGTCTATATATACTAACCTATATAATATGTTGTGCATCTTTCCTGATTCTTCAGAGCTTGAGAAAAATGGCAGCATTTCAATGCTTTACAAGACCTCCAGAACCCTGTCAGCAAACAAGCTGCCAAGCCTTAGCAGCTCCCTGGCCCACAGTTACTGGTAAAAACAAAAATCTGTACTTTGTCGTAAAGAAGTAGGGCTAGAAGGGACCTCCACAGGGCATCTAGTCCAAGCCCCTTCCTGAGGCAGGATCACCATCAACCATCACACAACCACAGGATATAACACCCTAACCTGCTACAGGTAAAGCAGAGGGACCACCATCATGGGCGAGGGATCTCTGACAAGGGGATATCAGTATTGGGATCAGGCTGTAAAATACTGATTCCCTGGATTTCTGTAAAGAGCTATCTTTCCCCATAAGCCCAGTGAAGCCCAGTGAGAATGTACAAACCTTCACTCACTCAGATGTGCCCTGTTCTCTCTTTCAGTGAAGGCCTGGGCACGCAAACAAATTACTCCAGTATAACAAAAGCAGGGATTTATAGTGCAGCATTTGTTCTGTGTAACTGCCCCTGTGCACACTCTTGCCATGCAGTACATGAAGACTAATTTGCAGCAGTTTACTCTCCTTTTGCTGAGGGTGAGCTGTCATTTTACCACAGGCTAAGAGCATCTAGTTCATGGATGCACGTCCTGAGACAGGCTCTCAGTTTAGAGCTGTCAGCCAGTAATTGACTGTTAATGCCACAGGTCCTATGGCCTCCTGAGGTGAACACTGCCTTCACTCCCCTGTGGGGGTCCACAAGATGCCCTGCAGAGCACCCTGGAGAGCAATCACCAGTAAACAGAGTGGGCACCTGCAGTAGGCACCTGCAACTGGGACTCAATCCTCAGAGCAACCACATCCCTCAACCCCATGTCAATTAACTCCTGTGTCCACAGAGCTGGGTGCAATTCTTCCATTTGTAAAGCATGCACATATATATGCACACACAAATGTACATGAGAGTACTCAGATTGGCTCAGGTATCAGAGGGCACCTGGGCATGACCAACCAGGAAGACTACCCCCAATAAACCCTTCCACTACAGCTTCAGAAACTATCACTGAGCATGCCCAGAACCTCAACACAGCTGGGTGTTTCTGGGCCTTTGTCCTGGAAGTGTCCCCCTGCTCCTCTCTTCCCCCCACTTCCCCTGATCTCAGCATTTCAGCTGATGTCTATGTCTCCTCTCTGGGGCTTCCCCCTCTCTTTCTTTGAGCCAAAGTCAAATGTTATTGTATGAGACACAGGACAAAAGCTCAGGAAGGCTGTGGAATTACTGATGAGGAAGGATGAGGTGTTTCTTGAAAAAATGGGTTTGTGTTGCATGATTGCATTCTTCTTAACCCGTCCCTAATAGATGAGCTATCTAGTCTGGCTTTGACTTGCTGCAGTGATATAAATTCATAGTTTCTCATGGTAGTTTGTTTGCTGCTGAGCTATGCTTTGTTAGAAAGCTTTTCTTAATTCTTTAATTACATTTTTCTTTTGCACTTGAAATCTTTCACTTAGCACAGTAGCTTAATCAGCCACTACCCTTTCTAAAATCTTTTTTGAAGACAAATAATGTCTTCCCTCGGACATCTTTTTTTCCTTGATTTCTACCTCTGAACTTCTCTTCATAAATTCTAATTTTCCAGATCATTTACAAATGCTTTCTTCTCCTCTGAGCTTTCTCTAATTTGTCTGTCTTCAAAAAATGTAGCACCCAAATCTCAATGAGGAGCTACAGGAGGGTAAGCAGTGATTAATTTAAACTGATATTGTTATGAAGAGCTAATATAGCATGTGCCTTTTATGGAACAGTGAGATGTTAACACACAAAATACATTCTACTACAACTGCTCCCCCCAAACATTTTCTGACAGCCGCCCAAACTTAACAGAAACAAGAGAAGAAATAAAGTGTAAAAGAGAGTCGGAAACTTATGGGTGGGGAGAAGGAAGAAGGTAGAAGAATTAGAGAATTAATCAAGATCAAGAAACTATCAGGGATATAGTTCCTTCTGCTTCTCTATAACCACAACCTTGGAAAGTATGAAAAAGGAATCAGATAGTGAAACGTTTGGAAAGGAAATGGAGGAGAAATGTAGATGACAAAGTAGATGGAAGTAGAAAACTGATTATTTGGATCAGTTTGAACCTGAATAGGGACTATAAGTAATGATACAGGCTGATTGTAATTTGAATTTACTAATTTTCTCCTCCCTAGAACTTCTGTTTATGTATGGGAGATTTCTTCTATTTTACGTAAGTATATTTGTTCATTGCTTTACAGTATGGAGTGTCAGTTTGCATGGAAAAATTGCCTTAAAAATGTAATTGTAGGTCTTCATGTTTATTTCTTTCAGTTGTTGTGTTCTCATGTGTTCTCATTTTAAGTACTAACCCTGAAAACTCAGCCAAGCCCTAAAGGTTTCACCAGCAAAATTATGGTCCTGTGGGGCAAATTAGAATCTCAGTTATACACCCACCATTGTCCTTAAATTATGCCCTTGGTGACACTGTGCAAACTGCCTGATTGCACCTAAGTATATAATTATGCTGATGATGAACAAGGTGGAATAGAATCCAGTAGTATAAGGCTAACAGAAGAGCAAATCAGTTTAAAAAAAAGATTACTGAAGTTTAGAGACAGGGGTCTTAAAGCTGAAACCTTTATTTGGAAGAGAGGGGGCATTTTGGGCAGTTACTTTGCAAAGAAAAACTACCCTTTTATATTTTTCCTCATTGAATGTACTAATGCTAGTACCTTATTTCTCAAATTAGCCATGATCATATTGTATTTTTAGTCTTTGTCCAAAATATTTCTAGTCCTACCCTGGTTTGTATCACTTCTGAAAATACCCTTCATTCCACTCTCTGATTTCATAGTTAAACAGGATTTTGCTGAAGTCCAGATGTTTCATATTTTGTTTCCAAATGCCTTTCATCCATTAGTGAACTTTACAGATTGAGACTCAGGTCTTATGTGACCTTGACTTTTTCATGTCTAGTATTTGATCTGTGATGCTTCCAGGTACTTAGATGTCATATAACTCATACAAAGTCCTAATCACTTTGATATTTAGAACTCTTGGCAGAGGTGATATTTTTTATTATATCAGCTAGACAGTTGCAAAAAAATATATTTATTTGCAAGCTTTCAGGCTCATGCATCCTTCTTCAGGCAAAGGAGAATGCACAGATCGTAACACTTCTCCCACGTAGAAATGAAACTTCATATTGCACAGGAGAATAAAAATATGTTATAGATGAGCCTATAACATCTGGACATTCTCCTTTGCCTGATGAAGGGTGTGTGAGCCCAAAAGCTTGCAAATAAAGAATTTTTTTTGCAACTATCTAGTTGGTCTAATAAGAGATATCACCTCTGCCAAGAGTTCTGAATATTTTTGCCTGTAGACCAACATGGCTAAAACCTGTATCCATAATCACTTTGATGCATGTGTAGAAAATTCTAGTGTTTATTCAGCATGTTTACAATATCATCTTATGATGGATCAGTTGCTAAATGGGCTTGTTACAAAGGCAAAGGGAGATGCATTGCAGGGGTTTCATTCAGTTGCTGGGTGGCAAAGGGTATTGCTACACAGGACCCTTAGGGCATGTTTTATTTAGATCTTGTAAGTTTTAGCATGACATATTAAAAGTTAAAATGTGTTCTGAGCACTTGCACAGTAATGTTTGCTATGATCTCTGATACAATCTCTAGCTCACTGATTGTTGGTTGCAGCCCTAACACCACAACTGAGTCTTGAATCAGCTTCTGTGCCGCCTAGGAGCTGAAAACAATAATAATCTGATTGTTGGTCCCAGCCTGGGGACTTCATAGAACTGGTTCAAGACCCTGGGCCCCATTTTTGCAGCTTCTAAAATGCATGCTTGCACCATACCAGAGCTGGATCAAGAATCTGCTATAATGCCAGGGCTGGGACTGACAGACACCACATGAGGGGTGGTTGAGACTCCAGTATGATCCTAAGGCTGAGACCAACAATCAAGTGATTTGAAGTCCCAGCCCTGGGACCACAGATTGCTTGTATTATCTCCATGCAACTGTCAGATGATCTCAGAACATACGCTATTTAATAGGATCTGGAGATACTCCTTATACAAAAAGTCCTACCTTTACTATGATAGATTTAATAGATTTTATAGACGTTAGGGCTGGAAGGGACCTCGTGAGATCATCAGGTCCATCCCCCTGCCCAAGGGGCAGGAAGTCAGCTGAGGTAAGGTGACCCTAGCAAGATAAATATCCAGGCATTTCTTAAAGGTATCCAGAGTAGGTGCTTGCAGCACTCCTGAGGGGAGTCTATTCCAGACTTTGGAGACTTGGACAGTAAAGAAGTTCTTCCTTATGTCTAGTCTAAAATGCTCTTCCAGAAGTTTACTAGACCTTGTCTTCCCTCGGGGAGCCTTGGTGAAAAGACGTTCTCCCAGTTCCTGATGCACACCCCTTATATACTTGTAGCTTGCCACCAAGTCCCACCTGAGCCTTCTCTTCTCTAGGTGACTTGGTGGCAGCCTAAAAGTATATAAGGGGTGTGCATCAAGAACTGGGAGAATGTCTGTTCTCATAGGATTACACTTAGCATGTGTTTTACTGCTTTAATGCATGGTCGCTTGCATTTTAAGTGCAGATACCATTCCTAAGTGGAATGTGCAAGAAGACCCAAAGTGCATGTTTAAAAAGAAAATAATGTTTTTAAAGAGTAAGAGTATACCTTCGGACCAGATCCGATGGGAAGCTCTTTAACCTTGCTCATCTCAAAACAAAAATGAAATCCTGAGAAGTTTTTGTTGTGAAATGCTCTTTGCTGATGATGCAGCAATTGTTAGTCATTTAGAAGAAGGACCGCAAAATCTTATGGATTGCCTTTCTCGTGCTGGTGAGGGTTTCGGTCTGACTATTAGCTTAAAGAAGATGGTAATCGTGGGTCAACAAGTTGACCACCCTCCCAAAGCTAGAATAAATAATAAAAGCCTGGAAGTGGTTGAAAAAAATCACTTACTCAGGCTCCACCATCTCACAAACTCTTAACTTGGAAGCTGAAATTAATGCTCTCATTGGAAAGAAAAGCAACGCCATGGCTAAACTTCAAAAGAGAGTTTGGAAAAACAGAGCGCTCACTCCATCAACAAAGATGTTTACAGCATTTGCATACTTTGTTCTCTACTGTATGGCACTGAAACATGGACTTCCTATGCTAAGTATCCATCTTCGATGTCTCTACTGTATCCTGGGCATAACATGTTGTGACAAAATCTCCAACTTCGCTGTTCTGGAATGGGCCAGGATTCCAAATATGTTCAAACTCCTGAGACAGAGACACCTCCATTGGTTATGACATGTGAATTGTAGGAGTGAAGGCTGAATCCCCAAGGACATACTCTACGGTGAGCAGGGCATTGGTAAATGTCAACTTGGACAGTCCAAGCTCCATTTTGTTGATGTCTGCAAGAAAAATCTTCATGAATTGCGCATTGATGGCCAATGCTGGGAATCAATTGCTTCAGGCCACTGCAAGTGAAAAGCCACCATGAAGCAGGGCCTACATCGCTTCAAGATGGAGAGGGCCAATGATGAGCTAGAAAAGAGGCATCAGAGGCAGGCAAGACAAAACAGTCTTCAGCATGCCAGTGCAAGCTTAACTGAGTTTGTATGTGCAACTTGCCAGAGGGTCTGCTTGTCGCACATTGGACTCCCCAGCCACTCAAGAAGCTGCGGTGGTACCTGGCAACTCACCAAAGTCGCAATCTCCATGGTCTCCTGAGACCAATGGCTGCCAATGATGAAAGTCTTTAACAAATTCCAAATATAAAAGAAAGGGCCTATATTGAACACTATATGCTGCAGACTGGATGCAGAACCGTTCCAACTAGGGAGCCTTTTAAAGATTGTTCAGGTGTGACAACAGTGGCCAATCACTGCTAGAATCTTTTGCCACATCAACATCTTAAAAAACAAACTTAAAAGACAGAGCTTGCTGTGACTGTGGCTGAAACTAGAGAGGTGGGTTGGATGTTATTTTCGAATGCCTGGTATGGTTGCGTAAGCATTTGAACTAGTGCAAGGTGTATTATTAATGAGAGAGATTTTTGCTGAATTAAATTTTATGGGTCAAATTTGTCCCATAAAATTTGTGGCCACTTCTGCACACTAGGGATGGATTTAAGCCTATGTTTGTATTTCATTTTTTTTTATGAATCATTTCTAAGAGCCAGCTAACGTGCCGAGGGGAGCATTTTCTCAATGGAGTCCTCATGGTAAGGAAAGGCTTCAGTTTAACGTCCAGAACTTTCTCTATCAGGTTTCTCCCCCACTTTTAGGAAATAACTTTATTCCTTTTTTTTAAACTAATATTTATTAGAATTACCCAGGGAGTACAGAGATTAAATAAACCACATCCTGCATCTTGTTGCCCCTTGCTTTGCTGTTACAATTTGGATAATTCTTCTTGGCTAATTTTTTTTCTTTATTGACTAGGTTTTGTAAAGTATCTTTGGGTATCTATTTAATATTAGCTGACGCCTTCATCCCCAAGGTTTTCTGCACTGCCTTTCAGCAGACTGCTTTACAGAAAGGTGATGGTGATATCAGTTTTCAAAAATAAAGAAAACCAAAAAAGAGCTGGAAGCTAGAATGCTTTGTATGAAAGTCTCGCCTCCTGACCCGAGCTGACTGAGACCTTTTGCTGTCAATCAAGACTAGATTTGCCTATATATATATATATGTATATATATATATACATGACATATATACATGACAAATGTACATGAAATATATATAATAATTATAAATATAAATACAAAATATAATTTCCATGTACATTTCATATGTATATGTCACCAGACCAAATGAGGGATGCGGTCTCTCTAAATTCTTTATTCACTAGGAATTCTAATAAATATCTATGGAAAAGAAAGTTTTTCCCAAATCTGGAAAGGAAACTTGATAGAGAATATTCTGGAAGTTAAAATGAAGCCTTTAATTACCAAGAGGACAGTGTGCAAGAGAGTTCCCCTTCGCACATAAGCTGGTTATGACAAATGATTCATAACACGGAACTAAAATAAAAAACACGGGCCAAAATCCATGCATGGTGTGCAGAAACTGCCAAGAATTTTATGGGACAACAATATATATTGCAAATTTTCCAGAAACATTTCAGATTTTGGAAAACTCTTTAGTTAAAATTGCACTTCCTTCCCCACACCCCTACTTCCCCCCTCCTAACTCTAGGCTATTCTAATATATGCCAGTGGCTGCTCTAGTTCTTGGAGCAGTGGTTCAGAAGTGCAATGGTCTAAGTTCCCTGGCACATATTTGTTTAAAGCTGCAGTGGGATGTGATTCCCACAATCTTGGCTCCTTCCATATCACTTATACATGACGGAAGGCATGATTTTGGGATTAGGGAAGAGATCTCAGATGTACTTTTTACTTGCCAGCACAGGGAGCCAAGGATCACCAGCCAGGGCTCCCCCTGCACTTTTAAGTCTATAGTTGGATGCCTACAGGTCAGGGACCAGAGTAGACAATCAGCTGAGTGTTATATGAAAAAACCCTGGTCATACCCTTTCAGCCTCCACTCTCTGCCACTGTGTGACACAGGATACTGGGAAAATGGACCTATGGTCTGACCCAGTAAATGGAAATTCTTATGTTCTTACATTTTTACATTATATGTATAACATTTTTATGGCTGGCTTGCAGTTTTATGGTACCTTATGTTGGGTGCACATGTAGCACCATTGGCATTTTTGCCATGATTACCATGTTAATCATGGTATAAATGTAACATATAGTGCAGGCCTAAGGTTACTTGTACGCCCCTTCTGGGCCAGACCTCTATGTTGTTCCTTTAAAAAGACCCATTACAGAATCTTAGCCCTTAAAGGTTTTGTCCCAATTGTGCTCTCACTGATAGGAGTGATACCAATGTCTTTCCCTTGGGCTGTAAACCCAAATAATTTTGAATTATAGAAGTAGTTCACAGTGGGCATGGCTGCATGAGATGCTTTACTGCACGGTAGGCTGATCTGGGGAAGTGTGGGCTGTTGAGCCTCAGGGTTCCGTACCATGTTCTCAGCTGCAACCAGAGCACCACGGCAATCAGCAGCAGCAGGGCATAGTGGGTCAGACACCCCTTAGTGCACTCAAGCAGCTTGTTGTGGTATAGCCAAGGGACTCTCAGCAGGGGCATGCTCTGGGAACAGGCCACATGCGGTGGTGACCCTGCCCCAGGCCACCTCTGTGAAGAGACCCACTGGAGGGAGGGCTGCAGCATCATCAGCTTTGTGTACAAGTTGGGCGGGAGCCCTGAACCCCACCCAGTGTAGGCCTGGTGCATAGGAACAAACTGGGTTGCAGGAGGAAAAGTGGGGGAGTGGGTCCAGAGCAGCCATGGGAGCTGCTGCCAGGAGCCAGCCCTGGCCCAGCCTGGGGAGGAGATGGGGAAGGCAAGCTGCCTGTGGCAAGTGCAGAATGGGCCAACTGCTCCCATGGAGGGTTTGGGGATGGAGGGCTCAGCCAGTGGCCATCTGTGGCAGGGCATACCTGGCCAACTTGCCATGGTTCCTAGACACTTGTGTGCACATGACTCCCAATCTGAGGTCGGGCAGCACATAGCCCCTTGGTATAGTGTTTATTATCTCTGAAGTGTTGCAAACTCTCACAAAGAGCCTCTCTCTCCTGGGTCTGGAGGTCCAGCAGCTGCACACAGGGGAGAGCCACTTGCCGCTGCCAGGGATGCACCCTTAGGGATTCCATGAGCCTCAGCCAGTGCCCTCTGCATGTACCACCTCCACCAGCAGTGTACATAAGACTATACCCTCCTGCTGAACTGGCTGATCACTGTGGCAGATGAGTAGCTGGCAGGCTCATGGGCCTGATGTGCCTAGGATGTTGCACATGAGCGGGAGAGGGACTGGGAGGACCAGGTGTTCCAGGAGAGGCTCCTGGCCTTCCAGAAGAGGCATATTGCCCTCCTTGAGAAGATGCTGGAGGTGCAGGAACAGCAGGCCGCTATGGTAGCCCAGGCAGTGAAGGCCACGGAAGAGGACTGCCAGGTTCTAGACACCATCCTGGCCTTGGTGGTCACCTTCATATTGCCCACTGTCCATCCCTGGCCCCACCTGATTCCTGGGAACTGCCCGCAGCCCAGCCCCAAGTGGGCTTGGACCAGGTTGCAGCACCACCTGCAGTGGCTAGGGCCTCCTGCCGCTGCACCAGGTCCCCCAGCAGATGGGCCCTTTGCTTGGGCCGCCCCCCACTGCTTGCCCATCTCCATGTGGCCCCTGACTAGGAGTTGCCTTCAATGGGGCCAACAATGCATGTGGGCCCTGCTGTCCCTGGCACCATGATGAAGGAAGGGAGCCAGGAGTGCAGCCAGAACAAGGGCTGCCCTTGCTCTTGGGCAAGCCCCCAACCCAATGGCATTGCCATGGTATCTGCATCACCCATGGTGCGACCAGAGACTGGGATGCTGGGCACCTGTCCCTGAGATCTGCCCTGTAGGTGCCTCCACATCACTCTCTGCCCCTGCTGCCCCCAGGAGGGGACATAGCACAATGTAAATAGTTTGCATGGGGAAGAGGGTGCTTTGTTGGTGGTAGGGTCTGTTGTTGGGGAGAGAGGGTGGGATGGAGTCCATGTTTGGGATGGAAATAAAGAATGTTTCTGGAAACTGTCCACATTGAGCATGGTGTTAGGGGTGCATTATGGGCCTCGGGTCCAAGGACATGGAGCCAGGTGCCCTACAGAGTGAGGATGCAGGAGGAGGAGGTCCACCAGCACCTCTCGTACATGGTTCCCTGGCCCCTGCTGCTGGGTATGCAGCTCAACCAGGGCCTTGGTTGTGGTGGGGGTGGGGACAGCCTGGAGCTCCCCCCAGGCCTTGCAGATGTTATTCACTACACAAGCTGCAATGATAACCCAGGGAATGTTGACCTTAGTTACTGTGAGGTGAGCAGTGAGAGTGCACCAGCATCCCTTCAAGTGGCCAAAGGCATAATCCACCAGTGTGCAGCTCTGGCGCAAGTACCTGTTGAAATGTGCTTGGCATGGGGTAAGCTGGCCAGTGTAGGGCTTCATGAACCAGGGCAGGAGTGGTTAGGCAGGCTTCCTGATGAGGAGGAGTGGGACGGTTATGTTGCCCAGCTGCAGGTCCAGAACACTTGGCTCAAAGCACCTGCTCTTCATCAGGGATGGAAGGGCAATTCTGGAAGACTCAGGTATTGTGGACACTGCCAGCCCAGTCAGTGCTGATGTTTCTTAAGGCACCCTGGTGGTCCACTACAAACTACTAAATACAACTGAGTGGAAGCCCTGCCAGCTATAGTATGGGCAGTTCCCCCAGAGCAGGCAGATGACAAGGATGTGTCATGTCCAGAACTGCAATGCACCGCAGAAAGCCCAGGGCTCAGAATCCCACCACCACCTTCACGGTGTTGTTGTCTGGATCAGCACATCTTAGAAGGTGCGATAGACCTCCAGGACAGTCCCCATGGTGGTCATCTTGCCCACCCTAAAGAGGTGGCCAATGTACCACAGGCTGGCAGGCATGGCAAGAGGCTCCTCGTGTAGATGCCTTCCCATGGTTGGCTTACTTTGCAGTAAGCGTAATGCGCATTAATACTACACGTAGACATGCCCAGTAAGTGATTTGGGTAAAACTGATAAACAGTTCCTCATGGCTTTCAAAGGATTTTTTTAAAGATGTGCATTCCTTTATTTTTCTTTTCTGTGCTCCAATTTCAATTGTATTATGTTGTGCAAAGGAAGCCCAAGCATTTTATAGACTAGTAGTACAGAGTAATTTAGAAGAAAATGAAGTGTGAATTCTATAAGTAGTTGCAACAAGGATGATTAATTTACAATGAATTTCTCTCCCCATGTAGATATAAAAGTAAATGTTCTGTGAGCATTTGGCGGCACTTTACATACAGTTTTACGCTATTTATTAAAATGTGCTTTATCTTGTAGTTGAGATTCTTAGGGCACAAGCAAGCATTCACCACACTGAGTCTAAGTGTAGGTGGTTTACTTTAAGTTGCCTACACCTGGACCAGGAGAGGATGTGTGCAGCAGTTCACTCTGCCAGGAGCATAGTGTACATGCATTTGCCACTTCCAGGAGCTGCACAGGTTAACTTGAGGTGGTGGGGGAAGGGGGGAGGGGTGGGCAGGAAGGATGAGAGGGGCGGGCAGGTCCATAGGTGGGGTTAGTGGCTCCATGGGCCATAGGCGCTGCCCAGCTGGAGGGCTAAAAATTGCCCTGTCAGGGCTGGGTGGGGATGCAGGGAAAGCACATCCCTCAGGCCTGGAATGAGTGACTGGGCTTTCCCATCCTTGGGGTTGCTGTGAAAGCATAGATATTTATGAGATTAAGTTAACCCATTCCCAGATCAGGTTGACCCAATTTTGATCTAAGTCAATGCACCCAGGGCCTTGTCGCACGTTACATTGTGAGCTGCCCAAAAGTTGATCTATGTTAGTGCTAGCTCATGTTTGGAGTAGTTACACATTCAAACCAGCAGGGGCATTGAGGACTGAAAGGTAAGAATCCCCTCCCTTTCACTCCCATTCTGAGCTTCCCCTGTACCCCCAACCCTCGGACCCCAGGGCTCCCCCCTGCTCTCCCCCACCTCCTTCTCCCCTGTGCCCCTGGCTAACTCTTTCAGCTGCTGGTGCTGTCTTTGGGGAGGAGCCATGGAAGGGGAGACCCCTGTCCTGGCCCCTGCTGCTATCGCTGCTTGTCTGCCACTTTTTGGGCTGAGCCCAGTTCAGAGAGCAGCATCAGCAGTGGCAGTGGCAAGGACTGGGCAGCAGGATTCCCCTTCCCTGCCTACCCTTCTGGGACAGCACTGGCAGCCAAAAGTAAATGGGGGGGGGCAGGGGAGTGAGCAGGGTTCTGGGGTGCTCAGGGAGAGCAGGTCTATTCTGGGAAGGGAGTGGCAGAGAGCTGATCAGGGCTGGTTAGGGATGGGGGTGGCAACCTAAGTGCAGAGGAAGGGTGGGGAGTGGGTCTGATGCAGGCCAGTCGGGTAGTGGGGGACAGATGAGGTGTTCACATTAATGTGTAGCCTAGGATGAGTACACTTTAGTGTAATATGAGCTGGGTAACAGATCATAGATAAAGCTAAGCTGGATTGGCATAACTTTAAACCACTTAAAGAAGGCTTAAAACTAATTTTGCATGTTAATATGCAGACAGTCCCAAGATAAGACCTCAGGAGCCACCCAAAATTAACATGTAGCAAGGCTCCTACTCAGATGCACTATTTTTAACACAATTTTACCTCCTCTGAACACCTGTACAGATGGACATTTAGTTTGACCTAACCCTGGTTTGGTCTATCTAAATGTAACAGCTGTACATACCCTTTGGGTACATATGAAATTAGTACTACATGGGTTTACTCCACAGTAGTTTACTGTGGAGATCCCTGGGGACTGGAAAAGTGCCAACATTGTGCCCATCTTCAAGAAGGGCAAGAGGGAGGACCCGGGCAAGTATAGGCTAGACAGCGTAACTTCTATCCCAGTGGTGTCCCTCAAGGGTCCATGCTTGGTCTGGTGCTTTTCAACATCTTTATCAATGATTTAGATGCAGGGGTGAAGAGCTCACTGGCCAAGCTTGCAGACGACACCAAGTTATGGGGGAGCGTGGTCATGCCTGCAAATAGGCTTCAGATATAGGCAGACCTGGACAGACTGGGGAGGTGGGCGAATCGGAACCAGATGAGGTTCAACACTGAGAAGTGTCAAGTGCTCCAGTTGGGGGAAAATAATCCCCAACATACCTACAGGCATGGTGGCAACAGTTTGACTTGCACCGCAGCCAAAAGGGACCTAGGGGTAATAATTGACCATCATATGACCATGAGTAGTCAGTGCGATGCTTTAGCCAGCAGGGCAAACAACACTCTGGCATGCATTAACCGATGCATCTCATGTAAAACCAAGGAAGTGATTCTTCCTCTTTTCTCAGCATTGGTGAGACCACAGCTGAAGTACTGCATCCAGTTCTGGGTGCCACACTTCAACAAGGATGTGCAGAAACTTGAGAGGGTCCAGAGAAGAGCCACCTGTATGATCAGAGACTTTCATGGCAAGCCATATGAGGAAAGGCTGAGGGACTTGGGCCTCTTCAGCCTAAAAAAGAGAAGGTTGAAAGGGGATTTGTTAGCAGTTACCGCTATATCAAGGGAAAAAAAATCAAAGGCTTGATGAACAAATGTTCACCAGGGCACCGTTGCAGATGATCTTGCGAAGTCCCTTCCGGGCCCTAACCATCTATGACTCTATGAATCTACTACCTGCATTTGCAGGTAGCAAATTCACCATAGAGTAGACTAATTGACTGCACAGTAAGCATCTGCAAGTGCAGACGGTGATGCTTTGCTGAGCAGTAAATTACTGTGCAGTAAAGCATGTCATGTAGATGCACCCTTTGTCTATATTCTCCTGATGGTTTCTTTGTTTGATTTTGTATTTCCTGTAGAGCCATTTTCAGCTCCCACTGAGGGCACTTACCAACTTCCTGGTTAGACTTCCTTGAGAGAATAACAAGAGTTTGACACCTAATTCTGTTCATCTCCTTTCAAAATCCCAATCTCCATTTACAATGTCAAATCCTGAAAGGATATATGGAGGTCCTTATTTTGGAACTATTTATATACAAGTTGAGCAAGGGTATATCTGTTTGCAGGATCAGAACCAAATGGATATTTATTAAAAATGTTCATATTTAGATCTAATGATAAATGACATTTTTTAAAGACCATTTTACTTAAATGCAATGAGGTATCCTTGATATTTAGCCATTGACTGAACCTGAACTTTTAGCTTTGACACAAGCTTGGATTAGCCAGCAGGTCCTAAAAATAAAATGTGCTTCATCTATTGTGAATCATTTCCTTTTTAGTAACTCATTGAGTAAGGCTTTTATATCTTACTTAGGGCCATATTTACAATTCTTGCCACTTTTTAAATCTGTTGTGTTGGCACTTTACTTCCTGGATAACACTGGTTTCATTGTCTCCAAATTGTTAGTGTAAATATTCTAACTTGAATAAGCCAAATGTAGGTGTATTAATCTTCCTAGTGCCAATGAAGCAAGTCTGGCTAGGGGCAATTTAACTCAGCTCTCAGAAATAATCTTTGTTTTAAAATGAAATGTAAAAATTTCAACCTTCCATGGCCCACATAAATTTAAACGTGAAAACATCTACACATAGCCCTATGGCCTGTGTCTACATGTGATCACTGACTATGTCACTGTAGCAGTGTGTTCCCCGGGAATAACATGCTGCTACAGTGACATAGTGGCAAAATCTACCCATATGCCATGCACATGGCACAATAACTGCTCGTACTGCACCATGCTTTAGTACTTCCAAAAGGTGCCACAACAACGCTGCCATATGGCGATGTGTAAATGCTCCCTATGTACATGTAATCTCTTTTAGTAAGGCTGCTTATGAGGGAACCCATTTCAACTTGTGGGAACTTCAACTATGAATTTCCTGACTTATGTGTGATTAAAAAGCTCACATCTAGCTTCACAGTAGCAGAGGATGTGACTATACTCTTTAGTTCCAAGCACAGAACCAGATTCTTGCTTTCTTTAATGGAGAACAAATTCTATGTCTGGCAGAGGAGCACAGACCTTACCTTGCCAAGACCACATCGAGCAAAGGATTTAAGGACTTAATTTTTAATCCTATAGTGGTTCTATTGAAACATTGCGATAAGTCCTATGCTTACAGGAGTATACTTGTGTTTTTAACTGTATGTGGGATTAAGTTCTTTCCTGGATCATGGCCAAATGTCCCTGTCCTGTATGCAGCTGTTACCAGAGAGAAAGGGCAGCCTGGAGACAGGGCATTGGGCTGGAGCTGGAAAAAAAGTTTGCTTCTCAGCTCTGCTATAGATGTTACTTGTGAATTTTAAGTCAGTCAGTTAGTCAGGACCTGATCATCATGAACTTTTGTTGGTGTCAAAATTCATTTTGAACATTTTTAGGAATACAGGATGCTTAGTTGCTTCCAAGAGTTATCTGGAATTTGACAGGCCCCAAGATTCCTCTCTTCCTCAGGTTCTGCATCCATCAAGTGTGAATGATGGCATTGGAGAGATGGCAGAACACCACAGAAAAGACTTTAAAATAATATTTGGAAAAAAAGAAAAGATATGAAGGAATAGTCTGGGTAACTCTTTTTGTATGCAATAATATTTGACTTCCCTGATTCGCATTCATTATAGGGCACATGCATCAATATCTGTCCTAGAAGTACGCGGCAGCTTTCTATAAGCATTTCATTGTTGCCCTACAGTGTCCACTCTCTGTTACAGAAGTGCTGTGGAAGGTCAGTTTTGCTTTGTTTTGGGGAGAGAGCAATTCCCATTAATTGGCAGGAGCAGTCCTCCTCTTAATGAAACAAAATCTGACATCCCCTTTCCTTAGGATTTAGGCAACCAGCTTGAATGCATTACACTGTTATTTGGCACTAAGAACAGAGAATGCCATGGCTGCAGCTTCTTTCTGGGCAACAAAACAAGGTGAAGAAAAGATTGTGCCAATTCTATATGAATCATTTGTAGGTTGTATGCAGAGATACACAGGCAGTTTCAGGTATATAAACTCCACTTAACATACAAAGATCTGTGCTGCTAAAAGTAACTGCTTCTTTCTCCTTTTATTTGAAATCAAAGAACATTGTGTTTTTCCTATGTTCTTGAAACGAATATGCACACATGGTATATATCATATTATATAATTCTTACAGACATAAATCATCATTATTTACATTGGAAGTAGCCCACCCATCTCGACAAGGCCAAACTATTGCACAAGATCCACAAAGGAAAATAATAATGGAGGAAGTTTTAGTCTTTATTGTAACAGTAACTTCACAAGTCAGCAATTCAGATACTAATAGTTATGATGGCAGCAGCATAGGTCAAATTGTTCTAGGTCCGAGAACAGGGAAGGCTGGAAGTAACTCGACTGGAATTGTGGGAGTTGCAGTATTGTGACATCATCAACACCAATGTAACACTTTTATGTAATACTTCTCAAAAATACCTCAAAATCCTACTCAGAATTCCAATCAACACTTCACTTTGTCCACCAGTCACTTCTGGAATGAAAGACAGCAGATCTAACCAAAGATTGATACTGTAACCCAACTGAAATCCAAAGGAGTTTGGCTACTGACTTCAATGAGGCCAGGATTTCACTTCAAGACAATACGTTAATTTAGACAAACAAAGGGGCACTTCTGCAGGCTATGTAAATTCTCATTGCTGTAATGACCCTTTGATTTCACTGAGGATCTCCTCTAACATGAGGAACAGGCTTGTTTTTAAATGGAGAAATCTTAATGTAGAGATATAAATAGAGCAAGCAAGAGCTAATAGATTTGCCTTTTACAATAACAGCAATCTATTAAAAAAGGTAGTCTTTAAAATAAAAGAAAAAACTGAAAGAGAACAAATCAGTGTTCAGTTAAGACAAAAGCAGCTACTTTTAGTTCATTCATGAGTGACTGAGGCAATGTTACCTGTGTGCTTTATCAAAATGTATTAGGGATGGCTTCATTTCCGTATTCCATCTGCTTCAAGACTGCACATATTTATGCCCGATAAACAACAGGTCTTGGGGTGGACACTAGAACAATTTTTTGAAAATTACGTAATTTCTCTCTGCTTCTGGTATACGCTCCTACTGTAGACATTGCAAGCCTTTAGAAAGTTAAATGAGGCCAACAAAATTGCCAAATTCAGGCATTCAAAAAGTCACGACCCAAGTCCCAGATAAATCATGAAACTGACATAAAAATCATGAGATTTTAGAAATAATAATAATTAAATAAATGAACAATATTTAGTGGGGACACTTTATTTGCTTTTGATGTTTGAGGTTTTTTTAGTCTTCTGAAGCTTTTTGGTTGCAGTCATTATAGCTGGACTCTGTTTTTAAATGAAAACTGAAATTTAGGTAAACACATGACTTCAGGAGCTGGAGCTTTATGAAACTCCCTGAACCCCCACAGAACTTTTAATAAAATTATGTAAGTTGGCAACAGTGGATATTTCCCAGCTAGAAATATTCCAACCAGTTTTTTTATGCTGTATCTTAATAGCTATTTGTCCCAAATTTGTTTTGTTTTGTTTTTGTTGTATATTTCAGAATTGATTTGCTAATAACCTTATTTATCATGATTAAAGATGAAAAGAATTTAAGGAGGCAGGATGGAATTTCTGGCACCAAGAAAATGTCACCATTTTTATTTGTTGAAATTCTACTTGGAAATGAGTATCTATATGCAACTGCTACAATCCTGTATATGGTAGGGAAACCTTGCAACAAATTCAGTCCCTTCCTCTTGCAAAATCTGGGCAGGGGTTTGCCACAGTTGAAGGCCCTGCATTCAACATAGCATACTAGTAGATCACTTGGTATACCCTTAAGGTGCTGTGTACCTGAAATGGGTCATGGGATGATGTAGAGAAACTGAGGCGATATTCAAACTCACACTTATCTATGGAGTATGTGGTAGAAAACTATGTACCATTGTGAATGCTGATGCAGCTTGATATTTTGAAAATCTCCTTGGATATCACTAAGTGGGAGATAATTCTCTAGAAAATGGACCTATTTTGGGGTGTTCCAATGGGTTAGAGCAGTGGTTCTCAACCTTTTTAGACTTGAGTCACCCCTAGTTTGATGTGAGGCAACCCCCCATAACTTTCATGAACTGAGGAGCACCCCATTTAAAAAAATAATTAAATAATTAATTAATTTGTTATTTATTACAGTTACCCGTTTCCAGTGTTTTAGCATTCAAGCACACAGACAGGCACATACATCCTGGGAATCTGAAAACATGCAAGCACCATGTTCCCTTAGAATCCATAACAAGATAGGAACATGCAGGAACATCAGGTCACAGTGACCAGCTGTAGCTTGTTGAGTAACCCCTGGGATCCCAGTTTTGGTGGAACGACCAAATTAGAACAAGGGAATGACCGAATCAGGGTGTGTACACATGGTTTGTTTAAAGAAACAAAAGATTAGAATGACAGGGCAGAACAAGAACAGCATGATGACCATAGGAAAAAACAATCAACATTACCCAAAAATGGAATGCAAGAAAATCAATCAACATTACTCAAGTCATCAGGAGAGAAAGAATGAAAAAGGTGAGATCCTGAGGCCACCATGGGTTGAGGGCAAACTGCCGGCCCGTCTCACCTGCTCCATTGTGGGGGGTGGCACAAACCCCAACCTCCAAGGCTGCTGACATCCTTCAAGCAAGAACCATAAGGTGACACTTGCATACTAGTCAGATGTACTGTCTCCCCACGAAACTCTGGGACTGGTAATGAGCAGGATTGTGTAGGCATTTTGCTTGCGTTGCTTGCAAAATGCCTACATGAGATACTTATTGTGCAGTAGACTAATTCTACTGTGCATTAGCACATCACGGCAAAAGCCATGCTAATGTACTAATGCGCAGTAGAATTAGTCTACTGCGCATTAAGCATCATAAAAAGACCATGCCTCTTTGCTACTGCACAGTGGCTCTGGCTACTGTACATTTAGTTAGTACCTCGTATTAGAGGTGCTAAACTTAATTTGTAGTAGCAACAGCAGATTAATGCACATGTAGATGCACCCACTGTGTATCAATACAATTCACCTCTTATTGAATGGAAGGGGTCATGGTTGATCATACAGTAAGGTTGGGATCACCTGGAACAAGCTATCAGGACTGGGTCATAAATCCGCTGCCAATAATCCCCAGCATTCTTCACAGAAGAATTCAAGACAATTTGGGACGTATAGAAATCTCTCCCAGCTACTCATAGTTATCTAGGATAGCTTCAAACTCAAGAGGCACCTTTTATAAAAATCTTACTGAATAAATGTAGCTATGCTGAAGTTGTATTTCAAACTGATTACAGGTAATACAACACTTAAGCTTATGTTGTGATTCCACAGAGGTGTGGGCAAAACAGTATATGAAAACATAAAAAGTTAAAAAGGGTGTGCTGCCAAATTTTTATGATCATGTAATTTAGCTTCTGAAGCCATAAATTTAAGATGACACCTTTTAACATTCGGGCAGTAATCTGGAGAAAAAAAGAATATTTTATTTCTTCCTTATTTTCCTCTTAGTTTATATAACAGAAATAATTGAAAATCTACAGAGCACCAGTCATAAAGTGAGTAGGCATTACATAAAGTATTGAAGGTCTGTGACAAGGCAGAAAATAAATCTACTCCTCAAAAAAATCGCAGGTTAGGTGTAGTATCTGTTGACCAGAGCTCTTTTCACTGCTTGTACACTGCATAGATGTATTTAATAAGTGTTACTGATATAACTTTCTTGTGGATACTGCTCAGTGACAGCTATTTCATTGGATAATTGAAGTTGGTTCATTTCTAAATTATATATTCAGTACATTTTGCAGGCCAATATAAATTGAGCTTCAACAACTTGCTATTAGGAAACCCCTGTTTTGTAGAATCGACATTATGACATACATAATATTTTCATAATCGGCTACAGCTAATAAGAGTTATTATGCACTAAGCATTCCAGTCTTTGCATGAAGTACCTACTAGAATTGGACTTCTGCTAGGGGTGGAATATGATTAATATAACCCCATCCCTCAGAACTAAGAATATGTTGATGACTTGCCCAGAAAATTAAGGCTGTTTGCTTGTGCCGTAAAAGGCCACTTTTAACAGATTGTGAACCTTAGCCTAGGGAGCATTCAATATTTCTGCTGCTTGTTACTGGCAAAAGATTCATTTTAATTCTAACATAATTATAACACCATTATAAACATCAGGAGGCGAGCACAGACATTTCCTGAAAAAGGGGATGGTGTCCTAAACTGCTAGGGAAGTACAGAAAGCTGTCTGCTATCTTATGAGTTTGCCCAGAGGTGAAAAATATATTATTGTTTAAAGAAATATGCAACACTAACTGTGACCTTTATGTAGTTAAGGAAATTATGTTAAGAAAAATAATTATCCAAATTTGCAGAGCTTAGGCAAATAATCAAATTAACACCCTTAGAAAGAGTCGAGCACATGTTACATCACAGCCCTTCTTTCCCTCCCTCTTCCTGTCATTCTGACCTTTAATATTTTTATACTTTTTGTTTAGTACTAGTCACTGCTGTTTTCATTTTCAATATTCTTATTTTACTGTGATACTAAAATATAAGAGTAAGTTAAGGATCATGTCTATTAAAAACCTTTAGCAAGTTTTTTCAAAATGTTGCTCATTGATCCACAGTAAAAGCTGACATCTTCAGATCAACCAAAAAGTGACTGAGTAATGGGTAACAACTCTAGGGACCTCATGAAAGGAGTTATAGATAAGGATGGTTTATTATTATGTTTTTTATTTTGTTTGCACTAAATTAGTTGTGCTAATGGCTTTGTATCAGAGTTGGATGCCAACACCCCTGGCTGAACAAAATCTCCCACAGTTTAGTGCAGGGGTGAGCAATTATTTTGGGTGGAGGGCCGCTTACCCAGTTTTGGCAGGATGTTGAGGGCTGCATGGGTACCCCTGCCCCTTGACAGGTGCCCCGCCCCCTGATCACCATCTTGGGACCAACGTCCCAATGTCTTGGGACCAATGTCCCAGGGCCAGCACCAGTGGGGCCTGGAGCGGGGCACAGGCCAGCAGGGGTTTGTGGAGCCAGACTGGGCTGCACCAGCAGGGAGAGAGGGGAGCTGGCCCGGCTCCATAGAGCCCCTGCCAGCTGGGACCCCGCGCTCCTGCCACCCTGCTCTGGGCCCCACCGGCACTGGTCCCAGGACACCGGTGCAGGCCCTGTGCTTCTGCTGGCTCCCTGCCCGCTTACACCCAGTGCCCCCCAGTCCTGTGGTACAGGCGGGGGGCAGCACACAGCCCCAACCCCCTGCTTGCCAGCAGGGAAGAAGCTGGTGCTGAGTGTGGGGAAAAGTGGCCCCTTGCCTGCCCCATGGCCAGCGCTCCCTGCTGCAGGCGCTCGCAGCCCATGTGGGGCTGTCTGGAGCAGGTACAGGCAGCCTCTTGCGGGCTGTGGGTGGCTGCAGCGTGGGGCACTGGCCACATGGCGAGTGAGGGGCCACTTTTCCCCACACTTAGCACCAGCTTGTAACCCACCCCACACAAGTTTCTTCAGTTTCAGGATTCCTATGACCTGTTTGATTATTCAAACAAAATCATACCCATGTACACACATCCTGCACTACCATTTTTTGAGAAATGCTTTTAAAAAGCTTCTTAATACAATATGTCTTAGCATATAAGGATATCATGAGCAGTGGCATAGGTACCATCACTGACATTTTCAGTATCATCACTGGCATCTGATTAAGACTTGATTAAATGAATGGGGCAGTTCATACCTCCGACCACATCCAGATGAGTGGGAATGTGTGTTTTCCCCGAGGACAAGTAGCAGCAGCTTACCTTGCTCCACTACTGCTTGTCCCTGAGGAATACCTGTGCCATGCAGGCTACCTGGGTGGGGTAAGGAGGTCAACTGTGCTGGCCCCAGCAGCATTACCTGGGGTTCTGGGGGCCTTGGGGAGCCACAGCGCTCCTGCAGTATTGACCCAGGCCAGCAGCCGGAGTGTGGCTCCATCCAGCCGGGATCTGGCTTTGGGATACACGTGCTGTTGCCATGTGTGCCGCCCTGCTTTTTTTTCAGCATGGGTTTTTTGACCCCGGGAACTCCTGGGGTCAAACCCCCACCCCACCCCGAGCTGCAACATAGCAGTGCGAGGAATGCAGTGTGCTGTGTTGTGCTACAGATGAGTCTCCTGCGCCACATACCTCAGGTCTGCGCTTGTCTGGACGCAGCCTCAAAGCTGTTATTTCAGGCTATCTGAAGATTCAGGCAAGTATCACTAAATCAGTTTCACCTGGGTTCACTTTTCAGGGTTTTCTTTACAACAGTAGCAACTAGAAACTGAAAAAAGTGAAATTTGAGGCACTGGGGAACAATTGAAAGGTATCTCCATATGCTCAATCCTCTACCTAGTTTTCAAGTTCCTTTTTAAGGAATGTTCTGTCAATGAATGGTAAAGATGAAGGGGTTTATATATGGAAGAGTTTCTCCTTGAGGTTATCTATTGCAATAAACCTCCCTGGCATTGGAAATTAAAATTGTAATTTTTTTTTTAATAGAGATGAGTCCAAAGGTCAAGGAGATGTGGAGGATCAAGAATAATAAACCACTCATTTCCTCTTTTTTTACCCAAAGCTGTTGGAATAACTTTCAGTTTGGGAACCCACTTCTTCCCACTTTCACTGCATAGTCTCTTGTAACTGCATAAGTAAGAAACAAGTAAAAGGGAGATGCTGATAGATTTATTGAATATAAAAGAGTGGGAATGTGGCAAATGTGTTTGAAGGGGAATGCATGAATGCCTTTGGGGTTCATTAGCTTTTGTTTGCGTAGCTCTTGCCTCTTGGTATTTTAACAGGATTTTCCACAGGCATGTTTTTTTTTTCCAATACAGAGTGTAGTTAAATACCGTATGGATTTTTTCCCCCCCAAAACTAATAAATCTTGTTAGGAGATTTCTTTAAATTTTTCATGATTCAAAAAGTTGCACCTGGCCTTTGAAAAAAAAACTTTCTAGACCAACTTTCCAAGCTAATTCTTTGCTTCTCCTACTAAATTTTCCTGTGTTTATTTAGCTGGCTACAGATTTGATGAGGCATAATGAACTGCATCTTTTATTTTCCTGACAATTATGTAAACCCCAGGAAAAAAATACTGTTAACAAAATAAACTGCTGGGGATCAGCAAATCTTTCTGCTAAATGAGTCAGCAAGGTCTAGCTCTTTGCTTTTTCCATAGTCATATGCAAAACTGATACTCTTGATTTAGTCTCCATTCCAGCATTGCTTAATTATTTCTAATTATGAAATACTATCCAGTAACTTGGGATGAATATTTTAGTTTTAATAAAATAAAATAAGCAAGTCTGAACAAAAATAAAACAAAATAGCCTCTAATTATAAATCTTACCTCCCCTTTTGAATTTGTACATTTAGTTAGTGTTAAATAAGAAATTAAACATTAGAATGCACTTCTGATAAGCAAAATGTATTAATTAAGGGAAGCTACAGAGGTATCCCTTCTATCCTCAAAAGACCATATGGCTTAAAAGTAAGTAATTCCACATCGCTGGTTTGCTGGCAATAATGGAATGAGACTGAAGAATGAATTAATTTTAAATTGTATCCATGAGGGAATGGATTGTACAGCATGTTCTTTGTGCCATACAATTACTGCAATTTTAAACTGTTAATACCTTACAGTAAGATACATAAGTGGGCTATTTCTTCCTCATTCATAGGGCTAAATTCTGCCATTTTGATGTGCTCATATTGCTATTATTAAAGTATTTGGGAGCTAAGACAGGACAGGGTAAATTCCATGCTTCTTCAAACTATTTGAATATGGGTAAAATAAATCTGACTTTTTTTTTGTGCAGCCCTGTTTAGGTCCAATGCCTCTGTGTCACACTGTGCTGAATTGGGACCATCACCAGTTAGTAACACTGTTTTTTCAAATACAAAGCCAGTCAAAGTAATAGAGGGAACTTTGGTACTTGTGGGATGAACTTCTTGTAACATGGCAATGAAGAATGCTCTGATATCGTGTTTTATGGCCCTGTGCAGCGGCTAGTCCCCAATAGAAACTATGGCCTAGATCCCAGGCACCAAACTCCCATTTCTTTCAGGGTCAGTTAGGCACTTAAAACAGTGTACTAAACCCCACAACCCCAGAAGCTGACACAGGAGCTGGCAAGAGAAGTTTCAACATTTATACAGGGGATGCTGGGAATTAGTGTCACAAGCCAATGGGCTAACGAGAGGGGGACAAACACAGGTAAATAAATATTAACATTCAGGTACATATGCTTAGGATCTGGGTAACAGGGAGTAAACAGTGACACTGTGGTGAAATGACCCAAGAACAGGTAACCAGTAGAAAAGACTAACACTGTGATATATGTACTTGAGAACCTTAAATCCCTCCACAATTCTGGAGGGCTCCAAGCCAGTTTCTGGTCCCATAAAACACTTAATTGCCATCCGCCCAGGCTCCACATCTGAGCCCCACTGCTGCAGCTCGCAGTCCTAGCTCTGCTGCTCCTTCTGACTCTCTAGCCACATGTCTTCCTCACTGCCGCATGACTTGTGCTCTGATATTGCTCCTTCCCCTTCCTCCTGCCCCCTGCCACCTTCTGGGAGTTGTACTGCATGTTGCAGTTCATTCTTCCAGTCCCCTGGAGGCTTCTGGGAGTTGTAGTTCACATCACAGTTCCTTCCTCCCGTCCTCTGGTAGCTTCTGGCCATTGTAGTTCACATGACAACATTACAGTACATGACATTCAACATCACTGTACATTACAGAGAATCCACAAAGGATTTAGGTGCCTGAATTGTTCCTAACCACTACTGTAAGCATGCAAGTCCTGAATTTATATCCTCTAAGCCTCACACAACTGTCACTTAATTGAGGTGCTTAATGTTTGTAGGTGTATTAAATTTCATCAATATAATGCTCCAGGTGCCTAAACACCTACTTTTGAGCAGACGCATAACAAGGCAGCTGGCTGCCTGAGGCAGCAATGACTCATGGAGGCAGTGGGGACTTCTGGCTGCTGCTATGTCACCAGAGCACCTGTGACACTGCTGAAGCCGATATTTTTCTGTCCCCTCACAAAGTCAACATCCAGTCCTGTTACCCCACCTTGGTTACACTACTGCTTCTGAGCATGTCAGGAAGCAACGTGGTCTCAACAGTGAGTATGTCTACATAAAATGCATTACTCAGCATTAACGTAGTTTACTGCACATTGAGTGCACACAATTACAAAAATGTGTGCTTATTGCACAGTAAAAATTCTTAATCATGCTTAAATTTACTACTTGCAAATGCAAGTTGCAAATTTAAGTAGGGTTAGCTAATGTGCAGTAATGCACATGTAGATGTGACCTGGGAGCAAACTTGCTTCTGGGACTGCATAGCCACTAGGGAGCCACCTAAGGCCAGCCCCATGGCTGCAAGCTAAGAACTTCTCCTGCTCTAGGGCTGGTCTGCCTTTATGGCAGCCCGTGTCTGCAGGCTATAAAAGCCTGCAGGCATTTTGTGCCCTGGGGCACAAACCACAGGCAGCCTGAGGGCACTGCAGGCCCTATGTATCTGCCTGAGCAGACCACAACCAAGCTGTGCATGCCTACCTGGATCCCTGTGCTGCTGCCTGACACCACTGCTGTATGGCTGCCAGGGCAGTGCTGCTGGGGCCACCAGGATGCTGAAGGGTACTGCAGGCTGCTGCAGCCCCTGACCAGGCCTGTCATCCCCCCAGGGCTGTCTGCAGGCACCTTCTAGGCCACAGGGCCAGTGCCACCTGCCTGCAGCTCAGCCACACAGCCTGTCCTGTGCCTGCAGGTGCTGTGGGGTATTGTCTGTGATGCACAGCTGCCAGTCCTGTGCCATGCCCCTGTGCTGGGTGCTGCTGGCAGCTGCACATGGCTGGCAACATTGGGACAGCTGCGTGAAGGACCAGAGAGCCAGCGCAGGACCCAGCATGGCATCATCCTTCCTATCCAGGCCCAGGACCACACGTGTATGCATGACCGTGCCCTCCACCTGGGGCCCCAACTGGATCCAGGAAGGAACTGGTGGTCTTGTGGTGCTTTGGGGACAGGTGGAGGTGCTGCACCAGTTTGAGTGGCGCAGGCGCTCCAACAGCCACATTTATGAAGGCCTTGTGGCAGTGCACCTGTGGGTTCTTGCCACTTTAAGGGCCTAAGCAGACTGTGAGGCAGCCTGTAGGTGACTGCAGAGCCAATCAGGTGGTCACATGACAACCATCCAGCTGCCTGATTGGAGTGAGGCTGTGGAGCCTTGGCATAAGAGCAGGCCCTGAGGGGCAGAGCCAGAAGTTGCTGCTGGAGTAACATCATTAGCTTGAGATCTATTACTCCCTGGACAATCTGGTGGTTCAGGGAAGGAACTATGGAGAAGAAGGAGGTTCCTGGGGACCCAGTGGGGTCCCAAGCCCCGGGGAGAAGGCTTTGGGACTAGGGAAGAGTGAGGTCAGCCTTGCAAAAGGGGTTTGGAGTTGTGGGCCTGTACAGGTGCTAAGCAAGTCCCTGATTAGAACTGGCAGAGGTGAGGCCAGGGGCTCAGGTGAGCCCAGATGAGTGAAGGCCTGCCTCATATAAAATCTTTGGGGTACTAGGTCAGCCCAGGAAAGGATGGCTTTATGGTGGGGCCCAGAGGAAAGGGGTCAGCTGCTTGGAGGACTGGCCCAGGGCTTTCAACGGGCCCAAGATGGGGCCAGAGCTAGAGTAGCTGAAGGGCAAGCATGCCTACAATGAGGGTTAGGCCAGGGTGGCAGAGAGCCCTTGTACCCCGACTGGCCAGAGAGCAGGGCCAGGCTCAAGTGAGCAAAGGTCACTCATGGGATAGACCACCAGCAAGAGAGCAAGAAGGGTCAGTCAGCAAGCAGGCGGTAATGATGGAGGCTGAAGCCCAGCCTCCTGATGGGAGGAATCCAATAAAGGGGCCTGAGAGTGAAGGGGCCAGTGATTGAGTGTAGGCCATGAGTTGGAGGCCACAACAGAGTGGTCAAGAGAGAGTATCACAGGAGTAACATCAGGAAGCCCAGAAAGAGGAATAAGACTAGGGCAGGTAGGCCTGCCATTGGTCCCGGGGAATGACCGAAAACTACACCCTGCTGGGGAGAATGGTGTTGTGGGGTGGCTGGTGGCAGGGCAGTCCTTAGGAAATGCCGTACCAGTGCCTCACCAGTGAATGGTGAGTATGAGAAGCTGGAAAGCCTTATCCCCCACTGCCTTGTGGGTGACCCTGTGGAGGGGAAAGTCTAAGGGAGCACACCCTGACACAAAAGCAACAGGTTTGGGCAACAACGTGGAGGCCAGGAGGGCCCAAGACCCAAAGACTGAGAATGAGGCTTGGGCAACAGCACAGAGGGCAGGAGGGCCCAAGTCCTGATGCCTGAAGGAGAGTGATGCCTAGTGAGAGACCTGAAGGAGAGTGAGGTCCAGGTGTGTCAACAGACACTTGAGGCCTCAGTGGACTGTAAGCTGGGACTGAGGTCCAGGCACATTGAGAGACACCTGAGGCCTATGGGGCATGAGGCCCTGCAGCCCCAATGAGGGGCCAGAGTAGTGACCCCAGAGAGAGGTAGAGTGAGAAGGGCTAGGATCCTAATGAGACACGGGAAGCCCAGTGAGGGGGCACGTGGCCAAAGTAAGTCTCCAGATGCATGAGGCTGAGTTTGGGCTAGAGACTGATTGCAGCCCACCAATGGGGATAGGGGAGTAATAGTGGTAGTGATTTTGGATGCCATCTGCAAGGCATGCATCATGGTAAAGGGCAGGTCGGAGCCACGTATTATGGCCTCAGCATCAGGGCATTCAATGGGCAGCCTCCTGCATTTTTATATCCAGTTTAATACAACAAAGCATGGCGGGAGAATCAGGGCGGACTGCCCTAGACAGGTGGGTGGGCCAATCCTGTGACTGGCCCCAGGATGGCCCTCTGTCACAGCCCTGTCAGGTCGGATGAGGGAGCAGGGGCACAACTGGTTGGCGCAGCAGTACTGTATCAAGATCAAAGCCTTGTGGGCACAGTGGGTCACCATGACCGACTACAATAGTTACCCCAGCCATGCCCACAAATCATGCCCTTTATAGATTCATAGATTGTAAGGGTCTGGAAGGGACCTTGCAAGACCGTTGGGTCCAGCCCCTCTGTACTAGGCAGGAAAGACAGCTGGTTCAGGTCACCCCAGTGATGTGACCATCTAGTCTCCTCTTGAAGATTCCCCGGGTAGGTGATTGCATCACCTCTCGAGGGAGTATATTCCACAGTCTGGACACCCTAACTGTAAAGAAGTTTTTCCTAGTGTTAAGCCTGAAGTGGTCTTTCAGGAGTTTCTGGCCATTACTCCAGGTTTTCCGCAAGGGTGCTCTGGTGAACATTTGTTCATCGAGCCCTTGATTTTTTTCCCTTGATATAGTGGTAACTGCTGCCAAATCCCCTTTCAGCCTTCTCTTTTTTAGGCTGAAGAGGCCCAAGTCCCTCAGCCTTTCCTCATATGGCTTGCCATGAAAATCTTTGATCATACAGGTGGCTCTTCTCTGGACTCTCTCAAGATTTTCCACATCCCTGTTGAAGTGCAACGCCCAGAACTGGATGCAGTACTTCAGCTGTGGTCTCACCAATGCTGAGTAAAGGAGAAGAATCGCTTTCTTGGTTTTGCTAGAGATGAATTGGTTGATACATGCCAGAGAATTGTTTGCCTATTGGATACAGCATTGCACTGACGGCTCATGTTCATACTGTGGTCTATTATTAACTCTAGGTCCCTTTCAGTCATTGTGCTAGTCAGTTTGGCATCACCAAGTCTGTCAGTATGTTGGGGGTTGTTCATCCCCAGATGGAGCACTTTACACTTTTCAATATTGAACTTCATCTGGTTCTGATCTGCCCAACGTGCCAGCCTGTCTAGGTCCACCTGTATCTGTAGCCTATCTTCAAGTGTGACCACGCTCCCCCATAACTAGGTGTCGTCCGTCAACTTGGCCAGTGAGCTCTTCACCCCCACATCCAAATCACTGATAAAGATGTTGAAAAACACTGGAACAAGCATGAACCTCTGAGTGGCACCACTGGCCACTTCTCACCAGGATGACACAGATCCATTAGAACTCTCTGGGTCCTACCCTGCAGCCAATTTCCTACCTGTCTGACTGTTGAGCAGTTGAGCAGTTAAGCCTGCAATCCTCCAAATTCCCTATGAGAACATCATGGCATACCAGATCAAAGGACTTTTGGAATTCTAGGTATACAATGCCAACCTCCTCTCCCATGCCCAGGTGTTGAGATACCTGGTCATAGAAGGAGATGAGATTGGTAAGACAAGACCTGCCCATGACAAAGGCATGCTGGATGTCGTTCAGAATCCTACCTTCTGCAAGCGTATCACACATAGACTTCTTTTTCCAGGATTTTCCCTGGGATAGAAGTTAGTCTAATTGGCCTATAGTTGCCTGGGTCCTCTCTCCTCCCCTTCTTGAAGATGGGCAAAACATCAGCCCTCTTCCAGTCTTCAGGGACCTCCCCTGATCACCACGAGTTTTAGAATAGTTTCGTCAGAGGTCCCACAATGACTTTGGCCAGCTCCTTCAGCACTCTTGGATGAAGTTCATCCAATCCTGCTAACTTATAAATGTCTAACTTTTCTAACTGATCATGCACTAGCTCAGTGTCAATAGTAGGAAGATGGTCATTCTCACCATGCCCATTATAAACCTTATCTAGTATGATTTTCTCCTTAGTCTGGTGAAATACTGAAGCAAAGTAGTCATTCAGGAATTCAGCTTTCTCCTTCCTGTTAGTAACCAGCTGTCCCGAGTTGTTAAGCAGTGGCCCCACGCTTGCATTTGTTTTCCTCTTGTTCCCTACATATCTAAAGAAGGACTTCTTATTGTCCTTGACTTCTGTTACTAGTTTAAATTCAGTCTTTGCCTTAGACTTTTTAATCTTTTCCATATACAGGTGAGCCATTGTTGTATAGTCCTCCTTGGGGACTGCCCCAAGCTTCCATTATTTGTATGCCTCTTACTTCTTTTTCAAGAGGACCATGATATCCCTATTAAGCCAAGAGGGAATACCAGCCCTTCTGCTACCTTTCCTCTGCATGGGAATGAACTTGTTTTGGGCTTCAAGGATTGTGTCTTTGAGGAATGACCATTCTTCATGCACTCCTTTCACGCTCAGCCCCTGGTCCCGCAGCACTTCCCCTACTATTGCCCTGAGCCTGTTGAAATTCACTTTTTTGAAGTCCAAAACTTCAACCCTGCTAACTGATTTTCCTGCCTTGTGATGGATAGTGAACGTGATGGTTTTGTGGTTGCAGCTGCCCAGGCTACCTGTGAGGCCCAACCTGAAGAGGCTTCTGGGAGGAGGCCAATCTGACACCCTGAAGGGGGTGGGGGGCAGTTTCGTGGAACCCGGAGGCCATGAGGTTATGACCTGATGCATCTGGTGCAGTTTGCTTATGAGTAAAGAAAAAAAGGGAACAGCCCTAGACCGACCAATGGGCCTGGAAAGTCCTGGGGTCTAGCAGAGTGCAAAGGTAGCAATTCAAATTTAGAAAATAATAGCTTGCAAAATGAGATAACAGCTTGGCTTTAATCCCAAAAAAGGCAGTGAGGCTAAAAGTGAACCCCCCTTTCTGGCGGAGATAACTGGTGGGAGGAAAGTGGAAGCACTGGGACCCTGGTGGAACTACTTCGGGGAGGACAAGGCTGAGGACCTGATAAAGGAGGCAGTCTCGCCACCCTGAACACAGGGTGGGGTTCCCAAGACCTGTCAGGTAATAACATGGGATAGGGTGTGGAGTGCCTTTCCTCCAGCCCGATGTGCTTGCAGCTCAGAAGCTTAGTATGGTATTAACCATGTGTGGTGTTGGATTTCTTTGCAATAAAGAGTGATATTTGGATTTTACCTGGCGTGTGACTTGTGGGCTACTCACCTACCCCTTTGGGAAGGGAGGGAGCCCTTAACACTACCCTCATTACTCAAGTTGCTGATTGTCTCCTTTGGCAAGGCCAAGTCTAGGAAAGTGTTACCTCTGGGTGGCCCGTGCACTTCCTGAGTCAGGTAGAGCTCTTTGATACAGGTCAGGAAGCAATGCAGCTGATCTGATTTAGCCAAGTGTTCCTCCCAAGAGATGTCTAGGTCACCCATGGGGACCATGTCCTGTGCGCGCACGGCCTCTGCCAGTTCTCAAGAGAACTCCAGATTGTGCTCCTCCCCCTGGCTTGGTGGTCTGTAGTATACACCTACAGTTAGGTCTTTCTCAGTGTGCCCCGCCCCGATACTTTGACCCAGAGGGTTTTGAACCACGTTTCTTTGGAGCCAATGTTGGCCTCCAAGGAGGTGTACTGCTCCCTCACAAAGAGAACTACACCTCCACCTTTCTTCCCTACTTGGTCCCTTCTGTGCAGGGTGTAGCCCTCTATGGCTACATTTCAATCATGTGTGAGGTCCCACCAGGTCTCCTTAAACCCTACTAGATCATAATGCCCACTGGTGAGTAGGAGAGCTAGCTCCTCCTGCTTGTTCTCCAGAGTGGCAGCACCACAAAGCAGTGGGCCTGCAGTGGGGGTGGGAAGGTGCAGTGGGGTCTGGAGCTGCAGCAGCAGGTGCTGCAAGGATCCTGGTGGTCCCACCCTGGGGACAGGCTGGAGGAGGCAGACTGCCTGCAGCCAGCACCCAGTGGCCCAGAGGCCCCAGAGGGGCCAGCAGAGATGGGGGGCTTGCAGAGACCTGGCCCTGAGCCTGCCTGGCTGACTTACCATGGTCCCTGGGCACCTGTTCATGGCTGACCCCTGATCAGAGGCTGGGCAGCACATGGCCCCTGCTAGAGAGCACCTTCATAGTTTCATAGTTTCATAGTTGGTAGGGTTGGAAGGGACCTGAGCAGATCATCACTCTAACCCCCTGCCATGGCAGGAAAGAGTACTGGGCTCAAACAACCCCAGCAAGGTGTTCATCCTCATCTCTGAAATGTTGTAAACTATCACAGAAAGCTTGTGTCTTGTGGCTTTGCAGGTCCTGCATCCAGATGTGGAGAAGAGGCCACAGTTGGCAGTGAGGATGCCAGCTCAGGGTCGTTGCCACCGCTGCTTGAGATCTATTGCTCCCAGGACAAGCTGGTGGTCCAGGGTAGGAACTATGGGGAAGAAGGAGGTTCCTAGGGCCCTGTTCCATGTGGATGGGGAGCCAGACCTGCCTGGAGCAGTACCAGGACTACACGCTGGGCCTGGACTCTGCCTGCCGGGAAGGTATCTGCCTGTGCCAGGGGAGCACTAGCCATCGTCACCCCTGGATGAGCCCCCTGCCTGCTGCATTCACCATGGCATCCAGACCTTCAGGGGAGTGGCCAGAGACCAGGGCGCTGGCCACCTGCCCCTTGCCGCTGCCTTCTAGGCACCCCCACCCCACAGCCCTCCACTCTGGGACACCAGAAAAATCATATTGTAAATTGTTTGCACAGGGAAGAGGGTTTTTTATTGTGGGTGGAGTGGGTGGTGGAGGGACTCTTGTGTGGGGGTGATCTTGTTTGGAGAGAGAGAAGGAAGGAGGGGCTCTGTGTGTTGGAAAGGGGTCTGTGTGATGTGAGGGGAATACAGACTTGTGAGAAGTGTCTGTAGTGAGAGTGGTACTGGGGGTGGGTGGCGGGGGGTCCATGGGTGGTGTAGCAGGCAGGATAGAACAGGGAGTGCAGGAAGAGGTGGTCAGAGCCTCCTGCACCCAGTGCTTAGTCCCCTGATAGCGGGTGTGTGGCTCAGTGGGGAGGGCCCGCTGCTGTTGTTGCCATTGCAGGTGGTGCACCTGCTGCCAGGCATCCTTTGCATGCTGCACCTCCTCCACCTAGGCCTCACAGAACAGGTCCCCCTGGGACTCACAGATGTTATGCAGTGTGCAGATTGTGATGATGACCCAGGGACGGTTGTCCTTAGTGACCTGGAGGTGGGCAGTGAGGGTATGCCAGTGGCCCTTGAGGTGGCCAAAGGCATGCTCCACCAGCGTCCAGCCTAGGCAGCAGTTAAAGTGGGCTTGGTTAGGGTTCAGTTGGATAGTGTAGGGCCACATCACCCAGGACAGGAGCAGGTAAGCAGGGTCCTTGATAAACAGGTGTATGACCACGATGGTGCCTAGCTACAGATCTGGCGTGAAGCGCCCACTCTCCACCAGTCCTGCCAGGCTAGAGTTGCGAAACACATGGGTGTCATGCATGCTGCCTGCCCAGCTGATGCTAATGTGGCTGAATGTGCTGCAGTGGTCCACAATGGCTGTAGGATCAAAGAGTTAAATCCCTTGAGGCTCTAATATGGTTAGTCTCTATGGGGCAGGGAAGTGACAGGGATGTTGGCCCCATCCAGGGCCCTGATATGCTGAGGGAATCCCAATGTATGAAGCCCCACCACCACTGCCAGGGGGTTGTGAACACAGACCATGGTATGCCCTAGCATGTCCTGGAGGGCCCCACACATCTCCAGGATGGCCTCCCCAGTGGTGGCCTTGCCCTCACTGAACAGGTGTCCAACATACCAGAGGCTGGCAAGTGTGCATGGTGCAGGCCAGGGGAATGTCTACAGGGAGGTCCAGGCACATGCCTGTGTCCTGCCACTCCAGGTGTGGCCAGAGCTGCTGGAGAAGGTTAAGAAAGGTGGCTTGGGTCATGCAGAAGCTGTCCAGCCACTGGATAATGTGTCACCATGAGTCCTGGCTGGTACAGTGGGCCCAGAGACTGTGGGGCTAGAACAGGGAGTGCAGGAGGAGGTGGTTGATGTTGGCCCCAGTGGTGGCATCATGGAGCCCCTCATTGGTTTCCCAGGCAGCAGGAGCTGAACAACAGCAGTGGTAGTCCTGGGACAGTGTGCTGGCTGCTGCTGGTCCCACCTGGGACAGTGTACTGCAGCCAGGCAGGTGGTTGCTGGTTATGGGAGAGCTGGGTGGGTCAAGACGGCTATGGGCCAGGCTTCTGCTGGCTGCTGATGGTCATAGCTGCCAGGGTCAGGGGCTAGAGCAGCCATAGTGCAAGGAGGCAGAATGGCTAAGGAGAAAGCCTCTGCGTGCTGTGCCTTAGTTTGGCACACTGCTTCTGGGCAAGGAAGGAGCTGGCCAGACAGCAGAGAGTGGGGCTGACTTTTAAAGAGGGCTGGCAGGTGCTGGCAGCTGCAGCCGAAGCCTAGAACTCCCCCGGTGGTCACAGGGGCCCATTGCAGAGCTGCAGGCAACTGGATGCAAATTTGGCCCCTAATCTTGCATGTGTAGATGCCTACTCAAAAACCCTTACCGTAGTTTAGCTTACACCTGAGTAAATCTAGGCCAGATTAAATGCATATGTAGACTTGCCCACTGAGCAACTATGAGCCAAGGCCCACCTGGGGCCATAATCTAGGTATTCTCCTGCCTATCTTACCTTTACAGGCTAATCTAATAGTGTTGTCAGACCAGACTCAGCTGACTAGGCACCACATATAATGAGAGAGTGGACTCTGTGGCCCCCCTTTATCCACTAACTTAGTGGTTAGAGCACTCAGCCAGGATGTAGGAGACCTGGGTTCAAGCACTTCCTCTGCCTGAAGATATTTGAACCTACCTCCCAAGCAAATATTCCAACCCCCAGGGTTGGAGGGTATCCTGCAATGAGATGCTTTCAAGCCTTCTGTTTGGAGCTGTTCCATCTTGCAATACTTAAAATCACTGGGCCTCAGAATGTTTCTATGGTCTAGTGCAGAGATGTCAAACTCATCTGGCCCTGTGGGCTGGATCTGAACTACCAGGTTTCCTCAAAGACTGGATGACCTACCTCCAGGTCTGGCTTGCAGGGCTTCTCACCACAGCTGTCAGAGCTTCCATACTGGCACCAGCAGACAAAGATTTAATACTACCACCACCCTCCCCTGTCATTGAGACTGCCAGGACCACCAGGCTGAAACTGTGTCTCTGTCAAATTCCACAGTGGAACTTAAAAAGCAGCAGTGTTAACTCCTTTACTGCTGATACTGCCATAGAGGGTCCTTTGCTGTAGACAACCATAGTGAGAAGCCCCAGTGGAACAATTGACCCACTTTGTGGGCTGGATCCAGCCCATGGACTGTATGTTTCACAATCCTGGCCTAGTAGTTAGGCTATTCATGGGATGAGGGAGGGGAGTGGCACTTTGGGTCTAGTCCCAGCTCCCAGGTATCTTTAAATCTTTTATATTAAATGTTTGTTGGACTCCAGACAGGAACCAATGTTTCCCTGTTCCATACTGAGTACCCTGTCCATTAATGATAGAGTCCCACTCTTTCTTTGTTCCAATGAATATTTAATTCTTCCAGACAAAGTGGGAGAGCTTCAACAAAAGGAATTGAGAGTATGCCAACCTATCCCCTGGACTGCAGTTATTCAAAACCAGGAAGAAACCTCCTCAAACCTTTTCAGAGAGTCAGTTACACTGGGAGTGTCTACATGTGCCCTTATGGTGTCATTCTTACTGCACTGTCATTTAGTACTTCCTTTTGGAAATACTAAATTGTGGCGCAGTAACAGCCTGCACTGTGCCATCTGCGCACGGTTATTTTTAGCTGCTATGTCGCTGTAGCAATGTGCTATACCAATGGTTCACGTCCCTCCAGCAATGTAGCTGCAGCATCACAGTTTCAGCCCATGTAGGCATGCCCACTTGCATTCAAGTCTGGCCCTTCTTTCCCTGCAAATGAAAGCAAGACATCATATACCATGATAGACCGCTTCTTGTATTAGAATCTCTGAAGGGAGTCTGGAAAGAATTATACCAATACTTCACAACATCACTGATTTCCATGATAAGAGGAAAATTATCCATCTCTGCAAGCAATCATCCTAGATCAGTGATTCTCAAGCAGGGTGCCACAGCACCCTGAAGTGTCTTAGGATTCTTTGAAAAGGTGCTGTAAAATGTTACTGTTAGGTGTGCAAACATGATTCACAAGATAGATACAGAGATTTCAAATAGGAATCCATAGTGTCAAAACATTCTGACCTGTTGCAGTCTTTCTGAGTTGTTTTTTTTTGCAATGGAAAACATTGCTCTGTTTTTCTGGCATTTTCCAAGGGGTGCCTTGAGTCTGTCAAGGTGCACCTTTATTCTAAAAAGGTTCAGAACCACTGTCCTAAACCATGTACCACTAGGACTCTAATAATGATGTTCATCTGTTTTCTTACATTGACCAAAGAAACACACAGCTTCATTTTCTCCAATTCTTGTATTACTTTCCATCAAATGCTCTTGTAAAGGAGTGAAATAGATCAAAAGTGCTCTGTGATGCTGCTGTTTCAGAGACAAGGATCCTAATTAATTTCATTCTGTAGCTAGTGCTTTCAGAAGCATGAAAGAAGAACACAGTGGAGACAGTAGATATATGATATGAGAGCAAAAGCAAAACAGAAAGATGGGAAAAAAAGATGACTAGAAAGTCTCCTGTGATATTTGCTTGCATAGGGAAGTTTAGAAAACACTGACATTCTTGGAATATATCCAATATATAGTAAGCAACTTCTGTAATTCCCTTAAGTGCCCAGAACAAATGTTTTGCTTCTCTGTTACTGGCTGAGTCATTTTGAAATGTGAATATGCTGGACAAGGAAGTGGGAATGGAGAACTGACAAAGGAAGGGGTCAATGCAGAGAATCATGGCCCTGATTTGCATCTGCAAAAAACTACTCGTTAAGCTTCTTCAGTAAAAGAAGACCCCAAAGTGCACGTGAAAGGGGCAACAGTTCAAATAAGAAAGAGACCTTCTTTCTTCCAACAGTCATTTCCTCCACCAGACTCCCTGTGTGTAGATGAAACAAGAGGCGTGTGTGCACAACACTTTAAAGTGGGCTAAATGCTTTTGCACTGCTTTAATGGTGTTGGTGTTTGCACGCCTCGGTGGCGTATTGCACGTTAATTCCAGCTGCTGTAGGAAATTTGGCGGCTTATTGCACCTTAAGTGACTTGGGGCGCAGCAAACTAAAACTCCATTGAGGAGTTTTAGTTTGCTGCCCCTACAGCCTTGAAACAAAGCACAGGGCTCTGTGCAGCTCCACGTCCCTGCAGGAAGCCCTGAAGGCAGCCTGACAGCAGCCTGAGATGCAGCTTTGCCCAACAAAAGTGGCAAGCCTGATCTTTCCCCCACCCCTCCCCCAGGAGCCTGGCGGCTTGCCTGAGCTGCGCAGGGTCCCGGTGCTTCCCTCCGTGGCTGTGGTGCTTCTCAGGACTGTCCAAGCTGGGTGTCTGTGGGCGGGTGCCACCTGGTGGGGGGCCACAGCTGCTGTGGAGGGAAACACCAGCCTACCCACCCTGCCCTGCAGTCCAGGAACTGCTCCACCTGCAGACAGTTCACCTTCCCCACCTCACCAGAGAGGCAGATAAGTCAGTGGGGTGTGTGCATGACACAGAGGTTTAATTAGCTTTAAATTTGTTGCCCTGGGGGGTCAGGCCAACTCTCAGGATCTCAATATTGTGTCACACCCTCCTGTCTAACAGCACAATTGCACATATACAAAACACACTCAAATCAGTTAGGTGCATATACACACACTACCAGCTCAGGCACATACACATCCAAACCAGCCTAGGCACATGCATACTTATCAACAATTCAAGCACATACACTATACACCCCAAAAGTTAGACACAGATCACTAATTCATATATCATGCACACAATACCATAGATATACACACACGCACGAACACACACACTCACACTCACACTAGCAACTCAGATACACACACATTCAAAATAATTAGTCTACGTTCATACACACCTATCACCAGTTTAAGCCCATACACACTACACACACCAAATTTAAACAGAATCAGTTACCAGTTACCAACACCTGCACATCCAAGACACATATGTGGATTACTAATTCATATACCACACACACAATGATCTCTCTCTCTCTCTCTCTCTCTCTATATATATATGTATATATGTATATATGTATGCATGTATGTATTCACTAATTTACACACATACCACCCACCTACACATACACACAAGTGAGTTCCTAAGTTGGGTATTTTGATATGTATGTATATATGTATGTATGTATGTGCTTGGTGTACTTGGGATACCTGGGGAAAGGTTAAGGTAAGAAAGTAGAAGTGTAGGGAGTTAAAGTTACCAGGACTGGGATTAGAACCAGTAGACTAAAAGGGCCTGGGCTAAAGAATTGAGGCTGGGGGTAACTTTAGGTTAATCCATCTTAATTAATTAAAAGACAATGCCCAAAGCCTGCAGAACAGGGAAGCATGCTGGCACAGAGTCTGGGACTGGAGCCAGAGCTACAGGGGAGTTGAAAAAGTAGACGGGGACAGGAAAAATGGGACTAAGGGAAAGTGTGGGTGTTAAGGAGGCGCTCTGAGTGTGGGGAGCCAGAGGGTGCCTCCAGGGCAGCTAGAGAAGTTGCATGGAGCAGCAGTAGGTGCTGGAAGCTGGGGAAAACTGCAGGACAGCTAATAGGAGCTGGGAAGCTGCAGTGGCGGGTGGTGGTGGGGGGGAGATTACAAAAGGTGCGGGGAAGCCTGAAAACAGAAAGAGGGACAGCAGAAAATCACAGGAAAAGCAAAATGCCGCAGGGACAGCAGGAAAGCAAGGAGAGGCTGAGAGGTGGCAGAAAAGGGGAGATGGAATTGGGAGGAGATCAGAAAACTAGCAGAGAGGGTGGGAACTGGAGCTGAGAGAGAGAGAGAGAGAGAGAGAGAGAGAGAATGAGGCTGGAATTTAAGATAGGGAAGGGACTGGGATTCAGTAAAACATGACCCAACTTGGGGTTGCAAATGACAGTGGTTTTATTGAACAGGGGAGATGGTGACACAATGACAAATTGGTTCCCTTGCACACACACACACACACACACACACACACACACACACACACACACACACACAATGGCAGCAGGGGTTAAAGAGGCTTGGTGCAGGGGCTGAAGTCCACTGAAGTCCAGGAGGAGAGAGAGAGAGAGAGAAAGAGAGAGAGAGAGAGAGTCCAAATTGTAGGAGGAGGTGTGCAGGTAATATCTACCTATCCATGCTAGAAAGGTGTTCTTGTCCAGTAGGTGTTGTCTAGAGGGGGGTCGCCGGCAGGGCCTCTGGGTGGATAGGTGGTATGGCATGGTGCTGGTCCAGATGGAAATGGCATTCCCACTGGGTCTGTCTTCACTGCCCCTTTTTATAGGGGCAGACCTTGTGTGACCCTAGTGACAGGAGGAATGCTCAGGCAAGGATCTGGCGTACTGAGCATGTGCGCTCCATGCAGGCATGTGCAGTTTCGGGTGTCTGTAATGGTGAGAGTTGCTGGTTCTGCAGGTTCTTTTGTCTTTCAAATGCTGGTATTATCTCTGTTTCTGGGTGAGGTCTGTGGTTCCTGGGTGAATCAATGTGAGGTGATGGCCCAGGCATTACAGGACATTTAGTAGAGGCCTGCTACCATTGTATTTCAATCATTCCCAATCACACTCATTCATCGGGGAAACAATTTACATGGGAGGGGTACGTGACTCATACAGTTGCAACATGGGATGCCCCGGCAGAGGACACAAGATGGAGGCTTGACATATAAAATGGAAACTTGACATGACTTTGGTTCACTTATAAACACAGGCCTAAACCATACAATATGCATATGAAACAATAAAAATGAATACAAAAATGATAATAATACAATATACAACTGTAAAAATCAATACAAACCTAATAATAATACAATATACAACAGTGGGTATCCAAAACCCAAAACTTGCTAGCAAAATAAAAATGTTTAAATCTTATCCTAAGTCTGAGCTCATTTATACTTATCTATAGGGAATAGAGAGGGAGAGAAAAAGTCAGAAATGGTTGGGGAAGGGGAGGGAATGCATTTTAAAATAAATTTAAAAAAAAGAAAAACTGGGGGTTTTCCTACAATTTAAAACAGTGCTTTTTAAAACCCACCACTTCAATTTAGAGCCCCGTTTCGTCTACACATGGTTGGTACTAACTAGTCACTGCTTTCTCTACTGATGATGCTGGTATATTGTCCACTGGGACATCTTCAGGAAGATCTAATAGAACAGAAACATGTGGCTTCTGACAAAAAGGTGTCCAAAGTAGAAAACAGATGAAAGAGTTCAGGAAAGAAAAGAAGGTGGTGATGGTAGGCTGCTACCCAGTGCCAAGTATACAAAATACTTAAAAGCTTCTTCATATGGGGATCACTTTTAAACATGAATCACTGAAGGGAAATTCTGATAGTAATTGGTCAAGCAATACCCTATATACTATTTACATATATGCTATCTGCATTCTTCCCCCCCCCCCTCCAAATCAGCTCTCCAAAATAGGGGTGCACATCTTAAGCAGGGATGACTTCTGCACTGAAATAGAAGTAGAAGAGCAGTGTAATGGCTGCTAGGGCTTTGCTTGTCTCTGTGGCTTAAGAGAGAGGGGTAAAGTGAACTATGTATTGTCAGTTACTTTTAACTTTTTCAGAGCCACTGCCAAGTTGGCAGTAGTTTTGGCCTGAGCAGCTGTGAGAAGGTTAAAGTTGTAGCTTTTGATTGAGCAGTGACAGTCAGTGTAAGGGACCAGGTCATAGGCAGGCAGTCTGAGTATAGCATTTTAGGTCAGGGGGTTACCAGAGTGTAAACCAAGGTATCAGTCCAGGTCCGGGGAGATGAAGTCCAAGATTGAGATGCAGTCATGATCAGGAAAAACAGCTGATCTACACTGGGAAGTTCAAAACAGGAACAGGAGCAAGCAGGAACAAACAGGACAATCCAAGCCAAAGTTTCACAGCACAAAGCCAGGTTTCAGGGATCCAAGCAGGCCAGAGGCAGAGCAAGACAATCTGTTACCCAAAGAGTAGGGCTGTGCAAAATTTCACCGGCTGTTTCAATTCAACACTGTTTTGACTCATTTCGAGTTTGAAACAGTGAAATTGAATTGAAACGAAGGGCTTCGAAACAGCCTTGAACTATAACGAGGCTAGTTGAAATGTTTCAAAAGTTTTGAAGCCAGCAGCGAAAGTTAGAGGAGAACCAGGGCACCACCAGGGAGTGCAGCCCTGACTCTCCCTGTCTCCTGCTGCTGGAAGCCAATAATAGCATAAGGGAAGGGAAGTGAGCCCAGCTCAGTTCCCCTCCCCAGCGCTGCGATCTGGCGGGGGGGGGGGGGGGGGAAGGGGTGGAGAGACACCCCAGCTGGGCTCACTCCCACCCCCCACGCTGCGATTAGGTACAGGAGCAGAGAGTCAGCCCAGCTGGGCTCACCCCACCCCTCGAACTGCAATCAGGTGAGGGGGGGCAGAGAGTCAGCCCAGCTGCCCTCACTCCCACCCCCCATGTTGTAATCCAGAGGGGGGGGTGGGAAGGCAGCCCAACTGGGCTCACTCTCCCCCTCCCCCGCCGTACTGTGATCGGGCGTGAGGGCAGAAAGTCAGCCCCACTGGGCTGCCTTCCATCCCCTGTGCTGCGATCGGGTGGGGGGCAGAGTCAGCTAAGCTGGCCTCACTTCCCTCCCCCACCACACTGCAATTGGGAAGCAGGGAGGAGAGTCAGCCCAGCTGGGCTCACTTCCACCCCATGCGCTGTGATCGGAGAGTCAGCCCAGCCCAGTCAGCATTAAAAGAGCCTTTCAATTTTGATGGAATGGAATGGAACAGCTGTTTCAAATTGAAATGAAATTCGAAATGGAACACTATTACGTTGAACCATTGAAACTGAAGGCGAAATGGAACGGTGCCGTTTCACACAGCCCTACCAAACAGCTGCTGCTTTTTGGTCTATATAGGCCAGTGTGGGCAGCACCCTCTTCCTGAGGTCTGTGTCAGTCTTGACTGTCTCATTACCTCCTGCTGGAGCCTGGGACCACATTACCCCTAGTTTGGGCCTTGGTTTATAACAGTCAGGAATGCCCGCACTTAGAATTCATCCATGAACTTTGAAAAAAATATTTTTCTTCATTTTGCATTCCCAAAGCAAGGTGCATGTCTTATTTGCTGTTATGCAGTGTGTGAGAAGGAATGGGTAAGCAAGCAGTTAGTAGATACTCTGCTGTAGCTAGCACTTAAAATATGTAGCACTATTCAGGGGTCTTGCAGGACCAGTAAAACCTGTTGCCGTTGTGTATTGCAGATGATTTCCTCCCTGTAGCTTGTCTGGGAGGGACAACAATGTTCTTGTTCTCAGTTGCATCTGTTCAACTCTGTTGTTTTTTCTTGACTTAAAGGCTTTACTGAAGTGTGTAGTAGTCCAATCCTATAGGATTAAGCAATATTAGTGAGGTGGCAAGATGCAGTTGTGAACACAAGAGACTGGCAATCAGACAAACTTAGTTCTGTTTCAGTCTGCCACTGCACTACTGTGAGACCTCGGGAAAAATCACTGCCTGTCTGTCTGTTTAGACTGTGAGCTCTGCAGGGTATTGTCTGTCTCTTGCCACAAATATGTGTAGAACCAATGTGCTGGTGCCCCAATCTTGTTTGTTATAAGTAATGAGAATTGTGTGTGTCCGTGTGTGTGCACATGCACATTTTTCAAGATCAGGCTGGTAGCAAAGAAGGAGATCAGACAGGGTGCAGTTGACCAGCAGAACACAAAATGGCAGTAACTTCAACATACCCCAAAGAAGTAAACACTTCTAAAGTAAAAGTGCTGTTGTTGCATGGTCCCCTTTTTGCTGCCGATTAAAGCTGTAGTATGGGCCCTTATTGTTGCTGTAGCTAACATGGCTGTTTCAAGTTATTACTAATCCTTACTTGGTACCAGGAGTGCTGACACAAATCCAAAGGAAAATTTTAAAAAGGCAGCCACAAAGATGCAGCACAAGAAAAGATAAGGGCTGTGAGCTAAGTCACAAGTAATCAAGCCTCTGGCTTCATTGCTTACTATGGGAAATATGGACTATAATTGGAAAAGTTTTAAGCTGCATCTCACAGCAATTGGTGTAACTGAGAAGGCTGATAAACACAAATTAGCCTTGCTTCTTACAAGTTCAGAGTCATTATTGATAGTTTTAATGCATTACATAGACAGAATCAGAAGAAAAATGATGGTAACAGCATTTGGTGTAATTTATTTTTTATCAGCCTACAGAGCTTCTTATTTGGGAGAAAAATAAAACTCCTAAACATTTTTCTCATGTTATTTAGGTTTACAGTTCCACTGAAACTGGCTTCTAAGTCCATACTGTTAAGCTAAGTCCATATCTGAAAGCTATGGTAAAATCTTGCTTCCTGGTGGAGTTAAATATTTTGTTCACTCTAATTTCATAATTATGCCTTTATGCATGTATGCACCTAATTTGAAAAGAAAGGTCGTAAACATTTGCAACATGTGGAGACACGATTGTTACAAAATAGATCCACCTATTTATGCCTAATACCCTTAATATTCTTACGAGTGTATTAATTTCATGGTGAATTTAAGAAGCCTCAGTAGTATATTATGTTGTTTTAAATAATACTGGATAAACAGCTGAGAAAATTTTAAGCTGGCCTAAATCTGTAATGGATCTATTTTGATCGTGAAAGTTCCACATACTGCAATAAGAAGTCAAGATTAAGTATTATATTTTTAAAATACTTTCCACAGGGCACATCTACATGAAATTTTTACTGCACAGTCGGCTAATTAGCTGCACATTAAACTTCTCACCTTCTACACATGCATCCCTATTAGGCTGGAGTAAACTAAATTACTCCACAGCAGGACAGTACTTGTAAATTTGGATTAGTACTTGTAAAATACAAGTACTATCCAGCTGTCGAGTAAAAAGCTCTGCAGCAAAATGTGTTGATGCTGGCTGGCTGGCTGGCTGGGAAATGAGGATGCTTCAGCATGGGGGCTGCCTGACAGCTAGTTCCATGCTGAAGCTCTCTCATAACCCAGCCAGCCCATCTACAGCACAATGAGCTTGGGAGAGCAGCCCTGGGCTAGCAGATTGCCCCCTGAGGCCCCCTGCCAGCTGGGGCTGCTCTACCCCGGCTCCACATGCTGTGCCTGAATAAACTGCAGAGCTTATTGCTTTGGAGTTAATTGCTCCTGGGCACATGTTCAGATGGCACGCCCAGGAGCAATTAGCTTCAGAGCAGTAAACTCTGCAGTTTATTCAGGCACCATAATTGCATGTGTAGATGTGCCCATAATGGCATAAGTAGGGCAACCAGGTCATGAACCCTGGGTGCTGACTAAGGAGATGCTCTGGACTGGAGGCTTCAGTCATGGACAGCTATGGCAGGATTCCCCTCATCAGCCTCAGTCTCCCTCCCCTGTGCCAGCTGTTGGTGATGCAGGGGAAGGAATGTGCCCCACCCACAGCTACTGCCTTAACCCTCTCACAGCTGCTGCCAAATTAAGGCTCCTACAGTTTTTTTTTTAATATAGTTCTTCAGCAGCTGGGGCTGGGTTACCTCTCCAGCTGGTAGGGAATGAGGTTAATGAGGGGAGTTTGTTCCCACTCTGGCAGCCAGACCATCCAGACCTCTGCCATGTATGCCTCTGGGTAAGTCCATGCCCTGGGAGGTTAGACTCTACCTGCTCCCTACCCCTCCTGTTCTCCTGTGCTCCCTACCCCCCCCCCCTTACTGTTAAGCTAAGTCCATATCTGAAAGCGTTCTCCTGTGCTCAGAGCAACAACCTCCACTGTCCAGCTCTGCCTAGGGGGCCAGAATAGTTAGCTATGCCTCTGAGTTTCCAAGTCATCACTAAAAAAAGCTCTAGAATGTGGTTTCCCATACACAGTGTAAATATTAAAGGAAGCAATTGCTTTTTAGCACTCATTTTGCACATAGAAAAACACTACATTAAGAGCATTATTGATGTTCTAGTCAAGCACCTAAAATTATGCAGTACAAGTATCAAGACCCTCCTTGTCTCTCAGTGTTACGATGGAGATTTCAATCACATATCGTTTTGTCAGCATTGCCTCATTCAGTGCATGGGATGGATGGTACTCCTTCAGTGAGCAATATTTTGTTCTTTCTCCTTTTTTCAGTGAGTGGGTCTACATGCTTTATTTACTGCACACTATTCAAACTCTGCTCTGAAGATAGAAATGTTAAGTTGAACTGAGGCATGGAGAGATTCCAGTCAAAGGTACCCATTAGTTTTGGGTTCCAAATGTGGGATGCTTAGCACCTGGCTTTTCAGAATACACAGCTGTAGATAACATTTAGTATTCTCAAAGCACAGTCCCTCCTGACTTCAGTTGCAAATGGGAGTTCTTGACACTTCTGCAAATGTGATCCCAGTGTTTCAAGTCTGACATGCAGACAATAAAGAAAACATAGTTATCAGCCACTTGTGAAATATTTGATTTAAGTGATTTTTCCCAGGATTAAGTGATTTTCACGTAGGAACTCTAGCAGACGCAGAAATGGAATCTAAAATCACCTATACACGTGCTCCAGGGTGTGCAGGGAGAAGGCATTTGAATTAGAGTGGCTATTGGGAGCTGCTATAATTACAACATCCACAGTGTCTCATGCATTTAGCATCCATATTTCAAAATGGCAGCAGGGACACTTTAACTGCAGCTTGTTTGACAAGTCTGTTTCATTAATTGAGCCTGCTCTGACATGTTGTAATCAGAACACAGGAACACATGTAAAAGTGTCCTAATTTTTCACAGACAGGGTTCTTTGGGTAAATCTAATATCTTTTATTAGACCAACTCAAATAATTGGAAAATTTTTTCTTTGCAAGGTTTCGGGTATAAATACCCCTTGTCAGGCTGAGGAATCATCTGGAATTGGTATGTGCTCTTCCTGGATGGAATGAATAATAAAGAAGCCAGAGGCTGGTATGCATGCAAGGAAGCCAGTCAGTGAAGATGTAACTTGAGGAGTCAGTGGGTGAGAGACTGGCTGGGGGAGTGGGGGAATGAATGTAGCTGGTAAATAGTAGAGAGGTACCTAGGGAGTCGGATGTTAGGCAGGTTATAGTGTGTCGTAAATCCAGTATCTATATTTAGTCAATGGTTTTTTTGTATCCAGAAGGTTGATGAAGTGAAGTTCATAGGCTTGTCTGTGAAACATGTTTTGCAAATTCCCTTTGAAAATTAGAAATGAGAGATTGGAGAGAGAGTGGTTTTGTGAGGAATCTGCTCCTGCAGGTAGTTGGCTATTCTTGTCTTTGATAGATTTCCAGTGTGCATTCATCCTGGTGCACAGTTGTTGTTTAGTCTCTCCTATGTATTTTTTATCAGAGCATTTGGTGCATTGGATGAGATATATTACATTTTTGTAGGTGCAGCTGTAAGATCCAGGAATGCTGTTGGCTCTGTTGTGGGGTGTAGTAATTGTGGTAGAGATATGTTGGCAGGTTTTACATTTCTTGTCATGGCATGGTCTGGATCCATTTGGTGTGTTTTGAGCCATACGAAGTTTGCTTCTGGTGATGAGATCAGTGAGGTTCAGTGCTTCTTTGAAGCTAGAATGGGTGGTTCTGGGAAGATCTCTTTAAGAATTGAGTCTTCTTCTAGTATGGGTTGCAAGTGTTTGAGGATTTTCCATATAGGTTTGAGGGAGGGGTGATATGTCATAACCAGTGGTGTGCAATTCATGGGGGTTTTCCTTATGTACTGCATGTGGTATCAGGGTTGCTCTTTCAAAAGCGCAATCTATCTCTCTGGAGAAGTGTCCTTGTTGAGTGAAAGCTGTTATTGAGATTTGTGAGGTGTCAATCATGGGTGTTAGTGCAAATTCGGTAGTATCTGAGGGCTTGGCTGTATGGTACAGCTTTCTTGGTGTATTTAGGGTGATTGTTGCTTCTGTACAGATATGTATGTTGGTCTGTGGGTTTCTTATATATCGTGGTCTGTATTTTACCATTCTAGATAGTGATCATTGTGTCCAGAAAGGAGATGTTGGTGCTGGAGTATTCAAGAACTACTCGGATGGAGGGATGATTATTGTTGAATTTCTGATGGAACTCAATTAGAGATTGCAAGTTTTCAGTCCAAATGATAATTTTTTTACAGACACATTCAGCTGTCTTAACCAGGAGACTGTCCTTCCTTTTCCTGCAATGACTCCACCTCCTCCACTTTCTTTCTTTTTAACTTCTATAACAAGTGAGGTAGGAGTCCAAAGTCAACAGCCTTCTTCACTGCATGGTCCTGATCCAGCCTGAGGGGAAAAAAATGGCATGTGATTTTGAAAATAAAGCTAGTGTCTAGGGCTACTTGAAAATGTTCATCCTCATTTTCTGCTGGAAAATGCCAGTTCATTGAAAGTGAAGCATCTGGAAAAAGTATCAATGTTTATGCAGTTTAATTTGAGGAAATAATCTGATAAAAGCCAGGGGTATGGCAAGGCAGCTCCACATCTGGGGCAACCACAATATACAGGGAAGCTCCAGCTGCTGCAGCAGTGGCTATTTTTACAAAGGTGGTGCTTGGGGCTACTGCCCTGGTTGCACCCTCTCAGTTACACTACTGATGAATTATCTGTAAACCCAAGAGGAACTCCAATTCAGGGACCAGATCATTCCCTTGCAAGTTGGAGGGCAGAGAAACAGTGTCTGAAACAACAGCAGCATGTGATTGCACACTCCTTCCCCAGAACCTTCAAGACTTACCTCTCTGGCATTAGGTGTGAAATGGGAGAATACCTGATTTTACAGAAACCTCCTCTCAGCTTCTGTGCTTAAAGACTGAATTGGAAACTTCAGGCTCCAAAAATGACCTATGCAATTTCTTGTTTTTTCCTTAAGTTAGGCAGGGATAATCGCAAGTCTCATTTATTAATAAATAGACAATTTTTGCCACACAGGAGAAAGCTTTTGCTACTAAGTGCAAATTTATGTCTAATCTCCTTGCAGCCAGAACACTTTTTTCTCATAGCTACTGCTGGCTACCATACAGAATTTCCCATCTGCTCTTTTTGGCTGTAGTCACTCGGGCCCCTGACAGACATTCAAAGGAGCAATGGGATCTGATCCACAGTCCCAACAATTACACCTGCCATGCCACATATGCATGGCATTGGTTGCAGCACTCAATGAATGTCCTAACTTTATTCTTTCACTTGTAGTTTTTAGTGTGTAGATTTAAGGGGCTTTTGCCATGTATTAATGTCATATAAATATCTATGTCTTTGATTTATGTATGCAGACCCCAAGCAAACCTCCCAGTGGCATCAGACGAAGTTAACCTGGACTGTGAAGATTGCAGGTCTTTGCCCAGGGTGAATCTGCTGTACACTTACATGCTGAATCCACTAGCCCATCACCAACTGCTCTTCTGCATTCTGCAAGGTGGCTTCACTGGCTGCTTAGGGGAAGAGAAAGCCTTTATTGGGAGAGGAAAATCTCTTCAGTGCCCTGAGAATGCTTTAGAGTGAAAGCCAATTGTATAAACCTTAAGAATTCCTCTGGGCAAGTCCTCAGCTGATTCTGTTGATTCAAGGCACAGAAGGGTCTCAACACAGAAATCAAGAGCCAGGGGTTGAGATGCTGATTTTTGGATCTGACAGGGCTTGAGGTACAGATGTCAGAAATTGAAACTTTTAGGCATCAAGAGCCCAACGCGCCAAGAGATTGAGTCATGGAGGGGTCAGTGTTCCTGAAGAGTCAGGACCTGAGGGTTGAGATGGCAATATCAGGACCAAAGATGTCAAGTTGCTGAAGTGTCAAGGCAGTGATGGGTTGGGGTGCCTGCATTGGGAGCTGAAACTTCTAGGTACCTATGGCAAATAATCCCAAGAGGTAAAGCAGTGTTGGGAGCAAAGGTTTCAGAGTCAGGCTCCAAGGGATTGAGGAATGGAGAGTCAGGTGATGGGTAGTTGAGGTGCTAATTTTTGGAGCTAACTGGTTGAGTTGCCAAGCTGTTGAGGTGGCAAGGGCTTGAGATGTTGGCATCAGGAGCTGAAATGTCTATTTAGAGGGGTTGAGATACCAAGTGGTTGATGTCCTGGATCAGACAATGTGTTAAAACATGGAGGGGTCAAGGTACTGCAGTAAGGAGCTGATGGGAAAGATGCCAATGTTGGGATCTGAAGCATTGAGTCAGTAAGATGTTGTAATGATGAGGGGTAGAGGCCCAGGGCTCATGAGTGGACATTTCTAGAAAACAAGGGCTTGAGGTTCTGAAGGTTTTAAGTGAGGAGTGGTCAGGGTGCCACTCTCAGGCACTGGGGGTTCCACACATGGAGGAGTTAAGTGGCCAATTCAGGCACTAGGGTTTAAGGTGTAGAAGGGCGAAGGTGCCAGCATCCGGTTCTTGGAGGTTGAAAGGTAGAGGGTTCAAGACATCAGAGGGCCTTGGGGGGTGGGAGGTGTAAGTGTCAAGGTGCCCTAATCCAGACACAGGGGTTGAAATGCTGATGTCTCACTCAAGTGGGTTGAGTTGTCAAGCTGATGAGCCTGGCAAGGGCTTGAGGTCCTGGTATCAGGAGCTGAAACTTGTATGTAAAAAGTTTGAGGTGCCAAGGGATCTGGCTTCTCAATCAGGAGGCAGGGGGTTGAGGCATGGAGGGGTCAAGATGCTGGAGTCAGGAGCTGAGGGATGAGCTACTGATGTTGATAGCTAATGGGCTGAATCAGTGAGATGAAACAGCAGCAAGGGGGGAATGTCCAGGTCTCAGGGGTGGAATCTTTGACAGCAAAGGCTCAACACAACAAAGGTTTGAGATACAGAAGGGTCAGGGTGCCACTTTCAGGCACTGGGGATTCCATGCATAGAGGGGTCAAGGTGTGCCAAAGTCAAATGCTGGGACTTGAGATGTGAAGGGGTCAAGGGGCCAGAGTCAAGTGCTGGGGGTTGAGGCATGGAGGGGTCAAGGCAGCAAAATCAGGCATTAGGGAGACACAGTGTGAAGGAGTCAAGGTGACCATCAGATAATAATGGGTCTAAGAGTGGAGGGTTCAAGCCACCTTGGTCATGTGCTGAAGGTTTGAAGCATGGAGGGGCCAGAGATGGAAGGTTGAGGTGACAGTGTTTGAAGCCAACAGATCAAGGGGCTAAGCCATTGAGATGGTGAGGGCAATGGGCTGGCATCAGGATCCATAAATTCTGTTCAGAGGGCTTCAAGTGCAGAGAGGTTGAGGACTTGGATCAGGAGTTAGAGTTCAGGTGTGGAAGGATGAGGCACTGGAGTCAGGAATTAGGGTTGAGATGCCAATGTTGGGAGCTGAGGGATCGAGTCATTGAGGTGTCAAAGCAGTGGGGTTCTTAGACATTAGGGCTGGAAGGAACCTCATGAGATCATCACGCCCAGTTCCCTGCCCAAGGGGCAGGAAGTAGCTGGGATTAGATGACCCCAGCAAGATAAGCATCTATGGCAGGGCATTGTTGGTGCCTGCCACTTTAAGGGGTGATCCAAGCAGCCAGCAGATGCTTGATTGCGGTGGCCATTTTCATTCTCTGGCTGCCTATATAAACAGAGCAGTTTGCTGCTGGCAGGGCAGACAGAAACATCGCCTGGCTGCAAGGCTGCATGCAACACCCTGGGGGTAAGGGCAGGAGCTATAGGGGATGGTTTGGAGGCTCCTGGTCCTGGGCATGACCTAAAATTGCACCCTGCTGGGAGTGGGTGGCCTGGTGGGGCTCCTGGTGGCACGAGAGTCCCCAGGAAATACCAGGCCAGTTACCACTCCAGTGAAAGGCAGGTCAGGGCACCTTAATAACCCCAGCTCCCACAACCAGGTGGGTTACCACGTAGTAGGGCCAAGAAGGCAGACGCAGATTAGAGAGTGGGCTATAGACTCAGAAGCCTGACTTAGAATACCCTCAACTGGTCAATGCTGGGGCCAGGACCAGGACCAGAATGGTCAAAAGGGTCAGGGTTCCACCATGAGGGATGCCCAAAGCTGAGTTCCTGGGGTTTCTGACTGCCCTTGGAGGTGAGGCCAAGACCTGTGTGGCCAAAGATCCTGGGGGGACCACACGCCCAGGAGAGGAAAGAGTTCAGGGAGCTAGGCAGCCTAGAATGAGGGTGGAGTAGGCCTCCTGATTGGACAGAATCTAGTTGGGGGTCTGGACTGGAGGATTCTGGGGCCCACTGTGGGGCCGGTGATGATAAGAATGGTGGATACCATCTGTGAGGCTTGGGCTGCTGTGTAGGGGAGGAATGGAGCCGCAGGTAGTGCCCCCTGGCATCGGGGAAGGAAATGGGCAGCCTCCCACCTAATTAAGACCATAATTATATATCATCAAGGCATGGCAAGCGAGGAGGTGGGCAGTGGCCCAGAAACAGGTGGGTGGGCCAATGACAGATCAGCCCTGAGGAGGCCCCCTGTTACAGCATCCAAATGCAACTTGAATGTGTCCAGAGTAGGTGCTTGCACCACTTCTGAGGGGAGTCTGTTCCAGACTGTGAACACTCAGACCGTAAAGAAGTTTTTCCTTATATCTAGTCTAAAATGGCCTTCCAGCAGTTTGTGGTTGTTGGACCTAGTCTTCACTAGGGGAGCCCTGGTGAACAGATTTTCTCCCAGGTCCTGATGTAAACCCCTGAAGTACTTATAGGCTGCCACTAAGTCCCCTCTGAGCCTACGCTTTTCTAAGATAAAGAGTCCTGTGTCTCTAAGCCTCTCCTCATAAGGCCTGCTCTCTTGACCTCTGATCATGTGTGTGGCTCTCCTTTGGACTCTCCAAAGCCTTTCCACTTCCTTTTTAAAGTGTGGAGCCCAGAATTGGATGCAGTACTCCAGCTGTGGCCTCACCAAGGCCAAGTAAAGTGAGAGAATGACATCTTGGGTCTTGTTTGAGATGCATCGGTAAATGCAAGCCAGGGTTTTATTTGCTTTCCAGCTATGGTATCACATTGATGGCTCATATTCATCTTGTGGTCAATCCACGTTTTTTTCGGACATAGTGCTAGTGAATGAAGCACTGCCGAGACTAGGTATGGTATGAATTCTTTCTCCTGAGGTGGAGTGTTGCACTTAAAAATCGCATTTCTAACCTAGTGCTTTATGAATTGATGCAACACTTGGTTGATGAATAGCAGAAAGGCTTGCTTTCATAACTACCAACAAGTTACAAAACTAAATGACAAAAAGACTCTTTCCTAATATAAAATAAGCTATTAGTGCTTAGTATTATCTTAGCTCCAGCAAGATCTTTACCCAATGCAGGCAGGAAGCAGTTCTTGTACAGCCTCAAAGTGTGGGTCCTTCACTTGTTGGCTGGATAGCAGGATGGCTTCTGGTCTGGACTGCACACACTTTGTTGACAAATCTGCTTAGTTTTTATACTGTTTCTTCAAAGCATTTTATTTGATGGTTGGCCGATTAAAGTCTGAACAAAACAGGGAGGAAAAGGTTGATTATCATATCATAATTGTTAAGTGCCTGGCTCCTGTTCTTGATTATCCACGTGTAAAGACTATGTGTTTCTGCAGCCTTTGCAATTATAGGCCAGCCACAGATGATGGGCCTAGAGTGTCGGACAGGATACTTAGAGGTGTCACCAAAGTTGTTTTTGGGTATTTGTTTATCAGTGGGGTACATTTGCAGTAGCTCATAACTTTATAGATTTCATAGATTTCATAGACATTAGGGCTGGAAGGGACCTTGGAAGATCATTGAGTCCAGCCCCCTGCCCAAAGGGCAGGAAGTCAGCCGGGTTCATAGGATCCCAGCAAGATGAGCATCCAGTTTGCTCTTGAAGGTGTTCAATGTGGGCGCTTGAACCACCTCCGGTGGCAGGCTGTTCCAGACCTTGGGGGCTCGGACAGTAAAGAAATTCTTCCTTATGTCCAGCCTGAAACGGTCTTGTAGTAGTTTATGACCATTCGACCTAGTCGTCATCCCTTGGGGCGCTCTGGTGAACAAATGTTCCCCTAGATACTGGTGGTCGCCCCTGATAAACTTGTAGGTGGCCATCAGATCACCCCTGAGCCTGCGCTTTTCCAGGCTAAAGAGCCCCAGGGCGCTCAGCCTGTCATCGTAGGGTCTGCTTCCCTGACCTCTGATCATGCACGTGGCTCTTCTCTGGACTCTCTCAAGCTTCTCCACATCCTTTTTGAATTGTGGAGTCCAAAACTGGACGCAGTACTCCAGCTGCGGCCTCACTAAGGCTGAGTACAAGGGGAGAATGACGTCCCAGGATTTGCTTGAGAAGCATCTATGGATGCAAGCCAGCGTTTTGGTTGCTTTACTAGCCGCAGCATCGCACTGCAGGCTCATCTTCATCTTGTGGTCAATGATGACCCCCAAGTCTCTTTCTTGCATAGTGTTGGCCAACATAGCACTGCCGAGCCTATAAGGATGCTGCGGGTTTTTCTTCCCAAGGTGGAGAACCTTGCATTTATCGGTGTTGAACACCAACAGATTCTCGTCCACCCACTTGCTGAGCCTGTCCAGGTCAGCCTGGATCACCCGCCTGTCTTCTGGTGTGGATGCTTTTCCCCAAAGTTTGGTGTCATCAGCAAACTTGACCAGTCCGCTTCTGACTCCAGTGTCTGCATCATTAATGAAGATGTTGAACAGTATGGGTCCAAGGACAGAGCCTTGGGGGACCCCACTGGTCACAGGACACCACGATGAGTGACTTCCATCAATTGCTACCCTCTGGGTCTGACCCCGGAGCCAGTTTTCCAGCCAGTGGATCGTGGAGGACCCAAAGCGACAATTGGCCAGTTTCTCTAAGAGGTGATTATGGAAAACCAGGTCAAAGGCTTTTTTGAAGTCAAAATATATGACATCAATCTCTTCTCCCTTGTCCAGGTGATAGGTCACCTGGTTGTAGAAGGAAATGAGATTGGTCAAGCAAGACCTACCCGCAACAAACCCGTGCTGGCTATCCCTTAAGATGTTGGCGTCGGCCAGTCCATTAAGGATGGCCTCTTTGATAACCTTTTCTAAGATCTTCCCCGGGATAGAAGTCAGGCTAATGGGCCTATAGTTAGCCGGATCCACTTTCCTCCCTTTCTTGAAGATAGGCACCACATTGGCCTTCTTTCAGTCTTCGGGCACTACACCAGAGCGCCAAAAGTTTTCAAAGATCCGTGCTAGAGGCTGGGCTATGATGCTTGCCAGCTCCTTGAGTACCCTGGGGTGAAGATTGTCAGGGCTGGCTGACTCGAAGGTATCCAGCTTCTCAAGATGTTCCTTCATGAAGTCAGCATCAATGGAGGGCAGGGGATCACCCTCACCCAGACTTCCCTGTCCCATAGCGGGCATGGGCGTCCCATGGGACTGATGAAAGAAAATACAATGAATGGTTTAGACATACAGTGAATGGTTAAGACATTTTTAACACCTTAGAGTGACATTGGATGCCTGTTTTGAGAAACATGAGGATGTCACGTGCAGAACATTCTCCCTATATTCAGTTCTCCTTTTACATGTTTCTTTTGAGATGGGTATTCAGTCTTTTGTTTTCTTTAGCTGCTAGGTCAATTGAAATGCATATGCAGTTTCCTTGCCTTCACTGGCTCAGCCTTTCTTTAAAGGGCTTTCTTAGGTACACATATGTGGACTGTGCCAGCAACTTTAACCACTTTTATTATTTTATGGTATGGGTCTGGTATTGGGTACTGCAGCACTCTGCTGTCTCAGTGCCTAATGAGTTGCAAGCCACTAGTGGAGTTTGATTTTCTTGTGGCAGTCTTATTACCACAGCCCAGCCACTGTTCTGCATTTTTATGCAAGAGGAGCTGTTCAACCTTTCACAGTTTTCATATGCAGCATGGAGCACCTTGCATTTCTCTATATTGAAGGTCATCAGGTTTTTGTCCACCCACTCTGCAACCCTGTCTAAGTCAGCTTGAATCCTCAGTCTGTCTTCCAGTGTAACTGCACTTCCCCACAGGTTGGTGTCATCTGCACATTTAGCCAGTCCACTTCTGACACCCAAATACAGATTGTTAATAAATATATTAAAGAGTACTGGTCTGAGTATTGAACCCTGAGGGACGCCACTGGTCACTATGTGCCACGTTGACTTGGTTCCATCAGCTATCGCTCTCTGGGTCTGACCATGGTGCCACTTCCCCCGCCATCGGACCATGAGGTTGTCAACGCCACAGTTCCCCAGTTTTGTCATGAGGACATCGTGGGAGACCAAGTCAAAGGCTTTTTAAAAATCCAAGTATATGACATCAACCTCACCCCTCCCATGTCCAGGTGATGTCACCTGGTCATAGAAGGAGATGAGTTTGGTCAGGCATGACCTATCTGTAATGAAGCCATGCTGGCTGTCTCTGAGGATAGTGCCTTCTGTTAGCTTCTTGTTGATGGATTCTTTGATAATTTTCTTGAAGATCTTTCCAGGGATTGAGGTCAAGGTGATTGGCCTGTAGCTCCCTGGATCTTCCTTTCTTGAAGATAGGCACCACATTGGCCCTCTTCCAGTCTTCAGGAACCTCACCTGAGCACCGTGAGTTTTCAAATATACTCACCAATGGCTGAGCTAAGATGTCAGCCAACTCTTTTAGCTCTCTTGGGTGCATTTCATCAGGGCTTGCTGACTTATGGATGTCCAGTCGCTCAAGGTGCTCCCTCACAATGTCTTCACCAAATGTAGGTGTATGGTTACCTGTTCCCTTGTAGTCCAGCATCCTATCAGGCAGGGTGATCCCCTTGGGCTGATGAAAAACCGATGTAAAGTAATCATTGTGCTTCTCTCATGACACATGTGATATGGACATCTTGTAAATCGTGTGCTTATACAATGATGTAGTTGAGGAGGTGCCCTTATTTAGAGCGGGGGTGTTGCCATGTTGTTTTGTATCTGTTAAGTTGTCTGAAAATAGTGCTAGTAATGACAAAGTAGAAGGATGCTGTTGGAATTGGCCTTGCGCACTCCTTCCTTCCCAATGGTGCCCTTCCACATGTTAAAATCCCAGCCAGCTCTTGCACTGAAGTCTCCAAGGAGGATGATCCTGTCCTCTTTTGGGATGACAGTCAGGATTTCATCAAGGTCAGCATAAAACTGTTCTTTCTGTTCTTCCTCAGCATTGAGTGTTTGGACGTATGTACTGATGATGATAGCAAATGAATGGTTTCTCAGTTGGAGGCAGAGAGTCATGAAGCACTCATTAATGCCAACAGGGAATTAAGTCATTTGGCTAACAATGTGGTTATTAATGGTGAAACCAATGCCATGTATTCACCTGTTATGTGCAGGTTTCCCTTTTCAGTAGATCATATAGCCACCCTCCACACCCTCTCCACTCCCTGTTGGTCTTTGTCTGCATGTCTGGTCTTGCTGAGAGCAGCGATATTGATGTTATATCACAAGAGTTCTTGAGCAACAACAGCTGTTCTGCATTCTGGTCTGTCACTATTTGGGTCATCTAATAGGGTTTGTATATTTCAGAATGCAAAAGGCATTTCACATGACCCCCTGGAAGTGTCTATCTAGTCACATGAGATAAAGTGGGCAGCCTATAATTGCGGCACCTTTTCTGTGAGGTGAGCAGAGGCGATCCTACAAAGGACTTCTCAGTCATGATCACAGATGCCAAATCATCCTCCTGTCCCATATCAAGGGTGAAGTGTGAAACAACCATCATGCGACTGCCACCTGCATGTGGATCCATGACTAGGGACTCCCGGCGATCACTTCATCTGTCCCCATTGCCACTCATTCATCACCACAGGACTTTGTACAAGTTATGGGCATAGGTTTTGGTTATTGTAGTAGATGTTGCACCAGTGGGAGAAGCCTGCACATAACTTGTTTTACATGAGGAGGCCATTGTATATCAATAACTACAAAGATCTTGGTGAAGGAGAAATCTGTGTACAGTGATAAGGGAGTCCAAGACAACTGGTGTTACTCCTCCACTACAGCCTTCATCCACCTTCATAGCCATTGAGAAGTATGCCTTTTGCATCCATCTTCTCCACCATTGAGGTCTTTGTGTTGTTTTGGACTGATCTTCTTATGATATCTTACCTTTGACCTTACCACTATGGGTGACCCCACCAGGAGTAAAGACTCCCAATGGTGTTGCTCTTTGGGTCATTAGTACACATAAGCCTCTCCACTTCATCAAGCCAGGCCACCTCACCAGGTTGGAGCCAGGTACCAGGGAGTTGAAGCATGGAGGGCTCAAAGGGCCAAAGTTAAGTGCTGGGAGTCAAGGAATGGGGGTTGGGGCTCAAGAGGTCATAATGAGGTACCAGGGTATTTGGGCAAAGAGAGATCAAGAGGCCAGAGGCAGGAACTAGGGGGTTAAGGCAAGGAGGGGTCAGGGCACCAGAGTTAGAATCATAGAAAGAAGGACCTGTAAGTTCATCAAGTCTGGTCCCCCGCCATGGGCAGGAGGTAATTGGGCTCAAACAAGCTCAACAAGGTATTTGTCCAGCCTCCTCTTAAAGACCACCAGAGACGGCGACTGCACCACCTCTGGTGGAAGTGTGTTCCAGATGCTAGTTACCCATATGGAAAAGAAGTTTTTCCTTATGTCCAGCTGAAACTTTTCCTCTAGAATGTTGTGTTCATTGATCCTCATCTTCCCAGAGGGGAGGTGCTTTTCTAAAAAGTTGTTCTCCTAGATCCTGGTGTTCTCCTTTCACATATTTGTTGGCAGCTATCAAGTCACCTTTCAGCCTTCTTTTGCTCAGGCTGAATAAACCCTGATCCCAAAGTCTCTCCTCATAGGACCTGTCCCCCAGGCCTTTGATCATGTGGATAGCCCTTGTCTCTGTTGAACCTCATATGGTTTTGTTCAACCCATACGACTAGCCTGTCTAGGTCTTCCTGAATCCTTGACCTGTCCTCTGATGTGCCCACTTGTCCCCACAGCTTGGTATCATCTGCAAACTTCATCATTGCACTTTTCACTCCCTCTTCCAGGTCATTAATAAAGATGTTAAAGAGCACAGGCCCGAGCACTGACCCCTGGGGTACACCACTGGAGACAGCCTTCCAGAATGAGGCCACCCCAATAATTACAACTTGTTGGGATTGGCTGCTAAGCCCGTTCCCAACCCATCCCACTGTAGCCTGGTCTAAGCCAGTACTCTCCAACTTAATTGAGAGAATTTAATGGGAAACAGTATCAAAGTCCTTGCTGAAATTTAGGTAGATGACGTCCACCTCCTGTCCCATGTCCAGGTGGTTAGTTACCTGGTCATAAAAGGACACCAGGTTTGTTAGGCATAGCCTTCCCTCTACAAAATCATGCTGGTTGCTTTTTAGTACCCGACCAGATGCAAACTTCTGGTTGATGGCCTCCTTGACAGTTTTTTCAAAGAACTTCCCCAGAACCAAAGTCAGACTGACAGGTCTATAGTTGGCAGGGTCATCTCTCTTTCCCTTCTTAAAGATGGGAACCTTTTTCCAGTCATTAGGGTCAACTCCTGAGTTGCACGTCTCCTTGAACAGCCTTGCCAGAGGCACCACTATGAGCTCAACCAGCTCTTTCACCACCCTTGAGTGAAGGTCATCTGGACCAGCCAACTTGAAAATGTTAGCACCAGCATTCCTGCCAACGTTAGGCTTTGATGGGTCAAGGGGTTGAGACTTGTGGGGATGTAGCAAGGAGGGGAAAGGTGTTAGTTTGCTACTGAATGGTTAAGGCACAGTGGGGTCTAGACACTAGTCAGGATCCAAGGGGTTGAAGTATGGAAGGGTCAAGGAGCCAAAGTCAGGTGCCAAGAGCTTGTAGGGATGAGCCTGAAGGGTCAAGGTGCAAGAGTCAGGCACCAAAGATTGGAACCATGAAGGGATCAAGGTGCCAGAGCCAAGTGCCAAGGGGTTGTGCGGTTGCAAGGTTGAGAAGCAGAAGATTCAAGGCCCTAGAGTCAGGAGACTAGTGTTTAAGGGGCCCAAATTAGGATCCAGTGGGTTTTGTTGTTGAGATGTAGATACAGCCAGATGTTGAGTTGCTGGTGTCAGGATCTGAATTTTCTAGGCCCTGAAGGCCCAAGGCACTGAGGGGTCAAGCTGTGGAGGAGTTAAGGTGCCAGATTCCATCACCAAGGACTAATGTGTGGAGGGGTGAAGGAGCTGGAGTTAGATACTGAGGGCTCAAGTCACTGTGGTGCTGAGGCACTGAATAGTTGTGTTGCCTACATCAAGAGTCAAAACTTCCAGGCACTGAGGCCCAGAATCAGGAGATGAAAGGTTGAGTCTTGGAGGGGTCAGAACTCTGAAGTCAGGAGCTGAGGGTTGAGATGCTGGAGTTGGGAGCAGAGGGGTCAAGTCAGTAGGCTGTCAAGGCACCAAGGGGTTGAGGAGTGGGTATCAAGGCCTAAATCTTTTAGGCATGGAGAAGTTAAGGGCCCAAGAGGTTAAAGTCCTACAACCAGAAGACAAGGGTTTGAGGAATTGGGATCTGAGAGGCTGAGTTGCCAAGGTGTCAGTGTAGTGAGAGGTTGAGGTGCCAGTATCAGGATCAGAATTGTCTCAGTACCAAGTGGTCAAGGTGTGGAGAGGTGAAGGTGCAAGAGTCAGGCACTGTGGGGTTGTGAGGTGTAGAAGGGTGTTTGATACTGCTTGGTACTCTTGGTATTCCTTTGAGGGAAGGCAGGCTGTAGGAGAAGCAGGCTGCAGGTGAGGAAGAGGGTAGTTAAGGGAGCTACATGACCCAAAAGGCTGAGCTTACAGGATATAGGCCCAGGGCCTGAACTGGGGAGGCAATCTGACCTGGAAGCTACAGAGAGAGGAACTTCTGAGTGGAAGGGTTGACTAGCACCTGAGCTGGGGTAGGCAAGACCAGTGGTTTAGGGATTGAGACTAGGAGTGGTATATATCTCAACTGACCCAGGAGTGTGTCTAGGGCCCAAGGGATAGGAGCAAAGGCTAAGGAGCAGGGCCACAGTCACAGACTTAATGAGGGCAGGCAGGATCAGGGACCTATAGCCCATGAGGGGCAAGAACCAGGGTCAGAGACCCATAGTCCACAAAGGGAGCAAACAAGCAGAGCCAGGGGCCTATAGTCTGGGAGAGGCAGAGTCTGTTGGAGGTAATAAGGCCTGAGCTCTGGTGATCAGAGACTCTCTATGCCTGATGAAGGGTGACTGCCCCTGAAAGCTTGCTAAGAACTTTTTTCCAACTACTCAGTTGGTCTAATAAAAGATATCACAGTCAGATGCCAAGGTTTTGAGTTATGGAAGGACCAAAGCACTAGAGGCAGGCATCAAGGGCTTGTGGGGTTGAGTCTGAAGTGTTGGGCCAGAGTCAGGCCCTGAGGAATTGAGGTATGGAAGGATCAAGGTGCCAGAGTCAAGCACCAAAGGGTTGCAGGGTCAAAAAGCAGAGGAATTTGAGACACCCCCTTGGGGGCCAAGGGGTTGAGATGTAGTGGAGTCAAGGCATGTGATTCAGTTCCCAAGGTGCTGAGGAGTTGAAGCATTAAGGAGCCAAGTGTTGAGACGTGGAGGGGGCATGGTTTTTGGAGGTGTGAGGTGCTGAGGGGTTGAAGGGTTGAGAGGTTGAGTCCTGGAGAGGATGTGGCACAGAGGGGTCAAAACGCCAGGTCAGTAGCTAAGGGTATGAGGCTTGAAAGGGTCTAGGCACCAGTCAGGCCACTAGGGTTGGCATGGAATGGTTAGGCACTAATATATTGCCAAGCATTTGAGGTGCTGGAGACAGATGCTGCATAGGTCCAAAGGGTCAAATCACCAGAGTCGGAAGCCAAGATGTTAATACATACATGGAGGGGTTTGGTCATGGAGGTTTCATGCACTGAGCCATTGAAGGATCAAGGACCAGAGGTGCTGAGGCCAGAGTCAGGCTCTGAGGGGTTGAGGCTTGTAGGCGGGGGTCAAGGCGCAGGAGTTGGGTGCCAAGGATCCAAGTTTTGGCACTGAGGGGTTGAAGAACTAAGGACTGGAGGTACTGAGCCACAGAGAGGCTCCAAGGAATTGAGGTTTGGGGGTGCAGAGGTGAGGAGAAGTTGAGGCTCCTGAGTCAGGAGCCAATGGGTCAAGGTGCCAGAGCCTCTCCTGCTACTTGTAAGGGCTTGAGTCTCTCACTGTGCAACCCAGCTTGGGTTGGGTTTAACTAGGTAGACTTGGCTGAGAGTCCCAGCTCCCTGTCCAAGCTTGGTCCACTTGCATCTCAGTTAGGTGAACACAATGGAAAGGGGGAACTTGCCATCTCCTGTGCAGTCCAGCTTGAGATTAAAGTGAAATTTATAATAAACTCTTCCCAGCATGCTCATCTACAAGATATACTGGAACTTGGGAGCACTGGAGGATGCCTAGAGGAGGCTTTCCATCAGAGAATCCACTACCTATGCATAGGATTTATACAAAGCTTGCAAGGAGAGATAGATCTGTGGGTCAGTATTGTGGACCCTAGATCTACACCTGTCACAAGATGGTTAGACAGATTCTATGGAGAGACCTAATAGGTGCCCAAATACACACAGTTGGGAGCTGAGCTTAGAGGGAATGGAAAAATGAGCATCTCCACCCCCCGCCCCTGTCCCCCAAGGTATGAATCTCAGCCTGAGCCACATTTTCAGAGCTTTAAAGTTTAGTGCAGTAATTGAAGCAGAGGTCAGAGGCTCAAGACTCCCAAGGTCCACTGATGGTTCATGTAGACTTGTAGGTCCCCCCACACCCCAATCAATATAAGGCCAAACCTGGGCTACTTCACCAACAGTCCCACCATTCATGTAACTTTGCAGTGACCAATCAGAAGGCAGTGTTCCAATAATCAGTTTTACAAATGCCATTGCTCCAATTCTTTGACCCTGGTTGACTGCTCCGTTAGTCCAAAGGATGGGATAGCCCTGGGCATAAGTGAAATGGGGGAATGCAAGAAAAAGCTGCCTTGTAAATGCAAAAATGCATGGGTTGGTCTAATAAAAGATATCAAATTCACCCAAGGAACCTTGTCTGCCTATATCCTTAGACCAACACGGCTACAACCTAAACCCCTGCTACATGGAAGATATCGAATTCAGCCGTCTGAAATGGAAACTGTACAACATGAAAAAGAAAGAAGCCAGACTCAACAGCGACATATATTTTCTAAGCCTTTGCAAGAAACACAACTTCATTCCCCGAGGACTAAACATCTACAATCCCCTGACTACTACACACAACTCCAAATATGGTGCACAGCTATGCAGAAGAACTTCAGAGAAAATTAGAAATCATCTACTTCACCTACTCTACTCCAAAAGAGACCAACTCAGGAAGGAAATTGTCATACACTACAACAACTTAAAAGATAGAAATCCATGCATGTTCCCTGACAATATACAGCAGATACAAAGAGACTACAAAAAACTTTCTACAGCATTCATCCTACATAAAAAGAAGAAATGGGACAAATTACTCCAAGAACAAGCTCCCCAGCCACAAAACAACCATCAGAGGAACAACACCAACACCTTACGACCTTCCAACCTCAGACTTGATGAAACTGCAAGCAGCAACCAACCCACAAATATTATCAATCTCTCCACACACATGCTTACCAAAACTGGAAAATCTGTCCTTTCTAAAGCCTAAATTTCTGTCCAGAAAAATACCCTAATAAAATACTTCAATGTGGAGAACTAGAAGAATTCTTCTGACGCCTGCGCCTCAAAGAATATTTCCATGACCAAACTGAACCCACTCCCAACAACAACTCATCCTCTGACAACATTCAAGAAAAGATCAATGCCAAAAAGCCCCAAAAAACATCAGATTGGACACCTCGCAGTGGACGAAACCCTAACCTTGACCGCTACATTGACTACTTCAGGGAAAGAATGAACAATGAAATAATCAGCAACACGCGCCACCACAACAACCTCTCTCTATCGGAGAAAAAGGCCATAGAATCTCTAAGATCGAACCACCAAATAGTAATAAAACCAGCAGATAAAGGAGGAGTTTAGTCATCCCAAACCATGAAGACTACATAAAGGAAGCCAACAGACAGCTCTCTGACACCACCTACTACAAAGAACTACAAGAAGATCCCACTCCCCTTTTCACCAAAAAACTCAACAATACCATCAAATCATTTCCATCAAGACTACAAGAAAAACTACAAACCTTGATCCCACCACTACCTAACCCGGGGACTTTTTACATGCTCCCTAAAATTCACAAACAAGGGAACCCTGGCAGACCTATCATATCCAACCATGGGACCCTAACTGAGAAAACATCAGGTTTCGTTGAATCAATCCTAAAACTGCTTGTCACCCACAGAGCAAGTTTTGTACAAGACACCACAGACTTTCTACGGAAACTTAAAAACATAGACCACCTTCCCAGCAGCGCACTCCTAGCCACCATGGACGTTACCAGCCTATATACCAACATCCCACACCAGGATGGCATCCAAGCCTGCCTTACATATCTACAGGAGCAAGATTACAACTCAGAATACAGAACCAAAGATATTACTGACCATATACACTTCATCCTCACACACAACAATTTCACTTTTAATAATCAACACTTCCTCCAGATGATGGGAACAGCTATGGGCACTAAAATGGCCCCACAGTATGCCAACCTTTTTATGAGCCACCTGGAAGAAGACTTCCTCAAGAACTGCACCATCAAACCCTTGCTGTACTTACGATATATCGATGACATCTTCATCATTTGGAGTGAGAACCGGGAATCTCTAATTGAGTTCCACCACAAATTCAACAGTCACCATCCCTCCATCCGACTTTCTTTAGAATACTCCAGCACCAACATCCCCTTTTTAGACACAATGATCAGTATCCAGAAGGGTAAAATACAGACCACAGTATACAAGAAATTCACAGACCAACACACATATCTGCACAGAACCAGCAATCACCCGAAACACACCAAAAAAGCTGTGATCTACAGCCAAGCCCTCAGATACCACCGCATCTGTACTGAAGAGAACACCCGGGATTGCCACCTCACCAATCTTAAAAAGGCTTTCATCCAGCAAGGACACTCCTCCAGAGAGGTAGATCGCACGTTTGAAAGAGCCACCTGGATACCACATGAAGAACTGCTGCAGTACAGAAGAAAAACACCCACAAATCTCACACCGCTGGTTATGACCTATCACCCATCCCTTGAACCTATACGGAAAATCCTCAAAAAATTGCAACCCATATTAGAAAAAGACCCTATTCTTAAAAAAATCTTTCCAGAGCCACCCATCCTAGCCTTCAGACAAGCACCGAACCTCACCAACCTCATCACCAGAAGCAAACTTCCTCAACCCCAGAACACACCAAAAGGATCCAGACCGTGCCATGACAAGAAATGCAAAACCTGCCCCCACATCTCCACCACCTCCACTATTACTACACCCCATAACAGAGCCATCAGCATCCCAGGATCTTACAGCTGCACCTCCAGAAATGTTATATACCTCATCCAATGCACCAAATGCCCTGATGGAAGTTATGTAGGAGAGACCAGACAACAACTGCGCGCTAGAATGAATGCACGCCGGAAATCCATCAAAGACAGAAACACCCAATTACTGGTGGGGGCACATTTCTCACAGGAGGGCCACTCTCTCTCCAATCTCTCAGTCCTGATCCTCAAGGGAAATTTACACAACACATCCCAGAGACGAGCCTATGAGCTCCATTTCATCAACCTGCTGGATACTAGAGATCAGGGACTAAACATAGACATTGGATTTTTGATACATTATAATCTGCCTGGCAACTGACTCCCCAGCCCAGCCCAGCCCCTGGCTTGTTTACTTTTCATTCCATCCAGGAAGAGCACGCAGCAACTGCTGCAGCGTCCTTAGCCTGACGAAGGGTTTTTGAACCCGAAAGCTTGCTTAATAACTATTCTGCAACCATTTAGGTTGGTCTAATAAAAGATATCAAATTCACCCAAGGAACCTTGTCTGCCTTTAACCTATAAAGGAAGTGTCTCTGTTCTCATTCAACAAAGGAAACTGCAGCACAGAGAAGAGAAGTACAGCACTGGATAGTGACAGAGCCAGAAAGGGAAGACAAGAAGCTTGCATCCTTATATAGCCAATAGACTCAGAAGCAGAGGTAAAGCCTAGGAAGTCCTGGCACCCAGCATCCTGCTCAAATCACTGCATGTCCTTCTCTTCCCAACAAGGAGAACTCAATCTGTCTCTACTGTACTATTGTTTCTGTGCCAGAAAGGCTATGGTAAGCCTCTGCAATTTTCATAGGCATGGACGGTTCTAGGGGATGGCCCAAGGGTATCCGTAGGTGGGGAATATTGAATCTTCTTGAAGACTGATCTATCTGTGGTCATCCAGCAATATGGGAGCAGAGTTGAGAATGGAACCCAAAAGTCCTACCTTCCCTTTGGAGTGATGGCCAAACCTGAGGAGTGATGAATCAACACAGATTGAGCAAAGGGTTTTCAAATTACCTATGGAGTAAAATTTTTGCGTAAAAATTGTTCAGTAAATATTCTAGAGGTGTTAGTACCTTCAACAAAATCATAAGCTTCTCTCAGACAGTTAGTGAAGAGGAGGCAGAAAAATCCAGCAAATCAATGAGCAGTTACAAATTATTTGCTGGTCTTCAAAGAGAATACCATAGGCCAAGTTACTTCAATAATAACCCCATCCTGAGCCCAGTAGTGACACTTCCCTCTGCTTCCACCACTTCCATTTAAATAGGGTGGAGAGCAGCCCTGGACACTGGGAAGCAGGGAGAAGGGATAAAGATAAGAAGAAGAAAGGAGAGAAGCAGTGAAAAAAAAACAAGCCCCAAATGTCCCTAGTGATTCAAAGGGGCAGAGCCCTGGATGGGATATCTCCTTGACATCTTAATCTAGAGTTTTTCATGTCTAGATCTCTCTCAGTGACAAAAGGATCATGGCAAGTTCCAAACCTAAGTCAGAATATTACCTTTTAAACTGTGGAAGCCTTGGTTTCTACCACAAATCTATAGGAATTTGAAGAGGTTCCTCCTAACTAGCAGTCAGTTGTGTGAACCTAAATCCTCACAAATCTGCCAACAGGAATCTAGTTTATTTTATTGTAGCAAACTGCATGTTTTTCACTTAATGTCTCTATACTAGCAACAGTGTAACTCCAGCTTTTCTTTCAAAAAGGGTAAACAAGTGACAAAACTCAGGATCTTCATCTTTTAAAAACACATTTGAAAGTTGGTTTCAAGAAGACTTCTATATATTTTGGTTTTTAGGTTACAGATGAGGGGTGGAATTACTCATTCAAATAACTTAAAACTAGCAACAACCCAGCTAGCTGAAAGATGCCCCTTCTGGGACCCCTTTGAAATCAGAGGATCAAAACCTTCTGCATTCACCATTTGCTAAAGACCTGACTAATCAAAGGGAACTTGCTGGTATGAAGCAGCCAAACAGAACATCACCTTTGCATATAATTGCAATGGCCAAGCAACAAAAAAACACATCTCGGGAAGTCACTGTATATATTTGCTTCTCCATAGAAGAATTAGTAACCTTGGTAATACCATGCAGGAAATCTAAAGAGGAAGCTACTGAAATTTTACCTTTTTGATGCAGAGTTAACATTTCTCCATTCATCATCCTGTTATTGCCATCTAAAGTTGTAAAAATCTTTTTTGAACAAGGTTTAAAAGCCAAAAAATAAAATAAAATCAAGAAAAACAGACTTGCTGTTGCAAGGCCACAATAGTCTCTGAGATTCCCCTGCTACTCTGCATCCCTCTGCTTGTCTGATGTCATCATCTCTGTTTGGTCATTGCCTTCCTACCACCTTTTTGTCCAATAAGCCGAGCCCCTGATAAAGGTCTCTATGAAGTCAGTACCAAACCCACCACTCCCTAGTGCTGTGAATTAAGCAGCCCTTTCATTTTTATAGGTTGAGAGCTTTTTAGCAGAATAGTAATAATCAGTAATGAGTGTAACTTTGCTTTTTTTGTTTCAGTTCTGCGGTATTTGACTTTATTTGCCTCAGATGTGAGATTCATTCAGTCTACCTTTTTTAGTAGTTTGGGATGTAAAAGATAAAAAAGAAAAAACACCAGCAGAAAAATGTGTCTGCTTTAGAGGAACAAACTGTGTGGGCTGACATTGATGTTATGCTGATCATGTTTAATATCTCTTCAGGGAGAAAAAAGTTTTCAGCAAAAGTGAACTTATACTGATTCTGCCCAACACCCATGAAAGGAAGTCATTCTAACGGCAATTTAGGGAATACTATTTAGTTGTTAAAAATTCCCATTTTAAAATGAGATTCTGAAGTTGGCTCTAAGCAAGAGACTTTTTCCAGATTAATAATGCTCTCCTTTCTCAGAGTCTGGAACAAATTTACATAGACCCCTAAAGTCAGTTCATAAATGTATATGAACTGATAGGAGAGAAATTCATGATGGAAAGAGCATTCACTGTTTTGATATCCCATAAAAAGTACCCAGTGCTTCTACCATACAAGAAAGCCCAGACTTGTGGTTTAGCTTGTTGTTTATTGCTTCTTTTTTCTTAAAATGTATATATTTTGATATTTTTATATGTACTTATCCTTTGCAGTTGGAAAATATTAATAAAGTCACAAAAATGGCATAAGAGATACTGTTTGCTGTATCTTCTATTAAGAAAATAATTGAAGAAACAAGAATGGCATAATCTATCTTTAAACAAATAGTTTGCTTGTGTGATGTTACAAATAAAACATATTTCAGCTCTTTAGGATGTGCAGTTTCCTCAACTCGGCTTTCCCCACTCTCTCCCTCTGATACAGACAGAGATGTAGGGCAAAAATTTTTCCACTGCTTTACTTTTCTGTGGGAAATTTTCCATTTCTAAAAATTAATTGTTTCATAAAATTCATTAGTAACAATGAATGGATGCCAATACAATATTAGGCAAGCTTGGCAGTTTCAAAGTTGTAATTAATGTTTTTCAGGTGATTATCCCTAGGAAGTATCTAAGAGAGTACATATATGTTTTATTGATTTGTAAACAGGAGGATAAATACACTCACATAATAATCCAAACCAAAAATCAAGTTATGAATTCACCTAATTGGCTGTGCAGGTCAAATAAAATCAAAGCTAAAATTCTTATTTTGTCTCGGACTGCAAGTGAAAGCAAAACCAAAAGTAAAACTGTGATTAATTTTTGTTTCACTTTCAGTTCAGCAAACACACCGAGCAGTGTCTCATTTCTTTTCTTGAGCTGGGAAAGTTGGAAATGTTTACATAAGATCTGCTAGTTTTTTAGTGCCTTTGGTTTGAAGTAGTCATAAAATGCCTGATCACAAAAAACTAGCATGTGTCATCATTATAGCGAAGTCAAAGCCACTGAAGGAAGGAAGGAAGTTGGTAGATGTAAATATTGCAGGCAGGAGTATGCTAACAATGCAACAAAAACAAAACAAATTTAATAACATCTAGTAACTGTCCTGAAAGAGTACAAGTCATATACAGAAAGCTAATACAAGAAAGTGGTGGAACAACATCATCTGAGAAAAGTCTACTTCAGGAATCCTATGTAAGTAAACAATTGATATGTTAACACACAGTATAGACTAGCATCTATATTGTTTTAAAACGTTATAATTTTAAAAGTTTTTAATGAAACTTTGGACTATTATTTATTATTTATGTAAAATATTTGTATCTTGCTTTTCTGCTTGCACTAAGCACCCAAAGTAGCTTAAGCTTAACTATATATATTTTTTTAAATAGATAATAAATAGTTAACTATTTCAACCCAGCAGAGTGAGCTTAGTCCTCTGGCTGATGGCAGAGGCCAGACTGTACTTCCCTTTGGCTCTGCAGTCCCAGGGCAAATGAGCAGCAAGTTTAGTAGCAGAGTGCTCTTTCTGGCAGGGATAAGAGCAGGAAGCAAACTCCCTGCCGCTTCTCCTTCTCATTCTGGTGGATGAGGCCAGACTAGAATAGGCTAAAATAAAAATCTTTTCCCCCTTTTGTTGCAGGAACTTGGTAGCTCAAGTGAAATAGGAGATTTACAAAAAATGGAAAATGAAAATGTTGAGCTGCCAGGTCTGGGGGAAGAAGAAGCAGGATTCTTGCTTTCAAGATCATTGTCACCAGATACACAATCCACCATGAGTAGCTGTTCAAGACAGTCAAGCTTTTTATCAAGCTTTGTGGACAAAATGTCAAAAGAAGATCAAGAAAAAGAAGATGAGACATTAGCTTGAGCTGTATTTGCAAGTGGTACACCTCTTTCCATAACTGAGCCACTGGACTGCAAACCCTTGGCCTGCCAGGCAAACCGCAGGCAGATGTGGCAGGATCTGGCCACAGTTGCCCAGCAACACCTGTCCTGTCCACCAACCAGTGTTCCATGCAAGAGGGTGTTCAGCATTGCTGGTGATATTGTGACACCCCACTGCACCTGCTTGGATCCTAGGTTGGTGGAGCAGCTGGTGTTCCTAAAGGTGAACCTCCCACTGCTGGGGTTCCCCAAGCTCCACCTGCAGATGGACTGAGTGCCACCCTCCTCACTCTGTCTCCACCAGTTTCCTTTTCTGAGGTTTTGAAAAGCCTTGTAATGCCCCACTCTCAGCTGGAGGGGGCAGTAACTGCATCACCAGCCAGCAGGGGAAGAACATGTTCCTGCTGAGCTCATTTCCCTGCCAGGATGAACTTTGAGGTATGGGATTTGGGCTATGGGGAAGGAGAAGGCCCCAAGTCCTGGGCATGATCACTAAAACTGCACCCTGCCAGGCTAGGGAGGCCTGGTGGGACTGTTGGCAGTGCAGCAGCCACGTAAATGCTAGGACCAATGATCCCCTGGTGAAAGGTGGGTAGGAGGTGCCATAACCTCCAGCTAACGCACGCATGCACAAAGTCCTGGCTGGGGAATGCTCAGACCTGTCATGTCTTTGACAGGCCTGACGCTTGCTGGTTCCAGTGCAGTTGTGAGGCTCCCAGTAAGGTCAGCTTAGCTGCCTGGGATGCCAGCTTTTGCATTGAAAACCCCTTTGTCAGGCTGAGGAAGTACCTGCAGGTGGTCCTGGATGGAAGGAATAGTAAAGAAGCCAGAGGCTGGCCTGGCCTGCAATGCAGGCAAGAAAGCCAGTCAGTGAAAATGGAAATGGAGGTGTCAGGCAGGGAAGGCCAGGCTGGGGTGGGGGGTAGGAGGGAAAGGGGGATGTAGCACCTCAGGTAAAAGTGCAGAAGTGCCTGGGGTGTCAGATGTCCGGCAGGTCGCAGTGTGCCAGAATTCCACTGTGTATATTGAGTCCATGGGTTTCTGTACCTACTACCTAGAAGGCTGATGAAGTGCAGTTCATAGGCACAGCTCTGAAAAGTGGTTTGCATTGTAATTTGTTCCCTCTCAGGATCAGGCCTGAGAGACTGGAGGCAGAGTATGTTTTTGGTGAGGAATGTGCCCCCACAAGTAGTTGGGTTTTGTTGTTTTTGATAGATTCTGGTGTGCAGTTTGTGGGGTACTGGAGATAGTTGGCAGGTTTTGTGTTTTGAGCTGTAGGAAGTTGGCTTCAGTTCTGGTGATGAGGTTAGGTGCTTGTTTGAATGTACAAACCACTTTTCAGAGCTGGGCCTATGAACTGCACTTCATCAGCCTCCTAGGTAGTAGGTACAGAAACTCATGGACTCAATATACACAGCGGAGTTCTGGCACACTGCAACCTGCTGGACATCTGACTTCCCAGGTACCTCTGCACTTTTACCTGTGTTGCTACATCCCCCTTTTCCCCCTATCCCCAACCCCAGCCTGTCCCTCCCCCCCAATGCCTCCATTTCCATTTTCACTGACTACCTTCCTTGCCTGCACTGCATGCCAGGCCAGCCTCTGGCTTCTTTACTATTCCTTCCATCCAGGACCAACTGCAGGTACTTCCTTAGCCTGACAAAGGGTTTTTCAACCCTAAAGCTTCCAAAGATACGTTTTTTTTAAGTACTCCTTTTTTTTCATAATACATATATAGACATAAAAACACAAGATAAGCCATCACGTACCATGAATAACATCATATGTCCAACACAACACAACATCTTTACTTCTTGCTATCAATTCCTTTATATATATATATATATATATATATATATATATATATTCCATCTGGGTACCTTTGATGCTGCTGCTGATGCTACTGGTGATGAGCCAGCTAAGTGATTGTACCTGTTGTCACGTAAAGTAGAGGACCAGCCATGAGGCTGTAGGGGAGGAGGAGGCCTCAGTGGGGCACACTGCCATGTTGTGCAGAGGCCCCAGCACCAGGAAGGGCGTACCTTAACACACACACAGTGTCACCCACTCACATCACAAGTTTTGCCTGTCAGCAGCTTGGGGTGCAGGGCCCCAAACGACAGACTCCCCCAGCAAGACACACAAAGCTGGCAGGCAGGCTTCTCAGCCTGGCAGGGCCCAGCACTCACTCAGGCTTGCTCTAGGACATACACCCACAGCTGGCAGGCTTTGTGGCCTCAGTAAGAGCTACCACCCCTGCAGTTTTGACCCCCCCTTGTGTTGTAACACATAGATGTGACAGGAATTTTGCTTTCAGGAATTTGGGGAGCAGTTCCCCCAAAACCCCTGCACTGATCTTCTTGAAACTTGTCAGGCTTTGTGGCCTTACCAGGGGCCACCATCCCTACAGTTTTCAGCCCCCTGTGGTGTAACACACAGCCGTGGCATAAGTTTGGCTTTCAAGAATTTGGGGCACAGTCCCCCCCAAACCCCTGCACTGATCTTCTTGAAGCTTGGCAGGCTTCATGCTCTTAGCAGAGGCTACCACCCCTGCAAGTTTCATCCAAATCATACCAAAAACAACAAAGTTATAGATCTTTCATTGATTTCCCCATTATACCCTATGGCTGGATTGAGGCAGAAATCTGGTCTGGAGCTCCGGATCGGATCGCAGCCATCTGAAGCGGCCGGATCTGAAACCAGATCGGATCACTGCTGACTTGCACAGCCCTAGTTATGGTGCTCCCAGAAGTGGCTGCGGTGCTTCTGGAACTGGTTGCAGCCTACATCCAGCGCTCGCACTCCCTGACTGGCACTCGCAGGGAGGGCACAGGCGCTCCCACCTGGTCCCCCTGCCAGACACCTGAGCCAGGAGCATGGCCTTACAGGGGGTGCACCGGCACTCTCAGGGGGTGCACATGCACCCCCATGTACCCCCTACGTGTTGCCACTGCGTCTCACCTCTGTAGATGTCAATGACAAAACTTCTCTTGGTTTCAAGGTGAAGGTGATGAGATGGCAACCTAGAGGACCTCGTGAATAAGGGGTCTGGTCCTCTGAGGTTCTGAACACCTCCTGTACCCTCCACATTCAATGAGTTCAATCATGCTCATCCACTCCTAGGATCAAAATATATGCAGTACCTAGACGTTTCTTAGCTTCTTCAGAGAACACTTTTAACAGATCTTGAATATGAAATGATTATCGTGCAGAGGAAAATCTACTGAAATGGCACCTTCCTCCTATCCTTTAATCTATAGGAAGTGCTTTGAAAACTCACTCTGAAGTCATTTAAATTTAAAAGGGGAAATAAATTTAGCCAATCATCACAACAGCAGCTAACTTGGTTAATCAAAGATTTTTTTTTTACGTTTACTTTCAAAGATGTCATCAGCCTCTCATTGGAAGCACTCAAGATTTTGCAGGATATTATACAGCCTCTTTCATGCAAGGTCTATGCCAAGTCCTTCTCAGAGCTAAACAATAATGTTGCAAAGCTGAGGCTAAATTGTGCCTGGCTCTTGTGAAACCGTGAAAGATTGTGGGTAAGGTCCAAAAACATTACCCCATTCACAAAGAACTTTAATCCCTCCTATCACTTCACAAGCAAGCAATCCTACAGAGGGAAAGAAATACCGTTTCCTTTCACCCTGTTCAGTAGAATTGAACACGTATGGAGGAGAGCATGCCTTCTTGACTGTATGGCAAGGTTCCATATCTATTGTCTCGCCGTGATTTCTATATTGCAGTGTTCAGCTCCTCATTTAAAGGGGTTAATTGTAGCCTGAGCTGGATTTTTTCTGTTTATTTTTCAGGTTAGATGAAAAACATTTTTATTATGATCCGAGCCCTCTTTACTTTAGGAATACCACCTCATGGAGAAAAGCTCGTGAAGTGAAAGGACTTTGTTGCATTTTTTAAAATCACAGAACCAAAAACCACACTGGAGAAAACTTTTCATGTTTTTATGTGAAATTTAACAGCATCCTATTTTCTCAAATTTTGCTTGATTTTTGGTTAAAGGAAAGCCCATGAGAGAAGCTGTCTGAGACCCCTCAAAGGCTTGGTGACACAGCTTCCTATGAACTGAGGTAATGGGCTTTGGATTTAATTCACCAGTCAGAACTAGTATCTTCCATGGTAGTAGTAACTATTTGATTAAACCCCCATGTTTACATGTCAGAATTGTTTAGGAAATGTGTGGCAAATGTTGACTGGTTACTTAAACACCCAATGTGGCCAAAACATTTCTAAGAACTGTTGGATTCATTCATCCGAATTGTAACTGTTGGGCAGGTACTAATCAAGTAAGAGAGAGAGAGAGAGAGAGAGAGAGAGTGTGTGTGTGTGTGTGTGTGAGAGAGAGAGAGAGAGAGAGAGAGAACATCATTATAGAACAATTGCAGTTTTCTTTTTAGGATGAAGAATAATCCTTGAATCAGGAAGATCAATGTCAGGCCAGCTGTCTCAGCATGTTCAAAATTCAATTTCAAGTTCAAAGTAGTAACTTATCTTGGATCTACTGGAGAAAATCTGATTGAATTCCAAAGTTGTGAAAGATTTTTCCCCTCATGTAGGTTAAAAATAATTTTAGTAATTAGCTAAAGGGAGTGAAATTCCAGTTCATTCATAGTGCTACTCAAACAGTTTTAGGCTGCTTATAATGAAGAAAAAAAATGAAAAAGTGACTATGAACACTCCTGTTATGAATGGAAGTAGTTTGCTAGTATTGCTCTGGCAATCGAGAAATTCCCAAAATAGAGTACTGGATCAACTCCCAGTTAGAAGTAGCAAAACTTGCAGATGTTGCTTTTACAAATACAAACTGAATATGCATCAATGGCTACATGTGGCAATTCCTAGAGTTACATGAGGCAAACCACCTGGCTGTTTTTTTGTCATGCTAATAGAAGATAATTACCTTGTCCAGTAGACCCTGATTCAGGAAGTCAACTAAAAATGTGTTTAATGTAAATGTGGGAGCAGTTCATTGAGATTGTTTACCTGCTTCATAATCTGGTCTAGCTATGACTGACCAGGTGACAGATTCACCAGTTTCAGATTCACTTGTTTTTCACAGAGATACAGGTTCAAACCTTTGCCCCTCTCATCCTCTGCCACACTGTTATCTGTCCGTTATTTAGTTTATGAACTTTATTTTCCTCAAATTTATTTCTTCTTTTGGAATTTGGTTTGTCTGTTTCCACTTCTTATAGCTTATGAAACATTTCATATATATATAAGTGCTTTCTCAACCAAGGTCATCAAGCCAATTCAACATACTTACAAAAATCTATAATTGTTATACTTGCATACTTTCATGGTATACAATGCTTCTATGATTCCCAGAATAATTTCCTGTGTGCACTTATTTATTTTTATTGTTTATCAATATAAATTTTCACTTAAAGGTCTAAAGATAGCAAGAGGAATAGTCCTCTTATCTCCTATAACGTATAACTTCATTTGCGTTATGTTTAATAATAAAATAAATAAAGGGTCATCAGTAAGTCATCTATGTTATTTAAGTAATTTCTTTCAACAGCTACACATTTTGGGCTGATCCATATACCTTGCTGTAGCAAATTTTCTGTTTCAGGCCTATCAGCAGAATTCTTGCCTGATAAGAAACCTTGTCTGCCAGTGTTCCTGTTGATTGATTACAGCAAGCCAACAGATGATGTCCCCTTAAATCCACTGAAGCCATAACAAGACATTTTCTAGGAACAGAATGGCCTCACTAGTCAAATATTCTAATAATTTTCTTTTTCCTGTTTTTACACTGTTCTTAGCTTGTTTTCCCCATTATGAAATTAATAGATGAATAGCATACAATCCCATCAATATAAAGTGATGCAGGAAAATATTGTTTATGTCTTTTACAATAAAAGTAGACAGGTTCATTACATTTAGCTAATGTTTTACAGCATTTATTCCATACCCATTTTTCCTACCCTTACACTCTGCGTTCCCTGATGTCTCTAGAGCCATTCTGACTTTGAACATGTTGTGACCTGAATTTGGATCATAAATAAATTACATGAGAGTCACTTACACTATCTTTAGGCAGTGCACAGGTAAATTTGTGCTGGAGAAAACTCTCTTACCTGGTCAAGGGTCAAACAATCCCACATAACTTCAGTGACCAATGAGTAGCAATAGAATTCTAAGTTCAGGTAATCAATAAACTGCTATTTGTCCAAATGATTCAGAGAATAATTAAGAATAACACACAAATCTGGAAAAACAATTGTGACAGGTTTATGGATAGTACTCAAAGAGAAAAAGGGCTTAATTCATCAAACAGCTCATTGGTAATTGTGTGGGTCCAGCTCTTGTTGCTTACCTCAGCACTTAATAAAAATATTATGGACACGTCAACATGAGCGCGCACATGACTCTTGCCCTGTCTCAAACCTCTTTGAAATGCGGCAAGAGGGACATGCGGGAATGAAAAAGTGTTCCTTGTGCTGCAAGTTTGCAGCATGGGGACAAAATTAGACCCCTGGATACTTGGGGGTCAAAAAAAAATGTTCCGCAGGACAGCGGGGCAAGGCATGGTCCCAGACCATGCCTGGAGCAAACATAGGAGTCAGTCCTCCAGAAGAGATGCTCTGGTCTCAGCATGTAGGAATCCGGGTCATACAGTGCTGTGTCACTGCCCACCTATGCCTGTAGCAGAGCCACAGCCAGGCTGCCTGCTGCCACCAGTGCCACTGGGACCAGGTTGGGGGGCAGGCATGTGGCAGAGCCACGGGGTGGTGAGGGGATGCAGGGAGGCAAGTGGCCAGAGATGGCAGCACGTGGCGGGACCCGGCCTGGCCCAGCGCTGTGCAACTGGCTAGTTTGGCTTTGCATCAGAGCGGATCACGCAGCTCCTGTGCAAAGGCACAACAGCTGCACAGCCAGGGCTGGATCAGGCCAGTGGAGCTTGTTGGAAAATGTGCTCCACCAGTCCGATCTGGCCCAGGCCATGCAGCTACTGTGCCTTTGCACAGAAGCTGTGCAACCCAGTCTGGTGCAAAGCCAGACTAGCCAGTTGTGTGGCACTGGGCCGGGTCCTGCCATGTGCTGCCTCCCTGCCTGCGCAGCGGGGCATTCAGCGCTGCTGCCAGAGGCCAGACCCAGTGCAGCGCACTGGGACCATGCACCAAGCCACTGGGGCCTGCCAGCACTGGGGCTGCTCACACTGGGGCCGGCCTGGCTGTGTGAGGGCTCCCTTGCTGGCAGGACCCAGTGTGGCTTGGCATGTGGTCCCTGCCGGACCCTGCCGGCACAGTCCCTGTGGGCGCGTGGTCCTTGCTGCAGAAGGACCCCCATGCTGCTCTGCATGGGGGGCTGTGGCCCTGCAGGGTGCCTAGGACCCTGCACAGGGTGGGGGGGCCTGTGGCTCTGCCTCGTGTGAAGAAAGCCAAAAGCACACATTCACACGTATAGATATTTAGAATTAATTTTTTTATAATGATAGAGACACTGGTAGGCTTCCAAATTGCTTTAACATTGTAAATATACCAATAAAGCCCAACTGATCAATCCCTCTCTGTCTCTCTATATATGTGTGTGTGTGTAGAGTGGTCTTTTGTTCGAATTGTGGAGGAACATAGATTTTGGGGTATTTAAAAAAATGGATTTGGGATGCTGCTGCAGCAGTCCAGCTGGCATAAGGGTAGTGTCCCCAGGTACCAATTGGCTGGTCCCCAGAAGCTCCTGACAGAGAGTCACCCTGAGCTGCTTGCTAGGGCAGCTTTTTATACTGCTGGGGACAGCACAGGTGCTGGCCGAAAGCTCTAGCTCCCCCTGGCTTCAGATCTGGGAGGAGCCAGGCAGGGTTATTTTGCCTCAAGTGGCACAATTTGTCCCACAACAAAGTGCATGTCCAGGCATGTGCGCTGAGGCAAAAAGTCCCGGCTCAAATTTGCACCGCTTCTATTTGAGGTGCTGCAAGCGCACGTGCCTGCATGTGTGGACAAGGTCTGTGAGGATTAGTCAGCAGTCATAAAGGCTGCTTGCAGACATTAAAAAAAACAACCCCCAAAACTGAGCTTTACTTTAAATGCAGCATGCTCCCATGCCAAGCCCAGTGTATGCCCAGAAGAGGCAATGCATTAGTTGGACTTGGCTTGCCCAACATTTGTATAGATTGAGCTATAGTGGGGCTTTTCTGGCACTTTTCTCTAATAGCTGATTGACTCAGCTTTAGATAAAAGCACCAATAAGCCCCATTGAAGCACCCAACCTATACAAATACTGGGCAAGCCAAGTTCAACTAACGCATTTCCTCTTCCAGTAGAGCGTGTTTTGTTTTGTTTTTAACATCTGCAAGCAGATGCTTTGCAAATAAATGTGTAATGGCAAGAACAGAAACTCCCAATGCAATAGCTTTTTTGCATTCTGCATTAAATTCCAAGGGAAGGGAATTGCTGTTCCAATTCTGCATTTATTCCAAGGGAATAAATTGCTTCCAAGGGAAGCAATTTATTTGGTCAGGCCAGTAAAGCTTATTTGGTTATAAAAGAAAAAGTCATATGACAAATCTTGAACTCAGAGACCTTCACAGGGAAACTGGGAGTACCACTCCTTCACTCAGCTACCATGGAATCCAATACAGTCTGACCATTCAGTAAGCAGCACTTTAAAATCTGAGCTGTACTTTTGAGCTCTCACCCAAAGAGCTGTGGTGATATGAAATGCAATAATGTGAAAAAAAAAATTCTGCCTCTGCCCACGAGAGATCACACTTCTGGAGACTGTAGCTAGGGCATTGGTTCTCAACCTTTTTTGGTGCAAAGAACCAGTTTTTGCTGCCCGGTTTGCATTAATTGCCCCATGCAATCTGTCCATCAGCAGTTGGAGTATATTGCCTCTTGGAGTATATTGCCAGCATATATAAAGGCAATTTACAGATGCATACCTGGGAAGTTCTCTGCCCTGGGCAGTGGCAGTGCACAGGGCATCAGCTGTAGTTAGGCTGCCATCAGAGGCAGCAGCCAGGACAGCAGCATGATGGTTCTATTTTTGCACCTCCCCTAAGGGCACAGACAGAAGTAATAATTTTGGCCACAGAAAGTGGTCTATAGCCATGGCCAAACACAAGTGCACAGCTACATACCACTTCAAAATGGCCAACTGCGTAAAAATCTGAACCCTCATTGCATGAGAAGTCAGACAAAGATGTTTCAAAACAGAGCATCTTCTGTAACTTGTCTGTGAAGCCTGTGAGCTTCCTAGCTGTTTTCAGAATGGGAGGGGGAAAGCGGGCACAGTGAATTCAATCTGGGTTTTTTCAGAGTCGGCGACTCCAATTCACCCACCCCACCCTCCAGCACTGGCTGGGGAACCCCTAGAATGAGCTCCCTCTGCTGCCTTTTCCCCTTCCCATTCTGATAATTTTGCAGCCTCGCAGGGAGGAGGGGTTGTTGCTAAGGGAAACTTGCTGCAGCCTGGCAGCCAGCAGATAGATTCCCCTCCCCACTGGAACCAACAGTGAACTTCTGTTTATTCCCAGAGATCATTATAACTCAGAACAAATTATGAAGTGCACCAGGAGCTGCATTTCTGTCTGCACCCTAAGTTGGTGCCTTTATTGCAAAAATGTCTCACCTCACTACACAAAAGGCTTCACAGCTGAGAACTGTAACCTCATTACACAAAAGGCTTCACAGCTAAAAACTGTAAACTGCAAATTGTTTCTTCTCTCCCCCACCACTGCGGGGCCGGGGGGGGGGGGGGGGCTGTTAGGGGGACAGCACAGTCCGAACAATGCTTGGTTCACGATAAGGCTGATTCTTGTGGGAACACAGATAAGTTACTGCCTGCTTTGCACATAAACTTTGTAGAAAACTGTAGCAAATCACAGATTGCCACAATGGGATCTTGTTCATGAGAGGTATAAAAATGTATCTTTGGGCGTGGCTAGGGATGGACACGGATTTGAGCTTTGAGCTCCCTTGTTGATCTGTTTGCAAACAAATAAACTTGAGATGGATCCAGCCTGAGTGTGTATGACTCTCTCTTGAGGTATATTGGAAAAGCCTCCAGGGACACGAAACTAGCCGTTTGGGCAACAATTTGGCGAGCCAGGCAGGAGATGTCCTCGGACTACCCCGGGGCCGGGACGACAAGATCGGAAAAGGGGTCTGTGAAGTGCGCACCAGACCGCTTTTGGAGTCTGTCACGGGCACCGGAACCGTGAGTCGGGGCACCCGGGAAGTTAAAGACTCTCCTTTAAATGAGTCAACCAGGCTAAGTGGATCCTAAGAGATGGCGCCAGCGTGTTGACGGAGTAAGTATTAATTTGCCTTGTGTCATTTGAGAAGTCTTTTGGGGACTTTGTTGAGTGGTCTCTCGGGGAATTTGGAATTTTGGAACGTTCAGTATATAAGTCTGAACATTAGCCCCGGGGACTTTGTTCATTTAGAAACATGAGCCGCTGACCAGGTCTGAGACTAAGGCTGAGTCTAGCCGCCCCGATTCTGCCTGACAAGGTAGTGTTGAACGCAAGGGGGCTCGGCTGGAACCTCGTGACCCAGTGGACAGGTATTTGAGTGATTTTGTGTATTGGTTGACACAATGGGTTCGGGTAGCTCCCGAGAAGAAAACTCCGCAACCCCATTAGGATGCATGCTAAGAAACTTTAGTAAATTCAAAGGGGATTACGGGATAAAAATGTCAAAAGACAGATTAATTACTTTCTGTCAGGAGGAGTGGCCATCATTTGGAGTGGGTTGGCCGGATGTCGGTTCTTTTGATGTGAAATTGGCTAATGAAGTGTTAAGTGTGATAACAAAGGATGGTCATTGGGATCAGTATCCGTATGTAGATTGCTGGGTGAGTGCTGTGATGAATCCCAGTCCCCCATGGGTACAGAAGTGTAAAGGAAAGATGTGTAAGATGTTATTGGCAAAAGACGCTGGGAGAAAGCCCCAAGTCCTCTCTGATTCTGGTAGTGAAGTAGATCTGACTCAAGGGTTAAGGCGCAGGGATGAGGCTAAACCACCACCGGACCCAAGGCACAGAGCAGAGGCTAGGACGCAGCCGGGCATAGACCAAATGGATCAGGAAGAGATAGCCAGCACTAGCTACTCTAAGACAGGCATAGACGAAAGGGATCAGAAAAAAACAGCCAGCACAAGCCGCTCTAAAACACCTCCCCCGTATGAGGGAAAGAATGTGACAGAACCTGACTCTTTATCCCAGACTGCCCCTGATCCTCCCCAGACCCATTGGAGTGCTCTCCAGTCTGACCAGCCCCCCCTCCAAGAACCAAGATCAACTCGAAATCAGAATCCAAACTACCAGTGTCCACTGCAGGAGGTAATGACGGGTGGAGGGGACACTGCCTTTGTTTACGTCCCCTTTAACACCTCAGATTTATTCAATTGGAAAAATCAGAATCCCTCATTCCGAGAGGATCCAGAGAAAATGCAAAATTTGTTCCGGTCGGTTGGACAGACTCATCGCCCCACCTGGGCTGATATTCAAATGATGTTACACACCCTTCTAACCCCTGAAGAGAGGTGTTTAGTACAGGGAACGGCAGACCGGATAGCTGAGGAGCGTTTGTCAACGGGAGAGGGAGGAAATATGCGGGACATATGCCCAATTGAGAGTCCTGATTGGGATAATTCAGCGGTTGGAAGACAGCGTAACCACACTTATTTAGGAATTATAGTGGAAGCCCTGGGAAAGGCAGTGCCACGGGTGAGCAATCTTTCCAAATTGTATGAAGTCCGTCAGGGAAAGGATGAATCTCCCTCGGTTTTCCTGGAGCGCTTGTTTGATGCCTTTAAGAAGTTCAGTGATTTAAACCCTGAAGCCATAGAAAATCAGCGCATGGTGAATCTGATGTTTATTGGGCAGGCGGCCCCAGATATAAGAAAAAAGCTGCAAAAGACTGAGGGGGCAGCGGGGAAACCGCTTTCAGAACTCGTACAGTTTGCATATAAAGTTTATGAGAATCGTGATCAGCGGCAGAGAGGAGAGAGGAAAAGCGTGGACAAAAACAGATGACAATGTTAGCAGCTGCCTTGGGCAAAAGCTCAATTATCGGTGGGGGAAGGAAGGAGAAACCTGCGGGGGGGCAGAAGAAAGGAACAGGCCGATTTAAGCCTGATGAATGCGCATATTGCCGGGAGAAAGGTCATTGGAAGAGGGATTGCCCTAAGCTGAAAGACAAACAGAAGGAAAGTCAGCGGGGGGGCCGCCAGATGCGGGCGGATTCCTCGGGGGAAGATACAAGCTGAAGGAGACCGGGGTCTGAAACCACCACCCTGCAGGCTAGTGCCTGGAAAGATCCCATGGTGAGAATAAGGGTAGGTGGTAGAAACTATGAGGCTCTAGTGGATACTAGAGCGACGTTTTCTATGATTCCTGTAAAGCCCCCTTTAGCTAAAGAAAGTGGAAAGCATGTAACTGTAGAAGGCATTGAAGGAAGGCGAATTAAATTACCTGTGTGTAAGCCTCTCCTCACAAAAATTGGAAATGACACGTTGGAACATGCGTTCATAGTTTCCCCCACTTGTCCCGTAGCTCTCCTGGGATGGGACTTACTAACAAAACTACAAGCTGAAATTTTCTTCCGTGAAGATCAAATTGTTGTGCGGCTGCCGGTAAAACAGGGCTCGAATTACCAAGTGGCCCTCCGAGGAGTCGAGACTGTGTCAGAAGCCAAAGGAATTGAGATTTTAGAGAATGTTGATCCATGTGTGTGGGCAGATGGGACTCCTGCCCAGCCAAAATGCATTACTCCAGTCAAAATTCCTCTGAAGGAAGGAGAGGGTCCTGTGTGTGTGAGACAGTATCCTCTGAAAAAAAGCCACCCGCACAGGTTTGAAGCCGCTGATTGAAAAATTCAAGCAGTATGGGTGGTTAATAGAGGGATCATCCCCCTTTAACACCCCAATTCTGGGGGTGCCCAAGGCAGATGGCACCTCCTTTAGGTTGGTGCAAGACCTGAGAGCGGTGAACAAAAAGATTTTAGTGGATCATCCTATGGTTCCAAATCCCCACACCATTCTGACCCACGTTCCAGCAGATGCTAAGGTATTCTCAGTATTAGATCTGAAAGATGCTTTCTTCTCTATTCCGCTACACGAAGACAGTCAGAAATTGTTTGCCTTTGAATGGGAGGACCCAGATATGTATCATAAGACTCAATTGTTATGGACATTGTTACCCCAGGGATTTGTCTCATCCCCCCATATCTTTGGAACAGCATTGCAAAAAGACCTGGAGCATTGGAAAGGGAGACACCCTGAGGTGGCGTTGCTGCAGTATGTTGATGATTTATTAATAGCAAGTCCCGATGTGCAGATGGGAAAGAGAGCGACAGAATCCTTGCTGAATACCCTGGGAAAGAAAAGGTATAAGGTGTCACAGGAAAAGGCTCAAATTTGCCAGCCAAAGGTCACCTTTTTGGGTTATGAGATTGAGAAGGGGGTTCGGGCTCTGAATAGAGATCGAATTCAAGCAATACAGGATATACCCGCTCCCAGAAACCCCAAAGAGCTGCGAGCTTTCCTGGGACTAACCGGGTTTTGTAGACTGTGGATTCCCGATTATGGGGGAAAAGCCAAACCCCTATATGAATCCCTCACAAAGGAGGGTCTCACAAATTGGAAATGGACTAAGGAAAATCAACATGCATTTGAGTTGTTAAAAGCTGCCCTCTTGCGACCCCCAGTGTTGATGATTCCAAATGGGCGCAAGCCCTATAGACTGTATGTGCATGAGAATAAGGGGGTAGCCTCCGGGGCCTTAACTTAACCGGTGGGCCCAACTTGGAAGCCCGTGGGCTACTACTCCAAGGTCCTAGACCCGGTGGCGAAGGGGTGGCCTGCATGTTTGAGGGCTGTCGCTGCCACAGCTACTCTTGTGGAGGAGGCTCAAAAGATTGTTATGGGAGCTGATATGGAAATACATACCCCACATGGAGTTCCCCAGATCCTTGGAGGAGAGGGAGGAAAAATTTTAAACCCCTCCAGACAATCCAGATATGAAATCTTTCTCCTATCTAATCCAGGCCTTACCTTCAAGCACACCACTGCTTTGAACCCAGCCACCCTGATGCCAGAACCGGGACTCCCGTGCCATGATTGTTTAGAGGTATTGACTCAGACAGTACTGATTCGTCCTGACTTGGCAGATGACCCACTTGAGAACCCGGAGGAGGAATTCTTCGTAGATGGTTCAAGTAGTGTAATACATGGCGTGAGACACATGGGGTGTGCTGTGGTAACATTGACTGAGACTATGTGGAAAGAAAAGCTCCCTGCAAATTGGTCAGCACAAGCAGCGGAGCTCACTGCCCTGACACACGCATTGGAATTAGGTAAAGATAAAAGAGTGAACATCTTTACAGATTCACGATATGCTTTTGCTACTGTACATGCCCATGGATTGTTGTGGAAAGAACGTGGGTTTATCACGGCTTCTGGACAAAAGATTGCAAATGGGCCACAGATTGTAAGGCTATTGGAAGCCCTCCGGCTACCAGAAGAAGTGGCCGTGGTACACGTAAAAGCCCATGGCAAGGCTGCAGACGAGCGCCAGAAAAGGGGAAACGCAAGGGCCGACGTGGCAGCCAAAGAGGCAGCACAGACAGGAGGAGAGGTGGTGTTCCAGGGTTCGGCCCACGGGGTGCCCTTTTGCTTAGAAGACTGTAAAATACAATATGGCCCAAAATTAAATCAGCTGGCCGCAGAGCTCAAAGCCATCAAAAATCCTCAGGGATGGTGGGTTACCTACCTGGAGGAAAGGTATTAGTACCCCAAGGCATCTTAGGGGATGTACTTCACCAGTTACACTATTCCACCCATATGGGGGGGACTGCCATGGGAGATCTGTTAGTTCGTCAGATAGGGGCTCCAGGACTCTATTTTGATGCCCAGAGAGTGGCCTCTCAGTGCCCGACCTGCCAAAAGGTGAACCCAAAATCCGCAAGACCACCAGCCCCCATGGGAGGAAGACCGTGGGCGCATTATCCTGGACAGGCCTGGCAGATTGACTTCACTGAACTTCCTAACTCCGGTCGTTACCGTTATCTGCTGGTACTGGTCGATCAACTGACTGGATGGGTGGAAGCGTACCCCACAAGAACGGCTACCGCATCCACGGTGACACGAGTACTACTTCACAAGATAATACCCCGATTTCTGTTGCCTGAGTCTATTGAGTCAGATCAAGGAAGTCATTTTGTGGGGAAGATGGTACAGGAAGTGTCCAAAGCTTTAGATATCACGTAGAAACTCCATGCTCCATGGAGACCCCAGAGTTCAGGCCAGGTGGAACGCATGAATAGAACACTGAAGGCAATGTTAACAAAAATCTGTATTGAGACTCATTTGAAATGGCCGCAGGCACTCCCACTGGCTTTAACTTGTATTCGTAGCACACCACGTAGAGGGATTAAATTGTCACCTTTTGAATTAATGTTTGGTATGCATCCCAGAGTCTTGCCAGCAGGGTGGAGGGAACAGATTACTGTAGATTTGGGAAAATCTGAAATTTGGGAACATGTTATCGCCTTGCAGTCTGTTTTGTCTTCCCTACACAGGTTCGCTGCACCTTTCCAGAGTCTCCCGCTTGATGCACCAATCCACAACTTTAAACCGGGTGACCAGGTCCTGATACAGAAGTGGAGAAAAGATCCTCTTGCGGAAAGGTGGGAGGGACCCTACCAGGTGCTGCTGACTACACACACAGCTGTTCGCTTGTCAAACAGCGATAAGTGAACCCATTGCTCGAGGGTGAAACCTTTTCATCAGAAGGACACCAACTCCCAGGGTGTGGTCACTCCGGAAGCTGATAACACCCGGGAACAAAAAGCCAACAAATGGAAAAGTGAACCTGCTGGAGATTTGAAGTTACGCTTGCAAAGATGTGGACCCTGATCTATTTGTTGGGACTCTTGTCCCTTCTAGGTATATCGAACCCAGCAGATATATATACCTGTTGTAAGTGTTCCCAAAATCCGCGTGCAACCCTTAGTAAGGCTAGCTACGAAACTTTTAAGTCTGCCATAATCAATGCCCACCTATTTCCCATTTCCTCATGTTGCTCACGTCAAGAAATTATACTAGTACTGGTATTCAGTGCTGGTACAATGGCAAGGTGTATAAAGCCAGACTCAAAACTCTGGTCTGTAATCCTTAAAGATCGGTTTTCAAGCCTCCAATCCTTTACAACTGTGAACCCCTTCCTTACTACTATCTGGAAACCTAAAGGCCCACCTACAAACACATGGGTGGGAAACACATGGGTGGCCCTTCTCAAAGATTCAGCCTGGGCTCTAACTAACCAGAGTTGTCTTTTATGTGCACTTACTCCTGTTTCTAGTGATGAGGGAGTTCCCTTCTTGCCTATCCCCCTAAATAAGACAGGTATAGTCTCAGACTGGGTCTTTAACCAACACTTCTCTCTGAGATATAATGGTTCGGGAAGGGTTATGGTGATAAAGATAAATGGGTCTTTCTGCATTTCCCAAAACGGAGGTGGGTTTAAAGTGGGACGATCAAGGTGTAATGAGACATGGATCTCTAATGAAATCGCCCCACAGAAGGGTACATGGACTTGCGCCAATGTCTCGTACCCCAAGTTTGATGATTGCAGCTGCCTATTGGGAAAGGAGTGGATTTCTGTTTGGGGCATTAATTGCACTCACTATCGAAATGGTACCACGGTGAGTGAGAGTTCAACACAAAGAGGCTCACTAACTCTAACTTTAATGAGCTCTCGTTCCACTGTCACAAATGAAGCCTGTGGGCTATGGTGGATTTGTGGGCGATGGGCATATAGACAGCTCCCCGCAAATTGGACTGGGACTTGTTATTTAGGAGCTTTGATTCCTGGTGTTTGGATAACACAGCCCACAACTCCTGGTGTTGAGACAACACAACCCAAAACTCATTGGGCCAGACGCAGTGCTGATATGTCTCTTGAGAGCATTGCTGCAGGGGGAAGCCAAAAGTGGGGTAAGGATGAGTGGCCAGCGGAGAGAATAATTCAGTACTATGGTCCAGCAACTTGGGAGCCAAATGTAGTTGGGAGAGAGCTCACATATTTGACAAATCGAATTATTAGGCTCCAGGCCGTAGTAGAAATTATTACCAATAAGACTGCCGCAGCCCTGCGTCTGATTGGCAACCAGCTTACTCAACTTTGTACCACGGTACTGCAAAATCGCTTAGCTCTTGATTATTTACTTGCAAGTGAAGGAGGGGTATGTAAAAAGCTGAACTTGTCAAGCTGTTGTGTTAATATCGACGATAATCGATATAAAAATAATAATCGACGATTATCGACGATAATCAAAGCCTTAGCAAATGAAATGGAAAAGGTTGCACATGTTCCCGTCCAAACATGGAATGGGTGGAATTTTGATTGGTTAACATCCTGGCTCCCCAATTTTGGATGGTTAAAAGGAGTTTTTCTCTTCTTGTGCCTGGTAATGTCAATGCTTTGCTTGCTCCCCTGTATTTTACCCTGTCTCATAACCCTCATAAAACGGATAATTCAGTCAGTTTTCAACTGAGAAATGCTTGTGCATTATCAAAAATTAGCACTGGCTGAAACCTATTAAGATTAGAGTTAGAGAGCATCTTGAGGGGGGAGTTATTGCAAAAATGTCTCACCTCACTACACAAAAGGCTTCACAGCTGAGAACTGTAATCTCATTACACAAAAGGCTTCACAGCTAAAAACTGTAAACTGCAAACTGTTTCTTCTCTCCCCCACCACTGCGGGGCCCGGGGGTGCTGTTAGGGGGAGAGCACAGTCCGAACAATGCTTGGTTCACGATAAGGCTGATTCTTGTGGGAGCACAGATTAGATACTGCCTGCTTTGCACATAAACTTTGTAGAAAACTGTAGCAAATCACAGATTGCCACAATGGGATCTTGTTCATGAGAGGTATAAAAATGTATCTTTGGGCGTGGCTAGGGGTCGACACGGATTTGAGCTTTGAGCTCCCTTGTTGATCTGTTTGCAAACAAATAAACTTGAGATGGATCCAGCCTGAGTGTGTATGACTCTCTCTTGAGGTATATTGGAAAAGCCTCCAGGGACATGAAACTAGCCGTTTGGGTAACACCTTGGGCTAGTGCCCCACCCATTAGTTATGCTACTTGTAACATCTGAGCTACAACCAGAAGCTGCCCTGAACATGTCCACACTTTTCAGAGAGGAGAGACTATTGAGTATAAAGTGTTCAGTTTCTCAAGAGCAAAATTCATTCTACATTTGGAGGTTAGTCAGTTTATAGGCTATAGTGTCAGCAATTAGATACTGTAGTTGCTGGTGCAGTAGGGCCAGACACAGTCTAGCCCCCAACAAGACAATAACACAGTAATTTGAATTCAATTTAATTACTTTATTGGAAAAAAATGTTTGACATTTTAATGTTCACAGTAAGTTCACACCTCATTGAAAAGAACCTGGTTGGAGAGGGATGTGTTCCCAGGTGTGATTTTTTTTAAACCCATATAAATATATTAATTTATTCCCTTTCAAATCAAAGGGACACAATCATAGTAAACCAAATATCCATGCTACAGTTAAGCTTTCAAATGTCAAAATTTTTACTTACAGCACTGTTCAGCAAGTAGAAGATTTTTTTTTTAAACCATGTATGTTATGTCTTTATTTTCCACTCCTATATCCCAAGAATAGTTATAGGAATTTTGTCCAAACAACTGTTTAAACAGAGATCAAATGTGGATAATGCAACCCAAGAGTTGAATATATTTAAGTTATAGGAATATGAGTGTAAAGGGTTATGATGGGAAATGTTTGTAGCTTTTTTCAAATGAGTTTCTAGTTTTACTGATGACAACCTTTTTTATTTTACTGCTAAAATTATTGATTTGTTAGGATAAGTGATAATATTTATTTAGGAGATAAGGAGTGTCACATACAATGATCCTATTAAAACCAGTTAGCAAGCTCTTTGCTACATTTTAGATATGTTAAAAACATGACATGATTCCACGTGCCAGAAAAAAAAATTGGTGTGCAGCGGCATCCCACCACTCAGCAAGAGCTTCAACACAATTAAGTTTCTAGCAGCAATCCTGAGGTGCCTTGTAACAGAAAGCCTAAGGCTCCTGTTTTTTTTTAAGGAGCAAAAATGCAGTACATAGAGCCAGGCATCTGCATAGGGACTAGCTGCAATAGTGTAAGCAGTGAAGAAACACTGCTTCCTAAGCAGAGCTGCACATTTAAGAAAGGTGAACACCTGCAGCCAGTTGAAAGAGCACTGCTCCATATAAGCTGGCTGCAAGGAAATAGCGAGCCAGAAGTTTAAGGCTATGAGGACCTATTGCAGAGCTACTTGCTTAGCAATATTGTAATAGGGCAGAGCCCTGCTATAGACAACAAGGGTGCTGTTAGAGCCACCGGTATAAGCCGCCAGGGAGACCAGCCGTCAGGCCCAAATGAAAAATGCTTGCAGCTGGCTGGGGAAGCCACTTGACCAGTAAGGGGTGGTGCTGGGGCAGCCTATAAACCTAGTACTTGAGCTAGGGTGGTCAGTGTGAGTCTGAAGATGACAAATGAGGGAGTATCCAGAACAGGAGAAATGTTGAGTGGTTCCTAATAGACATGTGGGCTATCCTGGGCCTGGTAAGTAGACTGCTGGTGATTTAAAGGGAAGTCTAACTTGGGGTAGGGTGGAGTTTTATGGGTCAGATGAGAAGCTGCTGTTTGTGTTAAGGCACAGGGAGGAACTTGTGTTCTAGCCAAGAGGGCTTTATTCTTTTGTTTCAACTATAACTGATGACTTGGGTTAGGGACTACTAGGGGAGGCTGGAGGTCCCAGCAGTGCATGAGGGGTGTGTGACTGTCTTGAGCCCTGCGGGAGGGAAAGGGCTTGATTGTATTTAAGAAAGAAGTGGAAGCTTAATATAGGCCATGGCCTAGGAGCCCAGTGCTGGAGGAGGATGAAGACGGAGTTAGGTGGCTTGTGCCCAAAGAGAGGCAGAGACTAGGACCTTTATCTGCAAAGGCTGTGGTGAGTTAGTATTCCTAGAGCTGGAAGTGTTTTTGGAAGCCAAAGGAAAAAATGACCCTAGTGTTCCAGATGCTACATTGCAGGGATGAGACCTGGCTGAATGTTGGAGACAAGAACAGCTGTGCCTTTTGCTGGTGCTTGGGCTATTGCATCATGTATTGTCCCCAGTTAGAAGTCACAGACAAAACTAGGCAGCAACATCAGAGCAAGGACTACCTGGTGCACAGATTCATGGACTTCTAGGGCTCTGCTACCTATTGTCTCGGTATTGACTGCTAGGACACGGGCAACTTTACCCATTTTCCTACCATAATAGGGCAAAGATAGATCAAAGGGAACAGCCTAGAAAGGGTTAATGAAGAGGCTAATTATTTGCCCAGCTGTAACTAAGCAACCCATTAGTAACAGCTGCCTGCAATCCAGGCAGAGTAGGGAAAGTGGGTAGGAAGGTTTTAGGGATGCAGCTTGAGAGTCTATGGGAAGAGCAAAGAGAAGGATTATGAAGAAAAGAACAACTGAAAGTGGCCCAGGGTGGTGGCAAAGACTAAGTATAGCCCTTCTGTTGCTTAACATGGAATCCCTATGCTGCAGCCCAAGGTTGTCCTGCTTCTCCTTTCCCTTGTGGAAGGGGAAGTGATGGCCCTTGGGTAAAAGTAAAGTAGGGTTGCTGTCACAGGTACCCTTTTAGGCAAGAATAATTAGTCTCTATTTACACCTAGCATTAAACAATGGTCAGCTTTTCATTTTTCAGTTTAAATGAACTGTGGCTTTAAGTCAAGTAATTAATACATTCATACCAAAAGTGGGCAATGAATTGATAGCTAAGTCAAATATCAGAAATATTCCTTCCAAGAGGATGGCTAGTCCTGCCTTGAACTGTGGCTTCCAGGAAGGAAGCCATTCTCTGACATGGGCAATCAGGACTCATAGTAGAGATGATATCTCTTACTAGACCAACACTTTTTGCAAAAAAAAAAATTTCCTTAATTGCAATTTTCTTTAATTGCAACCCTTCATCTGGCATTGGAGAAAAGATTGTGAAACTTCTCCTGGGTAGAAATGAAAGATCCTATGAAATATGAATTCACAGAAGCACCTGCAGATGGAAAAACTCCTCTGGGCAGTCAGCTCACTACCAGAGACAGTCCTTGGCAGTAAGCTAACTGCCCAGAGGAGTTTTCCATATATAGGTGCCTCTGTGAAATCCTATGAAATATGAACTTTCATTTCTACCCAGGAGAAGTTTCACAATCTTTTCTCCAATGCTGGATGAAGGTTGTTTGCACCCAGAAGCTTTCTTTAACTGCAAGCTTTTTTTCCTTTGCAAAAAACCTTCTTGGTCTAGTAAATTTATATCATCTCTACTATGAGTCCTGATGGCCTCCTCTTCTATACCAATATGGCTACGACCAGGATACCAATCTCTGACATGCATCTAGAAGGCATTTCTGTCAGCCAAGAAAGTTTACCTGAACAAAAGCATTAACCTCGAGCAGTGGCTACTTACACTTCGAAGAGAGCTGTCTCAGTTTACCCCGACAATGGCTAAAGCACATTTAAAAAATAAGCCTCATGCTGAGAGGCATTCTGATTTGTGAGAGGGATCTCCAAAGGAAAATCTGAATTTTTTTTTTTTTTTTTTTTTTTTTTTTTTTTTTTACAAGTTTGTAGCATTTTTGCTGATTTCATTAAATATCATTTTGAATGGAGAAAAGGTGCTTAACTTGACAGACAAAGGTCTCTCTGGGGGAAAGAATTCATCTGCCTAATGCATACAAAAAAACTAGAACTCTTGGTTCCAAAATGATGCCTTTTATTAGACCAACTGGAAAATGGCAAGAAAACTGTCCTTTTTCTTTTCCCAAGGACTTCTTTTTGCCTCCCTGCCTGCCATCTGACACCTCCAGGGAAGGAATTCTACCTGATCAACACATCAAAGAATTACTTAACACAGCTCAGAAAGTCCCTCATGGACCCAGAGGGACAGATTTCCATCTTCAGCTCCCTCTGTGCAAAAATGAAGTTTATTTCCTACCAATGGGGACTCTTTTACTATCTTGTACCATCTACACATTTCCCAGAGCCTGACGAAGGGACTTTGATCCCAAAAGCTTGCAGAAAAGGACAACTTCCTTGCCATTTTCCAGTTGGTCTAATAAAAGGTATCATTTTGGAACCAAGAGTTCTAGTTTTTTGTATGTCTTTTTGTCTCGGACTAACACAGCTACCAAGTACATCTCTGCCTAATACACACACTCTCCCTGAGATCTGAACAGAGAAATAAAGATAGGGAGAGATTCTTAATGTATATGAGATCTCCTTTGAGGAGAAACTGTCTAGGAAATCCCTGTCTTAGGGCAAAATTCCTGGTTCCACCCGTAAACTGGGGAGAGCTGGGGTGTCCTGCTAACAGCTCGCAGGGTTGCTGGCTAGGGAAAACAGTGTAAGAAATTGATTCTAGATTAGAGAAGTGAAATGAGGGGGTGGGTTTTTTTCCTTGTTTCTCTTGCATACTTTCAGTCTCAACCTAGCGGTTACTACTTTTAATATTATCTGTCTCTTTTTGTGTCCTATAAATAATATTATCTATATTACTACTGTTTTATACACTTTATAGACTTGCATGTGGCAAGAAGCAATATCTAGGTAGCAGAAAACTAGAGGCATCTGTTTTCACAGAAATAGTGGAGCTGCAAGGTCTGGTCAGGGACTGAGGAACCTGGGATTCACTTGGGGTAAAGAGTTTGCCCTAAGGGCAAAAATCAAGTCTGCTCCCTGAAGCAGCAGAACCATGGGGAGAGGCTATGGCTTCTGGGGTTACCCTGCCAGCAGCTTGTCGCAATTGGCAAAAAAGTACTTTAGTTTTTCACCAGAAGTTTGAAGCTCACTTATACCAGTTGAAATGGGCTTAGAGTATAGTTCTAATTAGTAGATAGTAAGTCTGTGAATATTAATTCAAATAAATGTCATTGTTTAAACACAAGAATAACTAATTTTACATGCCTAATATCTAAAGGAAAGGGTTTTCTGTAGATCATTCTTGTGCTTTTAAAAAATTTCCTACCAAGGCCTAATTGATATAAATAATATTTTGAAATGTATATAGCCTTCATAAAAACAATGGTGCACACTTTCCTGTGTAGGCTAATCTTTGAGAGAGGCAGAGTTTTTTGTTTAGTTTCTTTTTGCCTCTTTTGAAAGCCAGTGGTCAAAATGCAATTAACCTGGACTGTTTAAAGTGGGACCTAAAGCCACCATGGTTGAAACTGTCCAACCCTGAAATAAAGACTAATGAGCTTTGTACTGGAGAGATGTCCAATACTGGACAGAAAACTGTTTTTGGTTTTTGTTTTTTACCCGGAGAGGGATGGGTCTTTAAGCTATCTGAATAAAAGGGATCATGGGCAACAAAATGGCTTCTATGCCAGACTTGGTCATGAGGGGATGCTGATAGAGCCTTGGCAATGTGGTAAGCAAGATTTTTAAAGGTGGGTATATGGCTTGGGTCCCTTCCATAAGTGCCTGTTGTCCCAGAAGGAGGGTAGTCCCTGAGCCTTGTAGCCTTGGTTGCCGCCCCCCCCCACCCCTGTCTTTCCAAGAATATGAAGAGCAGGACCCTGTTCAAATGGTTTGCATCCATAGATGCTTCTCAAGCAAATCCCAGGATGTCATTCTCCTGTTGTATTCGGCCTTGGTGAGGCCACAGCTGGAATACTGCATCCAGTTTTGGGCTCCACAATGCAAAAAGGATGTGGAGACGCTTGAGGGAGTGCAGAGGAGAGCCACATGCATGATAAGAGGTCAGGAAAACGGACCTTATGATGAGAGGCTGAGCGCCATGGGACTTTTTAGCCTGGAACAGTACAGGCTCAGGGGTGATCTGGTGGCCACCTGTAAGTTTTGTTTGTTTGTTTTTAATTGGGGGTGTTCACCAGGATCTGGGGGAACATCTGTTCATCAGAGCACCCCAAGGGATGACAAGATCGAATGGTCACAAACTGCACTGCGACCAGTTCAGGTTGGACATAAAGAAGAACTTCTTCACTGTCCGAGCCCCCAAAGTTTGGAATAGACTGCTGCCGGAGGTGGTTCAAGCATCCACATTGAACACCTTCAAGACACACTTCGATGCTTTATCTTGCTGGGATCCTATGATCCCTGCTGACTTCCTGCCCCTGGGGCAGGGGGCTGGACTCTGATTCTCCAGGGTCCCTTCCAGCCCGAATGTCTATGAATCTAGGAAACATTTGTCATGTCCCCACTATATGGGTTTAGGGGTTGTCCATTCTCTCTGAGCTTAGGTGTGTTTGTAGGCAGCTCTATGCTCTATTCCAGGTACCTACACTATATGACTCTAATTTCTTATCTTTTGTTAGGTGAATGGAGTTGCATTATGGCCCTTATACACTTTATTCAGACAAGTTGGCTCATTGAACTAATGGTATTGTTCTGAGGAAAGAGATGCATCTGTTTGCTTAACTCATCTTATTTTGGCCACTTTAACTGAGAGCTGCACCCACTTGCTGAGATGACTTCTGTGGATGTCAACACTACCTGCATGAGTAAAGCTAGCAGGATCTGGCATCAAATCTCTAGTAAAAATTTCAAGTTACGCAAATATATGTTGTATCTTTTTTTTTTTTTTGTACACATCTATGCCGAGTCTAAAATTTGAACTATGAATTACTGTTTTTCCCCATGCAGTACTTTCAAAATGCAAATAAAAATATGTACAGCTCTTAAACAGTTCCCCAAGGGGGAGAAAAAACTTTCTTTTATCTTTCAGTTCATTTGATCTAGGTATTCATTTTCATATTTATCTTTTGCTATTCCTAGTTGTCATTAATGACTATAAATATAAGCATTTACAAATGGCTCTACTTCCATTTAAAAAATGGAACACCTTTTTTCTTACTCTAAAGGGGGTGGAAGGTGCCTAGAATAGATGGTATGGCATAAAATATTCTGGAATTTAAAAATAACACCAGTACTAATGTATTGATGGTTTAAAACAGCTGCTGTTATGATGGAGTCAGAAGTCTGACATAAAGCATACATGTGTGTGAGTGTACACAAAGTTTAAAGTCCAAAACTGTAATATTAAATACTCTGATCAGGCAAATAGTAATACATCATGGGTTGCCACATCTGATCTGAGGGTGCAGTCACATGGGAGGGTTTTCTGTTTTAATTTTTGCCAGGAGGGGGTTAATTAAGTTCAGTTGCTTATCACGGGCTGAATCTGTCTTTCACCTTCACTTATCCTGACAGACAAATATTTAAACAGTGCAAAATGGGATTCTGGGCATAGATAAAGGTGTATGCTTACTCCAGCAATGTCTGTTCCGTTTGAAGTGGGAGTACATATCTGTCCACAGTATCTATTTCTTGGCCCTTGGTAAAATAGCATGATCGTGGAATTTGGCTATAATGCCCAAGGTACTATATTCATCACTGCATTATTAGCTAGCATACAAATATACAAATACTCTATGTTTTCAGAGTTGTGCAGGTTTTGCCCATTTCAATTGGTATAAATGTAATCTTTTCCTTGCATCCACTAAAGTGAATACATTTTTGCCCATTGAGGATGACCAGGGCTACATGCTATAGAAACAGTGTGCTGTTTCTGTGGGTGGTTTTTTGTTGTTGTGGTTTTTTTTTTTTTTTTTTTTTTTTAAGAATAAAAAAGGCAGCAAACCTAAGCCTTTCATAGGGGGAAGAAAAAAAAAGACATGGCATGGTAATCCTTGAAGTAGACTGCATGCTATACAAGCAGTATGTAGTAAGTCAAGTAAAGTACCCAATTTAGAACAATAGCTATTGGATGGAAAGTTCATTTATATTTAGGTTGAAAGAATGCATACTCCTTACTTGGATGGTAGATATAGAAAATGTACCGGCAGTCTCAACATGGGTGGAATTCCTGCCTGCTCAAGGGTATAGATTGTAGGCATGTTAGTCTAAGGATATAGATAGGCAAGGATTTTGGGGTACAACTGATACCTCTTATTAGATCAACTAAAATAGTTGTAAAGGGAAAAAAATATTTTCCAATCTTTTTGGTACAAACACTCTTCATCAGGCTTAGGAAGTATCTGTAGTTGGTCTGTGCTCTTCCTGGATGGGATAAAATAGAAGCCAGATCCCAGTATGAGAGAGTGAAAATGCAAATTGAAGCACTGATGGGCAGTCAATGGGAGGGGGGAGGGGAATGTAGAGCTGTTGTAGACCGGTTCCTCTTCTCTCTCCGCCCCCTTAGCTGGGTGGGGCCAAGGAACCCACTTCAGGCTTGATAGAATCGCTTGGTAGGCCAGATCCAGCCTGTGCACTGTTTTTTTGCCCATCTCTGCTCTATGGTCTGTCAGTCACTTTGTACACTGGATATTACAATGCATGGGAGATCCAGAAACTTTATTGTAGTGAGCCAAGAGTCCACTCCATCAATTTCCATATATCACTTGTATAATATTGGGATGCTGGCTGTTTTCTACCTGTTCAAGACCAGTGTTGATTTACTTTCTAAATGATATTCCAATAGCTTTTAATATTGGAAAAATTATGCAACAGGAATGAGAATTTTTTTTTTAAGAAATGATCACTGGTATTGTTCTTTTATATTCTTCCTCCCTGAGGTGTCAAATTTCACCAACAAATTTGTATAAAATTAAGCAGACATTGATGTTTGTTTTTGTTTGTTTGTTTGTTTGTTTGTTTATGTTCTTCTTGTAGGGTTTCTTGTGGATTTTTTGTTTTGAGTTAAACATCAGACTTATTGAATTGAGATAAATACTGCCAGGCTTGAAGTTCTTGTTAATATTGACTTTATGGGAAAACCTAACTTAATGCTCACTGAAATATAGTCCGTATACTTAGACGCGTCTTTTTATTGTTTCTTTGTTCCACCATTTGTACAAACAGCAACAAGAATTTGAGTAACAAAGGCATGTAATGCAAGAAAATAATGCATCACTAGTGCCTCAAGGGTTTTAGACCATATAACAATCTGATTCAGTGCCTTTAACCGAGTTCACTCCTGTGGTTTGATCTTGCCCCTCCACTGAAATCCCTGGAAGAACTTCCACTGACATAGTTCAGGATCAAGACTTGCAAGAACATCATGGCTAACAAAACTGCAAAACAAGGAAAAGCCCAGATGGTTAATGTTCATAAAATACTGCTAATGCTATAAGTGTAGTACATGGCACTGGAAAGAGCTGACTATGCCTTGGCAAAGGTAGGAGTGCGGGGGGGTAGATGGGGAAAGTTTTTTTTATGCTGACCAGTCTATAGTGGGGAAGGGGGCAAACTTCCTGCATTTTTTTTAAGCATCATTCCATCTCCTGTTCTCCTCTTTTTCCCCGCCACCCGGCCAAATATACTACTAGGCGTGGGGCTGTCTTCCTGGCTCCAATGGCCAGGGGATGCAGTGCTGCCCTTGCCATGGTGAAGACTCTGTTACAGGGAGAGAATCACACTGGTGTCCCCTCTCGGTTAATGCTGGGACTGGTGCCCTGATCACTCTTCCCTTAGTTTCTGCACTACCCTGAAAATCACGTCCTCAAATATAGCTCTCCATGTCTATAGCATGCTTACACTGCAAGCAAATAAGATGTTGTAGTGGATTCAGGCATTCCTGCTTAGACACTGATCCATTTAGAACAGATGAGAATCGTATAGGAGATGCTGAACCTTGGGGCTAGCTAGCCAATCAAGGAAATGCCTGCAGAGGACTGTAGTAAGTCCCTATTGCCACTGCTAGAATAGCACCAGGCAGATGGTGCTCTAACTGCTCCACCTTTTTAAAGCTATATAAAAAGGGAGATGGGAAGCAATGCTGCAACTATAGCCCACCCAGTGAAACTGGCAGAACTCCCAAGGGGTAGGGTAAGGGTGAAAGGACTGAGCAGGGAGGTTGCTATAGATGGCTTTCCAGCAGAGGGGGAGAGGCTGAAAAGCACAAAGAGGGACTAGTAGCAGAAGACTGAAGTACTACGGAGTGCAGTAAGTTTAGTGTCTTCAAGAGAGGCTTGCCATGCCATTTGCAGCTTAACTGATATTGCATCTTGGTCCACATTCTAGAGAAGAGCAGTGCCTATTAACACACTTTCCAAGATGCGGTCCATTCCAGTTCCAATACCATGCTCGTTGCCCTGCTAAACCTACCTCTTTTGCAATGTATGTAGCATTGTGGGTGATTTACGTGGCACCTCTCGCTTGTTAGTCTTTTTTTTTTTTTTTATTTTAAATTTTAAGGAGGTGTCCAGAGCAAATCTAAGTGAAGTCTCCAGCAGTTGCTATGTGTCTTCTGCCTTGGACCACTTCAAAAGACCAGTTGCCTTTGCCTCATGAAGATGCACCCTTCTCAGTTTGAAGAAAAAAGTTGCAGAAAACCAACAATGGGCACCAGCTCTTCCTTCAAATGTACAGAACCTCTGGATTTCCAAAAGAATGTAGGAGAGCAGCACACGGTACAGGAAATGATGCATACTCTGCTGCCTAGCTCAGTGCTGCTCCTGATGTAAATGCAAACTGTGGCCTGAACAGAAGTGTAACAAAGCACCTGAGTGCCTGGGGTAGCAGAACAAGTAGGGGAAACAGTGATTTCAGCTGCTGCTCTGGCAGCAGCTAATAATGTTTCCCTGTCTCTCTCCTCAAGCTGGTATTTAGGGCAGCTGCCTCAGTTGTTCCCCCTTAGTTACACTACTGGGGCTGAAGGAGAGTGAAGAGCTCACTGTGATGCCTGCTAATAAATAGAAGCTAACAACTGTCTGAGAACTCCACATGGATGGAGATGCTGTATGCACCTGTTGATGAGCAAGGGGAACTAATTGTTTAGGCCTGGCCTCACCTGACTTTCTGCTGTATGGCAGTGCAGGGCAGTTAATCAAAAAAAAAAAAAATCTCTTGAGTTTTGAGGCTGGAATGAGGATAATGAGGTGTGGTAGCTACCTGGGTGGAAGTCCCTGTGAGCAGCAGTGTAAAGAGGGACTCTTGTGAGGGTCTCCCTGTCCAGTAGCACTAGAGTTATGATCACTTCAGGATATGGAATGGACAAGTCTCTAGAGACTTCACAGCCCTTTAGTGGGCAAGAGATCAACCTTGGATCAACCAGGCCAGGATCAAGCCCACCGATTACTACCCCATGGTCCTAGTCCATGTGGGTACTAATGATGCGGCCAGGAGAACCCCCCGATCACCTGATGGCAGACTACAGTGCTCTGGGCGGCGTGCTGAAGGAGTTCGGTGCACAGGTGGTATTCTCTTCCACCCTACCAGTGAATGGATGCAGAAGACGGCATGAGAACTGTATCCGAGAGACCAACTGGCAGCTTCGGCAGTGGTGTCTCGAGGCAGGCTTCGGCTTCCTGGACAACGACCCGCACATCACGACGAGGGACATGCTCAGCTGGGATGGGCTTCACCTGTCCCCCAAAAGTAAGCATGTGTTTTCTTCTAGGTTGGCAGATCTCCTCCGGCGGGCTTTAAACTAGGCTCATCGGGGGGAGGGGAAGATGAGGGTGGGGGAAGCTGTAGACCACCAAACCATGTGGCACCCACAAGGACAGCCCAGCCTGAAGAAGGAGAGCATTGGGAACCTGAAAGCCATGGGGAGACCAGCACTACAGCACAGGTAAGAAATGAGAAGGTTAGAATCAAAGGGCCCCTTGGGACTCGGAGCGGGGGGGCAGCAAAGGCACCAGTCGCAGGGCTCAAGTGCCTATATACTAATGCTAGGAACATGGGAAACAAGCAGGATGAACTAGCGCTCCTGCTTGCACTAAACACCTATGACTTAGTGGGGCTAATGGAAACCTGGTGGGATTCATCCCATGACTGGGCGGTACATATTGAGGGCTATAGACTGTACAGAAAGGACAGGGTGGGGAAGAAAGGGGGAGGGGTTGCGCTCTGTCAGTGAGCATTATACATCAACCCTCATCAAGACAGAATCCAAGGATGAGGAAGGAGAAGGATTGTGGGTTAGGCTACATGGGGGGCAAGGAGAAAGGGATTTGGTGGTAGGGGTCTGGTACAGACCCCCACATCAAAGGGAAGAAAGAGATTCGGGGCTCCTGAGGCAACTCTCGGAGACCATAAAAGCTAAAGAGGCGGTAGTCATGGGGGACCTAAACTACCCGGACATCTGCTGGGAGACGCAGACAGCAAAGTCCCACCGCTCACGCAGGTTTCTAACCTGTGTACAGGACCTCCACCTGACTCGGGAGGTACACGGTCCCACTAGGGGGAATGCCATACTGGATCTGGTATTGGCAACGGGAGATGACATGGTAGCGGACCTCCAGATCAGTAGCCATCTGGGGGACAGTGATCGCCTAATAACAGAATTCACCATAAGACGGCGAGTGGGTAAGGTAACTAGTAGGGTGAAAGTGCTAGACTTTAGGAAAGCTGATTTCAATGAACTCAGGTGATTAGTCAAGGATGCACTGCAGAGTAGGAGATTTGAAGAGATGGAAGCCCAAGAAGGGTGGCTGTGCCTTAAGGAAACGATCCTTCGGGCACAAAGCAAGACAATCCCCGAGCGAGGCAAAAGAGGGGAAGGGGCCAGGAGGCTTCCCTGGCTGACCAGAGAAATCCAGAGCAGCCTAAGGGACAAAAGGGGAGCACATAAAAAGTGGAAACAAGGTGAGATCACTAAAGATGAATATACCTCCTCTGCTCGTGCTTGTAGGGAGGCAGTTAGATGGGCCAAAGCTACCATGGAGCTGAGGATGGCATCCCAAGTAAAAGACAAGAAATTGTTTTTTAGATATATTGGGAGTAAAAGGAAGGCCCAGGGAGGAATAGGACCCCTGCTAAATGGGCAGAAACAACTGGTGACGGACAGGGGGGACAAGGCTGAACTCCTCAATGAGTTCTTTGCCTCAGTGTTCCTAAGTGAGGGGCAAGACAAGTCTCTCACTGGGTTGCAGAGAGGCAGCAGCAAGGCGCCAGACTGCCATGCGTAGACCCTGAAATGGTGCAGAGTCATTTGGAAGAACTGGATGCCTTTAAGTCGGCAGGCCCGGATGAGCTCCATCCAAGGGTGCTGAAGGCACTGGCCGACATCATTGCAGAGCCACTGGCGGGAATGTTTGAAAGCTCGTGGCGCACGGGCCAAGTCCCGGAGGACTAGAAAAGGGCCAACGTGTTCCCCATTTTCAAGAAGGGGAGGAAGGAGGACCCGGGCAACTATAGACCTGTCAGTCTCACCTCCATCCTTGGTAAAGTCTTTGAAAAAATTATCAAGGCTCACATTTGTGAGAGCCTGGCAGGACAAATTACGCTGACGGGAAATCAGCACGGGTTCGTGGCAGGCAGATCGTGCCTGACCAATCTAGTTTCTTTTTAAGACCAGGTTACGAAATGCCTGGACACAGGAGGAGGGGTGGATGTCGTATACTTAGACTTCAGGAAGGCCTTTGATACGGTATCCCACCCCATACTGGTGAACAAGCTAAGAGGCTGTGACTTGGATGACTACACGGTCCGGTGGGTGGCAAATTGGCTGGAGGGTCGCACCCAGAGAGTCGTGGTGGATGGGTCGGTTTTGACCTGGAAGGCTGTGGACAGTGGGGTCCCGCAGGGCTTGGTCCTTGGACCGATACTTTTTAATGTCTTCATCAGTGACTTGGACGAGGGAGTGAAATGTACTCTGTCCAAGTATGCAGATGAGACAAAGCTATGGGGAGATGTGGACACGCCGGAGGGCAGGGAACAGCTGCAAGCAGATCTGGACAGGTTGGACAAGTGGGCAGAAAACAACAGGATGCAGTTCAACAAGGAGAAATGCAAAGTGCTGCACCTAAGGAGGAAGAATGTCCAGCACACCTACAGCCTAGGGAATGACCTGCTGGGTAGCATGGAAGTGGAAAGGGATCTTGGAGTCCTAGTGGACTTCAAGATGAACATGAGTCGGCAGTGTGACGAAGCCATCAGAAAAGCCAATGGCACTTTATCGTGCATCAGCAGATGCATGACGAATAGGTCCAAGGAGGTGATGCTTCCCCTCTATCGGGCGCTGGTCAGACCGCAGTTGGTGTACTGCATGCAATTCTGGGCGCCGCAATTCAAGAGGGATGCGGATAACCTGGAGAGGGTCCAGAGAAGAGCCACTCATATGGTCAAGGGCCTGCAGACCAAGCCCTACGAGGAGAGACTAGAGAAACTGGACCTTTTCAGCCTCCGCAAGAGAAGGTTGAGAGGCGACCTTGTGGCTGCCTTTAAGTTCATCACGGGGGCACAGAAGGGAATTGGTGAGTATTTATTCACCAAGGCGCCCCCGGGGGTTACAAGAAATAATGGCCATAAGCTAGCAGAGAGCAGATTTAGACTGGACATAAGGAAGAACTTCTTCACAGTTCGAGTGGCTAAGGTCTGGAACAGGCTCCCAAGGGAGGTGGTGCTCTCCCCTACCCTAGGGGTCTTCAAGAGGAGGTTAGATGAGCATCTAGCTGGGGTCATCTAAACCCAGCACTCTTTCCTGCTTATGCAGGGGGTCGGACTCGATGATCTATTGAGGTCCCTTCCGACCCTAACATCTATGAATCTATGAAAAACCTGGCCCAACTCTACTCTTGGCCTGTAGGAGTATGACAAAGGATGAAGGGTAGTGGCTAGCTACCTTATCAGCCATGGGATGGATTCAGGACCACTGGTGAGGTGGTGGTGTCACCTGTTGCTTTATTAACTGGGTTTTCCTAGCTTGCTGTCTTACTGTTTTTTGTTTTCATTTTGGATCTGTCTGTAACTCTAGGACTCCTTCCTTGTGGTGACTTTTTTTTTTTTTTTTTCTCCTTCCTAAGTGCCTGGATTTAACTTCCTAGGATTCTGGCTGAGGCATTTAATATCCTTTTTTTTGGGGGGGGGGGGGGGAGGATGGACAGAAAAGCGGGGGGAGAAGGCAGGGAGGGGGCTGATTCCACAGTCCTCTTCTACTGCCAAGCAGCACTTGGCTGGCAAGAGGATTACATAAATAGTGTAACTTTCCAATGCAATCCCCATAGATGGGGATTACTAAAACAGAAAATGGGAGAAAACTGCAGAAGGATAAAGTAGAATGGAAAGAGAATGATCTTCTAATCCTCCCACCCTCTCTTGGAGAGATGTCAAGCCCTAGTCGGATTATACTGGGAATTAAGGAACTTCAAAGAAAGTCTAATATATTAAAGTTGAGTTCCAGTCTTATTCAGGTGTGGTACCTATGTTCTCAGAGACCAATTTGTAGAAAGGTTATAGGATTCTTTAGAGTTTTAGAAATGTCTTTTTTTCCATGCTGCCCATGACTGTGGGCAGTTGTCCTGCATCTAGTGCAGCCAAAGGAGGATAAGATGAATATTGTACCTTTAGTGAAACTTCTATGCGCTTTGAGGATTAAAATATGAAGGAGGCAGATGCATTGCATGATAAACTGGGTGCATCTACACATTCATTTAATGCTCCATAGCTACTGCACACTACATTTAGTACCTGCATAACCAAGTACTAAATAGATATGCAGTAACTGGCACTACTGTGTAGTAGTGACACTAACTACACAATAGTCTTGCACTACTGAGCAGTAACGTATGAACACGGGTATTAGGCTACTGTACAGCTAGCATCCTGTGTAGGTGCACCTACTATGATGTAAAAGGAAGACAGTTTACTAGAGAGAATCAATATTTTTCCCAGTGGGGTTTTTTTTGTGGGTGGGGGAGAGGATGCTAGATGTAAAGAACATTTACAAAGTGATCTATGAACTGGTGAAAAAAGTAAATTATTTCTGCCCCTCCAAAATTTTCTTTGTCATTGAACTTAAAAAATTGAATCTCAGAAATAAAGCCAAGCCAGTCATGTGACTAGGGTGATTTTACTATATTGATTTGTGCCTTTTTAAATTGGCTACTTGTTTCAGGGACAAAGTGTATCACAAAATAACCCCAACATTAGTCTCTCACAGATGGCTGTTTTTTCTGAACTTGGCTGTCTTCCCCACTCCAGAAATGTCTCCCATAGATTTGCTGTAGACATATTCCTATCATTTTTTAATCCTGTTTCTTCTAGTAAAGACCATACTTGTATTTTATTTCAAGCACTTCCTCCTTTCTCCAGTGAAATGCATATTGCAGGGTAAAAAAAACTTAAAGTTGAGGCTAGGCTAATATGTTTGGCTGAGGAAATGGAAATCTAAAGAAATTACTATAGTGAAGAAACAGTTATGTGTAACATGTACCTCTTCCTCTGTCCTGCATGGGAATTTTAAAAGACTGAGATACCCTGCTCTCTGAGGCTTATGGGAAAAGTCTCACTTAGAATTGCATATTAGTGTTTACATAAACATAACATAATAAAGTTGTTCTCTCCAAAAATGTTTTCTTATTTAAAGTAAGATATTCTATGTAACACTTGTTTTCTCACTGTCTAGAATATCGCTATATATATATATATATATATATATATATATATATATATATATATACACACTACTTATACGTATGGAATAGCTTCCTTGTTTGCCTTGGTTCTATACTGAATAGCTGGGCTTTTACAGACTGTCTCGAACATTGCTAAGGCTGTAAAATCTAGTACTCTCAAGTTAGGAAATGCCAGCATTAAGGTTGAACAAGCAACTTTTTAATTTTATTCCCTTCTAGACTTGCGCATTGTGAAGCAATCTTTACTTTCACAATGCTATACTTTTTCTTTCTGCAGACCCCTGTATCGCTCTGGATGTGGAATAAATAGTGCCCGCTTAACAAGCGGGTCTTGTATATTTGGCGTTACCTTCGCTGGTCAGTTTGTAGCCTTGCCTTGCATATTGCATGCTATTCACACTCTGAAAAGAGTTGTTAACATCTTCATGGACTTCACATTAACTTTCAGTATGACAGAGATGTTATCTAGGCACTCAAACGTTAAATCTTGTAATTATTTGACTTTTCCACTTTAAATTTCTTCCCTTTACTCCATATTCAACCCTTTTTCCTCACCATATCTCAGTCCTAGTCTTTCTCTTTCTGCTCTTTGTTTCCCTACCACCTGCTTGCTTTCAGTCTCAATTACCATATTTTCTCGCATATCCTGCGGGGTATACATGATTTTACAAAAAAAAAAGGATGGGTGCGGGCTATTGGCGGACTTTTTTTCCCCCTGTGGGGGGCTGCTGCCCGGGCAGGCCAGGTTGCAGGGGGCTGGGGCCTGGGCAGCAGATACACGGATGCAATTGCAAAAATACAATTTTTCCACGGGTTACATGTAGGTGCAGCTTATACCTGTGAGTGGGGTATATGCGTGAAAATATGGTACTCTGTCCAGAAGTCCATGCTTGCTTCTGCCTTGCCCTCACCCATCCGCTTGGTTCCTAGCCTCTGTTCCTTTGTGCCTATAGTCCATAGTCTTCTGTACCTCAACTCTCAGATTCTTTTTCCTGTCATCCTCCAGGCCCAGTTTCTAATCCCACCCAAACTCTCTTCTAATTTACTTCTGCAAATCTCTCACAAGTATGGTTCTTGTCCCTTCAGTCTTTATCAAAAGCAGCTTTCTAACTCGCAAGATCACCATTGGGAGTACAGCAAACACAAAGTTATTTCTTTTGATTCAAGCCCCCAGGCCCAGTACTGCCTGCAGCAGCCCAGAGTGGTAACTGCAAGGAAAGTATTTGTCAGCTTGAGCTGGAATCTGCAGGGAATTTACTTGCTGAAAGTTAAGTCTCCAATGAGCACTAGAATTTTTTTTTTCAAAGGCTTAACAGTTGACTTAATTTTAAAGTGTTCAAATTTTAACTACCATGGACTAAACACGTTTCCATAGTCATCTTCTCAAACTGCTTCCCTTTTCATTCAAGAACTTTTTTTCTTCTAATTTAGTTCATCCAGAGGCAGATGCATAGCATTTTACATAACATTTTTTCCAGCAAAGGTGTATCAAAAATATTTTTTTGTAATTGTGATGGGTTTAAAAAAAAAAAAAAAGTCAGCTATCTCAAAACTGGAGTTTAAACAACTTGCCACAAGTGTAATGGGTGTAGCTTTGTGCTGAGCCTTTAAGGTCAAGTCCTACCTTGATAGGATGGACTTGAACGATACCTTTATGCTTAAACACATGGACCACTAAAAACACCAAGGCTTAGCTCCCAGGAGTAGTCTCATACAAGCCCTAAAGCTTTCCTGAATTTTTTTTATAAAGACAGCCCAGACCCTACTCACCTCCAGGCTTACTTTCCCTCCCTAAAACTCTTTGGAACTGACCTTAGCAGTGCAGACCACAAGCACGGTTGCAATTGTAATCCTGCAACTTCCAATTCCTGGCTTCTGCTTCCCATATGTCATTACTCTTTTCTCCTAGGAAGGAGTACTCATGACTTAACAGCTGTGAAGTAAACAAAAATGGGTCATTAACAGGCCATTGACTCCCTAACCTGCAGGGGTGGAGAGGGTGGGGCAGTTTCCCAGATTTTGCATTGTCCCATATGATAACTCTAGTCTATGACAGCAGCATACTGAAGCAGGGATGCACTATGGCCCCCACTCTTTTTTGGCATCCCAAAGCACCCCTCCTGACTTGCTTCCTCTCCTTCAGTGGGGCCTGGCAATCCAGTCTTAGTTGCCTTACAGAGAACCCAAGCCAGAAGAATTCTCCTTTTAGCTGGAGATGGGAAGCTCTCAATTGTTGCCCAGGTCTTTCCACTGTGGATGAGCATGACCAAACCTTTGACAAGTCACTTAAATCTAGATTAAGCTGGAAGTTGTGAAAAACTCTGATCTCATAATTAACAGTTTTGTGCCTTGACCATATTTACTCACTTCTTTTTAAAAGAGCAGTTTGAGCTGACAGTGGGAGATGGATGAACTATTCATAGCAAATAAATTATCTGCCCAACATAGCCTTTTAGTCTTTTTGTGAATTGTCAGTGAATAGCCTGATTATTATGAATATGCTCATTATTTTTAATCATTCAACAATCAACTTATCTGAACCTGATTTATCCTGTGAGGAGTTTGTGATCTATTTGCTAAGACTGTGTCTTTGATTATTCACTAGACATGCCTGTGATCAGTGCCTATTGTTTCTGTTCCTAAATAGAATACCTAAAGTATTAGCAATAAGCATGCTTGTCAGGGGTCCTAGTAGGCAGCCCAGCCTGGGATAATTGCCTAGTTGGCCACACCTGCCTGGGGCTCTGACTGGCTCTTGCCCAGCTAATGACTCCTCCATCTGAGCTTCCTGATCTGGCTACTGGGAGAGCAGCCTACCCATTCACTTTGAACTGTGGCAACAGACTCCAAACCAGGCAACAACTCTTGATTTAAGGTCTGCCTTGGCAAGCCTCTGAGATCTAGTGGCTCCTGGGTTCCTCCTTCAGCTTGCTCTATTTCTAGACTGGTTTCTGAATTTCTCCATGGATTTGGTTGTTCAGCTCTGACTCCTGGACTGCAGCTTGACCCTGTGGTAGTTTTTTATTTGGATTTTAGTCCTGTGTTGGATTCTGCTTTCATCTCTGGCCCTCCTCTGGTAGCTGAACTACTGGGTCAGAAATCAGACCACCCATGACCTAGTTCATTACAATGCTAATGTTGTTGTTAACTTGTTATCCAAAGCATCCACTACACATTTATGAACATATCAAGCTAACCTGGCTCAGGAGAGGGTTTGTTTTTTTTTTATCTTTTAAAAGTAAATTTAGCTAGTAAATGCCAACATAAGTTACCAAAATTACTCTAAAAGCAGATGCTAGGTAACTGTCTTTCAACTTTTTCCTAAATGCTAATAAACCTTTCTTTGCGAATATGGTTTTGTTTTGTTTGTTCTGGGTTTTTTTTTTTTTCCCAACTGCATATACAAAACACCCTTATGAAGACAGAAATAGACTGCAATTTTTACTCAAGTTAGTGGATTGGGTGGGAGTTTACCTACATAAACTGTCCAATGGAAGTCGGAGCATATGTCTTGCATCTACAGTGGCAGTCTAAATGGAATTGCTGCTTGCCAAATGAATGTTTGATAGCCTATGCTACTGCATCTGTACTATTATAAGTATACTTGAACAAGCTAAGTTAAGGTTAGTTTTGGCTATGTCGACATCCAGGCTTCCCTCAGTTTATGCTGTACATGCATTCCTGGAAAATGGTGCATAACTAAAATTCACATAAAGGAAGCCTACTTTATAACGTAACAAATAGAGACATTCCAAGACCTCAACTGTACTGACCCCCAGATCCATTTCTATCACTCTTACAAGATAATTCTGGTACTTGCCAACAGCAGACAGTACACACAAGCACAGGCTGGTAGTGAATGTTACCATAATGGGGATGGCAATTACAGAAACACGTGTTGCAGACAAGGAGTGAGGAGCGCAGATCCACACTGAAGACCATTTTGGTGTGTGTCACTCCCACAATGTACTGCACAAAGCAGCTGACTGGGCTTCCACCACACTAATCACATAAGCATATATGCAAGGTAAATTTAACAAACCTTCAGTATAAAAAGGTCATCGCATAAGAGCAAATTCGCGCATGCAGAATCTGCATAAAGTGAGGGGAAACCTGTAGACTACAATTGCATCTTTACAGATGGGTGGTGTTGCTGGATATGCCTTTTTTAAAAAATGGGCTTCTTCTTTATTTTTTATGTAGGCTTATAAGAAAGTAATACCCCATGAGGTCATCTAGTCCTGCCCTCTGCTCAAGATAAGGTTGTCCCTGATTAAACCATTCTAGCCAAGTCTGTCCAAACTGCTCTTGAAAATTTCCAGGGATAGCAATTCCACAGCTTCTCTAGGTAGCCTGTTTCAATGCTGGCCCACTCTTATAGTCAGGAAGTTCCTCCTAATCTCCAACCTAAATTTCCTCTGTTGTAGCTTTCCCCTACAGCCACAAAGAACCCATCCATCCTCTAAGACTGTTATCAAATCTCTGTCAGTATTTCTTCTCTAGGCTAAATAGTCCTAGCTCTTTCAGCTTTTTATCATAAGTCTTGCTTCCTAGGCCTCTAATAATTTGTTGCTCTGCACTGGGTTCTCCAATCTTTCCACATCCTTTTCAAAGCATAGGGCCCAAACCTGGACCTGGTACTGCAGAGGAGGTCTCACCAGTGCTGAATCACTTCCCTTGATTTGCAAATAACATTCCTATTAACACGACCTACTATGGGTTTTTTGTTTCTTTTGCAACAAGAGCACACTGAATCATACTCCACTTATGGTTTACTGTAATTGCCAGACCCTGCCCTGCACTACTAAAGTCTAGCCAGCCATTTCCTAGTCTGTATTTGTGCATGCACAAATTCCTTGTTGAATTTTATCTTCTTGTCCGCAGACCATTACTCCAGTCTCTCCAGGCCATTCTGGATCCCATCCCTACCCTCCAGCATGCCTGCAATTCCACCCCACTAGGTGTCATCTGGAAATTGGTTAAACATGCAGTTGTTCCCATTGTCCAAATCATTAATGAAGATATTAAACAAAACTGGACACACAGGCACTTTTTTGTTTGTTTGTGGTTTTTTGGGTTTTTTTTAATTTTTTTTTAAGGAATGTAAATCCAAGTAAGTTTGACTTTGCTATTTTCTTACTGCCAGTGAAAGACCAAATTTGGTGGAAACGTCAGAATTTCTGGAGGGACAAGTCACCCTGCAGTAGGTCCTGTAGGTCATTCTTCCCATGTTCCAGCTTAGATGGTTGATCCAGATTTTAGCACATTAAATTTGGAAGGCATTGCGTCTGATCCGGGATTTATAGGAGTCCTCACTACGTGCAAAGTCATGTTATCAAAAGCAACCAGGTGCAAATCTTTAAATAGGAAGTTCACATTCATTCCTGTATCTGTAATATAGATGTTCAAAATTTGACTATCTATGCCCATCTCTTTTATCTGTATGTTATTTGTATAACAGAGATTGAAGATAAATTGTCTCTATAAATTGTGTGATTTCACGCAACAGTGGGTATAACGTTGTTGTCATTGTGTTGGGACCACTGGGAAGAGATTTGACTGTGGTAATGTTATACAATATTTTGCAATTTCAGCCTTGTGCAGGGTATTTCTTTTCAGTAGTGTTTATATGGGGTTTTTGAAAAAGTTAAAATACTTAATAAATATATTTAAACAAAAATGTTAATTTTAAAGATGGGTAAATATACTTCAGGGAATTGTCAGCAATCTGCTATACCACTGAATACAAGAAACAGCCATGTTTCCTTCCACAAGTCAATGCAGAGTAAAATCTTAAGTAAAATGCTTCCTGTGGATATGAGTCTTCCTTACACACTCGGGAGTAATTGCCTAGAAATCTCAACTTTCACTATCCTTTTAAAGTAACTTTCTTGCCTTTGGTCTGCGGAGAAAAACTTTACAATGCAGAGTGCAAGGTGAAGGTGTAGAAGCTATCGGACAAATAAAAACATTCCTCAATTATTTTTTTTTCTTAGATTTAAATCCATCTTTAGTAGTATTATTTTTAACTGTTCAATGTTGGTGTGAGAGGGAGAAGGATTGGGTGAGGGGAATTCCTGGGGAACCAACCTCTCTCCCTTGGTACTTCTCTCAGAGGTGAGAGACTTCAGGGAGAGAGAGACTTTGGTCAGAGCTGGAGAGAGCCAGCCCAGTGTGAGGGGTAGGGCATACTCAGAAAACCTCAGCTGGGAGCTGCAGGAAGCTTGGTGCAGAGGGGCTGGACATGCTGGGAGGCTCTCTGCTCAGAGCTGGTGAGGCAGAGCCTGGCAGGGAGGGGCAGAGCATGCTCAGAAAACCTTGGCTGGGAGCTGAGGATAGAGAGTCTGGCATGGAGGGGCTGCACACGCTGGGGGTACTTGTTCTTCAAGCTGGTGAGGGACAGCCCAGTGTGGAGGGGTGGGCCATGCCAAAAAAGAGGGAGCTGGGAGCCAGATGGGGAGAGCCAGTAACAGAAAGGTTGAATATGCCCAGAGATCCCCAACTGAAAAAAAAGGAGACACAAATGGGGAGGAGTGCAGCAAGACCAGAAACCCTCAGCTGGGATCCAGCATGGGAGACAGAAGGCTGGGAACCTACCAGCCTTGTACTAAGGTTGAAAGAATCGCAACAAGGCAGAAACTTTAAAATAAATGACAAAGGAACAAGAAGTTTGATGCTACAGAAGCAGCAAGGAACTGATTATTTATATTTATTTCTTGAAGTTTTACCCTGAAGGGCTTCTCAGGGTTAAGGTAATGTGAGGAAGGGGTGCAGGGGATGGTGGAGCCCCGAATTTCTCAATAGGCATGTGTTGTGGTGCTCTGCCTTACAGAACCTATTTCTTTGGTTTGGAGTTCTTGTTTGTTTGTTTTTATGGAACATCCTCACATTTAAAAAAAAAAATATTACTGAACATCAAAGTTGTGGCAGGTGAGAAATTTTCAACTGGGAGGGGTTAAAAACGAATTGCACGATTCCTTTCCCTCTATAACAGAAGAAGATGACATCGTCTTGTAGAGAGCTTATCACCCTTGACATCTACAGTCAATAATTGAACAAACTAGTTTCTGCACAGCATTGCCATCTTTTTGTTTTATATTTTGGCTGTTTTTCTCCATCAATAAGATGGTCCCAAAATTGGTAGAAGCCCAGTTCTTGTTACTCTGTATGATCAAGAGAAAAGAATATGGTTTAAAGGAATAATATTCCAATATTAATAATAATTGGGGTGTTACTGGTATTATCAAGGCAATTGCTGATTCTCCAAGCCCTTGGGTTTAATCTTGAATAGACTGTATCACCCTTACTTCACTGTGACTCAAATTATTCTGGTGAGTTTCCAAATAGGGAGATAAATATAGATCCTGATAATTTTAGAAAATGCCTTCTGGTATTTCCAGGAATAGAATCCAACTCTTCTGACTCACAGATTTGCATCCTATTCATTGAAGCCCACTGTTTTCTCTAAAGGTTTATTTGCACTAAGTAAATATGTTATAAACATTAAAGAGAAACAGTTTACCATAGTGCAGTCGAATCTTCTTATAAATATCACTTATATAGAAATGCAGAGTAACTGTAAATATTTGAATAGAATGAATTATTGTTAGAGCTACTAATATGATAAAACATTACTAGATTTAAAAACTAAACTTAGTCTCTCTTATAAATCAGTAATGCTAATCTCAGTCTCTTCATGAAATATTTGAAGAATTCCAGATTTTTTTCAGAAGGTTGTTTTGTCTGTTCATAATACAAAAATGACATGAATGAAAAATGTTTTCATAACAATCTCCTGTCATTATGACTAAAGTTACTTCTGTAATATTGTACTAACATATAAGAAAAATGTGTATCATGGGCATTCCAATTTCCAGCACCTGGGTTTTGGAAAAAGGTATGTGTTTATGAGGGAAGATGGTATTTTAGACACTTATACTGTATCCAAATATTTTATATCATGTGTCTGCCCTGTGTGGCAACACTTAAGAATATATGGTGACCTGAGTTCCAGAACCCATTTGCATTCCTTATACCAAGAAAACTCCCATTGATGCATTATGACTTCGGAGACCCACATATGCATTTTGGGTGCACAGTGGTTACAGAACACAAACCACTTTTTGTCAGTGTTCATATGTACAAAACAGTAGGAAAAGACTTATTTTTTCAGTGTTAGAATGATAGAAAATTAGGGTAAAAAAGGACCTCAGAAGGTCATCTAGTCCAACCCCCTGCTCAAAGCAGGACCAGCCCCAACTAGATCATCCCAGCCAAGGCTTTGTCTACCTGGGTCTTAAAAAAACAAACAAACAAAAAAACCCCTCCAAGGATAGAGATTCCACAACCTCTGGGTAACCTATTCCAGCATTTTACTACCCTACTAGAGAGTTTTTCCTAGTATCTAATGTAAGCATCCCTTTTTGCAATTTTGAGACCATTGCTCTTCATTCTGTTATCTGCCACCACTGAGAAGAGTAATAAAATGTTTTTTTTTAAAGCATTGGTTTATTTTCTAGGGGGTGATAGGATGATACATTTTGGATGCCCTATATAAGTAAAAGGGGATCTTATACCTACGGAAGTCTGGCAAGTCCAGTCTCTTACAACCAAATAGATGAACAAAAAGGGAAAACCATATGTGCACTCACTCATGGCAGAAACACCTTATTGAGAGTAATATTAATTTCAGTGAGATGTTGTAGGACAAAAGCTTGCTATACAGTTGGTCAATTAAAGATACTACCCTGCCCCTCCAGAAAACAAAAAAAACAAACCCAGTTGCCTCTTGCACTTATGTAGGCACCAAAGGCTATGTAGAGAATAAATTCTCTAATTGCTTGTATACCAATGCCAGGGAAATTAGCATAAGGAATTGAAATTCCTAACTTATTGAACACAAATTTGACCAGGTTATTGAAACTGGTAGGTGTGGGGGCCGAGTATAGCCGGAATTGGGGCCGCACCGATGGAGTGGAATTAGGCACAAACGCGTACTGGTTGAATTGAAAAGAACTTTACTTACAAACTGATATACAGGGACTAGCGTCGATGCACACAGTGTAGGCACGCTCCGTTACAGGTTACAAGCAAAAGAAAGAAACCAGGTGGCACACCGATGTTTTCCGAGCATGCAGGGGGCGGGGTACGTCGGGACGGTCGGCGACGGGGAGTGGTTGGTGGTTGATCAGGCCTCCAATTTTGCTCCAAGGTACATGAGGAACTCGTTCCCAACGTACATGCGGAGTTCTCTGGCTTGGGTGGAAACTACCCAAGCTTTTATATGGCTAGTGAGCCAATTGCTAGCTGCCGGGTATGAATAATTTACGATGAGCCAATCGGTAGCACGCATCCAAACAGTGCAGCTGCTAGTTTTGGCGGGAGCTGATCACTGCACCAAGGCTTTTCCCGCCGTAGTGAGGCATCCCTTGCACCGAGTACTCTCATCGTGCTAAGAATTCTGCTGTGTCGAGGCACTTTTAATTACTAAGTACAGACAGTAGGATGATTCACATGGCCAGGATGTTAAAAAAAAACAAAACAAAACAAAAAAAATCACTAGTTTATAAGACCTGTATGAGGTGGGCAGGCACTCTGGGTAATCTCATGTTTATAAATCGGTGTTCAAACACAGGATAGGCACTAGCTGTTACTTTCTGTAGACCACCAAATCGCACATTCCTTATAAAAGGAAGACATTCATCAGAAATGAAAGACCAAGGTAGCTGATAGACAGGGTGAACTCTTAACAGAAAATGCTAGACCGAGTTAGAGAACTTCTGGAGAGGCTGGATGTGTTCAGATCAGCAGGTCCAGATGCTCTCTACCCCAGGGTGTTGAGGGAATTGGCAGGGGTTATGGCGGGGCCCCTGGCACTGCTTTACGAGCACTGGTGGTGCTCTGGCCAGGCGCTGGACAACTGGAAAAGGTCCAGTGTGGTCCCCATCTTCAAAAAAGGGAGGACCTGGGCAACTATAGGCCTGTTAGTCTTACTTCAATCCTGGGGAAGCTCTTTGAGAAGATTTATCAAGAAGCACATCTGTGAAGGGCCAGCAGTGGGGATAATGTTCAGGGGCAACAAGAATGGGTTCGTTAGGGGCAGGACCTGTCAGACCAACCTGATTGCCTTCTATGATCGGGTCACAAAATCATTGGATGCAGGTGTCACAGTGGATGTAGTCTTTCTGGGCTTCAGGAAGGCCTTTGACACTGTCTCCCACCCCATTCTCATTAAAAAACTAGGTGACTGGTGTTGATGCCTACACAGTCACATGAATAGTAAATTGGCTGAGGGGCTGCACTCAAACAGTGGTGGTGAACAGGTCATATTAGACCTGGAGGGATGTGAGCAGTGGAGCCCTCCAGGGCTCGGTCCTTGGGCCCACACTGTTCAATTTCTTTATTAGCGACTTGGACGAGGGGATGAAAAGCACCCTGTTTAAATTTGCAGATGACACCAAGATTTGGGGTGAGGTGGGCATGCTAGAAGGGAAGGACAGGATGCAGCTGGACCTGGACAGGTTACAGGGGTCGGCAAATGAGACTAAGATGGGATTCAATACTGACAAGTGCAGGGTGCTGCACTTGGGCAGTGAGAACCAGCAGCATACCTATAGGCTGGGGAACTCTCTTCTTGAAAGCACAGTGGCAAAAAGAGATCTTGGAGTCATTATTGATTCCAAGATGAACACGGGCCACCAATGCAAGGACACGGTCAGTAGGGCTAACCGCACCTTGTTGTGCATTCACAGATGCATCGCAAGCAGGGCCAAGGAGGTGATCCTCCTCCTCTATGCAACACTGGTCAGGCCACATTTGGAGTACTGTGTCCAGTTCTGGGTGCTGCACTTCAGGAGGGGTGTGGACAGTATTGAGAGGGTCCAAAGGAGGGCCACTCGCATGATCCAGGGACAGCAGGGCAGACCCTACGAGGGGAGGCTACGGGACCTTAACCTGTTCAGCCTTCTCTTGTGAAGGCTGGGAGGGGACCTGGTGGGCATCTCTAAACTTACTCGAGGGGACCAGTGGGGAATGGGAGAGACCTTGTTTCCCCCAAGTGCCTCCCAGAGTAACAAGGAATAACGGCCCTAAATTGTTAGAGAGTAGGTTCAGACTAGACACTAGAAGGCACTACTTCACAGTCAGGGCAGCTAGGATCTGTAACCAACTTCCAAGGGAAGTGGTGGTGGCTCCTACCTTGGGGGTCTTTAAGAGGAGGCTTGACAATTACATAGCTGGAGTCATTTGAGCCCAATTTTCTTTCCTGCTCAGGGGAGGGGGTCAGATTAGAAGATCTGCAAGGTCCCTTCCGACCCTATATCTATGAATGCTAAGAAGGCAGAGCTACTCAACAGCCATATTTCCTTAATCTTTGTAAAAATATAAGCTGCAACCAGAGAGCTAATAAGGAATATATGGACAGAGAAGGGAAAAGGCTCAGGAACATGATCATAAAATCAAGTGTCAGAGCTTTTGATTGGTTTGAATGAATTCAGGTCAGCAGGCCCTGATAAACTTTATTCCATGGTACTGAATGAATTGGCAGAGGAGATCTTGGAGTCCTGGATAATATTATTTACCAAGTGATGAGAGCTAGATGTGATACCAAAGGATTGGGAAATGGCCAACATAGTGTTTATCTTCAAGAAGAAAAAAAAATGGGCAAAAAGGAGGACCCAGAGAAATATAGACCAGTTATTTAGACTCACAAGAAGTGATTGGAGCAAATTATAAAAAAGCCCATTTGTAAGCATTTGGAGGAAGGCATCCTGATCATGAGCAGTTAGCATGGCTTTGTGAAGAACATTTTGATTTCCTTCTTTTACAAAGTAACTGGATGGATAGGTAAAGGGAATGCAGTGGATGTAGTATACTTGTACTTCAGTAAGCCATTTGACAAAGTCCCAAGAGACCTTCTCAGATAAAATGGAGAAATGTGGGCTAGACAGTACTACAAAGTGGATACATGAGGTGAGGATTTTTGGGGTGATTATCATTTATTGGCCCAACTGAATGGCTGGGATAAAGTTAGACAAGCTTTTGAATGTAAGGCATTCTTTATTGGGTCCAAGGTGATATTGCCAAACCTGTGGTGGAAGGCTATAAGAGTCCAGGTGTTCAGTCTAGATCAGAGTTACCAACTGTCCCTAAAGTTACTAATGGACCGTTAAAAAACGGGCTAAAAATTTCTGCCTGTGAAGTCCATAAAACACTTAGTTGTCTTTTTTAAAGGTGGGAAGGAAACAAACCACACTAAGCTACTAAGAGCCTGAATGAAGATCCCTCATGGGAAAGAAACTGGAGTTTGTGTTGGAGGACAGGCACAGCAGAGGAGTCTGGTAGCTAAGCAGGAGTGCAGCATCCTGCCCAGAGCATTCTTTTAGGCCTCTTCTAGCCCGTAGGAGCCTTTAGCTTTCTTTCTGCCCATCCCCTCCAGTTATGTGCTGCTGCTGCATCTGGTCACCTGCTTGTAGCACTGCTGGGTCACAGGTAGGCAGACCTTTGAGCCCAGAACTGGGCAACAGGGCCAGCAGAGGTGAGCTGGGGGGCAGCATAGTGCAGGGTGGGGGGTCACACTTTTATTTTTGTTTTGTTTTACTGATTAATCAGGAAACCTTTTACTCATATAACCAAACTTTTTACTATGGATGGTGCTAAACTCTTAAATTTGAACCTGGCCCTCAGCCAGGACCTGGCAGAAGGGTAACGTTTATATTATGTATGTTAGTAGAAAATTTTTATCTATTTGGTAAGATTGCATTGTCCTTAAAAACAAAAAGATTGTATTGTCAGTTTAAAAAAAAAAAAATCTTGGGTTGTCAACCCTGGTAAAGTTGATGAAATATCATCTATGTAATGAAGGTATAGTGAAAGTTTGCTAGTGCACTTTTCTAGAAGCTCCTCCCCCAATGAACTTAGCCCCCCAACATGTCAGGTTTTTCTACCTTTGTGCCCAAAGCTGTGCCCATGGTTCCACCACAAGTTTAACAACTACCACCCCTCAATCAAACTTTCTCTGGAATACTCCTGTGCTAACAGCAACTTTCTAGGTACCACAATCCAGACCTGAGGGGCACCCTACAACCCACCATGTACAAAAAACCTGCAGTCCACAAAACCAATGATCATCCCAAGCACACCAAAAAAGCAGTAAGCTACAGTCAGACCCTCAGATCCCCCTACAGGTGCTTTGAAAAGAATACTTGCACTGTCCACCTGCCTTCATAGAACAAGGACTTTCCAGTGGGAAAATAGACTGTATTTTTGAAAAAGATACCCAAGTACAAAAAGAAACACCCCTGTTACCACATGCCACCTCAGAGCTGGAACCAGTTAGGTGAATCATCAAATGATTACAATCAGTGGAACAGAGATCAGTTCTGGAGGAAAAAACAGTCTCAGCCGCTCCTGGTTTTCAAATGATGCCCTAACCATGGCCAACTCATGAGAAGCAAACTCCCAACTGCTCAGTAACCATCTGAGACATCTAATGGGACACAGCCTTGTCCTAATAAACGCTTAACCTGTCACCACTTCACTTCTCCAACAAGCAACACCCCTTCCCTCCCTACACATGCACATAACCCCCACCCCCCCAACTAATCAAAAGCCATAGATCCTATACATGCCTTTACCAAATGTAGTATATTTCATCCAGTGCACCAGATGCCCTCATGGTAATTACATATGTGCAACTAAACAGAAGCTACACATCAGATTGTCCTTTTTTTTTTTCTACGAGAGTTCAGAAACTTACAAATATCAGTAGAAGCACCTTTTTCACAGAACAGCCACTCCCTTTCTGACCTTACAAGCCTTGTACTCAAAGGAAATCAACCAAACACCTTTAAAAGGTGATCTTTGGAACAAAAATCTGTAAGTCAGCTGGACACTAGGAACCAAAGATGGAACACGCATATTTATCTTATTACACACTATAATCCACCTGATTCCTAAAATTCCTTCTGCACATTGGAGGTGATAATGGCCCTCCTTCCTTTTAATAGGTTTTGATCTCCCAGTAATCAGGCTGCTTTTTTTTTGCTAATTGTTTGTCTTCTACCTCTAGAATTTTTTCCCTTTCCAATTTCAGTTTTACTCCTCAGTCTTAATCATTGCTGAGCATATTTCCCATTCCATGCCTTGCATTCAAAGGCTTGTTTAATTTTATCCCAACCATGCAGTTGGTCCAATAAAAAAAAAAAAAATCTACTCCCAGAAAAAATCCTTGCTGCTCATACATGTCTGTGATGGTCCAGGAATTATACAACATTACTCTACTTTAACACTACCAATGCAAGGTAGATAAACATTTGGCTTGATAGTCTCAAGCAAAGGGTAATTATAAATAGATCAATATTGGAATGGGAAGAGTTTTTGAGTAGAGTCCCACAGGGGTCTATCCTGGGTCTGTTGAAGTTAAATGTGTTTATTAATCATTTGGATGCTGGAATAGAAAGCTTCCTGTGCAAATTTGGAGGCAGCACAAAACAGGGAAGGGTTGTAAGTATACTGGAGAACAGTAGTAGAACTCAGAAGGACCTTGACAGGTTGGAAAGCAGGGTTAGAGGTCGAAGTTCAGTTTAGACGAATGAGAGGTGAACAAATAAAAGCATGAATACAGAATAGGAAATAACTGGCTGGGTGGCAGTGCAGCTGAGAAGGATCTTGAGGTTTTGGTGGAGTGCAGACTCAACATAAGTCTGTAATATGATGCAGCTTCAAAAACAGCAAATGTGTCTTGGGGCTGCATCAATGAGAATATTAGATGCAAGACATGAGGGTTGATAGTACCACTCTATTCAGCACCAATTAGGTCTCATTTAGAGGTTCCTGGGTCTTGCTGCTTCACTTTGGGGTCAAACCAGTAGCAAGATTTGGGATCAGAAAGGAATTTTACCCTGTGGTCAGCTTGGCATGAACAATGGCAGGGTTTGCTTTTCTCTGCAGTGAGGGCCATGGCCCACTAATAACTGTCCATGGAGTAGCAGACTATTGACTGTGACCTTATCCCCCTGCTCTACTTGTGGCAAGCTAGCGTGTTTTGGTATTTCAGGCATTGTGCCTGATGGTTGTATGGGAGTGTTGTCTGTACACATTTTAAGAACAAGTTAGACAAACACTTGTCTAAAATGGTTTAGATAGGGAAGATCCTGTCTTGAGCAGGGGGCTGGACTAGATGACTTTCTGAAATCTCTTCCAGCCCTACTTTTCTACAATTTTATGAAAATAGAGAATGGGATGGCTCTATGCTTAAGAATAAAATCAGCTATAGCTAAACAACTAAAGCATTATAGAAGACAGTTTGTTAATTCCAGAAGCGCTGCATTCAGCATGCGGGGTGGGAGTCTAGCTTAGACCTCATCTTGACAAATGAAGAGGTCAATTTCAACTAAAAGTTATGAGTTGCTTAGGTGCAAGAGGTCCTAACTTGATTACATTTACTATGTGCAAATGGAATAAGATTTTAACCAGCAATACATGCATTTAATAATAATGCATTATATATAGTGCTATACTTAGGAATTTAAAAGGATCTGTATGATAAAGCTGAAAATCATAAAGAATTGAATCAGCTAGAAAAATAATTAAATGAAAAAATTGAATGGTAGTCATTAACAGTTCAACCAAGTGTCCCAGATGTTAAATTCCTGCAATGAGAATTTTTTTTTTACCAGTGTAGCCTTCTATCTGGCTTACAGGAAAGTGAAAGGAAACCAAATAAAAAAAAAATAACAGAAGTTCCTCTTATCCATTTGTTTATATATAAAATAATCTCTGGAAGGGCTCTAACTGTGCTTCATTATTTAAAATGTACATAAACATATAGTGTACGCTCTAAATATGATAGTTATAATAAGATTTTGATGAGACTACAGTTCATTTGTCTCTTTAATATTTATGAAATAAGCATTTACTTAGTGAACATAAGCTGTTAGGAGAAGCAGTGTGATTCAATGGCTAAGATGAAATGAATATAAATAAAGTATGTTTTGGAAACTAGGAATTTTAGGAAATTCATAAAATCAGTAAAAGGACACTAAGGGAAATCCAAAGCCAGCAAAATTTAAAGCAATGTCAGGGAGCTTTTTAAATCTGTTCCTGCTTATTTTGTATTTTAGGAACAATGACATATTTGCCCATGCTTAACCTGCCTTCATACTGGTGCAAACAAGGATTGCACCCATGATATACAGACTCATACCAGTGTAACTTACTGCATGTAATTGTAGCATTATTCTGGGGAAAAAACAGCAATAAAATGACACTACTAAAATTATACAGGTGTCTTGTGTCCACAGTTATCCTGGTATGGCTATTTGGTCTATGCAAAAAGGCTGTTACTTGCTCCCCAGCTACCTAATAGATGGGGAAGAAGTAATGACTCAGAAAATATGGGAATTGTGGTAGATAGTCAAGTGAATCTGAATTCCCAATGTGACACTGTAGTCAAAGAACTAGGGTGATAGTTGGATGTACAGACAGGGGTAGGGCAGTTATTATTTTTGTATATGGCACTAGTGCAACTGCTACTGAAATAGCATGTTCATTTTTGCTAGCCACATTTAAAACATGTTGAAAGCTGGAATAGGGTTTAGAGAATGGTGTTTCACCAATGGAATGGTGAAAGGACTGGAAATCCTGCTTTAACATGAGAGACTCTCTTTAGGAATTCTCTCTCTTAAGTGAAGGTTACACTTGCAATCTCTAGCTACCAAAATTGGGAATAAACACTTGATCATAGAGAAGCCAAGGGAAGAAGGAATGACACAAGCTGTTCCCTGCCACCCTGCTTCCCTGCCCCGCACCCTGGCATGGCTGGGCACAGAGGAGCTTGCATGGGGATCTCACTGCTGCTCGCCCTGCTCTGCCCCGGCGCTGTCTCCTGCATGTGGGGCTGCACAGAGGGAAGCGGCGCAGGGCTGCACCCCTCAAAGCAGCAGCAGGCACAGGAGGTGCGTGAGCAGGGCAGGGGGGTGGCGAGAAGATCCCTGCACAGCCCCGCTGTTCCCAGCCACACCAGGTCATTCCTGTGGGGCTGCAGAGGCCCCACAGGAGAGAAGCAGGATGGGAGATTGAGCCTGCAGCCTGCTCCATGCACAGATCTGGGGGCACATGGGCTCCTGGGGGCAGGGAAGACGTGTTAGGGAGCCACCTCGCCCAAGCCTGCAGCAGGGGGGAGTGGGGGCAGGGGGCTGCAGACCTGGGTCTATAGCCTTGACAGCTGGGGACCCCTTCTGGCAGGGCTGGGGGAGCAGGGGCTGTGGGTGATGGCACGGGGCACCAGCAAGGCTGGGGGGGTGGGGGAGGAGTGAGAGGCCTGAGCAGGGCTCGGGGGCAGAGGGGCTCTGGGGGGAATGAGGGGTACCAGTAGGGCTGGGGGGCTGTTGTAGGGGGGAGTCAGGGGCAGAAACAGGGCTGTGGGGGAGCTGTGGGTGGGAATGAGGGGCACCAGCAGGTAAGGGGGGAGGCTATGGGGGCATTTAATTTTAATAATGGGTTTTGGGGTTTTTATCAGAGAATTTGCTTTTTTTTTTTTTTAAATCAGGGAAAACCAGGATCCCTGGCCATGTGGACCAGCCCCCTAAACATTTCTGTTGCCCTCTGCTGAAATTTTTCAATTTGTCTACATCCTATCTGTAGTGTGGAGACCAAAACTGGATACAGTATTCCAGATGAGGCCTCACCAGTGCTGAATAGAGGGGAAGAACTAATGCAGCCAAGTATGCCATTAGCCTTCTTGGCAACAAGGACACACTATTGGCTTATGTTCAGCTTATTGTCCACTGTAAACCATGGGTCCTTTTCTGCAGAGCTTTTGCTTAGCCAGTCAGTCCCCAGTCTGACCACTGCATGGGACCGTTCAGTCCTAAGTGCAGGACTTTGCACCTGTCCATATTGAACCCCATTGGATTTCTTGTGACCTGATCCTCCAATTTGTTGAGGTCTCTCTGAATCCTAGCCCTGCGCTCCAGCATGTCTGCTACTCCCTCCAGCCTAGTGTCATCTGCAAACTTGCTGAGGGTGCATTCCATCCCTTGTTCTAGGGCACTGATGAAGATACTGAACAAAACCTGCCCCAGGACCACCCCGTGGGGTACTCCACTCAGTGCTTGTTGCCAAGTAGACATTAAGCCATTGATTTGCTACCTTTTAAACCTGATGATCCAGCCAGTTTTTTGACTACCTTACAGTCCATTCATCCAGCCTGTCCTTCATTAGCTTGCCCGCGAGTATGTTTTGGGAAACTGTATCAAAAGCCTTCCTAAAGTCAAGGTATATCATGTCCACTAGGGCTGTGTGAAGCTTCAGTTGCTGGTTTGATTTGGCCCGATTTAGTGGCCGAATCTCCAAATCCAAATCAAATTGGAGGACCCTTTAATCTCTCTGAATCGAATCGGAACCCTCAGAATGGATTCAGAAAGATTTGGCAAGCTGGACTTGGCACAGGTTTAAATGTTTTTCTACATACCTCTAGGTAGCAGGCGGCTCATGAATGCTGCAATGCTGAGGTGCAATGAGCATCTCATAGGAATGTGGGGGGGCCCTCCATGTGCTTGGCAGCAAACCCAAAAGTGGACCAGAAGTACTTCCAGGTCTGCTGGGAGCCCCCCTGGCTCAGCAACTGGTGCCTCCTGGATCTGGGGGGGCACCCAGGTCCCCCTGTGGCTGATCGCTGAGCCGGTGGGGGGGGGGGGGGTTCTGCGTCCTCCCTGGCAGACCCAGAAATGGATTTCTGGTCCACTTCTGGGTTCTCTGACAAGCACGTGGAGGCTCCCCACCGCACTCCTGTGGGACACTCCATGCACCCCAGCATCGCAGCATTCACAAGCCATGCTGGTACCTCAAGGTATGTAGAAAAAACATTTTAAAGCTGTGTCTATGTCCGAATCACTGATTCTCCTAATCAGCATCAAATCTTCAGATTTGGATTTGGTTGAATCAAATTGGGGACAGTGATCCGAATCAACAAACCGAATCACTGTCCCTGATTTGGGCTGTATCCAAATTGAATACGGCCCACTTTACACCCCTCTAATTTCCACTGTTCTTCCCACATCCACAAAGCCAGTCATTTCACCATTGAGGACAATCAGGTAGGTCAGGAGTGACTTGCCCTTGGTGAAGCCATGCTGACTGTTCCTAATCACCTTCTCCTCCAGCTGCTTGGAAATGGATTCCTTAATGACCTGCTTCATGATTTTCTCCTGGGACTGAGGTGAAGCTGACCAGTCTGTAGTTCCCTGGATCCTCTTTCCCTTTCTTAAAGACAGGCACTATATTGCCCTCTTTCAGTCATCCAGGACTTTTCCCAATCACCACAAGCTTTCAAAGATAATGGCCAGCGGCTCTGCAATCACATTGACCAACTCCTCCAGCACCCTCAGTTGCATCACATCAGGCCCCATGGACTTGTACATGTCCAGCTTTTCTAAATAGTCCCATACCTGTCCTTTTGTAACTATTAGTTACTCACATCATCCCCAAACTGTGCTGCCAGGTGCAACCAGAGCTGACCTAGCCTGTGAAGACTGAGGTAGAAATGGCATTGAGTTCTTCAGCCTTTTTTGCATCATCTGTCACCAGGTTGCCTCCCTCATTTAGTAAAAGACCCACACTTTCCTGAATCTTCCCCTTGTTGCTAACATACTTGTAGAGATCCTTCTTTGTTACCTTTCCTGTTCCTTGCTAGTGCAACTCATATTGTGCTTTAGCTTTCCTAACTTCATCCCTGCATGGCTGAGCAATACTCTCATACTCCTCCCTAGTTGTTTATCCAAGTTTCCACTTCTTGTAAGCTTCCTTTTTGTGTTTTAGCCCACTAAAGAGTTCCCTGCTAAGTCAACCTGGTCTTTTGCCATACTTACTAGTCTTCCTGTGCATTGCTATGGTTCATTCCTGCACTCTCAGTGAGGTTTCTTTAAAATGCAACCAGCTCTCCTGGACTCCTTCCCCTTCCCCCCCCCCCTCGACTGGCCTCCCAGGGGATCCTGTGTATCAGTTCCCTGAGTGAGTCGAAGGCTGTTTTTCTGAAGTCCAGAATCCATACTCTGCTACTCTTCTTCCTTCCTTTCCTCAGGATTATAAACTCAATCAGTTTGTGGTTGCTGCTTCCCAAGTTGTCATCCACTACTACATTCCCCACCAATTCTTTTGTGCAAGTCAAACATCGGGTCCAGAAAAGTACAGTCCGTAGTTGGCTTTTCTAACACTTACACGAGGAGGTTGTCTCCAACACTCTCCAAAAACTTCCTGAATTGCCTGTGCACTACTGTAGTGTCTTCTCAGAAGATGGCAGGGTGATTGAAGTCCACCATGAGAACTAGGACCTATGATCAGGAAAATTATGCTAGCTGTTTGAAGAAAACTTCATTCACCCTATCTTCCTGGTCTGGTGGTCTATAGCACATATCTACCATGACATCACCCTTGTTACTCTCCCCTCTGACCCTAACCCAGAGACTTTCAACAGGCCTATCTCCAGTTTCATACTGGAGCTCTGAGCAATCATATGGTTCTTTTACATAAAGCCCTCTTCTATCCTGCCTGTCTTTCCTGAAAAGTTTATACCCATCTGTGGCAGGGTACTTTAGGTGCCTGGCTCCTATAAGGGGTGGAAACTGCTAGGGAAAGAGTCCTAGCAGTGAGCAGAGAGCCCCAGCTGTGGGTTACCATGGTGAACTAGTGGCCCACACCTGCCAGTGGTCAGCTGACAGGAACGGGGGGGCTGGCTCACATATAAGTCCCAGGCCTGAGGCCAGGAGGGGCAGTTCCCTGCTGGCAGCCAAGGGGGAAGGAGCTCTTCCTGAACAAGCAAAGGGGCTAGGCCTGACTGCATGAGCAGCTCCTGATACTGGTGAGGGATGGAACACCCTTGGGGTGGCTGGGATGATGTTATAGCCAGGCAGCTTGAATTTGTTATAGCCCAGAGGCTTGTGTTTTGTTTGCTGTTTAACTGGTGGTTTGGGTGAGGCTATTAGGGGATGGAGGAAGTCTCATAGGGGATCCACTGCAGTGTGGGGACCCCGGTGCCAGGGAGGGTGCAGCATTTGGGGGGGCACTGACCTTGGTGCCAGAGAGGGCACAGTGTGAGATGGCTGCAGAGAGCCCAGGGAGGACAAGGGGGCCAGATTATGACAAGGCCCAGACCAAACAACATCAGTACTATCGGCAAGGCTTGGGCTGCAGTGTAGAGGAGGAAAAGGAGCTGCAGATAGTGCCCCCTGGTATTGGGACAGGAAATGGGCAGCCTCCTGCTTCATTACATCTATTAATCAATTAACAACAAGGCATAGCAGGCGAGAAGGTGGGCCGTTGGCCCCTAACAGGTGGGTGGGGTCACCAGTAGACGGACCCGGAAGAGGCGCATCTGCTACACCATCCATGACAGTGCTTCAGTCACGTGAGGTATCCCACCAAGTCTCTGTTATTCAAATCGCATCATAGGTTCATGACTGCAAGGACTTCCATTTCTTTTTGTTTCCCAAGCTTCGTGCAGCTGTGTACAGGCACCAGAGATAACTAGCCAATTGCCCACTTTCTCTGGAAGAATGAGAAGGCTTCTACTGTTGCCCTGTCCTGCTTGAGCTTCATCCAGATCACCCACTTACCTCAGGGGTTTGGTTTCCAAACCCTGACAAACCTAGCTCAAAGCCTTCCACAAGAGGTTAGTGAACCTGTCTGTGAAGATGCTAATCCCTCTCTTCATCAAGTGGATCCTGTCTCTTCCTAGCAATCCTTCTTGGGACAACACCCCATGGTCAAAGAAGCCAAAGCCCTGCATGTACTTTACAACTGTTTCATTTAAATCATGATTTTTTTCATGCAAGTGTTCTAATGTGCAGTTATAGTAGCTGGGAGTGACAAACACCAGGAGGGCATTTATCAAACTAAGTTATCTCAGTATTGATATCAGTATCAATATACACATCACTAGCTTTAAGTTAGAGATCAGAAGTACTTACAGGTTATGTATAGCCCAAATTATGTTAATTAAGGCAGAGGAACTTTTAAATTTGTCTGGCTCGTCTGATCATTGAAGCTTCATCTGAAATGCTTAAACGTGATTCCCATTACATTCTGTGCTCTTAGTAGTGAGAGCAGTACTGATTATTACCAACTCCCTGCTGTTGAATACAGCCAGACACTTGTTCATCATGATTCTGAGTTTTTGAGAAGGGTTTTAAAAAAAAATACTAAAAGAATATGAAAAAGACCTTTCAAGATTGAGGCACTGGAGTTGGAACAACAAAGTGAAAGGTAACACAGCTTGGCATATACATTTTTAATCTTAGGAAGTTTTAACAGCATAAGAAAAATCCATACAAGAACAACAAGAAAAAAGTTGAGCAGAAAACGATAGGAAAAAAACCCTTACTTATGGCTCCAGTAGACTTTCTGGAGCATTGAAATAATTTCCCCAATCTCTTCACATAACCATACCTTCTTGATGACCTCTTCTGTACCCTTTCTACTTCTTTCTCTAATCTTTCCTTTAAAGCAGCATCCATAATTGTCTGTAATATTTTAGGTATATTCTGCATCAGAGGCATAATGACACAGCCAGGTGCCCAGGGCAGTTACTATACACAGGGGCAGTGGCAGTTTTCAGGTGTCACCACTGCCACAAATGTTATTGCATAGCTGTGTTGGCAGTCATCATTTTCTGCCTTCCCTTACCAAACCAGCACTCAGAGCAGAAGTCCTTGTCACTGCTCCCCCCCCGTTACGCCACTGTTCCCCATTATGTTGCTTTTTAAAAATGTTTATTATATTCTCTGGCCTTGTACTGAAAAATACCACTCCATTTTATGAAAAATACCCCCCAGTTGGGCAAATCATTTATAAGTTTTGGTGTTAGAGGGATGTTGTAGCCATGATGGTCCAGGAGTTGAGAGGCAAGGATTTTTTGGGATGATACCATTTATTGGACCAACTACATCGTTGAGATTAAAATCAGACAAGCTTTTGAATGCAAGGTATTCTTCCTCAGGTCTGAGGGGCGAAGCAAGCACAGCAATTGTTAAGATCAGTAGGTAAAGCTGTGAAATTGGAGCAGGGAGAAATTCTCAAGAGTAGCAGACAAACAATTAGCAGAAGAAAAAAAGCTTGATTAACTGGGAGATCAAGACCTATCAAAAGGGAAGAGGGTCACTCATTATCACCTATGGTGTGCAGGAAGAATTTCAGGAATCGGGTAGATTATAATGTCAAAATCAATATTGGTGTTCAGTCCTTGGCTCCTGGTGTCCAGCCAGTTGATGGATTTTTGTTCCAAAGCTCACCTTTTAAAGGTATTTGGTAGATTTCCCTTGAGCACAAAGACTGTGAGATGAGAAAGGAGTGGTAGTTTTTGTTTGTTTGTTTGTTTGTTTTAAAGGCTCTTACTGACATTTATGTCTTTGTCCTTTATATGTAAAATGTTTGCTCATTTGTCTCAAAAGCAGCTGCAGTTAGGAGTAGAGAGGAGAGCTTGTTACACTGACAAATGTGTTCAATGGTGGTGTTGGAGAATTTCACCAAGATGTTGTCTTTTTGTTCAACAGGAAACAGAGAGCCATGCTACCCAGGGCACTGAATCGCAGCGAACTGATGTGGGGTTATGGGCTAAGGCTGACTGAGCCCAGCATCCAACATGCTCTGCCAATCTGCTTCAGTTCTGATTGGCAACAAGCTGTGTGATAATTTCTTAGAATCAGCCAGAAGTGGCTATGAAACTAAGCTTATCTTACTAACTCATATAAACAATAATTTAAATTCGAACTACAAAAGTGAAGGTGAAACTGGATCACTAGGGTCTATTACTGGCCTTTCCTGCTTTGAAAACCTTGGGGTGGGGGAGGGAACATGCTCTTTAAAGTGGCCTTAAGCACCTTAAGTTCCTAAAAGCAGTATTTGCTGAGCAAATCATTTTAGGTCTCACTGACCTTGGCTAGTAGGACTTCCTGGGTCACATTTTCACATGGATAAGCTATTTCTTGAGCAGTTTCTTCAATTTACTGGACATAAATGGGCTTTCCTTTAACAGCAGACAGGTACTGTACATGTTTTTTGTGCCACTAGTTATTCCTCAACCAGTATATTTGGAAGAAAATGTCACCTTCCATTAATTTTATAGTTGCTATGTATTTCTTTTACAGTATCTCAAGGTTGCACTGAAACACAGGATTTTGTTTCCTTTCAATATAGTGATAAAAAAACCAATGGGTAATGTTTATTCTTTTCCTAAAGTATTTCTGTCCTTTTCTACAATTTCTGCTAGAGGGACATTGAAATATATTGTCCTTAAACACCTAGATGGTACCTCTCTTTAAATTTGCAAGAGTTTGGTTCTACTTGTGACATTGCATGTACACATACAGCAACTTTTAAATGCTGAATCAGAAGCACTAGCAGCATAGGTGCTGACATTTAATTTTGCCAGTGGGGAGCCTAAGATGATGCCCCCACCTCTGGTGGCACTGCTGGAGCTGCGTTGAGCTGAACCCACAGGGGGAGGAGTGGGGGCTGATGCAGACTACCTGCTGTTGGCTCTGGGCTCCCCGCCCTGATGCTCTACCACCATGGCAAGGCACCCCCTACCTGCCTAGTAGAAGTGGGGAGCACAACCCCCACTGCTGCTGGGTGGACAGGGGGCACCTTGCCATGGTGGTGTGGTTGGTGCAGTGCTCCCGGGGGAAGGCAGCAGGGTGGAAAGCCCTGAGCCCACAGCAGGCAGTCTGCATCTGTCCCTGCTCCACACACCAATCTGGGAGGCATGTGCCCCCCCCCCCCCCCAATTCCCTCCTCCCTAGGAGTGCACACAGTGGCAGAGAGCCACCCCCATCCCCCCCATACCCTCTTGATGAGCTGCCCCTAGCTCTGTTCCAGCCCCTACCCGACTTTCTCCTATACCGTGGGGGGGCCTCAAACTTTATGGTTACTGATCATTACTGAGACTTTTCTCTCGCACACTTTTTTTTTCTTCTGTTTTTTTTGAGAGAATACTTTATACATGATTTAAACACTATCAAATGATTATTCCCACATGCAAAGCTCCTATTATTCTTTTAATTAGGCAGTCTTGGAAAGGAGAACCTATGAAATATTTGTTCAAATATGTGATCCACCCAAAACCATCCATAAATTTGTGTTAACTTGCACATCAAAGATCTGTCACAATACTGAATCATGCCCTAAGCATTCTTATTCCACATGAAAATTTTAATGAAGAGCTATTTGTAGTATTGGTTGGTAGAGATTTATTAAGCTGTCTTTTCATAAATATGTTTATGCAGTGCATGTGTATGTATGCATACAGAGAGAGAGAGAGAGCACCACACACCCCTAAAATAAACAAAGTGATATTATCTAAGCAGTGGCTCAAAGAAAATTTACATAAGGCCCAGGTCTGATTCCATTAAGTACAGTAAGGCTTCTATTCTGACTTCAGGGAGATCAGGATCAAGCACAAGAATGATTTCAATTGCACTGTGTGAATTATAGTTAAACTTTGGTTTAGAAAGTAGCTTATCAGTAACAGTAGTGTATATTCATATCGGGATATTTTTTCTTATTTTAGAGGGTGTTTAAAACATTGTCTTTTTTAGTAGGCAATGACTAAGCTTGCTTGTTCCTGCAAAAAATTGATGCGCTTAGTTTTATGCCCATACTGTTGAAACCATTGAATGACAAATAGTGTACGAAGTTAAGCATGTGCATAAGTCCATGCAGGAGTGGGAACTTAGTTATTTCCTTTCTTTAAGAAAAGATAATGTGGTAAATCATACTGCTGTGGAGTTTTATTAAATATTTATCATAAAGATTTACCAGCCTTATTAGTCTCACCTCTACCACTAGCACTGTTTTCACAAAATGGAATGCGATTTTCATTCTCTAGCTCTCAGCCTTTGGCTACAATGCATTAAGACAATACAATGATTTATTTTTCCAGTTTGTTTTACTTTCTTTAAGCATTATTTTCTTCCTGCTTTTGTTTAATTTTACTGTTGACCGAGATATGTAAACTACATCTGCAGAGAGACAGTTTTTGAAAAATATAGCTGGGATACAAAAAGCCAGGGTTTTCATTTAAAAAAAACAGTTGCAGGTATAACATAATCACCTGAAGTCTGATTACAATTTATTGGAAAGACTAGATCTCACAAAATGTAATACCAGCACTGGGAGCAGAATCTCAATAGTATGAAAAGTACTTTGAGGAAGATGGCAATAAGAAAGGTCCCGTGGATAACACACCGGTTTGGGACTTTGGTGATCTGGGTTCCATTCATGATTTTGCCCCAGACTTCTAAAGGCATATAAAATACAAAGGAAATGCTGAATCCAAAGACTGACTTAGTTAAAGCTGTCCTTTAAAAGAATGACTGTTAGATACCAATGGTAACCGACCTACTAAATCAAGCCAAGTTAGCTTCTGTATCCAGGCAGTGATAGATAAATGAATATTTATCTCGCACAGTAGAAGGGGGCTGTGCAATGTTTCTGGGAAGCTTCCTTTAGTTCAGCTTCCAGGACATATAATTCAGCACAAAGGGCATTTATATACATGCTCCAGGAGTGTGAGGGGAAGGGGGGCACTTTTAATTAAAGCGGCTCCAAGAGCCGCTCTAATTAAAGTGCCTAAAGCATTGCGTGTATCAGTGTCTCTGTATTGAAAAATGGTGGTGGGGCCCTTTACCTAAAGCTTATTTAGTTTAAAATGCCCCCACCACCATTTTTTAGTAGAGGGACCATAGATGGAAGGAGAAAAAATTACTCGAGGGGGGGCTGAGAATGTGCATGTATGCATGTGCATCCCCCTACCCCCACCCAGCAGGTAAGTCTGTGGGGGAAGGGGTTGACAGAGAGGGAAGGGCCATGTGGGGGGTGCAGATAAAGGCTACTGTGGTGAGGGAGAAGGATAGGGGCAGGAGCTGGGTGAGTGGGGCCCCAGGGCCGGGGCAAATAGTGGGAGAATCACAGCCTGGGTGGCTCTTCCAGGGCTGTGGGAGGGATTCCTCCCACTGTATGCACTTCAGAGAAGGCATGGGGTTTCTGCACCCTGATCTGTGTGTGGGGCAGAGGCAGGCTGCTGTTGCATGCTGGGTGTTGTGCCCTGCTGCCGCTGCCTCCAGAACCATGTGACACCATGTGTGTCCTGCAGCTGGGTAGGCAGGGGACATGGTACAGCCCAGTGGTGGCAGGCACATGCAGCAGGGCACAAAGGCCAGCATGTAGTGGCAGTCCCTTTCTGCCCCGCACACAGATCAGGGGTCACGTACCCCCCCAGGCCTCTCCTGGGGTGTGCATAGTGGAGGGACCTCCCCCTCCCCCCCCCGTGCCCCTCAATGAGCCACCTGGGCTCTGAGCATCCTACAACCTGGCCCAGCCAGGGCCCCATTCACCCCAGCCCTTGCCCCTGCCTTTGTATGGGCCTCAATCTACCCTCCCCTCCCCCAAACCCATTCCCCTTCACAGAGTAGACTGATACTTGCCTGCCACTGCTGGGGAGTTATCCACAGGCAGGCTGTGATTCTGGCTGTAAGCGCACCCCTCCACCCTCCTGCTGCAGCCACTCGGAGCCCACAGCTGGACTGCCCTGTGGTCCTACCCACTGCCCCGCGTTTGGAGGGGCTAATCCCTGTCACCCCTGCCTTCCGCCACCTATGGTGGAGACACTGATACACGTGACACTGGAATCTATTGAAACACAGTAATTACCACACTGTAGCAGAATTGATTGATTGAATCTACTCCAATGTACTGTCATTACAGCACATCATCAGAGCAGCCTTGCTACTTGTGTGTAGGTGACCAAAGATACTAAGAATAGTGCTGATATAGAGGTGCCTCTTCAGTGACCACCAAAATCGCCTGCTATTTGGGTATTATAGCTAGGGAAAATGGCCACTAAAGAATGGAATGCTCTGAATGGGTAGAAATGAGGGCATAATCTGAAAGGACATGTGTCTTGCATAAGAGAATGTTTGAGGAAAGGGAGTGTTTTCACTCTTGGACACCTCATTATGTCACCATTGGAAATAACAGGAAGGACTGTATGAGGAAAGAACTGGCAACGCTTATGCCACTCACATAAGCTATTGAATTCTGGAATCTGGGATCCAATGCAAAGCCAGTGGTACAGGAAGATCTCTCATAAGCGCTGAGGACATGGATATCTCTGACTGTGTCATCTGCAGCACAGGTTTGCAAGAGAATGGGAGGAGCACAGATAGGTGTCCACATACAGTATGTCAGGTCTTGACTTGCCACTCCTCAACCCACACTTCCCTTTCAAGATGTCAGATTAGCAAACATTGTTATAGCTATTGTTCCCATCTTCCTGCCCTTTCTAGCCCCATACTGCTTTTGCATTGCTACACTAACCACTCTTGTTTGGTACTAGGGATGAATTTGTAGGTTTTTCTCCTTTCCCATCATTTGCATGCTTCTAGGCTCTTTGGCAACTTGCCTAAGGTCTTGATACAGTGTCTGTGCAGCTGTACACAAATTTATATCCTCTCATCACCTGCTTTCAATGATTTTGTTGGCTAGGGACAAACACTCAAAAAGCCTGAGCCTAAATTGATTCAATCTTTGCAGGTTAATCTAACCTGCTTAGGTTGAACCAGTTTGTAACCACACAGACGTTCTCTCTGGACTGAGGAAATTCAGGCACATGACTGAAGTGGCTCAGGCTAGAAACTGGGGGCTGCTAAAGCAGCCCTCCTTTCCCTTCTATGATGCTGAGCTGAAGGGGCATGGGCAGGCCCAGGCAGGATGCTTTAATTGGGGAGGAGTGTAAACCCCCACCCTGCTTACATTGCCCCAGGCTTTTCCCTGCTTACTGCTCAAGGGGCAAAAGTATTGCCAGACCCTAGCTCTGGGCTAGCACTCTGAGGCAAAGTGGGGGTGTCCAGTGCATGCATCTGTTAAAGCTACTGAGCTTTTCAAACTCACTCTCCTTGCTTCTTCTTATTGTCTGTAAACCTGTCGGGCAAGGGAGCTAGCAGGGGGCGGATAACACAGTGTTTGTCAGCCATCAACAAAACAAAAGCTTCTCTCATTAGTTCAAGCTCTTCTTAAACAGCTTTTTCCAGGGAAGGAACGGAGAGACCATTACCAACTGACTTGTTGACTAGCTTCAAAAAGCCCTAAGTGGACACTTTTCTGACTGCCTGTCCCAGTGAAATTGGACACACACAGACACCCCTCAGCATTAGCTAGCATACCACATGCCTAGGGTCCATGGGGATGGAGTCTGTGCTGTGGGAGATGGGAGAGAGGGAGGTGGGGATCCCTGCTTGAGCAGCAAGTGGTGAGATGGGGGTGGGGTGGGGGGAGCCAGGCAGACCCTGTTGTACCTGCAGTCTCAGCCACAGCTCTGGCTAGGGAGAAGAAGGGAAGAGCCCCTGCTGTCTGGAGCAGACGGCCTGGGCCCAGCCCCTCCCAGGGCTGCAAAGCACCTGGGATGCTGGGGGACTGGTTTGACCCAACTTAACTTAAACCAGGAAGGGGTCCAGGACAGACACTGCATAAACTAGTTTGACCCAAATCAGTTATGCCTAATACTACATTCAACCAGGTTTATCTTAAACCAGTTTCAGCCATTTTGAAACTGGTTTATGTGCACTGAACTTGCATTCTGTTACAGGTTTAAACCAGTCTTTGATCACTTACCAGTTTATGTGTAATGTCTGTCCCTAGCCATTGTGTTTGAAGGGCTGCACATATGTGGGGAGAGAATTTATTTACTCCCTGCCTAATCCTGCAGTGCCTGAATACAGGAAACTATCATAATATAAAATTGTATCACAGAAATTTTGAATGGGTGCCACTGTCTATCCTGCAGAATAAAGTTGGAGACAAATTGGACTTTGGATCTTTTTCCTCACTACAAATAGGGACTTTATTATTTTAATTCTACTTTTGTGACTGTTGGCTTTGAAAAATATGTTCTTTGTCTACCAAGGACATTAAAAGACATTCCCTAGCCTTGCAGTTGTGAGGCAATGCTTCAGAAAGGTTTTCAGAAAATTATAACGTTCTCTTCCAGGGCAGCCTTATTTTTATTTGTTTTGTAACTGTGGTGCACAGGAATACAAAAGAGAACTACATCCAAGGTGAGAACACACAATACTTTTATACTGGTATGTGTTACACTGGTGTCAGGAGTGGACAGATGAGCAAATCCACCAAAGTTGAAGAGTTATGCTATTACAATGAATTAAGTGAACAATCTCAGGATGAAACTGTATTAGTGCAGTGGTTCTCAATCTTTTTTGAGGTTTGAGGCACTCCTCATGAAGCTCAAGGCACACCTTATTAGACTTAAGGCACACCTTGGTAAATGCTAGCTCTTAGTTTTCATTCCTTTTTTGACTACGGAAAAATATTGGAGCAATTTTTTGTGTGAAAAGGTCAGAAAAGTCATAGCAGTTCTCATTGGATGCTACTTAATTAAATTAAATATATAAAAATCTTAAGTCCATTTTCCAAAAGTCTCTAGGCATTGAATACTTAATAAGTCCCATGCATAATAAATCTTAGCAATTCAAACCAAAACAGCAATAGTATTTGCCTCATACCTCCTTTTGCGTGGATCTTCCATCATCAGTACTTTCCATTTTGCCAATTTCTGCTGCTAGAAACCATAATGAACAGAATTCAGCCTGTACACACTGTTTTCAAAAAAAGGCATGTGTACTCTGACTATTCCTATATGATCTCTTTTGAGATCCAGAACCTAAGTCCTGACATGTTATTTTCTGAACTGAGAAGCTAATTCATTTAACGCATGTGTTGGATCACTGAGACTCTTAATTTAGATTAAGTTAAAAAGACATCTCATGGATGAAGTGAATCAGCTGTACTAGGAAGTGTCTCAGCTCAGTCGGACTGCTTTATGGGATGAAACATACATCGCTTGTTGTGTTCTGTGTCCTGCCCTTCCACCCCAACCCCCCCCCCCCACACACACACACTAAATAGCAGCAGAAGTTGATGTTCCCTATGTCATTTTTGATGCGCCAAGGAGCCTTGGTGTGCTTGGCCTTTTTGCAATCATAAAAATTATTTTGGCATCACAGCAGTGATGTCTGTTTTCACCCTTAGGCTAAGTACACATGGTCAAGAAGCCCAAGGGTGAATTGATTTAGTTGTCACAGGTTAGTTTAAGCTACATAGATTGAATTGATAAGTAAGTGAACAGAGATTGGCTTTTGATTCTGGAAATGCAGCCATATGCCTGCAATGGCTCAGGCAAGCAGCTAGGGGGGCAGTAGATCTTGCCTCCCCACTCAGCTGGAGCAAATAGCTTGGGCTAAGGTTAGCCCACCCACCCTGTGGGGGGAGGGAGGGGGAGGTGCAAAGCATCCTGGGATACTGGGGGGAGTGCGAGTTAACTTGAATCTGGAGAGGATCTGGGACAGAAGTTCAATGAACCAATTTAACCTAAATCTTTTAGGTTTGATACTACATCCATCCAGGTTTATCTTGAACTGGTTTTGGCCACTTGGAGGCCATGTCTACATGAGATGCTTACTGTGCAGTAGCTCATTATTACTGTGCAGAAGCATCATGGGGCATGAAGTGTGACATGACGCTCCTGCGCAGTAGTAACAAGCTACTGCACAGTCAGCATTACCAGGAAGCCATGCGAGGATGTTACTGCAAAGCAATGCCAGTTACTACAGAGCCATTTAGTACTTGGGTATGCAAGTACTAAATGACCGCTCAGTAACAACTGTGCAGTCAGCATCTCATGTAGATGCTGCCTGAAAGTGGTTTACGTGCATCAAACTTGTGTTGTGTTACAGATTTTAACTGGTTTTCGATCACTTACATCAGTTTATGTGAAATTTCTGTCCCTAGCCTTAGTGATAGAGCTGATTACGGATCTGATTCTTAAGTGTTTTCATAAGTAAACCTGACCTAATACTATAGAATTTCCTCCTTCTTAATTTACTATTATAGCAAACTAGATGGTTGTGCTCTTTCAGAAATGATAGGAGGGCTATGATGGTCATTAGGGTGGCAGTAGAGTAGTGTATTAGTATGCAGCATTAAGTAATATGTACCTTTCTCTAAGATTTTTTTCTCTATACTTCATATATTCACTTCACTTACTCCACTAATAATATTGCAGCTAACATTGTGGTTCAATCATTCTGAAAGCAGGATGTAAAATCCAATGCACAATGAGTCAGTGATCAGCACTTAGAATAATTTGTTCTGTTGTAAAGGAATTGGCAATCTCTGTATTTTTGCTACTGTTCTGTTTATTAATTTAGACCCTACCATAATAAAAAATACAAAGATATATGAGAACTTAAGATACTCACAGATGTTACAGCACGAAGAGGTAATATAGAGTTACATTTATCTTAAAAATATATGTTGAAGGTCTTTGTAGAAGCATGAAAATAACATTCCATTTGGTTCTTTTATAAAATTGTTTGTTGGCCTGAGGTTGTCAAGGTCAATGAAAATAATGCTCCCTCCTAAAAAGCCATTGCTCCAAGGAACTGATGGAACAATGATGGGAAGGAGGAAAATGCATGAAATAAAAATTGGCTTATAAGCTGGCAGGAAATTGAATAGTTTTAGACATAATTGGTGATGAGGAGTCAGATTCTGATCTGAAATATACTACTGTAAATCCAAATTTACACTGCTGCAACTGAGTTTGGAATCTGGTGTACTATAATTCAACTAATGCTTTTATTATGTGATTAAAATGAAATGGTGAATAAAATAGTAGCTATCACTGAGTAACCAAAGATGCAGTTGAAAATCTATGGGCCAGATCCTGAACTCAGGCCATGAAATGCTTGGTGAAGCTCAAGGGTGAGAGTAAAGGGAAAATAAAAGAATGTAGAAGGGCATGATAAGTTAGTTTCAAGGCATCTTTAAAGCACCTTGCATTGACTATTGGACTATAAAAGTCCAACAGGCACACACAAAAGGGTTGTATCTTATTCTGAGAGAGAAAAGAACTCCTGCTTATAGTGTTTTCTATGACATGCATAATCAGGAATTCTTTGTCTCTCTCACATGCACATGTTTTCTCACCTAGAACAAACCCCTTTTTCCAAAAATCAGCTGGTGCAAATTGGGAGAGTGCATTATAAGAGAGAAAATATGGTTCTAGCAGCTCCTGCAGAGCACGCCTCTGAAGGAAAAGAGAAAGTAATGTTGTATGTGTTGCACAGGGGGAAACATAGTGAGCATGCAGAGCTCCCAAGATGCTAGCTGTGGACAATAAGACGTTTCCTCTCCCATTCCAGGCCCGGCTGGGCTACATTTCTAAAGTGGAGCCAAGTCCTGGTTGCCAGGGGAGAAACTCCAGTGGAATCAGCAGGGTGGGCCCTCAGTTGACTTTGTAGGCACTGCTGATGGCCCACCCAGCTCAGCTCCAGAAGAAAAATGGGGTTGGGCAGTTTGGGTCAGCCAGCAGCACCTACTGAGTCCTGCAGCTGACAGGTTAACAGAGCACTTGCATTGTTTTGCTTCCCCCTTACTGCAGCTGCCTGCATTTTCCTTGGGAAAAGACCTTACTTACCAGTATTTTCATTCTTCCTTTCAAAAACAAGGAGCATATCTTATTTGGGGGCATGCTGTACGCAAGACAAGATTGCATACTCATTAGTGTGTGTATGTGTGTTTGTAAAAAATATGTGTGTGTATACAGGGGTGTGGGTTTTAGCCTGACGAAGGGTTTTTGAGCCAGAAAGCTTGCTTAATAACTATTCTCCAACTATTTGGGTTGGTCTAATAAAAGATATCAAATTCACCCAAGGAACCTTGTCTGCATATGTGTGTGTACACACACACACGCAAACACATACATACACACACACACATACATGTGTGTATCAAGAAAGCAGGCCTTATGAGGAGAGGCTGAGAGGCATGGGACTTTTCAGCTTGGAGAAACAAAGGCTCAGGAGTGACTTGGTGGTAGCCTATAAGTAAATAAGGAGTGTGCGTCAGGAACTGGGAGAATGTCTGTTCACCAGGGCATCCCAAGGGAAGACAAGCTCTAATGGTCACATACTGCTGGAAAACTGTTTTAGACTGGCAGGCCCTCTCAGAGTTTGAGAGAGGCCTGGGCCACTTTCATTTGTTGAGGCTCAAAATACCTCCATCACCTCCATCCTTGGCAAAGTCTTTGAAAAAATTATCAAGGCTCACATATGCGAGAGCCTGGCAGGACAAATTATGCTGAGGGGAAACCATCACGGGTTCGTGGCAGGCAGATCGTGCCTGACCAATCTAGTCTCTTTTTATGACCAGATTACGAAATGCCTGGACACAGGAGGAGGGGTGGATATCGTATACTTAGACTTCAGGAAGGCCTTTGATACAGTATCCCACACCATACTGGTGAACAAGTTAAGAGGCTGTGACTTGGATGACTACACAGCCCGGTGGGTGGTGAATTGGCTGGAGGGTTGCACCCAGAGAGTCATGGTGGATGGGTCGGCTTCGACCTGGAAGGGTGTGGGCAGTGGGGTCCCGCAGGGCTCGGTCCTTGGACTGATACTCTTTAATGTCTTCATCAGCGACTTGGACGAGGGTGTGAAATGTACCCTGTCCAAGTTTGCAGATGACACAAAGCTATGGGGAGATGTGGACACGCCGGAGGGCAGGGAACAGCTGCAAGCAGACCTGGACAGGTTAGACAAGTGGGCAGAAAACAACAGAATGCAGTTCAACAAGGAGAAATGCAAAGTGCTGCACATAGGGAGGAAAAATGTCCAGCACACCTACAGCCTAGGGAATGACCTGCTGGGTAGCATGGAAGCGGAAAGGGATCTTGGAGTCCTAGTGGACTCCAAGATGAACATGAATCAGCAGTGTGACGAAGCCATTAGAAAAGCCAATGGCACTTTATCGTGCATCAGCTGATGCATGACAAATAGGTCCAAGGAGGTGATACTTCCCCTCTATCGGGCGCTGTTCAGACCGCAGTTGGAGTACTGCGTGCAATTCTGGGCACCGCAATTCAAGAGGGATGAGGATAACCTGGAGAGGGTCCAGAGAAGGGCAACTCGTATGGTCAAGGGCCTGCAGACCAAGCCCTACGAGGAGAGACTAGAGAAACTGGATCTTTTCAGCCTCCGCAAGAGAAGGTTGAGAGGCGACCTTGTGGCCGCCTTTAAGTTCATCACGGGGGCACAGAAGGGAATTGGTGAGTATTTATTCACCAAGGCGCCCCCGGGGGTTACAAGAAATAATGGCCACAAGCTAGCAGAGAGCAGATTTAGATTGGACATTAGGAAGAACTTCTTCACAGTTCGAGTGGCCAAGGTCTGGAACGGGCTCCCAAGGGAGGTGGTGCTCTCCCCTACCCTGGGGGTCTTCAAGAGGAGGTTAGATGAGTATCTAGCTGGGGTCATCTAGACCCAGCACTATTTCCTGCCTATGCAGGGGGTCGGACTTGATGATCTATTGAAGTCCCTTCCGGCCCTAACATCTATGAATCTATGAATCTATGAAAATACAGTGCAATAATTTGTAATAAATGTTCCTTTTTTATTTAACAAGTGCTTTTCTAGCTTTTCTCTTCTTCTTTCAATCCTGTCAGTGTATCTCTGTGTCTGTATGTATAACCTCATTTGGAGATAATGTCAAAAGTCTAAATTTGAGGCCCTTCGTGAATGAGAGGCCTGGGCCAAATGGCCCTCCTGCCCCCCTCCTCCCCCCATCATAGGCCCTGTAGATTGGACATAAGGAAAAACTTCTTTACCATCTGAGTCTCCAGAGCTTGGAATAGACTCCCCCCCCAGAAGTGGTGCAAGCACCTACACTGGACACATTCACAAAGCATTTGGATGATTATCTTGCTGGGGCCATCTGACGCCAGCTGACTTCCTGCCCTTTTGGCAGGGGGCTGGACCCGAAGATCTCTTGAGGTCTCTTTCAGCCCTAATGTCTATGAAATCTATTAAATGTATACACGTGTGTGTGTTGTAAGAGGTTCTGGCAGGCCACAGCTTAAACTAAGTTTAACTCTTCTGTGACTAAGTTCAAGGCGCCTCATATGTGTGTATGTAACTCCTTAGAAAACTGGTACTCAATCTTTTTGCCCTGCAGGCTGAATGGGGAGTGCCCTGTCCATCCACAGGCCAGATCCAACAGGGGTGGTGATCTAGCGGGTGTGGCAGGCCCAATCTAGCTACACAGGGTGCATCTACACAAGATGTTTATTGCACATATATACTAATTAAGTGCACAGGAAACATCTCCATGTCCGCAGGTGCACCCCTGTTTGGCTGGGGTAAACTAATTTACTCCACAGCAGGAGAGTACTTGTAAATGGCAGGGGACCAGTGTATATGCAAGTACTATCCTGCATACCTCTAGACTCTGTCCAGCTGGCTGGGGCATGAGAGTGATTCAGTGTGGGGGCTGCCTGCTGGCTAGCCCCACACTGAAGCCCCTCATGTCCCAGCCAGCCCCTTTGCAGCACAATGAGCTGGGGGGGAGCAGCCCCAGGCTGGCAGGCTAAACCTTCGGGCCCCTGACAGCGTGGGCAGAGCAGCCTTGGCTCCATGTGCTGCACCTGAATAAACTAAGGAGCTTATTGCTCTAGAGTTTAATTGCTCCTGGGCTCGTGTTCAAATGGTGCGACTGGGAGCAATTAATTCCAGAGCAATAAGCTCCACAGGTCTGTAATTATACATGTAGATGTTCATGTAGGGGAGTGAGGGGGACATGGCCCAGCCCCTGCATCCTGGGGCTTGTTAATTTGGCAGTGGTAAAGGGCTGGTAGTATTGTCACTGGTCCCCTGCCACCAAATTTTGTGACTCATGGGGAGCTCCACAGGCCAGATGCCTTGGCTCTGCCAGCCGTATTTGGCCTGCAGACCAGAGGAGCACCACTTCTGCTTTGAAGCAACACTCTGCACAAGTTACATGTTTGTCCTAAGTTGTGTTCTGAGTCATGGGTGACTGGTGCCTCCTGAGTCCGGGGGGGGGAGGGAACCGCAGAAGCTGCGGCACTGGCAGTGTGGCCAGAGCTGACGGGGATCTGCAGAAGCCTCTGGTGGCGTTAGCGGCAGGGGCAGAGCTGGCAATCTCCCACAGATGCCGGCGGCAGTTGGGCCGGACCTGCGAGCATCTGCAGACACCGGTGGGGAAGGCCCTGTCAGGGAGGGCATGTGCTCCCCCTACACATCGCCTATGCTCTGAGTTGTATTTTGTATATAGTTTATGGAACTTTTAGTTACGTATGCCACTTAAATATGTTTTTCACCTGAAAGACGGACAAGAAGCTGGATATGGCAACAGATTCTCTCACTGGCCACTTATTTTGTTATGTTACTGGGTAGTTATTGGATTCTATGCCCCCGGTAGATGTCACAGTTGTCCTGCAACAAATCATAATGGGCCAGACATTACACCAGTTTATCACTGGATAAAAATGTCAGATCAGCTGCAAAATAGTTGCTCACTGAAACGGTCATTTCTTTGTGGAATGGAATATCCCCCAATAATTTTAATGTGTGGCCAGTTGGCAAGCTTGAATATCGCCCAATAATTTTAATGTGTGGCCAGTTGGCAAGCTTCAATCTGCTGCATGATACTTCTAACACACAACAAATGTGATGTCTCCAACGGGTCCATGTTAAATACTATTTTTTTTTGGTTGCACACTGCAGCAACTGTTAAGCTCACTGTGTTTATAAGATTGCAGAGCACAGGACTTCAGTGAGCAGGCAGTACCCAAGGAGAAGAATGGACCTTGCACTGCAGTTGGTACATCCCTACCTGGTCTCCCAGTGGTGGGTGAAGACCCCTCACTAGATCTGCTGTTAGCTGTAGCTCAAAAGTTGACCTGTAAAGAATTAGTGTTGTCTTGTTCAGAAAAAGTTCAATTGAGCTTGGTCCTCCAGAACTCTCTCCCCTGTTTCTCCCATTCCTTCTGGGAAATGGCAAAGAGAGTCGTAACCATATTTAGAAAAATATACCCGTGTGTGTGTGTACTAAACAAGCTCATTGTAATGAAACCCCATTGAACTGGGAGAAGATGGTGTTTTCTATAATATTTAGGCAATATTCTGCATCATCATAATGGAATAATCAGTTCCTGCTGTCAGGATTGTTAGACCAGGAGTTTATTATAAACTGGGCTTGTTATCATGAGGTAATACTGTGTGTGTGGTGTAGTAGTAGAATTTCAGAAGATAGGGAAAACTTTGTCATACACACCCACCCAAAAGCAGCATATTATAATATATGGCATATCCAAGATACATAAAAAATATTGATATAATACACTTGTATGTATTGTATATTTTTCATACATCATATGAATATATGTGATGTGATATATCATCTATATAATGCATAAAAGAGAAATATACAATGTATATAAGTGTATTGTAACAATATTACATTCAAAATATTTAATATAATTATATTAAATAATTCAACTATCATATTAATATAATACACTTTGGTTGGGTATAAGAGAGAGCATTTCCCATGCTCTGCTTCACTGGGTTGGTCTTGCCAATAGTATCCTATAGCATTTGTTATGGGCTACAGTACATGCCTTTCAAAGTCAAAGAATCCCATTCTTATTGTCTACAATGTGTTTGCTATAAGTACTTGAGATGAGCTGTAATCTTTACCTCACTGTATATGATGAGAAAGACAGGTTTGACAAATGAAGAGAGAGCTTAGACTTTCTTTCTGACAAATGAAGAACACAGACTGACAGCCAAATGAGAAATCCATTCTAGTCTCCTTTTAAAATGGATGAACCTGTCAGTAATCTTCTTGGTCAGATAAGAATTACCAAGAAGTCTGAACAGATAGCCTACCGATAGTTTAATAAATAAAACTAATAGTAACAGGAAGGAGCTTGTGCTAATCTGGTGTTTTGGAAAGTACTTGTAGAGGTCAGTACGTTGTATAGAGAAACATACCAAAAGAGGGAGCAAAGCAGCTTTTTAATATTCATTCCTAACCTTAAAAATCATCTAAGTGAAGTGTTATTTTGAGACCTTTATTAATGTTTTCTGAAGGAGGTAGTTTTATAGTGCAAAATAAGTCACTTTGCATAACAACTGCAATGTTTGTGACAGCTGTTAAAATGCAAAAACTGAGGTAATATGACTGCCAGAAAATTCAGTCGTTCCTGACGTGTGGTATCCTTGGAAGCTAAAAACAGACATAAGATTTCTGCCTGACCAAAGTCTTTTATATTGGGATCCTAGAGATGTACAAGCTCATTGTCTTGCTTTACATACTTACAAAGTATTGGAAATAATACATTTTTCTGAGACAGTTTTGACCAATTGGACTTCATTGCTATTCAAGCTGTGTGTATAATTGACTGTCCTGCACCTCTCTCATATGAATCAGAACTGGAGGGAAAAAGACATGGGGTAAACCTAGCATATGTTTTTACCCCAAAAGCCTTGAGAGGAATTATGCTGCTGCTGCATAATCCAGTGTGGGTCATTGCACAATCTCAGTGTGTTGTTGTCATCTATACAAATATACATATTTCCTATACTATTCCATAAAAAAACCTAACTATCTTAACTAGAAATATCTTCAGATAAAAATGTCAGATATTTATACCCTTAAACTTCAGATAAATTAAATCTGGAACTCAAGTTTACTTTGTAGCTGAAGCCTATTTCTAACATGAGATTAGGTATTTTAAAAAATGAAACGTGTTACAAAACATAGTCTTGTAACATTCAGGCTAAAAATATAGGGAAGAAATGAAAGACATGGGTATTTAGTATTCTGTTAATACCTGGAAAGCAGCAATACCAGAAGAAATTCAATGGTCAGCATGATCGTGAACATCATGTTAAATATAAGTTTGCATTGTAACATCTACTGAACTCAATGGAATATCATGGGGCAAACAATTTGTCTGGTTGTGGTGGGTCTGTATGTAGCATAAACCACAAAGGCTATGAACAGACTTTGCATTTCTCTCAGGAAAAACCATTTTCTCGCAGGACAAAATGTAGTTGTTCAGATATCCTTATCCATTATTAGAGAACAAACTCTAAAAAGATTTGTGAGATAAGTAGTGCTAACAGTTTGACCTGGGACATCACAAAGTGCATCTAAATAATTGTTGAATCGATGGCTGAATGCACTGTCAATTTATTCATTCTCAAAATCCCAATTAGAAAGGTGATGCCTGTACATGCCAATCTCAAAACTTTTTTGTTTCTGGATAAATATTAGGCACAACTGGTCCCAGAACAAATGCAACAGTTGTTTCTAGCCTTAGTTTTGGCACCAAAGGCTGCTTCCAGACGTTAAAAAAACAAACAAACCAACCACCCTTCCCTCCCCCCCCCCCCCCCCAACCCCAAAAAACCTTGCACTGTACTGGAAGAAGCAACACACTACTTTGACCCAGTTCTGCAGCATCTGTATAGATCAGGTGCTTCAGCAGGGCTTTTTGGTACTGTTATCTAAAGCTGAGTCAGTCAGCTACTATATAAAAGCCCCACTAAAGTGCCCAATCTATCCAGAGGTTGGGTGAGTTGGGTCCAACTCAATGCCTCTTCTGAGCATGAGCCAGGCTCAGCACGGGAGTTTGCTGAGTTGTAAGTAAAACACTTGTTTTTTAATATCTGTAAGCAGCCATAATGTCAAAATATGTGAACAAATAAACATTAAAAGGCTGGACAAAATCAACTTGCTTTTTAATAAAGATTTAATTGTAAATGTGATTAATCAGAAAAATTTGAAAGGGCTTCTCTTTCTAACTTTCTGCAACTGTCATCTCAGTAAGGGTTAATAAGTTCTGATCTATCAGAGAGTTAGGAAAAGGCAAACTTAGAACACCTATTATTTCCTGCTAGGAAGGTTGTGACCTTCAGCTATAAGCTTGAAGGATGAGAGAAGGGCTGAGGGTCACCTAATGATGCAAAGATACCTTTGGGGTGATTCACTGTGAGTACAAGGGTGCATCAGTTTTGAGTGGGTGAGCAGAGACTAGGAAAGAGGCAGTATCATGGAAACCTGGGCAGAATGTGATGTTTAAAGTCATTTGAGAATCGGAATGAAGAGAAGATGAAAACATAAGCTCAGCCAGAGAGGTAACAGCTGAGTAGCAGAAGCCTTCGCTATTTTGGCTCAAACAGACAATGGAGAAGGAGCACTTAGTAAGATGCATCATAAACTCAAAACTTGACCGTAGAGTCAGCATGGATAATTAATCACCTTTAGTAAAGGAATACATTAGATGGTACATTCCAGGTTGCTATGAGTTAGAATTCTTAACCTTCTTTTGAATATCCCTTAGAAGTCAAGTGAGAAACTATTGCTACTGCTAATGCATTTAGGATGCTTAACTTCCTGCCCTAGCAAACTGTCTCTTTCATTTGAGCTATGCATCTGAGTTCTTACTAGGATCCACCAAGTGACATAGTCTATTAACATAACAGCTGAATCTCCTTCAGTGCTTACCTTGAGTTTTGGTACGCATAAGTCACGTCGACACATGGTACGGCGTTGTTGCTACAGTACCATGCTTTAGTATTTCCTTTTGGATGTATTAAAGCACAGCACAGTATGGGCAGTTACTGCACCGTGAGTTCAGTGCATGGTTAGATTTCACTGCTACGTCACCATATCAGTGCGCTATATTGGGAGAGCACACCACTTTAGCGATGTAGCTGCCAATCGCATGTAGCCCCATGTGATCGCTATGTTGCCAGAGTGTGTTGCTACTCCGCCTTAGGGCAACATGTAGACACGCCCATAGATTGTGATATTAAGAGATGTTGTGTGAGAGAGTGCTCCAGTGACCCCATCTGATGGAAATAATTAAACTGCCTTCAATAATTAAATATTTAAACTGCCTAAACTTGCTACATTAAACCCCCAGAACCAAAAATTATGCTTGAAAGGAATGAAAGTTAAGTGTGATGCCACCCTTGCTCCTCCACCCCCAATCTCCTGCATAAAGCCTCAAAAGCAAAGAAATGTCAAATAGTCTGATACCTTTGAACTAAATCCTAGAGGCCACATAGCATATTTACTGGTAATGGTTACAGAGTCTAAATTTTTGCATTCTGGCTTGTGGAAGAATATCCTTGACATCTGTCTAGTGTCCAGTATGGCTCCTCTGCCTAGGCAATGAATAAACTATTTGCCTATCAATGCACATCTTAGCATGGCTTACCAGTTACACCAACCTGAAATAAAATGACAAATGCATCTCATTGAGCTTCATTAAGTATTAAGTTTAATGTTTTAAAAACATGCAGACTAACATAGCTTAAACATTTTAAAAGAAGTCTCTGTTAACAATTTGCAAAACGAACAAAAATTTTAATGCCATCACTTTACTATTGGTTGAGAATTTTCTTCATTATAAAAACCATTCAGTTGTAGGTTTCCCAGACACTCTTGATATTCAACAATGCTTATTTAACAAAGCCAGAAAGCATTATCATTTAGAGGCCAATGTTTTATAACACTATTAAACTTAAGAGCTTACCTATATATGTATTCAGTAGAAAACAGTTTTATACTCTTATTAAAGGTAAGAATATTCTTTGCAGAAGATTTTTCCTGTGCAGTTTGCAGGAATGTGTATGAATGTGTAGTAAATTAGGGTTGGAAGGGACCCCAGGAGGTCATCTAGTGCAACCCCCAATTCACAGCAGAACCATCTGCAACTAGATCATTCCAGGGAGGGTTCTGTCGAGCTGGGCCTTAAAAATCTCGAAGGATTCAACCACCTTTCTAAGTAAGCTGTTCCAGTGCTTCACCACTCTCCTAGTGAGAGAGTTTTTCCTCATATCCAGCCTCCCTTGTTACAACTTGAGACCATTGCTCCTTGTTCTATCATCTGCCACCACTGTGACCAGTCTAGCTCCATCCTCTTTGGAACCACTCTAGTCAAAGGCTGCTATTAAATCCCCTCTCAGGCTTCTCTTTGCCAGACTAAATAAGCTCAGTTCCCTCAGCCTTTCCTCAAAAATCACGTGCCCCAGCCCCTCAACCATTTTCTTTTTCCTCCTCTGGGCTCTCTCTAACTTGTCTACATCCTTTCTGTAGTGGGGGGGCCCAAAACTGGACATGGTCCTCCAGGTGTGGCCTCACTGGTACAAAATAGAGGGGAATAATTGCTTCCCTTGATCTAATGGTGACATTTCTACTAATGCAGCCCAATATGCTGTTAGCCTCCTTGGCAACAAGGGCACACTGTTGACTCATCCAGCTTGTTGTCCACTGTAACCTCCAGGTCCTTTTCTGCAGAGCTGCTGCTTAGCCAGTTGGTCCCCAGCCTATACCAGTGTGTGGGATTCTTCCATCCTAAGTACAGGACTTTGCACTTGTCTTTTACTTCAAACCATGCCATTTAACAAGGACATTAGTGATTATAAACAATCTTCCTAGTACCCTGAAATACTGAAGTACTATTTATTGCTGTGGCATGTGTATAAAAGTAGAGAGCCAGAGCCATATTGATATCAGTGCCACAGGGCCAGAACTGATGTTATGATATGCCAAGGGAGGAGTCCTTGCGAATGTCTGGAATTGGTGCAGTGTCTGTGAGCTTCCATTCTGTCTGGGCATGACTCAGAGGTTTTGACTTTGCCATCTGGATTAAATTAAAGCCTTGATGTGTGCCTCTGTCTCAGTTAGGTGGAACCATTTAATAAAGTTCAATTAGTGGGAAATACTATTTGGATGATAGATATCTATCTATTGGCCTGTACATAAGCAGGCTGATCAGTGTCGAGCAAAAACAGCATCACCATCAATTATCAGAGAGACAGAGGACTAGATCCTCCTCCATTTATGGTGTGCCTCAGTGCAATTCTTTTCTACCCTGCCCTAGTCCCTGAAAAAAATAAGTTATCAATTTTTTAATAAAAACTTCATCTTAGACCTAAAGTCACAAAAAAGCAGGGAGGAAGAGGAGGATCCTCTCATCTCTTGTATGAACTGTTTTTCAGGGACTTGAGCAGGGTGGAATAAGATTGCACTTCGGTTCTTGTCTTCATCCTTAGCTGGGGTGGAGTTAGTTTCATGTCACCTGATTACAACATGGCCTCAGGCATAAGATTTGAGGATAAACTAAGAAACCAAGGGGGTTAGGGGGGGAATTCTTCTTGGGTTTACTATGATGCATGGAAGAAAATTAAAAGAAACAATAGTGCCTGAAGAGAGAAACTTCCTGGACAGATCTCCAAATGCAAGGGAAAAGAAAGGAGTCATTGGGCATGTCTACCCATGAAATTAATGTGGCTGAATAAACTCTGGTGTAGTTCACACCAGAGTTTATTGCTTCTGGGCACAGTATTTACTTACGTGCCTAGAACTGCAGCATGTTGAACTGCAGTGGCACAGCCTTGCCTGGCAGGCTGTCTTGCGGGGGCTCAACGTGCTGCAGAGGAGCTAGCTGGGGCATGAGGGCGCTTCAGTATGGGACTAGCTGGCAGACAGCCCCTGCACTGAAACACCTTCATGCCCCAATCCAACCCTGTCAGCATCTACACATGCATTGTGGTGGAGTAAATAACTCTGCCTTAGGATGATACTTGCATTGAGCAGTACTAACATATGGTGAAGTTAATTAGTTTACTGCAGCCTAATAGCTCCTCATGTGTAGACAGAGACACTTTACTGCGGAGCTAATTAGGCAATGCCTCAGTAAATGTCTCATATAGATGTACCTATCTAAAGAACTCCACAGCATGCATGTGTAGCCACTGCCCCGATTGGCTGGGGCATGAGGGTGCTTCAGTGTGAGGGCTGCCTTCTGGTTAGCCTGGCACCTAAGCAACATTGTGCCTCCACTTGCAGGGGGCGGAGGAGGGAGCAGCCCTGGGCTGTCAGGCTGGCCCCCTGTGCCCCTTGCCAGTTGGGGCTGCTCCAGCCCAGCTTGACTTGCTGTGGTCCTGAGCACGTATGCAAACGGAAATAAACTCCAGAGTTTATTGCTCCTGAGGCCATGTTCAAGCAGTATGCCCAGGAACAATAAACTCTGGAGTTTATTGCTTCATATTAATTGTACATGCAGATGGTCCACAAACATTAATAGAACTTCTTAGTATTTTGACTAAAGTACCCTTCCCTTGTGCTGCTTGGTTATTTGCTACAGCCTTCTCCCTACTTCTGTCCTCGCTCTATCGCTCATCTTGATCACACACACTACATTGGCATGAGATGTCACTTGAAAATTTTATTCTCACAGATGGTAAAACACAAGGGATGGAAATACAACAGTTTGGACAAGAGTTTGAATATTTTGAGGTCTTTAAATGAGAAAGGTAACCCTGGGAGGCATGTGACCCCTAGCACAAGGCAAAGGCTGAAATGAATTTGAGGAATCAGTTTAGTATTTAAAAAAACTAATGTGGAAAAATTGGCAGAATTATAGTGGGTTATCACAGAAGAAGAGAAGAGCAACTGAGCCAAGGAAAGAAGGGAGTTAATTGGTGATCAGATTCCAAGACAGAGAGAAGAATGTATGAGAGAGAATGAAAGATTAGAGGAGTTGCAGACAGAAGGAAGAGTGAAAGGAACAGTGATCAAAGAATGAACATCTGGGAAAAAACGATTTATGTAAGTTGGGACTCGGTATTAAGAATAGAGAGGCTTGTCAAAATGAAAGGCCCAGAAAACAAGAGCATGCTGGGAGCAAAGATGCATGATGTAGATCTCAGGTTTAAAAGGATCGTGATAGGTAGGGACCTACTGAATTCATGACAGAAATGAGCTATGTGGCAGCTCCTTTAATCTTTCAGGTTCCCCTGCACATCTGCTGCGCCCCTGCTCCCCCGTCCCCTCCCCCCCCCCCAGTTGCTAACCATGGGGCCTTATTTAAAATCGTGGTTTTTGCTTACCTGCCCTGCTGATCAGGAGTGAGTGGCGTGGCCCCTCCACCAATGGGGGGGGGGGGGGGGGAGCACGCCAATGGAGGAATCTGCAAGATTTAAGGAACTGTCATGCAGCCTACTTCCACCATGAATTTTTTAGGTCCCTACTGATAGGACTTGCTTAGAATCTGCTGATTGCTCTTCTCATAGGAACCAATGATATGGCTGGCTACTCATCAAAAAAGGGCAATGATTGCTATCCTATACTTAAAGAAATAGGAACTTAAGTAATCTTCACTGGGGTTTGTCTTAAGAGAACCAACACAAAAGTATGGCAAGATAATGAAGGTTAATATATGCTATTGGAAAAGTTTGAGAATATTTGAAATGATATCTATTCATGCACAGGGATGGGTTCCATTTGAGTAAGTGGGGTTGGGGTTTGTAGTAGACCTTAAGGCTTATATGTATCAACGGACACAGGACTCTCATGGGAGAATTTAGTAATAGCGGAAACTCTGGAGTTATGGCAGTTTGACTTTGCTAGCGCAGACTGGATAACAAATGCTGCCATTAAGAGTAGGGCACAAGTATTTTTGGATCAGAGAGCTGAAAGATTTCTTTATTAAAGGATCACTGAACCAATGAGAAGCAGTGGTATTTTATACTTGGTTTTAGTAAGTAGTGAGGATCTTATAGAAGGGCTGGTAGTAGAAAATAATCTTGAACTAAGCAATCTGGAGTTGATTCAGCTGAGTCTAAATCACAGAAGAAACAAAAATAGGTTTATACCAGGGTTTGGGACTTCTGAAAGGCAAGTTTTGAGAAATGAAGGGTGCTGGAATTGTCAACTGATTTGGGAGCTCAGGATTTAAATGCAGAGATGGTATGGAATAATTTTACATTAAATGTGAAAATATTACCTGGTGGTTGAATGCTAAGCAAGAGGAAACAATTAGCAGGGATAAACTACAGACCTGCTTAGATATACAAGCAGCTTAACAAGGACATAAAAGCTATTTCTCTATGGTTTGTAGTTTGAGGACTGCCTCTGAAAAATAAGTTTTCCCTACTCATGCCCTTTCCATATATGCCTGAGGTCGTAGCACCATGGATTCCTTGGTAGAATGCTTAAATGGCTTGGAGTGGACCCTGAATGCATGCTGCCATGTTCTTTGTGCCCTGGATGCTCTCCAGCTGCTTAGGCTCATTGCCAGGCATTGCTACCTAATTTTCCAGACTCGGGACTAAAAATGAGGATTTTTGTTGTAAAATGAAGATTCATAGATTGGAGACAGTGGCAGCAGGGAGGGGCCTGGATGTATTTGTCTATTGAACATGAAGGGTCAGTGTAATGTGGCATGGAAAAGGCTAATGATATTCTAGGTTATATAAAGCAGGTTAGTTTTAGTAGAAACAGAGAAATATTAGTACTACTACATAATGAATTAGTAAAACCCCACTTAGAACATGGTGTACAGTTCTGGTCACCAGCGTTCAAAACAAATTAAACTGGAACAAGTACAAAGAAGGGCTACTAGAAGACCTAGGGGAACAGAGAATTTTAGGGGAGGGAACTGTAACATCTTGCCTTGTTCCTAAAGGTACAGATATGTGACATATTTACAGTGAAGTAATAAATACCAGAATAACCTTGCCTGCAGTAAATTTACTTCTGATTTCTTTGGAAGTAACTTTACACAAGACAATAGCGTTTCCTCTGGATTAAGTGTTGTGTATCTTGTGTCTGCTCCAGTTTTCCTCTAGAGCACCAGGAGAAGACTGGGGTAAATGCACTGTGTGTCAGCATCCTTATGGTCACTTTTTATAAACATATTTCCTTGATGAACATAAGTGAGGGAGGAGAACTATTTATGTTAAAGAATAGTATCAGCACAAGACCAAATGGCTATGAATTGGCCATCAACAAACTTAGACTGGAAGTTTGCAAGAAGTTTCTAATGATCAGAAAACTGAAGTTTTAGAATAGTTAAAAAAAAAAAAAATCAGTGGGAAAAAGAAACCTGAATTGCTTCAAGAGAGAGCTCAATAAAGCAATGAGCAGTATAGTGTGATAAGATAAGTCTGGTTTTGGAACAACAGTTAGTGCATATGATATTGTAGCAGGGAGTTAGAGTTCAATGCTGCTACACTCTCCATAGGGCCAAGTTGGTGCCAGAGATTCGATGGTGTGACTTAATAATGGATGCAGCCCCTTTAAAGTCAGCGCACCAGTGTGATGTAGAGGCATACAGAAGTTAAAGATGCCGGAGCTCCGGACAGAAAAAAGAAAAGGCTCCAGGCAGCTGAAAGTAAAAATTGACCCCTGAAAAGGGGTTAGAACCAGAGAATAGAAACTTACCTGGGCTAGCATGGAAGCATAGGTGAAACAGACACTGGAGAGGTAATCTGGAGGCAGCGATGTGGAGTCAGGGAGGCCATGCTGGTATCACTCGTGACGCCAAGGGGCTGAAGACAGCCCAGACATGCAAAAGAGAGAGACAGCAAGAGAGAGACTTTTGAACTGGGACTGTGAATAAGGAGCAAAGCTCCAGACTAATGGAAGGACTTGGATCAGGTGTGAGTGCCTGAGTTGGGGAAGACTGTGGCTGCCAGATGGCAGTCAGACTCAGGTACAGAAGCAGCCCAGCTGCTGATGGAGGTGGAGCAGGGGCGCAAACTATGATCAACTGGAGTGCACAGTGAAATTCAAAGGGGAACTGAGATGATTGTGAGAGACTGTAAATTGGCGAAGTCTCACGTGTTATTTTTCATTTATTGTAACAGGGGCTATAGAGAGAAGACCCAAAAGACATTATAAATGGGCCAGCAAGGGTATGTCTTGATGGGAAAACCTCAAGGAAGAGAGGACTGGATAGAGAGGACCAGCTCCGCACCCTAAATTAGCGAGTTTGTTTGTTGATTACTATACTTGGACAAACTACCTAAAGGACTGATACTACTCTTGACTAAACGCCAAAGCACAGATTAGAGATAAGGACCCAGTGAGTCCTATAAAGGGTTCTGCTAACTGGCCTGTATGGTTATGATCAGAGGGTGGAAACGAACATGGTGCAGGGTTGGGTGGAGCTGTGTACCTTGACTCAGACATCAGGGTCCCACAAATAAGGCATCCTTCCACACCTTTTTTTTTTTCTTTTTCCAACCGAGTATTATAGAAAGATATGTCAGGTGAGAGTGAGATGGGCTGCCCAAACAGGCGGGATTTCCTATTCCTGTTACAGATATGTATTTGGTGTCCTCATGATGGGACTAAAAAGAAATATTGTCTGCATTGACAGAATCTGGTAATGCCAGATACTGGCATTTTGGGGACGCGAAGAGTTACCAGTTTTGAGGTCATGAAGGAATTCCTTTCCTTTAGGTTACTTTGGCAAGAACCATATGTATCAGATGGAGGGCATTGGAGGTACCTTTTTAACCTTCTGCTCTTTACCTGTAGGGTTTTGTTTTCCCATTGGGTGCTTTTCTGGCTATGGTGTGCAGGAGGGATCAGAACAGATGATCTAAAACAGGGGTATCAAATGTGCAGCCTGCAGGCCAAATTCAGACCATGGAGCCTCTCTATCAGGCCCACTGGGCTACTGGAAGCCACCAGAAGTTGGACCTTTTGGCCCCATTGGGCATGGCCATTGGCTCACTCCTATTGGACCCTGCACCCACTGGATCCTGTACCATTCCTGCTGCTGCCAGCTCTTGCACAGCAGCTGCTGTCATGGAAGCCACCACAGTACCCTCATGCCCTGGATTAGATGAGGCCTTCAAGGAGCGCTGCAATCGGGATCTGACCTGGGCCTCAGGCACAGGTGGTGGAAGGGCGGTGGGGGCCAACAGGACTTAGTCCCACCAAATGCAGGGTAGAGGTAGGGCCGCAAGGCTGCCTGGCCATGGGCTTCCAGTGGCTGCAGCAGGGGTGGGGAGGGAGTGAGGTTGGGGCAGGGGCTGCATAGCTGGCAGGGCACGGGTGTGAGCTGCGAGCAGTTCATCTGGGGGACACAGTTTCTGTTGCTATGGACCGTGCAGACCCAGGGGCACACACCCCCAATGCCTCCTGGGGTGTGTGCAGCAGCAGGAGCTGCCACCCCCTCCCCATGCCAAGCACCCCCAGACAAGCCACTCACAGTTTTGTCCCGCACCTCACCCCAGCTGTTCAGGGTGTGGCCTCAATCTTCCCCCCGCACTTCCCTTTCCCTTTCCCCAACCCCTTCTCCCAAAGACTCACCTGGGGGCGGGGAGGGCATGCATGACCCACCCCCTCCAATTTTTTTTTCTCCCTCTGCCTATGGCCCCAGGTGAATTTGATACCTTTGGTTTAAAAATAGAATTGGGGAAGATCATGACATTTACTACCTTTACCATTGTTCCCTTCACTTTGGGGGTACAACCCTTCCCCCCTATCCTGTATGTCTTGTCTATTTAGACAGTAAATTCTTCAAGATGGGAACTGTCTACTACTCTGGGTTGTGGTTGGCCTTCAGGCATGATGATATTAAACTACATGATTACTACAATCAGTATTAATGATTATTAATAGCAATATGCCAAGGCTCCTGTGGAAGCTCAAAGGTTATTCCTCTTCTGGAATTATTCTAAAATAATTCCTGCAGTCTGTTCTGCTCCAGCAAGAGAGAGAAATCTGCAAAAGGAAAGTATTCTGGTATACGAAAGGCAGAGTGATAATTTATCGTGTTTACATGATTTCTTTGCACCTGCATTAGCATGTATTTGTTTCTTGTCCCTGCCCCTCTTATCCTCCTCCCTCTTTTTCTTTAATTTTTTTTCTGCAACAGACACTACCGTTTACCAAATAGGCTATTTTGCTGCATTGTCAGCATATGTGACCTCTAGGTTACATATGCCCCAAAAGGCTATGATTAGTTTCTTCTGGATGGTCTTAAGGACAATCCAAGGAAAAGTTTTCCTGCATTAATAGTTTGCTCTGTAGACACATTCAAGCAGTAGAATTGATTGCTTCTCAGGCAATTCTGTCTGTGCAGTTTGTATGCTATCTCTTATTCATATAGATAACATTTCTGACTACCCTTGGATTTTAAGCAATTTGTACAATTATCCATAATATACAAACACTGTCTTTTGAAAATGGCAGAGCATTTCCACAAGAACTCTTTTTTAGGATTCAAACAAATAAACAAACAACCCCCCCCAACCTAGTCCTAAGCCATGTCTTGCTTTTTCCCTTATTTAAATGTATGTTCAGATCTTAAAATGGTCTGTATTCCAGCATGCAAACTACTTGGAGGCTAAGTTATACTTACAAATTAGAAGTCAAGTATGCATGCTCCGAGACATGGAAACTGAAATGTCCATTTTTTTAAAAGATATGCTGGTATTTAAGTATTGTGTTTAAGTATAGTATTCCTGAATATTACCAATTTATATGCTTATCATTCAACTATCAAACTATCCATCAAAGCTTTTCCAGGAGTACTGATATTAAAAATAATGGGTTTATGCAACTCTGTTGAAGTCAATGTGGTTGCACTTCTGTAACTGACAGTAAAAATTGGCCTGTTAGTGCCAGGAACTGGGTGGCTGAGGGAAATAATGATGGTCGTAGCCGTGTATTATGTGTAGTTGATGTGCCTAAATTGTATGGTAAATTGGCATTTCTGAAACAGTGGGAAATGATTTGGGAAACGCTAAAAAAAAAAAGAGAGAGAGAGAAACTAAGGAAATTTCAATGGATAAATTTGGACTAACTGATTCTTATTGGTACATATATGCTTGAGATTTAATTTTGCTTTAATTAAAGATTTTAATTTCTTAGTTTAATTTATAAAACATTTTCCATATTTATTTATTGCAGAAATCAGGGCTTCAGGCAGCAGAATTTTGTTTCCAATATATTTGCTTCCCTTTGTGTGGTTATGCATGATTTTGCATATATTTAGTTTGAAAAATTCAGACAGGCCTCAATTGCAAACACTTAGTCTTGTTCTCTGAGTTTTTAAAGTACTGGTCTGTACTATGCCTGGGAAAAAACACCTAAAATGCATTAAAACAAAGAGGAAGTTCTTCCTCTTTTTTTTTTGCAAGAGATTTTTGGGAGTAATGTTAGAGAAGCAACATTTGAATCTCAGGGTCTTTTTTGTGCTTCTTGCAAGTAGACTTGGGAATACCTGTCTCTCTCCAGATCCATTGCTCCTAGAGGAAGCAGGGAGGAAACCCTTCTTCCCTTGGAGTAGGAGGGAGGTTTAAATGCTAGATTAATAAAATTGCTCTTTAGTTATGCAGATGCACATTTTTTATTTTATTTAATGATTTAGTTAAGGTATTTCAGTTTCAATCTTCATAAAAAGCTTAATATATTGAAAAGTAAATTAGAAGCCAGTACTGTCCACACTATGCAGATATCATGGGCTTAAACTGACATACTCCCCTCAACGCTCCTGTTCTATGTAGCTTCCACAGTTGCTGTATGTCAGCATTTCATTCAAATTTGAATCAGTGACTTTGAATTTAGTGAAACATCCTTCCTTAGCATCAGTTAGTTTGTTGGTACACATCCTTTCACTATTGTGTGCACCTTTCTATGTACAAGGCTTGGTAAAATATACTGTGGGCATGTTTACATGTGTACTTTATTACTCAGTAGGCTTATTCACTGTGCTGTAAAGCATCAGTTTACACATGCATGGCAATTGGATGGGTGTAGACTAATTTACAGCACTGTTGGATAGTCCAATCGGACACAGGTGCTATCCGATGGTGGAGTAATTTACTGTGCTTAAGTGCACATGTAGATGGTGACATTGGGATTCATTCAGTCCATCTCAAATTGCACCAGAGTTTGATTCCTGTTGCACACGTGGATGTGTTCTGTGTGCGCCAACCACAACTCGTGGCTTCAATATTGTGGCTTGCATTTGCTCTCGGCCTTTGTGGGACACTGAAGCATAAGCTGTAAACAAACAATTATTTATGACTGGTAATAACATTTTAGAAGTGAGAGAATTTTAAGTAGCCAATATATGTCTTTTTATTTCTGGTCTTTGCTTTCTGCATTTCTCTCTGAACAATGGAAATGTGAAAGTGAGGATTGTGCATCTGTTTTAAATAAAAGTTTTAACTTTTTTAATTGCAAAAATATTTTTTGATTTTTGGTGAGTTGCATAAAGGCTTCCTTTCACAACTTCTATATTTGCTAGATTTTTGTCAGTCTTAATGCAAGTTCTGCCCTTAGAAACTGCGCAAAATATTACAAGTTGGATCAAGACGGAGCATCAGTTGCTGTGACCTGGTCTTTGAGAACCATGCTGAGAGCTATTCACTATACTTCTAAAAAATGCACATAGTCTTTCATCTCCCAGCACCTTGTGGATGACACTGGGCTAAGTTTGGGGGATACTGGCATCTCACAGTACTGGGCAACAAAGCATCCCTTGGCCACCTGCTGGGGTGATGTCCTTGGCATTCCCAGGCCTCTATTTGTGAATCACATTATCCTGCCACATGCTGTCCACTAGTCTTAAATAGCAGAGAGCATTTTGCAGCCACAGTGAGAATGAGGGAAATTCAGATTTCAGATGCCTTAAAAGAGGTCATGCCATCCCCTGTCTGCTTTCAGCTCCTTTGCAGGTACATCTGTGTTTTCAGAGGATAGGGGTCTCCCCTCAAACAAAGCCAGAGAGAACAACCAGGAGAGGTAACTTGGGGTCAGTTTATCTCAATTCACATCAGCAGTGGAAAGCGATCTCGGAGTCATTGTTGACGACCCATGTACATCTTGGTATCAATGTGATAAAATGATCAACAAGGCTAACTGCACTTTATCATGCATTAGCAGATGCATGACAAACTGGTCCAGGGAGGTGATGCTTCTCCTCTGTGCTACCGGTCAGGCCACAGTTGGAGTATTGCGTCCAGCTGTGGGCACTGCACTTCAAGAGGTATTCAGAGAATCTTGAGAGGGTTCAGAGGAGGGCCACTTGTATGGTCAGAGGCCTGTAGGCAAGGCCCTACGAGGAGGGGACCTAGATCTCTTCAGCCTTTGCAAGAGAAGCCTGAGAGGTGATCTTGTGGCTGCCTACAAATTCATCAGGGGAGGGCAGCATGGAATAGGAGATGCTCTATTTACTAAGGCATCCCCTGGAGTAACTAGGAACAATGGCCACAAATTAACAGAGAGCAGATTTAGGTTGGACATTAGGAAAAACTTCTTCACAGTATGGATTGCCAGAATCTGGAACAGGCTTCCAAGGGAGGTGGTGCTCTTTCCTACCCTGGGGGTCTTCAAGAGGAGATCGGACAAGCACCTAGCTGGGGTTGTCTGACCCCAGTGCTCTTTCCTGCCCAGGGCAGGGGGTCAGACTCTATGACCTACTGAGGTCCCTTCTGACCCTAATATCTATGAATCTACTGTGGTCCCTTCTGACCCAAACATCTATGAATCTGAGTCAAGGCCTCCACATGCCACAGGGTGCAATTAGAGAATGCCAGCAACCACCCATGAATGACATGTGCCCTTGGAGGGTGGGGGGGACATGGTGACCGCACACAGGTGGCGGCAGCAGCAAGCGGAGAGCTCCTGCAGGTAGTGGCAGGGGGCTGATTAGCAAGCGCTGACCAATGGTCGGTGATCACCCGCAGACTCTGCCAGTAGCACTGGTGGCGGCCAGCGGCAATCGCCGACTGCCTGCAGACGCTGCGAACAGGGTCGGGGGGGGGGGGGGGCAAGTGGTGACCGCCTGCAGGTGCCTCTGGAAGCCACTCTCAGGGGTGCACATGCACACCCTATGCCTCGCCAATGCAACCGCCCACCTTGCACACCGGACCCGCTTCCTTTGGAGGGTTTCCATCTTTGGGATGCCCTCATCCCAAAGCATTGGCCAGGCATAGGGGGTGCACGTGGACCCCCTGAGATTGGCCGTACACCCCCTGGAAGCGCCAGCTGTGAAACCGGAGGTGCGCTTCTGGTTTCGCCGCTGGTGGTTCCATGCTCAGCAATTCCCCCCCCCCTCCCCCCCGTCGGCAATCTGGTGCCCCCCAGACTCAGGAGGTGCCAGTTTCCCATGTCCCAAAGCTGAGGTGCAATCGTCCCCGCCAGGTGTCCCTGCTGCCCATGATGCTCTGGGATTGTGGGGGTAGCACCTGTCCAAATGGAGGCCGGGATAAAGTGACTAGCCCTCCTGGAGCTGGGTCTGCCTCACCTGAGGGAAAGACAACGTTTGGGATGATGTCCTTGGGGGCTGTCCTGCTTGAAGTGGGGGCCCTCCTGGGGTCCCTTCCAGCCCTCAGCCGCCTCAGCCCCCCTCCTCGCTCCCCCAGTCTCACTCCCTCCTCCCCGCCGCCGCCCCCGGGGCCGCTCCGCCCGCTCCCCCTGCCCGCACCCGCCGGGGCGTGCTGCCGGGGCCGCGGCGGGCGAGACGGGAGCGGGGCCCGGCGGGGGGAGCGCGCGGGGTGTGGGCAGCGGCAGCCGGGCGCCACAGCCACAGCTCGCTGCGAGAGCCCAGCCAGAGCAGCAGCAGCAGCAGCAGCGCCCGCAGCCCCCGCCAGGGATATAAGCAACCGGGAGCCGCCTTAACACAGCCCCACGGAGCCGCCCGCCCTGGAAATACACTGGCAGGAGCCGAGCTGAGCAGGAAAGCAGCAAACACCCGCCTGGAAAAAGAACAAAACAACCCCCTCCCCCCGCCTCCCCACAACCAAAAAAGAAAAGAAAAGAGAAAACAACTCGGCACCAGTCGCGGGGCTTTTTCTTTCCTTCATGATCTTTTTTTCCCTGAGGATTTCTGCCAGACTGACTCGCCCCCCCCTTGATAATTTCTCCCTTTTCATTTTTTTTAAAGATATACAGTAGCTAGATATAGATATATTTACTCTTCTCCCTGCTTACAACCCCTGTGTCTGTGTGTTTTGAATACTATCGCAGCCTCTGCTAAATCTATAGATAGATGTAGATCCCCTTCCTCCTCTCTGATCCCATCCGACACCCCTTGTTAAGGTGAGTTGTGTCTTTTCATCACTTTCTTTTTTTCCTTGTGTGTTGTCTCTCCCCCCTTCCCCCCCCCCCCCCCCATGCCTGGGGCAGGTTTTAGGGAGAAGTGTGTGTGTGTATGGGGAGTGAGAGGGGGAGGATTTCATGGAGATCCTTGCATGTTTGCAAACCTCCCCCCCCTTCTGCAGCCTCAGCATCATTCTGACCTGCTCCCTTATCCCAAGGAGGTAGATAGCTGATGAAAGTGGGGAACTGCTCTTCCTTAGCTCTGCATGCTGGAGAGGGAGAACAACAACAGCAGTAGCAGCAAAAAAAAAAAAAAAAAAAAAAAAAAAAAAAGGCAGCTTCCTCCTCCCTCTCCCCCCTCTTCTGTTTGTTTTATTATTATTTTTTTGTGTGCTTGCTTTCTGTTCTTGAAGCTATTCGCAGGGGACTTGCAAAGGGTTGCATGTGATGCAAAGGGGAGTTGTGTGTATGTGAGCGTGTGTGTTTGGAGAGAGCATCTGTGTCTTGTGTTTATGGGATGATGAATGATAAAGCTGCCAAACAGCCACTTTACACAGCGAGAGGAGGACAGCAGAGATTGGTGATGGAGAAAATGATCACGGATGCAAGGAAAGCGCCAAGGTTCTTGAAGAGTTGTGTGCTCTAGGACATATTTTGTGAGATCATTAGTGACACCTTCAGAGTGATGGCTCCCAGGCTCCTGGGTTCTCAGCAGAGGAGTAGAAGGGAGAGGGGGGGAGACCAAACTTTAGGGCTTCCTCCAGTTGTTCAGTGTTTCTTTGGTTGTAGCTGCGTGAGATTGTACTCCTTTGGGGAGAAAGGAGGGGTGAATGGTGAAAATGGCACTGCAGTCCCACAACAAACAGATCGTTTGGTATCCTGTATTCATTTCCAGTGACAAAACAGATACAAAGTGTTATTAGTATAAGCCAGCTATAGAAGGACTGTAGCCTGGTTTACTCTCCAATTGTAGAGTTGTATTAAATTGTTTTCTTTCCACTGTTCCCCTGACTGTGAGTACTGAAAACAGAAACTTGTCTTTGCAGTAAAACAGCGTTTAATCAAGCCCCGTATCTGTTCTGTAGATTTTTTTTTTAAAGAGTTTTAACGTGCCTTCAGGTGTTTGAATTGGAGTGATATAGGTTTCAGTTGCATTTGCGCAAGGAGTTAAGGCGTAGCTTGCAGGAGCACCATTTGCAAAGTGCCATTTAGACAAAGCAAAATAACAACAGACTGTCTTTTCCATGGATTTTTACATCAGTGGTGTTCACATCAAAAATAGCAGGCAGTTTTCTTGAACTTCTACCATTATAAGCAGAGGGACCTGGCAGACTGAAACGTGGTTTCAAGTATTCAAAGCTCAAATAATATTATGTTAACATTTGTCTGACCTACACAACCTTTGAATTTCTTTATCAAATCACATAGAGCCACCTTACATGTAAGTGCATTTTAATCTGGCTATTTTAAATATGGTGAATCGTTTCTGTATCTCAAAGTTTAGAAGTGAACTCTAAAGGTTGTGCCTACCTGTATTTAGAGGCCTTTATAGTAAATGTTAATATAAGGTGTGGAGTACCTCTTGTTTGGATGGCAGAAGACTTCCTTTATACTGCCTACCTAGCATGTGACTTTAAAATAACAACTTTTCACATGATGTAAGGAGGCTGATCAGCAAAAGCTGTCAGTCACAGAACTGTGCTAACAAAAATACATTCTTTTACCATTTTTTATTCTCTTGCTTAGTTAAAATATTCTGTGCAAGTTTTCTTTGGGTTTTTCTGCCACAGATGTGTGGATATCTGACAAAAGCGCGTGTTTTGATTGGATGGTGTCATTCCTTAATGCTGACAATAGCACGGGGAAATGTAAAAATATGATGTGCTATCTACATGATCACAGAAATGCACAGTGGTGTGACAGAGAAATGAAAACCAGTCCAGTTCATGAACAATTGCAAAATAAAACTGAGTGTTGGAACCACATGCATAGGCTTGTAAGCTGTTATGTTTCTAAACTCAAGTATTGATTAAAAACAGTAGCTTGGTAAGATTCTATTTGATATAATAAAAGTTTTCACTTAATAGAGTTATGCTGTTAAAATCCCATGTGGTTTAAGGAATTCTTTGCTTTACTGAAAAAAAAAAAAAAATCTTGCCCAGGACCTTGATTCTGAAAGTCTTGAGTTCGCACAACTCCCACTGATGTCACTGTGACTTGCAAGTGTTTGATACTCTTCAGGATCAGTCTTTTTAGATTTCTCAAGATTTAGGATTCATTCAAATGATAATACTGCCAACAGGTGTGTATAATGAATGACTTAATTTAGGGTTTTTGTAGGATGACAATCACAATCAAGGTGTATACAAATACACCCCTGGCGAGCTGAAGAGAATTATGGACAAGAAATTTCAGTAATGTGCATTGCACAGTTTTGTGGGGTTTAAACTTTTTTTTTTTATTCTGTAGTTGTTACCAAATAGAAAGTGTCCATCAGTTGATAAACCTATTTTGTTAATTGCTTTAGTTTGTTGGTTACTATTATGGGCAAAGAACTTAAGGGAGGCACATATACAAACGCATATGAAATGCTGAAGAAATAGTGAAGTTCGTAAGAGAAACATGAAAGAGTTGTGTCATGATTTGCAAATCAAAACTATTTGACAGTCCCCTTTTAAGTGTAATGTCAAAAAATGTCATGGTGCTTCATAAAATCTAGGAAGTGAAGTTAATTCTGGGCCTAATCCTATTCCTGTTGACATTAATGGGAGTTTATTCCGTTAACTTCAGTAGCAGCCAGCACAGGCCTTCATAAATTACCCGGTCTTGTAAAATTAAAGAAAGCTTTTAGGACAAAGCTTTCCTTAATTTATTATTTGAGGATTAGATAATATATGCATTCATTCACCGATCTAGTTTTCACAACTGGTAAAATGCATTCTGTAAAATTCTAAACTACTGTAAGTGAAGAAATGGGAATAATTATGGTGTTTTTAGAAGTCAGGCTAACTTTTTGATATAAGAAGGTTTGCTCCTTTCTCTCCTCTACCTAAGGTGATATTTTTGTTGTCTGATGTATCATAATTTTTCTGCATGATCGGTCTTCTAACATGTTATTTTCATGATTGGAGAACACACATTCTGTTTTTTCTTCAATCACAACTGCTTTTGTCAGTTTCGCTGTTCTTAATAAAATACTCTGCTCCTTACTAAGGGGGAAGGTTGTCATTATATTTAAACTTTTATTTATAAAGAAGCCCAAGAAAATGCATTTGATATCATTTATCAAGAAAAAGATATCCAATGTGTTTCCTTGGGCTCTTTGCATCGGATATTTGATATCAGCACAGTTATTAGTGTTTTATCTAGGCAGGTTACAATCAGGATACTGTTACTAAATAGTAGCATAATACATACAAACACAACTTAACAATTTGCAGATTTCCCTTGCACTATATTCCATTGCAATATCGCATCTTGTTTTTCTACCTTGGGATGGTAATAAATATGATACACTTTGAATCCAAACTTGTAATTAAAAAAAAAAATGTTTGTAAATATAGGGGATACTCGATACAAAATTATCTTATTATAAGTATTTTGTTTGCTAGGAATAATATTTTAGTAATGAACTAAACTAATATTCATAGCTACACATAGAGGATGACAAGCTGTATATAGTCCTCTTGAAATACCAAGCTCTGAACAGGGCTACATGTAGTTAGATTCCCAAAGCTGTTGGTGAACTTGTGTGAATGGCAGTAGTGACAAGTTTACGTACCCAGATATGTCAGCTGAAGGGAATGACGGCCTCTTGGGGACAACAGCATATCTGGGGAAAGGTGTTTGAGTAACCTTTTGCTGTGAGGGATAAAAACACCAACTGGCTGCCTCTCACTTGTTATTAGTGAGGTTCCTCTATCTTAGAGTCAGTATTCAGAGTGATCTCTTTAGCTCTTAGGATTATGACAGATGTGAAAAACCTAATTAGGACATACTAATAAGATTGAAGAGCTCTGATGAGGAATATATACAGTATATCGTTGACCAACAATCAGGAGGAGGACGGCTGTATTTTTTTACATATATGTGACTATCCAGTATTTTTTTAACTAAATAGTCCATGCATTCATATACAACAAATGTCCTATTTCAATATACTGTATAGGCTTGTGAGGAAAAATGCGCATATGAAGTGAAGGGAGCCAAAATAAATATTAACCTTAAATTTTCAAAATATTACAATATGGTCAAAAGAACCAAGCATGTGAATAACTAAAACAAGTGGCAAGGAGCATGATGTATCAAACAATTTTGACTGTATTGCAGTGGGCAAACACGTAACACAAGGAAACTTGAGTTGATAGTAAATACTATTTTGTTCCATAGGAAATTTTGGAAAGTAGGACATCTCTACTTTCATGGGACAGTTTTAACCTGTGTACCACTAACAGAAATCAAGAGTAGTTTATCTAAATGAATAGCATAACTCCAGGCTTACTGTGGTATGAGTACCACATTTCCTTATACAACAAGATACATAATGCTTCTATTATGCCTAATAGAGAATGACTTAATATCATATTTCAGTCAGAACATTTGGTACATGCAGCTATTAATCTTGGATAATTTATTAACTTTTGACTGTCCTGAGAATTATTTTAATGCTGTGATCAATTGGATAAAATACATACCAGCTAAATGTTTTCTTGTTGGGTAGTGTAAAAGAAACTCTGGTTCTTTTCAGTGGGAGGGATGGGTTCAGCAGCATACCTAGTTTAATGGATTTGGCCAGTTTCATTAAATAATAATAATAAAAGCAATTATTAATTTTGGATAGTTTTTTTTCATGTTCTTCTCAGAAAAAAAAATTGAATATTTTATAATGAAATGTTGTAATAGGCTGTTGATCTATAATGAGGATATAGCCTTTTTGATAATAGTTATACTTTCAAATAATAGTATTTTACTTTTTAAACTATCAATGACATGCAGTACAGATGCTATCCAAAATCCTTTCAGTTTCAGTGACACTACATGCAAAGGCATATATTAAATGAGTCATCTGAAGCTTCTGAAATGACACTTGTTTGTTTTTGAAGTATAAAAACTCTAAACAAATTAGAGTAGTCAGATCTGTAAACTCCCATAAAATTAAATAACCAACTAATGCATAATTTCCTTATTTGGGCCATTTAAAGGAGGCTTTCTTTTTGTTTCATATTGGCTCAATTCAATATAAAACACTTCTATACCATTAGCAGTCTGGTGGTAACACCCATTTTTCCTGTTGGCTACTGCAGAGATCTCTGCGTGCTGTACCTATTGCCAATGTCAGTTTAAAGATGGAATTAAACAACAAATGAATGGTGCTCTGAAGTGGGCGTATAAGATCTCCCAGGAGAGAAAATACATCTCTTTTCATAGTACAGAAGCTAATGCACAGTTATGGAAGCTAGATAGCTTGATTTGGGCTTTATGAGCATTAGTGTATGTCACAAAATCCAATCCAATGTCTATGAGGAACCCTAGTCAAAATGTAGTCTCATTATAGCATCTACAGAATTATATAGAGAGAATTATACAATGGTAATAGCTACATTTAGATTCCCTGTTATAAGTAGTAAATATACATTGCCCCAAATGAGTGGAAACTAGGGAATTCAGAGTTTAAGCTGATAACGTTGTTCTTAAACTTATCCATAAGAGGCCTGGAAGTTTCAGTCCCAACTTTGATAAAGTTGTGATAACGGATCTGGAGTTTTCTGGCATTATGGGTAACATGGGTTAGTGTAGGATAATATATTTAAGATAGAAATCTGCAACCTTTACTTATGTGGGTAGTCCTATGGATTTCAGTACAATTCCATGTCTAAATGAAGTTTTAGGGAGGAGGTCCTTAAGTATAAGCATCATTGTTGCTATCCAACTGAACTTTATATTGCATGATATAAGATAATGTGTCTGGCATTCTGCAGCATGCAAAACCACAGTTCCTTGGTAACATTGCTTGCTATTGTGCTGAATTCTGTGATAGTAAAAAATAAATTGATGGCCTTTCACAAAACCTGGAGCTTAAAGAGGGAAAACTCCAGAGATGTTTTAAATATATCATTTATAAATCATAGCACACATTTTAGGCTTTGCTGTGTTTATATTTTCTAAGTGCTTGCTTCCATTTATGTGCAAGAAAATGCCTTCCATTTTTATAATCTCTTCTATTTAATTGTGCTTTTTTTTTTTTTAACTAAAAACATAAAAATCCAGAAGCTAATGAACACTTACCACTTGCCTAGCACTGTATCAGTTCTGAAGTGATACAAAAATCAACTTGTTCTCTATTACAACAACCCTCTTGGCTTTTTAGCACCAAAAAAAAAAATGCCAATCCAATATAAACAGTAAAATGTGAGGGTCCAAAAGAGAGAATTTATTTTCTGTCTCTTTTATCCCCACAGTGTTCTTCTCTTGGGGGTGATACAGGATGGGGAGTATAGAACAAGAGATTCCATGTGGGTGTTGCAACATTGTTCCAGGTCATTCACCAAGTGAGTTTACTTAAAGGAGGAGACAGCGGAACTAGTAGAGGAAAGCACAGAGGATGAAGAGGAAGGGCTGAGGGGGGCTTGAGGCCAGGTAGTTCCTGCTGGATGTTAACATTACTTTTAACCAGGAAGCCAAGATTCTGAATATGGAGGAAGAACTTGGCTGGGAAGAGAGTTTGAGCAATAATATGGAAGTAAGAGTCTTATGACATGTTTGTTACAACCAGCATTCAGAATATTACATGCCAGTGTCCCCTTATTTCACCTCCATGTTAAAAGTCAAGCGTTCAAAAATTAAGAAGTGCCAGTATTTAAATTCTGCATGGAGACTCATTTCAGTCCACTTCTGCATATAAGTTGTGATACAGTCTTTAATTATGTGATCACCTACTACTTTTTTTCTGCAGGACCCCACCCCTATAGTCAGGGTTCTGATGATACCCTTTGTGGCTAGCTAGCTAGTGCCATGTGGCATATATAGAGCTGAGAAGAGTGTGCGACTTGACTTTCAGCTTATTCTACCTTATTAGATCATGTATAAACCCAGCTCTGTGCTCAGCAGTCCTACTGGTGGTTCAGTGCTTTTTTCCCCACAGCCTTTATCCACATCTTTACAGGACAGAGCCCTGGTGGATTTCATACTGATTTGTACCACTTTTAAAATGAAATATTTATGACCCCAAAATAAGATGTCTCTCCAGCTTTTTGCCTCATAGCAGTGTCACAATTTATTATAGAAACGCCCATGTATTAACTTTTAAAAATAAAGATACTGCATATTTCAAGCTGTAGCTGCTAAAGGTAAAATTAATTAGAATGTAGACAGGGGAAAAAAATCAGAAAATGACTTGGGAGGCAAAGAATTAGAATATTTAAATAATAAATTACAAATAAATCAAAGTTCCACAGAGAGATCTTAAGTGGTCCTGGGTTTTTTAAGATTAATATATTTATCATGCTGCATACACAAAAACATATACATGCTTTACTCCTCCAAGGAAGGAAAAAGAACTGGAAGGAATAAAGTGCTAGAAGCTTATATAAGTCTTGTCTGGACCTGGATAAATGGTGTATTAAAATTGTTTAAATATAATAGAATAATGAACCCCCCCCCCCCCACTATTGTAAACAGGACATATGTTTTGAATGTATTAGCTGATGAGCTAAGGCATTACCTTGACAGCCTTTTTGTAGTTCTCGGGCCTTTAGCCATTACTAAAATACCTCCTTCGTTCTAATTCAGAAGTATCTACAAACTATTGATTACACATAGGGATACAGCACTGGAAGGGACCTCTGGGGGCATCAGCTTCAGTCCCACGCTACCACAGGCAACCATGTCATGTCATCCCTTTACATAAACTAATTAAGCTCCATTTTACAACTAGCTAGACTGCATGCTTTCATCCTACCATTGTGATACTGTTGCAAAACCTCACTCTTTTCTGATGGTTAGACACCTCTGATTTTTTTCCAGTTTAAATTTATTCATGGTCAGTTTAAGCCCATGTATTCTTGTGCCATCATTCTCCTTTGCTTGAATAGCTCTCCTCCCTCTTTGGTGTTTACCCCATGGATATATTTATAGACGGGGAGGGATCATATCTCCTCTTGGCCTGTGTTTTCACCACGCTGATGTAGCTGAGCACAACACAGACCACTATTCTATAAGGGATTCCCATGTTACTTTGAAGCAGTGATACTCCATGCTGACTGGCTCTGGAGCCACATAAGCTGTCAGCATCTAGACCCCTTTGGTGGACTGCATCTATCACACTCCAGTTCAAAAGTTAGAGAATCCTACATATGAAGTTGCATGCACTGCATTGTTCACGATTGAGGAAAGATGCACCAAACTTTGATAACCTTTTCTGCAAAGAGCTATAGGTGATAGGGCCCCCTCATAGCTCAGGGGATACAGATCCAAGTATTATTGCAGTAGTAGATGCATAGAGGTTCTCTTCCTGCTGCATGGCCTTTGGGGAGAGCCTCTCATTCCTCAACCCTCTTCACAGGGGGTGCGTCTACACATTCATTAATGTACGATGCCTACTGTGCACTAAATTTAGTACTTGTAAAAGGAAGTACTAAATAAATATGCAGTAGACTGCCCTATTGTGCATTACCATGATTGCATGATTTTTCATGATGGTTAACGTGTAGTAGATTAATACTACTCTGAATTAGCCTAATAGCATGGTTTTTTGCAGTGATGCTGTAACGCACAGTCAATCAGTCTACTGTGCATTAAACCTCTCATGTAGGTGCACCCAGGGAGCATCTTTCTATAGGACACTTTATTCAGGTTTGTCTTTAGAGACAAGGTTTGTGTTCAGGGACATAAAAGCATTCTGCAGAAAAATCAAATTCTCTTGTGTTTGGGAAGACTACTTTTTTTTTTTTTTTTTTCTCAGCTCAGCTTTATTTCCTGATGTGAAATAGATCTGTATGATTCCAATTTTCTTATCGAAACAGAGGCAACCACTATTTATAGGCTGAGCCCCTTTTTGTTTCTATATGGGATTTACATTTTAATTGATGGTGGCTGGTGCTTTAGTATTTAGGCAGTTCCAAGAATCCAGACATAACAAAGGCAAGGTAACAGTCAAGCCCTGAACAGCAGGGTTTCCTACATACGTTGCACCAAAACTAAGCAAGAAAGAACTGAGTTTAACAACTTCTAGCTTTTAAACTGATTTATTACATTAAGGTCTCACTTCCAGAGTCTTTTTCTAACAGCAAAAAGGTTTAATGTACCCCCATAATAGTGATTATGCCAGTAATTTTCCCTCTAGACACAATTTTTATGTTGTGACAGTTTAGCTGAAGATGATTTGCTATGAAAAGTAAAGGATGTTCATACATGATATTCTTAAGATGCTTTTTTTAAAAAGAACTAAGAAGTGAAGTCTTAACACTAAAGTTTTTAAACTGAAAGAAACTTTAAAATGACTGCACCTGTGTGTGAAAATTTTAACAATAATTTCTTGAAAACAATGATGGTATTAGAATTAGGTTGATATTACTTTGAATGCCTTGATCACGTTCAGTAATTTATGAACTAAAAAGGAATGCTATATTAAAGAATATTGTGTTTTGCAGCTATTTAGTATTTAACTAAATGGGGCTTGCATGTGCTTCTGGTATGAAAGACTCAAAAGGCACAAAAAGTTTATCAGTAAAAAATAGTCACTAAAACACAAACACTTTTCATGACACCTCTGCAACATTATTGTTAGGAAAAAGGTATATTTATGCCATGTCAAAGCTAAAATGTGGGAAATAAAACATCATAAAGTCCCAGGGTGTGTCAACCCATGCGCTTTAATATGCATTAGCCTATTTTGATGTGCCTTAAAGTGTCACTAAGAAAACATGCTATTTAGCTAATGCACATTAAAATAGGCTAATGCACATTAAGTGCCACTTAAAAACCGTGGGCATCTATACAGGAGCGTGGAGGTTGCTCCAATGCATTGGAATTCCGGCACATTGGACCGGACTCAATTATTCAAGTCTGCTGGAGCATGTCAATTACCGCAATCCAGCAGCCTCCTGTGTCTTGTGCATCAGTGTTCCTGTGCTTTAAAAATGGTGGTGGGGGAGCTTGAACTAAGCTTGTCGAACTAAAGCTCTCAGAGCCACTCTAATTAAAGAGCCGCCTCTCCAACCTTAGAGCACTTGTAAAAGTGCCCTGTGCTCTTTAATTAATGTGCATTAAGACAGGTTGATGTGCATTTTCCTACTACCTCACAATGGAGATACTAAATTTAATGCACATTAACTAAAGCACATTAATGCATGTGTAGACTCACCTCTAGTGTGGATGAGGCAGCTGTAATGTTAGTCTGTGTTTGGTATTACAGTAAATGCTAGGCTATTCTCCAATCTATGCTTCGACCTATTAACCGAAGTTAAAACTACACCCTCCTTGGCTGCACTAAAGGTCAGATTCTCTTCCACCTGTTAGGTGTGCAAGTGGATTTAGTCACCTAAGTGTGATTCTATTCCACCCTGTTCAAGTCTCAAAAAATATGTTCATGCATCTACCTCATAATTCAGATGAGTCATAAAAAAGCAGTGAGGAAGAGGAGGAGGACCTGCCCACCTCTTACATTAATACTTTCTCAGAAATTGAAGCAGCATGGAAAAGAATTACACTTACATGCCCAAGTCCATTTATATGCCTAATGGTGGAACAGAATCTGATGCTAGGATTTTACTGCATGTTCATTGTCATGTTATCCAACTTGGCAAAAATTTATTTTTTTTCCTTTTGTGGAGGGACTAATTAGCACACTCCAAGCAACTTCTGCATCTTGTGTACCAGTGTCTCCATGCTTCAAAATGGCAATGGGGGTCTTAACTAAAGCTCGTTTGACAAGCTTTAGTTAAAGTGCCCCCACCACCATTTTTCAGTGTGGGGACGCTGATACACAGGACACTGGGCTCTCAGAGCCTCACTAATTAAAGTGCCTCCCCCCCTCCCTCCCTCCCGCAGAGCACAGGTATAAATGCCATCAGTTATGTTTGTCTGAGGTAGCTGTGGACTGCCGCTAGGAGTAAAGCCAGTTGAAAAAGGATTTGCCCCCTCTGTCCCAAGGAAAGAAGGAAGAAAGGGAAGAAGGAAAAGAAAAGCACCATAAAAATGCCTCTTGAGAGCACTGAGTTCCCTGGGAGGGCAAGGAATAGATGAGGTTTGCCAGACAGTGGAAGTGTGTACAAAAAATTTAAGAAAGAAAAGCACACTTGAGGGATTCATTTGAAGCACCATAACATGAATAGGAAAAGCTGAAACTGTGTTTAGTGAAGAGGAAGTGAAGCTCTGAGAAGCAAAATCTAAGAGATTTCCAGCTTTCCTTTTTTAGCTTTTGGAATGTAGCCCAAAATGTATCCAATGCTAAACCAAGAAAATTGGATTAATGAAGGAAAATACCAGATGTTGTCTTTAGAGATAATTGCACTTCAAGCTCCTACATGGTAGAGACCAATCAAAGTACTCAAGAATTAAAAAACAGGTGACATCTACAGCTGGTTCCAAGCTTGATGGTTACAATTCTATTACCAGTGAAACACACACTCAGCCTACTGAATATAGATAATCCTCTTGATCTCTTAAATATAATGACCAGGAATCATTTGCACCTTTTGAATGTTATCATCCAAGTGTATTAATATAAAAACTCCACTTATTCATAAAATTTACCTTGGGAGATGTCATTTGGCAAATGATGAATAGTTGATCAGAGTTTTGGGGACTGTGAGTGTATCTGCATTGCTATTCAATCAGCCCAAGCCAAATAAGCCATCCTTCACTGTCTATATCTTCTTACCTTGTGGCTACTGCACGTTGTATTTGTTCCTTGGGCAGAATCCTTTTAGGAAGCTGTCTGCCACTCTTCTCTCCTGTTGTGCTTGGTTCAATCACAGGCAGCAGAGAGAAAGTGTTATGCAAGACGGCCAGAAAGGAATTGTGGGATTGCTGCTAGCGGACTTCTTGCATTTGAGAGCTACAGTGTCTGGGTGAATTCTAAATGCACTTCACGGAGACGTGGCATGGGAGTAGGCTCAATTCCATATCCTGAATTTCAGCACAACTTCTAGGTGTGAGCTAGACTGCCACCATGGGTCAAGCTTTTTGGATCTTCTCTGTACATAGTAGGTATGGGTTTGAAGGTAGAAAGCATTAAGGTTGACCATAAATAGCTGTTAAACTGACTGTACTGAGCTTGGTAGGCCAAATTTATCCCATTTTTATACCTCTCTCTACAAACTATATTTTTCATACATACTGCCCTCTCCAAACTAGTGTTTCTTTAAAAGATCAACTGAAAGGCAAGGGACTAGCATAAGGGAGTAATTCTGTAACATTAAATGAGTTCACATGCAAAATATAGCAAATCCTCAATTAAAGAAATTATATACATTCTATTCTTCCATCAAAATGTAAGCCACAATTGCTATAATCATTTAAGAAATAATGGGAATTACCTTACTCATGAAATCTAAGGTTTCATACTGAGCCTAATGCACATGCAGAGTCATATTAATTTCACACCATTGACAATGTTTCTAATGAGTGGTTTAAAAATGCCTTTACTATATCTTTTAATTTTCAGACTTCACTTTGCTTCATGCTTAGTCTTATTCAGACTTACCTAATGCGTTTTTAGCTTTAACTTTCTGTTTTTTAAGTTGCTTAATATTTTAATTCACAATATTAAAAAAAATATATAAGCCAGTTTGAAAGCTTCCTGAGTAATATAGTCACCCAGGCTACTTCCTGATTAGATAGGGGAAGTCAGTCTTTCTCTTGGTGGCAACTGCTAAATTGTGCTCCAGGCATTCTGAACTTGCAATGTCTCCAGACAACCTAGCTCAAATTAAATCATTTGGTCTGAAGATAAAGGAGTCTCCCTAGTTGACAGTTTTGTGATGAACGCTTAGGCCCAGATCCTGTTTCATTCACTAGATAAATAAACCTAACCAGCCACTTTTCCTAAAAGTAGGCAACCCACCTCCCATTCTCTCAATGGGCAGGCACCTTTTGGGCATTTTTTACACTTGCTATAGCTCTAAGAACCACTCTAATTAAAGCACCATAGCATCTTGTATATCAGTGTCTCTGCATTTCAAAATGGTGGTGGGGGCACTTGAACTAAAGCTTATTCAGTGAGCATTAGTTAAAGCACCCCTGCTGCCATTTTGAAACATGGAGACGCATGAGATGTGGGAGGCTGCTGGAGCATGGTAATTACCACACTCCAGCAGACTTGATTAATTGAGTCTGCTCCAAGGTGCTGTAATTACAGTGTGTTGGAGCAACCTCCCACCATGTCTACAGGCACTCCATATATAGTGTCAGAGCCCATACGCACCAACGGAGTTGGCTATAGCAGTGGGGGCCAACCTTTATGTCACAATTTAACCCTTTAACCTTCTCAAGTACCACTCCAGTCCCCTTCCCTTGCCTGTTCTACTGTTCCACTTTCTATTCCCACCCCGTGCTCCTTCCTGCTCTGTTCCTTTGTTTTCTGCTTCCTTTCCTCTGCTCCCTGTCAAAGCTGCCTTTGCTCTCTGCTCCCTTCTCAGTTGTCTATGCGCCATGCATAGAGGCTGCCTGTGCAACTTGTGACACCTGTGCTGCAAGTTGGCCACCCCTGAGCAAAAGAAAGCCAGTAGGAGATGGCAGGTACAGGGAAATATATGAACTCCCATTCTTTAGGCATCTGGCTCAGGGAATATTCCATCCTACCTGCTGATGTTGGGCCACTCAGTGGAAAGGTCTGGATTAGTCATGGGGCTACAAGTAGAGCAAGCATGAGGTAGCCTGACCCTATAGCACTCCCACATAGCCTGACCCTGTTGCATTCCCACTATTCTGCTCCCAGTGCTGTTTATTCATTTTGCATTGCGTAGTCCTTGGATAAAACTCCCTTTGGTTGATGGAGGACTAGAACCCAGGTGTACCACTTCCTGGGAAAATGACCTAACCACTGGACTATTTGACATAAGTCACATTTTGTGACTTAGGATTTAATCAAAGAGGACGTTGCATGACAAAATAAGTGCGCTCATTTAGGCTTTCTAGGCAGCAGAGTAGGGTAGAACAGGATTGCATTTAGAGGTTTAGCCAGCTAAATGCCACTTGGGTATTTTGGAGACAGAATACGATCTGTGTCTTAGGATAAGATTTTCAAAGGGGCATACAGTACCTAGGCAACAAATTTCTTGTGACTTTAAACGTAAATTAGGTGCCTAACACTTGTAAGTCCTTTTAAAAATACCAGCCTCACCTTCCGGTTAGTTCACTTTAAATGTGGATATTTTAAACCACTGTGAAGATGTAATGTTGTTTTAATTTTCTCTTGGCCATGACCGTAGTGGTCTGTAATACCCGTTGCTGTGAATTGGATTTAAGGTACACCCCAGGGAATAATGCAATGATGTGCCCACGTAATTTTGCCCATGGAAAGTATAACTGCACATAATCATATAATATTGCATAATTCCTTGGGGTGTAGCTGGTGAGTGGAAAGGGCAGCTCCTGCCTGCAGGAGGCAGGGTATGTGTGGGGTTTGTGGGTGGGTGTGGGCCCCCCTGCCACACCCCCCCCCACACCATGGTGAACAGCCCCTGCCACAGCAGCAGCAATAAGCAATGGGCCCTCGGGGCACTCCTGGCTGGGGCACGGCCCCTGGTGGCACGTGGCTGTGGCGAATCCCATGGGCTGCACATGGCTCTGGCCTGCAGTGCTGCAAGCCCTACATGCTGGCATAGAGCCAGCTCAGTCTGGCCCAAAGGAGTGCATCCACAGGCTAGGGTGGGCCAGCTCCACGCAGCCCCTGGGATTCGCTGGAGCCACTTGCCACTGTGGGGGCTCTGCCCGCTATGGCCAGGAGTGCTGTACACGGGGTGAGGGACTCTGCATGGAGGGACATGTGGCAGTGGGGGATGTTCATGGGGAGATCTGTGGCAGGCAGGGTTGTGTTCCTCAGGGGCTGTGCACAGGTGCCCACACCCCCCACAAACCCCACACATTCCCATATCCACACCCACCCACAACCCCCCCCACACACACTGCTTCACAACCTTCCCCACAAAAACCACATGTACCCCCACATTCCCCACACACACAAGTACCTACATATATTTCTAAAGAAGGTTGAAATAGTGTTATATTCTGTATAATTCTTAAATATTAAGGTAACTAATTGTGCATAATTTTGATTTTTTTCTGAGCATAATTTCCTGGGGTGTATTAGGGCACTCAGCACTGAATCTGGATTTTTTTCTACGATAATGGCTCTCAACCTTTTTAGACTCGATACCCCTGGAAAAATCTAATTCTTAACATTCAGTCATTTTTTGATTATGGAAAAATACTAGAGCAATTCTGTTGCAAAAAAATCTCAGAAAACCCACAGTAGGTCAAAATGGCCTTGACACTATGGATTCCTATTTGAAATATCAGAGTTTATCATGTGAAACATGAATAGGCAGAGGTGGATCCAGAGCAGCTTTAGTGGCATGGAAGTACCCTGGACCATGCCATAGGAGACTTTTTTTGTATGTCCCCAGATCAAGTAAGAATTAAAAAAGAATGCCCTTGCCAGCTGCCCCTGTGTTGTGTTCTGCTGCCCTGGTGTGGGATGGTGGGGAGAAGATCTAGGACAAGGGTGCAGCTCCCCCTGCAGCTCAGTTGCTGCTCCCCCATTTACAAAATTGTGAATCTGCCCATGTGTGTGGGTATTTTCCCACCTAACAATGATAATATTGAGCAGCACCCTTAGAAGGATGCCATGGCACCCTAGAGTGCCACAGTAACCTGGCTGAGAATCACTGATGTGTAGTAACTTTTTGGTAGGGCTGCACTAGTTTGAAATAATACAACAGATTTAGCTTAATATATATAGCCAGATGCTTGCCTAAGTAGTTTATTTTAAAATGTTATTTACAAAATGAAGAGTTTTATTATGAAAAAGGTACATTTGAAATGGGGAATTTATGAATGAGAAAGAATGTTATTTCCATGTTCTCTTTCACACTGTCTTTTGAGGGCGTCTTCTGACATATCAGAATCTCATTCTGCTTTAATTATTGATAGGAAGCGTTTTCTTACCGGCAAAGCACTTACACATACTGAAATCACTTTTCAGTAGAAATTATTTCAAGTAATTTTTGGATTGGATTCAGTATTGCAAATTGCCTGTTTTTTTTAGTACCCCATAAATTAAAGCCCAAATGATAAGCAAGAACATTACGCTGTCACGAATCACTCAAGTTTTAATGGCCTAATGCACTAAGCTTTAATTAGTAATATTGTATTTTTAAAAGGGCAATATTGTGAATGAAATGTGAATATGCAGTGTTTTATATCTGGGTTTCCCAGAAGATTTTAAATGGATTCCTGTTCTTGGCATGTCTTTAAATAATTGATATGGCCACTTCAAGGCCTGAGTAGACTAACAGTTTATTGGCTGCCAGTGACAAAATTTGGTTTGGGCATAACAACTTCACAGGGACATGGCACTGCATACATCTGCTGCTCTAATTAGAAAGTTTGCCTAGGGTGCTTACATCAGAAAGAGTGGGAAAGAAACAGTGCTGGCACAATCTGTTGTAACACAGAATGATTCCTGCAAAACATGTGATTTATACAAGATTTCTGCTTAACCCCTTCATTCTTGTTGGGAATTTTATGTGTACTTTCAGGAGCTTTAACACAGGCATTTCTTTGTTTACCTGTATCATGGGTACACCCTGTGTGAGACTTGGTTTTCTTTTATGGTGTTGTAAGTCTCAAAGCACTGAGCTAGATCCTGATAACAGTCATACTGTACCTGGCACAGCTCTATAGACTTGGGATGCACAAAAGCAACAATAAGGGCATCTACCTGTTGTTGTAATACCATGGCTACTGAAAACTGGTCTAACCCATTACGCAAAATAGAACACCCTTTTTTTTATTCCAGGTTGCCTAGGAATCTTGTTAGCCTTATCATCAGTGTGGGATCAGTCAGGGATTGCCTCTTATTCGCTATGCCCCGTTTAGCCTAGCTAGGTTCCTCCTTTAGCTTCGGTGTCAGGGTCAAGGAAGACAAAGTAGTTTACAGCACTATGCCAGCCAGGAGTTGCCCCATGCCAGGGTAATCCACCAGAGCAGGTTAAGCAGAGGTGAAGCAATCAAAGCAGGACCTAAAATTTCAATGCCTGATGTTTGGGAATTTCTACCAGTTTTACAAGAGAGTTTTGGTACTCATCAACAGCAGACAGTACACACAAGTACAGGGCACTATCATAATGAGGATGGCAACTACAGAAACATGTGTCACAAACAACGAGCTAGGAGCAAAGATCCAAAGGGGACTATATTTTGGTGCGCATCACTCCAACAATGCACCACTCACAGCACCTGACTGCAGTCTTCCACCACACCAATTGCATAAGAGTGAATTTACCTCGCATGTAATGATTTTTTGGTATAAAAAGGGTCATTGCATAAGAGTGAATACAGAACCCGCATAAAGTGACGGAAACCTGTACAGCTGCAGAGAGTTAAGCATGTCAACAATCAAAGTGAAATCCTCTGTTATCATTGCACCAAAGTTTCCAAGAAATAGATAAGTGTCTCTAAGACAAATACAGAAGGTGCTGAGAGACCCGCATCTTTAAGTTGGATACTAAAATATCTACTTACACTATTGTATCTTACAGTTCAGGTGTTCCATGTTTGTGTGAAGTCAGGCAGAAGGTAGAGTTAGTATCTTAGGCCTGGTACAGATATTACATACAAACTGGTATAAGTGTTTGGAAACCGGTTCACACTGGTAACAGAACATAAGTTTGGGGTACCTAGACTAGTTTAAAAATGGTGGAACTTTGTCTAAGATAGACCTGGATCAATGTGGTATCAGACTTAACTGGCTTAGGTTAGACCAGTCTAATGAATTTCTGTACTAGATCTGCTATTAATTCATGTTGGGTCGTTGTCTGCTGGCTCCTTTGCGGGCTCCCACTAGCCCTACCTTGCCGGAGGGCCACACTGGAGCTCCGCTGCGTTCGGCTGCTCCAGCCAAATATGCAGCCGACCCCACCTCTGGGCTGCTACAGAGTCAAGCTAGCACAGAATCTCTCTCCAGCTCCATGTCCTGTGTCTAGCCAGTTCTCAGATGTAGGCAGGTGGAGGGGTGTGGGGGTGGAGGGACCCAGCTCTGACTATCAGAGAGTTGAGCTAGCACAGAATCTCTCCCCAGGCCCACCTCCTGCATCCAGCCAGCTCTCAGCTGCAAGCAGGCAGGGGAAGAGATTCTAGCTAGCTCAGCCTCTGAGAGCCAGAGCCAGGTTCATGCGACAGAAGCCTTGGTCCCCCTTCCCTCTTCCACCTGCCTGCAGCTGAGAGCTGGCTGGACTCAAGACACAGGGCTGGAGAGAGATTTTTTGCTATCTCAACTCTGACAGCCAGAGCTGGGTCTGTGCGATAGAATCCTCCTCTCCCCCCCCCCCCCATGGCTGACAGCAGGGGGTTGGAGGTGTGTACCAGGCAGCCAATCAGGTGTGGCTGTTGCATTCAGCTGCCCTTGGCAGTCTGGCACACTGAGAGGTGTTCAGGAGCGCCCCCCAACCTGCTCGACTTGGCCAGGGCAGGCAGCCTGTATGTCACCACCCTCCCCCCCCTACCCCCCCAACCACCAAAGATCAAACTTGCGTTCTGTTAACTCCTAAATTAACATAGTCCACTTAGCAAAACCTACATAAGTTCATCTGAATCCGCTTCAAGTTTGAATGTCTGTACCTAGCCTTAAAGACTACATGGTTTTCCATAGGCAAAAACTAACTTCATTAGATGTTATAGTATCTGATATAGTAGGTTGTTTTCTCCAAAAGTTCATGCCTCTCTGAATCGGGCTCTAAGGTGCCACCCTGCTCTACCTTCTGCAGTTCAGTAAAGAGGAAAGTAGATATCACGTGAGTTCATGAAAGGTTTATATGAGTAAAAATGGATATAGAAAATAAGGAGAAGTAAAATAAACTAAAAAGCTACAACTTATATGTTTTCATCGCTGACATATTTCCAAGGAGGAAAAAGGGATGAAATAATATGTGATTGTTCCAGGATATCTTGTATCTGTAGCACATCCAATCTGACACACATTTCTGCATGTGTATTTAGCTTTTTGAAGTTTTAGAACATTTTATCAAAGCACTTAAGCACATGATTTAATTTTCTTTCATTTGGATGGCTCATGCATATAAATTAAGCATGTACTTAAGCACTTTGCCAGAAAGAAATTTAGGAATTTGAACTGAACACAGAACTGGAAGACAGAACGTTAAAGAGGGGTGTGAGGTGGTACAGAAATGATGGTTGGACCTCTTTTTATTTATGGTAGGCCTAAGTGACCGGTTCATTGAGAGAGAGAACATTTACATTTTGTTTGCATGAACCCTGAGAAATATTGCAGCTACAGAAATCATGGTGTATTTGTGCAAGATGTATTAGAGGAAAAGAAAAAATAAATTGGTGTCATTATTCCTTGCCCCAGCAACAAACACTTAAAAATCAAACAAATATGATTAAAATGATGAGAGACTTAAAATCACCCGGTGTTGAAATTAAGTTTAATTTCCCTGCAAGGCATAGTTAAAGTATTATAATTATGGGCATTGAGATTTTTTTTTAAAGTTTAATTTCCACTGAACTGAAATCTATGGTTCCAATGAAGAGCTCATAAGGGAATATATATAACATTTCTTCTTATACTTCTAAGCAATCCTGTTTCTCAGAAATGTCTTTGGATCTATAGATTTTATTTTGTATTCAGTGTTTATCTGAGAACTAATTTTTGACATTCATATTGTTGCTGGTGTTGAAATTTCAGTAAGAATTTTCAGTGCTGTTCTAAAATGTATTTGTATAATTGACTTTATGTAAGTATAGTGTTGGAAGCAAGTGGTTTTTGTGTTCCTTATCTAAATGAATCCTGATACATTTTTGCTTAATAATAGTCTAATATGACTCCAGCTTCAGCAAATATCCTTTCCTCACATATTTGTTGTACTCCACTGTTTCATTGTGACTTGTCCTGCAAGCATGGCTGGAACAGAAGAAAATACAGGCAGGCATCTTCTGCTCTACCTGTCCATATTCCTTGGCAATGTCATAAGTAGTTCAGAATAGTTGGATTAGTTCTTTACGTCCTCAAGAAAAGCTGCCTAGTAAAGCTAGACAGATTTTTTTTTTAACTCGAAGGAAAATTAGATTCTTTGCTGAAAAAATCCCAAACCAAAACTTGCCAGTCAAAAACTGAAAAATCTTTTGGCTGAAAAAGTAAAATCAATTTCAAAGTGCTTCAATGGTTTTTGGTGAGAGCTAAAGTGGCCTCATGCCACCATTTTCCTCTATGGACTGAAATCTCTGGCAAAAATGCTACCTTCTGTGATGCACCACCATTTCACCTTTTTTTAGCTGAAGCGCATAACATGCCATTGTGCATCATGAGAGATATTCCATCTGGAGAGCTTGGCCAATAGAATTCATAGAGAAGAAGGGTATGTGAGGATCCCAGATGAAAACTCCCAGAGATACCACGTTGTCTTTTCCATATATATGTTAGTTTTTAGCCAAAATTTGATTGCTTTTGTATTTTGATTATTAACATTTTTGACAGTCTGCATTTTCCTTGAAAACAGATATTTCTTTGTAAAACAGTTTTCTGTCAAAAGCTGTATTTCAGTAGAAAAAATTAAAGCAGATGTACTGTCTCACACACTTCACAGTACCTCATAGTCAGAAAGGTGAGCTGCCAGGGCTCACCCCAACTACCTTTTAATACCTGGAAGTGACGTTAAAGTACTTTTATGAACAGAGGTAAAGAATGCTAATATGCTATGCAATATATTTCCCTGGGACTTCTGAGAGAGATTCCCTCTGTTCCCGACTATAGCACATTTTCTTCATTTCCCCAATGTTTATGCTTGAATTAGTTTCTTAGCGCTCTGATTCATGTAATTCCACTGAACTCCTGGTCAGCCAGAGGAGGGCAGTTTTGCACATGAATCTCCCTTTTCTTGCTTGAAAAGGTAAGGAGAGGAACTGGATGTCTCCATAGCATCATGCTACTGCCGTTGCATCCCTGCAGAATGTGTTTTGGGCAGTCTAGGGTCAAAACTGGTAAAGACAGAAAGACAGATGCTGAGGCAGGTTGGGGAAGAGTGGGACACACTTGTCTCCTCCAAAGCAAAAAGAGATTGCTTAGAAGAGAGAATACGTCTGTATTTGCCCTTCTTTTTGCGGGTTGGCTATAATTATGGCCAGGAACAATGGACTCTTCCATTGGAGCTAAGAGATGCTTCTGTGGTCCAAAGCCAAAGCAGAAACAGGGGGACTTTGGCTCAGGTTCTCTGTAATTTGTGAGACTTCCTTGGATTGTCCTGGGAAGTAGGTGGGTTATGGGGGCCTGTTTCACACAAAACAGAGATTAATGAAGGAATGTCTACACAGGGATGCTGACTAAGAATTCCTTTTCTTGAATGCTTGATTGTGCCCATTACCATGAGCAGGGATTATCCAAGGCAGTATTTGCCATTTCTTGAAGATAATGTTTGTTTTCAACTTACTATTTTGCAAATGTCAAGAAGTTTCATTAAGAAACCAGAATCAAACACAGACCTTAAGCTTGAAAAGTACATTCATGACTAGATAAAATAACATTTTTTTTTCTGAATTCTAAAATTTGTAGCCTTCAAAATTTCTATATAGATCTCAGGTATTTTCATTTCTATATTCAAACCCCGGTGAAGCTACAGATTTCACAGATTTTGCTTTTCATTGTAAAAACTCTTAGACAAGTTCATTAGGGTTTATTACGAGGTATGGTAGTCAATCAGTTTCATCTCTCTCCACCAGATATTATCAATAAGGTTAAAAGAGACACTGGGTTTCTTTTTCTCTATAAAAAAATACTAGAATAAAATGAAGGAAACTAAATGGATACAATATGTTGTCTGATTAAGATTTTGTCAAGTGTGTGGAATTTATTTTGGTTGGCATAGGTGGGTAGCTCTGTTCCCTGGGTAGCCGTGTGCCGCCTAGGGGCGTGCAGGCTTCGAAAGAGCCAATTGCAGCAGTATGATCAGCCTCTGCTGTGGTTGTGGCTATTTCTATCCCCCACCCCTCCCTCAAGGGGAGGCTCTGCCTTGCCCCCCCCCCTTAATTATGCTACTGGGGAGGGTCTTTTAAAAAAAGACCTTATTTGTTAATATATGCAAAGCTAAAGTATTTCACTGCCTACCTAAGTCCAGTATTGAAATTCTTCTCGTTTCATTGACCATGTTGAACAATTTAATGAATGTAACCACCAGAGCTAGTTGCCACTTAGAAATGGCTCAGCTGCAAGACCTTCAAAAGAAGATCTTTCTAACATGCTTTCTTCAAAGCAGAGCTACTTTTTGGTATCATATATATGTAAAAAATAAAAATAAAAAAAATTCTACTGTATCCATTTCCCACTGTGAATTCTACCAGCACTGTCACCTTTTTGATAAGGATTGTTTGGAAGAAGGACCTGTATCTTGCTGTTTAGCATGCTGAAAAAAACTTTCAGCTTACAGATGCATGAATAAATATTGACTTTGTTCTTCATTGGTTTTGTTAGTAAACTAAAAGGTGGCAGCATTTCTGCTGAGTAAATGTTCTTAAAAAATCAAATATTAGATCAAATAAGTATATAACTTGTGGGGAGGAACAGTGACCTTGGTAATCTAGATTTACTAATTGTAGTGTTCTAGGATACTGTGCAGGCCGGGCCCCGATCCCGCCGCCAAGTGCGAGTCGGGAGGGGCAATCCGCGGCCCGTCTTCTGCGCACGCGGGCTGTGGCCAGCAGCCCGGGCACGCGGGGTCGGAGAAAACAGGTGGCGAGCTAGAATTAGTCACAAACGCATAGTGGTTGATTGAAAAGATTGTTTACTTACACCCAAAGATGGTAGTGGTGTAGGCTGGACAGGTTTCCAGGCGCAGCTCCGCTTAAATCCTCGCTAGAGGACTATGAAAAATTCGGTTGCTCCCACGGAGTTGTTTAAGCTCCGCGGGTTCGGTTCGGTTCCCTGGTCCCCCGGAGTTGTTTAGGCTCCGTGGGTTCGAAAATTGGGTTTACAGGAAAGGGATACGTCTTGGATTGTGCTTGGCGACGGGGAGAGGCTAGAAGCGAAAGCTCTGTGGGTTCGGTTATTAAGCCTCTATTGCCTGCTTAAGAGAGGCGCGTTGGGTCCGCAAGGGTCCGCAGCGCTTGGAAATCTTCACACAGCGTGAAGTCTCCTCCTCCTGGCGAGTTCTGTATCTCTCCAGTTTTTCTCCCTCCCTCTCCTGATGTTCGTGGAGTCCTCCAATTTTCCTCTCTCTCCAACTTGGGCGGAAGCTACCCAAGCCTTTTGTACGGCTAGCAAGCCAATAGCTAGCCGCCATGTGTGCCTACATTTGGAACTGGCCAATAATGTGGTGCGAATCCAAATACAAGTGGCGGGAACTCCTTTGCAACGTGCATCACTAGTATGCAAAGAAATGCATCCTGCAAAGAAGCTGTAATTTGGCGGGAAATCCCCCGTTGCACCAGAGTTCTCTCCCGCAGCAGAGAACTCTATCGTGCAAAGAAAGGTACAATCGGCGGGAAAATAATTTAGCAGTGCCGAAGCACACACAAACAAAAAACCGCAACTTTGGGTTGTGACAGATACTTTGACATTTAGTTGCTTATGTGCTTGGTTATGACACTAGCTTTTAAGAATTATCATACACAGCTATTTATTGGCTAATTATGTAAAATTGTTACATAAAATTATATTTTTCAAAGTGTCTGTATGGTAATTCCTAATGCATCTGCCAGTTTAGTCTATTCAAGAACATTTTTACTATATAAGGTCATTCCAAAATTTGGGCTGCTCCATAAGGGAAACTGGATTTAGCAGGGCCTGTTTGGCCCCAGCCAACTTGTAGTGGATGAAATGGAGGTAGAAAGAATTGCATATGAAGCTCCAGTGAAGATGCTCTGCAAATAAGAGCCAAACACCTTCTGGAGCAAGCCAAGGAGAGAAGCCCCATGCAATTCCGCTAGCTCCATGTGTACCCAAGCTTGCAAGGAGGTAGCCAAAGTAGGTGTCTTGAACCTGCTACATGGGCCTGACTACGTTCAAACTCTATAGACACTGGGGGTAATCTATTGGCAACACACCAGTGTTCGCTCCAAAGGCCATACAGACTTAATTTAAGAGTATATTTCTGTAGCACAATATAGCACAGTGCAAAGATACCAACAAGTGGCATGCATACTAGAAAGCAGTCTAGTCACATTAGCACGGTATCTGCTTTGGTAAATATACTCTGCGTCTTAACAGGACTAATTTGCTTGGATGGAACACCACATTTCTATAGCTATAAAACTTCCAGTGTTCAAAGAGCTTGATCAAAGCTACTCCAATAGTATATTTTGTACCATACTGCATTGTGCCATAGAGATGTACACTTTTCAGTCTAGAAAACTGGAGCTAATTTTTTGGATGTCATTTTAATGTGGGAGAGAATTTAATGATGAAAGGGCTATTGCCTCCTTAACCTTGGGCATAATCCCCACCAAAAGGTACTTATACACCCAGAAGGTCCCATTGGCTTCACAGGACTAGAAGGAATCCAGGTAGATATCCTTCACAGGTGCCCTGTATAACATGTTCAGTTATTTAATATTTGTTCTGTAACCACTGAATGAATGAAAGCCCACTTGCATATGCTCTGTACCTGGGAATTGATCCCACAAATAACATGTGCGTGCATAAAAAATGCTAAAATAACATAAGTATGTGTATGCACAAGAAATGCTATTGTTTTGCCTCACTGCATTATGATTCTTCATTACTGACTCATACTGGTATGTATATGTATGAAGAACAATTGTATCTAATGACTGTAACAAAAATGTATTTGTCTTAAACTTTTTAATTGCCTTGTATTTATGGTGCAGCAATTTCTGGCAAAGAAAATGGCTCCTTCATGTATTATTTGAAATAACTTCCAATTTTTGAAGGTATGAGCTGTGTAAAAATGCTTTGAATAATGACCCTTTGGGTACAGCAGTGCTACACAAATCTTACTGTCAATAGAGCTGGTAGAAGGAAAAGCAATTGCGAGACCATATTAGCACTCCAAAGCACATACTATAAGTTCCACAACAAAATACTTATTAAACTGACAAACACTGTGTAAGGCATGCCTTTCTGCATTATGAGTGTGGCTTCCCATTCTAATTTTAAAACAGTATTTATGGTTTTATGTCCAACTAAAAAATAAAGCAGACTATCTGTAAATATTGGCCAAACCATCTCATCATTCATGTAGCCCTAAACACTGTACTGTACTCCTACTGTTGAAGTTTATATTGCTTTCAGTCTGCACCACCTTAAGGACTTCACATTAACACTGAAAAAAAAAGATCAGAAAATGTTAGCTTTGCTTTCTTTGTTAAAAAACCAAACCAAACCCCGTAATGGTCTGATGAAAATGTCAAAAATGTAGCCTTTAATTTTGAGTAACTGGACCAGGATTGGCATACTGATGCCAAAGGATCCATTACAAAAAAAATACATTTAAAAAAAACCCAACTTGCTCGCACTTTGGACATTGAACCAATACACATAATGTTTTGAGAAGGCATCCTTAGTGTTCCTTTTACGAAAGTAATGTCATGGCATAGACCAGTCATCTTTATCTAAGATGATGACATCATTCTCTGACTACTATGTTTAATTGAAAAAGATGACATTGGCCTTTTCTGGTTCCTTATTTTAATTAGCATGAAATTTGTATAAGTACTTCTAGTAGTATTTTTATTTCTCATATAGATAATCCATCTTTAATGATCAATGCAAATATTGATAAACAAAGAATTGAAAGTTATCAGGCTCAGTTTTTCAAAGTTATTTAGGCATCAGAGTATATGTATATACCTTTACCTTGGGACAAGTTGAAGGCTGTACATAGGTACAGGTAGCTTTAGGGCAGAGCAAAGCTAGATATGTTTGCACCCTGAGCCAACCACTTTTACTATTGCTTTTGGCTTTAGCTAAGGACCCACTGTTCATGGTCCCCGCTTCTGCTGCATCCGAGTTAGTCTGTAGCACCACAAGGCTACCCTGGGTTTGTAAGAAATGCAAAACAAACAAACAAACTGCCACTTAACTATTTGCTGGCTCCAAGTCTCTGGCTTGCTAGGCCTTTCCCAGGCTTCAGTTCTCCCCTTGCCTCTCATCTTTGGATTTGAAGAGAACTGCATGCAAACAAAGCAGACGAATAAAGAAAAGAGAAGCCTTGCTCACAGCCCCTCCTGGTGGTTGCTTGACCTAGACTGTCCCCAGGCTCAGGGCAGCTACGCTCTCTCTCTGCTGGTGCAGCCCCCCAGAAAGGATGCATTCAATGTCCTTTTTGTCTTCCTCCCCTGCCGGTTCACATGGGCTGGCTCTTCTTCATTCCCTACACCTGGGTTAACTCCCTTGCTTGGGAGGCTTGCTGCATTTGTGGACCTGGATCCTCAGCTTCTGGTGAGTTCCTCCAGGTCTGGGGTGGGTGTGGGGAAAGCTTCCAGGGTGTGGAGCCATTTGGGCTCCTCCACACCCCTAGTAACAGGGCTGGGCCCTGGTACATAGGCTTACCCTCAAATAGGCAGAAACACATAAGCCACCTTCCTCATCTACATGACTTCCTGCAACAATATGCAAGAACCGCAAAAGGAAAGACAAATAGTAGGGTCATTTATTCCTGGAAGAAAAGGAACACAAAACTCTTAAGTCATAGTGGAGCCCCTCTAGGAAACATACCCACTCTTTCTCTTTCTGTGCTTGACTAATTACAGTTACAGTAGAGGCAGGAAATGGGATGCAAAAGGCCAATGATAGACTTCCTGTGCTTTCATCTTGTTTAACTTAGGTGAATTGTGAACAAAGTGCAGGGAAAGGACAGGCTTGGGGAAAGCTCCGAATGCTCAAAAGAGCTTTACGAGAACAGGCTGACCTGCAGGTTGGAGCAGGGTGGACAGGACAAGTAAAGTTGTTTGTAATGATCAGTGGGCCTTGGAGGCTCTTGATGTTTGTGGCTTTATGGCTCTTGAGAGCTATACAGATGCATCTTGGTTAGCTCCCATTGCCTTCAGTGGGATTTAGGCAACTAAATGAGAGTGATGTTACTCACTCAACATAACACTTACTAACTGCAGTTAAAATTCAAGAAGACACACATTCAAGCAGTTTAGCACATGTTAGGTTCTATTATGTTATGGAAAATTAATTCCCTTTCAGGGGAGGGTATTAATTAATACATCCTAATATGTACTAACTTCAATAGATTACTACATTCCAGTGCTTTGCAAGAGTTGCAAGTGAATATACGACACCACCCTAACACATACCAACTTTAATACATCACAGTATTTCAGTGATCTGCAACTTGCAAGTGAACATGTGACAAGGCCCTAAGTTTGGGAATAGGGGCTTTACTCTTTTTATTAACTTAACTTGAAGCTACATAATTAGAATTTGAAACCTGCTTATGTTTTTTTAAGAAAATATATTTTAAATAAAAATGGTTTAACTGTTTGTGGCACCGTATTTTGCTCATACATCAGTGGGGTCTGTAAGTAAAATATAAAGCATTGACTTTTCAGGCTAATATTGACCATAAACATTGTATTTCCTTTTTTTCCAACTCTTAGTATCTGTGGCCGCATCCACACTAGCATACACGTGTGTTTTATGGCGCCTTGAAGGCTTTTGAGGTACCGCAAAATGCACTCTGTGCCTGTGATTTGGTTTTCCGTGCTGCATATTTGCAGTGTGGAGCCAAATTTAGATACTGGGAGATCCTGGTATAAAAAAAACCAAAACACACATGGAAAAAAAAATGGGGCAACGCACCTGATGGCAGTGTGCGCCACCCAAAACTGGATCCTGGCCTGCCTGAGCCATGTTCTGTCTGCTGGCCAGGCTCTGCACAGTTGGATCACTGCCACTGGAGTCCTGGGAGGCCCCCAGAACCTCAGGCAAAGCTGCTGGGGCCAGCCTAGGTGCTGGCCTCAGGCTCCTCTACACCACCAGGGCAACTTGCCATATTCCAGAGCATGCGGTCAGGGGCATTCCCTGGAGACAACTAGCAGTGGCATGAATATGTGCCGCTGCTAGTTGTCCCTGGGGAAACACCTGTGTGCTCATCTGGATGCACGCTATGAATGAATTTTCTTCTGAAAGAAGATACAAATAGCTGTTGCTTGCACTTCTTTAGAAGGGTTATCTCAGACAACATACTGTTGCATCAGAGGCAAATTATTTTAGTGATTTAGTTAGTATGCTGGTTTGTGATATAGATATTCCTGAGATCCTAGTGTACTATGACTATATTTGTTTGAAGAAGATAATACTCTTTGTCTGTCTCCTGAAAACTCTCATCTCTCACTTGCCATATTTTTACATCTTTGTAGGGCAACTGAAGTTGCCTTTTTCCTGAAGACCACTTCTCTAATGTGTGTCAGTGTCTGAAACATCTTACTTCTATGCGGAAAGCAGTGCGTGGTATTTCTATTTTCAATAATGCCCCTTTCCATAAGTTGTAGAGGGTAGCAGAGAGACATATGTTGCTTTTAGTCTTTTGTTTTACCTTGCTCTTTTGTTTTGTCTTGTGTGCTATGATCCTGGTTAGAATTGAAACTTAATGGAAGGGTATTATCACAAAGCTTACAGCCTTGTTGCCTATTGTTTTACGTATAGTGGGGTAAGAGTTCTAGTAATATTTTGGATTGTGGTTTTATGTGTTTACATGTAAGGTGTCATCATGTTACTATTTCATTAAATGAATTTCTTGTACACTTAAGAACAAGCTTATTAGTTGTAATGTATTGAAATGATCTGCCATTTTAAATAAGTTTTTGAAAGTGTTCAAAGTCATTAACAGACTCAAAGTGTATTAAATAGACAATGTATTTGATATTTCATTCTGTATCAAGGATTTTATATGCTTTATAAAATGTTAACATTACAGAAGTTAATGAAGACCTTCAGATCTGTGTTCTGCCCTATTAGCAAACGGATACTGCGTTCAAAGTAGGTAAAATAAAGAAACAGTACATCTTGGCTTTGAAATGCTCTAGGGATATGATAATCTGATATTAGCCAAACTGGAATAGTCTTATCATTTCTATAAAACATTATTAATTGTGTGAGAACGTGTAGAAAAAGACAATGTTGTTCATATGGAACAGTTCCTTTTCAATATGTTAATCTTTTTTTTTTCTTAGAAGGTTGCTCAGACTTTCTAAGTATTTCTCAATGAAATTACTTTGAGAAATTGCTTCTAGAAGGGAACCCAAATCACAGGTAAGCAGAATGACAAAATATGGATGTACAATTATATTTTCAGACAAACCATTAATCTTAAAATAAAGACAAATGGAGAGAATTGATTATTTTTCATGTGCAGTACAGGAAAAAGGTAATTCATAGATTAGAACATTGAGTTGGTTGTTGATGGTGTGTTCTTCTGTGCCTACAGTATTCAATGCCTGTTTTAGTATATAAATAAGGGGTGGAGCTTCAATAGTACTTGGCACCTTGAAGTTTCCATTGTGATCCTAAAGCCAGGTTTTCCAAAGATCCCATTACCCAAACTGGCTCACTCTCTTGACAAACTGAATGCTTTTGGAGTCTGAATGGAAGCTGAGCCTTTTTGGAAAATACTGCCCATGGAGTTTGATACTGCAAAGACATACTAGTAATGTACTGGCTTTGGGAAGGATTGTGGAACAACCATTTTACTTTGCTTCTTCCTTCCATGGAGTTTCCCACAAGTGTAGTTTTAGAAGTCCCCAGAGTTCTGGGGAGCTGACATGGGTAATTACTGAATGAGTAGACTCTGACTGTCCTGGCTATTTCAGCTGTAATTAGCCTGCCCTTCCTTGCTCCCTCGCTCTCTCTCTCTCCCTCGTTCACTCCGTCCCTCTCTTTCTCTCTCTCTCTCGCAGAATTATGTAGTCTTAAAATTTAAGAAGAAAAAGAGAACTAGATACCCCAATCCACAATCCATCAAGCTCACAGGGAAATTACAGCTCTTCTCAGTCCTTTGTTTTTACTCTGGGAGGACTTCTGATATCTCTCTATGCAAAAGATGGTTCTACAGTCTTCTCCCTTAATCGTATAAAACGATGCTGATAGCTATGCTTCTACAATCAGATTTTGATGAGGGGAAAAATCTCTTCTAATCATTTTTGTATAGGCAAGGTACAGAGTAGAAGTTTTCAGTTCTTTTTTTGTCAGTGTCCTTTAGTCTCTTACTGCATATTTTACAGATTTTATTTTTCATGTAACACCTATTATATAATGGCAGTGCACTTCTAATGTGCTTCTCTCAATACATAACTAGCCCAGAAAACCAGAGTGAAAGGGTAGGAAAACTGAGTAGAACGTTAATGTAATCCTAAATTTTTATTAATGAAGCTGTAGAAGACCCTCAGCATTTGTCTCCATGCCTCAGTACAAATTAACACAACTATTTTAAATATAAATATAAGTTACCTGGGAAGACTGTTAGTAAGAATAATTTTTTAAAACCCCATGAAATCCAAATTCAATCCAGTTTGGTGTTTTATGAAATTTTGGTTTTCATAGATTGTAAGGGTGGAAGGGATCTCGGAAGATCATCAAGTCCAGGCCTCTGCACCAAGCAGGAAAGATAACTGGGGGTCAGGTGACCCCAGCAAGGTGACTATCTAGTCTCCTCTTGAAGATTTCCAGGGTAGGTGATTGCACCACCTTTGGAGGGAACTTATTCCACAATCTGGACATCCTGACTGTAAAGAAGTTTTTCCTAATGTTGAGCATGAATCGATCTTCCAGAAGTTTGTGGCCACTACTCCTGGCTTTCCCCTCGGGTGCCCTGGTGAACAGTTGGTCACCGAACCCTTGATGTACTTCCTCATGTAGCAGTAAGTTGCTACCAGGTCCCCTCTCAGCATTCTTTTCCTCATGCTGAAGAGTTCCAGATCCCTCAGCCTTGCCTCATATGGCTTGCTGTGTAAGACATCTGTCTGTCATCTTATGGGCGGCTCTTCTTTGGACTCTCTCAAGCTTGTCCATGTCCTTGTTAAAGTGTGGTGCTCAGAACTGGATGCAGTACTCCAGCTGTGGTCTCACCAGTGCTGAGTAAAGCGGAAGAATCACCTCCTTGTTTTTGCTGGAGATGCATTGATTGATGCATGCCAGAGTATTATTTGCCCTACTGGCTACAGCATTGTACTGCCAGCTCATATTCATACTGTAGTCTGTTATTACCCCCAGGTCCCTTTCATTCGTGGTGCTAGTCAGTTTGGTGCCACCAAGCCTGTAGGTGTATTATGGGTTGCTTGTCCCCAGGTGGAGCACTTTACATTTCTCACTGTTGAACTTCATCAGATTCTGATCCACCCAACTTGCTAGCCTGTCTAGGCTAGTTATACGTGGACCTATCTTCAAGTGTGACCACACTCCCCCATAACTTGGTGTTCTCCGCAAACTTGGCCAGTGAGCTCTTCGTCCTCACATCCAAATCATTAATAAAGATGTTGAAAAGTACTGGACTGAGCATCGATCCCTGTGGAACATCGCTTTCCACTTCTCACCAGGATGACAGATAGGTTCACTATGACTCTCTGGGTTCTGTCTTGCAGCCAGTTTCTCACCCACCTGACTGTCTTGCAGTCAAGCTCACAATCCTCCAATTTTCTCACAAGGACATTGTGGGATACTAGATCAAAGGCCTTTTGGAAGTCTAGATATAAAATGTCAACCTGCTCTCTCATGTCCAGGTGGCGAGTTACCTGGTCAAAGGAGGAGATGAGGTTGATAAGGCAAGACCTGACCACAATGAAGCCATGCTGGCTGTCATTCAGAATCTTACTTTCTGCAAGCTTATTGCAGATAGACTCCTTGATGAACTTTTCTAGGATTTTCCCTAGGATGAAAGTTAGGTTGATTGACCTATAGGTATTCGGGTCCTCCCTCCTGCCCTTCTTGTGCATAGGCACATTAGCCCTCTTCCAGTCCTCAGGGACTTCTTCAGTGTGCCATGAGTTGTGGAAGAGTTTTGCCAGCGGTTCCACAATGGCTTCAGCCAGCTTCTTCAGCACTCTCAGACAAAGATCATCTGGTCCCACTGACTTGTATATGTCTAATTTTTTAGTTGGTCATCCACCAATTCCACAGCAATAGTAGGAAGGCAGTTATTCCTACCGTGCTCATCCTCTACTCTACCTGGCATGGTTTTCCCCTTGGTCCAGTGAAAGACTGAGGTGAAGCAGTCATTCAAGAGTTCAGCTTTCTCTTGGGTACTGGTAACCAGCTCTTCTGAGTTGTTGAGCAATGACCCCACACTCCCATTTGTTTTCCTCCTGTTCCCTATGTACCTGAAGAAGAACTTCTTGTTGTCCTTGATTCCTGTTGTTAATCTAAGTTCGATCCCCTCTTTAGCCTGTGTTTATTTGTTCCCTGCAAATGCAGGCCATCATGGAATAGTCCTCCTTGGGCCCATCCTGAGCTTCCATTGTTTATAAGCTTCTTCCTTCTTTCTTAAGAGGACCATGATTTCCCTGTTTAGCCAAGAGAGCTTCCCAGCCCTTCTGTTGCCTTTTCTCTGCATAGGAATGGACTTCCTTTGTGCTTCAAGGATCGTGTCCTTAAGGAACAACCACTCTTTGTGCACATCTTTTGCCTTCGGTCCCTGTTCCCACAGCACTTTCCCTACTAGTGTCCTAAGCTTGTTATAATTTGCATTTTTGAAGTCCAAGACTTCAGTCTTGCTATTAGATTTGTCTGCCTTATGTCAGACAGTGAATATGATGGTTTCATGATCCCTGTTGCCCAGGTTTCCCTCTATATTTAAATCGGTCACCGGCTCGTCTCCTTTGGCCAGGACCCAAGTCTAGCAGAGCAACACCTCTGGTTGGCCCATGCACCTCCCAAGTCAGGAAAAGTTCTTCTACACAGATCAGGAAGGACTGTAACCGATCCAGTTTGGCCGAGTGTTCCTCCCGGGAGATGTCTGGATAATTAAAATTGACCATAATGACCATGTCATGTGCATGTGTGGCCTCAGTCAATTCTCAGGTGAACTTCAGATAGAGTTCCTCCCCTTGGTTTGGTAGTCTGTAGTATACACATACAGGTCTCTCTCTGTGTCCCACCCCCTGCAACTTGACCCGGAGGGTTTCAAGCTGTCTATTTTTGGAGCTGATGTCAGCCTCCAAGGAGGTGTACTGTTCTTTCACATAGGGAGCAATGCCTCTACCTTTCTTCCCCACCCGGTCCTTTCTATGCAGGGTGTAGTGCTCTATAGGTATGCTCCAGACGTGTGAGGAGTCTTGCCAGGTCTCTGTAATCCCTACTAAATCATAGTGCACACTGGAGACTAGGAGGGCTAGCTCCTCCTGTTTGTTCCCCATGCCCCTGGCATTAGTATATAGGCACCTGGGTCCTCTTCCTTTTGAATGCCTAGAGCTATAAAATGCTTGATTTTTTTTAGGTCAAAGTTACCATGATACTGGGGAACATATGGGCTAGTATCTCAACTCATCTACAGGTATTCTTTGATTCTATCTTATAACATTAAAATATATATAAAAATGGCAATAGATTGCGAAAGATTAGCCCATCACAACATACTTTCAAATGAAAAGGCAGTTTAAGCTTTTAACTGTAAAGTTTGCCACATTTATGTTTTTAATCACACAACAGAATAGGAAACTTCAAAGCACAATGGAAAGTGCACCTTCTGGATAAATTTACACACTGTGGAAGACTTCTCAACCTTTGGAGTGAGTTGATTGCTTCAAACAAATGTATTCAACCTCTTGCATGGCTAACACTGTGTAAAAATGTAATTTAGGTACTGTATGTTCTTGGTACATTGACATTATAGGAAAAGCCTGTGTGGAAAACTGATGATATTTTGGCCTAATCAATTTAGGAAATTATTTATTTGTTTGAATCACTTATTGTGCAGTGGTCAATCTCCTCATTTTCTATATCCAAAAGACTGTGCAACTTGAACAAGAGCAACTTTCGTAATTACTACTTCCCAGAGTGAGCTAGCTGTTTTGCAGTTCTGCATCACACACAGATTACATTTCCATTCCTTATATCATTATTACAATTCTTCTTATCAGAAATCTGCTTAATTTCACCTTCAACATTAAATCTTTAAAGTTGTTCTTCCTTCATCTTCAAACTTTCTTCTTTGTACTGTGCTTACCAGTAGTATAGTTTTACAGTATATCAGAATACTATTTTGCTCTGAATCACTCACCTTATACTTGGATGGAGTATGTCTAGTCTGTCTATTGTAATACTGAATTTTTAGGCTTAAAGCTCTGTTTTAAGAAAGCCTAGTAGACCTGGCTACTCAAGGCCATGATTCCAGTTCAAGTTTCTTATATTACTGAGCTTTGTCTGAAGGTACATTCCAGTTCTACATTATGTTACTCTAGTGTTATGCTAGTGAACTTTCATTGATTCATTAAGGTCTCACTGGCATAGTGAAGAACTGGGCTCAAATAATGACGATCCTCAAGACATTATATAAAAGACTCTGGAATCTTTGTTTTCAGATTAAGTGATTTAAGAAATCTTGAAATGTTTATGCAAGTTCTGGCAGCATAATAAAAATATGTATCTAAAGGGCCATCTTCTCCCTTACACTGCATAGCAGTTCCTAAGATTAGCCAAGAGCAAAACAAGTATCATCAGTATGCCAAGTCTACTTGGTGAAAATGTATGAGAGGCCATTCTCAGCAGTTGCTCCTCAGCTTTGGAACTCCCTTCCTTTTGAAGCCTGCCAGACCCTAAGCCTGGGCATCTTTCAGAAGTGCTCTAAGATCTTCCTATCTGGGTCCAGTAAACAGCAGCTGACTCTTCCTACACCTGATTATTGTGTTTATGTTCATCTTTTGGTAGTCTTTTGCCTTCTCTTTCTCACGGAAGAACAATGACAATGGGATATCTCTGTTATGAATTGTAACAAAAAGTCCATAGTCCTGTTTGTCAAGGGTTCAAATGTTAGTGGTTAATATAGTCATATTCTGAATTTATAAGTAAAGCTTTTCTAAACATATTTTCTTGGCTGCTGTATTTTCAGTTAAGTGGCTTCTGTAGGGCTTACCTTCTTTTACAGGGAAAAAGGACAGGTTGGGATAGTGTTGTGACTGAATGAACTGGTTTCCATTCTAAGCTTTCCCAGCAGCATTAGTAATCAGCAGAAATAATGAATGAATATTAAACATAAACTTTTTGACTTTGCACTGTATCTCTTGGTATTTATTCCATGTCTCCTATACAGAACTCTCTCTTCATTTACAACTCTAATACAGAGATTTTTAACTCACCGGCAAACGCTCTTGACATTTTGAAGCCTATAGTGCCTATTTAGCAATCCCTAACCAAGGAATGTACCTTCATACATCTAGGGTTTATAACATTTATTGTGGCCATTGAAAGTTTAATTTCCTTGGTGTATAATATGAAATAACATCCACCTGCCATTTGATTTGCCCAGAAATTGGTATTGCCAGCTGGCCTAATTACAAACATGCTTAACTCTCTCAATTTTTCAGAATTATTCATAGAAAAGACACTTACATGAGATTCATGCCTGAACCCATCTTTATAGTTACCAATAGTATCTTGGACAAAAGAAATAAATATCCAGCTTGGAACTCTTGCTATTTTCTTAAATAGTCAGTAAATTTAAATAAAGCATATTTTTCTTTCCTATCTGTTTTATTTTAATTAGACATTAACCTACAAAAATAACCAGTATTGGAGAATCTTACAAAGAGTAACTGTAGAACCCTACTACATACCTCTTCCTCAGTTGTTTTTGCACCCAGAATTCCTAACTTGCTTTCATATATGTGTAGCATAATATTTTAACTGTTTTTGACTCTGGAGAGGTTTTGCGGATAAGTTGTCGAATAGCAAGATCACAGCTCTAGTTGCAGTGGTTTGTTTTTTTGCCAGAAATAATTCCATGGTGACAGGCATCTAATGCAGCATGAGATGGTTAAATGTTTTTTCTTTAAAGCCCCTGATTTGTAGAGTAAGCATCCTTTCAACTGACACAAAATAGGAAAGAAAAGTTATTTTAATGCTATGAGGCTTCTTAATGTAATAAACAGAAAAATGAAAAATCTCAAGAAATAAAATCAATATGAAATTTAATCACAACACTAAGGCTTCATGGATAGTGCAGCAGATTTTTAAGAAAAATGTTGCAAGGACTATGTTAGCTGGTGTTATCTTTGAGCTAGGATCCACAAGGGTTTATAATTAATTAGGATATGTTGTTACTATTGCAGCTGAATTTTAACTTTACCGTCTCTTAGTATGCTCTTTCTTCTTTGACCTAAATCTGTCTAATTTTTTTGTCTTTGTTAAAAAGCATTGAACAAAAACACTATTGTGTCTTAGGCTTCTCTCAAGCAGATGAAGCAAACTTGCATTGCTAAGCAATGCCATATACATTTTAACCATCTCAGAAACATTTGAACTCTACAGAGTTAACGTAATTAAACATCCACAAGATGGAAATATTAAATATTTTTGCTTCAATTTGTTTGTGAAGCAGAGTCCAAATGAATGAAAAAGAGAGAACTTGATGAGAGTCTGTGATGAGACTTAGAAGAGAAAAAACCCCACTTAATTTGTTGACATAAATGAAATGGCATTACAATTCACTGTCCTCAGGACTATTTTGCATTTATAGTTGTTAAAATTTGTGTTTCTTAAGGATGATTTAATATATATTCAAAAGTTTGTTTTCGTGTTTTTTAACAAGCAGATAATTCAGAAGTGCATGGTTGCAGTTTTGCATTTTTTCAAACAATCAGAAATCCCCAGTTCAGTGATTAAAATTTTTATTCTGGCCAGAAGCAAAATGAATATAAACACTTTGAAGAGTGACATTCTATGTACTTTAAACTTATAAGGATTGCCCTTGGTTAAATTGGGTCTACATGAGACTTAAAAGATTCTTCTAGGTACTCATCTCTACAAGATGAGTCATCTACAAGCTGAGTTATATCATTTACTGTTAAAACAGACTGCCTTCACTTCCCTGGATTTATTGACAAAATAGATACAGAACAAGATGCCACAACCCTGGCCAAAAGAAATCAACCCCTGGTCAAAAAAAGAAGCTCAGAATATATTCATAATCTTCTGGCTTCTGTACTGAGCCACATGTCCTCCGGTGAGGATACAAACAAATGTGCCACATAAGGCCAAGCTTGCCCTTCAGGAATTGGAATGCTAAGACCTTCCACTCTTTCTCTATGGGTTTGTAGCCAGGCTTCCAGCAGGGGAAACTGGTGTAAAGACCCTGGTGTTCCTCATCACCAGTGAGATTATATGAATCAAACAGAAGAACACAGCAGCAGTCCTCTATGGCTTTTTGTCATCAGAAGGCAGCAGATCACACAAAGTTTCCCTGGGCAAGGGTGCCTGAAGGCTCCCTGCCCTCCTAACAAATATGCAAACATTTTGGATTCACTTATTTCTTTGTAAAAATCAAACCTGAGTGCATCAAGCTATTCCTAGAATTTTCACGATGACATTCATAGCTTTAAAACTACCTCTTAATGTCTCTTTGTTACTATTAACCTGGGGCCACTGACCACCATTGGGCAAATAACATCTCCAGAGACTGACATTTCACCACCATGTTAATGGAAAACAACTAGGTGCATAAAGAAAAGACACATGTGGCCACTGGCCAGAGTAGAGCTGATGAACAAGAGGCTGCCACCAGTGTCCTTCCTGCTACTCCTCCAAAACTCCTCAATTAGAATAAAATAGGTGGCATATTTACATCCCATTGCAGGCAGATATCTGTATGTATTAATTAACTAGCATGTTAAATATGCGAGACCAGACTACGATGTACCCAGACTAGGTTCATCTCTATCTCATGGCTTTTTTTTTGAACTGAGAGTGGAGTAATTGCTACTTCTGCCACCTGTGTCTAGGGACTTTTTTGCATTTTGGTTCCTCAGAGGGAAGTTTGTGTCTCTTTGTAAGGAATGCAACCAGTGGCTCATGTGTGATGAATTTTAATATCCCATTACCAGTCCCTCAGGTGACCCAACCACCTCATTATTTTTTTCTTAAAGAGGAGTTATTCTCCTCAGTAGTTCTTCAAGACCTGCTCAAATAATCTTCTGGTTCAGAAAGGATTATCAATGTTTTTTTTCCTTACAAGACTCACTTTTACTTATAGTATAGATCAGATACTAGGTGATTGTTTAAATGTTTTCTGTACAGTTTACTTGTTAATTTTAAACCTACTACAATGTATTTTCAGTTTGTTTCCTCATTCTTGCATTTGAGAGATTGTAAATAATAGATACCTATTTACAGTAAAAATCTCTGTATTCTGGTACTTAATCAACTGGAATGCTCCATTAACTGAAGTTTCTGGCCGGCCAGCTGGATGTGGAGGGAGAGGAAGGGGCATGGGGGAAATCTCGCACGTGGCAGCTCCTGCTGCCACCCACCCCTTTGCACTGCCGTCGCTCTGTATGCGGCCACCACCACACTCCCCACCCCCCCACCCCCACGTTACCTGAAAACCCTGCCAGGTTATTTCAGATAACCAGAGTTTTTACGTAACCAGCAATCCCCTTACCCCAGGGATGCCGAATAACAGAGATTTTACTGTACTTCCTCTGCAGCATTTAGTGTTTTGTAGACCTTTATCATGTCCTCCCCTCAAGAGACTCTTTCTAAGCTGAAAATTCCTAGTCTAATTAGTCTCTTCCCATATGGAATCCCCTCCATACCCCTTATCATCCTTTTTGCTCTTTTCTGTACCCTTTTCAGTTCTTTTATATCCTTTATGAGGTGCCTTTAAGGGCCCTAGCAAGCATTACATTTGTGGCACTAATATCATGGCAGGGCTTTAAGCTTACCAGCCAGTGTACAGACAACCCTGATCCCCAGCTGTTTGTGTTACTGGCAGCTGGGGCCAGGGCAGTTTCTGGCACCCCTGCATGCATGCATCTGCTGGTCTGAGCAGTTGGGGATGGCAGAAGTCCCTTTCTGAGCTTCAGGTGTTAGCACACGAGAAACCCATCACTTAATGGGCTTCCTACATACTGGCCAATTAAAGTGGTGCCGCAGGAAGCACATCATCAGGGACCACTGTCTGATCCTGCAATTTCCATGGCACCCTTTAAACTTCTGGGTGGGCAAGGAGCCTGGCATTGACCACCAGGTCGGTCAGGGGCCTAAGTATCTCATTGCTATGGCCTGACAAATCACGGGCCTACCTCATGGTACAGCAGCTCCTTTGATCTTGGAGTTCCCACCAGCTGTTCCCCTCTCCACCCACCACTGATTGGTGGAGGGGCCCTGCCGCTCACTGCTTGCTTCTGTTGGCAGGAGGTGAAAACCGTGTTTTTAAATATGCCACAGTTTTTGCCTCCTGCCACTTGCTGCTGTCTGGATTAGAGGTAAAAACTGCACTATATTTAAAACCGTGGTTTTCACCTCCCAACCATCAGGAGCAAGTGGTGAGCAGCAGGGCTGATGTGGCCCTTCCACCAATCAGAAGTGGGGCGGTATGTGGGGGGAACTCCAAGATTGAAGCAGCTACTGTGCCACAAGCTGGTCCTGTGATTTTAAACCAGGCCCCACTCATTGCAAGAGTGTCTATTCATTTTCAGCATTCTGAGCTTGTTTTCTTACTGTGAACTGTGGAATAGATATTTATTTATCATGCATATTACCTTTTTCTTGCACAGTCTTCACATAGCTCTAAACAGTCTGTTTCCACAGTGTTTTATTGAAGGCAGTAGCAATACTTTAAAAGGCATAGTTCCAAATATCATAATAATAATTATGATTTCACCCCAGATAATTGCTTGTAGTGCAGTATGATTCCAAGGAGGTTAATGTAACGTGCGTATTATGGAAAGGTGTTATGTCATGATTAAACTTTGCCTAGAATACTCTATATATTTGTACTTCTATGCTAGGAAGATGCAGACAAATTAGTAGGGCATCATGGTGAGTAGCAATCAGTTGTAGGGTGAGATGATTGGAAGTGCTAATTTTTTAGATAAAGATTAATGGAGTTGAATGTATGTTTTCGCTATCTGGCAATTAAAGACTAAACACAGTAAATATCTACAGATATTTGTGGGATTCAGATGCCAAAGACTATTTTTGGCGTGTCTTGGAATGGTTTTATTGTGGGCAAGGTGCTGACACAAAGAGGTACCACTTAAAGTAATGGGGAAAAACAATTATGGAAGAGAAAATTTAGGATGAATATCAAGAAAAACTGACAGATTATAATAGTATATTAGACTGTCAGATTGTATTAGGAAACATTGCACATCACATTTCATGAGGTGGTTTGAGGGGGGAAGATCTGGCTGATGTATAGGGCTGATTTGTATAGTGCACATGTAGATTGTTGCACACACAAGTGAAATATCAGAGTAGGAAGCCCTATCCAGTAACGATTTGAGACTTACTGTGCAGTGGTACTCTTTTGTGTTAGCACCTTGCCCTCCATATGGAGAATTTTTAACCCTTTGTGGGATATCATAGTTAACAGCTGGAGTAAACAGCTTGTCCAGGTAATGAGATAAAACACTCTGAAGTCTCTGGTGAGACCATTCTTAACACAGACCAGTCTGTGGCTGAGTTCTTGTTCAAGTCAGTTTTTAATGTTTTATTTTCTAAGGTAATTACCGTGAGGTCAGTGATGGAAAGTCCAGGGGGGTTGAAATGATCTTCCATATAAGCTTTTATTTATTCCTGGAATTGATGTTAAATTGGTGCCTGTGAAAGGGCATCAGTTATGCCCTGCCATGAGAGGCTAAAAGACAAGCAGCTGCTCCTGAACAGGGAATCTCTGCATGCTAAGGTACTTACCAAGGTGGGGTTTGGAGCTCTAGACTCTAATTACTGGTGTTGGCTGTGGTGTGGCAAAGTGACAGACCAGAAGTTATGCTGAAAGGCTCATCAAGCAGCCGGGAGAGTTAAATGCCAGGTCAGGTGGGCATGTGTGTTCCCTGGAACAGGGAAGCTGGCAGGAGTGAGTCTCCTGCAACTACATGAAGGTGCAGTGTCTTCTTGACTGCATCAAGATGATGGCAAGTAGAAGAGCAAAGATTTGACTTTACCCTGGCATGAGACTGAATGTGAGAGGGTTCCTCAGCATCTGATGGGGATCCTTAGTGGCGAGCGAAGGTGCTTCAGGAGAATTACCTGGAGGAAGGAAGAGTACAGGGTACGGATAAGGGCTGACCCTGTGATGAAGGAATTCCATGTGACTAGGGAGATAATTAAAGGCCCAGAGTCACTGGGACATTGATAGGTGACTAACAGTACTGGCTGATGCCCTGAGAGTCCAATCACCCAAGAGTTAGGGTATGCCCTATTTTCCTAAGGCAAACTCGGAGTACTCTGGGAAATACAAGGACAATACAAGGGGGATAAGCAATATTGCGACTTCACTGAGTACACCTGATGTTTCAGGCACCAAAGACTGAGTTTGAATATCTGAGTAAGAGTGTAAATAAGGTTCTTGATGAAGAAGGCAGCCAGAACACCTGGAGTGGTAAGGGCAGGGAATGGGGATGAAGACGCCCTGCAAATGGCCAGCTAGGTTGCAGTAAGATCCAGCTGATCTACCTGTCTGGTTTTACATCTTCCTTTTTGTTTTTTTGACAACAAGGCTTGGCAGGCGAGTTCCAGAAAGGGGGACTATCAGGTCTCAGCAGATTGACAGCAACATATGAACGTCAGAAGCCAGATCTTCTACAGTGTCCATTCATTCTTTTATGTAGGATTGGCCCATCGTAGCCAAAGTAGACAGCAGAATGGCACTATAAACAAGTAATGGCGTATCTGATATTGATAGAGAAACAGGTAGAGGAGATGGTTTCTAGTTATTTTTTTGATATTAAGGAATTTAATGTGTGTGTGTATTATATTTTTTAGTGTACAAGATGTGGGGTTTTTCCCTTCAGAAAAAGCAGGTCTAAAAATAAGGCACACGTATACAGAAATTATATGCCCCCGCCCAGCATTTAGGATATTTTAATAAAAATTATTCAAAATTCAGTCAAATTCATATGAAAAACATTTCCAATATAATCCTTTTTGTAGATGTGTATCTTATATGCACATAGCCTAATAAACCAGAAAATGCAGTAAATTTAAGGCCTTTACCACATATTCTTATGTTTAAACATTCACTTCCCTTAGAGATTCAAACACTTTTAAAAAAATGTTCTTTCTGCTGACAACGTTACCTTTTGGTGAATTATTGCAAGACCAATACCTTGGAAAGATTGTTCCTGCTAGCAGATACTGACCAGTCTATGATAAATTTTTCTGTTACTACATTTTTGTTCTGAACAGACAGGTTTCACCTTGAAAGCCCAGAGTCTATACTGCTCCCCACACTCAGTTTCCATTGATTTTTCACCAGGAGCTTTGTATATGGAATACTTAGAGGAAAGCATTCAAAGGATCTGAACCAGAATTCATTAAAGTCAATAAGTGTCTTTCCATTCAATCTAGTTAGCTTTTGATCAAGGCCCAGGGCTGGAAAATGTAATACTTATCTTGTAAATTTCTGTCTCAGTTGAAATCAATGGGAAAACTACGATCCATTTAACTGAATTAAAAATTCCTTTTGTTGCATTCAAGAAGCTCTACCTATTTGCTGAATTGTTTTCTATGAGGGAATTACTGTAAAATACCTTTTTAGGGGTGAATTTCCCCCTTCTGGCTTGTATATGATTTCCATGGTGAACCATAGGTTATGCATGGGTAGCATAGATGGAGAAGACTCACTGAGTGCTTGTAAAGAACATGTTGGTATCTTGGGCCATTTGTACATGCCACGGTGGTTTACTTCAGTTTAATTCACCCTAAATTGAAGTGGTGGATTTTTAAAAACACCACTTCAGTTTAGGGTGAAGTAAACCCCCATGGTATATACACAAGGGTTGGGCCTGATCCTTACCTGCCTCTCTGGCAATGGGGAGGAGAAAGCCAGCTACCAGCAGGCTGAGCAGTCCCTTAGCTGTGTGTTTGTGTGTGTGTGTGGGGGGGCAGATGCTTCCCTTCCCTCCATGGCATTTGTGGCACCCCCCTAGGCAGCACCTGCCTGCAGGCCCTCAGCCCGGGTGGTCCCAGGGGCACAGCAGCTGCAGAGGGAAGCACTGGCCCCCCACACAGCTCAGGAGGCAGGCAGGCTTGGTGGAAGGGGGTGGGGAAAAAGATCAGGCTCGCCACTTTTTTTTTTATTGTTTCAGTGGAGCCTGCCTGCATGGGCTGCCTGCATAGCCCCTGAGCTGCACGGGGCCCAGTGCTTTCCTCCACATCTATAAGGTAGCAAAGTGAAACACCTTGGACATGCTTTATTTTGCCAAGTCCCAAAATCATTTAACACGCAATATGCAGTCTACATGTGTAAAGCCACGTCATTAAAGTGCATTACACCACCATGTGTAAACGGCTGCACCATTAAAGTGGTGCAAAAGACCATTAAGCCCCTTTAAAGGCCAATTTTATGGTGTATATAAATGGCCTTGAATTTCAATAAATGGCTACCTACACTGTATTTTTTAGATTAACATATGAGTTTTTGTTTGTCTTTTTTTTTGCATAGCAACATTTAGGCTAGAGAATAAAAATGATAGTATAGTATTTAGACATTAGGGCTGTGCGAAATAGCACCGTCCATTTCGACTTGCATTTCGACATTTCGATGGAACAGCGCTTCATTTCAAATTTTGTTTAGATTCGAAACCGCTGTTCCATTTGGTTTTGTCGACGTTTCGCCCATAGGCTATAATGGGGAAACTCGAAACAGCCTATAACTTTGTCATTTCTGGTCTGATTTGGATGAAACTTGCAGGAATGGTAGCCCCTCCTGAGGGCAGGAACCTGCCAAGTTTCAAGGAAATAGGTACAGGGGATTCGGGGAAACTGCACCTCAAGCTTTGGACAAGCAAAACTTGTGACATGGGTGACACTGTGAGTGTTAAGGCATAGCAGGGTGAAAGCTGCTGGCCTGCTAGCCCCTGCTGAGGCCACAAAGCCTGCCAGCTGTCAAGAAGATAGGTGATGGGGGAGTCTGGGTTCTGGGGCCCTGCCCCTCTGGGTGCTGATGGGCAAAACTTGTGACACGGGTGCTTGTGCAACTGACTGTGTCTGTCTTAGGGGCTTTCTGCACAGGGGGATGAAAACTGCAGGCCTTCTAAGCCCTGCTGTGGCCGTGAAGCCTGCCAGCTGTCAAGGAGATAGGTGCAGGGGGAGTTTGGGTTCTGGGGCCTTGCACCTCTGGCTGCTGATAGGCAAAACTGGAACACACAGCTCAGTAACTGACACCAAGGCAGAAAGCAGGGCAGTTCAAATGATGCTGCCTTTTATGCGGTTTTTCCGTCCCTCCCCCAGAGCACTGGGGTTGGAAGGGACTGCAGGGAAGGATGACAGTCACTGGCCAGCTACACAGTCAATAATGAGAGCACTTCTTCCCCACTTTCCCCCTCTTCCCTCTCTCTTACTTTAGTTTCTATTTCCCTGCAGGCAAGCACAGCTTGAGCTTTGAAACTGGAAACATTACAAAAAAATTTAAATGTTTCGAGTTGTCTTGTTTCATTTTGAGGCTGTTTCGAAGCTGTCTGTTTCATTTCAATTTCGTTGTTTCGAGCTTGAAACAAGTCGAAACGAAACTGCCGGAGAAATTTTGCACAGCCCTAGTAGACATGGTTCTTTGGGTAGATGTGATCTCTTTTATTCAACCAACTAAATAGTTGGAATAATTGTTCTTTGCAAGCTTTTGGGCACAAACACTCTTCTTCAGGCAAAGGGGAGAGTCTGTTGGTGTTTGTGGTAGTTTGTATAGTATAATATGTAACTTTCAAAGAAATTATTACACCATTTCATTCATCACAAGGTGCTAATATATCTAGTCACAAGCAAAGACCCGTTACCTTCCTATCAAAACATTAGGCAGAAAAGGGAGAAGCTCTACTTCCCAACCAGCCATCTTCAACAGGTTCCTAACCAAGAAGGCAGAAAGAGACTTTGCATCTGCTGAATCCTTAATTGTTTTGTTGTATTTGCTTAAAATAGGTCATGATCTAGCATTGTGTGCCAGTGCTGACATTAACACAATCAGCCTGACCATCTCAGTGAGGTGAACAAAAGGGTTTTTAGATTTGCTGTTCTGCATGAAGCAGAGAATGAAGATTTTTCTTTACAATAGCAAAGACTTTTTAGGAGATTGTATAACAAAAGGATGTTAAATTGTACAATGATTACCAGGTTTCATTGTGTTTTAAAGAAAAATAATTGTCTGTTGGTGTAAAATATGGAGTGAGGAAAAGGTAGTTTTATTAGTGGGGACAAAGGTACTGAAATGAGCTAGCACTTCTTAAACAAGAGTGTGAGGCTGCCTATCTAATTAATTAACAGAAGAACAAAGTAGAATATGCCATATTGCTATGAAGGAGAGGTATTTAAGGAATACTAGTAGCTCTAACAAATAATTGGGATATATAAAGTAATGATTTCAGGGTATTAGAGAATGTACTATTACCAAAATCATAATTAAAGATAAAAGTGTAAATGACATTAGAAACCCAAAATCTTTTTCAAAATGGGATTGCAAAAAAACAAGTAGCAGATATTTCTCATCTCTAATAAACAGAGTGGCTAGGTTAGAGACATTATGTACAGAAAGATTCTAATAGCTTTACATAAAATCTCCTGGGTAAATTGCTAAGGTACATTTTAAAAATAAAATTTATCAAGCTTTATCTTTCTTGTGCATGAGGAAAGGATTTTCTAATAATAGATGAAAGAAAGGCGCCAGAAATCTGTGCCAGTCTAATGAGAAAACAGGTTACGAACTGAGCTTCATTTAAGCCTGAGACCATTTTAATACTAGGATGAGGCCCATTAAAGTTTATTAGATTTGTCTAACTAGATCAGGGTAATTACTTTAAAAAAATGACATAGATTATTTATGAAATATGTATAATATGAAGGTAGGTTGCTTTCAGTTCTGCTTTTTAGAAGAGAGTCATTTACAGGAGTTTCATAGAATTATCAAACCTATTTGGAAACACTTATGAGAGTAATTGATCCAACAACAGGAAGGAACATGTGTTTACATTGTAATGCCTGTATGGTTACAAGAGAAAAAGGCTTTTTGTTCTATTATTTGTAAGATTAGAATTTTCAGATGCAATTACAGAGAAACAGAAAACTAAAGTGAAGTCAAACTTTAAAGTCTCATCTGGAAGAAATATTTGCAGGAAGTGCAAGGCTGCCCCTGTACAACTGATTAACAGGATAGTTGCAGTCAATAAAAAAAAAAAAATCACGTAGCAGCTCAATTTCATAAGCAAAGACAAATGCTAAATACTAACCAACCTGGTAGTCAAGAAACAATTATCTATGAGTGTATTCTGAAAAATGCCCCTGGCTTGGTCTGTTTCATAGAAACTTGGCTTCATGAAACCAAGCGCTAATTCATTTCATTTGAACATGCTAGTTGTTATACCACAGCGAGAGAAACATTTGAAAGGGAGCTGTGATCCTGCTCCAGATCGAGCTCAAATGCAAGACAGACTAGCACATTTGAGATCATCCAGCTACCATGCAAATCCACAGAGCAACACAACTTGTTTATTTAAAGGTGCTAATGTAGGAACTTACAGAAAGGCTTTCAGACATCATAATGAAGTTTCTGAGATGCATTGTTTCCTCAGATTCCAGCTTCCATGTTGCTAACACTCCCTATGCAATGGCCCCAAATCCCTTTCTCCAAATCTACCTTCAGTTTGACAGGCAAGCTCTGGACCTATATTCATGCACACCTGATTTTTAAAATGTACATGGAGTGTACGAAGAACAGCAGTAACACTCACTTTCCTGGAGTGGTCATCAGGTGGGGATCAATCTTGGGTTTTGAGGCAAGAAGAGCAACCAGAAGAATGATTCTAATCAAATTCTGAGCGTTCTTCACAGGTCGTGATCCCAAAAGACAGCGAAATGGAAGATATAACAAGTCCTTTAAACTGTTGATTAATCGCAGCCATTAACATTCTGGCACATTTTGTTCTTTTCTTAAAGCCCTTCATGGCACAAATTACTATGGGTAACATCTCTCACTGAATGATCATGACCTTCCAGACAGCCCTATTCTAGCAGAATTGCCAACATCAACAAAGAACCTCATGTGTTCAGAGGACAAAGTGTGTTCTCAGCAGCTGGACAGCACTATTGGGAGTCTTTTTCTCAATCTTTTCAATCTATCCTTCCCTCAGGCAGACCCATGCACCCTCTCGGGTGTAATTAATAACTAGAAGAGAGAGACATTTGTGCCTGCACAATATAAGAATGGGAGTCCACTATAAATTGTGGCATCATGACTAGACAGAAGCTTGGAAAGGTACATAGATAGCAAAGTAGAATGCAGGATTTGACTACTGAATCCATTTTTTTTCTCCTGCAACAGATTTTAAGTGCTTATTTTGGAAAAGTTTTCTTTTTATCTTTCATGAGTCACTTAGGATGTCCTTTGCACGTGAACTATCCCAGGAAGATTTCTTGGCTGATTAGAAGGCCCTAAACCCATTGCTACGCAGACAGGATGTGTCATGATGTCATAAACGCAGAGATTCAGTCATCTGTGCTAAAAATCTTAGCTTGCCTGCTGCTTTTGCTAAGTGATTTTTTCAGTCTCTTATATTTTATTGCTTGTATTTTAGCTTCTGAAATCAATCCAAAGTGCCAATTCTTAATAAACAGTAAGCTTAAATCATGGTTTTTGTTCTTAGCACCAGCTTTTTGGGGAAAGCAGTGTCTAAAAAAGGTGCTGTTAGGTTTGTTCTCTCTTCCTTCATAACTCCAAGAAATCCTGTGAGATTTGTTCAAATGTTAAAAAAAGAAATTGTACAGACAGAAACCCAGCATGGAACATTCAGACCCTGTGGCAAATCTTTTAGAAAATAATGAACATTTGGGAAAAGAGGTTTGCTGGAATCTGTTTAATAATTTTAATAATGCAAGTGCAACTGGTGGCCAACATTCCTGTGTACATGGGGAATATATTACATTACCTATTCTATTATGATAATTTTTCAAGCATTAGGGAAAGTGTTTCAGAACACAAGAGCATCAAAGATAAATGCAGCCACAGGTCAGTTATGGAGAGTGTATTTATGCATTATTTAAGCCTCATTTTAGCTCTTCTATTAACAAAGTCATGATAATACATTTTGTTCATTCTTTAGTTTTTAATACAGGATTTTTTATCACTAAGTTAGTGCCTTTGAAAGTCAGCACTTGCTTGATTCATTGCTGGACAGGACTGCTGCTTTTAAATTTAAAAATGCTTATTTAGAGTATGGTAGCATTCAGATAGATGATGTAAAGTTTTTGGTATTGTTTTCTGCATAGCTAACGTGACAAACTTATGTAGTCTTGGTTGTTTTTGCTGATTGTTGTAAGGGTTTGTGTTCTGCATGACAGTTTCTCTAACTGCTGAATTGCTGTGTCAGAAATTCCCTTCCTTAAATAAAGAAATATTCCCTTATTTGTGGTCAAACTACAATGTTATTAATACATTTTAAATCAGGGGTGGGCAAAATATGGCCTGCAGGCCAAATTTGGCCTATGGTGGGTCTTTGTATGGCCTGTGGCAGGTCCCTCAGTCCCACCTGGCCCAGGCACCATTTGGCTGTGGCCCATCCTGCTGCTCCCTGGGCATGCAGTGGGGCTGGGGCAGCTCCACAGCTGGACTGCCTTTCTAGGTAGCCCAGGTTGCGGTGGCTCCTTCCAACTGCCATTGCTGCCAGCCCCAGCCCCGTGGTATTGGTGGGGACTTGCGTGCACAGCCCTGACCCCATGCGCACCATTGCCTTCTTCCAGCTCACCCGCCCAGGCTCAGCAGCTGCAGTGCAAGATAGAAGTTACTGCATTGAGTAAAAGCAGCCCCTCTCCCTTGCTACTGCTGGCGCTTCCGGGTGTAGCCTCCTGGAGCCTGCGCTGGGCTGTCCTGCATCTGTGATGCCATCACTGCTGGTTCTGGGCTGCCCCATGGGGCAGTGGTGTCAATGCAGAGCAGACAGGGCAGTCCAGGAAGTGCCAGCTGTGGCGAGGGGGAAAGACCACTTTTACCCCATGCTGTAGCTGCTGAGCCAGGTGAAGGTCACAGAGGGTTGGGGCTGTATGCATGGGTCCTCACATGTCTGGGGGGCTGGGGCCAGCAGCGGAATTGTAACCTGGAAGGAGCTGCCACTACCCAGGCTGCCTAAAAAGGCAGTCCAGCTGTGGAGCCACCCCAGCCCCGCTGCATGCCCAGAGGGTGGCAGGATGTGTTACGGACAGTGGAACTGGTCAGAGTAGGGCTGTGCATGGGTATCGGGTGATCGGTTTTGGGGGGATGAGTTCGGAGCAGGTGCAGAGCTTGCTGGGGCATTGGCAGGGAGGCATGACAGGGTGCATGGTCTCCGGGCTGTTGTGGGGCAGAGGCAGGGACTTAATGGCTGCCATACACACCCCACCATACCTGCAGATACCACAACCACACCCTCCTGCACACACAATCATCCACCCCACAGACACCTCACCCATCCACACCCTCTCCCTTACACACAGCCACACACCTCTGGGGGGGAGCCCCACACACTGCTAGATTCACACACCCCACCATACACAAATATACCCCCACTCTCCCCACGCACACCCCACACCCCCCACACACACCCTCAGCCATCCTGCCCTCCACAAACCCCATGCCCACCCCCATACACACCCACACATCCCCACAACCTCCCCATACCCACCAACCCACCCACCCACATCCACACACTGTTTGCTACTTACTCCGCACCCTCCCCCACACCTCACATCCACACCCCCCCGACACCCCACGTATACACCCACCCACACACACCCCCATCCTTCCACCCACCCACAATATACAGGAGTAAGACTTCATTTTGAGCTGTTACACAATCACTTCTATATACATAATAAAATGCACACAAATCAGGACAATTTAAAAAAAAATTAAAATATGCTATTGTCAGTGTTTGATTTTTAGTATATAATTTGGTTTTTACTTCTGGGGGCAAGGGGAGGGACTTCTGGTGGCAAAGGTCAGGGGCGAGGGGGCAGGACTTCCAGTCCCAAAGTTGCAACCAGCGGGCAGGGTACCCGTCAAGGGGTGGGGCTAACCTTGAGGCCCTTGACAGCTCACCAAAACTCTTTAAGTGGCTTTCCACCCAAAATAATTGCCCGCCCCTGCTTTATATATAAAAATGGCAATCATTGAATCACAGAAATTAAGGGCTGGAGGGGACCTTAAAAGATTGAGTTCAACCCCCCTGCTCTGGGCAGGAATACTGCTGATGGCAAATGATCCCAGCAAGGTGTCTGTCCAGTCTCCTCTTGAAGACTTCCAAGGTTGGGGCCTGCACCATCTGCTTGGGAAGACTATTCCAGATTCAGTTCACCCTTACCATAAAGAAGTTCTTCCTTACATCAAACCTGAAATCATCCTCTAACAGTTCATGGCCATTGCTCCTTGTCCTTCCTTGGGGCACCCTAGTGAACAGTTCTTTTCTCAGCTCCTGATATTCACCCCTTACTTATAAGTATTGTAAGTAAACATAAGAAAATGTGAGTATGTATATAAGCATGTAATATATCTTACAATATAAGGTATACAATTCCAAACAATTATATAAAATCATGGAATCTTTTCAAAGAGAGATAAACAAGTTACCACTGCAGATCAAAAGGAACGAACATAACATTGAAGTGAAACTCTACTCAATATTTAAAAAGTAAGAGAAGAATTAATTGATATGTCAAAAATGTAGAAAAGTAAATGGCAGTTATATTACATCCTTGGAATAATAAGAAAATATTATGAAGAAACACCACCTTCACCTAAAGACACACCACTGAATAAAGAGAAAGTATGCAAACCTATGATTAATAAGACTTTTTTCTAAATAGTGAATAACTTAGTAAAGTGGGTGTATCTGTGTTCCTGATTCAGAGCTATATGTGAGAAACCTCAAAAATCTAATAGATGTTTAACCCATGTTTATGCCTATGCATAGAATTCACTTCTGTATCATAGCTCAGGGGTGGCCAACCTGTGCCACAAGTGGCATGAGCAGCCTGTGTGTGTAACACATGGCAGATCAGGGAGGAAGACAGGCAGCACAGCAGCATATAGGGTAGGAAGCAAAAAGCAGATAAGGAGACATGGCAGAGGAAGGGGATCAGAGTGGCACTGGGGAAGGGTGTAAGGCTAATCTGTAGTATGCCTGTCAAAAAAGATGCTGCTGCCTGCCTGCCTTCTTCCTGCCCCTCACCCCAGATACAGTTTATTCTGGAGGGGTCTAGTAATTTCATCACTATGTAGTGTGGATCAGTATAGTAATATGCTTGTAATATCATATATGTAATATATGTAGTACATGTGAAAAGGGATGAATACAAGGGATTAGTATACTGTTGAGTGCAAACATATTTTTTTACTATGAACACTCTTTCTAAAAAACATGTTAGTGCTCAAATGGAAGATAGGGTTTGATGCAGGAGCAGAGGCATAGCAGGGTAGCCCTGTGCCCTGGGCAGCAGCTGTGCACAGAACAGCACCGGCAGCCACAGTCTGATGGTGGTGGCTGCTATTTTTGTGCAGCCCCCACTCCTCCAGAGGCCGCATCTCCCCTTAGTTGCATTGTGTAGGAGCATCATCGTAAAATTAAATTGTCAATATTATGCAGGAGGTCACTCTAGACTGCCATGATGGGCCCTTTTGGCCATAAAGTCTGTGAATCAAAAATAGGATATGGGAAATGAATAATTGTCCCATTTCTCATATGCTGCTATAATCCAAGCCAAAAAAAAAAAAAAAGGATTGCTCAGCAAAGTGGTTCACGTGTCCTGCAGTACCCCAGGTCATGAAATCTATAACTTTCCTTGCAGTCAGAGGAGCAGCATTCTGTATTAGCCTTCCTCTGACTTCTGCACTTCTCCTTCCTGTGTCTGCTGTCACAACAGTAAGTCTGTCCTTTCAGGTAATCTCCCCTGGTTTCTGGTATTCCAGGAATATATTTATGTTCTGTCATCATTGTCATTCAAGATTCAAAGGGCAGTAAACCTCCCAGCAATCAAGAGACTATCTTTGTAACTGGTCATCCATGATCAGTCAACCAAGATCATCCTGAATAGATGAGTAGTAGCAGAGACAGACAGGGATTGTGCAATCAATTTTTTTAACTCCCTTTTCCTTCCAGTGCTTGTGTAGTACATTCACTTGTACAGAAAAAAATCTCCAAAGAAAGATATTTCCCTGGTAGCACATACAGTCTTAAATTTATGGGCAGTGTTGCAACAGTTACCAAACTGAAGAGATTCCAGAGAATGGACTCACTGGAACAGTACTATGTTGTTCCCATTAAAACCACAACCTTAGATCTGAAGTGGCTACAAATGCAGTTTATTTATCATTGCCACTTCCAAACGGTATTTAAAAACTCTCTAGCTGTAGCAGTAATGATATCTGTGGGTTTTTCTGGAGTTCCTCCAAGAGCTGAATAACATCAGCGATATTCATTATTTATTTATTTTACTTACTCCTTCTTCTACTCCCATTTTAGTTAGAGTCCAGCTTCCTTCATTTTTAAAAAGACCATAATATTTGAAGTAACTGTGAAGATAAAAAGAAACACTCTGTGCTTCCTCAACTGTGCTAGACAGCAATAGAGAAAGTCTCTTTTCTGACTTGTTATTAATCCTGGCACAAGTTCTCCAATTCCAAATCCATGCACCAGTCCATCTTAATATGCAGTTTGATAGATCAGCAAAAATTGTCTTTCCAAAAGTGGAGATGACTCTAAAACTATGGAGCTCATAGACCAGACAGAGTTTTTCCTAACAGCTACTCACAGAAGTAATAAAACTATTCCTCTATTCTATTATTCTTCCTAGCAGTGATGCCTTGATTTCAGGTTCACTCCTATATCCTATATTTCTGTAGCATGTACGCACTTGTGGACACTCAGCTTGTTCAGATTCTGGAACAACGAACATAATAAGAAAAGCAGGCTGTCACTGGTTGCTTTTAGTATGGCTGCTGTCTAAATAGTGTGAATTTGCAGGAATTGATTGGTTCATGTTCACAATAAGAGTCTAGTGTGTGTGGCTCGTTTAGGTTCAGGAATCATTCTAGAAATACAGCGCTGATCCAAGACAAGACATGCTAGAGAGAAGATTCTTTGGCAGGCCATTTCTGTTGGATTAGACAATTTTAGCAATTGTAATATTGGGGTGAAATGATGGCATCACTGGAAATGTTAGTATTGATGAGAAAATGGGAAGGATGCAGCAAACATTGCTTTTAGCCAGAGGCTGCCCTGCTGCTGAACTTACAGTAAAGAAAATTGTATACTGTAAGACCTCACAATTTACAAAAAATAAACCATCCACAAAGCCTTGGCTGGAGAGAGAATGGGCCAGGTTTCATGGACCAGCTGTGCCTACTACATGCCCCAATGCTAGGCATTTTCAGGGAGATAGCAGAAAAAAATTAGGTTGGTTGTTTTATGGAAAAATATTTCTAGTGTTTCACAGGATATAGTTTAATATCAAGTGTACAGAATGACTCTCCCAGATATCTAGTCAAGACAGTGGTCCAGAGTCGCTTTACAGAATTTCCATTTGTACCTATGTTGCACAGGGAACTATACAGGTTAAAGAGCAGAGCATACTAAGAATGAGTACAAAGAAGTCCAAAATGGCACTGGCATGCACCTCACAATTACAGTCTAGATACTGCTTCTGAAACAGAACTCTGTTTTTCCTACAAACCTCTGAGCCTATAGTAGAAACACCAAGTCATCACATTGTAGAAACCTTTCTAAAGTCCAGGAGGTGTTCCACTTTTGACACATAATATACAGAATATTATTTTAGACTATACTCCATTTCAATATACCTGATAAAACTTTCCTGATATGTGTAATCCAGTGGATCTCAAACTTCTTAGACTGGGGGCAACCCTTGTTTGACTCATAGTACTTCTCAGAAAATACTATCTTTTAGCTTTTGCTCATTTTCAAATACCGAAAAATAATAGAACAAGTCTTTTTTTGCAAAAGCATAGAAGGTCAGAATGCTTTTGACACTATGGAGTCCTGTTTGAAATCCCTGGCCACATCTGGATGAGCACAGACGTTTGGTTCCCCAGAGAATGCCTGTGCCATGTGTCTTCTCATGCATGACAGGGGAGGCTGAGCCTAGCAGCCTTGCCTGGGGTCTTGGAGGCTGAGGAAGCTGCAGTCATGTCATTCTGCATCTGGGAGCCTGCCCCACAACTGGAGGGTGGCTCCAGCCCTCCAAGCTCTGGTTTTGGGTGGCACATGCTGCCACCACGTTCGTTGCCCTGCTTTTTTTCTGAGCAATTTTTTTTGACCCCAGGATCTCCCAGGGTCAAATGCCCCCACTTTCCCCATCCTCGTCCCCCCACGCTGCAAGGTAGCAATGCAGAAATGCCTGAATGCGTTGTGTGTGGCACTACAAATGGATCTGCAATGCCACATATGGCACAGCCATGCTTGTCTGGATATGGCCTCTGGGTTTACCTTGTGAATCATCTGTAAGTGTTTGCATTCTTAAAAGTGATAATCTTGGGTGGCACTCTGACACCCTTAAAAGGACTTCCGAAGGCCTCATAACCCTGGCTGAGAATCACAGGTGTAACCTATTCATTGTTTCATATACAGGAGTCGTCCTGAGAATATTATGACCCCTTGAATGTTGGATTTTTCATTTGAATTTGTTACTCAGTAGACATGTGTGTCAAATCACATGTAGCCAAACACTGTCTAGTTGAATATACATTTGAGAAGGTGTGTATGCATTGCTTTGTTTATTCCTCTAGAAGGAGCCTAAATTAAGTTATATTCAAGCTATTTGTTCTTGAGTTGCTCATCCTGAAAGGAACTTTCTAAGTAACTGATATATAAGGGTTAAAATGGTTACTTTAACTGAAGCTATGTGAGGTTTTCAAGAGACTAGCACAGGACTGTAAGACCTGCATCTTTCCCTGCTATTTCTGTGGATCAGATGTTTTATGGGAGGCTGCTACTAACTGGAGTGTCATTTTCAAAGTTGATTGAAGACTCTGGAAATACTCCTGTTTCCCTCAATGGGCTTTGGATCAAGCCCCAGTTATCTGGTTGGTCCCCTGCTTTGGTAATATACGTGTAAGTATTAGATGGAAAAAGTGAGCTTTATGCGAGGTAATAGCATATTTAGAATAGCCAACAAAGGAATACATATAGAAAGTACTGTTTGAGCACAGCTAAATTCTAGTAATGAAGAAAATATTGCTAAACTATTGTAAAATTCCTGGTAATGAAGGTAAGTAGAGGTTCCATTAATAAACCAATGTTTTAAAGTCTCTTCTTCTCAGAGAAAGCAATATCATAAACCAGTAAAACTCTTCAGAGAAATGTGGGAATTCTGCAGAAAAGTAGTATTAGAAAATTAAGGGAATCTAGGGAAATAAACCTGTGTTTTGTTTTGGCCCGGTGGTTTGTTTTTGCTTGGTCTTTTTTTTTTTTACTCTTTACTTAGCCAAAAGGACTATTGGAATTATATGTTTCTTGAAACGTTCAGCAATGATCTTATTGTCCTAATGGCTTACAAAGAGTTTCACTGCTAGGGGAAAATGATCAATAGGATGTGATATTAAAAAAGGGAAATTTCCCCTTACTTACTGTGGGCAGCACTGTGAACTCTCTACTGAATTTATGAGCTGCAGGAAATTAAACAGTGACAACATCACCAGAAAAGATAAGCATATATTGCTTAGGGTTAATGACTTGCTAGATTTTTCTAAATCAAGCTATGTATATATTAGCACCTCCGATTTTTTATCAAATGACTGCTGGCAAGTAACCGTGGATAATGAGAACAAACTAAAATTGCTTTTACAAGTTACAAAGAATCATGCTTTTACATTATGGACTATGGATCTACAAATGTCCAGCTATACTGTCAGGATTTGTTCACATACAGGTCCCATGTTATGTAAATAACATAACTGAAACTTCACCTGCCATTGAGGATCTTTACAGTATTAAAAAAAAAATACCAAAAGCATCATTTACCCTTTAAATAAAAGTTAATCTAAAAAAGAAGGACTTTTCTGTAACTATGACCTTAATTTCTCTATCTACTCATCTGCAATTAGGCAAGTCTGAGGAGAAAAGGAGTCCAGGAGACCGGGCTGTATTTTGAAGGGTGAAGGAACAAGTTAACAAGTTAAGGAGCAATGGAAGACTAGGAAGTACAACAAGAGACCAGCCTAACTAGAGAGAAGTCTATTCAATTAATTGAAACTCTGGCTAGATGCACACATTTGGGGAGGTTAAATCATGTTAAAAATGGCCACCCAAACTAATTTAGTTCACGCAGGTGCAGACCTTACACTTGTTAGGTGTCTGTAAGTACTAACTGTATAGAAGATCTGGACAGTTGGATTGGTCTAAAAAATGCCTGACACAATCTAAATTAACCCTACCTCCAAGGATTAGATTTTTAGACCAGTCTAACTATCCTAAACTGATTTTTAGACCAATCTAACTGTCCTGAACTTCTGTACAGTTTCAGTGCAGCCCTAGCATTGGGAAAGCCCAGTTGCTAGCCCCAGGGCTTCACTTTTTCTACCCCCTTCCTGGCACTGGGCTATTTTTAGCACCTGTCCCCTCCCCACACTGAAGACCAGACACCCCCCCCCACCACGAGCCTGCCAAACACCCCATCCTGTAAGCTGCTTCTGATGCCAGTTTTCCCAGTATTTGTCAGTCCTGAGAAGGGAGAGGGGTGGGCAGGATGTCGGGGGGGTGGTTCATGGGGAGGTGTTCACCTGGGAGCGGGGCGGGGGGTACAGTCAGGAGGTTTAAAAGAGCCATGGTACTGGGAGGTCGGGGAGAGAGCCCCACTGTGGATTCTGCAAACCCCCTGATCCTACCAAGTCCTCCTGGACCCTGTGAACCCCCCGTGGACTCCTTCTGCCTCTCCCATTCCCTCTGCAGAACTGCTTGCCCCCCAACCCCCACAATTCCATCCTGTGGATCCTGCCTACCCCCACCCCAATGCCCCACGGACCCTGTGGACCCTGTTTGCCCCCTGACCCTCCCCGATAGCCTGCTTGTCCCCCAGTGTCCCCCTGCTAGCCCCCCAACCCAACTTACCACAGATGAGGTAGCCATTTTTAGCTCAGTCTAACCTCCCCTAACCTCTCCATATGTCTGTATGCACCTTCAGAAAGGAATACTACAAAAAGTAGAAACTTGGTCACAGTACTAAGGAAAAGTAAAAGAATATTGCATTGGCATGCAGAGAAAAAATCAGGAACATCTAGGCATGATTTGAGATGCAACTGCCAAGGGACATAGGCAATAAAAAGGAATTCAACAAGTGTGTCAAGAGTAGGAGGAAGACCAAAGAAACCTTACGGAATGCAGAAGGCAATCTAGTTACAAATAATTCAGAGAAAACTGAAGTATTTAATGCATTTTTTACTTCAGTCTTCATGAGTCAATTCAGCTGCAAAATGATGAGCACAGATGGCTTCAGATGTGGAGGAGGATACAAACAGGCTAAGAGTAGCGGGAGAATAAGTTTAGGATTACTTAGAGAACCTAAATGCCTCCAAGTTGGCTGGACCAGATGGAATAAACCCTGTGGGCACCTATACATGTGATGGACCTCTGCTCTGACACATGCTAATTAGCACACGTTGGAACAGATCGAGCCTGCTGTGAGTCTGCTGGAGCGTGTTAATTAGCATGCTCCAGCAGCCTCTGTGTCATGTTTTTTAAGCATCCCTACATTTCAAAATGGTGGTGGGGGTGCTTTAACTAAAGCTTGTCAAACGAACTTTAGTTAAAGCCCCTCTGCCACCATTTTGAAGTGGGGGATGCTGAATACACGTGACACTTTGGGCGCTTTAATTAGAGCAGCTCTCAGAGCTGCTTTGTTTAAAGCACCCTCAAACTCTTACCTCAAAGCACATGTATAAATGTCCTATGGTACTGAAGGAATTGGCTGAGGTAATTTCAAAGCCATTGGCTACCTTTGCAAATGTATGGAGGTTGAGTGAGATCCAGACGACAGGCAAACAGCAAATATGCTGCCAGACTTTAAGAAAAGAAAGAAGGTTTGTAATTGAGGTCACAGCATGACCTCAATACCCGGAAAGTTCATGGAGCAGGTCCTCAAGGAATCTACTATGAAGCAACTAGGGGAGTTTGAGATGATCAGGAAGAGCCAACATGGGTTCACTAAGGGCAAGTTATGCCTGAACAACGTGATGTCTTTTTACCGTAAGGTAATAGGCTCTGTGGATTGGGGGAACACAGTGAATGTGATATCAGTAAGAACATTGTAATTCAAGATTTAAGTCAGTCAGGCAAATATACTTTGCCCAAAAGAGGAGTTCTGTTGTAATTTATGTGCATCAATTATTTCATAATGAACATTAAATTATGAAATCATAAATCTGAACCTTCAGTATAACCAACTGGCACATTTTACAGTTAAAAAAAAACTGAGAGAAAAATAATTTTATCTGGAACTTCATTAGGAACACATTTAATTACACAAGCAGCTTCTATCACTAATATACAAACATTAAATTAAAGGAAGAAGAACAAATGATGTGCAAAATATGTAATGCATTAGGATTCTAAAAATTGAAAGGTGATAGTATCAATGAAAGGAGATGCTTTGTCACCCAGTGCATAATTCGACAGAGGAATTAATTGCCATGGGATGTAATGGAAGCTGAGGACTTAGTATGATTAAAAAAAGGCTTGCACATTTATATACAGAAGACTATATGTACAGAAAGTCAAAAAGCTTGAGGCAGAATCGATTCAGTCTTCACAGGTTAGTCTAAACTGTGTAGATTGAACCAATAAGCGAGTGAACAGGCATGCACTTCTGATTCAGGATATGCAGCTACATGTCTGCAGTGGCCCAGGCCAGAAGATGGGGGAGAGGTTGGCGCTAGAGCACACCACCCTGCTTGGCTTGAGCAGACAGCTTGGGCCAAGGCTAGCCCACCCACCCTGCAAGGAGGGGTTTGCTGTGGAGATGCAAAGCATCCCGAGATGCTGGGGCATTGTGAGTTAACTTGAATCTGAAGGGGTTCTGGGACAGAAACTTCAGTAAATCAATTTAACCTAACTCTTTTAAGTCTGATACTACATCCCTCTAGGTTTATCTTAAACCAGTTTCAGCCATTTTGAAAGCAGTTTATGTGCACTGAATGTCTGTTGTGTTACAGATTTGAACCAGTTTCCAATCACTTATATTCCTGCAGAGGTCACTGTAGTATTATCCTGGCTCCAGCTCTGTTCCACCTCTGCACAGAGGACTGCTCTCTCCCCCCCACACTGAGATCCTGCAGGTAGGGGGAGCAAAAGATGAGTCTCACTGCACATAGAAGGAACAACTGGGACTTGGCAGGGGATGGGTAGTCTGCAGTGCCAGCAGGGTTGCAAGGAGTGGCCCACAGTGGGCATGTCTGTGTGAGACATTTACTGCAGAGTTGCCTAATTAGCTCCACAGTAAAATGTCACCATCTACATGTGCAGTGGTATTAGGATGGAGTAAACTAATTAACTCTGTTGTGCGACAGTACTGCCAAACAAGTACTATCCTACGGCAGAGTTATTTAGTCTGCCGCAATGTATATGTAGATTGATGGGGCTTGCTGGGGCACAAGGGTACTTCATTGCAAGGTCTGGCTGCTGGCTAAGATCTCAGGGCATGCCAAGGCACTATGGCACCTTAGTTTAGAAACACTATTGTAGGAGAATCAATGTGAAATCTTATTCTAGGTAAAATCCCCAATAGACAGTGGGGATAAGATGGGGGAAAAGATTATTCCCTCATGCAGGACCAGGACCCAAAGACCATCTTAGCAAATGTTGTGGTGTGTGACATAACCAGTAAGTCTTCTCTAAGCTTTCATGTTTGGTGAGGATGCCCCCAAATCATACCCCTTGCAAGTAGGGATTTCCTTTATTTTCAGCAACGAGAGTGATAGCTCTCCCTGGGATCCTGTAGCCTTTCTGTAAGGATATCTGTTTAGAAGGGTTATATTATTGAAAAGAACTGATTTCACCCATTCCTGATGACTGCACCTTGTATTACAAGCTGTCTGCTTACAGCATATTGCTATTGAAGCTTGAGTGACCAGGATATAGGACACAATAATCATGCAAGAAAATTGTCATGCTGGAATCCACAATAAAAATAGAATCTTGAATTTTTTGTACAATATTAGAAAAATAGAATTTGACCAGAATTTAACAGTTCAGAGTCACGCTCTTAAGGACTAAAAACAAACAAGAATTTCCACCATAGGTTGTGTGGTCACCCACTGGAAAAAATAGAGAAGGAGAAAGACCTGGCTAGATTTGTCAATCACTAAAAGCCATCAATGTGATGTGGCTATGAAAAAGATAAGTGTGATTTTAGAACATACCAGGCACCAGATTTACAGTAGGGAGGGGAAGGTATTAATGACATTGTATAAGGTAATGGAACTATCTTATCTGGAACACTGTGTTCAAGAAATATGAATTCAGATTGGTATAGGTGCAAGGAAGGGCTAGTAGGATTAAAAAAGCATAAATAGGATTACAGGGGAAATAGGAATTTACTTTTTGAAAGGACATTGAGTGTGGCTTGTTTAATTTAGTAAAACAATGGCTGAAGCTAAGTACAGACAGTCAAAAAGCCTGAGGCTGAATTGATTCAGTCTTTGTAGGTTAGTTTAAAATGCAGAGATTAAACTGTGAAACAACTGCACAGACATTCACTTTTGATTCAGAAAATGCAACCACATACCTTCAGTGACCAGGCCAGAAGCCCAGGGGGCACCAGTGCCTCTCTGGCATGTAGCCAGCATGGGCTGTGTTTTCACTTCCTCTTCCTGCTGCTTCTGAGGTCTCTGGAATTTGCAGTTCAGAATCACAAGAGCAGGACTCTGCAGGGTTGTTCATCCCTTCCTTCTCCTACTTCCAGATGAATCTGGGATTTGTAGTCCACAGTCCCAGCCAATGGTAAGTTTTTAGCAAGACAGGGCAGCTCTGTACTTCAGGAAAGGGAAATTTAACCCCCCCTTCCTGGCCCCAGACCCTAGCTGCGGTTTGCCAGGGAGAGGCAGCCTCTGCTTCTCCCCACCCCATAACTCTTCTGTGCTGGAGCAGGCAGCCCAGCCCAGCCCAGCCCAGCCCAGCCCAGCCCAGGTTTGGAAAGCATACTGGGATACTGAGGGACTGTAATTAACTTGAACCAGGAAGCAGTTTGGGGCAGAAGTTTCATATACCAGTTTGACCCAAATCAGTTCAGTCTGATACTACATTCAACCAGGTTTATCTTAAACCAGTTTCAGCCATTTTGAAACTGGTTTATGTGCACTGAACTTCTGTTCTGTTCCAGGTTTAAACCAGTTTCTGATTACTTAAACTGATTTATGTGTAACTTCTGTCCCTAGCTCGTGAGAGGATAGAATTGTTCCCTATAAATTCATCAGGATGTTAAACACCACTGAGGAGGAACAACATATTGACCCTAAAGGAAAGTACTGGACAAGAATAGATGTGTATAAATTGGCCATGAAATATAATTGGTCTGGATTGGAAGTTCTCTGTCAGGACTGAGATTCTGGACTTGTGTTTTAATAGGAATAGTGAGGACAAAAGGCCCATCCAGTTGAATGGTGAAAGCTGTTACATTTTAAAATGTATTATTACTTGCAATGGCAGAGAGGTGGAGTCAGTAGATGTTTCTTTCAATCCTATGTCTATTTTTTTTCTAAATTTAGAATGGGTTCAACCTTAGGCTTTAAGGTATATCTTCAGTAATCCTAACTCAGGCTGGTTTGTTCTAGGTAATTCTTTTTTACAATTTATGAATGTGTTGCACGATAAATAAGGTATACAATTTTAGGCCAATATTTAAAAAGACTAGCTGTTGAACTATAGGCTGTTAATTCTGTACGTAGGTACCTACCTCTAATTTCAGCACATCTCAATGGTATATTTTAAAAAACCAAACAAAACTATAAGCATCTTTAAGATGTGGAAACATTCACAGATAGAGCCAAAATTGACTATATGGATTTTCCAAAGGAAAATCACAATATATGAGAAATATCAATATAGCATTGTTGCCAATTTGATTACTTTTTTCTTTAGTTTTATTTGTTTAAACTACTGGAATTTCATGGGGTTCAGCCCCTACCCAAATTGACCTTGGAAAAAGATGTTATATGGAGGACCCTGAAATATCTAAAAGCAACAGTAACATTTTAAGAATTCCAGAAAATTCTTTATTAGATAGCAGATAGTGCTAAGTTAAAATTTCTGTGTGGTTATAGCAAAATCAGAAAATGACAGATTATAAAAACAATACATGGCCTTATTGAAGCATGGTTCATTAGGCAGCTCACTGATGAGACCAGACTCCAACAGAGCATAAGGATGCACATCAGACTGAAGACCATGATTTCGAAACAAGTTATATTATACGATTGAGTTTTAATTACTTATGTTACTTGGCCTATTGTGTTAAGCCTGCTAAAGTATATTGTTACCTTACCAGCTGTCTAATTGTAATAAAAAAAAGCTTTACAGTTAGTCTGTTTTGCAATTATCCCTTAAACCAAAATGTGTTATATACAAGGCACCATATTAGATCTGTATTTCTGTTCAAAGGACTCTGTGTATCATTTGCATACTTTCAGCTTTGGAACTTTCTGCATTGTTTTCCACACTCCATTTTGCTTCACATTGTTCAGCTACCAATAATCTTGCCTTTACCACCTTTTCACATTTCTGGCATTTGCCTGGCCTTAGCTCTCTAGGTCCCCACCAAAATGTCAACAGTTTTTGAACCATTAAACTTAGAGAGGATGGAAATCAGTATGGCAGTATCTTGATAAGTGGCTGACTGGCCAGTCTTCTTGCACTCTGCTCTTGAGCTGTTTCCAGTCTTTTGGACAAATCCCTTCACTGGATTGTTTCAACACAGAAAGTAATATTACTTTCATGTTCAGTAAAACCTTATCAAATTGTACTTCTCGCAGATGTTGTTAGGATTCAATAGGGTGTGACTGAACACAAAGGTCTAATATAAGGGCCAGGTTTTCATTATTTAGAACTTACTCTCTCTTCAAAATCTATATTTCTCGCCCTGTATGATACTAGACCAAAATATCCTTATAGAGATTTACTGATCTGTCTTTTCTATCATGTAATGAGGCCAGGCCAGAATCCTGCACCTAGCCAGTCCCAGACAAGAGATCAGGGCAAATCATCCCCTGCAACAAGCCAAGAGCTGTGTCCTGGTCCTACCTGGGCTGCATGAGGCAATCAGGGCAGCCAGTACCTTGAAGACAGAAGCAGGGAGTCTTACCCCATCTAGCCCTTAAAAGCCAGGCCTACCCCGCACTGTTCTTGTCTGGGCAAAGGTGAAAGTTCTTGCTTCTCATCATCAGCATGCTTCGTTGTTGGTCTGGTTTTGATTCCTGGCTCTGACTCCAGCTTCTGACTCTGGTAAGACCCTTGGCATTCCTTGATTCTGATTCCCTGCTCGTGATTCTGTTCTGACCTTCAGCTCTGGCTTTTGACTTCTGATCCTGGTTAACCCTTGGATTACCTTATCTCTGGTTTGGATTCTAACCTCATCTCATCCTGACTTTGGCTATGGCTTCTGAATCCAGTCCCAGCAGCAGATGCTTCTGGACTCCAGCTCCCCAGGGAGCCAACCTGGACTACACTTGCACTTTGGGTAACTAACCTAGGCCAGACTGCCTCCACCCTGGTGCATAATATATCGGATGAAATGCTTTTAAATGTAGAGATCCCCTTTTGCAATTTATTTTTGTAGACAGTTTCCAACCAAAATGACATACACCTCTTCAGTAGCTATTCTTATTCCTCAGGAGATCCCTGCAAGCTTGTCTGAGAGTCTCAAAGATCTTCCCACCTCCCTTTTTTCATTTTCCCACCTCATTGCTGAAGACTTTAGGTTATAAGGGCTATCTTCTGCATAAGGAGGATTGGCTGTGATTTTCTGTAGTGGAAAACAGTTAAAGAGTTGTACTGTCTTCGGCCTTGCCCCCACCAGGGCTTTTATAGAGGATGTGGCCTATGCTGTATTTTGAACCCTCTGAAAATGCTCTCATAGGCTGCATCCAGATGAGCACAGGCATGTGATATATGGCACCACAGATCCATCTATGGTGCCACACACCACACATGCAGGAGTTCCCCATGCTGCTACATTGCAGTGTGTGTGTGTGGGGGGGACCCTGGGAGATCCTGGGGTCAAATGAAAACTTGCCAAAAAAAGAGGGGTGGCGTACGTGACGGCAGTTTGGGCTGCCCAAAACCTGAGCCTGGCCAGCCAGAGCTGCATTCTGGCTGCCGGCCAAGCTCCCACCTGCAAGAACACCATGGCTGCAGCTCCCTGAGGCCCCCAGGACCCCAGGCAAGGCTGCTGGGGCTAGCACAGTTACTGACCCTAGCCTCCCCTACCCACCTGGGGTAACCTGCCACATGTCAGAGGGCACATGGCACGGGTGTTCCCTGGGGACAAGCAGCAGCACATTATATGCCATTGCTACTTGTCCCCAGGGAAACAAACATTCACGCTCGTGTGAGCATAGTGTGTTATATTGCTTCTCATGCATTACTGTAGCACTGTCAACACTGAGCTTTGTCCCTCCTTTTGTACTACTGGTAAAGAAGAGGAAGAAGATTACACATGGTGTTCCTACCACCAAGCGGTATAACCTCCTGGCACAAAGTGTTACTTTACTTAAGGAGATACATTTTGCTAATATAATGGACCAAGGCTCAAAATAAATCTTATAGCAAATGCGATGATATAAAACTTAGCAAATAATTTTTCTCCAAACTTTTTATGTACCCCCTTCCCCAACGTACCTGTTTATGGAATGAGCATTACTTCTCTTCAGAGGAACCTACAGTGCAGTACATCAGCTACCCTAATCTGTACAATGGCTATGCAACTTCTGTTCTGGACAGGGGCCTGGCTTTACCAACAAATCCCCAACAATGGACATATTTTACTAATTTTGGAGGAAAAATGGAAGAAGTTGGAAAAAGTCTTGTTAGTTGAGAGGAGCACACTTCAGTATAGTATGGAGACAGCCATGCTGGATTTAAACAAAACCAAGTAGCAGGGTAAGATGGCCCACTCAGAGCTCTGTTCTTCGGCAATTTAATTGTTTATACTACAGTACAGTAGGCAGTGTAGATATAACCTAAGTCAGCATTTCCCAAACTTTTGGACTTCTTAAAGGAATATAATATCTATCATGCATCTTTTCAATACTCCTCCATATTTTTAGAAGCCTTCTCAGAATAATCAGAGATAATTCCCCTCTATGCAGCATTGGTGAGGCCGTAGCTGGAGTACTGAATCCAATTTTGGGTGCTGCACTTCAAGAGGGATGGGGATAACCTGGAAAGGGTTCAGAGGAGGGCTACTCATATGGTTAAGGGCCTGCAGGTAAGATCCTGTGAAGACAGACTGAGGGACCTGAATCTCTTCAGCCTCTGCAAGAGAAGGCTGAGAGGTGATCTTGTGGCTGTCTACAAGCTCATCAGGGGTGTCAGCAGGGATTAGGGGATACTCTCTTTACCAGGGTGCCCCTCAGAGTTACTAGAAACAACGGCCATAAACTGAAGGAGAGCAGATTTAGACTGGACATCAGGAAAATATTCTTTACAGTGAGGGTTGCCAAAATATGGAATGGGGTTCCAAGAGAGGTGGTGCTTTCCCCTACCTTGGAGGCATTTAAAAGGAGATTAGATAAACACTGGGCTGTGGTTACTTAACCCCAGCACTCTTTCCTGCCCAAAGCAGGGGGTTGGACTTGATCTAATCGGTCCCTTTTGACCCTAGAAATCTATGACATCTATAATCAGTCAATATGAATAGACTGAGCAGATCTTCATAATAAAATATTCCCTTTCTTATCTTTTATGCTGTGATCAGCACTGACATAACTAATAGTATCATAAGTTAAAATAACATCTGAGTTAGCACCTGCTGAAAGGAATAAGGTACTTTACACCTCCCAGCTGTTGTTCAAGGCTCTCTGCAAACTCAGCAAAAATCACTATATTGATCTCATTTGGGCTCCATTTTCAATGCGTTAGTGTCTTCTTCACAACCTTGACACACAGGAATTTTTACAAAAATGAAACCTGAGACTTGAGGAAATCATGGAGAGTTCTGTCTATGCTTAGTCTAGTCCTTCATGCTCACGCACTGGAGGACATGCCACACATTTTTGAAAATGCTGGACTAAGGATGCACAGTAGAGAGAGAAAATTGCATGGTGATCACACAAAAAGTGTGTATAGATAAAAGAAAAAGACAACTAAGAGATTTCCAAAACTAGTATAGAACTTGGATGAAATATTATACTGAATTTAGGAAGCATCCAAATTCTGCTTCTTGAGAAGGGATCTGAAAAATTCTGAGAGGACAGCAATCCAGTTCTGAAGTGAGAGGATGCAGCTATTACAATTTGTGTCAAAACAAATGGTTTCACCTACTGAATCATTAAGCCATCATGTAGAAACAGAAATTGAGAATAATTAAATGGAGTCTGCTCTGAATCCTGAAGAGATGCACAAACGTTACGTCTCTTTCTCTAGAATATGAGGGCCAGATGTTCACTTCTGCTTGTTTATTGCAATGGGAAGCTAAAGAGAAGGAAGGAAGGCAAAGGTAGTTTCCTTGCAGAATCTCCATCACTGCTTATAACTTAATTTATGTAAGGTTAAGATTGTAACATGAGACCTTCAAATAGCTAAAATTTTCCTGAAAAGTTAAAGACCCTTCCCTCATTCAGTGAGCAAGTTAGGTGATACACAGAAACAGATACAGATATATGCAGTGGATGGACAGAAAACTTGTGGATCTATGCCCTATTTGATTCCCAATTCTACTTATGACTGTGTAAATCGACATGGTTCATATTTACACTTGTGTAATGAAGAACACACTGGGCCTTCAGTAGCCAAAAATGAACCAAACATAATGAATAGAGTAGATTGATAACTGGAATTGTTTGGACCACATCTCCCATAATGCATTGCATGCATACAGGACTCCCATGATGCACCATGGTCACTCAGCAAAATGCGAGACCACAGTATGTCATAGAAGATATAAGTCATATAGAAATAAAGCACATAGAAGAAAATAGATGCGCTGAACAATGTTCGGTTCCCATCAGATACCATAGCAGTTCAGGTGCTGACCCATACCACAATGTTTCATTTTGGTCTGGCACATAAAAATGTTCTGATTCTGTGTTCTTTGGCTGAACCAAACAAAAAAAGATCATTTATATTTTACAACCCTCCACCCCCAAAAACAAAAAAACCGTGAAAGTCTTACAAAAAACTACAAATTTGCAGAAATGGAACTATCTAAATGAATGTTAGAGGGCCACTATGGGAATAATGGAGATAGTGGGCACATCTACATGAGATGTTAAATGCATCATGCAAAAAGCCATGCTATTGCACTAATGGGAAAAAAAATCCACATCATATTTATAGGCTTGGCAGTGCTACACTCACTAGCACCATGACCGAAAGGGACTTGGAGGTCACGATTGACCACAAGATGAACATGAGCCACCAATGCGATTCTGCAGCTGGCAAAGCAAACAAAACCCTGGCTTGTATCTATTGATGCATCTGAAGCAAGACCCAGGAAGTCATCTTCCTGCTGTACTCAACCTTGGTGGGGCTGCAGCTGGAGTACTACATCCAGTTCTGGGCTCTGCACTTTAGGAAGGATGTGGAAAAGCTTGAGAGAGTCCATAGGAGAGCCACACATGTGATCAGAGGGCAAGAGAACAAGTCTTATGAGGAAAGGCTGAAAGACATGGGACTGTTCAGCCTGGAAAAGCAAAGGCTCAGGGGGGACTTGTTGGCAGCCTTTAAGTATATTAGGGGTGTGCACCAAGAACTGGGAGAATGTCTGTTCACTAGGGCACCCAAGGGAAGACAAGGTCTAATGGTCACAACCTCCAGGAAGACCGTTTTAGGCTGGACCTAAGAAAAAACTTTTTACCATCTGGTCCCCAGAGCCTAGAATAGACTCCCTCCAGAAGTGGTGCAAGCACCTACTCTGGATGCTTATCTTGCTGGGATCATTTGACCCCAGCAGACTTCCTGCCTCTTGGGCAGGGCACTGGACCCAATCATCTTGTGAGGTCCCTTTCAGCCCTAATGTCTTTGAATCTATGAATGCGCAGTAGAATTAGTCTATTGTGCAGTAGCATCACTAAAAAGGTGTGCACCAGCACTACTGTGCAGTACTACTGGGTACTGCGCATTCAGTTAGTACCTGTTATTACAGGTACTAAATTTAATGCATTAATGCTCCATAGGTACTATGCATGTGTAGACATGCCCAGTAATTAGCTGTGCTGTAGAGTCTACGTCAGGGAGGTATGGTGATTAGCACTCCCCACTTCCTCACTGCCTTCTTTATGGTATCATATATATCTGGAAAGTTGTAGTGATCCATGTGATAAATTGAAGCCCTATGCAATAAAGTGCCTTGATCATGTACCTTTAACTACTGCAACTGCTGTCTCTTCTCTGGTTCATCTCCCTCAGGAATACTAGTAATATTCCAAATTCTCAGATAGTTTCAAGCAATTACAATTTTAATTAAAAACAAAACAAAACAAAACAAAAATTCCTAGTATTTAACTGTTTTCTTCTTTACTGATGACCACAATATTTTTATGCAATAGCTTCAGACTTATATCACTTTAAGAAGTGATTTTCTGTTATCAATCAAGAAACATTATATATACATTTCACAACTGCACAGTTTGGTAGCAACTACACAGAAACAACACATCCCAGATTAGCCCCATGTCTTTTGATTCTGCCTATGCATTCCGCCTCATTTATTTTAAACTGCCAGTACCTTTACAGAAGGACCATATTAGGGGCTTTGCTGCTAAGATGGGATACTCATTATATTAAATACCTTGGGCCATATCGTACCATCAGGTTTTAAGCAGACTTTTCTATTGATCTCACTAGGGAGCCTGTATTAAAAGTGATGGCACGATCTGGCTCTTTACTATTAAGGTTTGTTCAGATAACAACAATCTCTATCACGGAACCACTGGACTGATTCCACATTTAAGGAAACAGCACATTTTCTATTTTAAGCCTGACCTTGAACTTCCTCTCCATCTCAAAATAAAATGTTGATTTTTAAACAACTCCTCATTTCCACTACATTTTTTTATGTAGGTGGCTTCTCAGAAAAAAAAGGCGAGTTTAGTTGGACAGGATGTCACTTCACAAAAACTTGAAAAATGAAGTCTTCCCTTCAGATGAAGACTTATAACCTTTTCCTTTAATCTTTTATCTTGAAAACAAGTTGGACCAGAAGCCATAGATTTGTGTTTGCTTGCTCTCATAGAGTGAATCTGACTGAGAATAGGAACATAGTACATATTCATATGGGCATAAGCAGCCTGATGTGAAAAACTGATAATCAACACGAGGTACCACACAAATATAACCTATTCATATCCAGGGTAGAATTATCCTGGTTAAAAAACAAGGATAAAACTACCCTGGTGCAAGAGTGTGCACCATGCGTCTGCACCTTATCTCAGAGTTGCTCAAGGCAAACAAGTTGTCATTTGCTCCCTTGTCACCTAGCAGCAAGGACCTTTATTAGCTGCTTATTGCATTCAACTGCACTAGCAGAGCTGCTCACCTGTCTGGTCTAGATGCAAGCAAAATTTACATGAGTGTTCAAAACTGATGTAAAATACACCAGTGTAAATATTTCATGTGTACATGGTACAAACTGGTTTCTCTGCTCAAGCAACTGCATAGACAATGTAATCCCCACCTCCCCCACAAAAAACAACAACAACCCAATATGAAGGAACACAGAGGAATGGTTTGCAAAATATGATTACTGAACACAGCTTAGAAGTCCTCATAGCTTTCATAGATTCACAGATTGTAAGGCCAGAAGGAACCTCAGAAGATCATCAGGTCCAGCCCCCTGCACCAAGCAGGAAAGATAACTGGGGGTCAGGTGACCCCAGCAAGGTGACTGTCTAGTCTCCTCTTGAAGATTTCCAGGATAGGTGATTTCACCACCTCTGGAGGGAGCTTATTCCACAGTCTGGACACCTTGACTGTGAAGAAGTTTTTCCTAATGCTGAGCCTGAATTGGTCTTCCAGGAGTTTGTGGCCATTACTTCTGGTTTCCCCCTCAGGTGCCCGGGTGAACAGTTGGTCACTGAGCCCTTGATGTACTCCTCTTGTGTAGCAGTAAGCTGCTACCAGGTCCCCTCTCAACCTTCTTTTCTTCAGGCTAAAGAGTCCCAGATCCCTCAGACTTTCCTCATATGGCTTGATATGTAAGACTCTGATCATACTAGTGGCTTTTCTTTGGACTCTCTCAAGCTTGTCCATGTCCTTGTTAAAGTGCAGTGCCCAGAACTGGGCTCAGTACTCCAGGTGCAGTCTCACCAGTGCTGAGTAGAGTGAAAGAATCACCTCCTTGGTTTTGCTGGAGGTGCATCGATTGATGCATGCCAGAGTATTATTTGCCCTGCTGACTACAGCAGCACACTGCTTGCTCATATCCATACTGTGGTCTATTATTACCCCCAGGTCATTCATTCGTGATGCTAGTCAGTTTGGTGCCACCAAGCCTGTAGGTGTGTTGGGGGTTGCTTGTCCCAAGGTGAAGCACTTTACATTTCTCAACATTGAGTTTCATCAGATTCCAATCCACCCAACTTGCTAGCCTGTCTAGGTCCACCTGTATCTGTAGCCTATCTTCCAGTGTGACCATGTGTCCGCATAACTTGGTGTCATTCATGAATTTGGCCAGTGAGCTCTTCACCCCCACATCCAAATCATTAATAAAGATGTTGAAAAGTACTGGACCAAGCACTGACCCCTGTGAGAAATGTCACTGCCCACTTCTCACCAGGATGACACAGATCCGCTCACTATGACTCTCTGGGTCCTATGCTGCAGCCAGTTTGTCACCCACTTGACTGTCTTGCAGTCAAGCTCACAATCCTCCTATTTTCTCACAAGGACATTGTGGGATACTAGATCAAAGGCCTTTTGGAAGTCTAGATATACAATGTTAACCTGCTCTCTCGTGTCCAGGTGGCGAGTTACTTCGTCATAGAAGGAGATGATGTTGGTAAGGCAAGACGTGCCTGTGACAAAGCCATGCTGGCTGTCATTCAGAAGCTTACCTTCTGCAAGCTTATCACAGACAGACTCCTTGATGAACTTTTGTAGGATTTTCCCTAGGATGGAAGTTAGGCTGATTGGCCTATAGTTACCTGGGTCCTCCCTCCTGCCCTTCTTGTGGATGTGCACAACACTGGCCCTCTTCCAGTCCTCAGGGACTTCTCCAGAGCACCAAAAATTGTGGAAGAGTTTCACCAAGGGTTCCGCAATGACTTTGGCCAGCTCCTTCAGCACTCAGATGAAGATCGTTTGGTCCTGCTGACTTGTATATGTCTAATTTTATTAATTGGTCATACACCAATTCTAGAGCAATAGTAGGAAGGGGATTATTTCCACCACGCTCATGCTCTACTCTACCTGGCGTTGTTTTCCCCTTGGTCTGGTGAAAGCCCAAGGCGAAGTAGTCATTCAGGAGTTCAGCTTTCTCCTGAGTCCCAATGACCAACTCTCCTGGGTTGTTGAGCAATGCTCCCACACTCCCATTTGTTTTCCTCCTGTTCCCTGTATACCTAAAGGAGGACTTCTTGTTGTCCTTGATTCCCCTTGCTAATCTAAGTTTAGTTGCTGCTTTCGTCATTCTTATTTGTTCCTTGCTGCCACAATGGTGAAGCACGTTAACTTTTAAATATTTACACTTTCTGCCATTTTAATGCATACCAGGACAAAAGTAGATTTTGAATGTTTCATGACTAAGAGTGACACTTTTAAAATGTCTTTGCTGACATGTTAATTAAATTCTAAAACATCTAGTTTTGACAAAAAAAGTAGTCAATCATCTTTGACCTAAATGAGGATGCACAAATTACCTACCACCCAGGTAAATGATCTTCTAAACATGTCTAAACATGTCCTATCTACAATAGGGCAAAAGCCTATTTAAAATCATAGTAATTAAAACTACTGCTTGTTGACCTTTCTGCAAGTTTTAAGTTTTATAATATTCTATAACATCTTGATGACACTGAAAAATTCATTTTTGAACCATTTCTTTCATTGTATTTAACAATTATGCATACATATTGTGTTTATTTTTATTTTTCGCCCAGCCCCAGTTAAAAGGTCTTAACTAATCTATTTAAAATATGGCCAATTTTCCTAGTCAGGACAGGGCGAAGAAATGGATGACAGTATACAAACAGACTGTACTAGGCTGCTGGAGAACAAGTCTTTTCTCCACGCAGAGCTGTACTTACTGATTCCAAATATTCACTTATCAGCATAACTTAACAGATATTCCCCAGCAAACAGGGACTACTAGAGCAGAGAACTACTGCTCTCAGAAGGTCAGAATTTGTGCTTTCTAAATGAATATGTAATTGGTACCTGCCAATCAACCACCCGGTTTTGTGATATGGTATATGAACCAGTATGGCAGCAAACAAATCTTGATTCTAAAATATAATTTGTTGTCTGATAGTGAGTTACATCACCAGTTTATGTTACAGACATGCCAAAGTATTAAACTAATTCTTGGTAGCTGTGGATGGAGATATTTCCTACATTTAAAAGTATGGCTTTTTTATTGTTTTAAAGACAGAAAACTAATCTCTTTAAGAATGTTGTCACTGGTTCTGCTCTCAGTCACACCAGTACATATGTGGAATAACTGCTGAAGCCAATGTAATTACCCTAGTTTGAAATGTATGGAATATGCAGATTTTTTTCTGTTCCATAATAAAATAAAGCCATATCTTCCTGTTCACTGCTCGGTAAACTATGGAAAGTCCTCAACACAATTTATTTGTTTTTAGAACATTTAGGCTGTCTTTATCATGGCAAATAGTAGTCTTTTGTGTATACTTCACTGTGTATACTTATGTATACTTCTTTCTACCTGTCTACACATGCACTGGATTCTCCCTTCCCAGCTGAGTACTGTATTTATTTGCATACTACACACCTGCACCAGAACTTGTTTTGGAAAGGCAGAATGAAGAATAAAAGATGTTTCCTTTTAACAAATATGTTTAGAATGAGTTTGCTCATTTAAGATGCACATCCCAATTTTTAATTCCAAATTTTCAGGAAAAAGCTAAGTGTGGTATGCCAATGTATAAGGTATGCTAGCCCAAATGGTGCTCCACTCTTCTATTGCTAAACTGTCTGCTGTCCATTTAGCTTGCTTAAAACAGTGGTTCCCAAACATTTTTATACTGCAGCCTGGCGGGAGTGGGACAGGGTGCATGAAGCCAGCTGTCTCCCTCCGGGGGCTGCCCCACTGCACAGCTTTAACCCCGGAAGCCGCTTAACCGGGCAGACAGACGGGGGTCCGAGCAGGGCACTCATGCCATGACCCAGCAGCCAACCCACCACGGCCCAGTACCAGGCCGTGGTCCCATGGTTGGGAACCTCTGGCTTAAAGCTTAGGTATTACTATATTACCTGACAGACTGCAAAGTAGGTATCTCCTTAGTTAATACCACTCAATAAGGGCTTCCATCCTTGTTAATAGGATCACTTGATCTAGTAAATAGTCCCCAAAGCAAACAAGAATTATATAGAGGGACCCTTAGACAACAGAAGGCTGTCTGTTCCACCTAAGATCAACTGATTTGAAAAGGAAGAGGCACACTCTTCCAGAACCCAACTTTTTCCACAGAGTAGTACAATATACTGCTGCTGAATCACCAGGGCAGGCCAGACAGTGACATTGCTAGTTCAGCAGACAATTACGATAGCAAACAGTCATGAAATTTCAGAATTGTTCACTCTGACTGTTCTACAGTTATAAATTAAGGCATCTATTATTTATTCACTTCTCAGTATTCAGAGCAGCACCTGTTAAATATGCTATAAATCTGTATATGGAGAGAGTCTCTTATAAATTGCATCCTAAAAATTAAATAACAAAAACATTAATGTGCTGGAGGTGTGAGTTAATTACATCTCAGCTGAGATCCTGCAATATGATAGGTGTATGATGGAAGTAGAGTAAGTTTGCTTTTCAGCTGAGACTATCTTTGCTCTGTTCCTGCTGACTTTTGTAGTCTGAAAGTGGGCTAAAATATGATTTTTATCTTTCCATTTTTGTAGTACGGCTAGGTTTTTCCTGGCAATCTACTAAGCGACACTTCTTTAAGACAGAAGACAAAAAAGAGAAAGCCTGGAAATCAAAGAAAATAAATGGAGAAGGAAACTCTCTTATGAGGATGGGGGGAATTGTAGGATTCCTTGATTCTCATCCTGTGTATCTTTCAGAATTCAGGTGACCTGATGGAAGTGATATAGTTCTTGGGTTGCTTTTCTTTTCTTGGCCTAGTTTGGACAACTTTCAGGGTTAAGAGAGTGTTGTGAAGGTACATTCTTGTGTCATGGCAGATGCTGAAGATGGCAATAGCCAGGATGGGTAAGCTTGTTTCTTCTTTGGAAAAAAACTTCCTAAAACAAGTTGCCAAGTGCTTCACCAAAATTCACTGTCCAAAAGTAATGGCAACTTCACACTCACAATGTTAGCCAATAAAATGAAATATCTGGTGTGTCCGTGTGGGAACACCTCCTGCCATTTCTAACCTTTAGGCCTCTTTGGTAGCCTCCTTCATTGTGGTTCTTTTGGTTCAAATTTATTCCATTTTCATCAGTGTGGTTTTTTAATTCTAATTCATGCGTATTTTGTAACCAATATTTATCTTCTACCCTTGTCATTGATTACAAAACTCCCACAGAGGGTACAGGCATCAGTCCAAGAGACCTACCATCCCACTTGATATAGATACTGCATTCTTTCTTCACTAGAGAGAGGCCTAAACCAACATCATAGCTCCACACACCACTAAACTAGAGAAATGTTTGTCTCTCTGTCTAGAGCTAAACATTGTGAGTGAGTTCAAGTTCTACAGTGACCCAAATCAACTCCCCAAATGCTCCTGAACTCTGCTAAAATTTAGACTCAGGCATTGCAGTTGGGCCCTCTTTCTAAAGTTGATTTCATGGTTCACCCCGAGCAGACCTGAAGAATTGAAGTCCATTCTTGTGGTATTTGGTGAAGGGCCAAGTGATGCAGAGTATCCACAAGGGTGGATACACCAGATTCTACAGCCCTAAATAGGTGCCTTCTTTGCAGCACTTCTGCATTTCCCATTTGGAGCCATTGGTTGAATCCTTCATGCACTTGTTTGGTTTCATCCGTGGGCAGAGGAACCTGCATCATTTGCCAGGATGTGGGTTTTATTTAAGATGGGTCAAAGGGGAGTTCAGCTTGTCATCAACAAGTTATAGGTTAGGTGCAGCAGAGGAGCTCTTTAGGGCCCTTGGGAGATATTGCAGAATCAGGACTTGCAAAACACCACATTTTCCAGGAGTAAGGCATTAGCTTATTCAGGGGTTCTCATTTGCCTATTCGGTTAAGCTGCAAAATCTTGCTGGGTGCACAGCATATGTAAACAGGTCCCTCCAATCAGGGTACAGTTTTACAGTACATCCCAGGTTATCTTGATTTTGGTTATCCAAACCCTTAGTTACCTGAATGGTGAACTGGCCACTGCCATTTGATGTGATACTACTGTGCACATCCTGATAACTAGAAAAAATGAATGTTTGGGGCATGTTCCCATATGCAGGGCCATGCGCTTGCAGTGGTAAATAATACAGTGGCACAAATTTGTGCCACTACTGTTTGCTGCTGTGCATGCCGCTGCATGTGTGCTTTGATGTGGGGCAAAATGCCCCACTTTGGGGAAACTGCCATTTAGACTCATAGAATCATAGAACATTAGGGTTGGAAGGAACCTCAGGAGGTCATCTAGTCCGATCCCTTGCTCAAAGCAAGACCATCCCCAACTAGATCATGCCAGCCGAACCTTTGTCTAGCCGGGTCTTAAAAACCTCCAAGGATGGAGATTCCGCAGCCTCTCTGAGTAACCTGTTCCAGTGTTTTACTACCCTTCTAGTGAGAAAATTCTTCTTAATATCTGACCTAAACTTCCCTTGCTGCAGCTTGAGACAACATGTGGCAGATCATAGAATGAGGAGCAACCACTGAGAACAGTCTAGCTCCATCCTCTTTTGACCATCCCTTCAGGTACTTGAAGGCTGCTAATAAGTCCCTTCTCAGTCTTCTGTTCTCTAAACTAAATAAGTCCAGTTCCCTCAGCCTCTTCTCCCAAGGCATGTGTACCAGCCCCCTCACCATTTTTGGATTCTCTCCAATTTGTCCACATCCTTTCTGTAGTGGGGGGTTCACAACTGAACACAGTACTCCAGATGTGGCCTCATCAGTGCTGAATACGGTGGAATAACCACTTCCCTTGACCTACACCTTCCCTTGGCAGTACACCTACCAATGCAGCCCAGTATGCTGTTAGTCTTCTTTACAATGAGGGCACACTGTTGACTCATATTCAGCTTATTGTCAACTGTACCCCACAGGTCCTTTTCTATAGAGCTGCTGCCCAGCCAGCCAGGCCCCAGCCTGTATTGGTGCATGGGATCATTCTGTCCTAAGTGTAGGACTTTGCACTTGTCTTTGTTGAACCTCAAGAGATTTATTTTGGCCCAATCCTCCAATTTGTCTAGGCTGCTCTGATTCCTAGCCCTACCCTCCAGCATATATACTACTCCCCCAGTTTAGTGTAATCTGCAAACTTGCTGCTGGTGCACTCTGTCATTTTCCAGGTCATTGATGAGGACATTGAACAGGACCAGCCCCTGGGGCACTCTCCTTGATACCAGCTGCCAACTAGACATCAAGCCATTAATTACTACCCTCTGAGCCCAATGCTCCAGCCAGTTTACTATCCACCTTACAGTCCATCCATCTGGCCCATACTTACTTAGCTTGTCTGTGAGAGTGTTGTGGGAGACCATAACAAAAGCCTTGCTAAAATCAAGGTACACCACATCCACTGGTCTTCCCACAGCCACAGAGCCAGTCATCTCATCATGGAAGGCAATCAGGTTAGTCAGGAATGACTTGCCCTTGGTGAATCCATGCTGACTCGTCCTAATCACCTTCTCTCCAAGTGCTTAGAAATGCATTCCTTGAGAATCTGCTTCATGATTTTTCCAGGGACTGAGGTGAGGCTGACTGATCTATAGTTCCCTGGATCCTCCTTTTTCCCTGTCTTAAATATGGGTACTATGGTTGCCCTTTTCCAGTCATCTGGGACCTCTTGTGATTGCCATGAGTTTTCAAAGATGCTGGCTACTAGCTCTTCAGTCTCATCAGCCAGTTCGCTCAGCACCCGTGGGTGCATCCCATTCGGCCCCACAGACTTGTATATGTCCATCTTTTCTAAACAGTCCTTAACCTGTTCTTTCACCACTGTTGACTGCTCACCTTCTCCCCAAACTATGCTGCCTGGTGCAGCAGTCTGAGAGCTGACCTTGCCTGTGGAGACTGAGGCAAAAAAAGGCATTGAGCACTTCAGCCTTTTCTGCATCCTCTGTCACAAGGTTGCTTCCCGCATTCAGTAAGGGACCTACACTTTCCTTGATCCTCCTCTTGCTACTGACATACTTGTAGAAATCCTTCTTGTTACCCTTCACATCCCGTACTAGCTGCAACTCCAATTGTGCTTTCGCCTTCCTGACTTCATCTCTACATGCCCAAGCAGTGCTCTTATACCCTTCCCTGGTTATTTGTTCAAGTTTTTACTTCTTATAAGCTTCCTTTTTGTGATTTAGTTTACTGAAGCATTCCCTGCTAAGCCAACCTGGTCTTCTGCCATACTAGCTGCTAGTTTTCCTGTGCATCAGGATGGTTTGTTCCTGCACTCACAGTAAGGGTTCTTTAATGTACAGCTAGCTCTCCTGGACTCTTCTTCCCATCAGACTAGTTTCCCAGGGGATCCTACCTATCACTTCCCTGAGCAAGTTGCAGTCTGTTTTTTGGAAGTCCAGAATCCTTACTCTGCTGCTTTCTATCCTTCCTTTCCTCAGGATCCTGAACTCAATCATCTCATCAGCACTGCTGCCCCAGTTGCCATCTACTACTACATCCCCCACCAATTCATCCTTGTCTGTGAGCAGCACGTCAAGAACAGCCTGGCACCTAGTTGGCTGATCCAGCTCTTGCACCAGGAAGTTGTCCCCAACACTCTCCAAAAACTTCCTGGATGGCTTGCGCACTGCTCTATTGCCCTCCCAGCAGAAGTCAGGGTGATTGAAGTCCTTCATGAGAACCAGGGCTTGTGATTGGGAAACTTCTGCTAGCTGTTTGAAGAAAGCCTCATCCACCACTTCCTCCTGGTCTGGTGGTCTATATGAGACCCCCACTACAATATCACTTTTGTTGCTCTCCCCTGTAACCTTAATCCAGATACCTTCAACAGGCCTATCTCTGGTTTCATACTGGAGCTCTGAGCAATCATATGGCTCTTTTACACAAAGTGTAACTCTTCCTCCTCTTCTCCCCTGCCTGTCCTTCCTGAACAGTTTGTACCCATTCATGACAGTGCTCCAGTCATGTGAGCTATCCCACCAACTCTTTTATTTTCCCACTTCTCCCAGCTCCTGGCGTGCTGGAGGAACTGGAGTAGAACCAGGGGAGGGGAAAGGCTCTGACTGGCAGCCAAAGCATATTCCATGAGGACCGAGCCTCCATGTCTGCTAGTTCATGCTCCTGTGGTGTGCACCCATTTTTTTCACAGTCTGTGTGTTGCTGGGTTTTTTGCTACACCCATTGACTTCAGCAGAAGCTGGATTAGGTTTCAAAATTGTTTGAGAGGTGATGATGATTGCTTTTTATAATGTTTTTTCTTATTACTTCCTCCTCCCCCTTTCAGTACCATTACCATATGGACTTAATTGTGTTCCACCATCCATTACTCACTAATGCTTCATTAGTATGGGCTGGCTGTATAAGATCTTCCCTGGTGAATGGTTGTAGTTCCCAAGGCATGTATAAGAAAAGCAACCTGGTTTCCCCCTGGCTTCTCTCATTCACTCCTAATGTACTTACCCACCCTGCCCACTTTCTCTAATTGATGTTATCAGTGGCTATATTAATGCTGTCCTTACCTAATGACTAGAATTGGAGATATGAAATATTGAAGGGTTGACCCTGACAAGAAGCTGGAAACAGATGGAAAACCTCGCTGAGGGTGATATAACCTTCTTTGGAACTGTAATCTAGCTCTATGCAAATGGCTTTAAATGGTTTGATTACTAAAAAGAAGAAATGGAACTAATAATCACAAAATGTTTTAAATGATCTTATGAATCCATCCTCCCCCCGTCCCCAACCAAATACTGTAATTCTGTGCATCTGCTTTGGCTCTAATTAATTTTACAACATGCTATTTTCATTTGGCAGTTTAACTACACTTTGTCACAATACATTTTTAGCTTGAATACTTTAAAAAAAAATCTGATGGAAACAGAATATTTGTTTTTCTTTTCCTACTTGTCTATGGAATACAATATAATGTTTCCTCAGTATTCATATTGAAATTGTCAGATGTGTATGCACACTGTCCAAATCATTTGTAGAATGTTAAATAAATTGTTTGTGACATCTGTGAGCAGCCTGGAATGACAAAGACAGATGACTGTAGCTTGACAGAGAACAAATGCAATGGCATGAAGAATAGTCAAGGAAACATATAAAATGAACTTTAAAATGTACAAATTTCTTCCTTATGTGCAGGGTGTTTCTCTCCAAAATTCAAGAGGAGAAGCCTCTCCTCTTTTAAAATTTGGTGTACCTGGGAGTTCTTAAAATATCGTTCTCATAGCCGTTGCTCGGGCAAATTGGTTCACTTTAAAATTTTGATATGCGCTGTATTTGAAGGAACAGGACATAAATCTTAGAATATTATTCTCTTAGGCATACATGTGCAATAGCATAGCACCGATACTTAAATGTGTATATTATGCCTATATAGTATTATGCATGTATATTGTGACTGTAGTAGTTTCTTCTGCTTAAGAGAGCAGGAGCATATCAAGGACTGGAGTAAAGGCAGAATTTGTTCCTGAGCTCCACCTTTTCAGGTGCAGGTCCCTGTTAGCTCAGAAGCTGCCTCTAACTGGACGGCTTGTATTGCTGAATCCCTACTCCTAAACAGTCTGCTTGTTGAAGAACTGCACATAGCTCTCAACAAAAGGCCAGCTCCCCCAGGGTTACTGAGACAAAAGAACAGATGGTACAGTCCTTCAACAGTTTTCTAATTGTAGAGTTTACTGTTACACATTAACAGAGATTAATACGGATGGGGAGATTCACATACATACACAGAGCCTTTGTGTGTCAAGAAAATAAAGAGGGAATTTTCACAAGTTATATTCAACAGAAAGCTTTAATTAAGCACATTTGTACATGTTGTGCTCCAAATCATATGACAGAAATGTGTTAAACAAGCTGGTTTTGTCTGTTTGCATAGTGTTAGCCTTACAGTGAAACTCAGGGGAATATATGATGATACCAATTTCAGCCAGTGTTGGGTATGGAGATACATTTCTGACAAACTAAAGTATATATGGTTTAACAAAGCAATTATTAAATTAAAGTTGGTTAATCCACATAACATTCTGTTTCATTTTGTATCTAAACCTTCTACCTTTATATCTATTCTTCTACCTAGATATTTTTGTAATTAAAAAGCTATTTCTTTTACATGCTGTGAAAAACAGCTACATTGCTAAAGGGTATTTATTCTGTTGATTATTCATCTAAAAGTTTAAGGTGCATCTACAAGATTTAGTTTCCCTACTTTGTGTATGGTTTGCTTAGAAGTGCATCAGTGGAGCGGGGTTGGGGTGGTTTGGGCTGTTTCATAATTCATTTTACTGCAAATTAAATGGTACAGTAGTGTACTGGTATAAGGATCAGTCTGGGAAATCCATTTTGTTCATTATACTGAAATGTTCACTACATCCAGTTGCACAAAACAGTAAACTTCCTAAATTAGAATCTTCCATGGAAACAAATTCTCCCTTTTGCAATCACAGTGAGATTTGCTAAGCATTTTAATGCCAAGGGAAGTCAATTTAGTTATAAATGTCCCTGATGGGCACTTCTATGGTACTAACCGTAACAAACTGTAACTGCAGCTGAAAGGCACTTGCAAAGGTGTGAAATTCCTTCCTGACATTGAAAACATCAAAGAAAGAATTACTTGCAAGCTGAATCCAAAAACACATCAGCACCAGTAGGAGCTGAGTCTTGGAAAGTATTTTGATCTATATATAGCAATTAAATGATCACCTGCCCTGATAGTTACTAAAACCAGATTTCTCAGTACCTGTAAACAATAAGGCAGTAATTACCCTCATGTAGTGAAATCTAAACTCATTGAAGTCAATAGTAGCACCAGTTTGAATGGCCCAAGATTTCTCCTTTAGCATTTCTGAGACTGATGTTGTCAGGACAATTAAGTTGACTGAGAGACAGTGGTATGACCTGTGATTCTCCACCTAATGTCTATATGATACTTTAAAAATATAAACACTAAATATTGTTATCAGTGGGCATGTCTACATGTGCATTACTACACTGTAATTATGACACATTTAGTTTAGTACCTGTAATAACAGGTACTAACTAAATGCGCCATAATCGGCGCTACTGTGCATTAGTGTCGGCACATGCTTTTTAAGGAATGCTAATGCACAGTAGATTCATTTTACTGTGCATTAGCAGTTAATAGGATTATGTGCCTTAAGGTACTTTTGCATGAGTGCCTTCTTTACTATGAAATACATTTTTTCAGCCTGATACTGGCTAGCCCTGTTCTTGAGAAACATTCATGTGAGGCAATGGATGAAGAGCCTTCTGACAAGTGATTCCTGATGCAGGAGCCCACATAGGGATTTCAGTACAAGGCCAAAGTAATCTCCTTCTACTGCTATTATCAGGTCAGCAGCTCCACTGGTATAGTGACAGTATATTCAGGGCTTGGTGCAGCTGCTATCTCATTTCACTCTACCGCTGGCAGCAATAAGGGGAACAGCACAGAACAGGGCTGTGTTTGTGACAGAAGTATTGGCTGACACTTCTGAGTTTTTGCTTTTTTTTTTTTTAATTGAAGACTTTGCTTCTGCATAAAAGACTGTGGATAAGCTGAGATAAATTATATGGAAATAATATAAAAATAGCTGAAATACTCTCGGAGGTACTAGAAGTTTGGCTAGAACTTTTCTAAGTAAAATTGAGAAAGTGAAGTGAATGTAAGGGGTTGGCAGCGCAAAACAGAAATAGTAAATTACTGGTGATTGCCACCAGTAAATACTTGAGCTGTGCTACTGGCTGAAGCCAGGTCATGTGATCCAGCAAATTAAAATATAGACTAAACTGTCAGAGTGGTCTATATCTGTGTTACGGTGTTAGAGCTTTATGGTGCACAAAGTGTTTTACAAACTACAAAGTATGCAGAACTGCTGAATGCAGCCACCTGAGAGATGGGCAGTAGCTAATAGTTTCACACCATACGGCAAAACAGTGGGAGGAAGGGCAATTTTGACTAAGCATATTGAGACAAGCCTTTAAAGAAAAATGCTGCAGGATCTTCAGCCTCTATGCAGAATAGCCAGGCTTTGGATTTTTAAAGAAACATATAAGGACATGTGAGTGAAGCAGCCTACATTAAATTGATTTTATTTGCAGTAACGTGGTAGGATGAGAAGCAGAACTGCGTTTTCAGTGATTCCATCTATTTCAGAGCTGAAGCTGTCAGTATTTACATCTTCCTCTCTGGAGTAATGTGGGTTTTGTAGAGCACCTTTTTTAGGGAAATGAAATATTTAAAGATTATGAATATGTAGGCAAGTATTTAATTTATAGATGAACCCATTAAAGTTTGATTTGGAAGAGAAACCTTCAGACAAAAATAATATCTCCAGCATGTAATTTTTCACGTTGCATCACAATGTTATTCATTTTTTCCAAAGCGTGGGGCAACAATCTGTGAAATATCAACATTAATTCCAGCCAGTGTATGTTATCAACCTGAGACCAAATGAAGAACCCTTGACTCATTTTTGTGAGCTGTTACAAAAGCTGGTTGAAAAAAACCTTGGTAAGTATGGCTCACAAGATTTTTTTCATTAAATTGCTTCTAGAAATCTTTTGCCAACTTTCCAATGAAAATAAAAACTGATCTTTATTTTTTTCCTTGCATTCCTCTCCCTTTACAGAGGAATAGGGGCATGAGCAAAAAAGAGAGGAAGAAGGGTGAGAGAAAAAAAAATGGATACTTTTCCTTATATTTGATGAAAATCATTATGTCTGAAGTTCTTACAATTTCTTTAAAAGCCACTTGTCATTGAAAATAATTCAGTTAAAAATGGCCAGCAAGAACTATCCTTGCTGTATAGGTGTAAGGTAGGGAAGTGGTAAAATCCCTAGTTTACAGTCGGTAAACTAAGACTCGGACGTCCAAATGAGAGTTAGACTGCTGAAGTGACTGTTTATGTCTATTGGGTAGAGTGCTAATAATACTAAGGTTGCAGGTCAAACACTGGCTAGATCCATGGTTGCTTGAGATCCCTTCCAGCCTTACTTGTCTCTGAAACAAATATGTTGGAAGACCTGGGGGTTTCTAGTTTGCTGGTTGTCTTTAATACCCTAACCCCACATGTGTTCAAGTCTAGAATAGCACCTTAACAGCCTTTTGTTTAAACAGAAACTTTACTGTTAACTGAAGCATGCAGCATTTGCTTCCATAAGCCTACGGGTCCTTATTTGCATCCAGCAGTGTACAACAGTTTGTGAACTAGACCGTCTGTGAACAAAATTGCCCCAACAAACTTAAAATAGCTCATTTCAGAAGTGCCGTGTTACATTATTTACCTTTCAAAGGCTAGAACACTTGTATACATTTTATTACCCACATGCAAATTTCTGTCTAATTGCAATAAGGATAGAAAAAGGACAACAGAACCTGGCATGAATCCAGTGCATGGCTTGGAGCTACGGTACAAACCTGACGTGTAGACTCACTGAACATTTATAATGGTTTGTGAAACTCTCAGCAGGTACAGATAGATTTGTGAGGTAGCATGTGATAAGTATTTAATGATCTTTGTCCAATTTGTTTCATTCTCATTTGAAATAAAGAAAGGCTGAGTGGTTTCAGCTCAATTTAACTTTGAATTTTTGGGGTTATTTAAACCCTGAAAGTCATGTCAGTGCAAAATTTGGAAAGCACATCCATATACACAGAAACAAATAATCAAGCTCTGCGTGGACCACATGTGAAATAAAACCACTGGGTATAATCCTAGACTCACTGAAATCAATGGAAAACTTCATTGAATTTTTAAGGGTAAATCTACACTGGTAAAAAGTAATTCTTAATAAGAGATTCTCTTAACAAGCCTGAGTTAGATGAGCTGTCCTTCGCTGTCTCTATGGCAGTGACACAGCTTCATGCCAAAAATAGAGGTAAGTAGTGAGCAGGCTGATTTCTAGAAGGGCTGTATTGAATTTTGCTGTTCCACATTTGCCTTTCCTGTGCATGGCTTTGATTATTGACAGTACAGACAGAAAGCAGGTTGGAGAAGAGACAGAATTAGATGCTGCCAGATTTTTAGAATTTATAACCTGCAAACCAGGTGTGTGCCAACTACACTGTATGGAAGGGAAGGCTAGAGAAAAGCACAAACCTGAGACCCGGGGAAACAAGTTACTGTTTTTTTTTCCTGTAGATGTTGGGTTTGAGGGTAGTACTGAGGACAGGACAAAATATGCACATAGATATACCATGGTCAGGATTTTATCCAGTGAATTTTAAACAACAGTAATTCTAAGAATTTGTCCCAATATTGTTTCAGAAGTAATTTTTACAGTTCAAGAGCAATCAGAACAAGATTGTATCTATTTGTCCTCAAAGAACAAACCCAAACTACTATATCATTTTAATAATCAGTGGGGTTTGTGTGTGGGTGTGCCATGGTTTCATTATGCAAAAGAAACAGGGTTCTGAAGTTCAGCTTCAACTTTATCTGACAGTAAGTTACTCAAATAAGATTTATGCACTTACAAGATGATGCTGAAAAATATCAAAACTACATATGGAGAAAGAAGTCCCACTTTTTAATGTTTATCCAAATAAATATATTAGATTCCTGATATTTGTTTTCTTTGCCCTGACATGGAACATGGTATTGAAACACTTCACTCTAGTTAAACAGTAATATTTAACTATTTACATTTTTATTTACATTTTTACTAGTCATGTAGTTATAAAGGTGTTTGGATCCTCAATAAAAAACATTTTGAGAGATGATTAAGAAATTCTGCTTCTTACCTTTATTTCCACATGATGATGTACCAAATATATAAGATTCATTTTATGGTTGGAAAGGGAGATGCATACCATTCTAACTCATGAACCCCTGGATGGGGTTATCTTCAACCTGCGGATGTATTTGCATAAACTACTACTCACTTTATTATCTAAGATAGAAAATGTCGTATATACAGTACAGCTGGTGGAAAATAAATTTCCAGTGGTTGTCATCATTCTGTGGACATTTTAATCACATCAAACAATACATTCTCCTGTTCAAAATACAGTTTCATAAGACAGAAGAATTGAGTTATGAGCAAGTCTCATTGGATTATTCTATTTTCTTGGTCACATTTTCATTTTAAATGTTGCCTTTTTCAAAACTGTAAGTAGGGTTTACAATATTTGCCTCACAAATGCATATTCATACTGTATGGCTATAGATTCAGAGAGACTGACTCAGGTCTTGCCCAAGGTAATTCCATGATCACCTAAATTACAGTGAAACCCAAGATCTTCTACAAACAATGGCTCCAGATGTATTTTAAACATCAGCGAATTAAGGGTGTTTACTAGTGTTTGTATTCTGATGTTTTAAAAGGTGACCTGCAAAGGCTTTTTAACCTATTCGACATGTACCTTTTTTTGCTTAGGGATGTATAAGACAAGATCAGGAAAAAAAATTCATTTTGAGGTTGTTATTTTGTTTTGTTAAGAGGTGGATTTTTTTTCTGTTCATGTTTACTTTGGGAATGCAGGGAACTTCATTGCTAATTGTCACTGATTTGTTGGACTCAAAAGATAGATATTTCAAGTTCTCAGACCTCAGTCCAAGGGGCAAAGGTGTTGTCAAAAACATCCTTTCTCCTACATGGTAGCTAATCTTTGAGGGTGCAAAATTTAAGAAAAAGAAAAACAACCAACCAAACAGAAACAAACCTTTAAAACTTTTTAACTAAAAATATTTCCCTTTTTAGTTCCTCAGCTATCACTTTGTTGCTTTTTATAATGTCATTATATCATGAGCACCCTTGTCATTCTAGAGTCTCCTAAGCTAGATAAGCTTAGGAGACTAATGGAAAAAATGAGCAAAAAAAAATTCTGCCTGCAACTTTCAGGACCTTATTAAAGAAACAGGGAGAGACATAAGTCCAAGTCTGTGTCCTTTTCAGGTTGTTTTAGAGGAAATCGTTGAAGTCCCAATCGTCTGACATTCATTAGTGAGTTGGCAAATCAAACGCAATAAGATTTTGCAAAAGAAACATTTGCCTCCCTTTCCTGTCTTTAATTTCAATCACAATTTTATTCCTTAAAATTGAATAGCTTCAGTTTGCTCTCCCTTTTGAACCTGCAAGGCAGTAATCATTCTGTCTTGGAAAAGTTGTATACTGGAATAGTTGTCAAATACAACAGAATTCAAAGAGGAACTCATAAAACAAGAATGAGCTTGTCCAGGATAAATCAACACCGTTAATAATTCATAGAGGATGAAACCTAACATTGTTCTGTGAATATTACTCCCACAAGAGCCAATGAGAGGTTTTCATGTAAGGCAGTTGCAGAATCAAACCCTGTGTGATGCTTATCCGTTTACTCTCAGGCAAGCATTTCCCAGAAGCTGCACTTTAGAGATGCACTATGTAAGTACAGTATTTAATGGATGAATGGACTGAAGATAATGCTGTATATATTACACAGACAACCCTCACCTCTACCTTTTAGGTTTACAAGTTGGAAGGGTGATACTAAGAAAGCAGCTATATTTTTAAAGAAAGCAAACTATTTGTTATAGGTAGTAATTCAAACCTTTTAAATATATAAGTGAATGGTATGGTTGCTAACTTATTTCAGGCCTGGTCTTGGTTACAGTAAGAGTAGGGTAAGGAGTTCCTGGAATGAACTGCTCAGTGATATCAATTAGGGATGGATTTATAGCTGCTCTGAAGAAGATGCATTTTACAAGATGACCTTATATTTTAATTATGAGATTGCTTTTGTACTTAGTCACTATTACAGTTGTATTTCTATAAGTAAACCAAAGCTAAAAAATATACATTTTCTTTTTTTGACCCCTCACCCTCCAGCTGTGTATGGTAACCACCCATTCCCACCATTTATTCTGCTCTTTTATAAGAATGAGATGCTCTTTATGCAATAATTATATTACAATTATACGATTATAGCAATGAGATGCCCTTATGTAGTAGTTTACCCTATGTTAGAATCTATAAAGCAAACAACCAAACAAACATCCCCAAATCAAACCAACCAACCAAAACAGTATAAATGTTTTATAACTGAGCAATTCAAATGGCTTCAGGAGGTTATTTTCATTCTTTTTGTTCACTGAAACTCTGTACAACTTCATTCCTAATACAGACTACCACTTCAGAGTACTATATGCGTGCCACTCATTAAAAATTATGAGGTTATTAGAAATGAAATTTATACTCGTTCTGCTGGAAAATCAAGTCACCTAAGACTTATTCAGCATATGCGTGATCCATGCAATGTGTCAGTTAATTTCCTTACAGACAAATTTACTGTTGTTGGGAAAATTATATCACTTTAATAGATTGCTTGAAATGTTTTACATTTTTGTGAGAGCTCTTCCTTTGGCCAAAAACTGTAATGAAATAACATTCAAATGATGCACAGTAAAATAATATGATGGCACTCCTTACTGACACTCCTTACTGAAGCAGTACTAAAGATGAGCTCAAAGTCCATTTTTATCAGCATTAGAATTCTAAGTTTGAGATCTTATTTGATAACAAATTAGTTTTAGTTAAGAATAGTTACTGCTACAGAAAGTTATGGATTTGGGCTTTTTGGGAAACTAACAGGTTTAGCAGAAAGAACTGACCTGCAGTGAAAACCTGTCTCCCACTCAGAATCTAACAGTTCCATAGCCAAGTGCAAGGGGAAAAATCAAAAAGTAAGTAGCTTGTTCAATCCTGTTGCTTACTTGTTACCAATAATGTCACCTGCCAGGGTCATGTAGTAGCTGGGAAGTGATCTGGATGTAAATAGGACCTCTCTCCTATTTCAGCACTGGTGGGCTGCTGGTTCATTTTCTGCAGGAGTGTGATTTGTTATCAATAAATATATTTCAATTATCCTTTTACCCTGTGGATTTGGATATGAGACAGCTTCCCTGATGGATTATTTTTATGCTTTAACAAATACTCCTTTGAGATAATAATATGTGCATGTCATTATCCTGTGACAGCTCAATCTCTTCCTGTTGTTCATCCCTCCCAATTTTACAAGTTGGTCCAATAAAATATATTACCTCACCTCACAAAACTTGCTTTTCTTTTGAGGCAGTCTCTTCCTCAGCAGGAAGGAATGTAAAGTCAAAGTGTTTCTTTGACATGTGTCTTAGATCTGCTATGCTACAATATTTGCCTATATATTCTTTAAAACATTTCCTCTGCTAGCAAGTAGTAATTTGGAGCTGGAGGAAACCATTGTTGTCTTACCTTCTACAGCACCCAGCTGAGCAACAGACTAAATCTGGGCTCTAAAATGGTTTTTAGAACTCTTGATAGATAATTTATATTTACATCTGATCTTACAACTCTTAATTGCTTCAGTTCTGTAAGAAAAGGGTTGAATTTTTTTTTCTCCATAAATCTTTGAAAGGCACCTTCTACGGAAGTATGTAAGTACTATGTAAGTATGTATACATACATACATACATACATACATACATACATATATATATATATATATATATATATACACACACACACACACACACACGTGTGTGTGTGGGGGGGGTGTAATGAAGGATCATGAGAGCTGGTTGAAAGAGCTAATCCACCAGGTTATCCACTGATTTTCTGGAAAGCTTTGGTGAAGAGGGGAGTCTTGCACTAGCTTTGAAAGTTTTGTAGACCCAAGAGAGATGACACAATTTGCTGACAGACATAAACAGTAATCAGTATTACTTACTGACCTGCTATTAGTTACTACTGTAGTCCCATGACTTCTGTAACCTTTTGATTCCTCTGTTACTGTGACTTCTGTAACCTTGTAAATGGGTGTTCTTATGGGATCTCTTGATTCCAAGCTTATTTCCTGAAAACTGAGGGATATTGTCAGCAGTATCGATGGTAATAACTCATTCCATGACTGAGTAACAGGCTGCTGATAGACATTCATTTAAAGGCATGGTGGGATTGGATTCCCTGATCCCACCAATCATGCCTCCTGCAGTGCCACACGTGCATGGCACAATAGGGATGAGATCGCAATCATGCCAGACTTGCCAGGGCAGGGGGAGCCCAGGATCTTGATGTTTCATCATGGTCGTGATCTTGGGCTCCCCCTTCATTGGCAAGTTGAAAGCTAGATGCTCAACAATTAGCTGCTTGAGGTCAGACAGGGGACAGCACTGGGGTCTGGAACTGGCCCCAATGCTGTGCCTGCCAGGCCAAAAATACATACATGTATATATACTCGTATACATGCATACATGGGATGTATCCAAATGACCATACTCTACTTGTGTCCCGGCTTCAGCTGAATGGAATAATTAATAGAGTTATACAAGACATAGGAGGAGAAACCAGTCACTTTCATAATACATGAAGTCTCATGAAAAAAAATAAACATAATATCTAGGTGCTATACCTCAATTATTAAAAAAAAAGCCGCAATCACCATTAGAAAAAGTGCATCATCGGTCACCTTTGGTACCTAAGATCTTTAAATATGTGATTGATAGGCACTATTGAAAATATGACTTGTGCTGCTGTTCTGTTGCATTCAAACTGGGGGGCAGATTATATTCTACCTAAAAGACATCTGAGTGGACTTAAACACATAACTGCAAAATGTTCAACCCTGTTCATGCCACTAAAAAACAATTAATGCAATATATTAGTCTACCTCCTGGCTGCTTTTAGTTTTACTAAGATGATGGCATGTTACAAAAGCAGATGCATTAATGGATTTTTCAGTACTTGAATGGGGTGAATTTGAATCACACTTAGGTGTCTAAGGCCATTTAGATAGCCTAATAGTGGGTGTACAGTCTAGCTCTAAAGTGTCTAAGGATTTTTTATGGAAGTAACTGTTTCCTCCTACTGATGACAATTATTCTTAATAGTGACACAGCCATGAGTGTATATAATGGTGTCCTGTCCCTTGTGTGGTTCAGTTTCAGACTCCTCCTGTGTTCCTTTCAGTCTTCCTTTTGGCAATGATACATTCAGAGAATGTCTGACTCACTTTACCAATGGCTAGTTCTGCTATCAGCATGGAGCAGGCAACTAACTGACTTAGTTTGTGTCCCAGTGAAGCTATTACTTCCCCAACTCCGTAAGCACTGCACCTCCCATAGCTCACCCAACAATTCCTCTTACTGGGTGGAAAGCCATCCACCAGAGTGTCCCAGTTAAGAGGATTCTACTACATCTCTTCATCTCGAAACCAGATGCTAGTTTTTCCCTTGCAGCTTGAAGAGTGCAAAGAGGAATGAAAATCTATGTGAGGACCCACATTTTGTGTTTGATTCTCCCTCCCTCACACAACTCGAAAGAAAACACTGGTGTTCTGTTGTTCACCATTGCAGCTCCTCTGTATTTGCTATGTGCATGTATTACGTATATTAACCAGTACAAGTTATAAGTATAGGAGCATCTTAGATAACCCATTTTTCCCTAAGAAATTAAGTTCTCAGTTCAAGGATATCTGATTGAGGACCGTGTACTTCCTCTGATCAGAATAATGAAGACTCTGAACCAACATTTGAGTATCAAACATTGATGGGAAATCAAGACCTGTTAGGAACTATATGCCAAATCTGTCTTTTACTTCTTAAACATGGATAATGATTTCTCTACATTTGCATTTTAAAGCACTCTGAGAAGGCTCATCTCTCAGAGAGATTACACCACATCAAAAGACTTGCAATTAATATATCATTTGTGTAAGGTAACTCTATACAAAATCTTTTGGGTTTAAATCAGAATATTTTTTCCCTCAAGACAAGAAACTCAAAGGTAGCCATTTGAAAATTGCTTCCCAGATTATAACCTACTCATTTTGTTGGCAAAATGCTATGGAAAACAAGCCAATGTTATGGAGAAAGTACATTAACATTTTTAGCTGTAAAAATTCCACGGTTAGGTTAAATAGGAGGATTTGTCCATATTTTGCACAGGTGTATCTGACTGCCAAAAGGCATAAGACAGCACTAAAACAAACCCAGTTCTTTCTGAACATGGCTGAAGCCTGCTGGTTGGGGGAATTTATCACTGTCATTGCCTTTGCTGTGTCTGACGTGGATAAAAGGAGAATACAGGTGTGATGTACACCAGTGCAGAACCCTAAAAATGGATTTCATTCTCCAGGGATGTCAGATGAGCACATTCCATGGGCACTAAATTCACAAGCCATGAAAATAAGAAAAGGAAATGAATAGATTAGACTGAATGAATGAGCTATCACACTGGAAGGATTAAATTATTTAGAAGAAACTCTGATGAGTTAAGAGGGTTTTATTTTCTTCTTTGATTTTCACTCTGAACCATCCTCTGAAGTAGTAAAGGAGAAAAGGAGATTTGTGTTTTGTTTCTGATGCCATTGTGAGTGGCACAGCTAAACGAGGACTAAACCACTTTGGAAAGGCAGAAGAGTAACAGGGGTGAGCGATACATTCTTGAATTTCTCCTACTTGACAGAAAAAATCACTTCAAATATTAATAATTCTTAGGATGCAAATGAAAAAAAAAGAGGCTTCAGTACTATAGAAACAATAGGTCATACACTCTTAAAGACAGTACACGTTTTAGTAATTGTTACAAGCTATTTACCATTTCTTCATTTTTCTGTTTGGTGTATATTCTTTCTTCCACATATAGATTGTAATCTACTCCAGAACCTTTCAGTTAAAACAGATGGTCAGACTGTCATAGATTTCTCTGTAGCTGAGCTTAAAGATGCTGACTGTTTTTGTAGCACAGCACCAACATCCTATTGCAAAAGAAGGTGAATACCTTTCTAATAGTGATAGCCTCACATGGGTCATTGAAGCTAATAAAACCTTATTAAAAACAAACTTACTGTTTCCTCCCAACCCCAAGCCTTTCCCTGTATAGCAGTTAGCTGTAATAAGAGTCTTATTATTTTAGCTGGAAAAAAAATTGTGATGATGTTCTGAGCAATAACCTCATATTTTGCAGCTGTGGGGACATCCATGCTGTAACAGTACATTTAGTACACATGTAAATCTGCCTTTTGTTTCTAGTAATTTTTATCTTTTACTGAAACCAAACTGTATTTACAGGTGGATAGACAACTGACTGGCAGTGGTGGGAATTAAATGGGAATACAGAGCCAATTTATGCCTACTCACTCTAGCATAGAAAGAAAATGTTCCCAGAAGGACCTAGCACCATGAAATTAAAGGACCTGACATGGCGAGAGTTTATATGCAGATGCCGCTTGGTTCTTCCTCTACTTTTTCCTAGCTTCTCGAAAGCAATAATTTGCTGTTGGCCTATCCCAACAGCAATTTCTAATGTACATCCCCACACTGGATTAGCAAGATGGGACTATCCAATGGCACTGTAAATTAGTCTACACTGGCCCAATTGCTGCACCATAGCAAAATAAATTTTAGTATGGTGATGCTTTACTACCTGGTAAATTAGTCTACTGTACTGTAAAGCAACCATGTAGATGGAGAAATATCATCTTTTTAAGACTGCAGATTATATTCTTCAGGAATAATTGAAGGCTGTATTATCTATCAAGAGCAGTAATTCTCAAATGTGCTAAAAGTGTTTAATAAAATTGCTTTAATGGCCTTCTGCAAAAGAAAAAATGTATGCCCATCATGCTTTAAGCCAGGGGAATTTAGAGGATAAAACTGAATAAGGTGACAGTTGACATTTCTTTCCTGTTACTATCTACTAATCAAAGTATTATTTCAATCATATATATAATGCTGAAAGTATTCTGTTTTGTAAAAGAACTGACAGTATTGAAAACAAATACCTTTATTTAAATGTTTCTCTAATGAAGAAAATGCCAATATTACCTGGTATGGTATTACTGAACAAATGCATAAGGATTTGAAAATCAGTTCTGGAAGGCTTACATTAACCTTGAGATTCTTTGCGTAATGGGTTGCTTTAACAAAATGCTAATCTAACAAAGCCTTCACTGACAAACACACCAAAGAGACAACTTCTTCCTTTTGCAAATGCCAGAACACTCACTCACTAAGAATTTTTGTTCTTATGCTCTGAAGATAAAAAGTCTATGAAAAAAATATTGCTGAAACACTTCGAGGCATCATGGCTGTATTCTATGGACCATGTTTTAGATACTTTGGATAGTCTCAGCATAGACAAGAAATCTGTATATGAAGGGGAGGATTCCTCAGACATTTCAGTAGGATATTTGATTTGGATTTTTCAAGGAGCCTAAGGGAATTAGTACTTAGATTTTATCTAGCTGGGAACTGCTCTTATGCTATCAGGGGTCTGATGGTGTACCTATTGGAGAAAACAGCAAAGCTGCTGTTGACTTAGCACTTTAGAGATACTGTAGTATAAATCATAATTTATATTCCAGGGGAATTTGTGACATGGATGACCAATTTATTGAGTAAAATGGCTCATGACTTTTTTTCTTATTAATGTTGAACATACAATAAGAGCTACTCTTTTTCTTTCTTTCTTCTAGTGGGGGGGAGGGGATGCACAGGTGTTGGGAGGCGACTTCAATGGGAGTGAAGCAACCTGTGGAATTTGGCTGTAGCTGTTTTTTCACTGTGCTAATATTTTTTTAAAATAGACTGCAATCCAATGATACTGTGCGTGAGCTGGATCAATAACGCACTCCTGCATAGATCTAAGCCAGACCAATCTCTTCCATGCGAGTCTCTTGTTTCAGCCCCTTCTCTGTTTGTTCTCAGGTTGCCAAGATAGAAGTGCTGACAATGCTAAAGGGGGACAAAAACCCACAGAGCTGGGAAGCTGACAGAGTAAACATCAACCTTTACTTCTGAAATTATTTAAACCACACTTCCTGTTTTCTGAAGGACCCAGGGATGTGAATGGGAGAACACTATTTTTCTGGCTTTTCATTTCTGTCTCAGAAAATAACCTGATTCATTTCAGTACTGTTTTATTGTGTGAGGGTCTTGCCAGCTATCATGTAGTCATCTGAGCACCACTGACAGAGTCTGGTCTATTCACCATTTAGAGAGTGCATGAGGATTAGCTGTCACTCTTCCTGGTATTTATAACACTTGCACTGATAGGGATATTAGGCTTACTGCTTGAGAGCCTGTCCATTTAGGGAAGATTTTGTTAAGCATGTAGTAACACTATTGGCTTTTAGTAAAAAGGCAAGAAAGAAACGGGGGCATAGTAATTAAATTAAACTTGACAATCCAAAAATAATTGCTATAATTTTGATTTTGCGCTATTATGCTAGTAGTGGTGTGAATGTATGCAACTCCAACACTAATCCATTCAAATGGAAAGAAAGAAAAGTTTGATTTATTTATATAGTGAGTCTCAGTTGCATAGGACATCTCCATCCATGCATCTATGTAGACATGAGTTTTGATTGTTTCTGTGACCCTTATCCAGCTGAGGCATGTTTACTTATGAAAGTTGAGTTGCATGTGTCTAGTTAATTAGTCCTTAGTATTTGAGCTGTGGGATCAACTCTATCCAGTATGAATTTAGAATAGAACACAATTGCAGTTTCTCAGAAACCCTGGCCATGTCTACATGAGACACTCACTGTGAAGCAGCTTGTTACTACTGCACAGTAATGCTGTGTGGCACAAAGCGTGATGCAATGGTATGGTGCAGTAGTAACAAGCTACTGTGCGGTCAGTGCCACCAAAAAGGCGTTTGGGGACACTGCGGTTACTGCACAGTCATTTAGTACTTGTGTATGCAAGTACTAAATGACTGCGCAGTAACAACTGTGCAGTCAGCATCTCATATAGACACAGATCCTGTATAATGACTGTTCGTTTGGTAGTTGGCTATTACGTAATCACCCTTTGTGAATATGTCTGCTCCACCGATGCAGTGTAGTGGAGAGATCCCTGAGTTAGCTTTGAATGAACTAGCTTGGATATTAGAAGCAAATTAGGTGTAAGTAAATTAGCCCATGCTAACTGCTAGCTGTGACTAGGCTGCCCCTGGTATTCAAATTGACCTGTTTAAGGCTTGCTTAAGTATTTCTAAACTACACTACAGTCTGAAACATAGACATACAAGTGTGTGCAACTATGTGTATACGTATATATTAGGGCTGTGCAAAGCTTTGGTCCTTGATTCCATTCAGTGGAGATTTGGCCTGATTTTGTGACCACATCTGAATCGAATCAGAGGACCCTTTAATCTCTCTGAATCAAATTGGAACCCCCTGAATCAATTCGAAAAGATTTGGAGATAGACACAGCTTTACATGTTTTTTTCTACATACCTCTAGGTAGCAGGGGCTTATGAGTGCTGCAATACTGGGGAGCGTGGAGTGTCCCACGGCAGTGCGAAGGGCTCCCCAGCGTGCTCGGCAGCAGACCCAGAAGTGAACCAGAAGCACTTCCGGTCCGCTTCTGGGTCTTCTAGGGAGTGTGTGGGGGGCCTCCCCGCATCCCCCCCAACTCAGTGACTGGTGCATCCTGGGTCTGGGGGGGCAAGCTGGGGGGTGTGGGTGGGGCCCCCAGTGCACTTCCTGGCAGATCCCCACTTACCTCAAGGGATTTAGTTTCCATCCCCTGGCAAACCTAGTTTAAAGCCCTGCTCACTAGGTTAGTGAGCCTGGCTGCAAAGATGATTTTCCCTCTCTGCATCAGGTGGATCCCATCTCTTCCTAGCAATCCTTCTTCTTAGAATAACATCCCATAGTCAAAGAAGCCAAAGCCTTGCTGGTGGCACCATCTGCACAGCCATGGATTGAGCTGCAGGATACATTCGCTCTTGCCCAGACTCTTCCCCTTGGCTGTAAAAATCCAGTCTTGCTCTTGCCCATCCCCTTCACTCTTGCACCTAGAGCCTTGTAGTCACTTTTTTTATGCTCAGGGTCCCCTTTGGCAGTATCATTGGTACCCACAGAGATGAGCAGCATGGGGTAGCAGTCAGAGGGCCGGATGAGTCTCAGTAATCCCGTTGCAACATCTCAGATCTGGGCTGCGGGCAAGCAGTAGACATCCTGAGACAATAGATCAGGTCAGTCGATGTATGCCTCCATCCCCTGCAGATGGGAGTCTCCAACACCCACCACCCATCACTGCCTCTTGGTGGCAATGGCCTTGAACATCAGCCTTGGGGATGCCTGGCCTGGTCTCCACTGCCAACAGAATGTGCTTCTCCTTCTCTGTTGCTAGGACTCCATATCTGTTTTCCAGGCAAACTACTGCAGATGGAGATGAAGATTTCTGCTTGCTGCCAGAGATCATAAGCATTCCTTCTGGGACAGATACCTCAAAAATGCAAGCAGAGGAAGAGCTGGTAGTGGCACTGACATTCCAATGTCCTTCAGACATTTCTCTGGGTCTCTTAATCTGCTGCCTCTCTCTTCCTGCCCCTCTTCCAACCTGACCTTCTCTAGTAAACTCCCCTGTAATCCATTTTGTTTGCTGCTTCTTGGTCCCAAAAGGTTCCTTTTTCCCTGCTTCCTTGCACCAAGTTTATAATGAAGGAAGGTGAGAGAGAGTTTCCAGGAAAACTCCCTAGTGAGCTTCCCTTTCCCTTTGTTCAGGACTCTAGTTAAGCAAGGGGCTTAAGTATTGGTCTAACTCCTGAGTTTTAGCTACTTACACTAAAAATATGTAGGGTAACTACTCTTAATTAAAAAAGGAGCTTATCTGAAAGGCTCCCCTTCTAGGAGGGGGGTGGCAAACTGACCTGAAAATTGACCTGTGAACTGCTTGCAAACTGCCCTGTTTGCTCACTCCCTGGTCACTCAGGACGTCTCCTTTTTTACCTACCCTGCTGGGCCTGGACTGGTTTTGTCCCCTTGTTCTGGCTTTTGTCAGGCACAGGCAGCAATCACTCAGCAATTAATCAGCTAACAAACAGTCCTAGCTGCCAAGTCTCATGATAGGGCTGGAATCAGCCCTAGCAGGACTCCAAGCTAAACCACCAGTGCAATAAATAAAAGTATCTCAACACTCTAGTCAACACCCCAACTGTCTCTGAGTTGAGAGAGACAAATTGCCCCTTGTCTGTAAAAACTCAGTCTTTTGCTGTCCAGATAAACCTGCCCTGCTCCCAGGATTGCAGAGTGGCTTACACTGTTCACTGCAACTACAAGAACCCTAAGGCTCTGCTGCCAGAAGCTCCTCCTGCATGGCTCACAGGGCTGAACTGCCTGGCCAGCTGAGGCCTTGGTTTTATCTAGCCCTGCCCTCTGCTGGTCAGGTGACTATCCAGTCAGCCCCCCTCTGCCACCTGCAAGCCTCTTCTCTGGCTGCTTGCTCCCTTACACTCCGGTGCCCTGCCACGATAACACTACACACAAAAATAGTCTCCAAGTCCCACCCACATGCTTAATGTAAAGGCCATCCTTAGGCAATTAGCTGGCATAAAGCCTTCATTAGCAATGGAAACGGAAGAGTTGACATGATTGAAATGAAAAAGAACCAGGCTTATCTCAACCTGACCCAAACTGGCATTATTAGAACCAGAACAGTTGCCTGGGCACCCTGTGTCACCTCCTTGTAAATTGTGATAGCAGCAGTTATGAGGATGTGCATGAAAACAAAAAGAGATGAATAACTTATGTTTGTGGTATATTGGTCACCTGCAGCTATAATAGTACAGCCAGAATCTGGACATTAAAGGTCATCTAACATTCAACTCTCAGTTTAGGCCGTATTTGTGAGTTCAAGGGACTGTCATTGTCACCACTACCCCAGATTTTATCTCCACGGTGCCATTAAAAGCGTTATATCTTTACACAACATCTGTAATGAGGAGGAACTGTACAGGTACAGTGGGGTGCAGCGACTCTACTTACCAAATGCAAAGTCTAACTCAGGGCACAGACTGCTATTCCAGCTAGGTTTTGGTGGCTTCTGAAATGGAGAAGGCCACGAGGGCCACTGGTGGATTTACAGTCTATTTAAAAGGCAACTACCTAATTTGTAAGTACCTCATTTGTAAAATTATTAATCAAAAGGAAATGAAATCAGGGCCCTGTTGAAATGAAACACGATTCGGAATGAGATTGCATATAGCCAGTTTTAGGGGGCAATGCTATATCAGGAACACATCCTCTGAGTGGAATATTCTGTTTACTTACCTGAAAAAAATAATATCCATGAGTTTCCTTAGCTGCATTTTCAAAGTTAGGAGCATGTGGCATATGATTGTTTATATCCTTCAATTACATTTAAACACATTAAGCATTATTTTTTGTGGTAAATAATCAAAATATTATGATATCAAAGTAATTATGATAAGTTTAGGTTATTCTTTGTATCCATAGAAGACGTCCATGGGAGAACATATATAGGAGGATAATAGTTGATTTTACCAATATGTGAAGTAATTGGAATATGGATATGGAATATGTCTTTTAGTGAAATGCAAAAGCAAAACTTGTACACAAAATAAAAATACATTTAAGATAATCCAAGAACGGAAACAACCACTTGGGACAGTAAGTATCATAGTGATAACTACAGATTTTAGACTTTTTGTGGAAGCAAAAATACATCACCCGAGCACTCTATTTATAAAACTGGATGTATAAGGGCTGTATCCCCAGTGGCACAGCTTATGTGTCAAGACAAAAGAAGAGAGGAGGAAGAAATAGAGAAGAGGTTGCTCATATAAGCATATATAAAAGTGTCCTAAATATCAGAAAAAATGGAATCTTCTAAAGGGAATAAAAGGTATCCAAAGCTTTTTAAAAGCAGACATTTCACTTACTTTTTAGAAGTGAGTTGTTTCATCAGCATTAGCACATGATGCAAATCTTACTGAAATCAAATGGGACTGCTTTGAGAGGAAAGGTTCTGTCTAGTGTGTAAATAAAGGACTCAGCTTCTGGTGCAGAATACCCCAGTTTAGTGAGCCAGTATTTGATGAATTATGGATGTTGTTAAGTGCTTTATCTATGTCCTGTAGTTTTGCTGCACAAACCAAAGCATAACCCTATGATGTGCCTCGGGCTCCTGGCATACCCTGTAGGCTGCTGACTGCCAGCAAGCAGCAGATTCAATTTAGAAGTCCAGGCTATTAATCTGAAAGACTCAGGTTTTCCAACTAATGGATCTATTTTTTAAGTAATATAATACTGGTGGTAAGTGAAGATGACAAAGTGTCTTTACACATCACATAGGTAACAACTGCATGCCTCTGAAAATGTAAGGGGCCTTCATCTCCATGAACAAGACTCAACGTAGCACCAGCAGTACACATGAACCAAGGAGATTGGGTTGAACATAAATTGAAAAAAATAAGTGTATACTCAAAGGAAGAGCATATATATATTTTGATGGGCAAATCAAGGTAGCTGTTGGAAGGATTCTAGTTGAAAGAGACCTCACAAGATGATGAATATGTAACATACAGGCTCTTGGCCCTCAATAAGGTGTTCATAAGTAAAATACAATGATCACAATAGATTGAAGATTCAGAAATTTGCTATTTGGCCACACTATGGGTGTTAGGTGCTAGGAATTGCTGAATAAGTCTCATAATTGCAGTGAACCCCTTAAAAGTCACTGATAGCCAACATACGTGCAAATGTGGTATACACAACTAAAGAAACTGAATAAGGTCCTCAAAGTGCACACTACAGTCTCCAAATGCTTGCCTGCAAATATAGAGAAGGATTGGGCAGCCTAGAGATATTTAAAATACTTTCAGACAAAAGTAAGCAGATTAAAAGCCAACACAGACATGGGGCTACTTTATGACCCAAGGTGCAGATGACTGTTGTGACACACAGACCATGGGGCACCTGTTGGTCTCCTGGCTCCTGGAGGAATCAGCACTGTGGAAGTACCAGACTAGGACTAGAGATCAAGCTACGTTATGTGCCCAATACCAGAAAAATACATAATGGAACAAGCTACCTAGATAAGTGGCGGAATCTCCATCCCTGAAAATTTTCAAGAGCAGGTTAGACAGACACTTGGTTGGGATAGTTTAGTTAGGGATGATCCTGCCTTGAGCAGGGGACTGCCCTACTTTCCTATCATACTAATTGTGTTGGCAGTTCTTGGGAAGAAGAAAAGACTGTGGGCCAGATTAATTTGGTGCAGATCCGGAGAAATTCCCAGTGAAGTTAATGGCAATATATTGGTGTAAAATCAGTATAATTTAGAACAGATCCTATACATATAAGAATAGTTTGAAGAATGACCAGGCATTAGGCAGTTCCCTTTTTTCTTCTTTGCACTTTATATCACATCAAAATAAGTGCTTTGCACATTTACAGTACTATGTAGATATTTCTTAACAATAGAATTGATCCTGCAGTCCTTAGGTGTACAAGAAATCTTTCCTCAGGTGAATATTACCACTGACCTCATTGGTATTACCAATCAAAGTAAGTTTTTCTTATTTTGCAGGGGGCCATGTCCAATATTTCTTAGCTTTTTAAAAGTTTTATATAGCATATATCTACAATTAAGAGGCATGAAACAGCCATCTTGCAACTAACAAATTAATCACAATTCAGAGAGCCTATTTCCTGAATGAAATTAGATACAGAAGACCATTTCCTTTCCTATAAACGAGAGTGCTCCAGACTGTTACATCTCCCTCTGAACTTGTTCCTGCTCCCTTTACAGATTTTTCTGTCAGCTATCATCCTAGGCATTATTCATCATCACTTCTATGGATTGAAAGCAATATGAACACTAAGCTAACCTCTCAAAGTCAGAGATAGCTGTATTAAGTGCTACCCAACTTCACAAATGCTGAGTAGCCCTGAGGAAAGAGGTTTTAGCCCAAGTTCCTTGAATCTAGAGTGTGACAAAAATGAAATTTCCCCAACCGTAGAACCCAGTGAAGCAAAGGTTTTTGCCACTTAAGTTTGTATTGACCTAGAGACTCCTACACAGCACAATAATGAAGGATCATGACATTTTCCTTTTGTCTTGCCTTTGTTAATTTTTTTTTTTTTGTCTTCAGAAACATCCCAATTCTTTACTCTCAGTTTCATATGGTATGCTATGTGAAACTATACCTCCAGTTAGCCTAGCAGACTAAGAATCTGCTTTGCATTAGGACCTGTCACCCATGGACAGCTATCTTGAGGGTCAATCTGTTATTTGAAATACAGCATAACTTCTTGTGTATTATGAAGAGAAAGAGCAAGGGATTGGGTGACAGTAACCCAAAGCTTCCTGTTTACTTCATCAACCACTACATCAGTCATGTTTTCAAATACGGAGTGAACCTAGGACGAATAACCAGTCATTTTTAATAAAGAAAAGTATGCTTTCTCTATCAATGAAAGATTTTTATTGAGTACTTGAAACTACAGGGTTTACCTGCAAAAGAAAACTTTTAGCGTTAGAGTTAAAAGGCATCTCTTCATCTGAAATGTTTGCTACGTATACTGTCCATATTTATGTGACTGAAAGAACAAGACAGATACATATCTGCAGTTTGTTCCACTTATCTACGTTCTACTTGTACGTAAGGCACCATTTATATTTTAAGTATTACTTTAGAGAGCAGAAAGAAACTACTTCTGTCATCACTTTCTCATCTCCCGCCTTCTCTTTTTATTTTATTTGCCTTTGGCATCTCTGCAATTGACTCTCACACCTCTGGAATTGTGCTGCCTCAGAACAGCTGAAGTCCCCTGCTGGGTATTCAAAGAAAGATAAGCTTAAATAGAAATCCTCATGCATTTCCTTTCTTTCCTAAGAAACCTATTGCCAAACTGGCTTCAGTGCTTCATGGATGCAGAAGACTTAGGTCCAGAGAATCTCAGTTTCCACCATCTATGTCCATAAATGAAATGCCACTTGTTTTAGTAGTATCAAAATGAAAGCGTCTGTAATTCCCTTTGAAGTGTTTCATGTTTTCTGAACATCAGAATTACTCATCGAAAAACTGGCCTGGCTAATATCCCTTTTAGATTAGAAGACAGTAAAAAAATATTTCTGACTGTTCCTTAAAGGAAGCCTGCTTAAAAGATATAGATTCCAAAGTTCAGATAGTACAGCAGTTCTTAAACTCTGACAGGTTGTCTACCATCAATTTAAAATGACACAGCTGTAAGTACAGCAAATTTTTCATACATATAGGTAACTGAGTATGTATTAAAACAACATCAAAAACCTTTAGTAATCATAAAACTTTGTTTTATCAGTTATGGTAGCCGTATAAAACCATTGTAAATCGAAAAAAAGACACTGTAAACTTACCGGTCCAGAGATGCTTTTCGGGATGTCTTTAGTGGGAGGGGTGAGCTTGCTTGACAGAACACAGTATTTGGATGGCTGGTGGGGGACTGTGGGTGTGGGTGTGGGGGGTTGGAGCCTGGAGGGTATGGGGGGCTCCCCACAGGCCCTGGCAGGATGCCAGGCCCTGCCAGGCCCTAGCAGGATGCTTGGGAGTGACAGATAGACACAGAGAGACACACACAGAGACATACATGTGCAGACATGCACAGTGCCCAGCAGGTAAGTCTGTGGAGGGGGAGGGATGAGGGGGAAGATTGAGTCCCCCCACAGTGAGGGAGGGAGTGGGACAGGGGCAGAGGCTGGGGTGAATGGGACCCTCAGGCTGGGGTGGGTGGTGGAACAGAGCCATGGGAGGCTTGTCCAAGGCACTGGGGTGGTCATGGCTCCATGCCATTGTGCACACCCCCAGGGAAGGTATGGAGGGCATGTGCCCCCCAGATTTCTGCGCAGGGCGGAGGCAGGCTGCATGCTGGGCTCTGTGCCCCACTGCTATTGCCTCAGGAGTTGCATGTGATGTCATGTCCCTCCTGCGTCCCGGCTGCACCATGTCCCCTGCCTGCCCAGTGATAGGAGGCACAGCATGGTGTCATGTGCGGCTCCCAAGGCAACGGCAGCAGGGTGCAGAACACAGTGGGCAGCTCGCTGCTCCCCAGGGATTTTCTCCTGTTGAGCCAGCCTGCCCATCCCCCACAGCAGGGCCTGCACAGAAGGATGTGGCCCCTCCCACTGCCCAGGTCCTTCCTGGAGTGGCCTGGGCCTTTCCAGAGGTTATGGGGGGCTCTCGCTGCTGTCTACCCCCCAGGGAGGCAGGAGGGTCTTGTGCGCCCCAGATTTGTGTGTGTGATGGAGGCAGGCTGCCCGCTGTGTGTGGGGCTCTGTACTCCACTACTGTTGCCTCAGGATCCATGCGTGACACCATGTGCCTTCTGCTGCTGGAAGGGCAGGGGATGTGCCACAACTAGCATACAGAAGGCATGTGGCATTGTGTATGACTCCTGAGACAATGGCAGCAGGGTGCAGAGCCCAGTGCACAGCAAGCAGCTTGCTTCCAGGCCCCGCACAAATCTAGGGGGCTCATGCTCCCCATGCCTCCCCCAGGGTGCATGCAGCAGTGGCAGGAGTCCCCCTGCACCCCTGGATAAGCTCACTGGGGCTCCAACCTGTCCCAGGGCCCCATTCACCCCTGCTTCTGCCCCACTCTTTCCCTCACTGTGGGGCCTCAATCTGTCACCCTTTCTCTCCCCCACGCCTCTAATCCCCAATGCACTTACCTGCTGGGCACTGCTCCACACGCAACCAGGCTGCATTTCTGGCCACCTGCAGCAGGCTACAGCTGAGTGTCTGTGTGTGTGCGTGCCCCTCCCCTTGGCCTTCTGTGTACCACTTGCAGATTGTCTGCATGCCACTGGTAGTACATGTACCACAGTTTTGGGAACTGCTGATATGTTTGGCTACATTGGAAACGTGGAGGCCTTGCTTTATAAGGGACATTGCTTTGCACGATATCGTTGTGTATAGCACTCTTTCTTTCTTTTTCTTTTTTTTAAACCTAGATAGCTAGTGCATTTCAATTAAGGATTGTTGGGGCCAAAACAGCAGTAGTAAATCTATTGGTAACATCCCATTTATAATATTAGGTATATATCTAGACACTAAGGTAAAATAAAGATGGAACTGGAACAGGTGCAAAGGTGGTTAAGGAAATGGAGATTCAATCTCATGAGAGGAGATTAAGGAGCTTGGCTTGATTAGTATGGCAAAACAAAGGTTGAGCAGGGAAAGTATTAGTCTTTACAAATAAATTCATGGGGTGGACATCTAGGAGGCAGAAGAGCTATTATAGGTAAAGTACAATGTTGGTGCAAGATTGAAAAGGTACCATTTGGTTATGAATGGATTCAGACTGGAAATAAGATTTCTTACTATTAAAGGAATGAAGTTTTAGAGTAAAATTCTGAGAGAAATAGTGGGGGCAAAGAATCTGAACCATTTCAGATGGAGGTCAGCAAGTTTACAGAGGGTGTAGTATTATGAGATACGACATGCTTGGGTCAATGGTCAGTACAAACTATGTATTGATTTGAAACCTGGGGAATCCTTGTGTTGGGGTAATTCTTTCTGTCCATCTCAAATGCCTGAGCCCCATGCTTCATGGCTTTGGCTGGTTTTCTGCAGGAGCCGGAAAGAATTTTTCTTCTTGTGCAAAAATAGGGTGTTGTTAGCTTGCAATGTACTTTGAGGATGTGTTGTGTGGAGGGTTGGAATTCACAGTTTTTAGGATGCTTTGGATGAATGGTTGCATTTCACAATAAGGGATTGGATTCTATTGGAGAAGTCCCTTCCAGGCCTATGTTCCCGCATTAACTCCCCTCATGACAGACTTCTTTGTTTTATATAATTTAGCTTTTTATGGCCACAATATGGTGGCTTGGTACATCATTTTCATTCTCCCATAAACCATATGCTCTAGGACAGGCAAGGGCAAAATACAGCCTGCGGGCTGGATCCAGCCTGCCAACTGATTGTATCTGGCCTGCAGGTGGGCAGCTGCCAACTCATGGGATCCGACTCACAGGTGGCCAGCAGTGCCAGCTGCTGTGTATTCCCAGGTAGGTGAGCAGGGCTGTTTTCACCTTGCTGGGGACATGAAACTGCTTCTGCCCAGCACTGACATGGCAGCATCAGCTGTGGATCCAGATGAATGCCCTGATCCCCATCTAGAACCTCCCAGGTGCATCCATGGCAGATGCTGGCACGGCCCTGCAGTTGCTTCTACTGCACTGGGCAGGAGGTGGCATAAGCTGCAGATGGGGTTGGCAGTTTCCAGACTGGAGACGGGGATCAGGGCATGCTACAGTTACAGGTGGGAGACAGAGAGAGAGATGTGGTCCTTGAGAAGACACCAGAACTCATTAAGTGACCCTCCAGCCAAAATCCCACCCCCCTCTAGAACAATGTCTCTAGAAGTACGTTATTCCCTCTAAAATCAGCAGCACATTTCTCTGAGTGAATGATAGATTTTCACAAACAGTTTGGTTATGATACTAAGCAGCTGATAGGTTCTGGATTTGTTTGGTAACTACTTAGAATGTCATTAAAATAAATAATTTACTTAGCTGGTCACTGTAATTAAACCAGAAAATCACTGGTAAAATTAGCCCAATCACAATTTATTCCCAAGCTAGTGTACCTGCAGGGATTTACAGTTACAGTTTTCAAAAGGTGCTGGCACAAACAAGTTTATTCTCTGCAAAACTGAGGTGAGAAAATGCTTTTGCATTGTGACCCCAAAACATTGTGTACAGAAAATGCTTTCCTGATACAATTCAGAAAAAGGATATTATTTTCTTCCAATAGAATACCTCTTTTTTCTGCTGGTTTTAGCTCTTCTTTCATCCTCCTTGATGCTATTCTGGGATATTTTCTAAAGCACAAATTGGAAGTAGGCACCTACTACTCGCTGACTTCCAGAGAGGTAGTCATCTTGGTACCTTTGGTGGTCTCCTTCATGATTCTTCTCATTTTATGTAGATCAATTTCCCAGAAACTGCTACTTTTCAGACATCTTCTTTGAGTCTGGAGAAAGAATGTGCTTTATGGTCAACTGATAATTACCCGGCAAGGCCTATATGGCTCAATGTAATGTTTTGCCATCCAGCTATATGGTAGCCTGTAGAAATGAAGTATGATATTGGGCTGTGAACTCATCAGCTGAACAGGAATAGATTTCAATAATGCTTTAATGAGAGGTCTCAGCAGATAAGCTCTAGTGCCCAAAGTTTAAGCAATTCAGTAAGGCTAAGTACAGACCATCAAAAAGCCGGAGGCTGAATCGATTCAATCTCCACAGGTTAGTCTAAACTGCCTAGGTTGAACTGATAAGCAAAATTCAGTCACATGTCTGCAGTGGGTCAGGCCAGAAGTTGGGAGATGCTAGCATGTCTCCCTGCTTGGTTGGAGCAGACAGCTAGGGCCAAGTCTAGCCTGCTCATCCTGCAGGAAGAGGGGAGTTGTGGGAAAGGTGCAAAGTATCTTGGGATTCTGGGGGATTGTGAGTTAGTGTGAATCTGGAGGGGATCTAGGTCAGATGTTCAATTAACAGATTTAATCTAAATCAGTTAAGGCTGATACTGCATCCATCCAGATTTATCTTAAAGCAGTTTTTGCCATTTTGAAAGTAGTTTAAGCACACAGAAATAACGCTGTGTTACATATTTGAACTGGTTTCCAATCACTTAAACTGGTTTATGTGTAATTTCTGTCCCTAGCTTAAGTGACAATTTCCCTTCCAAGTTGCTGAACCAAGAAGGCTGGACTGTATTGTATTGCTCTCTTGTGAATGAAACAAAAAGGCTGAGTTTTGCATCACTTTTGTTCATTAAACTGTTGATGTTGCTTGTCCCAAGAAGCAATTTGCTGTACAATAGCACAAAAGGACATAGGGTCAACCCATATAAACCCACATGACATTGGCTCATTTGTCATTTTGTTATTTGGGAAAAGTAAAGTCTTTGACTGCCTAGGAAAAGGAATATCCCTGTCCTGGTTATTCATATAACACCAAACATAACAGAATATTTTCATGCCATAGGAAAATTCCTCCTCCATATAGGTAGTAGCCTCTACTACTAAGTACAGGCAGTCAAAAAGCCCAAGGCTGAATTAATTAAATCTTTGCAGGTTAGTCAAACCTGCATAGATTGAACCAATAAACAAGTGAGCAGACATTCACTTTTGATTCTGGAAATGCAGCCACATAGCTGCAGTAGCCTAGGCCAGAAGCTGGAGGGCACTGGAACACCCCTCCCTGCTCACTGCAGCAGACAGCTTGGGCCAAGGCTAGCCCACCCACCCTGCGTCCTGGGATGCTGGGCAATTTTGAGTTAACCTGAATCTGAAGGGGATCTGGGACAGATGTTCAAGTGATTTAACCTAAATTAGTTAAGTTTGATCCATCCAGGTTTATCTTAAACCTGATTCAGCGATTTTGAAAGTGGCTTATGTGCACTGAACTTCTGTTGTGTTACAGATTTGAAACGGTTTCTGATCACTTATACCAGTTTATATATAATTTCTGTCTCTAGCCTATGCCTGCCAAGTACAGAGCCTTTGTGGGCAGCTGCAGAAACTAGCATTCATTATACATAGTTTTGTGATCACTGTAATTCACCCTAGTGTTGATCTAATCAGCTCTAAATCTGGATTCTGTGAAATAAAGAAAATAAATATATAATTTTGACTTTTCTAAAATAATCTGCGATTGGTTTTGTTAAATAGCTTCTAATAATAAGTTTCTCTTTCAAGCCATTCAGGAGAAAGTGTGCTATGATTACGACCAAGAATTGTATTCAACAATTTAATTCCATACACGTGAAATACCATGCTGTTTAAAAAAATTACTCTGGCTACCTAAGTAAACATTAATGCAAATATTAGGAATAGATTATATACCAGTACATATACATATATTACAGAGAGAGAGAAGCAACAGCTGCTGAAATGAAAATAAAATGATGTCTTCAAATTTAAGCTTGATGGGGATATGAAAAGAATTAGAAAAGAAGTGTTTTTCATTCAAAATCATGACTTATTATGGATGAAGAATAGTGATTTAAGAAATTATATTGAAAATCAAATCATTGCTTTTCTTGCTGGTTGAATAAACTAAAACATATGCAACTGTAACAACTGCTAGCTAAAATAATGTCTTCTATGGAAAATGTTCCCTTTCCTCATGGCAAAGAAAGACTCATACATCTACGAATAAAGTGTGATGGTATCAGAGGGTAGTGGGGAAAGGAAACCATCTTGATAAGGTCTGTTCATTCCTCTACTGCTCCTTGGAGAAACCGGTAAAAGAAACAGGAATTGGTAGCTAGTAAGTTCTACACCTGTGCTATTGAGAGCAGGTTTTTCAGGAAGATGTACAAGATCCACAAGATGTGGTCATGTATTTCATAGAGACTGACAAGTTGCTGTTGTGGACAGGCCCTGAATTCCCTGAAACTTCCAATAATTCAGTATACACTGCTATAAGTACGGATGACATTATAATTTCCGGGGGCCATTTCCACATCTTTTTTATCTTTCTTTTTCAGTTTCACATGAGGATATAAACTGATCTCAGTCACAATTCATACATTACAGTAGGAAACTGAAAAACACATTACTGGAGGGAAAACAGAATGAAAGATAAAAGAAGCAGTCTGTATAGATTATACTTTACAGCAGATGGCCTGAAATCAATGAAAGTGCTGCCAGACTACAGTAGTGTATTTAGAAATAACAATTGGCTAATTCAGGTGTGATGTAATTGGGGGTGGAATTAATGAACAACTAGCCCTGCCTGAGCTGGCTGGCCAGTTGGGGTGCATTAAGCTGGCTACACCTGGACACTTCCTTATTAGCTGGGAGGAGCAGCAAGGCCCCTATATAAGACACTTGGGAACATAGCTAATAGATTAATCAGTAGCCTTGTTTCAGAGGGCTGGCTGCTTTTGTTCCAGAACACCCTGTTTCTAGTTTCCTAGCTTCAAACCCTTAGCTTCCTGCTCCTGATTTCATATCCCATTTTTGGCCTTGTGACTCTGGATCCATGACTTTGGCTTCTGACCCCAGTTCTGGTTCTAAACTTCAGTTTTTAAGGCTACCTACATCTTGGTAATGGAATACCATGGGCACAGGCAGTGGAAAGCCAGAGCTTGGGGGAGCTTACCCCCACAAAACTAATTTTGCAGCAGCTGGCAACAGCAGCAGCACCATGGCACTGCTCAGTGTGCAGCCAGGCCAGCGCCCCATACATGCTCAGTTCTGCGTGGTTGAGGAAGAAGAGGCTAACTGTGCATGCTTCGCACTGCACAGAGCACAATGATAGGAGTTGTAGTGCTCATGCTGACGCATGCACTCAGCACCCCCAAATAATATTTTCTCCCTCTATGACCGTGGGCCTAATAAGAGGACAGTCCTGCAGTCTACTTAGCTGTAAGGAGTTGAGACCCAGCTGAGGCAGAGTCAATCCCAGGCTCCAGCTGGAAGTAATCAAGGAATCATGCTGAGTTATCCCTGGGGGGGGAGGGGGCAGCCCACACTGGCCTAGATAAGCTCAGACCACAGCGCAGCAGGCTGTGCTGTTTAGGTAGTAGACTGCTTTGCTATGCCTTTAGTCTGCTTTGACTTCTGAGGCCTGATTCCATGTCCTGAACCTCTGGCTTGGACTTCCCTGCCTGTTCCTGCTTGCTCCTGTTCCTATCTTGGACCTCCCAGCTTGGATCAACTTGTTACTCTGCTGACAACCTTGTCTCAACCGTCAGCTTGCTATCTTGAACTAGAAATGAAACACAAGTTGCTTTCCCATCTGGTAAATCCCTGACTCTAGCAGGATCCCCTTGGCCTAACCACAGATGACCCGATGAGCCCTTCTGTTATCTTAGTGCTTGCTCCTCTAAGTAGTCTTCTGAATGCCTCTGGAAATAGTCACAGTAGTAAATACAAGGCTCAATAATAAGCATTTGCAGCAGGGAGTCTCTAACATCTTATGCAGCTTTCACAAAACAAGGGGAATTGTTCAAGAGAGCCAGGCAATTAGGGACATTCATCCTATCAATATTACAGGACTGTTTAATGATCTGTTTATTTTTCTTTACCTGCAATATCTTCTGGAAGGGCAAGAGACTGCCATATGTTCATAAGAAGTTCCTAATAGTTGTTCTCTTTAAGGTGTCTTTCTTCCCTCTCAGGCCTTCAGAGTTCCCAGGGGGCATTTGCGGGTTAAGGCAGAATGTTGTTTCAGACCTATGCAACTTGCCACTAGAGGGCTTGGCAACCAGAGGCATAGCCAATGGCCAAGACTACATACTTCGTCTAGGAGCAGAGCCCCAGGAATTAAGCATAGCAAGAACATGAAGCCTGGAGAAGCTGCTCAGTACTGCTGCTCAGTATCTCCCAACACAGAGCCAACAGGGTTAATTGTGTCCATTGTATAGAGCAGGCTTGTCTAACATATGGCCCACGGGCTGCCATGTGGCCCGCCAAGCCATTTTATCTGGGCAGTGGAGCTTGAGAGGGTGGAAAGTTTGTTAAAATAGAGGTGCTGGGAGCCTTCATTCTGGGATTATGGATGACTGCAAATGACTTAACAATACCCTAGCTCAAACTAGGTAGAATGACTCAAAGATAATCAATCCTTGGTCAAAAGTGGTGTAACTTTTAAGATGTGTAGGCAGTACTAAGCATAGTTCAATACCCTTTAATGAATGGATGATCCCATTTTAAGTCCTTTTAGAATGGTTTAAAAGTAACTTATAACATTACCCAAAGTGACTAGCCTACCACCACCCCACAAATTGATGGCGAGGACAGACTCAAAATCCTCTGTCTCAACCACACTTTTCTTGATTGTTCCACATGGAATTTAACAAACTAACATAAAGGTACTTAAAATGTTTCAGATTTGTTGGTTACAGGTTTATTGTCTAATATTTTTACTATAGTAATTATTCAACAATAATTTTGGTAACTATAATTTTTCAACACATTTGAAAAATCGGTTGCATTATGGATTCATCTTCTAAAAGTCAGCATTGTGTGAAATGGGAACAATATAGACCAGGTCTTGTTCCCAGTTATATCAGCATAAATGTGCATTGACTTCACTGATTTAAGTTGTTGCAGTTTTCACAGTGATGAAAAAAAACAACCAAAATCCATGTCTGTACATGAACAGACTTTAAAATGTCCAGGGTTTTAAGTAATTGTTCCACTTTCTTTAGGGTGTGTAATTCGGGCATGGTATCTTGAAGGTCTGAAGATCTAAAACTTTGGGTATCTGCATGGATCTGAAATCTCCAGAAAACATGGAAGAGCTATAGAACAAAGCTATGGTGACCTAAACATATAGGGTCAGATTTCAACCTTGCCCAGAATAGAGGTGTGACAAAATGTAATGCAGTGCACACATAGAACAATAGGGAGGGTGTACATAAGACACCCTTATGTGTCATGATACGTAAGTGGAGACACCCTGCCCTATCTTCTGCCTGACTTCAGACTAACACGGCTAACTATTTTTCTGATGATCAGTGTATCCAACATCCTGTCTGCTTGCCCTGTAGAATAGTAAATGTGATTTTATTTCTTAATCCTTTCTCATGTTGCTTTTCATTATAGGTCCAGCATTTTGAGTGTAGAATCCAAAATGTATTGTTCTTTAAAAGCATTTTAAAAATACATGAGTGAAATCCCCATTCCACTCATCAATACATTCCTGTGGAAAGTGACGGTTTTAACAAAGTGCCTTTTTTCCTACAAAAAAAAACCTTACTCAGTTGGAACATTTTTACCAGTTCTACCTTTAACCAGCAGGATAAAGAAGAGCCTTGCTGTTTCTTCTTTCAGTGCTATATGTAACAGTGGCTATATTGACTTACTTTAACCCATAAGAAACTGGTGCTCCAAGCTGAGCTGCTGCCATTTCATTAATGTTTCATTTCACTAAATGGGATATTGTTAGAGAACTGAGCATTTGACAGCTGGCCCAATATACTCAGCATTAAATGATTTCAGAAACCCTTTTGATTCCTTCCAAGAAACATGGAAAATAGCAGATAGGAAAATCCAGGGTCTTCAAAAGCTGACCCAGCAAGAACCCAGTAATTAATTGGGTAGTTTATGTCCACATGATGTGACCCCCTACCTGCTGAGAGAAGAGGAGCACTGTCCTATGGCCAGTAGTCATGGTCAGTAAGATGTGGTGAAGAAGTTCTTTTCCAGCTCTGAATGTTCCCTTTTAATCCTCTTGGGGATATCAGTGATGATCAAGAATTTGTGCTTTCTTTCTCCTCTTATCAGCACTGTGGGTGCTATGAGGGGAAAAAAGAATCCTAATTATTGATTAATCCTTCAAAGAGATGGATGTAAAAAAAAATCCACAGTTCAATACAATTGGGTATTAGGAGAGTTCAGATCTAGAACTGGATACAAATTTTGCCTTTCTTGGGGGTATGAATCTATAAACAATTAAATAACCAAATATTAATCTGAATTTTAAAAAACTGCACAAAGTGGCAATATAATTTTATGCTTCCTCCATATTTAAAGCCATGTCATGAAATGGTAAAGCACCAAAGAACTCCTCTATCTCCATAATCATGATTTTGCAATAAACAATCTGAATACTATAATCTGAACCCATCTCATCTTTATGATATAGGACCTGATTTTTATTCTATTACAGTATGTTGCAAAACTAACACTGACTTCACTGGAAGTGGCAGTGAGTTCATAAGTCCTAAAATTGTTAAAATTAAATGCCAACTCAGAATTTGCAGTCCCATTCATTTTCCTGAGATGGGTTTAGACAATTGATTTGACTTTAACATTGAATATGTACCCAGGATTAAATTTGATACAAATGTCTCCTGATGCAGGAACTACAAGTATTGTAAAGCAGGGGAGAGCTTTAAATTGTTTGCTAACAATTATTTGTTTTTCTAATTCAACATTACTGATGTCAGTAAATAAGAATTATATACTGTAAAATGTCATGACATCTGGTCTATGTGGACAGAGGAATGTTGATTTGAAAGCCCCTCTTAATGAAGAGTTGTTGATATATATGCCTTATACTTTTATAGTTTTGTCAAACAACATAAAAGTGTTATTCTGGATTTATTGGAGGGAAATAAAATCCAAATTGAAGTAAGATTTTAAAACAGCACAAAGTTCTAGCGTATTTCATGTTGCCAATAAAAATATACATCCGACTAACTATAAACCCTTAAAGTTTCAGTACGTGGTTGTACTCAAAGTCAACAAATTTATTTACTTTGGAGGATCTCATATTTGTTTATGTTCTCTTAAATTGAATGAAGAGTAATGTTTTCTGTGTTGTTCTTCATTGTACAATAACTGATTCATAGCAGCATTGATTTGTAAATAAAGAGTGGGAATTAATGAACCAATCCTGCAATCTTGACTTGAGATTTGATGACAGTTTTACTTCACTGAAGGTTCAAGAGCAGGTTTGTGTATTTAATCCTATAACACCCAAGTTTTACAAACTTCATCATCAAAGAGTGTGATCCTGATGAATCAAAGCCCTGAAACATGAACAAATCTTACTATTTCTCTAAAAGATGCATCCAAATATGTCAAAATGACAAACCGTGGACAGATGCACCTTCAACTGCTTTGTAAGAGGGAACTGCCCCTTGGGTGAGTGCATCAGCAGTTTTGATATAACTGTTATGTCTGCATGCTCCTGTAGCAAAATAAGTTCACTAAATCACCATAACTTTAACTCTGAGTTAAACAGGGTTAAAGTTGAAATGGGTTTCCTATGCTTGTTTCCTTGCAGAGGTATGTATGTAATAGCTACATTGTAACAGCTTATGTTGGTATTATTTCATATTACAACTGTTCCATCTCTCTAAACCAGTGGTGCTCAACCTCTGGCCCACAGGCCCATGGGTCTTTTCACAGGTCTGGACATTTGATTGCAGGTGAGCAGTGGCAGTGTTGATTGCATCTCCCCTGCTGCCAAATTTCTGGACCCATGGGAAGCCCCACTGACCTGCTGACATGACCCTGAATGCTTGATTGTGCCAGCACAGGGCCAGGGCTAGTGCTCGCACCACTCATCTGGCTAGCAGGGCCAGAAGGGTGAGCACCACTGGTCTATACCTATATATAGCTAAGTGTATTCCTCTCCCTCCCCCTCACCCCCATTCTTGCTCTTATGAAGATTTCCATTGATTTCAGTAGAATAAGGCAAACAGCATTTGGCTTACTGCATATTATTTTTCAAAGTTAAATAGTTCACATTTATAATGGTTCAGCTTAGCATGTATAATGTGTTTAATGTTTTCATTTGTTTGGGGCTAATTGTTAAAGTCCTCATTGCTCTTCTCTACATAGCCTCTATGGCCAGACTGCCTTCCCTGGCTCTCAGGATGCCTTCTCTCTCTCCCAGGACCATGCCTCCTTCTGGCCGGGTGACCCTCCTGGGTTGCTTGCAGTTGCCTGCTAATTAGCCTCATTAGCTAGTTTCTATGGCAGCCTAGTTGTAGCATGTCCTGCCTGCCCTACAGGGTGCTACCTGGGTTGCTTCTCTCTTAAAGTGGCAGAATCCACTAGGTACTCTGTCACAGTGAATAATTCCAACTATCATTCAGTTTGGGGGCTTTCCAGAGAAAAAAAGCCTCTCTGATTGGATGGTCCACCTATTTCCCTAAACTCACGCAGAAGAATATTCAATCATGCATGCTTCAAGTAGCAGTCCTAGTTCCTTCTTGTCTGGGTAGAGAGCAGCTTGTTAAAGTGTTAAACCATCTTTTGACAGAGGTAGTCTGTATACAAATGCAGAAGAGGGTATCTTTTTCATTTCAGTTTAGTAAACTATTTGCGTTAAACTAGTATTTCATTTAAACCTCAGAGACCAATTGGGAATTGAAAAAAGAGGAGAGTTTATTTCCCTACTGTTAACAAAAACTTGGGGCAAGTAGATGAGATCTCCTAGTTCCAAAAAATTGCTAGTACATAGTAAAAAGAAATAGTTTAATTCACTATCCCCTTTCTTTAATGAGTGAAATTTTAATGAATCTTTTATTAAAACCTAAGCATTCAGTGCAGTTAATACAATTTTTTATTTAACTAATAAAATATTTTAAATGCTTTTTTTCACTTTAGTTGAATTCTTATTTCCAACTAAATAAAGACTGACACAAACTAAAAGTAAATAATTATCTAGTAAAAAGAGAGGCATTGTTCACCATTTTCTAACAATAAAAATCCCTTTGAAGAAATGTATGTTGAGCTATATAATTGCTTAAATAAATATGTTTATAGTCTATCCATCTGCTTAGTGAAGAAGCACCAAATTTATTGCAGCCAAGCTCTAGTTGCACTCAACATGTTTTAATGTTTAACTTTCATTGTGAATCATCCTTTCTTTCAAAAATAACTAAAAAGTACAAATGCAAAACAAGATTAGAATAGATTATCTGAATCAATGTTTCTTGTTTGCTTAATTAAATCATAATGAATATCAGGGGGTTAAATCACTTTGATTATATCAATCCATCCTGGAGCAGTAAAAAACATTTTCACAAGGGAGTGGAAGGGAGCAAAAAGGGTCCAGCCATCCAGGGAGGATCTCCATCCTCATCTCTCACTCCTCCTGTGTTCAATGTGTTAAATGGCCTTCTGCTCCACCCTCCCCTTCTCAGTTGGTGCAGGTCTGGACAAGGAAAAAGGATGAAACTTTCTGGAAACTTTTGCCTCTGGAAGAACTGAAGAGGTTTGGGAAAGGGAAAAGAAAAACAAAGGGCAGCTTAGGTTGTTGGAGGAACATTTTTTGGTCAATATTAATGAGAAGGTTGGAGTGAAAAATTTAATTGATATAGGGATGCACTGACCAAAATTCTATATCCCTATATAGGGACACTAATTTTCTCTCTCTCTTTCTTGCTCATGCATATGCGTGCATACACACATGCGCACACACTTTTATACAAATGGAAATGTGCTGATTGTGGGTATTCAGAATTCAAAGGCTCACAGGAAATTAAAAAAAATAAAATCTCATGGCCTACTTGCATGGTTTGGGGATCAGATTCATAATTTTTTTTAACTTTTTCAATTTGATCCAAGTTGGGCAAGACTGCTCCTGGTTGGAACCTTGGCCCTGTTCTATCCCCAGACATCAGTGAGGCAAAAGTGTTGGAAAACCAGCATAGCTAGACAAATTTGTGATCCCTGGTATGGGAAATCTCTGGGTGGCAAAGAGAGGAAGTTCTTATACCATCTTCCTACAGATCCCTTAGCATTGGGAACTGTAGGCTAGATCAGCCTCTGCCTCTCTTTCTGCTGTAAAAAGCAAGTGTGGTTTAGGGTATCCCTGAGATAGCATTAAACTACAACAGAGATTGCCCAGAACTAGCCCAAGGATTAAAGAGCCACAGTTTCATAGTTTCATAGTTGGTAGGGTCGGAAGGCACCTGAGCAGATCATCAAGTCTGACCCCCTGCCATGGCAGGAAAGAATGCTGGGGTCAAATGACCCCAGCTAGGTGTCTATCCAGCCTCCTTTTGAAGACCCCCAGGGTAGGAGCGAGCACCACTTCCCTTGGAAGTTGGTTCCAGATCCTAGCTGCCCTGACTGTGAAGTAGTGCCTCCTGATATCCAGCCTGAATCTACTCTCCATCAACGTATGCCCGTTACTCCTCATTACTCCCGGTAGTGCTCAGGGGAACAGGGGCTCTCCCATTGCCTGCTGATCCCCTTTGGTCAGTTTGCAGACAGCCACCAGATCCCCTCTCAACCTTCTCTCATGGAGACTGAACAAGTTCAGGTCCTGTAGCCTCCCCTTGTAGGGCTTGCCCTGCTGCCCCCTGATCATGTGAGTGGCCCTCCTCTGGACCCTCTCCATGTTGTCCACATCCCTCCTGAAGTGCAGCGCCCAGAACTGGATGCAGTACTCCAACTGTGGCCTGACCAATGTCGCATAGAGGGGGAGGATCACCTCCTTGGACCTGCTCATGATTTATCTATGGATGCATGACAAGGTGCAGTTAGCCTTCCTGACCGCGTCCCCACACTGTCAGCCCATATTCATCTTGGAGTCAATAGCGACTCCAAGATCCTTCTCTGCCTCTGTGCTGACAAGAAGGGAGTTCCCCAGCCTGTATGTATGCTTCTGGTTCTTCCTCCCCAGGTGCAATACCTTGCACTTGTCAGTATTGAAACCCATCCTGTTCTCATCCACCCACCCCTGTAACCTGTCCAGATCTGATTGCAGCCTGTCCCTCTCCTCTAGCATGCACACTTCTCCCCACATCTTAGTGTCATCCATGAATTTGAACAAGGTGCTTTTCACTCCCTTGTCCAAGTCGCTGATGAAGATATTGAACAGTGTGGGCCCAAGGACCGAGCCCTGGGGAACTCCACTGTCCACATCACTCTAGGTTGAAAATGACCCATCCATCACCACTCTCTGGGTGCAGCCCTCCAGCCAATTAGTGACCCATCTGACTGTGTAGGCACCGACACCACAGTCCCTTAATTTTTTAATAAGAATCGGGTGAGAGACAGTGTCGAAGGCCTTCCTAAAGTCCAGAAAGACTACATCCACTGTGACACCTGCGTCTAAGGCTTTTGTGACCTGGTCATAGAAGGCCACCAGGTTGGCCTGACAGGACCTGCTTCTAATGAACCCATGTTGGTTGCCCCTAAGCATAAGCATAGGGACCCTGCGGATCCCTCACAGATATGCACCTGGATAATTTTCTCAAAGAGCTTTCCCAGGACCAAGGTAAGATAGGCCTATAGTTTCCTGGGTACTCTTTCTTCCCTTTTTTGAAAATGGGGACCACATTGGCCCTTTTCCAGTCCTCTGGCACCTCACCAGAACACCGTGAGTGCTTGTAAAGCTGTGCCAGGGGTCCCACAATGACCTCTGCTAATTCCTTCAGCACTCTGGGGTGGAGATTGTCAGGACCTGCTGATTTGAACATGTCTAGTCCCACCAGAAGTTCCCTGACTAGGTTCTCCACTGAACCTGGGCCTGGCTGTGCCTCCCCTGGGTCCGTTGGGAATCCTGGTTGTGGGGATGACCTGGTCCCTGCTCAGAAAAATGGAGGCAAAGAAATTGTTAAAGAGATTAGCTTTGTCATCTGGTGTGACCACCAGATTTCCAAGCGTGTCCTGCAGGGGCCCCACGTTACCTGGTACCTTCTTTTTACCCTCTATGTATTTAAAAAAGGACTTCCTGTTATCCTTGATCCGGGTCACTAGTCCCAGTTCCATCTCCACCTTAGCCTTCCTAACAGCCCCCCTACAATCTTGAGCCAAGAAGGTATAATCCTCCCTGGTGATGGCCCCTCCCTTCCATTGGGTGTACACCTCCTTTTTAGCTTTGAGGCCACAAATGTTTTCTCTTGGGCTCCACACCTCATCTGCATGTAGTGCCCATTATGTGCCCTTGAGAATGGAGCTCATTGTACTTTTCATCTGATAAACAAGCTAAGACGGGAAGTAACTTGTCAGGTGAGATATGAACAGGCTAACTTGATGAAATTCAGTATGGTATTTGGCAGAGTCCCCCATGACCTTCTTATAAACAAAGTGTAGAAATGTGACCTAGTCAAGACTGCTACAAGACATAAACATGTGGCTTAAAGCCATAGGCAGAGGATAATTATAAATGGATCAACGTTGGAATGCCAGGAGTTTTCAAGCAGAGTTCCAGAGGGGGCTGTCCCAAGCCTGGTATTGTTCAATGTGTTTATTAATGCCTTGGATGCTGGTATACAGAGCTTCCTGAGCAAATCTGTGCAGTTCAGGCTCTGCATTTTAAAAGGATGCGCAGAAGTTAGAGGGGGTCCAAATGTGGGTGAAAAAGGGATAAAGGGCTTGGAAAGTAAGGCATAGGAGTAGCTATGCCTTGATTGTCAAGTAGAGGTGAAGAGGAATCAGCATGTTAAGCCTGCAGAAATGCATGATAGCAGTATTCAAATATCTGAAGGGCTTCCATAAAGAAGAGAGAGAATACCTTTTCTCCCTTGCTGCAGAGAGTAGCATGTGTAGTAATGGCTTTAAATCTCAGAAAAGTAGGTTTAGACAAGATATCAGGAAAAACTTCTTTACTGTTAAAACAGTGAAGTTGTGGAACAGATTGCCCAGGGAAGTTGTGGAATCTCCATCACTGGAGATTATAAAAGCATTGGTAAGGGATGATTTAGGAGTAGCTATGCTTGGATTGTACTGTGAAGAGCAGTAGTTGGAAACCTAGAAGCCTCCCCCATGGCTCCTTCACATTGCTCAGAGATTATGAGAAGATATCTGCAGATCAGAACAGGTGGAGTTTGAAGTGGACAATATTTAGCAGCAGGAGAATGAAATAGATCTCCACAATTGGCTAGATTATAAAAGCAGATTCATAATCAACAACCCCTCATGGTTGAGGATGATCACTCCCATGGGTCAAGTAAAGGGTTGTAGATGAGTCCATTGATGGATAAGAAGGCTGATACAAGAGCTGCAGACTCTCTGGCAGATGTCACAGGTGGTGGTTAAAGGGAGGGTTGAACCATCAATTTCTTTGTCTTGTTTTATAGAATCATAGAAAATTAGGGTTGGAAAGGATCTCAGGAGATCATTTAGTCAACCCCTGCTCAAAGTAGGACCATTCCCAATTAGATCATTCCAGCCAGGGCTTTGTCAAGCTGGGCCTTAAAAACTTCCAACAGTGGAGATTCCACCACTTCTCTAGTTAACTTGTTCCAGTGCTTCATCACACTCCTAGTGAGAGAGTTTTCCTAATATCCAACCTAAACCTCCCTTTCTGCAACTTGAGACCATTGCTCCTTGTTCTATCATCTATCACCACAGAGAACAATCTAGCCCCATCCTCTTTGGAACCACCCTTTAGGTAGTTAAATGCTTCTATCAAATCCCCTTTCCGTCTTCTCTTCTCCAAACTAAATTAACCCAGTTCCCTCAACCTGTCCTCATAAGTCATGTGCCCTAGCCCCATCACCATTTTTGTTGCTCTCCACTGGACTCTCTCCAAATTGTCCACATCCTTTCTGTAGTGGGAAGCCCAAAACTGGATACAGTTCTCCAGATGTGGCCTCACCTGTGCAGATAATTACTTCCCACGATCTGCTGTCTAGACTCTTACTAATGCAGTCCAGTATGCGGTTAGCCTTCTTGACAACAAGGGCACACTGTTGCCTCATATCCAGCTTGTTGTCCACTGTAACCCTCAGGTCCTTTTCTTCAGAGCTGTTGCTTAGCCACTCAGTACCCAGCCTGACCGGTGCATGGGATTCTTCTATCCGAAGTGCAGGGCTTTGCACTTGTCCTTGTTAAACCTCATGAAATTTCTTTTGACCCAAGCCTCCAATTTGTCTAGGTCACACTGAATCCTAGCCCTACCCTCCAGTGTATCTGTTACACTGCCAGCTTGATATCATTCATGAACTTGCTGCGGGTGCAATCCATCCCATCTTCCAGATCATTAATGAAGATATTGAACAAAACCAGCCCCAGGACCAACCCCGGGACACTCCACTTGATACCAGTGCCAGCTAGACATTGAGTCATTGATTACTGCCCATTGGCTTGACAGCCCAGCCAGCTTTCTACTCACCTTACATTCCATTCATCCATCCCATGGTTCCTCAGCCCACTTGCAAGAATGCTGTGGGAGATGTTATCAAAAGCCTTGATAAAGTCAAGACAAGGTTCTTTGAGTAGCTGTGATATCTTTTATTAGACCAACTGAGTAGTTGGAAAAAAAGTTCTTAGTAAGCTTTCAGGAAAAGTCATCCTGCTTCAGGCATAGGGAGTCTCTGCTGGTTTGAGACTCCAAGGAATGAGAGAAGCTAAAAGTGTAGCAGGATGTCAGTGAGACTATAACTAGGTATAAATTAGAAAGACAAAAAGTACAGCAGGGAAGGGATGGGGAAGAAAGGCCAAAAGGAAACACTACAGAGGCTCTCAATAAAAAAGGAAATAGGTGGAACTCATGGAGATGAAGGGAAGAAAAGTAGGGGAGGGGAGAGGAGGGGAGGGGAGGAAAGGTGAGGGGAAAGAAAAATGTAAGAGGTCAGGTCAGGCAGGTACCTGGTGAATCAGATGGCAGGCAGGTCATAATGTGTCATAAATCCAATGTCTATATTGAGTCCATGATTTTTTGTATCCAGTAGATTTATGAAGTGAAGTTCGTAGGCTCATCTATGAGAGGTGTTTTGTAAGTTCCCTTTGAGGATTAGAACTGAGAAATTAGAGAGGGAGTGATTGTCCTGTGAGAAATGTGCCCCCACAGGAAGTTGGGTATTCTTGTCTTTGATAGATTTTTGGTGTATGTTCATTCTGGTGTGCAGTTGTTGTTTGGTTTCTCCTGCATATTTTTCATCAGGGCATTTGGGGCACTGGATGAGATATACAACATTTCTGGAGGTGCAGGTGTGAGATCCAGGAATGGTGATGGTTCTGTTGTTGGGTGTAGTAATTGTGGGGGTGGTGGAGATGTATTGGCAGGTTTTGCATTTCTTGTCCTGGCATGGTCTTTATCCATTGGGTGTGGTTTGGGTCATAGGGAGTTTGCTTCTGGTGATAAGGTTAGCGAGGTTCGGTGCTTGTTTAAAGGCTAGGATGAGTGGTTCTTGGATGATCTCTTTAAGAATGGGGTCTTCTACTATGGGTTGCAATTGTTTGAGTATTTTCTGTGTAGGTTCCAGGGAAGGATGATATGTCATAACTAGTGGTGTGTGATTGGTGGGGATTTTCTTTTTGTACTGCAGCAAATCTCCACATGATATCTGGGGGACTCTTTCAAAAGTGTGATCTATCTCTCTGGAGGTGTGTCCTTGTTGGCTGAAGGCGCTTTTGAGATTTGTGAGGTAGTGATCACGGATATTCTCCTTGCTGCAAATCCAGTGGTATCGGAGACCTTGACTTTAAATTACAGCTTTAATAAAGTCAAGATACATTATGTCCACTGCTTTCCCTGCATCCACAGAGCCAGTTATCTCATCATAGAAGGCAATCAGGTAGGTCAGGTATGACTTGCCCTTGGTGAATCCTTGCTGACTGTTCCTAATCACCTTCTTCTCCTCCAAGTGCTTAGAAAAGGATTATTTGAGAACCTGTTCCATGATTTTTTCCAGGGAATGAGGTGTGGCTGACTGGTTTGTAGTTCCCTGGATCCTCCTTCTTCCCTTTCTTAAATATGGGCCCAATTTTGTTCTTTTCTAATTGTCCAGGACCTCCTCTGATTGCTGTGAGTTTTCAAAGATAATGGCCAGCAGCTCTGCAATTGCATCAATCAACTCCCTCAGCACCCTTGGATGCATTGCATCTGGCTTCAAGTCCATGATTTTCTAAATAGTCCCTAACCTGGTCTTTCACCACTGAGGGCTGCTCACCTCTGCTCCAAACTATATTGCCTAGTGCAGTAGTGCAGAAGCTGACCTTGGCTGTGAAGACCATGGTAAAAAGCTATTCTAATACTTCAGCCTTTTCTTCATCATCTGTCACTAGGTTGTCTGCCCCAGTTAGTAAGGGACCAATGCTTCCCTGACCTTCCTCTTGTTGCTAACATATTTGTAGAAACCCTCTTATTACCCTTCACATCCCTTGCTAGCTAAAACTCCAATTGCACTTTGGCCTTCCTGACTTCATCCCTGCACACCCAAGCAATATTCTTACACTCTTCCCAAGTTGTTTGTCCAAGCTTCCACTTCTTGTAAACTTCCTTTTTGTGTTTAAGCTTACCGAAGAGTTCTCTGCTAAGCCAAGCTGGTCACTTGCCACATTTGCTATTCTTCCTGCACATCGGGATGGTTTGTTTCTGCACCTTCAGTAAGGTTTCTTTAAAGTACAACCAGCTCTCCTGGATTCCTCTCTCCTTTCCCCTTCAGACTGGCCTCCCAGTTTCCTTTCCTTCTGTTTCTGTCATTTTTCTGCCTCCAGGGTGATACGGTTTTCATCAAAATACAAACAACTCCTATCCATGCAATAGCAAGACATTGACAGTATTCTTGTCCCCCTTGCTTTACTGCTGGCAAGTTTTTTTTGTTTTTGATGTTTCAGTCATGTGCCTGATACAAGACAGTTGTTGACAAAGTTTTTAAAAGCAAGTTAGACAAACACTTGGATAGGATGGTTTAGATAGGGATGATCCTACCTTGAGCATGGCGTTGAACTACATGACCCCCTGAGAATGCTTCCAGCTTTACTTTTCTATGTTGCTATGATTCTGTTTATATATGTGGCATTAGATATGTGTAAGTGTGCATGTAATTTTTTAAAATACATTCTTACATATCCAATGTACAGTTTGCAGCATCACAAGACCTGCTCCTTCATTTTAATGGGTAAAAGGGGCAAGCCCATAATGAATGTTGAAAAAGAAATGTATTTGCAAACATGCTTTATGATAGTCCACAAGTTATTATAGTTTATGAATATATATTTCATTAATATTTTATATCACCACAGCTGATTTATTACCTTAAAATGCCTATAAAGCTGTCACTTTTTATGGATAATCTTTTGTTCCTTAGAAGTACACTTTGAATTCTAATAATTTGGTTAGGTCTAATAATCTGTGAGACTGAATATGCACATTTTTTTTAGAGTACTCAAGTTTGATTATACTTTTTCCTTTTAATCTCAAAGAAATCCAATTTGCTCATCTTCTGTGGTAACAAGCAAATGAAATACTGTCCCATTAGTGCTTGATAGTTTGCATATATTGACAATCCTAGGAAAGATGATGGCTGACTGGAACAAAAGATAGCTGGTGAAATAGAAAGGGAAGCTCAGTTCAAATTTCTTCTTGCTGCTATATGCTAGAGATGAATTTAATATTTTATAATCTGGGGTTTCTATAGAGAAAAGTACTCATGATTAACTGCTGAATACCTCTCTAACTGAGGGGAAAAAAGGCTTTTGGACATCAAATATATACCAACATGCATTAAAAGCAATGTGGTTTGAAGCACTCTGCATTTGTTTTTGGTTGTTTGTTTGTTTTACTTTCACAGTAATATTTTGTATTGTCAAATAAACTTTAGGCCAGTCATATGATAACAACATCAGTCCTGTCTGTCTGCAGCACTTGATTTTCCTCATACCTTTAAGGGGCTGGTGACCATCTCTGAATCTAATTGGTTGTCTGCTTGTATTAGCTCAGCTTTCCAAAGGAACAGATCAACAAGTCTTGCTTATTTTTACTGAAGGAATAGCAAAATAGGAGCCGAATATGAAATCTGTTCAACAAAATATTACTCTATCATATTATCAGAAAAACAGGGGCTTGGAGAGAGATGTCTGTATTTAAATTAATGCTGCATTTGAAAACAATAAATGATCATCCTGTTTCCTCAGGTAGATATTTACTAGGCAGCTGTATGACAGTTTCATGTGATTTTTCACGTGCTAAATAAGGGGCGTATTTTTCAAACATGTGTGCGCTTGTCTAACTTCATTTAACCTACTGATTTGTTGGATTGTTCCCTTCCAGCTCTTTTGTAGCCCATTGACCCATGCATGTCTTTGAATGGTTATCCTATTACTTCAGTTTTCACCGCTGTTCTGTACCACAAAAGTGCTCCATAGAGACATTGTTAGGTGAGGAATGACTTGCTTCTCTCTCTCTCTCTCTCACACACACTCACACACACACACACACACACACCCCTGCAGTGGCTTTTTAACCTTCTGAGTTACCAAGATACATGCTGATATAACTTAAGAGCAAAAAAAAATCTATATGGTAGCACCAAGGCACCCTTGTAAAACTATGCCAAAGAATATGAACTCATGTCACAGGGGGCAACAAAACAAATGGTTAAATTAGTTTCAAGCTGCTGCAGCAGAAAATGGATTAAATGCTTTGAAAAAAAACAGATTTCATCAACTCTGGACAATCACTTAACACCATCTACAAAGAAAAGTTTTTTTCTTTGCCATTGAATAAATGGAGTATTTTCTGTAACCAGAATTGAGTTATTTCAGTTCACTGCATATTCACAAAAGGATGAATTGTTATTTCAAAATGGACTTGGCAGAAATGAAAACACATAGATATGAATAAACCCCACTGAGTTACTTGTAGTTTGAAAAACTTCTTGCCAATCAAAATGTAAAGGAAGTAACTCATGTGTTTTTTATTGAGATATTAGGGAATCATTGGCTAAAACTAGGGCTGAAAATGATTAAAAATATTAATTGCAATTAATTGTGAGATTAAAAAAGTCACAATTAATTGCATTTTTAATCACACAGTTAAATAAAAGTCAGCACCCCCCTCTTCCCACCATCCAACAGCCCAGAGCCCATATGCCCTGCAACTCCTCCCTTCCACCACCAATGGCACACAGCCCCAACCCCAGCCCACCCTATGCTCACTCCGGACTCAACCCAGCCAGAGCAGATGAGCCAGAACCCATGCAAACAGCCCGGACCCTGGCCTACCCCATGCCTGCTTCAGACTCACTTACCCATGCTGAGCAGCAGCAGTGGCCAGGCAGAAGCTGCTGTTCAGTGTGGAGGAAAAGTGGCTTCTCCCCTCACTACTGCCAGGCACTTCTTGCTACAACTGCCCAAAGTCCGTACCTTGGCTGCAGTGCAGCTCCTTTGCACTGGCACCACTGTCTTACCAGACAGCCGGTAGGCGGTGGTGATGGCAGCAGAGAGGAGCCACAGAGCAGCCCAAGCATGGGCACTGGGCAGCTGCAGCAAGAAGGGCCCAACAGCAGTAAGGGGGAGCACTTTTCTCCTGTGCCAAGTAGCAGTTTCTGCCCAGCTGCTGCCACTGCTCAGCCTGGGCAGATAAGTCTGGAGCAGGCGCAGGGTGGGCCAGGGTTGGGGATCTGAGCACAGGTTCCGGCTGGTCTGGAGCTGGTCTGTTCTGCTAGTCAAAACAATGTACATGATTAATGCAATAAAAAAAAACCAAAAACTTGTTAATTTGTTGTTGTGTTAACCGTGTAAATTAACTGGGATTAACTGACAGCCCTAGCTAAAACAGATTCTTTTAGTGACTGATGCTCAGTACATTTGAATGTTTTAATTTCTATCACAGTGGGTGCATCTACACCAGACACTTAATGCACAGTAATCTAATAACACTGTGCAATAGTGTGCCAGGCAAAAACCCTGCTAATTTACTACTCCACATGTCACTGGCCAACTGGGCGTTGTGAGGGTATCAGCCATTGGACTGTTTGGTTCAGTTTCGGATTGAGGAGGCAAAGTTGGGAGTGAAATAAAGGCAAATTTATTATAGCTTACACACACATAACAGTTAGCAGAAAGATAAATGCGATAAGCAGATAATGCAATATTAAAGAGCTAATAGTAAATAATAACAACAGATAATAACAACAGATAGATCAATTCTGTCGCAGGCCAACTGGGCACAGCGAGGGTATTAGCCACTGGGCTGTTCAAAACAACAGATAGACAGACATGGGTTGGCAACTTATCAATAGTCCCTCGATGCCTAGGTACACGTCAAGTGATTCCAGCGAAGTCAGGCATCCCCAATCGATGCTGTCAGAGGGATTACCAGGGAAGCTCCCTTGATTGGGATCCAATCCTCACTCACACCGGGAGTCCAGGGTCTGGGAGTGGAACAGAAATGACCGTTCTGTTCCCTCCTTCCTGCTGGTCACCTGATGCATGCGCTTTTTATACCTAGTCTTATGCTAATCTGTTGGTTTTAGAGCCACTCACAATTTTGCCCTGTAGCTGTTACCCCATGGGATTAAAAGGTGTTAAAAATTATCATAAAAGGTTACTACCTAGACTCAGGTTTTTCCAATAAGCAAATTACAATGCAGCACCTTTAGGTTTGAAATTGACATTGCTTTGCCTAAGCCCAACCCCTTTTAGGTTTTTCTGAATATGCTTTTTTGGGATGTGCTTTCCTGGAATGTGTTGCGTGTGCCAGGTGGTTGGATCCAGTTTTATTGTCAAGGCTGAACCCTGAGCAAAAAACCATTAGATCAGCTAATCTTGCAGCTACAGCTTTGCCTGTGGGGCCCAGTCAGTTCCACGAACAGTTAATTTATCATTTTGGTTAAACTTATGACAGACAAGTTACATTTGTGGGTTATGAACTTACAAGCTTTATATTACGTAATATTACCTGTTTAGGCAAAATACCAAATGCCTCCAAGAAGCACATATTTATTGCTTATTAATCCCTCTGGTTCTGGCCGTCACCTCCATGGTAATATTGGGATAATGTGCAGTAAGCATTACTAAAAAAACGTGCGCTGACACTACTCTGCAATAACTGTAGTTGCTGCATACTTAGTTAGTACTTCATTAAGCAAGTACTAAACTAAATGCACAGTAGCTACTGTGCATTAAAGAACATATAGACACACCCAGTTTGACATAAGGAGTATTTAGGGTGCAATTATTCATTTAAAAATAGATTTGGTACATTTTGTAGCAAGCAGGAACATGTAATGATAAGCCTCAAATGTGCAAGCTATCCTAAACACTTAGACATGGCAGGCATGGGGGAGATATGCATATTTTCCCTGCATGTGATACCTAGCCCAGGAAATGGTAACATGGGGTATGGGCCTGGGGGTAAAATGCTGGGGATTCACATGAAGGGCCATATTCTTGTTCAGTGCTGGAGTAATAGTGCTGCTGGGCCTGTCTAATGCTCATTAGGAAAAGCACATTAATATACATGTAGATGTGCCCACTGTGACCAAACTTAAGACAACTTTGGTGCCAGTCAAAAGTATACATCCATCTTACACAGCTGCATGCAAATTCTCATAGATGAAATGATGGCTAAATTGAAATCAATGGACATTTTATACCTGGTATCACAATTTTATTCACTATGGGAATTTTAGATGTGTTCCTGATGTGGCTCTTTAATTAGTGAGCTGCCCCAATTTAATAGCACTTGCATGTTATGTGTATCAGTATTTCTGTGCGTCCTGTGCTGAAAAAAATGTCAGCAGAGTGCTTTGAATTAAATCTCATTGGACAAGTTTTATTTCAAGGATCACCACCGCCATTTTGTCAGTGCAGAGATACATGGCGACGCTGATACATGTGAAACATGAGGCTGCCAGAGCACATCAATTTCCATGCTCTCACAGACTTGATTAATCAAGTCTTCTCTGATGCACTGGATTCTTAGCATGTTGGAGCAGGCTCCCCACATGTGTATATGAGCCCTGAGTTTTAGTTACATCTCCACATTTCTCCTTCTAGAAAGTCTAAGCCCATGAAGCACTAGGCTTGTTGCAGCAATGGAAAAATAAGAGCCTGAACTCCAAGGTGTTAGGACAAGTTTGCAGGTCTCTAGTAAGAGAAAATATACTCTTAATTCTCACTTGTAAATTGAAAAAAGTTTGAATGCAACCTTTAATTAAAAGAGAATGTTGTGTTAAAACTTAGCATTACAATCTTAGATATTTAACTTTCCCTAGCGTCTAAAACATGATTTACAAATTTTAAAAAAGAAACTCTGTGGCATAACAGGTTGAGACAGGTCAGTAGAGATGGGGTCTTATGGTGCCCCATGCCTTTCACATAGTTAGTTATATGCTCTGGTATTTGTTAAAATTATTGGAGGTCAAAATGCCAACACAGGCAAATGCAAGACTCTCTTCCATCTTCCTGTAAAAAAAATTCACTTGCATTTTCTGTAACCATTGAAACTATCAGACCAAATGTTTGTTGTTATGCTAGGAGCTGGTCAAAATACTTATAGTTTATTGTGTTTTGATAAAATGTTTATTTTTTGACAAAAAAACAGCATATGTTTTTGGGTGGGGGGTTTTTGCAAAACTTTGGTGAATGAACCATCATGTTTTTGACCAACCAACATTTTCTGAGCTCAGAAATTTCAATGAAGAAAATTAAATGACTTTTTTTATGTGAGAGATTTCGCAGGAATATTTCTCATTTTTTGACCAGTTCTAATTTCTGACTTGTGGTAGCCCCCAGGAACCCAGTCACAGAGCATTGCCCCATACTGTTTAGGAACAAAAGACTGTTCCTGCCTCAAAGAGTGCACAACATCACAAAAACAAACATGGAGAGACTGAATATTTGTATTGTCTAATATAGAAAGGACATGAATAAGATGAGTTATAATAAATGTGTATAAAATGATTATAGAAAGCAGATCATGATCTTGTCTCATGTCATAAGAACAAGGGGACATTCAGCCAAAATGAAATACATCAAATGTGAAATTAATCACAGGAACTATGCTTTCACACAGTGCAGTACTAGAACTCAAGGCAACAAGAAGCTGTTGAAGCCAAAAACTTAGCAAGATTCTAAAAGGATATATATGTGTGCATTGATGTCAAGCAGAAATGTAAAACTCTAGGACTCTTGGTTCAGAGAGGATACCTTTTATTAGACTAACTAAGAAATCACAAAAGATATTACCTTTTTCTCCAAGCTTTCAGGCGCACACGCCCTTCTTCAGGCTCAGGGAAAATTAGAGATGGTAAGAAGTTCCCATAGGTAGAAAATAAACTTCATTTTTTCACTGAGGAAGCTGAAGGTGGAAGTCTGTTCCTCTGAGTCCATGAGAGTGACTTTGTTGTGTTGCTCTTTGATGTGCAGATAAGGCAGGATTCCTTCCTTCGTGATGTCAGATGGCAGAAAAGGTGTAGAGATCTTTCTTATTGTTCAGCAATGAAGTTTAAATCCAAAATGGTGAAAATTCAGCATCTTCCATGTTTCAGGGATGTATTCGGTATTTGTAGTATTTGGTAGATGTCAAGCAGTAATGCTAACAAAGGTAGTATTGAAAGGGAAATAAAATGTTATAGTTCAGGGCTGAATAAATCATTAGTTTGGTACCTGAATCCAGAAGGCCTTGGGTACTAGTTAATGGATTAAAAGAGGAAATTTGACATGAGGAAAGCAAGAGACACTGGCTCAATAGATGTACCATTATATTACATTTGCTAAATTCACACTTTCATCCAAGAAAACTATGTTAAGTAGGGGTGTGTGAAGTGGGCCCTATTTGATTCAGATTTGGCCTGAATTGGGGACAGTGATTTGATTCATTGATTTGGATCACCGTCCCTGATTTGATTCAGCCAAATCTAAATCTGAAGGTTCGATGCTAATTCAAAAAATTCGCGGTTTGGACATAGACACAGCTTTAAATGTTTTTTCTACATACCTTGAGGTATCAGCACAGCTTGTGATCTCTGCGATGCTGGGGCAGATGGAGCGTCCCACAGGAGTGCAGGGGGACCCTCCACGTGCTTGGCGGCGAACCCAGAAGTGGACCAGAAGTACTTCCCGTTCACTTCTGGGTTTGCCAGGGAGCGTGCTGTCCCCCCACCCCCACACCCTTCCCAGCTTAGTGATTGGACACGGGGGGACCCAGGGTGCCACCTCAGACCCAGAAGGCACCAGTTGCTGACCTGGGGAGGGTGCGGGGGGTCCCCATCTCACTCCCTGGTGAACCTGGAAGTGGACCGGAAGTACTTCAGGTCCACTTTCGAGTCTGCTGCCAAGTGCACTGGGGACACCCTGCACTCCTGTGGGACACTCCATCCACCCCAGCCTCTCAGTATTCATACTTCTAGGTAGCAGGTGGCTCGTGTAGAAAAAACTTTTAAAGCTGTGTCTATGTCTGAATTGCTGAATCTTTCTGAATCTCTCCGAATCAATTCAGAGGGTTCTGATTTGATTTGGAGAGATTAAAGTGTCCTCTGATTTGATTCACATTCAGAGATTCGGCCGAATTCAATCAGTGAACAAAGCTTTGCACAGCCCTAACGTTAAGGCATTTCTCCTGGCCCAAGTATGAAGTAGTGGTAGTTTTTAGTAGTAGTATATTTAATTTTATGCTAGCCAGAAGGAGCCTGAATCAGTGTCCATTTTTCTGAAAATGGTCCAAATACAAAAGCAAAAAGACAACTGATGCTTCAGAATATTTTCAAACTATGTTGGAAGTTTATTGGAGACAGAAGGCTTGGCCCCTACTTCTAATGCTATTTATGCATTCTGCATGGAGTAGCCATTAGATAACATGTATAAACACCATTGAGGGCAGGGGCTATAACCAGGGATTGCCTTCTTAAGGAATGCCTGCCTCTGTGGGCAACAGTCAGGCTGTACCTTCCACACAGTCCTTATGGACCAATGACTTTTGCTTTCTTTTCCATCTAGTGGTTCAGCTTCAACAGGGAGAATGAGTAAATTCTCAGCCCTGCCTCATCCATAGCTCAGTAAGTAGGGAGGTCATCTTCATGGCAAGCTGGAGATGTGGATTTAAGTCTGCTCAGAATAAGGTGGCCTTAGAGCCCAGGTATCTCACTTCTTGAGTAAGTGACTTAACCATAAAGCTACTGGACCAAAAATTAGTGGGTCCTTCTCCTCCTGCATTAGAGAGATACTTGGTGTGTTTCTTTACCATCTAAGGATCAGGGAATTACATGGATTTTATTTGCTTCTCAGATGAAATCAGATAGCAATAGAGATGAGTTGGAGGTAGATGCCTCAGTGACCATTCTCAATTGCTTCTATGAAATTGGAGAAGGCCTTAGTCCAGTCCCCTAGAGATGCAACACATGTGTCTTTTACCAGAGAAGGTGACAAAGATGGAAGTATGTGTGCAACAAGCATCCCCAAACTCACTGCAGTGTGAGATGAAACAGTTTAAGATGAGTATGCTCTCTACAGCATATTCCAAGAAATCCAGGGAAATGCCCTGAAAAGGTCATAGAGAGCAACTCTAAGCTGTTTATGGCTGACGAGCCCCATAACTAGTACCCATATCAGGTTATGCTTTATTTCTAAGGCATTCATATAGTAAATTGACTTTCCCTGATCTCTCTTCTCATTGCCACAGATGACACCCCCATTTCTCATATTCACAGACACTTCCCACGATGCCATTTTTTGTCACTTGGTTATGCTTTCATATCAAGGAGGAGGTGATAGCCATAGAGCTTTCAAAGCAGGTTTTTATAACAAATTTCTGTATCTACATTCAGTGGCATACAAAGCAAGCCATGCAAGCACATAGAGGTCTAGATGTCTGGAGGCTATTTCTAGAGAGCAGCAGGAGTTCTTTCCCTTCAGCACTGATGTTCCCTTCCATATCTACTTGTTTTCCTGCTTTTGCAGGGAGGATTTAGATGTGAGCAGAGTAAGTCCTATGAGTTAGTAGTCTTTCATTTACTGAATGACCTAATAGACTCCCAAACATCTATGGAACAGACCAGGCATGCGCATTTTTATAAAGGATATGGCCCTGTACTAGGACAGAATGTGAAAGCCAACTAATTTGAGTAATTCCTGTTTATATCCCTTCTGACTTTAAAAGGGGTTGGCAATAAAATCCTTTAAATCTGGGGCTGAATATGAGTTGCCTGTGGATGCCATTTTTTTTTATTTTTTGGCTTATCTATGAAACAACTTTTAATTGTGTCTATTGAGCTACTTGTGATAGAAATCAACTTCTTGTGAAATACAGTGATACATGGGAGTGCTTGTTGGCTGAAGAGATGGCTGGTAGCTGCACATTCACTTTAATTTTAGCAACTATACACAGTGATTCTCATATTTACCCTATGGTAAGGGTGCTCTATTTTTTTGGGTAAAAGGTTTTAAAAAAGTAAAAAACTGAGAAGGATGTCTCTAGTTAGCGTGACCTTTACATATCTAAATTCTCTCTTGCTCTGCTAGATAATTAACTACAATGAGAGGCATTCTTTTCATTTTTTGTAGAAATGGTGCAGATAGTAGATAGTGTTTCCTTATATAGATCATGTTGACACAGATAGCATTTATGCCACTTGTAGTCACTTTTACATAGTTCTGGAATCAAGTATTCAGCAATGATAAATGACTGAGAATATACAGAACTGCTGTGGAGTGTCGGCTCTCGGCTCTCTGTAATTTCTGTTCTTATTCTTTCTGTTAGTTAGCATTTATTAATATAGCATGCATGAATACAACAGTTTTGTGATGTGGTACAGTTTGTACAACCACCACTTAGCATAAGCTATAATACTGGTTGTTAAAACCTCAGTCATCTTAATTCTTGCTTATTAAAATTGCTCTGATACTTTTACGCTGACTTGCAACTATTTATTAAAACTATGGCATTTCATATAAAAAGGACTTTTAAACCTCTGCTGGTTTTTTTTCAAGTCTTTACACATTGTACAAGCAGTTAATACTCTTTGATGTGATATGCCAGTTAAACGATATGTGTGTTACCATAAATATTTAATTGTTAAAGAAGCATTCACTTTGTCCTAAAGCTTTAATTAAATTAGATGCTTTTCAGATGATTGCCAAGATGAAACAGTCCATTATGAACATTTGCCACTGCAGGAGATTTCTGCTTATTGAAAGACAAAAGGGTAATTTTCATCTAGGAATGTTGCAAACTGTACGAGCCCCTCATACTGATAAGGAAAGTCTCCCTCTTTTAACCTTGATATGTACAGTAGTAATGAATCTATGAATCTTTAAAGTCAGTCGTGTCATTAAGAGGGGGTAAAATACAGTCTTAACATTGTCAAGTAAATGATAGGGATGAAAATACATCTATATAATAGTTTAAAGAGATCACAGTCAATATCAATTAGTCAATAATTGCTGCAGCTTTAAAAGCAAAACTAATTTGATAGCAATGGGCCAACTTGGTGCTTGTTTCTACTTCAGTTAAAGGCAATGGAAGGAATAGGTCTTTTCTCTGTAAACCAGAAAATCTAGGTTAAAAAAAGATTCAAATCCCATTTACAGGTCAGTGAATGGAGAATGTTTTGCCTACTTAGTGGATTCTCAAATGGCACAGCTACACATGAAAGTAATGTGACACAATAAACTCTGGCACCAAAGACTGCAGCACATTGTGCTGGGTCAAATCAGCCCCTGCTGGTAGAGGGCCTGGGGGTCAGCCTGCCAGCCCAGTGCTGCTTCAGCCTGGCTCAATGTGCTCTGGAGGGTCTGGCTGGGGCATGAGAGTGCTCCAGTGCTCAGGCAGCCACTGTACTGAAGCACTCTTTTGCCCCAGCCAGCCCTGTCAGCGTCTACATGTGCACTGCTGCACATTAAAGAGCACTGCCATAGGATAGCACTTGTGTTTACAAGTACTAACCTACAGCAGAGTTAATTAGTTTCCTGTGACCTAACAGGGCTGCATGTGTAGACGTTGAGACTTTACTGAAGAGCTAATTAGGCAAGTCCACAGTAAACATCTCATGTAGATATGTCCAAAGAGAAACACTTAAGAAAACCAACCCCCTCCTCCAGGTTGGATGTGAAGGAATTTCATTGATACTTGAGACTGGACTGAGATTGGTCCAGGCTATGAAACATCCTGCTTAAGTCAGAGACTGAATTAAACCTGATTGAAAATTTCCCATCTATCAATACTGTGTTTAGACAGAACATTAGGTGTACCCAAACTACAGCTCCCATGAGGCATCTTCAATATCAAAACCTTACATTTGTACAGCCACAATAATCCAGTTTAGAAAAATCTCATAATGGCACTTGTCACCAAATACTCAAAATTTTGGATGAAAATGATTTTTTTAAATTTTCACTGGCTTCTGTTTGTAAAACAAAACCCCGTTTTTTTTCTTTCTGGCATTAGAATCCATAGACATATGTGCAGCTTCCATTAAAAGTACACCATAGCAGTTTCCCTCAGAATAACCTGTGGCTATATTTAGTTGATTATATGAAGTGATTTGCTACTTCCAGTTTTAATGTTCTAGCTATCTAATGTCTATTCAATCAGTTACTATGGGTAAGCGTTCGTTACATGTGACCTGCCATAGGGTCAGACTAGGCCTCACTACAACCAATAGCAGGGTCTCTTAAATGTGTTTAAATATTAAAATCTATGTTGAGGAACTCAATTTTCATTTTGTCAGCAAGGAAAAAATATCTCCATTAGAATTCTAAAAACTGACAACATCTTGTCATTACAATGCCTAGGATGAGGTGATTCAAAGTATGATAGCATCTTTGTGCATGTCTGGATTGACAGTTGCTCTTATTCAACCTGTTGCAGAACGCTTGTTTCTCTGTCCTTTGTGGCTCCAGAGTTAGATATTGTTGGGTGTCCCCATGAACAGCTGAGGACCCCAAATTCCCTGGGCAATGTCATACAGTGACAGTACCAGTATTGTGGGAATCATAGTTCTCTTAGAGTAGCAATGGAGTTTGCTACTGCAGGGGGAAACTTTCACCCCATGTTTTTGCCACCAAAACCGATGTCCGTGGGGGAGTGGGGAGGGGTGGAAGGGGGAAATGCTGATTTTGGTGGGGGAAAAATACGGTCAATTCTCCTCCCAGCAATAATGAACTCCACCACTGCTCTACAGAACTATGATTCCCAGAACTTCTTGTGCTCCATGGTACACATTGCAAGGGCCAGCTACTGGGAAGTGCAGTCAGAGTGAGACAGGCAGGGTGAGGCATCTTCCCACTCACTTCATCCTTCTCGAGCCCCTCCCCTTAGGTGACATTCAGAACATCTGTCCTGCTTGCCCACCTCCCATTAAGCTACTGGATCAATACACTGGAAATGCTTCCTGCCTCTTTGCTCCACAGAGCATACAGATGATAGCCGGAGTTGTTATATTAAATGAGTAGAATCCTGTTTGGAAGGAAGTGCCAAATGCATTGATTTGGACCCAGTGTAATTACCAGAACAGCTCCCCTTTCTAGTAAATCTTTCTAGAAAGATGAATCTTTCTTTCATGTACAGGACCTCTTTAAAATCTTGGAGCCAAATTCTGCTCCATTTTAGGTGCTACAAAGCTTTGCATTTGCTATAAGAAGATGCTCTACAACTCCTGATACAAAACCTATGTTTCATCTGCAAGAAGTGTTTGCCTAGCTCAGGTTGGCTTTATAAAATTTAACAAACTCAGATTAAAAGAGGATTGATGATAAGGCAACTTGGGTTTTAACTCAGGTTGCTAGCTCAAGTTCTGGCTCGCCTACAGGCTTGAGCACTTCAAGTAAATCCAATAGTTAGGGACTTTCTGGAAGGGCTGGATGTTTTTAAATCTGCGGGCCCTGATGCCCTCTACCCACGGGAGAGAGAGCTGGCGGGAGTCATTGCTGTGCCCTTGGCCCGGCTATACGAGCAATCGTGGTCCACAGGCCAGGTGCCCAGAGATTGGAAACTAGCTAATATGGTTCCCATTTATAAGAAAGGGAGAAAGGAGGACCCAGGAAACTACAGGCCCATAAACCTCACATTGGTCTTAGGGAAAATCCTTGAAAAAATTATAAAGGATCACATCTGTGAGGGGCCAGCAGGGGAGATCATGCCCAGAGGAAATCAGCATGGGTTCATCAAAGGCAGGTCCTGTCAGACCAACCTGATGGCCTTTTATGACCAGGTAACTAAATCCCTGGATGATGGTGTTCCATGGACGTAGTCTTTCTGGACTTTAAGAAAGTCTTTGACACTGTCTCTCACCCCATTCTCATTAATAAATTGAGCGACTGTGGCATTGATGCCTACACAGTTGGATGGGTCAGAAATTGGCTGATGGGGTGCACCCAGAGAGTGGTGGTGGACAGGTCGTACTTGACCTGGCGGGATATGAATAGTGGAGTCCCCCAGGGCTTGGTCCTGGGGGCCTACACTGTTCAACATCTTCATCAGTGACTTGGACGAGGGGGTGGAAAACACATTGTCCAAGTTTGTTGATGACACCAAGATGTGGGGAGAGGTAGGCATGCTTGAAGGGAGAGAGCGGCTGCAATTAGATTTAGACAGACTACAGAAGTGGGCGGATGGTAATAGGATGGGCTTCAATGTGGATAAGTGCAGGGTGCTGCACCTGGGGAGAAGGAATCCACAGCATAAATACAAGCTGGGGAGCTCCCCCCTTGAGAGCACAGAGGCAGAAAGGGATCTTGGAGTCATTATTGATTCCTAGATGAACATGAGCCGCCAATGCCAGACTGCAGCCAGCAAAGCCAACCGCACCTTGTTGTGCATCCAAAGATGCATCTCAACCTGGTCCAGAGAGGTGATACTCCCCCTCTACGCGACGTTGGTCCGGCCTCAATTGGAGTACTGCATCCAGTTCTGGGCACCGCACTTTAAGAAGGATGTGGCCTGCCTTGAGAGGGTTCAGAGAAGGGCCACCTGCTTGGTTGGAGGGCAACAGGGCAGGCCCTATGAGGAGAGGCTGAAGGACCTGAACCTGTTCAGCCTCAGCAAATGGAGGCTGAGGGGGGATTTGGTGGCTGCCTACAAACTCATTAGGGGATATCAGCAGCAAATAGGAAGGGTCCTATTCCCCCCAGCAGCACCTGGGGTGACAAGGAACAATGGCCAGAAGCTGCTGGAGAATAGGTTCAGGTTAGAGATTAGGAGGCACTATTTCACTGTTAAGGTGTCTAGGATCTGGAACCAACTTCCTAGGGAAGTGGTCCTCGCTCCTACCTTGGGTAAATTCATAAAGAGTTTGGATGAACACCTCTCTGGGGTTGTGTGATCCCAGCGTGTGCTCCGGCCAGTGGTGGGGGGGGGTCAGACTAGATGATATATTTAGGTCCCTTCTGACCCCTAACTACTATGAAACTATGAAACACACTGTGGGGCACTTTTACATGTGCTCCGGGGCTGGGGAGGGGGTGGCGCTTTACTTAGAGTGGCTCCAAATGCCACTCTAATTAAAGCACCACCGAGTCTCATGTATCAGCATCTCCACATTCAAAAATGGTGGTGGTGGCTCTTGAATTAACATTTGGTCAATGAGCTTTTGATAAGGCACCCCAAAGAGCATTTTAAAGTATGAGAACACTGATACATGAGACGCAGGAGGCTGCTAGAGGGCAGAAATTGCCACACTCCAGGAGACTCAATTAATTGAGTTTGCTCTGACATGCCTCCTCGCTTGCATTTAGGTGCCCACATTGCCTTGACTCCCAGGGAAGACTGCTCTCGAGTACACACCACTGTCTTGTTCCCATTAATATATGCCACCAGGATGTGAGGATGTGAAACCACTCTGGAGGTACCCTTAAGGTGGCTCTTGAGATCTCTGTCTCTAGCATTTTTGAAAGTGACTGTGGTGCTGTCCCAGGGTAGATTCACTGTCTCATTTCCATGTGATAAGAGCATGCACACCACTACTGCAAACCAGCTAATGCAGGTAAGGTTTTGCCCACTTTTATCCTGTACCCTAAGATAGATTACACTGAAATCATAAGGCTCTTAAACAAATTACATTTTTCCCATAATTGGGCCCCTGAAATTGTTCTACAACTGTGATATAACACACATGCATGGCTACAGAACACTTTTAAAATGGCCAATAACATGAAAAATTAACCCTCATCAAATGACATATCAGATGAAGGTGCTCAAAAGTAGAGCACCTTAGGGAACTTGTGTTTCCTCAAGGATTAATTATTCACATTTTGTGGGGCTGGACTGTACTCCCCGCAGTAAGCACCAGTCCAGCCCCACGCTGAGGGCTGTCAGAGGGAGGGGGAAGAAGCAGCAGGCAGCTTCCAGCTGGGCTTGACCTGGCTGGAGCTGGAGGCAGAGGGAAGGGGTAGAATGGAGCCCCCTCACCTTGTGGGCCTCCCCCAGCTACCCTGGATGAAGTATTGAGGGGAGCTGGGCTGGGCCTGTGAGGCATGGAGGGCTTATTCCACCCCATCTCCCACTTCCAGCTCTGGCTAAGTCAAGCCAAGCTGGCAGCTGCTGCTGCTCCCTTTCCCTTCCCATCTCGCCCCTGCTGATAACCCCGGAGCTGGGGGGTGGGGGCAGAAGGAGGAAGGCTGGGTAGTGGGGCAGTTCGTCAGCCTCCTCAGAGGCTTCTGCGGGGGGTCCTGCCTACTGGCAAGGGCCAGTGCAGGCAGGCTCAAGGCTCCCCCCCACAACCCAAGAGGCAAATGTTTGTTGAGTCAGGAGGCGAGGCTGTAACTCATGGCACTTTGTGTAAAGTGCCATGAATTAGAGCGGGGCCCCTAAACCCATTTAGGCACCCTTGGACTCATCATCCATAAACACTGGGGAAATTTAGGTCCAGATTCAAATGATGAATGTCAGGTGTATCTCCATTTATTAGGTAAATCCCTGAGATTAACATTAAAAAAAATTAGTTTGTTGTGGGTTTTTTAGTCACTCTCCTCAGCTGCTTGGTTAATAATCCCTCTGCCAGTAAGGACAGTTTTTGATTAAAGAAATCTGTGTAATTTAAATGGCTGAAGTGTATTGCATCAAATAGGAATTAATATGGCTAGCAAGCATACTACACTATTACCTGATACTCTACTGAGGTAATGCAGCAGTTTGTAAGCACTTTTGAAGAAACACCGTGTTCTGAGCTGATGAGAATTAATATAACTTTGTTGCCTCCAGTGGTGTTGCATCCTTTATGGCAAGTCTGAACTTGCATTGCATGTAGTTATGAGGCTGCACAGTGTTTTGAACTCGCAAAACGGTTGTGAGTCATTGTGCCTGTAGCTGAAACCCTCCTGGTGATATGAAAAGCACTTCTGTTCCAAGTACAATCGGGGGGGGGGCCTGGGAGTAGAGCTCTGTGAGAAGGCAATGTCCCCATGTCCTCCTCCAAACTTCCCTATTGCCTACATTCCTGGCATTCTTTTTAGCACTAGAGGTAGGATCTCAGGTCTTCCAGAGGCAGCACAGATATAGAGCTGGGGACACATGGCTGTTGTCCAAGGCAGAGGCCAAATCCTGAGGCAGCCGGTGAAGTGGATAATGAAAATAAAAAATGAATCAGTTTTTTATTATATGGACAATTATAATTTAAAAAACAAAACAAAACAAAAAAACCCTATGGCCATTGCAGTTATTAAATTCTCTACACAGTGGATGGAAATTATGTAAAGAAAGAATGTTTTAAAACACTGAGGGGTTTTGAATACAATTTTTGTTTATTTTTAAAATCCTTCAGTATTTTTAATATAATTAAAGTGCTAAGTTATACAAAGCTGTGCTTGGGTGAGGACTTAACCATCACTTAGCAAGGTATCTGTTGTTGTAAACACATACTTACCAATAAAGATTTTGCTGCTCCCATAAAACTGTATTGGAAAAATAACTGGGAAGTTCAATGCATGGGAAGAGTGTTTTGAATGCTCATTATTCACTTCCAAACATTTTATAGTTCTGGTATGGAAGAAAGGAATATGAGGGACCATTTGGACTGTAGGAAGGGAAAAGAGTCAAGACAGTACTGGAAAATGCATGGCAGTTCCCCTCTCTAAGGAACAAGCAGAGAGTAAATGGTGTCTCCTTTTGAGCAGCCAGAAAGTGCCATGCATTTGTGTGTGTTTGTGTATAATGGGGTACCTTTAATCCCCATTACAGGGAAGAAGCGGAGTCCTTTAAGGAGAACAAGATAGATTAGAGGCCATGCCTCCTGGAGAATTATTAGGGAAGGGCCCCAACAGCAAGGAGGCAGATAGGCTCTGAGCAGAGCATACAGGCAGTCCTCGACTTAAGACGTTTCAAGTTACAATGAATGGCACTTATGACATTTATAAATTGACACCCTGTTTTGACTTTCTGATGTTAATTTCAACTTTACTACACTTGATCCGACGGCACGCCTCCCCAGTGAACAAGTTCTCTGCATCACCCATCTCCCTGGAGAACATCTGTCCAAACTTCCTCAGACACTTCCTTTAAGAAAGCAGACAAGACACCAGAAAAACCTGCAGACAAGACACTGGAAAAACCTGCAGTCAAGACTTCTGAGAGGACTCCAGCCAAGAACCCTTCAAAAAGCCCAGTAAAGTCACCTCAAAGAAGTCCTACCAAATAAAAATGATTGCTATTTACAATACAAATACAATAATGTAGCTATATTACTCATCTATAAATCATTGAGTACAAAATTCTGGGTTATTTTTGTTGAAAAAAAAGGGTATTGGACCTTGGTTCAGGAACCAATCCCCCATTTATAACACTGTTCCTATGGTAAAATCAGTTCAGAGTTACGACGTTTCAATTTAAGATGTGGTTTTCAGGAACCAAGTGTATCGTAAGTCCAAGGACTGCCTGTAGTGCTCTTGCTGAGACAAGATTTGCATAAGGAGCTGATGGTGGGTAGGCCTAGTATAAAATTGTCTAAGGCTGAACAAACTATAAGGAAGGCCAAATTGGCCTGGGCTTATGCAAAAGTTCAAGAAATGTGAAGAGAAGAAGACAGGACTGTAGAAAGACAGGAGACCTACTAGGTGGGAGTAAGTCCAACAGAAATAGATAACAACAAGAAGGGAAGCTAAGCAGAAAAGGCCAAATGCAGGTAGTGGCATACTGGGAGACCCAGTAAAACTGAAGACCAGAAGGAATTACACTCTGCCACCTCGACTCTCTTTTACTTCAGATACCCACCCACTGATAAGATCAAGATGTGGCATGTGAGCTGCACAGAGACACCTATAGAGAAGGGTACAAGGAATCTAGACTAAGCTGCATCTGGACCTGGGAGAAGGTATAAGCCACTATATGAATCAAAAGTGGCCTTTTTAACCTAAAATTACCATGCATGCTTTTCCAGAGGAATCCAAAGATGTTTAAAATCTCAAAAGACAGGCTAGAAACCATGACTGATGTGTTTTCTTTTTTGGTCTCATGTTTTTAGCAAGTCTGCTTCACGACTTTTGGTTTCTTGATGTTGGCAATACTGGGCACTCAGATAAGGCCAGCCTGTCCTATGGACAAACAAGATAGTTTCTTGGGGCTACACTTCCTGAGATAATTAGTGGTTAAAGGCTTCTGGTTAGTCAATGCGGTAAGTTATGAAAATATAAAGCCAAGGGACAGTGACATGAAATTTGTGCAGGGCTACCCCATAACAGCTGCAGCTGGTCCGGCATATCGATCCCTCGCTAAGAGCTGGCCCCAAAGATTTTAGTGGATGGGGTAGTCACTTCTTCAGCTGAGACTAATGAACCAATTACCAACAACTGGCAGAAAAGTTTTACAGAGGGCCCCATAGGATAGGGAGGGCCTGGTTTACTTTTCCCCTCCCTATTTACAGAAGGGGAAATGCTGGCCTTGGAACTAAGACAGGGACTAGCGTTCCTCAGGCTGGATAGTTTCTGAGTCTTTACTGTTAGGCCCATAGCCGTGGTGGTGAGGGGGAAGAGTTGGGCTTTGCTTTCACCTTAGAAGGCTTGAGAACTAATGGTCTAGACAGAAGATACTAGTGGTGATGGAAATGCTGTTGACTTGTCCTGGCCACAAGGGGGTGCTTTGAGCACTGACTGGGCCTTGGCTATGTACAAGACCAGGATCTCAGTTTTCCAGTGCACACATGGTGCGCATCCAGACAAGAATTTGCCACACTGCTAATTAGCAGTGTGGCAGGTTTTTTGACACAGGGAGGTCCTGGTGTCAAACAAAGGGGAGCACCGCACATGGCAGATGCATGCACCACCTAAACCTGGAGCCAGGCTAGTCAGAGCCAGACTTTGGCTAGCAGTCAGGCTCTGCATGCCTGGATTGCCACCACTAGAGCGCCAGGTAGGGCTCCTGAGTCCAGCCCAGGTGCTGGCTCCAGCCTCTCCTACCACATCTGGGGCAACTTGCTGCACATCAAGAACACACACAGGGGTGTCCCCTGGGTACAACTAACAGTGGCACAAATAAGTGGAACACATATTCCTGCTCATGGGGATGCACCCATGGGAGCTGACAGAAAAGTGTCTATGGGTACTTGAATTTCCATGGTGGTTCCTCAGTGTAAATTGATGGTTCTCAGTTTTGTGGGGGGTACCACCCTCTAGTCAGCTTACAGCTGCTTTTCTGAACCTACCTGGAGTCACTGAATTGCTATGGGGCTTTTTACTTCCCCCCTTTTGGGGGCTACAACCTGCACTTTGGGATCTGCTGGTGTTGATTAAAACTGCTGGGATTAGCCTTAACTTATCCAGGGGTCCTGGTTTTCTCTGTTTACAAATCACAAATTATCTGATTTTAAAAACCTGCAAATTCTCTGATGGGTTAAAAATCCCCAAATCTCCATTTTTCTGTGATTAAAATGAATGCCAGAGAGAAAGAGAGCGAGAGAGAGAGAGGTCAGTTGAACATAATGTTTTATTGATATATTTACAATTTTAAAGCAAATTGGAAGCCTACCAGTGCCTCAATCACTATAATAAAATAAATACTGAATACCTATACATTTTGGCATTTGATTTGGGGTTTTTTATCATGGAAAATCAGAGCTCCCCCTGCCCCCTTCGCTCACCAGGTCCAGCTGGGGCTATACCCCCTCCCCCACTGCTTTGTGGCACTGAGCAGCCCTGATATGCTGATGTCCTGCCCATGCCATTGCCCCTCACTCCCCACCCATAGCCCTGCTGGTGCCCCTCACTCCCCACCAACAGCCCCACAGCCCTGTTGGTGCCCTTCACTCCCCACCCACAGCCCTCCTGGTGCCCCTTAAACCCCATCCACAACCCCTGCCTCCCCAGCCCTGATGGAGGGGGCCCTGAGCTGCCAAGGCTACGGGGTTAGGGACACAGGTCTGCAGCTGCCTCCCCCTATCCCCCCAGCAGTGCCCAAGCCCCAGCAGCTGCCTGTGGAGGCAGTGGCTGCTGCTGCAGAGCAGAGTATGGAGACTAGCTCCCCGTCCCCCATGGGTGGCATGGCTGAAGTGAAGCCTGTTGGGAAGGACGGATGCAAGCTGTGAACTTGGGGCTCCCCACCCTGCTGCCCTCCCCCCCGGGCCTCCATGACCCAGAGTGTGGGCCCCGGCACAACAGGGCAGAGGGGAGCTGGTCAGGGAAGCTCATTGCTGCCCCTGGGAGCACCATGCTGCCCTGGCAAGTCACCCCCTGCCCTCCCAGCAGCAGTGAGGGGCACAACTCTGTGTTGCTGTCCCCACTGCTGGCAGGTGGGCAGGGGGCATCTTACCATGGTGGCACAGGGCTTGCAGAAGCAGCACAAGCTTCCTTGCCACGCTCTGCCCTTCCTCACTGGGTTGCGCTTGCTGAGCCACTGAGGGGGAGGTCAGTATGGTGGGAAGCCTGAGCCTGCAGTGGGCAACCCGCATCCAGCCCCGCCCCATGCACAAACCTGGGGGGCATGTGCTCCCCATTCCCTCTGGGAGTGCATGCAGCAAGGGGAATACATCCCCACCACCGCCTCCTTGACGAGCTGCCTACAGCTCCATCCCACTCCCCGCTGGGGCCCTGCGGCCGCACATTCCAGCCCTGGACCCCAAGACCCATACACCACCCCAGCTGGGCAGCAGCACCAGCCCAAGCCCTGACCCTATCCAGCTCCCTCCCTCAGTAGGGGGGCCTCAATCCCTCTCCAGACTTACCTGTGGGGAGCTGCTCTCCAGGCTGCCTGGTGGCCATGTGCATGTTGGAATTATACCAGCCTGAAAAGGGAAACCCACTGTTTCCCATATTTTCTCCTTTAAAGGCGAAAATCCAGGTTTTACCATGTTTTTCCAAGGTAAGTAAAAAACCCAGATCCCTGCTTATGATACTGGAGGAAGACAGGCTGCTTTACAGAGAAGCAAAATCAGCATGCTCTGTCCTCTTCCATTTGCTCCTCAGATATTTTCCTCACCCTTCACCCTACATGCTCCTCTCTTTAGGCACAAAGATGCACAGCTATGAAGTAGGAGATAGCTACAGAAGATGATGAAGGTGCTATAGGATCAGTAAGCTATTTTCCCCAACTTTACAACCAGTGTAAAAAATATCACTATGCAGTGGGGATTCTGCAGATTATCTTCAACTGGCCCCAGTGTGTTGCGCACTGGAGAATTATGGAGCATCACAAAGAGAAAGAAATTGAGTTGACCAAAGTAATTTAGCAGATGATGGAACCTGGCATCATTCCTTTGCATTAGGTAATTGTGAAGAGTGAAAAAACAAGAGGGCTTTTTCCTAGTTTTCAAAAGAAAAAAAATGGGGGGAAAGGCTTTAAATTAAGCCTTCCCCCACTGAAGGAAATAAGATTCTTGCCACTGACCTCAATGAGAGCAGGATTGTAATAGTAAAGTCTGACTTTCATTTCATACATGCACTGATATAGATAAGGAATAATCCCAATAAGATCAATAACACTTCACTGGTGTTATGTTGCTGTGAGAGGATACTAAAGCCTTCAATGTGTACACATATTGTCCTTACACATCCAGACTGGGTGCCAGATAGCCCTGAGGTGTACAGTCCTCCACCAGTAACCCTTTATACAAACAAATTGTATGTATTAACTTTGCTGCCAAATTCAGAAGCCATCTGAAATTTTGATCCTAAAATCATTGTCTTTAATTACCCAGCAACATATATAGTGCTTTGAAGAAATTCTTGCAGAAGATTAATCTGTCCTGATGAAGTTAATATTCTTTATGGTTATCTTTATGTTGGTTCCACGATTCAGCAAGATGAGGGAGAGGTATTTGTGATAGTATACAGGAAACGTTTGCATGTAGAGAGCGTACATTGATAAAACAGTACATAGTCCCCTAGCAGGAATGACATTAAGATCCAGAGGATAAGGAATAATTGAAATTGCAAAATTACTTATTTATTGAAATGGAGGTATTTTTCTATCACTACAAGAGCTCACTGAGCTCTTGGAGTATAATTCAGAACAGTCATTTTGCCTATAGTTCACAGTACATTTTATATGTTCTCCCACACCATTAGAATAATAGAGACAGGCTTGCTTAATCTGCTCCTGGTAAAACAGATGCTTGCCAGAAAGTAAAAAACATTCACCAAATGGTTTTAATTGGAGGCAAATCTAAATGAAAGAATAATTTCATCTGATGTTTATAGAACTCATGGTGCAAGTGGATATGGTGGTGTTAAGGGGGACACAATTAAAATCCATGTTGAAGATTCAACTGGTGGGTGCAATCTTCTGTACTAGCCATGCTGAAAGACTTTGGATGCAAAAATTGGTAGACAGAACATAGGCTTTCAAGGGAGCTAGCATGTGTTATGTGCAGTGAGATTAAGAATCATGGAAACTCAACAAAAGGCAGCGTGGAAGTGGGGAGCCTGGAACAGAAGCCATTTCTATTCTGTACTACTGAGATGGGAAAACATGCTTGTACAAAACTGATACAAAATGACTCCTGTTAGGTTTAAAGTCAAATACCCAGTTATGGATTATTAAGGGGATCCAAGAAATCATTTAACTTAGGGCAACAATCTGTCCTTTTATTGCTAGAAATTGGAAAAATTGTGTTGTTTACAAGTTGACCTTTTATTCCCTCAAAAAAAAAAAAAAAAAAAAAGGAACCGTAAAAGCTTAATTTACACACAAGGGTTAATCTATCATTGGGCATTTATTGCATTACATGTCCTCTATAACGCCTGATTTCCATGTGTTTTTTTTGTTGATTCTCACAAAAACACTGAATATATTATCTGCATAAAGAGGGAATGGAGTGAAAGCTGTTTATCCTGAACATTCACTTGAAAATGTGGGGTTGATTTCTTTGATCAAAACAATATGATAATTGCTTGACACCATTATATAGTACAACTAGCAAATTGCCCATCAAGGATGACAAGGGAAGGGGAGCCAGCGGGGATGGAGCCCTGTGCCCCCCTCACCCCCCCTTTGGGTCCAATCCCACTCCACTCCCCTGTCCCCCCTTTTGCTCTTCCCCCACTTCCCCCCTTCCTCCCTGGCTTTGGGTCCAACTCTGTGGCCCTCTACCCAGTTCGGGTCCAACGCTGCTCCACCCCCACTTCAGGTCTGACCCCACCCCCCCTTTGGGTTCAACCACAGTTCCCTGCCTCCCCCGATTTTGGGTCCAACCTCACCCCCCCATTCAGGTCCAACCCTGCCCACCTCCACTTTGGGTCCAACCCCTCTCTCCCCCTCCCCTCTGGTTTGGGTCCAACCTTGCTCCCCTCCCCCCCCTGGTTTGGGTCCGACCCCACCCAACCCCTTCCACCCCCAGTTTGGGTCAGACCCTGCTCCCCCTCTCCCCCCTGTTTGAGTCTGACCCCGCTCCCCCTCCTCCCCCCCTCCTTTTGGTCCAACCCCACTATGATGGAGGGGCTCCTTTTCCTCAGCTGGCCCTGCCACTTTTAAAGTGCTCTACCCAATTAAAAAAATTTTTTTGGCCTGTGTGGAGGTGGGGTGGAGGGAGCCATGGCATTGGAGGCTGCAGGAGGAGGCAGCACGGGGGAGGGGCTCCCATTTTAACTCAGCTGGCCCCGCCCCCGGCCACCCAGCCAGTCAGTGCATGCGCAGTTGGGCAAAAGCATTACAGACAGACAGACAGACAGACTAAGCCTTTTATTATATTAGAATGGTGGGAAAGACAGGGGTCAAGGCAAGAAAGAAATACTGATGTCTTTGGGCCTGACTTAGGTACTTGGATGGGATATAATGACCCATGCTATATAGATCAAATTAGATGATCCAATGGTCCTTTCTGGACCTAATTCATATGAAACTATGAATATTCCACTCTTCAGAGGAAGCAAATATTGAGTTCCTAATACTTTAGCTATGCATTGAAACTTCCAGCTGCATATCCAAACCAAAATTCAGTGCCAAGATTTCTATTTGATATCATTATTATTCAGTGTTATTATGTTTGTTTTATTCTACACTTTTTACTGAGGTGGGCACACTAGAACTCCCTGTATCTAAGAGCTGTCAGTTTTGACTAGCTGGACCTTTCCGGCGTGATATTGTATTTGATTCCTCATTTATTCTGCTTGTTTACACTCTGTTTTTCATGTTTGTTATAGCTTTTATTAATGCGCTTTGATAACAGGGCACTGGTTGCAAGACAGGGATTCGCACTGCTTTGTTTTTTTCTTTTGTTCACTTTACAATGAAGATTAAAAAAAATAAGCTTCAACAGCCTAGATGGATGGGCTTGGATTCAAAATTTACCTGCAAGTAACAAATGCTGTAATACAGATCAGCCAGATAGGAGGAAGGGAAATTTATAAGAAAGGGCTGTTCTGGCAATATTAATCTGACTCACGTAGGCTGGATGATGAATCACACAAGGTTTGCAGTTACTACTGAGCTCTTTCAAAAATGGGACAATAATAGTGCAGAGGGGAAGAAAGGTTTAGGAAGGGGAGAGAGGTAGAAGCACAGCTAGTCAGTGATTCAGGAAGTCAGGCTAGGTGAACTGATGGTCCTTTTTGGCCTAAATGTTGATGAAACCATAACTATGCTACTATATACTTCACACAAATTTACTGAGTAAATTTTGTCCATGTGCTCCAAAAATTGTAATGAACCTTTACAATAAGCATGCAGATATTTTTACTGAATTGTAGTGGTCATAGAGCTATTTTAGGACAGTTAATTTACAGGCTATATGAGAGTGAGGAGATTTCTTAACAAAACATTAAATAACAGTACAATGCCATATTAGAGAACCTAATGAAGAGCCCAGTTTTGGAAGGGGTCTTGGGAGATAGTGAAAGCCCTTGGCTCTATCAGGAATAGCAGCAGTGGAGAGTATTGCTAGCAGATGCTTAGGAATGATCAGGATCCAGCCCTGTCTCATTCAGATGGTTCAATTCTATACAGATCAACTGAAGCTAGAGTAATCTAATTGGACAAGATGTTGCATTTCCTGGGAAATAATAATGCTTAATGAGGTTTTCCTGATATGGAGCCCCTGTGCAACTTAGTTTCACATGAGGCTCCCATTAAGGGTGAAATTCATCCCTGCGCAAAGATCTGTCCTACATACCAGACAAGCCCAGTGTTACTCAGGGCACACATTAATGATATAACTCACTCCTCTTGAAAAAACCTACAAAAAGCAACATGCACCACTGAAGTACAGGCAAATTCTGGTCCTAATGAAATCAGGTGCCAAATTCCTATTCACTACTATGGGTCCAGGACTTTTAACAGTGCTTCGTGAAGGGCAGTTATGAAGGAATTAATTTCATCCGGCATTATGGAAGCATATGGTTTGAGTAAAATGAGCCCGCGCTTCCTCTTGCACTGTTTTTAGCATCTGAGGGAAAGAATGAGATAAAAAAACCCAGTAAAATATTTTTCTCTTCACAATCCACCTGTGTAATTCCCAGCAAGAACAATAAAGTTGAATTGAGAAGAGAAAATACCTTAGTGTTTTGGATTACAGAGCTTGCTCTTCTCTCCTACATGAAGAGATTTTCTTATTTAGATGCAGTAAAGCTCTATAAATGGAGGAATGAGAACATAGTGTGGTATTTTATTCAGCACTTATAGCATGGAGAAAAGTTAAAATAAATCTCTATGCTTTCAGACTCTTAAGTGAGGGATGATGCATTAGACTCCCTGATTTTATTAGATTTGTCGGGAAATCGGAGCTGCTCTGCCATTTCTAGAGCAGAATTACAGGCTTCATTTAAAGAGAGATGCAAAGCACACACATCATCCTGAAAGAGATCAACATAAGCATTTTCTATAGCATGAGTAATGTTTACTGGAAGAAATCAAATTACTCTGATGCAGGCCATCTGTTTTCTTTGCATGCAATCATGTAAGTGTTTTAGGACAAGCCATCCAATTTAATCAATTGTACATCTTTTATGGAAAGGCAAGGCATTTTATAATAAAGCCTGTTTTGGATGACAAATGTAAGGGATTTAAATAATAGCTTCCTCAGCAAGGCCAAAATATGGAGTATAGGACATTAGCAAGAGTCACCAACTTTTTGAGAGCCATATTGTAATGACTTTTTTTTTTGAACATGTGAACATTCATCCAATTAGTTTTCAAACTGATAGGAGAGGTAAAATTGGTATCCTATAGACTATTTTTTGTGTCCCAGATTACTTCCTACATTTAATAAAGAGGGTGTACAGTAGCTCTATTTTGTAGCACAGCTATTGTGATAAGAGTAGGTTGGGGATGGATGTTGTCCAATGACCAGAAGTTTTATTTTTGGAAAAGATTGTAGTAAGAAAGGCTTAGCTTGTCTGAAAACACTCAGTGAAATGACATTACAGGAACTTAGATATACGGTAAGTCCAATGAAGCATGTGATTTATTTCATACTTTACGGGAAGAGTACTCATGGATATGTGTGGCAAACAGTTCATTTCAGCACATGCTTAATTGAGTGTGCCATCTTATTTTTGTATTATTGCTCACAGTGCCTCTGAATCATATTTTGCTCTTGGGTGCACATTTGTGGTTTTCCTTGAATTCAAAGAAGCTGCATGAGTGCAATATCAAATGTTGTACTTTGTAGAAGCAAATTGCATTAAAATAAATGACAGTAGCAATCATGTATGGGATACAAATGGAAATTTCATGAGAAGACTGACTACTCTTTTAAGTAAGGTCAACATATATGACATTTTATCAAATACTTCAGTAGTTTGCCTAAGATTATTGTCTTACCCAGCCATGTAAAATACCATGGGCTAACATTTATCCACAAGGATAAATGGAAAGCCAAGCAGAGCACAGGTTTGTGTCCTGTTTCTGGCTTCTTGGAAAAGACCTAGTACTCTACACTGGTTTGTCCTGCAGAAGGAACCTCAGGTGAAGTAATAAGGCCACCCTAGCAGTTCTTTGTATGCTCAACTTCTGTCACTAGGGGATGGAGCAAAGATCCCTATGTCTCACTAATCCCCAGCTTTCAAAACAGCCCTTGTGGCTGATATTTGACATAATTAAGAGCATCTTGAGTACTATATTAATCTGCTCCAGGGGACTTCCCCAATGCTCAGGTATTAGCAGATCAGGGAGTATTTATGGCTTCAAACTCCAGTGAACACCCCTTGACTGCAGCATGTCATCAGGTCAAGAAATCAGTAGGAACAGATCAGGCTAACCATCACTAGTATTCATGTCTTTGTTAGCTCCAGTAAAGAAATGGCTCATCAACAACCAAAACACGGCACATAACTGACAAAATTACACCAGGATTTATAGATCAAAATGGGCCAGGCATGGTCTTCAATTTTCCTCATAAAAAGAAAAGTTAAAATGAAATGTAATTGTTGAATGTTTTTAGCAGATATTTCTGCATTTTATGGAAAAATGCATAATGCATATTTTACTTCAGTCCTTTCAAAAAAAGTTTGCATTTTGGCTGGGGGGAAATCCAGTTTGTTTGTTTTTTCACTGTCTTACTCCATTTTTTCATTGAAAAAATTAAAAAGTGAGACTGAGAGGGATCATTCACCCCACTTTGTTTCCCTAATGGAATAGGACAGTATCTTTGCCAAAAAGAGAGAGAATTAAAAGATGAGAGTGTGAGGATTACAAAAGTGCCTCTCTTCAATTTTTGCTTTCTTTTTCCTCATTTTCCTAGGGGAGAAGGTGGTCATTTCTCTACAATATTAAAAGAACCACAAATAACTGCAAATAATTACTTTTGTTCTTGTTTTTCAGTAGGTGTTCTCCAAAAAAAAAAAAAAAAAAAATCAAACACATTCCCAAAACAGATTTTTCATGTCTCTCTTCAGACTACTGCCACAAAAAAATCATTTTGGGCCAAATGAAACAGTTCATGCAACCAAAACAAAACATTTTATTTCCATGGGGTTTTTTAAAATGAATTAATTGAATTCAAATACATTTAGAATTTCAAGTAAATCAAAACATCTTGTTTAGCAAGGATACCAGTGAATCATTTCAACTTCTCTGAAAATGTTCATTTGGGGGCCCAAAAATATTTGAAAAAAATTGGCAGGAATTTGCAAATAGTTTCCATACATAGGAGACTGTTCCAATAGATGAGAATGTTTTGTTCAGTGAATAAATTGCTCATCTGAAAAAGTATGTGTGTCCATCTCTGATTTTAATGGAAAAGTATAACCAGATCTGAGAATAGAAACTCTTAAAGACTATACCTTTAGAAAAGTTTGTATTTCACATTACTCAGAACCTACAGTTTATTTCCTTATGGAACACAAGGTAGCAAGTCCCAAATTATATGATTATCCTGATTACATTTTGCCAAAGTACCTGCGTTAACTTAATCAATAATAAAATATTTTGTCCCATGAGCAATTAAAAATAAGCTCAGTGGATAAGAGGAATCTCAGATTCTCTTTCCCCACATTGCCTACTCACCCACTTCTCACTTTCTGCAGCTGCCCATCTGTCTTTAGCTCTCAGTTCAGGGCAGTGGATAATAGCTAGCCCACATGTGAGGAGATAGGAGTGGTGCCTCCTGAGATACTGGATGGCCACAAATTGCTAGTATTGGCCTCTTGGAGCAGGCTGAAGTTACTAAAACATCAGCTGCCTAACACCAACTGGAGATAGTCCTCATCTGAAGAGGATTATTTCTGAGATGCTCAGAGGGTACTTAACTAGTTTTTTCCTGCCTTAATGTATGGAAACTCCACTCTCAAGAGTGTTTAACATGTTCAAAAGATAATTGAATGAGTTTCTCCAGGTAAGGTAATTACACCCTCATAAAATAAGTCCCAGGACCTAATAAGAAACTATACCCTGTGATTAGTTGATTGCATAACTGACCATAATGAGTTTTTACACCTAACAGAATCATAGAATTTCAGGGTTGGAAAGGACCTCGAAGCATCTGGGTCATGAATGCAGGATGGCTATTTCTAAACCATCCTGCTCCAGTGCTTATGAAGCTTTCCCTTGAATGAAGGCAATTCAATAACTTCCCTGTGCAGTCTATTCCACTGGCTTGCTGTTCTAACAGTAGGGATTTCTTTTCCTGAAATCTAATCTAAAACTGCTTTGCTGACTTTGTGTTTCTCCCTCTGTAGCAAGGGAGACTAATTCTTCTCTCTCTTCTTTGTGGAAGCCTTTCAGATATTTGACACCTCTTTGTGCTCAGCTATGCCACAACCCGGATGGGTCTCTGGGTGCTACTCCAGGTGGTGGTGGAGAAAGCTCCTGCTTCCTAGTACGTGGGGTAGGAAATAGATTATTTGAACCAGCACTTAGGCCTGGTTCCCTCCATGCTTTGACAGCTCATCAGGCTATTTATTTGCTTGTTCTACATACTCCCACTCTGAGTAGGCTGAGACCCTGCAGAGCCTCCTTTCTGCTGCCCAGGAAGTCTGATTCTGGTCCTTAAACCATTTGCCATGTTTTATTATCCTGTCCATCTTTCTCTGAACAGCTTCTATTGGCTCTATTGAAGACATAATGCTATGACTACTGGTTCACAGGTCTGACTGGACAGGAGAGAGACCATTCCTTTGTCCTCATTTACTACATTCAGCTTCTGGTTCCTGATTTTTTACTTTCTCATGACCCACACTTTCTCATGGGGGTTCACTTACCCTTCTCTTCTGGGTAAGGTATTTTTACCCACTAAACAAACAGGCATAGGAACCTTTTCTGGGCCCACAGGCCGCCTTGGTGTTGGTGTGCACAGCACCATATACTAGCTCAAGCTCCTCAACTTCACAGCAAGAAATCCTGAGGAAGGTGCTGTCAGGAATTTGTTGAGGCTCCACAGCATGGAAAGAGAAGGTGCTCTGTAGTAGAAGGTGGCTGAAATTTCCCCTGCTTCCAGGATCACTGACTGTGGTTCCCAGAGTATGTTGAGAAATAAATAGATAGGGACCTGTACTGCCTGGAATACTTGTGCATCAAAACAGAGAGCTCTGTGCCATGGCTTTTTATCATTCAGTTAATGGCCTTATATTTGCTAGAAAATACAGAGGCATCTAACTACCAGTTCTGAGAGACCATCAGCTATAGACTTCATCCAATTCCAAAAAAGAAATCCTTGATCAAGCCCATAGAAAGCATATCTATCTTTCCCATGGCTTAAATGTTTTTAGCTATGCTGTTCTCTGAAATCTCCGTTTCGCACCTTTCCATAACTAGTTTTCTACTGAAGGGACAGGAATTTAGTGAATGAAAAAAAAAAGTCAGTTTGCTGGGAAACAAATGCAAATGAACTTGGACTTAAGTAGTCAGGGCTTCATCCTCTAATTCCTGACAAGTAGGTTATGGGACTTGTCAGAAGGTCTGTCAAGTATAAGTGAGTCAGCTTGGAAAACTGTGGAAGGTTACAGGTACCTGAAGGGATCCGTTCCGTTTTGCCCCGTTAAGAGGCCTCAGATGCAGAAGAGAGAGCTAATGTGGCAATAACAGAAGTTGTGTCAGAGAAGGAAATGCAGTTTAGGTGTTGGCATCGATACAGAAACCATTGTCATGTGAATGTAATATGTATAACAGCAGGAGCAACCAGGGGCAGTCTGTAGAGCTGTGCTGACTGTTAATTTGGACTACAATCCCAGAAACCCCCAGGGGCTGTGGGGCACAGAAAAAGGAAGAGGAAGCTTGAGGTGGGAGTAAGGGAAAGAGAGCAGCATGCACATGGGACCTGGTCAGTCCTACACAGAGGAGTGCATAGTCGAGCTAGAAATCTCACTGGCCCAGTCAGCCAGGACCCTAGACTGAAGGAGCTGGGTTCAACCATGGGGACAGCTGCAGGCTGCTGTCTGAGTACTCTAGGGACTAAAGGCTTGTTTGGGGAGACCTCCCTAGGTGCATGGGGGAAATTAAGGTGCTGCATGTATGTTACCACGGTGTTGATGTTTCTTTACCTTTTCCTTTTCCCTTCCTTTGGTCTGTTGGCTTGTGCCCCAAACTCCTATGATTTTCTGTATAAAAGTGGGAACTCCCCCTTGCTTCTTGTGTTGGTATCTGGGGCTGCAGGTTTAGCTAACCATAATAAAAGCTATGCATGATCTCCTATGAGAGCAGACAGGCCACTCCAAGCATAAATCTCCCCCATTCTGTAATTCTCTGCTTCTTCCACTAGAAGTTGTTGAGGATGCCACATGACTTTGGGATCTGTGTTAGGGAAGGATTTGGGTTAGGATACACACTGAAATTCTTCCACCTGCAGCCAGGAGCCCACCCCACCTGGGAATCCTGGTGCTATTCCTCCTTCATTCCCTATAACAGAACAATAAAAGAGGAACTCCATGAAATAACTGTCTTCACCTAATAACTATCTTTTGCGAGAGAATGGCTCTCAGAAACTAGTAACTATTGTCTGTTTGAAGACTGAAACAGGTGTAAGAGCCAGCATCTGCCCCCTGGGCACAAACAAGAGCTGGGCCAGCTGTGATAGGTGAGCCAGCAGTGGTAGCAGCTGCCATTCATATGTCCCACTAGCCCACCCCTCACTATTCTACTGCTCCACAAGTTAGGATTATTTGTTCTAGGTTACGTGTAAATAGTATAATTGAAACAAGTTATGCAAAGAATATACACAGGCTCTACTGATTTCTCCTTCAGTAAAAAAAGCTGACTTGCAAGGTTGCAAACATCTGTCATCATTCAGCAGTGGAGCAACAATACTGTGATATGCTGGGCTGTAAACCCTTCATTCTCCTGTACTAAATATTGTAGTAAATGATATAGCACCTTTGTAAAATATAGTAAAAAGAATAAATGATATAGTATCTTTGCAACTATCAGGGGACATTCAAACACTATAATAAATAACAGTATAGTTTCTAAAAAATGCAGTAGTCCTTTGGTAATCAGTTTATCTGTTTTTAATCTGGTAATATATTTCCTCACTCCCCATTTATTTCCCCAATTCATAATTTTTGTATATTTCTTTTAAAGATAGTCCTCTGTGCAATGGATATGTGCTGTAGGCTTTGACTCATAAGCACTGCTTTTAAGTAAGGGTCAGTACTGGTGACTGAAAGCAATAAAGGTGTCGATCCCTATAAATATAAATGAAAGTTGGATTTAAGAATCCCAAATATTCCTAGGAGTATCAATATTTATACTACTTTGGCTCCTTGCATAGAAAACAAAAAATGTCTTCAAATTCAACTCGCATTGAAGCAGTTTGAACATTATTACTACAGGGAATTTAAAAAGCTAGTAAATGATTAAATGCATAATTAAAGGTTCTGCATTTAATTCTGTCACTTGAGTGATTTATGGTTTCCATTATTTTGTCTAAGTAATATACATTTTTGGTATTTCTTTCTTTCATTGTTAATGTCTATAATCTTACAGAAAGGAAATTTATCACAAGGAGAGCTCTTCTATCCCCAGCTGCAGCTGAGAGGAGAATTAAATCAAAACAACAGTAGGTATCGTACACTCCTTGTTGAGGTCAAAGGGAAAGTCATGAAGTGCTTGTAATATTGGGCCACAAATGTTTCATTTACAGGAGTTATGAGGAAAAAGTAATATCTCATCTTCAGTGCAGTTCTATTTCCTATGGTCAAAACTGGAGCCTTTTAAATTCAGTTGAATGACTAGAGCCAATAAAGGATTTAGGTGCCTTCTGGTTAGTCTGGTGGACTTTCAAACTCATTGTTGGGCCCTCTATAGTTAGGCACCTCATAACAGCATGCAAACTGACAGAATACACAGATGAATAAATTATAGCAGGTTAAAAAAGGCAATAGAGGAGCTTGCCTTACAGGAGTCTTAGGGTTCCTTCTGCCTTTGGTGAGAGTTGTAAACATCTGGCTACAGGGGAGCTGGAGCAAGAGAATCACTCTATCCTTTTTCTTGAAGGCATGTTACTATGCAGCTAAAGATGAAGGTTCATAGAACCAAAAGGAGTGTTGAAGAGGACATCTGATTCTCTGGACTGTAATTAGGGCACTTTTCCATGACATGAGAAACGTGGGTTTGAATGCCTTCAGGCAGAGGGTCTAGAACTCAGGTGCCTTGCTTCCTGGGCTGGTGTTCTAACCACTTTGCTATTACATAAATTTGGACAGCACTAGTGCTACTGCTGCCTACTCCATCCATGCCTCAAAAAGAAAACAGTTGCATCTGGGGGAGACTCAAGATGTTGGCATGTGTTTGATATGTTCTGAGCACATCAAACGAAGGGGATGCTCCACCTAATTTTGGGTGGCCAGTGGGACCTAGGCAACATTGGCAATGCATAGGGGGTGCATGTGCACCCCCTGAGCATGGCAGCACACCCCTACAAAAAGGCACCGCCAACACTGCCAGTGGCGCCTGCAGGCAGTCACTGCTCACCACCCCCCCTGCCGCCGGCACTGCCAGTGGCATCTGCAGGCAGTCTGCAATCACCACTGGCCGCTGCCGACACTGCCAGCAGCACCTGTAGGGGGTAGCCAACAACTGGTTGGTGCTCACTACCCCACCCCCGCTGCTGACAGTGATGTGGCTGCCTGCAGCAGCTCCACGCTTACTACCATCACGCATCTGCCGCTGACTGCACTGCCACCACCTGCCGGAGCTCACCATATCCCCCCTCCCAGCCCCCGGAGGCACGTGGTGTTCATGCTAGGCAGAAGTTAGGTGTGTCTCTGCTTAGGTGGGCGCAGGCAACTGGGGAATGTTTAATTCAAGCAGGTGTTCTGCACACCACTGCTCAGCTCCTCTCCAAGTTAGCAACAAATACTTGAAGCAATACCATCCCTGTAGAAAGAACTGGTGTCTTCCTGTCAACCCTTTGGCTAGGGACAGACATTACACATAAACTGGTTTAAGTAATCAGAAACTGGTTTAAATCTGTAACAGAACAGACATTCAGTGCACATAAACCAGTTTGAAAATGGCTGAAACTGGCTTGAGAGAAACCTGGTTGAATGCAATATCAGACTTAACTGATTTGGCTCAAACAGGTCTGTCCCAGACCTCTTCCACTGTGGATTAATTCCACACCTGTCCCAGAGCAGGGAAGAGCGGCAAGACCTGCACCTGTAAGCCCAGAGCTAAGACCTGCAGGACCAGACTGAGAGGTGGGAAGTGTAGGCAAAGACCTGACGATCATCAATCATATGTGCTAGAAATGGAGTCGAGGGAAGTTGCAGACCAAAGAATGCAGAAAGCTACATTTACATTATAAAGAAAAACCTGTAAAACCTAAACAAAGCCTTTTCGAATGCTTAGCTATAAGGAGACTCTGCCATCAGGATTATTAAGACTTATGCAAAGCTTTCTCTTGTCTTTCTGCTTTACATTTTAAGTTAAACTAAGTTGTGTATGCTGTGTTTTACTTGGCTGTATCTTAGCTCATGCATAGATTTTTGGTAGTTCCCTGTCGTATGCTTTGCAAATTGCTGTGTTCAATACATGCTTGCTTCAGAGAAAGGACTTCAGAGAAAGAGTCAGGGTGGAGCAGCGCCAGGGTATGTATACATGCTCATTAATGCATTGTAATTACAGTGCATTAAGTTTAGTACCTGTAATAACAGATACTAACTTAATGAACTGTAATCAGTGCTACTGTGCAGTAGTGCCAGTGCATGTCTTCTAGACTAATTATACTGCACATTAGCACGGCTGCAGTACTGCATTTCTAGCATCTTGTGTAGACATGCTGCCAGGCTGGCAGCATGCTCAGGCGGTCAGCCGCAGGGTCTGGGTCACAACATCAGGCAGCAGAGGAGCTGGATGGGACACACGGATGCTACAGTCTGAGACTAGCCAGCAGGCAGCCCCCACACTGTAGCACACTCATGCACCAGCCAGCCCCAGTCACTGTCTATTCATGCAATGAGGCAGCATAAATTACTCTTTCACAGAATAGTACTTGTCCCGGACAGTACCATGCTACACTGAAATTAATTAATTTACTGTGCCCTAATATGGGTGCACATGTAGATGGTAGGACACTTTACTGCAGAGCTAATTAGTCAACTCTGCAGTAAAGCGCACATGTAGATGTACCTTGTGAGGTACAGGATACTGGGCTTGATGGACCTCTGTTCTGACCCAGTATAACCTTTCTAATGTCCTTATCAGCAGTATTTTTGGCAGTGTGTTAGATAAAAGATATAAAAACTGAGGAACTATTTATACAAGCCTTCTCTCACTGACTAGTTGCACTGAGTTCAGTGAGATTCCTTGTGTGAGCAAGTATTTATAATGCAGAACTGTTTCTGTTCAAGAGAGTAGCTTTCATAAGAGCACACACAAGAAAGTGTGCAGGGAGAGGGAGAGGGACTGGGACTGGGACTGGACAATGATCGCAAGGGAGCGGAGCAGAGCCGGGCCCAGACCCAGGATCAGGGCTGGGGCCTGCTGCGCCCATGCAGCCACCCCTTTCCCCATGCCTGGGCTCCAATGAACCCACCGACCCCATCCCAGCACTGGCCCCAGCTGCCTGCCCACACCAGAGCCAGCCCTGCATCACCGGGGGGGGGGGGCCCGGAGCAGGGGGCTGGAGCAGAGACAGCCTCAGCTGCACCACCAGACTGGAGAGGATGGAGCCCCTGGAACCCCTACACCCATGCCACCGGGCCCTGCACAGCTGGGATAGGGTGCAGGGAGGGGATGGAGGCTCCTGCTGTTGCATGTGTCCAGGGAGGTATGGGGGGGCACATGGGCAGGGTGGGCAGCCACTGTGGGCTGGAGCCAGGGCAGCACTGGGCTCTTCCTGGTGGGCGGGGCTGGGGGGAGCATGCTACGCTGCGGGCAGGTGGCAGTGGCACTGGGAGGTAGGGTTGGGTGGTCTATGGTGAATCTTTGGGTGGCTGCAGCTGCCTCCCCCACTTATAGCTTCCCTCCCAGCACCACTGCTGCCCGCCCCAGCCCGCACAGCCCCCCCTCCAGGAAGAGCTCAGCACAGCCCCGGCCCCAGCCCACAGCACCAGTCTGCCCTGCTCTGTACAGATCAGGTGCATGTGCCCCACCATGTCTCCTGGGGTGCATGTTGCAGCAGGAGCCACACCCCCCTGGACAAGCTGCTTGTGGGTCAGTCCTCTGCTCCCAGCTGGGCAGTGCCTACCTCTCCCCTCGCCCCACCCCTGCTGCAGCTGCCAGAAGCCCTCGGCTGGGCTTCCTTGTGGCCATACAGCTGCCCCGAATTTGGGGGGGCTAAGCCCCATTAGCCCCCCCCCTTCCGACACCTATAGAAGTAACTAACTTGCATTTAAGAACTGGCATATTTTGATATGTGCATTGTTTTTTCTTCAGAACCCTTCTCCTCTGAAAATAAGACAAAATATCTTATTTTCAGAGGAGAATGAACAGCTTTTCTGGAGCCACAGAAGCCTAGAGTACTAATTTCTTCCAGCAGTAATTCTGAAATCAGTCTTTAAGCTGTATAAGTGAATAAGTTCCTGCCATATTCTTGGTGGATATGAACTGCTGCAAATCTATCGCCATTAAAAGTGCCATACCATTTTACAACTGCAGAGAATTTGGCCTGTCATCTGCAAGCAGATCTAGCCTGGATAAGGCTTTACTTGCAGCATAGTCACATACAATTGCTGTCTTTTATGTTATGTCAGTACTAACACTGCTCTGCACTAGTTTGACCAATGAGGCACCATACTATAATAAATGAAAACAATATTGCAATTTAACATTCAGAAAAAAAGTCTAGTTGTGGACTTGGGAAATCAGTTTTCAACTTTCTGGTAGTTCTTGTACAATAGAAATCTCTGAGAGCAGAATAAAATTGGGCAATTCACAATAGGAAAAGTAATAGCAAAAATGTTTGCCCTACTGAACTCACGATCATGGGGAAAGAGATCTTCTCTTGTTTTCATACCACATCTCCTTGCCTTTTGGGTTCATTGTTCCTCTGTGACATTACAGCCATTTTCTGAGGAAAGTGTGGGTTATAACCTCTCCCTATAAATCATCAGTAGAAATAACTATGAGAGAATTTTTTCTTGTTTTCTAAGATACACATCTTCAATAAGGGGTAGATTGGGGAAACAAGCATAGGTACAGAAAGGACAAATTGATTTAAAGAGAACTTTGACCAAGAACATTTTATAGACCTTATTTGTTTCAAACATTAACATTTTCATCATAGGAACTTCAAACTGCAGAGGTCATCCCTATACTACATTCACAGAAGTCACTCCAACATAATGTACAAGTATGCTAGGTAGAATTTAACCCCCTAGCTCGTCATAGCCTAGCCATAGCAACATGGAACTCAGTTCATTTACCCTGCTGAGAAGGAAAGTGCTTCTGGGCCTGGCATGTCGACGTACCCACAAATATCGTGGCAGTGAATGAGAGCCTTTTCTTGTTTAGGCACATGAAAGTACCTATAGCACTTTCTGTCACTGCACCCTTTATAGGACTTGAAATACCTTCTGTTTGAAGGAGGTATTGGTGTATTCATTGTACAAATGACTTTTCAAAGGCACAGAGTTCTTGGTCACCTAAAAAGATGCAAGGATCACAGTAAAATGTCTATTACTGTCCATTAGCTATTCAAGCACACAGTCACTTCCATATCAATCAACTTTCATGCAAAGAAGGGTGGTTATCTGTGACCACTTTAACTTCTTCCTGATCTACTGCCCACCCCCCAAAATTCTCTGCCAGATACAGTGCTAATTCCCACCTGCCTGTGAACTTAGAGGTACCGATCCCAAGGATTTTAGGAGTAAGACCACCCTAGAACCCAAGAAAAAGCTCCTAGTGTTTTCAGTTCTTTAGTACTTCAGAGGGGAGTTTCTGTAATTGAATGAGCCACATTAAAAATGGAATCACATGGTGAAATAAATATGAATATACATAGCACAGTCTGTGGAGTAGCCCTTGTCATCTTATTACTGAATTCAATTTTGTACTACCACTAGCTTCTCAGTTTTCCATTTTTGTGTAGGGGAAAGTATATAAATTAAGCCCAGAAGGGTGAAGTGTGAAGCTTTCCTAAAAAAGCTGAGAAGTGGCCAGTACTTTTGGCATAAAGGAAAGCTCTGGAGGTTGTTGGGGGATTTTGCACTTAAGATATTAAAGAAGAAATTAATTTTCTGTTTTATATGAATTGAAGTGACTAAAACTGAGAAGGACTGAATTTCTCATTCCCTATAAACCAGCAACAACTAGTTGCTCTCATCTATTTATATGAAAGTATGAGTGTGACCATATTGGTATGATAGTTTTCAAGAATGGTCAACAGCAAAATCAATAACAATATGGATAACCAGTTACTATCATTTGGCTTCAGAACTAACACCATACTGATCAAAGGAAAATATTCCTTCAGCTGTTGTTTCAAACTGCCAATATTATATATTGGGCTGGAGTTTTTAAAGTTACCTTTTTAATGAAAAGCAATGATTGTTAAGCAAGATGTATTTGTCTTAAAAATTAAGTTGTCCGGTACAATTATACAGCAGTTTTCAAAGAGCAATTAAGTCATTCTTTAGCAGTAGCATACTTGATTTACACTTGTGTCTCCATGTAACTGCATATGCATGACAGATGGATTTTAGGAGTGAAAAGGCTGGCAGCCATTGTACCAGGGACCACTTGCTTCACTGGAGAGACTGTTTTGGGACATTTTCTGAAGATGGAGGAATGGAGATAATTCTTGTGGATTTAATGGAGCAGGGTGGGAGGATAGGAGAGAGAAGATGCATGCATCTACACTTGCGTTTTACTGCAGAGCTGATGAATTAGCTTTGCAGTAAAGCATTACCATCTACACATGTGCCCCTATTAGGGAGCAGTAAATTAACTCTGCTGTAGGATAGTACTCTCCAAGACAAATACTATCCTACAGTGGGGTCATTTAGTGTGCTGCCACGCACATGTAGATAGTGACCGGCAAGGCTGTTCCTAGGAGGGGGAGTGAATTGGGGCGACCACCCCGGGCTCCACACTCTGGTGCCCCCTGCGGAGCCAGGTGGTGCAGCCGTGGTGATTCTGTGCTGCCATTGGTCCCCCTGCCGCCGAATCCTCTGCCAAATCTGGTGTGTCCGGCTACTTAGCACCCCCGCACCTCGCCACCAAATCCACTGCCAGATTCATTGCATCCGGGGGCGGGGGCGGGGCCCCGCACAGGCTGATTGGTCCTGGGCCCTGCACCCTGCTCAGGTCCTCTCTGGTGACTGGGGCTGGCTGGGGCACAAGGATGCTACAGTGTGGGGACTGCCTGGTGGCTAGCCTCGCACTATAGCACCCCCATGCCCCAGCCAGCCCTTTTGCCTTCTGACACCATGACCCAGAGCCAAGAGCAGGCCCTCTGCCAGCCCAGGGCTGCTTTGCCCTGGCTCAAACAGCTGTGGTCTCTGATGCATATGAAGATGCTGTGCTTGGGAGCAATTGACATACCAGTATATTGGTACGTGTTAATTGCATATGTAGATGCACATGAAGAGATGAAAGTTTAGACAGTTAGGTAGAGAGTAATGTATATGTGATTTGTGATGGCGAGATTTGGAAGGAATAGAGAAGTCTGGAGAGAATTTTGAAGGAGGGTGGTAGGAGAAGATCTTGGGACTTCGGTAGAAAAATGAATGAGGAGAGCTTGAAGGGAGAACTACTTGGAAAATGAGAAGTGACACAAAGAAACAGGAATGTGTGGAAGAAGAGGGCCTGACTAATTTGCAGAAGGAAGAAGAATCAGTGTGAAGAGAAGGTTTGGGAAAAGAAAAGATACTGAAGATGGAGAATGTAGAAGTGCTTGGAGGCCAATGAAGAGAACACTGAAGGAAGAAAGGGGAAACTATGGATGAAGACATAATTTAATGATTAAAATAGGGAAGGATAGAGAACAGAGTAGTGATACCTCCCTTGAATATAGCACAGAGTGAAAGGGAGGACACTGCTTCTAGTTCCTGCTCTGGAGGAGAAGAGGGGGCAGGGAATGGGGATCTAGACGGGATAGAGAGTAGACTATAGGATCATCAGAGGGAGGAGAAAGAGCTTGTTTAAATATTGCTTCTGGGAAGGTGTAGAGAAGCAGAGGAAGGGCTGTGAAGAAAACCAAACTAATATAAGCAGCATCCAAGTATGTTCTGAGCATCTTCCTGGTGCTGAGAGAGAGAAAACTTTGTGATGCTGTTGGGAAACTAGAGGATAAATGGAAACACTTTTTGTCTCCACAGTTTTGTGAAGGCAGTTAACCCACTGCTTGGAGGCATGAGTAGATATGTAAGGAAACCTTGCAATGCTTATCTGAACAACACTTGATTCCAGCCAGTTTGTCCTTACTCCAAAGTCACCAACACTTTTAAGAACAAAACATTAAATCGTGACCCAAAATTATCTTAATAGGGCTCTCCATTAGGATTCTGAGATTCTCCGGGGAGCCAGTTGAGCATTAAATCTGTGTAAACAGCTCCTAGTTTGGTTGGTTTTCTTTTTCTGCAACTACTTTCTATCCAGGACTTGGCTGCTGCAAGGTATTTTAAATCCACCTAACTGATTTATACATGTACCCAATGTATTGATCTGCTGAGGAGCTCTGGCGTCAAGCAGTCTGCTGCCTGTAGCCTATTGTTGAGAGGAAATGCTTTTAATTCTGTCTCTGGAGAAAACAAAATGAAGAAATATTAGCAGGGTTTTAATCACTGTCAAATATACAAGACTGGGGGAGGGCATTAATAACTCTATATTGTAACTAGTGACGAAGAACTCGTCTAACATCCACAATTCTGCTTCTTTTCAACATCTGAACAATCTCGACATGTTCATTTAGGAATTCTCTGTTCACCTCATGCAGTTCCAAGAGATGCTTGATGGCATTTTACAAGTGAGGTTTCACCAGTCCTTTCCCTGTAATGTTTACTTTCTTCCCTTTTCTTCTGCAGTCCCTCACAATCAAGGCTGATTGTTTTTAGGGGTGTGCAAAATGGGCTGTATTCGATTCAGATTCAGATTGAGCCCAAATTGGGGACAGTGATTTGATTTGGTGATTCAGATCACTGCCCCAATTTGATGCAGCTGAATCTGAATCTGAAGATTCAATGCTGATTCAGAGAATCAGCAATTAGGCCATAGACACAGCTTTAAATGTTTTTTCTACAAACCTTGAGGTACCAAGTGCGGATCATGAACGCTGAGATGCTGGGGCGAATGGAGCATCCCACAGGAGCATTGGTGGGGGGGGGGGGGCTGCATGCTCAGCAGCGATCCCAGAAGTGTACCAGGTCCACTTTCAGGTCAAGTCCACTTCCAGGTCTGCCACAAAGCATGCAGGGGACACCCCCCCCCCCGACCTCCTGGCTCAGTGATTGGCCATGGGGGGACCCCGGTTGACCCCCCCAGACCCAGGAGGCACCAGTTGCCAAGCCAGGGGGGCGGGGGGGGAGATCCCTCCCCCGCCCCCCCCACCACACGCTCCCTGGCACACCCAGAAGTAGACCAGAAGTGGTTCTGGTCCACTTCCAGGTCCACTGCTGAACACACTGGGGACCCCACCCTGTGCTCCCACGGGATGCTCCATCCAGCCCAGCATCTCAGCATTCACAAGCCACCTGGTACCTTGAGGTATGTAGAAAAAACATTTTAAGCTGTGTCTATATCCGATCATCAAATCTTTCTGAATCTCTCTGAATCAATTCAGAGGGTTCTGATTTGATTCAGAGAGATTAATGGGTCTCCTGATTCAATTCAGATTTGGAGATTCAGCCACCAAATCAGGCCAAATCTCTGCTGAATAGAATCAGCAACTGAAGCATCACACATCCCTAATTGTCTTCCATGATTGTCTTATCTGTGTGTCCAAAGATCACTAATGAGGCCTATCTGGGATCAATAGAGTCAGCTGCAGCTCAGATGTGTTTCCGTGTTGGGTGGATAGGGCTGATTTTTTATTTCGTCCACAGCACGCTGCTCCCACTTTTCCATCTCCTAGATTCATAGATGTTAGGGTCGGAAGGGACCTCAATAGATCATCGAGTCCGACCCCCTGCATAAGCAGGAAAGAGTGCTGGGTCTAGATGACCCCAGCTAGATACTCGTCTAACCTCCTCTTGAAGACCCCCAGGGTAGGGGAGAGCACCACCTCCCTTGGGAGCCCGTTCCAGACCTTGGCCACTCGAACTGTGAAGAAGTTCTTCCTAATGTCCAGTCTAAATCTGCTCTCTGCTAGCTTGTGGCCATTGTTTCTTGTAACCCCCGGGGGCGTCTTGGTGAATAAATACTCACCAATTCCCTTCTGTGCCCCCGTGATGAATTTAAAGGCAGCCACAAGGTCGCCTCTCAACCTTCTCTTGTGGAGGCTGAAAAGGTCCAGTTTCTCTAGTCTCTCCTCGTAGGGCTTGGTCTGCAGGCCCTTGACCATACGAGTTGCCCTTCTCTGGACCCTCTCCAGGTTATCCGCATCCTTCTTGAAGTGTGGCACCCAGAATTGCACGCAGTACTCCAACTGCGGTCTGACCAGCGCCCTATAGGGGGGAAGTATCACCTCCCTGGACCTATTCGTCATGCATCTACTGATGCACGATAAAGTGCCATTGGCTTTTCTGATGGCTTCGTCACACTGCCGGCTCATGTTCATCTTGGAGTCCACTAGGACTCCAAGATCCCTTTCCACCTCTGTGCCACCCAGCAGGTCATTCCCTAGGCTGTAGGTGTGCTGGACATTTTTCCTCCCTAAGTGCAGCACTTTGCATTTCTCCTTGTTGAACTGCATTCTGTTGTTTTCTGCCCACTTGTGCAACCTATCCAGGTCTGCCTGCAGCTGTTCCCTGCCCTCCGGCATGTCCACTTCTCCCCATAGCTTTGTGTCATCTGCAAACTTGGACAGAGTACATTTGACTCCCTCGTCCAAGTCGCTGATGAAGACATTAAAGAGTATCGGTCCAAGGACCGAGCCCTGCAGGACCCCACTGCCCACACCCTTCCAGGTCGAGACCGACCCATCCACCACGACTCTTTGGGTGCGACCCTCTAGCCAATTCACCACCCACGGGACTGTGTAGTCATCCACATCACAGCCTCTTAACTTGTTCACCAGTATGGGGTGGGATACCGTATCGAAGGCCTTCCTGAAGTCTAAGTATACGACATCCACCCCTCCTCCTGCGTCCAGACATTTTGTAACCTGGTCATAGAAAGAGACTAGATTGGTCAGGCACGATCTGCCCGCCACAAACCCATGCTGGTTTCCCCTCAGCATAATTTGCCCTGCCAGGCTCTCACAAATGTGAGCCTTGATAATTTTTTCAAAGACTTTACCAAGGATGGAGGTGAGACTGACTGGCCTATAGTTGCCCGGGTCCTCCTTCCTCCCCTTTTTGAAAATGGGGACCACGTTAGCCCTTTTCCAGTCCTCCGGGACTTGGCCCGTGCGCCACGAGTGTTCGAATATTCCTGCCAGTGGCTCTGCAATGATGTCGGCCAGTGCCTTCAGCACCCTCGGATGGAGCTCATCCGGGCCTGCCGACTTAAAGGCATCCAGTTCTTCCAAGTGACTCTGCACCACCTCAGGATCTATGTATGGAAGTCTGGCGCCTTGCTGCTGCCTCTCTACAACCCCAGTGAGAGACTTGTCATGTCCCTCACTTAGGAACACTGAGGCAAAGAACTCGTTGAGGAGTTCAGCCTTGTCCCCCCTATCTGTCACCAATTGTTTCTGCCCATTTAGCAGGGGTCCTATTCCTCCCTGGGCCTTCCTTTTACTCCCAATATATCTAAAAAACAATTTCTTGTTGTCTTTTACTTGGGTTGCCATCCTCAGCTCCATGGTAGCTTTGGCCCGCCTAACTGCCTCCCTACAAGCACGAGCAGAGGAGGTATATTCATCTTTAGTGATCTCACCCTGTTTCCACTTTTTATGTGCTCCCCTTTTGTCCCTTAGGCTGCCCTGGATTTCTCTGGTCAGCCATGGAAGCCTCCTGGCCCCTTTCCCTTTTTTGCCTCGCTCGGGGATCGTCTTGCTTTGTGCCCGAAGGATCGTTTCCTTAAGGCACAGCCACCCTTCTTGGGCTCCCATCCCTTCAAAACTCCTACTCTGCAGTGCGTCCTTGACTAATCGCCTGAGTGCATTGAGATCAGCTTTCCTAAAGTCTAGCACTTTCACCCTACTAGTTACCTTACCCACTCGCCGTCTTATTTTGAATTCTATTATTAGGTGATCACTGTCTCCCAAATGGCTACCGATCTGGAGGTCCCCTATCATGTCATCCCCCATTGCCAATACCAGATCCACTATGGCATTCCCCCTAGTGGGACTGTGTACCTCCTGTGTCAGGTGGAGGTCCTGTACACAGGTTAGAAACCTGCGTGAGCGATGGGACCTTGCTGTCTGCATCTCCCAGCAGATGTCCGGGTAGTTTAGGTCCCCCATGATTACCGCCTCTTTAGCTTTTATGGTCTCTGAGAGTTGCCTCAGGAGCCCTGCATCTATTTCTTCCCCTTGGTGTGGGGGTCTGTAGCAGACCCCTACCACCAAATCCCTTTCTCCTTGCCCCCCATGTAGCCTAACCCACAATCCTTCTACTTCCTCAACCTTGGATTCTGTCTTGATGAGGGTTGATGTATATTGCTCACTGACATAAAGTGCAACCCCCCCCCCCTTTCTTCCCCGACCTGTCCTTTCTGTACAATCTGTAGCCCTCAATATGTACCGCCCAGTCATGGGATGAATCCCACCAGGTCTCTGTTAGCCCCACGAAGTCATAGGTGTTTAGTGCAAGCAGGAGCGCTAGTTCATCCTGCTTGTTCCCCATGCTCCTGGCATTAGTATATAGGCACTTGAGCCCTGCGACTGGTGCCTTTGCTGCCCCCCCACTCCGAGTCCCAAGGGGCCCTTTGATTCTTACCTTCTTGTTTCTTACCTGTTCTGTAGTGCTGGTCTCCCCATGGCTTTCAGGTTTCCAATGTTCTCCTTCTTCAGGCTGGGCTGTCCTTGTGGGTGCCACATGGTTTGGTGGTCCACAGCTTCCCCTGCCCTCGTACTCCCCTCCCCCTGACGAGCCTAGTTTAAAGCCCGCCGGAGGAGATCCGCCAACCTAGTAGAAAACACACGCTTACCTTTGGGGGACAGGTGAAGCCCATCCCAGCTGAGCATGTCCCTCGTCGTGATGTGTGGGTCATTGTCCAGGAAACCGAAGCCTGCCTCGAGACACCACTGCCGAAGCCGCCAGTTGGTTTTTCAGATGCAGTTCTCCTGCTGTCTTCCTCGTCCGGTCACTGGTAGGATGGAAGAGAAAACCACCTGTGCACCGAACTCCTTCAGCACGCCACCCAGAGCACTGTAGTCCGCCATCAGGTGATCGGGGGTTCTCCTGGCCACGTACCCACATGGACTAGGACCATGGGGTAGTAATTGGTGGGCTTGATCCTGGCCTGGATTACCTCCGTCACATCCCGAATCTTTGCTTCAGGGAGGCAGCATACCTCTCGTGCCGAGGGGTCCTGGCGACAGATGGGTCCTTCCATACCTCTCAGGATGGAGTCGCCTATGACGAGCACTCGTCGCCTTCTCCTCTGGGTCCTCGTGGATCTCTTGATCTGTTCGGAGTGTGAAGAACGTGGTGTTTCTTCTTGCCCAAGGGTTTCCTCCTCCCCTTCCATCTCCTGTTGTTGTAATGAGGTTTTAAAGTACTGGGATCCCTGCAGTAGACTCTTCCTCCACTGGGGCAGTCCTGAGCAATAGTCTGTCATGAGTTGACATCAATGTTGCATTTTTTTAAGTTGGCCTTGAGGACATCCCTGAAGCACTTTCTCTGCCCTCCTCTTGAGCATATGCCTCGGCTGGGCTGAGAGAATAAAACTTGCTTCAGAAGTCTGGAGTTGGACATCTGGATGACATGGCCAGCCAAACAAAGTTGATGCCGGATGATCATTGCCTCAATTCTCATGGTGTTTGCTTGCAGGAGGACGCTAACATTGGTGCATCTCTCTTCCCACTGGATTCTGAGGATCTTCCGCAGGCAGCATTGATGGTACTTCTCCAACAACTTTAGATGTCTCCTGTACATTGTCTGTGACTCAGCTCTGCCTGTACAGTAAGGTGGGGATCAGGACTGCTTGACAAACCTTGAGCTTGGTTTGGGATCTGATGTCACAGTCTTCAAAAGCCTGTTTCTTCACGTGTCCAAAGACTGCGGTTGCACATTTGAGGCAATGTTGGATTTCTTTGTTGATGTCAGCCTTCTGCAAGAGATGGATTCTGAGGTACAGGAAACAATGTTCTCCAGAGTCTCATCATGGATCTGGATTAATGGAGCTGGGGACTGTTCATTAGGAGCTTGTTGGTGGAGGACTTTAGTCTTCCAAATATTAAGCATCAGTCCCATTTTCTTGTATGCCTTGGTAAAGATGTTGATTATTGCCTGAAGGTGAGCTTTGAAGTGAGCGCACACTACAGCATCATCAGACTACTGTAGTTCAATGATTGTGGTCAAAGTGGTCCTGGTTTTGGGTCAGAGTCAGCTGAAGTTAAACAGTTTACCATCCATTTGGTAGTTTAGCTTCACCCCTGCTGGAAGCTTGTTGGTGGTCAGATGTAAGATAGCGGCAAAGAATATTAAGTGTTGGAGTGATGCTACCTGTATGGTATATCCATTTTTTATGTAACCGCCACTTTTTGCAGGTTCTAGGCTGGTAACCAGCTTTGAAGGGACAGTGTAAGGTCTTTTCTGGTAAGCTACTTTGGGTCATTTGAGTAGCCCAAGAGAACCAAGAATAAAGGCTGTCCATGCAAATACTGTTCTTGCCACAGTGACTTCAAGGCAAACTGTACCCCCAATTTCTCCCATTAGCAGTCTGTACATTGGCTTCAACTGACATTAAAACTAAGTGACTTTAATGCAGGTAGTTTATTTAGGGAAAATTGTTACTTGAGTCATCTCAAATCTGTTTTCAAATTTACCAAATAGTTTTAGGTGTTCAGAAAATTGGAGCTAAATTCACAAAATCTTGGGTGATGGTTTACCAGCTACCCAGTATCTTGCTGGCTGAGGCACTTGCTCAAGCTATGGGATAGCAAGGCTCATTTCCCTCCTCCCCACATCTTCTTCCTCCAGGCAGGACCTAATCACCAGGCTATAAGCTATTCTGAGATGGAGGGCTCTCAGGTCCTTGTTATACATTAATTTTAGGTGGCCCCTGGAACTCTTAACCCCTGTTCTCTGTGGACAAACTTTCCACACCCTCAACTCTATTGCCTTAAGGCTGGTTCTGGCACCAAGCCAGCTCCCCCTTCTGCCCCCAGGGGTGTGACCTCCACACACCCAGGGGTGCAGTCCCATGCAAACAGCCTGTAGAGCACATGCCAACTAGCCAGGTTGCAGGGCACAAAGGGTCCAGGAGTAGGATGTTGCTGGGTGTGGGGAGGGAAACAAAGTAGGGGGCTGGATCTGGCCCCTCTGAGTTGGGGCAGAATCAGTAGCTCCCCTAAAAGCACCTTCCCTCACCACTTCCACCTCCCAGTCACCCCAGGAAGCATGATCTGTACCCCCACAACTGAATCCTAATTCCCAATTTATTAAAACATGAGACCTTCTTTCATTTATTTCCTAATTATTTCTTTTTAAATTCTTCTTCTTTTTGTTTTTATGTTATCCTTCATCAGCTGACTTCCTTCATTCCACCACACTTCTTCCTCCACCCTCATTTACCTTCCACCTCCCATTTCATTACTGACCCCATCCCATTAACTCCCTGCCTCCCAGCTTCATGTTCCTGACCCCCTCCTCCCCCAACCCATCTCTCACCCCCTTCCCCTCATCTAGAGCAGGGATAGAAGCCTACCCTGGCTCACCAGCCCTGTAGTAGCAAGTTAACATCTGTAGCTCTTAGTCAGGCCCCTGTTCATCAACTCTCTAATGGCAAATCACAGCTGTGCAGGTTGGAGCAGAGAAGGTTTTTAGCCTTAAGATGTGACTGTTCCAAACTTGAGCTAACACTAACACTAATCAGCATCTGAGCAGCTCAAAGTGCAAAGTGTAACAAAGCCCTCAAGTCTCTCCTGGTGATGTTTTTCACTCTGCATGGAATCTATAAATACTCACAGTGCCAGAGTGAGTGACCCACATTCAAATCTATGCTCTGCCTGTTTCAGAGCATGGACTGGAAACAGCATCCTCCCTCTCTAAATGTTTTGACTAAAGCGTTCTATTTGGAGCCGATCTCAGTCCTGTTGCTGATTTTATACATCTGAAGGATTCTGTTGTAACAGAGACTGGAGCCAGGGTGAGTGACCTAACTATTGGGCTAGAGATTTGTATTGTCTCTTGGTGTCTCAGTGAAGGTTTAAGTATTCCATGTGAAAAGGAACAGCATCAACAGGGAAGAGTGAAAAAAACCTGCCCTGGAATGCTCTATGGCAGGGATTTTCAACCTTTTAAAATAAGTGTACCCCTGGTGGCCCCCTTTTTAATAAGTGTAACTCCAGCCGGGGGGGGGGGGGGGGAGGTAGCTGCCAAATTGGGGTGTGGCGAGGGGCAGAGCGGTGGCAGCGCAGCATCTGTGTGGCCCTGTCCTCGCTCTGCCCCAGCTCTGCTCCTGTGAGGTAGTGGTACGGGGTGGCAGTGCTCCATCCTTGCGTACCCCCTGGGACCTTTCAAAGTACCCCCAGGGGTATGCATACCCCTGGTTGACAACCCCTGCTTTATGGCTCGATGGTTCAGTTTCTCTCCAGAGAGGGAGGGGCTGGGATACTTTCAGGCAGAGATTGGAATTGCACCAAAGTTTCTAACATCCAGGTGTAGGCTAAATACACCATGCAGGCCAAATCCAGCCCACTAATTGATCCTATCCAGCCTGCCAGGTGCTGCCAGGAGCCCGAGAAGGGAGGGCTGTGCCCCTCCTCGCTCTGCTCCACTCTGCTGCAGCCAGGGCTAGGCCATGCAGCACAGTGCACAGATTCATCCACCCCCATTCCCTCCCATCACCCTTCCTGCACCTAGCTTCCTGTTGGTGCTGCAACTGTGCATTCCTGGCACTACAGCTGCCAGCAGCCAGGCCCTCGTGGGATGGGGCATGATGCAGTGTGCTGAGTAAGCTAGTCTACCCACCCACCCACCTGGTGTAATGAGTTTCTGCTGCCACAGCACGTGGGTGGGATGGCTACTCAGCACACTGCATTGCATCCCATCCCATACAGACCTGGCTGCCACCAGCTGTGGTGCCAGGGCTGTGCAGCACTAGCAAGAAGCCAGGCAGGGGGAGGGGATGGATGCAGGGGGATGAAGGAGTCTGCGTGTTACACAACCTGGCCCAGCAGAATGGTGTAGCACAGGGCACAGCCCTCCCTCCTTAGACTCCCAGGGGTGGCCAGTGGGCAGGATAGAATCAGTTGTTGTTCCCTTGGGCCCTCAACAGCTCACCAAAACTCCTAAGTGGCCCTCCAGCCCAAATAATCCCCAACCCCATCCTAAACACTAGACTATCTGGTAGAATAGTGGAATGGGAACCACTATTTTCCCACTGATTTTGTGACTGCTACCTATGGGTAAGTCTAGTGCTTTATTGCTGTTGTTTTGTTTTTGTTAAAAATGCCTAGGGGACAAATGAAACTCTGTGGGTTTGGCTGAACAGAACAATGTCTTGTACGTCAAATGAAAAATGTGGGGTTTTGTTTCAGAGAAGAAAAAAAAAAGCCCCCCTCCAAAATTAATTTAGGTTCAGATAATTCCAAACTTCTAGCATTTTTCATTTCAGCTTCTGAAGAAAAGAGTCAATAACCTCCCTAATGATTATGGTAAGCAGAGATGCCCCCACACTCCTTTCCCAGTAAGTAGGCTAGAAAAGGTCACCAGAAAACTTCTGATCACATATATGTATAAGGGGGCCAAGGACTTTTCCTCTAGAGAGAGACATAAGCAAACAGAGCTTTATCCAATATGTCAAAAGCCTCCTCTATAATATTTACTTTTGGTGGTACCATTAGGCGATCCTGCTGTTAATGAGGCAGCTCAAGAGCCCTACTGTTACTGGCGAATAACCTATAGCAAGGGTGTGTCAAACTCATCCAGGACCCAGGCTGGATCCGGGCTGTGAGGCTTTTTCAGAGCTGGATCTGCAGAGCTAGAGACAGCTGTGGCAGTCCAGGGGCAGTAGCAGGGATCTGGCAGGGACAGGGCACAGCCCTCACTTGACCCCTGCCACAAACAGCTGGGAGTGAACCCAGGGGCCCTGAATTCTGTGGCAGGCCCTACCCACTGGTTTCATACCTCAACTTCTGCCAGGATCTGAATCTGGCCTGCGGGCCAGACCTACGAAAAACCCTAGGCTAAAGATAAGATTCTGAAGTAAGAGAGGAGAAGCACTTATTGAAGTAGAGGAAATGATAGATTCTGCTTTCCTCAAGAACCACTTTTGTCCTGTTCCTAGTAAAAAGGCAGGAGCAGCAAGTCATCTGTGTAACCTCTGACAGCTGTGCATTTAGAGTGCCTACTTTCCCCAGAGTGCAGAGGATGATTCTGTGTTGCCTGCTGGTTTTCTGTTCTTTGACTGCTTGTGGACTCTAGAGTCCTGTTGAACTGAAGAGCTCAAAACACATGGACCTGCAAAATCATGAGGTATGGATACAAATAACAAATGCTGCAGTTTTTATTTGTCTTCTGGCTTTTGTCTCTTTCACGTTCATGCTTTCCATGTATTTTTTTTTCCTGTAGCCAGCAATGCTAGAACTTTAAAAAAAAAACCCTGGAAAGTGAGCATACCATATAGGAACTGGGACTTTTGCTGAAAAAGAAGGGGTAAAAAAGCATGGTGCTTTCAGTGCTACCCTTATGTTCTTACTGGAGTCTGTTACCTATTAGGCCTGTGCGAGTCGGCAGCGATCCGATCTGGCTTTGGATCTGGCTGCTTCAGATGGTTGCGATCTGATCCGGAGCTCTGACCAGGTTTCCGCCTCGATCTGGCCAAAGCGGCTCTGAAGCTTCAGAGCCGCCTCGGAGATCCGGCCATAGGGTATAATGGGGAATTCATGAAATATCTATAACTTTGTTGTTTTTTCATCCAATTTGGATGAAACTTGCAGGGATGGTAGCCTCTGCTGAGAGCATGAAACCTGCCAAGTTTCAAGAAGATCGGTGCAGGGGTTTGAGGGGAACTGTACATCAAATTCTTGAAAGCCAAACTCCTGTCACGGCTGTGTGTTACACTGCAGGGGGGTCAAAACTGCAGAGATAGTAGCTCTTACTGAGGCCACAAAGCCTGCCAGGTTTCAAGGAGATCGGTGCAGGGGTTTGGGGGGTACTGCCCCTCAAGCTGCAGACAAGCAAAACTGGTGACACTGCATGTGCTAAGGCGCAGTGGGGTGACAGCTGCAGGGATGGTGGCCTCTGCTGTGACACCTGCCAGCTGTGGAGATCAGTGCAGGGGGGTTCTGGGGCCCTGCACCCCTAGCTGCTGACCGACAAAACTCGTGCCAAGACTGTGTCTGTCTTGGGGCAGTTGATTGTCTGTTTTGAGTCTTTCCTCTCCTTAGCCTGGTTTTGTAGGTGCTAATTGCTGCTCATTAAGTTGTTATGTAGTAGCTAGGTCTTGTGTATTGAGCTGGTCCCCGAGTCTCTGGTCCCTGAGTGAATCATGATGGATTGATTTGTAACTGGTAACACAGCAGCTCAGCAGCCAGGCCTGTGGTAGTGTCTCCGCTCCCCACCCCAAGACAGACACAGTCAGTCCCACAAGCACCCATGGCACCAGTTTTGCTTGTCTGCAGCTTGAGGGGCAGTTCCCCCCAAACCCGTTTACCAATCTTCTTGAAGCTTGGCAGGCTTCGTGGCCTCAGTAAGAGCTACCAGCCCTGCAGTTTTTAACCCCCTGTGTTGTAACACATAGATGTGACAGGAGTTTTGCTTTCAAGAATTTGGGGTGCTGTTTCCCCCAAACCCCTGCACCAATCTTCTTGAACCTTGGCAGACTTCATCTTCTCTGCAGTCTACCGCCCCTGAAAATTTCATCCAAATTGGACAAAAAAATAACAAAGTTATAGATACGTTATTGTTTCCTCATTATACCCTATGGCCGGATCTCCAAGACAGCTCCGAACTGCTTCAGGAAGCCGAACGAGGCCAGCGCTTCGGCTTGGATGTGCTGCTTTGGCATCCAAAGCTTCTCCAGCTCCGAAGCTCTGTCCAAAGCCTCACACAGCCCTATTACCTATAGCAGGAAGCCTTACTGTCTAGTTGTTGATCAATATTTCTGCTACTAATAAGAAGTCTCCTCCTTTCCACTCCACACAATGTTTTGTTGTCTTAAGCCATCACTTGTGTTAAGGATCAGACTTGGATGTTGGTTTGGATTCAGGGCTTGTTTATGCAGACATTTTCTATGTTTTCTATAAATATTTATGTTCTCGCTTGAATTAATATAAATAAATACCTTTGGGATGGACATGTTTCATTCTTAGTGTTTGTTTGACATTTCATGTGTAGACCTGTTAGCTCCTTAAATGACAAGTTTGCTCTCGTAATTAGGGGGAACAAGTTAAAGTTTCTCACCCAGGATAATGAGTTAAAGTTTCTCAGGGGATCCTGCCCTCTCAGTATGGAGACCACTTCCACAGGTGGCAGCCATGGGGGGATCTGGGATCTTGGTGAGGGGGGTATGTGCCACACAGCTGAAGGAGATGTGGCCATGTGTAGTCAAGAGCAGTCAGCACTTGCTACACAAGTAAAGGGGGTATGGCTGCAGCTCCTTTGATTCAGAACACCAGTTAGCTCACCATTGTGTCAGCACAGCTCTCTAAGGGCTCCCTGTGCATGTGGCACACAGCCAAAAGGGGTGCAACTGTGCTACTGCATCCCCTCTGAATTTGCACCTGGTGGTAGCAGCTTTTGCTCTCAACTTTCTAATACATGCTTAACTTCTAGGGACTCCTGAGGAGGATTTCATGGACCCTTTTTGCTGCCTAGTTGTCAGAGGCTGGTACCTTTTACTTATGGCCTCATGAGTGATATTCCTCTAGACATGCTTCTTTCTTGACAGGAGATGTCAGCTTCATCCCCTTGCCATAGAATCACATCAGGTATTAGAAAAGCTTATATGGTTTATGACTAGCAACAGGGTATGCTTTTTACCAAAGCACCGTGTTCACACACAATTTCTTTTGATATGCAGTAGTGGATAGCTGATAAACAAGGGGACTGCTGAACTGAATCCATGCTGCATAACTAGCTGTCAGAGCTTTATCCTGCTCTCCTTGTGACTGGTTCCTAGTGAGTGAAGAAGAGTGACTGGGAGGCATCCTCCTCAATGGGCCAGTTGCAGTTTAGTACCAGGGAGCCCAAGTACTTTTGGTGATAGCTGGCACCAGAGAGTCAGCAGATAGGCACATAAACAAATCATCACAGGGTAGGGCAGGGCATTGACTTGTACTGTGTTAAAGACATACTCCTATGTTGAGTAAATACAGGGTATCTTACCCCATTGTCATTGAGAGAGAAGTTTGCTTTGTGATAACTTATGTGCCTGTAACCTTTAAGTCTAGAGAGACCAATGGAGTTTAGGAGTACAACACATAGATTTTCAGGGTGAGAAAGAAGAGAGACGGTTTGGGAGATTGGTAGAAAGAGTTTAAGTAATTTTGAAAGAAGGTGGAAGAGAGAACTGGAGCAGGTTCACTCTGTTAATGCACACATCCTCATTATTCACTACATTACTACAGTGAGCACTGCTACTTTCACTGTTTAGCATTAACTTCTAGTTAGGCACACAGGATTGGAGAGGATCCCTCAAGTTCCTTGTGTCTGGTCCCCAACTATTATAGGCAGCAGTTTCATATCATTCCTTTAATAAATTCATCAAACAATCTTACCTCTTGTTATGTTTTTTGCTCTCGCTATTTTAATTGGAAGGCTGTTCCAGAAACTTGCTTTGCTGACATCTGGAAACTTTTCTTCTAACTTCCAGCCTAAACTTATGAATGGTCAACTTTTGCCTACATCTTTTCATATCAGTAGTGTGCTTTAGCTTAAATACCACTTCTTTCTCCTAGATATTTACTCCCTTCACACACATGCATACACATACCTTATTGTAGAGAGGAATCCTATTCTCTCTCAGCTTTTGGTTTGCTGGGAGCAAGCCAAATTCTTAGAGTGTCCTTTCATAAGATATCCTCCCCATTGCTCTGATGATCCTATTAGCTTCCTCAGAATTTGAATTCAGAAAGATGAATTAATAATTCTGGTCACACACTGGTTCAGATGAGGTCTCACCCATGCCATACATTATTATTATACATTGACATTAATGGCACTAATACTTCCCTTTGGCAATACAATTGCACTAATACTTCCTTATCTGTACTAAAAATACTTTTCTCAATACATCCCAAGAAAGCATTTGCCTTTTTCACAGCTGCCTCATTGATAGCTCATAGACCTCTTTCAATCAGGTGATATACCTGGTCTCTTTCCTTCTTTGTTCTTGATAAAGTCCCAGCTTAAAGAAGAATTTTTTTTCTTAGTCCTTAGTCTATGCTTTTTAGCACTAAATACTACCCATTTCTATTATGGCCTTCAAGGTAATCCAATTTTGAACAAATTAATCTTTAAAAATGGGGACAAAAGCACTATTACATGTGTTGTGTATACCTTACATCCCATGGTCCCCTCTGTTCTCAGTATATTCTTAGAGTAAAAGAAGGTGGTGGCTCATTCTACACCTTGGCTAAGTTCATTGAGTATTAAAATTCTCTACAAGACTTGAATGCAAAATTCCATTCCTTGCAAGTCTGAAGTCTTTCAGGTAAGCTACTTAACAATCTTAAATGTCAGGCAAGGCTGTGGAATTCTGTTTCTTGTTGCCATGAAATCAGAAAGGAGGTGGAGTATTTTGGACAGCTGAAAACTGTGGCTAAGTACAGACATTCAAAAAGCCCCTGGCGAAAGCACTCTAATTTATTGTGCTTTACTTAAAAGTGCTGTAAGTTAGAGTGGGAGCCAACCAAACAGACTTTGCTGTCCAGTGGGAGGATTGCGGGTGGGGGGAGCTCGTATCCTGCCTGTAATGGTCACTGGGGACACTCCTGCATGACTCAGGAAGTTGCCAGAGTACCCCTTTCCCCAGCCCCATCCCACAGCCAGCTGGTGACTGTCAGCAGTGGTTGGGAGGAGGCAGAGGGGGATAGCCCCTGCCCCGCCCGCCACAAGGAACCCTTACAATTTACTGACTGGAAGGCAGCAGGACAGGCTGGATCCATATGGGGGGGGGGGGGAGGAGGGGCTTCCTTCAGCCTCTTGACATCTGTAGCCAGCAGCTGCAGTCCACAGCTGGAGCTGCTGCAGGGGAAGGACTCCGGCCTCTGTGTCCATGTACAGTGCCAGCCCGAGTCAGTGACAGTTTATAATCCCAACCCTGTGGGCTGCAGTGTGCCATGGAGCCAGAGTGACTGTGGGGACAGAAACCTCCCTTCTACCCACTTCCCTCACCACCAAGCTGCACATGGGGCTGGGATCAGAGGCTGTCACTGACTTGGGTCAGTGACAGCTGGGGGCAAGGGTAGAGGGAGGCTGGCCTGGCACTTGTACAGAACAAAAGACCCTGTGCATTGCCACCAGGGATGGCAGTGATCATGAGCAATCACACTCTAAGTTACCCCTCAAATAACGTTTTCCAATGCTTAGTCATTCAGTAAATATTCAAGATATATCACTGAGAATCTTGAAGTGATCAAGAGTCTTCAGGATTCATTTGATCAGACATTCAAAGGGGCAAGAAAAGTGTTCAAGATAAAGGAAGGCAGATTTTCAACTTGACTCTGAGGCCAAAGATCAGATACAACTCATTGACTTAATGATCTGATTCAATTTTTTAGGAAGCTTACTGAATTTCTCCTACTGTTTGCTGATTGACAGATATCCTGTACTAGCTTCTTGAGACATTCTTCATATCTGTGAACAAGCTTATCATTTATGACAAGCTTCCAGTAGTCTAGAGAAATGATTCCAAATGACCACAACTATATCAAAAAGACCTGTTCCTCTAATTCGTACACTGAACCCTTTCCCTGGTCCCTTGTTGAAATAGTCAAGCCTTCATTACAATGCAAACAGCAGGCACTTTGTTCAAGAAATCAGTGTTTCAATCTTCAAGTAGCAGCTGTCTTTAATGATTTAAAAAAAATATTAAACTGTTTATTGTTATGATTATCTGATATCATTAAATATTATGCCTTGAAGATGAAATCCATTTCAATATGCTGTGTCATTTTGGTGGAATGGAAATATACTTTCAGAAATTTTCCTTTTCTAATTTTTGTTTTTTCCTGTGGAATCTTCATTAACCTGATGTTATTTGGGAAAGCAGGGTGGGGGGAGAGGGGAGATCTGGCTTTGTCAAAACAGTGTTTTCTGACAGGGAAAACTGTTCTGTCAGAACAGCCTTCTGACCAGTTTTAGTTTATCTGATTGGAAACTGGAATTCCTGTTTTCATAACCCTGATGGTGTACAAGGTATTGGTTGTTACACAAGATATGGTCTTCATGCACAGTATTGGTCAAGGACTCAATACTGATCATCCTGAGCCTGAGGATAGTTCAGTCTGTCACAACCCAAGGGTGTGATTTTTGTTTGTGTGCGCTTCGGCACCGCTGAATTATTTCCCGCCACTTGTAGCTTTCTTTGCAGGGTGCATTTCTGAGCTGCAGAAAGGAGATGCACGTTGCAAGGAGTTCCCGCCATTTGTATTCAGATTCGTGCCCCACTATTGGCCAGTTCTAAATTATTCCTACGTGGCGGCTAGCGATTGGCTTGCTAGCCATATAAAAGGCTTGAGTAGTTTCCGCCCAAGTTGGAGGACTCCACGACTATCAGGAGGAAGAGAACTTCACATCTTGTGAAGATCTCTAAGCGCTGCGGACCCTGTCGGACCCAGCGTGTATTTCAAGAAGGCTATAGGGGTCTGATCAACTTCTTGCCTCTCCCCGTCGCTGCCTGATCCCTCAACGTACCCTTCCCTGCGCGTAAAGTTCCACAGAGCCTAGCACACTTCGTGTGAGTGAATCCAGAGCTCTACCCGGGCTTCGAGTCCTGCAGTTTTTTTCTTCCCGTCGCCAAAACCCCATTGTGACGTATTCCTGAGGTTTTTGTTCATCTCCCTTCGCCAAAACCCCATTGCAACGTACCCTTATGTTCTGCAGGTTCGAGTTTTTTGTTTTGTTTTGTAACTGCAACTCAAGCAAGTTTTTCTGCCTGCACCGTGACCATCTTCGGTGTAAGTAAAATAATCTTAAATCAACCACTAAGCGTCCGTGCCTAATTCTAGCGTGCTGCCTGTCTTCCCCGACCCGGCGTGTCCGGGCTGCTGGCCACAGCCCGCTGCGCGAAAAAGGGCCTCGGACTGCTCCCGGCCCGCATGCAGTCCAGGTTAGTTTTCCCATATTACAGAGAAAAGAATAAAACACATTTGTGACCTTTTGGATTTTACTAATATCTGTCTAAAACTATGTGAAATACTGGGACTGCTTTGTCATGTGGGAGCTCCAAGTGGCTGTAATGAAGGTGAGGAGACTCGAGCTATGATAACGTTTTATAGCAAAGCTCTGAGATGCGGTGTAGGTTCATCACCTCTGCAGTGTGATGTCCATATCTGAAATGAACACAGAGATCCATTGCAAAGTATATATATAGGAAATAGAAATGACATGTTCATGATTTCACTGACTGAAATCTAAGCTAGACAGTGATCACTTTTTTGAGAATATGCACAGAAATCCCTGCTTAGCACCTTAGCTTCATATATACTGATCTCTCAAAATAGTCAATGCAGTGCAGTTTATCTATTGTTCCTTTTATAGGATAAGCTCCCCCTCAGATAGATCTGCATTCAGACTGAGCTTTATAAATCTATGTATGGCTTTGTATGGCATGACTGCCAGTAATAGTGGGGGATTAAACTCATTGACTCAAAGAGCCTTTCCAACCTAGGTTTCTAAAAATCTATATTTTTAAGAGTCTACTTCTCATTGTTATAAAGCAATGTAAGAATTCTCGTGGAAGTCTGGAAGCAGCTGTGGAGCAGATTTTTAAAAATTAAATCAGATCCAGGGTCATTCTGTTTACTGTGTGCCTGTCTTATGATTATTATTAGTTTTGCCACAAAATTGTAAAAGGAAAAAACGTTTCCACATTTTATTATGGATGACCTTCTGAAAGTTCTTGTAGAAGATCAATGATGTGCTCTATAGTGCATGGTCTGGGAGAAAAATATTATTGAAATGCTATAAGGTACCTGTACTTGGCGCTCTAATGGTGTTTTAAAACTATACAAGTTACTGGGATTTATTTAAACATGTATATTGATGGGGAAAAAGAAAAAAAACCTGGATATTTACAGATATCTAGTGAATATTTCGTTCAAAACCCGTAACCGTTTTAATATGTCAGGGTGGCATTCTGATGTTCTCTATAGAAGACTAAAAATTCTTGGGCCAAAAGAGGCTAGGTGAATGTCCAAAGTGTAAATGCATTTTGAGTATATTGTGTGATGCCATTACAAGTAACCCCAAGAATATTTTGTATAGTGAGATTTGAGATGGCTCTAGAAAGTCGGGTTGCCGTCTATGGTAATATTATAATATGTGCAAAAATTATATGAATTCATTCAACATCAATGTGGAAACCAGAGAGGAGCATGCAAAATCCTGTCTGATCTGGAGAGAACAACTGGCACTGAGTGCAGTTCAACATGAGGCAGCTTTGTTCCAGAGGATGGAAGCAAAGTGAGAAAGCAGAAAGAAGCATGCTATAAATTTGGATTCCAACTTAGACAACACATGGATCTGTGAAACTTGTAACAAGCTGTGTTGCTCTTGAATTGAGCTTGTCAGCCACAAATGGATTCATCAGGCATCTGACCAGACCTCTTACATGTACACCATGATCCAGAGGATCAATAGTTCCTTAATACTATTATAAGTACAGCACCCTGTCTACGTGATCACAGGACAGAACACTTGTATGTCTGCGTCTGAACTTCCATGGGTCTAGGCAGGTTTATGCATCTTGCTGCCTACAGGGAGGATGGAAGGGAGGGCCATCCCTCTCCTTATCACCACCCACACCCAGTACACACAGGAGGCTGCAAAGAGGCTGACAACTTGCGCAAGGCTTTTGCTATGGTCTCCCACTGCATTCTTACAAGCAGCTAAGGAAGTATGGGTTGGATGAATGGACTATAAGAGGGATAGAAAGCTAACTAGAGAGTTGGGTCTCACTGGGTAGTGATCAGTGGCTCGATGTCTGGTTAGCAGCTGGTATCAAGTGGAGTGCCCCTGGGTCAGTCCTGGAGCTGCTTTACTTCAGTATCTTCATTAATGATCTCTAAGATGAGATGGATTACACCATAAGCAAGTTCATGGATGAAACAAAGCTGGGGGGGGGTATAGTAGATATGCTGGAGGGTAGGGCTAGGATTCAGAGGATTCTAGACAAATTGGAGGATTGGACCAAAAAACATTTCATGAGGTTCAACAAGGACAAGTGCAAAGTCCTGCACTTAGGACATAAGGATCCCATGTACCCCTACAGGCTTAGGACCAACTGACTAAGCTACAGCTCTGTAGGAAAGGACCTGTGGGTAACAATGGGCAATAAGTTGGATACGAGTAAGCAGTGTGTCCTTGTTGCCAAGAAGGCTAACAGCATACTGGACTGTATTAGTAGGAGTGTTGCCAGCAGATCAAGGGAAGTGATTCTTCCCCTCTATTCAGTACTGGTGAGGCCACACCTTGAGTACTGTGTCCAGTTTTGGGTCTCCCACTTCAAAAAATGATGTGGACAAGTTGGAGAGAGTCCAGCAGACAGCAACAAAAATGGTGAGGGGGCTGAGGCACACGGTTTATGAGGAAAGATTGAAGGAATTGGGCTTATTTAGTCTGCAGAAGAGAAGACTGAGAGCAGATTTAATATCAGCATTCAACTACCTGATGGGTGGTTCCAAAGAGGATGGAGCTAGAAGGTTCTCAGTGGCGGCAGATAACTGAACCAGGAGGAATGGTCTCAAGGTGCAGCAAGAGAAGTTTTGGTTAGATATTAGGAAAAACTTTCTCCAATAAGAAGATAGTAAAGCACTGGAATAGGTTACCTAGAGAAATAGTGGAATCTCCAGTCTTGGAGGTTTTTAAGGCCTGGCTCGACAAAGCCCTGGCTGGAATGATCTAGTTGGGGATGGTCTGGCTTTGAGCAGGGGGTGGTCTGGCTTTGAGCAGATGACTTTCTGAGGTCCCTTCTAACCCTAATTTTCTATGATTCTGTGAACTTTCAGGAGCTTTACAAATGAATATGGGAAGATAGGCATAGTTATCCTGTGTAGTTACTCAGGTTAGCTGGGGTCAGAAACTATTATGTAGAAAACTACAGCAAACTGGCACTCGCATGGCAATAGAATGCCTACAACTTTTGCACCCTTGCCCCCACTCCTTCCCCCCGGCACCTTTTTTTACATGCACTGTTTCTTGAGGGCCACAGGCAGGGGCCAAACAGTAGGATCTCAATGGCCCCAGACTTCAGCCTTGCTTTCAGGCTCCCTTTAAAAAGGCTTGCATATAAGGCCAATGCTTGCGATGGAGGAAGCCAAGGAAACTCAGGAGAGGGGCAGGCCATGCTACACTGCCCATGTTTGCCACTAAGTTTTTTTCCCCCAGGGATCTTTGGCCCATAAATGAACTTTATGGCTCAGCATCTGTGGTAACTAAACAGAGAAGGGCTCTTTGAGATCCTCTCCTCCACCCCCCCTCCCTACCACAATCCTCCAATTAACCTTGAGAATTGTGCCAACAGATCAATTCTCTGGGGGGCATGACTTATTGGTGAAGTCTATCCAAAAGAAAAGGAAAGACTTGACTTCCTTGAGGAGAGGCAGGCAGCAATGAGGAGCTTTGACTGGGAGGCCACCATTAGATATGTGGCACATTACCTATGTCTAGCAACCTCCAGTCATTGTACCAGAGGCAAGCAATGTTTGCGGGTCTGACACTACAAAGAAGATAGCTTGAAGGTGGAATAATATAGCAGAGCCTGGCAGTGGCCTCCTGCCTTGGTTTCCCTTATGGACACAGGGCTTGGCATGTGACACAGTCAGGGGAGAGTTGCAGAACACCCCATAGGGAAGCATGGCTCAGGGATCAAATGCCACTCCTGCCCCAGAGCTCCCTATTCTTCCCTATTCTTCCCTAAACCCCCTCACTCCCCGTGAAAGACTTTCATTCTTCTTCCTAGCCTAATGCCCTTCCATCCACAGCCTTCATGAAGGTTTCTTCCCGGTTTCTCACTCCTCTCTGGATAGGTATACCCTGTTCCCTGCCTGCCTCCCTAATCTGTCCATAGCCTTTACTTGCTTCTCCCTCAGTGCTTATTAGTACCTAATCTCACCCCTGACTACCTCCTAGTCCGTAAAGCAGTCACAACTGCCTTAAACTTAACTGGGATGCCCTCAATAGCTTCTTTGGGGCCTGTCTGAGCCATATCTCCATGCCCCCTCTTTTCATTGCCCCCAGGTACATGGAGGCTGCTAAGACACTCACAGCCCCACATACAACAGAGGCAAGGTACCTGTAGTTATGCTCTGAGCATGACTATATATTTTTTTTTAATCAGGTAGGACTCTAGATGGCTAGAAATGCATAATAAAATTGTTTTAGTCATATAGAGCCTCTTTGCAGCTAGATTTTGGCTGATTACTGATGATTGTGGAGATGCTCGGCAGCTATATTTATCTGTATCTCGGGCATCCATGTGGAAGTCCCTTTAGGTGGGGGAAGCCACCCAAAACTAGAATTTAAAACACCTATTTAGTCATATAAGTCACACATACATGTGTGCTACCCTTAGAGTCCATTAGTCTAGAACGAATTTAGACTTCTACTGAAACATAGGCCTAGTTCACAGAGTCCTCAATATCTGAAGGCCTTCTAGAACACCCAAATCCTAATCAGGAGAGCTACTCAAAGTGTGAAGTACACCATTTAAGACATCATTTTGGTGTATCCAAGTCTGGCCAAATCTAGTTTTTCTTCATAGTTTAGAAGCTGCAAAACTATTCAGATTTTTGCAATTTTTTTACTACTTAGTATAGCAAATCCAGTTCCCATAAATCTAGTTGTATCTAACCATCAGGGAACCAAAGCTCTTGATTGATCAGAGTTCAGGTATTTGAAAGATAATTGTGTCTTAATAGGAAATGAAAGACAAAAGTCAAGGTAAAAATGGGGTGGTGAAGGAGGAGCATGTGTCACAGTGAAGGGATTCCTTTGTAACTTTCAGGCTAGGAACAGACATTGTATTTGTCCCAGGACAAGTTATGACTGTGTTTGTTCTGGAAGAGAGAAACTTGTTCTGGAAGAGAAAAACCTGTGGGACTGGCAGGTGTACACATCACCCCTCCAGTTGGGGTTTAGTATATGGCTGAATACAATACCACTTTTCTGCCATTGATTCAAAGATGCCATCCTGGGACAACTTTTCAGACGCACTTCCTGATATCCCGGGGCAAACTGTTAATACATAAACCTTTTTTGGGTTTGTTCCAGGACAACAAACATGAATATCTGAATGACTGCACTGTGTCCTGGGATAAAATGGTTTCATGGTTTTTCCCAGGACATATGTAATATCTGTTCATAGCCTTAGTCATTGCTTTTCTCCAAATTAGTCGTTTTTGTGTCCCCTGTCACTCTCTGCTCCCCCCCTGTGGATTGGACCTTCAGGTTTTATAATTGCTGAGGAGGAAGAAGATGCTGCATTTTTTTTAAAGCTGGGATATAATACTGGGTTTTGGAAAGCAGAGCAGCAAAACATTATAAAATCCAGTGCCTCTACCAAAATGCAAGGAAGCTGAGTGGCATGTTCCTTATGGTGTTTTCCCCTTTTTTTGAACTTAAAAAAAAGAGGCTGGGTGATACCTATTCTGGTCCTGAAGTATCCAGTCTCTTACAAAAACAAAAAAGAATATGTGCAGCTGGCAGGGATTAAATTATGAAGGTAAAAAAATAAAACATAGTAAGAAGTAGAATAGAGGGATACTTATCAGGTCTTCTCAGATGTCATCCATTCAGCTCCAGCTGTAGGACAATAAATTCCTTTTGGTTGCAACCAAAAAGAGATTTTGAAATGTTCATGTTTTAATTAGTGTGAAAGCAGACCTTTAGAACACTTTTTTTTCTTGAGACAGCCTTGTGTCAAACTGTTTCCGGGAACCAGTCCCTTCTCTGCCCTGGTTGCCTGACTGAACAGGGAGCCATGGACCAACCCCAAAACTTTTTACATCGTCTATTTTCATGAAGGTGTACTGGCTGTGACAAGTTTCAATTATGTTTTAATTTTATTTTTTCAGAAAACATGGTTTGTCAAATATGCCATGTTCCCACCTGTCCTACCTCTTAGAAGATTATTTTATATAACTATTTATGACAGACAAATGTAGGGATTTATTACTGGAGTAAACACTGCTGCATTGCTGGCCTGCCAAGGAGACCAGATAATAAGGATTTAAAAGGTGTCACATTTTTGCTCCTTGATATCCAGAATTACTTTTAAGAAATGGTTATAAAATTGAATTATAAAATACAATCTCACATCAGTCGAGCATAGTTTAAGTGTCTCGTTAAAAGGATCATTAGATAATCAATAGCAAGAAAAAAATTACGAAGTACTTTAGGTATAATGTCTAGACAGGGTAGGCAGTGAGGTTATATAGTAATATAATGCATGGTACAACAGTTTCATATAGGAGGCTGGGTTTGAGAGGGATCAACATTTTATTATTTTTGGAGAATTCATAAAAGTAATGTGGCCATTGATATTGCCCTAGCATGTTACATAAATCTGGTGGTATTAAGGAAGAGTGATCGCCTCCAGGTGGTTGTGAACTTTGGTATTGCAAAGCCTGATCCTAAAGCTATTTGCTATCCTGTACAGTACTTATTATTGCGTGTAGTTGCAGGTAAAACAATAAAAAGTATGTTTGGAAATAAATCTGTGCAGGGTTTGTGGAAGCTGTGAAATGGAAATGGAAGATGTGAATGCTTTTAGTGAAAAGGCTACAGTTTCTACATGTATGCCTTAATAAGAAGGAGGCATTTCTTTTGCTACAACAGTAAGGGCCAAAGGCCTCCATTAAGAACTCATTTAATACAGAGATTGGATGGTGTGCAGGAAGTTAAACAGATAGAAGGATCCCACTGAATTCTATATTCTATATTTACCATGGTATAAACTTGTTCACTTCATACTCTTGTACAAGATGGGGTCCTTTTAAAGAAGACTGATAATAAAGCTGACATATTGAACTGTTTTCTTACACTCTGTATGATCTGATCTGTACTAGAGGCAGGGTGGAGGGCAAGGGATATTACGTAATGCAATTTAAAGACTGTATCACTGTACGGGGGAAGAGGACCAAGTTAATATTGTGTGGGGAAACCAAATTCTGACCCCTTCTGGTCTGTCCTTACCAACCTGGGTTCCTAAACCCAGGTTGTTGTGTCTTCATCCCCTTTCTGACCCAGACATATAGGGCATTTATAAACATGCTCCAGGAGTGGGGGGACAGCAGGGGGATGCTTTAATTAGAGCAGCTCTGAAAGTTGCTCTAATTAAAGTGCCTGAAGTGTCTTCTGTATCAGCGTTCCTGCACTGAAAATTGGCAGCAGGGGCACCTTAACTAAAGTTCATTGATTGAGCTTTAATTAAAGTGCCCCTGCCACCATTTTTCAGTGCTGGGATGCTGGTACAGGAAACGCTGGAGTTTGCTGGTGCATGGTAACTACCACACTCGATCAGACTTGATTGAGTCTGCTCCGACAAACTGTAATTATAACGCATCAGAGCAACTTTGCTGTTCATGTGTAGGGGCCCATAGGTCCTGTCTTGCTCTTCTCTCTGAGCGGTATTTCCAAGTGCTGTTGTGTCTTCTCTGCCCATGCTGCTGATGCTCTAATTGCACCCTGATCTTTCCCTTGTTAAGGTAGTCTCTTCCTGTCAGGCCTGGATGCCTGTGACTTCATGCCTATCTGTTCCATTCGAAACATTGCTGCTAAGATCACCACCTTGCCTTGTTGGCTTTCATCTCTACCCTTCTTTCAGGGCCTAATTCAAAGCCAAGTAGAAAAAGCTCTTATTCACTTCAGACAAGGTTCCTTGGGTGAATCTGATATCTTCTATTAGACCAACCCAAATGGTTGAAGAATAGTTATTAAGCAAACTTTCGGGTTCAAAAACCCTTTGTCAGGCTAAAGAAGTTTCAGCAGTTGGTGTGTGCTCTTCCTGGATGGAATGAAGAGTAAAGAAGCCAGGGGCTGGGCTGGTATTGCATACAAGGCAGGTAGTCAGTGAAAATGTAGATTGAGGAGTCAATGGGTGAGAGACAGGCGGGGGGGTGGGGGGAGAGAGAGAGAGAAGGGGGATGAAAGTGGAGAGATACCTGGGGAGTCAGATGTCAGGCAGGTTATAATGTGTCATAAATCCAATGTCTATATTTAGTCCATGATGAAGGGGTTCTTCCAACGCCTCCGCCTCAAGGACTATTTCCACGACCAAACTGAACCCACTCCCAACAACAACTCATCCTCTGACAACATTCAGGAAAAGATCAACGCCAAAAAGCCCCCAAAAATGTCAGATTGGACACCTCGCAGTGGACAAAACCCTAACTTTGACCGCTACATTGACTGCTTCAGGGAAAGAATGAACAATGAAATAATCAGCAACACACGTCACCACAACAACCTCTCTCTATCGGAGAAAAAGGCCATAGAATCTCTAAGATCGAACCACCAAATAGTAATAAAACCAGCAGATAAAGGAGGAGCTGTAGTCATCCTAAACCATGAAGACTACATAAAGGAAGCCAACAGACAGCTCTCTGACACCACCTACTACAAAGAACTACAAGAAGATCCCACTCCCCTTTTCACCAAAAAACTCAACAATACCATCAAATCATTTCCATCAAGACTACAAGAAAAACTACAAACCTTGATCCCACCACTACCTAACCCGGGGACTTTTTACATGCTCCCTAAAATTCACAAACAAGGGAACCCTGGCAGACCTATCATATCCAACCATGGGACCCTAACTGAGAAAACATCAGGTTTCGTTGAATCAATCCTAAAACTGCTTGTCACCCACAGAGCAAGTTTTGTACAAGACACCACAGACTTTCTACGGAAACTTAAAAACATAGACCACCTTCCCAGCAGCGCACTCCTAGCCACCATGGACGTTACCAGCCTATATACCAACATCCCACACCAGGATGGCATCCAAGCCTGCCTTACATATCTACAGGAGCAAGATTACAACTCAGAATACAGAACCAAAGATATTACTGACCATATACACTTCATCCTCACACACAACAATTTCACTTTTAATAATCAACACTTCCTCCAGATGATGGGAACAGCTATGGGCACTAAAATGGCCCCACAGTATGCCAACCTTTTTATGAGCCACCTGGAAGAAGACTTCCTCAAGAACTGCACCATCAAACCCTTGCTATACTTAAGATATATCGATGACATCTTCATCATTTGGACTGAAAACCTACAATCTCTGATTGAGTTCCATCAGCAATTCAACAATCACCATCCCTCCATCCAACTTTCTCTAGAATACTCCAGCACCAACATCTCCTTTTTAGACACGATGATCAGTATCCAGAATGATAAAATACAGACCACGTTATACAAGAAACCCACAGACCAACATACATATCTGCACAGAACCAGCAATCACCCTAAACAAACCAAAAAAGCTGTGATATACAGCCAAGCCCTCAGATACCACCGCATTTGCACTGAAGAGAACACCCGGGATTGCCACCTCACCAATCTTAAAAAGGCTTTCACCCAACAAGGACACTCCTCCAGAGAAAGAGATCACACATTTGAAAGAGCCACCCGGATACCACATGAAGAACTGCTGCAGTACAGAAGAAAAACCCTCACAAATCACAAACCGCTGGTTATGACCTATCACCCCTCCCTTGAACCTGTATGGAAAATCCTCAAAAAATTGCAACCCATATTAGAAAGAGACCCTATTCTTAAAAAGATCTTCCCAGAGCCACCCATCCTAGCCTTCAAACAAGCACCGAACCTCGCCAACCTCATCACCAGAAGCAAACTTCCTCAAACCCAGAACACACCAAGAGGATCCAGACCGTGCCATGACAAGAAATGCAAGACCTGCCAACACATCTCCACCACCCCCACAATTACTACACCCCACAACAGGGCCATCAGCATTCCTGGATCTTAGAGCTGTACCTCCAGAAATATAATATACCTCATCCAGTGCACCAAATGCCCTGATGGAAAATACGTAGGAGAGACCAAACAACAACTGTGCACCAGATGAATGCACACCGGAAATCTATCAAAGATGGGAATACCCAATTACCTGTGGGGGCACATTTCTCACAAGAAAACCACTCTCTCTCCAATCGCTCAGTCCTGATCCTCAAAGGAAACTTACACAACGTTTCCCAGAGATGAGCCTATGAACGCCACTTCATCAACCTCCTGGATACTAAAAATCATGGACTAAATATAGACATTGGATTTATGACACGTTATAACCTGCCTGACATCTGACTCCCCAGGTATCTCTTCACTTTCATCCCCCTTCTCTCTCTCTCTCTCCCCCCCCCCCACGCCTGTCTCTCACCCATTGACTCCTCAATCTACATTTTCACTGACTATTTGCCTTGTATGCACTACCAGCCCAGCCCCTGGCTTCTTTACTTTTCATTCCATCCAGGAAGAGCACACAACAACTGCTGAAACTTCCTTAGCCTGATGAAGGGTTTTTGAACCCAAAAGCTTGCTTAATAACTATTCTCCAACCATTTGGGTTGGTCTAATAAAAGATATCAAATTCACCCAAGGAACCTTGTTTGCCAATGTCCGTAGACCAACACGGCTACAACCTACACCCCTGCACCTATTCACTTCAGTGGGCTTTGAATCAAGTCTGAAGTTGCTCCATCATGTTGAACAACCACAATGTGGTTAGGTTTTGGTAGATGCTGGGTTGAACTGTGTATTGTGCTTGACAGCCTCATAGGTTGCACACAAACTGACTATTTCTGTTACCCCACCTCTCCTCTTTCCACCATGATCCAACTGTTTTCTCATTATCTTATTTTTTGTCTGGTCTTTTAGATTATAATGTCTTTGGGGTTGAGGTTGTCCTAAATTTTAATTACTGTGGTGTACAGTGGCAGCCCTGATGTAATTGACTGATAGGTGTAACTGGAGTATAAATGTTCTAATAGGTTTTCAGTGCTTTGCTCGGACAGGAAGTACTCTTAATATAGTCTTTGTGTTGCATGAGAGGTATGTCATATGTATTCATTCTCACTAGGATTGATTCAGGATGTGAATTGCATTTATTCTTAATTTTTTCCAGCAAAAATACATGAGCTAGTATGTGAATTCACACACAAGCTAAATGTAGGCACCCTTGGAAGAAAGTTTAATGTGACAACTTCCCTTCTTGGTCAAGGATATGCTTTTCTATTCCAGCCTCCTGGTTCTGTTTGTTAACATTACCATGCAAAACTGCACCTTAAAGTTCCTCTATGGCTTGTTCTACATCTTTCCAGAGGGGCTTTGTCCAATTATGTGACACAGGACACTGGCCACTGCTTCAATGTTCAAATCAGTTCAATATATCAGTGGCCTTTAAGAGAACAGTAATTCATTTCAAAGTTCTGAAGGCCAGTTTAGCATAATATAGCCACCAACTTCTTCTGAGCCATGCAAATGGGTTGATTTTTAGTACTGGTTATTCTGCAAAAGATGGGCAGTCATAATGTGTTGTCACTAGGGCTGCGAGAAGCTTGGGTCCCTGATTCAATTCAACGGAGATTTGGCCCGATTCGATGGCTGAATCTCCGAATCCAAATTGAATCAGAGGACCCTGTAATCTCTCTGAATTGAACCCTTTAATCTCCAAATCAATTCAGCTCCTGCCATTTCAGGACTAGGAGGACTGTAATGTGAGTTCGGTGCTGCCTGCCATAGAAGTTCTCACCATGGGAATACCTAGATATTTTCTTTATCTTTATGATGTTGGAAAAGAAAATCTTTGAGTCACATGACCCTGATTTAGGAGTTGTACTCTAAGTCAGCAGATCACATTCTCAAGGACTAGCCTATTGAATACATAATCTCAGTTTGTTATAATTGCAGACACATTACTTTCTTCTCATAATACAGTTATACTACAAGCGTACAACATTGCTAATGCAGCACCAAAAGCCATACACAGTCCTTAAAAACTGATGATTAAGCTTCCACTGAAAAAATGACAGTAAAGTCTGTTGAGGGAAGGATTATGTTTTTGTTCTGTTCTTGCAGTTCCAAGCACATTGGGGATTTGATGGTTATATAAATATTTATCCTAAGTGATGTTTTCAAAGCAGTTTTGTGGACATAGACACTTCTGAAATTATCATTCTATATCTTGAAAGGTTAGTCATAAGCCAAAAACGTTGACTATACTAACATAATTTAGGTGTAATTTAGCCCAAAATAATGTGGACCTTGTACATGATCAGGCCCTCATTGCTTTTCATCCGGTAAAATCAGATGAAAGATTTGGATCTTACTCACTGACACTCATATTCACTAGTTTTACACCACAGACATTAGCAAAGTTATTCTTTGCATTTCATAAGTGTCTGACTCTTCTTTCCTTTTGAGTCATAACAAAGAACTAACAGTGTTATCCTGGGGTGAGGAAGAAGGGAACCTCAGAAGTTAAAAAGAAATTTGCCAGAAAATGGAATTTCATGAATGCTTATAAGGAAAATTATTTATTGTAAAACTGAAATATCACAAAGATTTTGAAGATGTAAATCACACCCAACCTCTATGGCAGGGGTGGGCAAAATACAGCCCACAGGCTAGATCCAGCCTATGAAGTGAGTCTTTCCAGCCCATGCTATGTCCCTCAGCCTCACCTGACCCAGGGCAGGGGGCAGCCTGATCCATAGTGCATAAGGCTGATCTCACCACCCCTGGGTGGTGGGGCAGGAGTGGCATGGCAACCGGACTCCACTTCTCAGAAGCCCCTGCAGCAGCAGCTCCTTCAAGCTGCTGCTGCTGCTAGTGTCTCTGCCACCGCTGGATCCAGTCCCACTGCCCAGGCACTGTGGCCCATCCACCCTGCACCCACTGCTGGGAGCACTGGACACAATAGGTGCATGGGCAAGTATGGTCTCCATGTAGATTGGCCCAGGACCACCGCAGGCAAGGTTCACTCAGATGGGGAGATGGGATGGGGCCATGGGCAGGTAGAGAATGGCACGCAGGAGCAGAACACGTGGGCAGAGGCTGGGGCCAGGGTTGTAGGCCGATGACATGCAGTGAGTAGATTGCAGCTGCCTCAGGCCCCAGATTTGCAGCTGCCCCAGGCCTACTTTCCAATCCCACTCCTGGATGCTGCTCCCCACCTGTCTGCAGCCCCATCCCATTCACCCAGCTGAGCATGCCCTGCCTATGGGGGTCCCGGTTTATCTCCATGGAAACCCCACCCGCTTGCTCCATCTGGCACCCCCAGCAGTGGGTGTGAGGCAGATGGACTTGAGCCAAATAGGAACAAATGCTCCCTCACCACACCAAACCAGGTTGGCACCCCCCCTCCCCAGCCTGCAACAGCTCCCCAAAATTCCTAAAGTGGTCCTCCAGCCAAAGTAATTGCCCACCCTTACTCTATGGCCTACTTTACTGAACAGCTTGGGAGACTAAAAGAAAACCCGATTGTACAGGACTGGGAATTCTTCAAAGAACTTTAGAATAAGATGCAAACAGAAGGAAGTAGAAGAGCCATTACAGTCTTAGAACAGAATAATTCTTCCATGGTGTAAGGCCATTTTTTAACAGATACTATATAATAGTGCTTCAGGGTCCTAATAGACAGTTCACATTTCTCTTCTTGCTCTCATTCTGGCAGTACCAACAAAACAATTGTCATTTTTTCTCTGTTCCCCTTCTGGCATTAGTGTAATATATTTCCCGGGCATCTTTTGGGATATATGAAACAAGTGTTAGTACATAACTATTAAACCCTTCGAAGTTAACTGTATCTACAAATAATAGTTTCTGTCTAGCCAAAAGCTGTCTTGGAACAAAACATTTTGTTTTTTTAAATTAAAAAATATATTGAAAAACGCATGGAAGTTTATGCACACTGTATTGTTGAATTTAATGACTAGATCCCTATATAAAATAATGCGCCAAATACTGCTCTCTGTGGAAAACAATGTACATGCAAAATAAAATTAATTTCAGTGGAGTTGCACCAGATTCACACCAGGGTAATTTAGGATCTGATTGTTCTCTATATGTTCAACTGTTTCTTCATATGGCTCATTTACTGCACCATTTTGCGGCTGTCCAACATCAATTTTATTGCCTATCCAATATACGATCCAGATGCTGTTTCAATCATGTTTCTCACTTGGTGGTATCATTTGATGTAGCAATTTTTGTATTCAGCATGGATCTTGTTCTATCATACTTCATTCAAAAACTATCCACCTGCATGATCTCTACTGCAATTGCTCATATGAAACCTTTTTTTTTTGCTACCACCCTAGGCAAACTGGATCACAAGAGTTCTTTTAAACATGTAATTACATTTTACAGTTGCTTAGACTGATCTGTTGCCTATTATAGCTAATCCAAATCAAATTTGCCTGGGCAATTTTCATAAGTGCTATATGCTATTAAATTGCAGTATTACAATGCAAAACTTTTTCCAAAACAATTTTAATGAAATCTGTATCTATAGCTCTATATGTTAACCAGGTCTACCAGTGATGGACTAACAACCTAAAATGCATTAAGAATGAGGCATTTTGAAATTCCAATCCCAGCATGTAGATAAATACTGGATATGGTCACAATCAAATCACTTTTAATTAACTAATCTTTAAGGTGACCTAATCATCTCTAAGAACTCACCTACTTTTACAGCATTTGACTATTATTAGATGTTACATACCTAAAGCTTTTATCTACTTAAAATTTCCTAGTTACATTAAAAACTAAGTAGATATCTAATATTAATTCAGTGATTCTGTATGTTTCTTCACCTTCTGCAATCCAGAAGATCTACTGATTTATTTCCCACTCCCCCAGAAATACCTTCATTCCACCAATACTTACTGTTCTGCCATCAGATAGATTATAATTGCATTTCTAAGCTGTACCTATTCACTGACCTCCTGTCTAAATAATTTCTACAGGAGTACATACCTCGCCAAACTCTCTCTCTCTCTCTCTCTCTGACATACTTGAATTCAAATTCTCAAATTAGGAACTGAAAGGCTCTCATAAGAGTGCTGACAGTGATGTATTATGCATGTCTGTTGTGTTTCCTCTGCTCTGTTACTATTTAAGGATCAGACTAACTCTAAGATGAGCTCCATGTTGTGTGCAGAGGGGATTCTTTGCTGCAGAAGCCAAAAACAATTTTGGTTCAGCCCAAGGAAGCAGAAAGGCCCTAGAAATGGTATCAGTGGTGAGTTTTGAACTCAAAAGTTTTTTTCAACATATTTTCCTGCCTACAACATGCACCTTTCCCCCCAAAAATCATCCCCACGCCCCCAAATTGGGGTGGGGGTATTAAGCGGAGAAGCTGATGGTTCTACCCAGGGTAGAAAAAAACTACTTTGATTACTGCCCTACAGGGCAGCAGCTGTGCATTGTTATTCAGGCAGGTGAAGAAGTCAATTGACTTAGGCTTGATTATTCTTTATTTCACAAGTATTAATGGTCACCTCTCCTTTTTTTGGTCTTGATGTTTCACTAATCAAGTTAACATTTCCTAGGACAGTTTTGCCGTCTTCTGCCTCAGCCAGGTCTCTCTCCTCCTCTTTAACAGCCTTTGAGACTTCTTAGCTCTTTTAAAAATCATAGATACCCCCATGGAAACCAGTCTTCTTCAGCAGTTAGGGTCTGAGCTTTAGTTAAATGGTGAGTCAGCTGAAGATTAGCTTCTGCCCCTGTTCTGTGCAGCCATAACTCTGGAAGACTCCTTTATTTAAATTAGCGATTTGGACGACAGGGTGAAAAGCAACCTATTTAAATTTGCTGATGATACCAAAATTTGGGGTGAGGTGGGCACGCTTGTAGGGAGGAAAAGACTGCAGCAAGACCTGGATAGGTTGCAGGGGTGGGCTAACAAAAACAGGATGCGTTTCAATACGGACAAGTGCAGGGTGCTGCACTTGGGCAGTAGTAACCGCAGCACACTTATAAGATGGGAAACTCCCTTCTTGAGAGCATGGAGGCTGAAAGGGATCTTGGAGTCATTAATGACTCCAAGATGAACATGTACCAACAACGCGAGGTCACGGTCGGCAGGGCCAACCGGACCTTATCGTGCATCCACAGGTACATCTCAAGCAGGGCCAAGGAGGTGATCCTCCCCCTCTACACGACACTGGTCAGGCCACAGCTGGAGTACTGTGTCCAGTTCTGGGCACCCCACTTCAAGAGGGATGTGGACAACATTGAGAGGGTCCAGAGGAGGGCCACCCGCATGATCCGGGGACAGCAGGGCAGACCCTACAATGAGAGGCTACAGGACCTGAACCTGTTCAGCCTTCACAAGAGAAGGCTGAGGGGGGACCTTGTGACCATCTATAAACTCACTAGGGGGGACCAGAAGGGTTTGGGGGAGACCTTGTTTCCCCTAGCGTCCCCCGGGATAACAAGGAATAACGGCCACAAGTTGTTGGAGAGTAGGTTTAGATTAGACATCCATAAGAACTACTTCACAGTTAGGGCGGTAGGATCTGGGACCAACTTCCAAGGGAAGTGGTGCTGGCTCCTACCCTGGGGGTCTTTAAGAAGAGGCTTGATGCCTACCTGGCTGGGGTCATTTGAGCCCAGTTTCCTCCTGCCCAGGCAGGGGGTCGGACTTGAAGATCTACACAATCCCTTCAGACCCTACATCTATGATTCTATGATTTTTTCTTCATTTGCTTTTTACAAACAAGATCTGTATCAAATTCAGAGGTGTGTTGTATACAAAAAAGTATGGTAATGGTGTTGGTTGGAAATGCAATTATCTTCTGTAACACCTTTATATCGGTGGGGTTCTAATGTAGATGGATATTTGCCAGTGATTTGTGTGGGGTTTTTTTGTTTTTTTTTATCCTGATCATGGTATATTACATATAGGATAGGGACAGAAATTATACATAAACCAGTATAGGTGATCAAAAAACAATTCAGATTTGTAGCACAACAGAAGTTCAGTGCACATGAACTGCTTTCAAAATGGCCAAAATCAGTTTAAGATAAACTTGGATGGATGTAGTATCAGACTTAACTGATTTAGTTTAAATCAGTGTATTGAAATTCTGTCCCAGATCCCCTCCAGATTCAGGGTAACTCAGTCTCCCCCAGCATTCCAGGATGCTTTACACCTCCCCACAAACTCCCCTTTGTAGGGTGGGTGGGCTAGCTTTGGTTCAAGCTGTCTGCTCCAGCTGACCAGGAAGGCATGCTCTAGTGCCCTCCAGCTTCTGGCCTGAGCCACTGCAGGCATGTGAATGCAGTTCCAGAATCAAAAGTGAATGTCTGTTTACTTGTTTATCAGTTCAATCTATGCAGCTTAGACTAACCTGTGAATATTGAATTGATTCAACATCGGGCTTTTTGACTCTCAGTACTTAGCCATGAGGAACTAACATAAGGTAAAGCAACAAAAGCACTTCTTGCTGGTATCTGCTGGGTCTTGGCAGATGCAACTTTCTCATGAAATCATGGGGCCTCTACTCAACAGTGTTGTCAGGAGAAGCAAACCATGGATCATCTCCTGAGATGCCCTGTAGTACCACAATTCACCCCACAATATCTGGCAACACCAACACCAGAAACAGTGGCCTGTGCAGGATCTTGGGAAAAGATCATATAGAAAGGTTTGGATTGGAGATATGACGATAAAGAAACTGGTATCCACAAGCAGTGGTGTGTTCATCTGTATTGTTATACCTGTATAGCAAAACCAGCAAACTCCATCTAAGGACTATGAGCCTTAAATCACTCTCTGAAGAAACATTCTCCATCACTTTAGCTCACCTAGTATGAAGAGAAGGATACATTCTAGATGCGCACTCCCTCCTTTTCCCCATTTCTCTGTCTGTGCTCCTTGAGCTAGCTAAAACCACAAAGCAGTTAGTCTGGTGTAGGAGTTGCCAGGCTGTAGCACATCTACCACAAGTGGCATGTGCAACCTCTGCGTGTTGACATGCAGTAGACTAGGGAAGGGGCGAGCAGCAGAGTGGCAGATAGGGCAAGGAGCAGATAACTGAGTAGCAAATGGAGCAGGGAGCAGAAAGCAGAGCAGTAGATTGGGTAGGCAAAGGGGTTTGGAATGGCACTTAGGGAAGATGCAGGACTTGATTTGTGACACACCTGACAAAAAGGTTGGCCCAAACTGGACTTTGGTGCATTTTTTGTGCTCAGTACACAGGGGCTGTGATAACAGTTTGCCTGCATATTGGTGTGCAGGTAGGGATACAGTTCTTTATGTCCTCACCTCCCCTTGGAGATGTATGTGGTGCCAGGCACACATACATAAGTATGTCTCTATGATATACACAGCATTTGTTTCTGACTCTGGAAGGCAGTGAATAGTGCTGCACGAAGCTTTAGTCCCTGATTTGATTCGGCCCAATTCAATGGCTGAATCTACGAATCAAATCATAGGACCCTTTAATCTCCCTGAACTGAATTGGAACCCTCTAAATTGATTCGGAGATTCAGACATAGACACAGCTTTAAATGTTTTTTCTACATACCTGTAGGTAGCAGGGGTTCATGATTGCTGTGATGCTGGGGCACGTGGAGTGTCCCACTGAAGCACGGGGGCCTCCCCAGTGTGCTTGGCAACAGACCCAGAAGTGGACCAGAAGCACTTCCAGTCCACTTCCAGGTGTGCAGGGGAGTGCACGAAGGGGGGGGGGGGGTGCTGCAGCCCCCACCAGCTCAGTGACTGGTGCCTCCTGGGTCTGAGAGGGGCACCCAGGGTTCCCCTGTGGCTGACTGCCGAGCCAGGAGGCTGCAGGGAGAGGGCCCTGTGTGCTCCCAGCCAGCCCGGAAGGGGACCAGAAGTACTTCTGGTCCACTTCCTGGTTCACCGTTGAGCACGTGGAGGGCCTCCCCCCCCACCCCCCACTCCTGTGGGGCGCTTCATATACCCCAGCATTGCAGTGATCACGAGCCACACCTGCTATTTCAAGGTATATAGAAAAAACTTTTAAAGCTATGTTTGTGTCCAAATCACTGATTCTCTGAGTCTTAAAATTGCGACACTGTTACTTTTAGAAAAACAATCCTACAAAAAAAATTAGATTTAAGAGTGTACTCATACAAACATTTCTGCCACTTGGTGATCTGGACACTCATGGTAACTAAGGCAACCTGATATTGGATTCTGAGGGATAAGATAAACAGTGTGGATAACATGCAAGTGCTATGAAAATTTACTTTAAGTAAATGGTTTCTGTAAAATGCCTGGGTTCAGATTCTGATCTCTCCCTGGTTTTTCTTTGACTTCTGTAGTTATCCCTGGTTATGAATGAAACTGGGGTATGACAGTCCTGATTTATTTAAGGCAGTGATTCTCAAGCAGTGTGTCACAGGACACTGGCATACTTTGAAGTTCTTTCAAGGGTGGCATGGAGTACCATGTGATCTTAGCACTATTAGGTGTACAAACATAATTCACAATATAAATCCAGAGATTTCAGATAGAAATTCATAGTGTTAAAACCTAGTGAGTCATCATGATCTTTCTGAGTTCTTTCTAACAGAAGAATTGCTTTATTATTTTTCTGTAGTCAAAAAATGAGTGAAAAGTAAGAACTGGCATTTCCTGATGGCAGCTTGAGCATTTATACATGTGCTGTGGGAGTGGGTGGAGGGGGAGACATTTTAATTAGAGTGGCTCTGAGAGCCACTGTAATCAAAGTGCCCAGAGCATCTCATGCATCAGCATCCCTGCACTTGAAACTGGAGGTGAGGGCACTTTAACTAAAGCTTATTGAATGAACTTTAAGTAAAGCACCCCCAACACCATTTTTAAGCATGGGGAAACTGATACACAAGACACTGGAGCCTGCTGGAGCATTTGGGAGCAGCCTCACTGCTCACATAGGCACCCCTTAAGCCTAAGGAGGGGTGGCTTGAGCCTAAAAAGGTTGAGAACCACATGGGTTCATCTTCAGGGACACCCTCAAACAATGTGTTCTTGCACATTTGTACCCTGGCCAACATACTGTAGACTCAGCTTCCAGACTAGAGCCTCTTAGGTGCTTTTGCACAAATTATTAATTTTTAGGACAATTTTTCAAACCATTTCCCCCTACCCCCACACCTTCACAAGCATATGAAGAATGCCAGCCATATAAGAATATATGGATGCACAAGATACTCTTTACTGGGTACCTCATCATCTCTGCAAGAATGACAACAGTGTAGTGAAAGCTCCTTGTATCCTTTCTTACCATGTGAGGACAGAAGATAGTCTAAGGCTTCTGGACAAGTATGGTTGCAAATGCACATAGCTATGCACAGCCACCCTTTAAAAAGGAAAAGTTATGCTGAGAGGGGAGCGTGCTGCAAGAGTATATGGCATTTTATTCTCTTAATGCTCCTTCTATAACTTTAGGGATACTTTTTATGTAGGAATTAATTTTTCAGTGATGCTGTAAAGTTTTACCACAATATTTTGTTGCATAATGAGATTTTGGAGGGGTGAAGGGGGTGGAAGATCCCCCTATGCAATAATTAAACAGCTTTTAAATAGAAACCCATGCCTAGTGTTGTGCTTTTGAGAAACAAGAAGCAAGATATCCATTTTAATGTGAATTACTGCTTTCCCTCATTTTTAAAAGTTACTCATTTAATAAGAATGGTACGTCTTGTGCAATACTAATGGAGGTTTTTTAATTCCAGAATTGCTTGTTAAAGTATTACAACTAATGAGGCCTATACTTTGAAATGACTATATGCAAAACTATGCGTGCACATGGTAAATCTACACTGTGTACACACTGAAGAAGGATGCTGTTTGAAAAGTTGGATTGGAAAGATATGCTACCTTCCAGGACAAAAGTCCCATTTCAAGCAGTATGTTAGAACAAGGCCTATGTATGCAGTTTTCCTGAACAGAATCCTCCTTGTTGCAGTTTAAGCAAATGCTTATTTAAAAGTGCTACACTAATTTCGTAAGGGAGCATACATTTTAGTTATGGGAAGTCTTTGTCTTTTGACTTAGGCTGCCCATTCAAAAGCTCCTTTCATAGATGGTTACAGTATGTAAAACTATTACCATCAAACAGGTGGATTGTTTGTTGGCAAATTGTCTTGGTGTACAGATGTTAACATAACATATGGATTTAAATTTTTCAGTAGTTGTAGGGAACGCATGGTTGAGTCAAACTTTTACTGTTTCCTTAAACTTGAAGATAATCTAAATTAACTTTTTAAGTAGTTGAACAATAGATGCCTATGTTGTGTTAGTTTTTAATTTCCAGTGGTGTGAAGCAGGAGATACACCATTAAAATAAGGGAAGTTAAACCAGTGTGTAGGATGTTGGGGTTCCAGGGATGGCCATGATGCCCACTTTGGGCTCTATGCCAGTGCCTTGCTCCACCCCTAGGGCGCCTTCCCTTTGCGCCTGCCACACCTTGATGGGAATATTATTATTATTATTATTATAAAGAGGCTGCCCATGGGCCTTCACATGGCCCCAGTGCAACCAGACCTGCACTGACCTCTACTAGTCCAAGGCCCCTCACTGGGCCATACAGGGCTATGGCTGTGCCACTGAAGGGTACCTAAAGCCTTAGTGGCTAATTGCGTGGCTCCAATCCTCACCAGGCCCCAAGCCTCACGGGTGTTACTAGAACATTGTTCCCTTGTTGGGGCTTCGGTCTCCTCACCTTCTGCCCCCTTACTCTAGCTAGGCCTTCTAGCCTGGGCCCATTATATCGGACCTGGCTTTGAGGCACTAGCTATGGTTTGGCCCTTTGGCGCGTCGGGCCCCTGGCCCCTGACTGGTTGGGCTCACATGTGGCTTCACCCCTCTAGGCACTGGGCCCCTGTCCCCTGTCTAGGCATGCTACTCTTGAGTATCAGGCACCTGACCCCTGCCTAGCTCTGTGGCCTTGTACTATGCCTGCTCTGGGCTCAATAGTCACTTGGGCCTTGAGCCAACCCCTGGCAAGGCTCAAGGCAATCAACTGCCCCTCAGACACTAATGAGTCCTCCATATACTGCCCTTTACAGTCCCAAACCACCAGTGTAACTAACTTAAACATTAAGCCCCTAGACTATAACATAAATATAAAGAGGAAGTGGGCCTTTGCCCCTCGAAGAGGGCAAACCTTCCCCCACCCCTGGTGCTGGCATACCTCCTCCTTGTGAGCTCCCCAAGCCTCAGTGTTTCTGCAGGCAGCAAAGCAGACAGTTTGGTGTCCCTGGGTAGCTCTCCTGGGCAGGAATTCCTAACCCTGCAGCTGGCAGGGCTAGACCAGCCTGCTAGTTCAAGCATCAAGCTTGCATGTTCCCAGGGTTCTACCCCCATTTAGTCAGCTGACTGCCTGAGCTGCCTGCAGAATCCTACTAGTTGCTTAATTTTCCCTATTGCCCTGGCAACGTGCAGCTGCTGTGGTCTGCCTAATCTGCAGAGCTTCCTGGCTGGGCTGCTTTTATCTTAAAGAAACAGGGAGCCCCAGGCTCTCTGTTACACAGTGGGAGATAACAATTTGGACAAAGCATTTTCCCCAGTTGTTTGGGCTAAAAGAACTGAAAGTAGGGGTGTCAAGGAGTAAAATAAATAGTCTAACATTTAGAGAATGGTCTTAGAGAATGGTCTAGGTATGAACTTGGTTTGGACCTGATAGTTTGGTTCAGGTTGGTCTTCCCAATTTTACAGATTTGTAGTGCATATTTAAATACTTTATATTTTGATTTGTAAACTAGGATTTAAAAAATGAAAATAATTTTAGAAAGTTCCAGAATAACTGGTTACAAGAATTAGGACAAAGATTACATAGCATCTAGCTAGTTGTTGTATGCTAATTAGATCCGGATAGGGAATAAAAATATATGCTTCTAAGAGGTTCTACTCTAGTTACTATTCTACTAGAGTAGGACCTCTTAGAAGCATTTTAATATTTTTTGGCTGTATTTAGTAAACACATTTGCTAGGCAATAGCATATAAAATTCCAGTTCTAAGCCCTCCTGCCCTGAGAAGGTTTGAACTTGAGCTCTCTGATTTCCTAGCAGTGCATCTATCATGCCACTTGTCACCCATTATGCAGTGCACACTACTACACTACTTATGAAGGTGGCCTCTGGTATAGCCATTCAAGTAAGATATGTGGTAGATGTATGGAGCCAGAGGAAAGAACCAAGTGGGAGGGTGTGTGTCTGCTGTCCTGGAAGGCAGGGCCCTCTGGGCTCTTACTGGGGCACTTGCTCTTAGTGAATTAGAATATTTTCCCTTGCACTGCCCTCCCTCCTTTTTTCCAAGGACTCTATTAGTGGCTCATCTGCAAAAGGAGTGCCAGGGAAAGAGGTGAATCACTTCTGAAGTTAATTTAAACCAAACAGAAGTATAGTGGTCTTAATTCTGAACAAAACTGTCTATGCAGGTGTTTAATTACTGATTTTTTTTTCCTGCCTCCCCCCACCCCACCTCGTGTATCTAAGCCTTCAAAGTCACATTGTTGACTCTAAGGAAGATCCCAGAACTTGAGACCCAAGGAGAAATAAAGTGCAGTCCTGTGGAGAACTAAGAATTTAATTATAAATGTGAAAATGTATGGCCTAGCTGGGTGCATATACACATGAAAATGCTCCAGTGTGGGTTTACTCTAGAGTAATTTATTCTAGAGTAAATTCAGTCAGGGCAGGCATCTACATGTGCAGGGATGTGGAAGCAGATTTGCTGCTCATGGCAGCAGTCTGCTCCCACCCCTTCCAGCCCTGCACCAGTCCCTGCAGCCAGGGGGAGCTCTCGGCTCCCACAGTTGCTAGCCCAGGGACTATTGGGGAGCACAGGGCCAGGAAACAACTGTCTTCTGGTGGGGGCTGGGACATAGCTTCCTGCCCCTGGGAGCTGCCTGATGCTGGGGTGGGCTCTGCCACTGGAGCCCAGGAGGGAACAATGTCCCCCTACCCTGGTAGCAGAGAACTCCTAGCTCCCACTCTGTGATTGCGGGGCTGGGGATTGGAAATTCTTATCTCCCAGCCCTAGCTCCTCAGTTGCAGGGCCTGGGCTGGGAGATAAGAATCTCCCAGCCCTAGCTCCACAGTCATGGGGACCAGGCTGAGAGATTCTTATCTCCCAGCCCTGGCCCCAGGTCCATGGAGCTAGGACTGGAAGATGAGACTCTCCCACCCTCACTCTCTGATCATGATCACGAAGCAGGGGCTGGGAGCCCAGGCAGGGACAATGTCCCCCTTCCCTGGCAGCAGGGAGCTCCTGGGGCCAGGGAGCAATCTCCCATGCCCTGTACCCTGGCTGACTGGGAGCACATTTGCTCCTGGTTGGCGGTCTACATGTGCCGTACTACACAGTAAGTAATTGGGAGTAAATTTGCTACTTGTATTCACAGGCACCAAATTTACTCATGATTAGATCAAATTACTGCGCAGTACACTTCTGCACATATAGACAGTGATGCTTACTGTGCAGTAATTAGCTCTAATCTCGAGTAAAGCATCTTATGTAGACGTGCCCCCTGAGTGCTTGAGCAAATGAGTGCTTATCACACTGATGCTACTGGGAGCAGTGCTTCTTATGCCAGAGCTGAATTTGCTCTATGTCGCACATGTGTCTTTAACTAGTGTATTAAACTGGTTACAGACAACTAAAGCCAGGCAATTCAATTGAAATGACAATGAGACAAGGTTTAATAGATATGATGAGGCATGATTACAAAGCTTGTGGAGGGTAGAAGCGGTGCTTAAAACTGACACCACTGAAAAGTGGTGTTGGATATGGGATCAGGATTTGCAAACCACTGTAAACCTAAGTATGTTCTGACACAGAACCAAGTACACCAGCCAAAGAGAGAGAGACAGGGTGGTTGAGTGGGGAGCGTAGCATGAGCATCAGGACAAGCCAGTTCCACAACAGTGAGGCTCCCATGGAACAAATTTCTTCCTCTGCCAATGAACACTGAAAGCATTCAGCAAGAGGAGACTTATGTTGGAGGTCTTGAGTGCACACACGTCTCCCATACGAATGCAGAGGGGACAGAATTGTAACCTGCTCTTTTCATAGGCAAGAGGTGTCAGTTTGCTACTAATTCTGAACACCAAATAAAGGGCTGTGTCTCTGAGAGTTCACATCAAGCTCTTTGTATTCTGAACACAGTGAATAACCCTGGGTGGTGTCATTGCTGCAACTTCCTCCTGGGAGCAGCTATACTGCTACATTTTGTACTAGCTGTATGAGGCAGAAGAGCCCCGTGGGGAAACTTTCTACACCAAGAAATTCTAATAGCTGGGCCCTGTGGCCACAAGAGCATACATTTTGCTGTTGTGAGTTTATGAAGGGATTAAATAAGGGCACAGCCAGTTCCAACTGCAGTTGAAGGGAACATTATCATAGCACATTTAACTGACTTTTCATGGAATTGCCAAGGTGACGAGCATTACCAAGTAGCAAGCCACTTCCATTCATTCTCCCTCATGCCATCTCCTTTGTTTCCCATTTACTATTTCCCAATATGGATATTAACCATCTCAATAACTGGATAGGACAGGGAACAAGCCAACTAGGTTTGGAATCAAATACTATTTGACCTCAAGGTTTTCTTGTATAGATACCATGTTTCAGATGCTTCAATAGTGACAAATTGTTATTAGACAGTTATCTTCTCTAGCATTTAAATGCATGGAAAAAAGCTGTAGGCACATTGCCAGCTGTCCTTGGAGTATGTCTGCACTATTTCTGCAGCTTCTCTGAGTGCTCTGTTGAGGAGGAGCAAAATCTTGGTTTTGCAAGTACCAGACCTGGAGATGAGACTTTGAAGCCAATCTGGATATCTTCATAGCATCTGATGAAGCAGGCTGTAGCATATGAAAGCTCATGCCTCTCTGAATTAGTCTATAAGGTGCCACCCTACGATACCTTCTCTGTAAAACAGGGTTAAGAATATAACAGTTGACTCCTCCTGTGTCTATTTTTCCCTATTCTGGTGTTTATGTAAGACAACTTAAAGAGGGCTTTAAATGCACTCCTTAACTTGACCATATGGAATCTCTTTAGTTGTACAGTTTGCTTAGATCACTGCATCCAAGTTTCCACAGAGAAAACTCTAGAGAGGAAATCAAGCACAGCACTCCAGTAAATCTCCATTGATTTGCTCTTTGATTCATGTTGTTGCAGGTACACATACCTTTAAAGAAGCAGGAATGATTTATAATGCATCCAACCAAAATTCATGCACCATACAACTGCTTGTATTTTTTGCCATGTGAACAGCATGCATGTACTGTAATGCACTGAGCAATTAATATAGCCTACATTTTTTTTTCACAGTTCATTCCTGTTTTAGTTAGTGATGGCATTCCTGCACTTCTGGATCATCCCGGTGCTTGCTATATTTTGTTTAAAAGACTTCAGTTGCCAATTGGCAGATCCTGTGACCAAACAAGCAATTTCCACCAGGAATGCTCTTTGTCTAGATCATATTTTTCCCAAAATATGTCTTTTAAAAGCAAAAGGCAGAAATATCCTGTGTCCATTTTGTTTTAATTAGCCATTAGACATAAGTTCATTTTTAATGACTGACATTTGAGTTATACCTGCTGGGGACTAAGTGAGAAGGAAGGGCTTTTCCTTGTGGCATTGCAAACCTTAAGTATGTTCTGACACAAGAGTACAGAAGCCAGAGAGAGAGGAAGGCTGTGTGTGAGGTAGCTGATATTTTCTGGAACTTAAAGAATTTTTCATTGAAACTGCTCTTATTTCAGTTGATCTATACCAAAGGGGGTTTTCGTTTGGAGTTTTGTTGTGTTGGGGTTTTTTTTGAGAGAGAGAGAGAATTTCTGTTCTGTGTGTAGGGACTTGTTGCATCAAAAACATCAGTTATTCATGTGGCCCTATACCTGACTTGCGCTGCAGAGATGGATGTTGTAGTGGCTGTTTCTGCCCCCTTTTCAGGATGTGTTTGAGAACTCTCATTGTTCTCCCCTGCTATCATGCTAGTTTGGGAGACAGCGGAGGTAAGTCTCTTGTGCATCCCTCTTAATGTTGCTGCTGAATGGGCTTTAGGACTGCAGTGGGGAAACGAAGGGAAAGCATAGTTCTGTCTGGTGTTCAGCACAAGACCAGGAAGGTGCCATACTCCAACCTCCTGGAGTATTTCCTGAATGATTTAACCCACTTTGCCCTTCACAAGTAAATCATAGATTTCTACCACAGAGAGCTTTGTTGTCCAGTTTTTTTCCTATCCACTATTGGTGTGGGGTTTTTCTTATACTTTTGGAGTAGAACCTCCCAAGAAAAGGGGTGTAAGTAACTAATTATACATGAGCACCTAAGTTAACCCTGGTCTCTACAGCATAACTGCTGAGTTTTCAGTGGAATGTTTCACTGTCTTCAGATGCCTGCATAGGAACTGTCAGACTGCCAAAAAGCATTTAATAATTATGTTATTTCTCGAGTACTTCTTTTCAAAACTCCCAGTTCTCAGGAAAAGCTGAGAGAATGAGAAGTACAGTCTTTGAAAAACCAAGCTATTTCTTAGAGGCACTCAGAACAAGATGCAGTTTGTTTTTTTTTCCCCAACATGTTAAATATTAATTGCATGGTAACTCAACATTTCTTTGCACCATTCCTTTAACTTTTCAAAGAACCTATTTAGCCTATAGCTGGTCATTAATCTTTAGAATTTTCAAAATTTATTTTACAAAATCATGGACAGTGGGGATAGATTGAAATTGGAATTTATAGTACAGATAGAGATAAAGGCAGCTCTGTGTTACATCCACCTAAATCTGCAGTAGTTTTCTTGATCTCAGTGAAGTTTGTGTGAGAAATAGTTGATACTGTTGAGCTGAAACAGGAGCTGAATCAAAGGTGCAACCAGAGAATAATACAGGGTCTTCATAAAGTCTTTGTGCACTTATAAACTTTAATAACTTAGGGTGTGCAAATGGACTTTATGAAGACCCTGTACATTCTGCCTAAGAATTCATACAGATCTATAGACTGATTTCCCCACCCCCTTCTTCTATGTTTACATATTGGAATTTCTTTTCTGAATCTTGTCTGGATGCTGGAGACATGTGTTGATCTTGTCTGAGTTAACCCACTTCTGAAAATGTAAAACTCTCCCTCTCCTGAAGGAGGAGAATTTCTGTCTTCAGGATGAATGGAGTGAGATTTATACAAAAACAGCATCATATGAATCTGTCTCTGAATAGTCCTGGGTGGTTTTATGTGCAGTTACAGAGGTGTTGGAGGGGAGACTGTAATCAGTTAAGTTCATGTGAAGCAATCAAGGTACAACAATAGTTAATTATGCCGTGACAATACAATGTGAGCAAGACCCATTCATTTTTATTTCCCTTTTCCACGTATATTTTGTTTCAGGGCTTCAGCTTTATTGGGAATTGACTCTCATTTTTCAGCATTGTTATTTTTTTAATAATTTTGTAAATTTAATAAAATAGGTATTTGTGGAACATGACAAATTTATATGCTCTCAAAAAAGAGGCGAGTCCTCTGGCAAACTGGTACTGAGCATGTTTGCTTTCATAGCATGGATGGAATTCTGGAGATGGTTCTTAGCCTTTCTTCCATACTGCATGGGACAAAAGACTGCAACCTTGCCATCAGTACCCCATGCTACATCAAAAAGTTGCTGTGATCTAAAAGGTCTTTGCAAATGATGGATCCATTGCCTCTACCCTATTAAACTTTTTCAGCTCTTGGTTTCACAATGTACTTGGTTCTCATGGGGCACATAGGTAACTGCTTCAATGCTGATGGGTGGCCACAGAGTCTCTGCAGACTTCCCCTCTGGCCCCATACACTCTGCTTAATGCACTCCATGGTTCAGGGGTATAGGTTGTAACCATATTGGTCTAAAGACATAGGCAGACAAGGTTCTTTGAGTAAGTCCGATATTTTTTATTAGACTGACTCATAGTTGGAAAAATTCTTCTTTGCAAGCTTTCAGGTACAGGTACCCTTCGTCCTTGTACCTGAAAGCTTGCAAAGAAGAATTTTTCCAACTATTTGAATTGGTCTAATAAAAGATTTCGGATTTATCCGAAGAACCTTGTCTGCCAATGGTTCTATGTTTTTTGGATCCTTCCACAGGCTGGCCAAGAGTAGGGTTTCAAACTTGGTAATGTACTAACTGTGTGTGATGCCTTTTCACTGCAGCAAATATCCATCTGTTGTTTGAATTCCATTTCAGTGCTCAAGTGGAGCCAAATCCTGTTTCTTTTGAAGTCAATGGGAGCCTTGCCATTGACTTCAGTGGAAACAGGGTTTTGCAGTCAGTGCTCATTTCCCTCTCCCTCTTGCAACAATTCTTTTTTTGGTTTGAACAAATAATACCATCTACTTAGACACGGGGAGGGAAAAAAGGAACTAATGTTTTTTAATGAAAAGATGTATTTCAGAAGGATTCACTTCTGCATATGTTGCATTTGTTAAAGAAATGGCACCTTTGTCAATTTTATTTAATTGATTAATTTTATCTTTTTTTCACCCTTTGTGTACACATGGTATGTTCCAGCATGGTTTTAAAAAGGACAATTTAATTGCATGAGCATGGCCATTGCATCATTTATTTAAAAATACATATATTTGTGTAGCACTGCATTTTCTGAACAGTGATGAAATGCATACCTTAGTCAGGAAAGACAGATGCTCCTATTGACAGTGAATATGTGAAATACTGAAGAAATACATTAGCAAAATACCACTGTAAACTTGCAGATTTTACATTTGGATCACTTAAATGCTTGCCATGTTATACGTCTTTAAACATCTGCTGAGATACTACCTGTGCCAACTAGTTTCAGCATCTGATTGTACCATATGCTACTATGGTGAGGATTATGCTGTCAGTGTTATACTCTGTATGAAAGCAATATGAAATGTCAAAGTCCTGTGCTTAATTAGAAGGTTATCTTCAGGAACATTCCTGGAGTGACAGAATTCATAAACAGTTGATGTGATTGAATCCTCACATTGTAGACTTTTATTGGTGTGTCTGAGAAGGACACGTGCAAAATGTAGCTTAAAATATCCTGGTCTGTAAAGGAACTGGAAATCTGGGGAAAATATGTCATAAGCTAAATTTAGCACTCAGTTCAGTTCAAGAGAGCTGTCTGTATAAAGGTGCTTTTGTGCCAGCTGGATCCTCCTCTTTCTTAATGCTGGACTGTTCCCTGCACATAGATTAGAGCCTGGTAAAAGATGGGTACAAACAGCTATCAGCTCTGGTAGCCACTAATCACTGGGACAAGGCAACACATTTTGCCTTTGCTGTGAAGCTGGAGAGGGGCACTCTGTGTAGAGACTGCAGTAGTTGCCAACATATTCCCCTGGTCTGGCATAAATCATGTGTATCTGGATAAACCATAGTTGCCCTGGAAGTTCATGTAGCTATGGTGTTGCATGAATATGAAGGGACTCAGTCTCTCAAGATTCATGCTACTCTGTTTTGTTCTGTCAACATAACATAAAGTAATATATAAAACCTTCTTGCTCTTGCTTTTTTCATAATCCAAAAATACAAAGTATATTAAGTGCTTTGATTCACAACCTTGAGTCTAGGATTTTAAGGAGACAGTGGGTGCATCTATATACGCCCCCCAACTGTGCAAGTTGTTACTTGCTAAAGCAAGTACTAAATGGATACGTAGTAACTGTCATTACTGTGCAGTCCCCACATCATACAGGTTTCTGACCCTACTGCGCAGTAGTAATGAGCTACTGTGAAGTAGCATCAGCGTCATGGGTCATGCCTGCTAACGCTATGTCACTGTAGCAATGAGCTACATCACCATAGCTCGTTGTTATGATGCCATAGCTTTTCACTATGGCAACACAGAATCTTATGTAGACATGACCAGTGTATGTCACTTGTTCTTTTTAGATTCAAGGCACCCTACCATGTATTTGAGGCACCCCTCAATAGACTCATAGATTCATAGATTCATAGATGTTAGGGTCAGAAGGGACCTCAATAGATCATCAAGTCCGACCCCCTGCATAGGCAGGAAAGAGTGCTGGGTCTAGATGACCCCAGCTAGATACTCATCTAACCTCCTCTTGAAGACCCCCAGGGTAGGGGAGAGCACCACCGTTCCAGACCTTGGCCACTCGAACTGTGAAGAAGTTCTTCCTAATGTCCAATCTAAATCTGCTCTCTGCTAGCTTGTGGCCATTGTTTCTTGTAGCCCCCGGAGGCGCCCTGGTGAATAAATCCTCACCAATTCCCTTCTGTGCCCCCGTGATGAACTTATAGGCAGCCACAAGGTCGCCTCTCAACCTTCTCTTGCGGAGGCTGAAAAGGTCCATTTTCTCTAGTCTCTCCTCGTAGGCCTTGGTCTGCAGGCCCTTGACCATACGAGTTTCCCTTCTCTGGACCCTCTCCAGGTTATCCGCATCCTTCTTGAAGTGTGGCGCCCAGAATTGCACGCAGTACTCCAACTGCGGTCTGACCAACGCCCTATAGAGGGGAAGTATCACCTCCCTGGACCTATTTGTCATGCATCTGCTGATGCACGATAAAGTGCCATTGGCTTTTCTGATGGCTTCGTCACACTGCCGGCTCATGTTCATCTTGGAGTCCACTAGGACTCCAAGATCCCTTTCCACCTCTGTGCCACCCAGCAGGTCATTCCCTAGGCTGTAGGTGTGCTGGACATTTTTCCTCCCTAGGTGCAGCACTTTGCATTTCTCCTTGTTGAACTGGATCCTGTTGTTTTCTGCCCACTTGTGCAACCTATCCAGGTCTGCCTGCAGCTGTTCCCTGCCCTCCGGCGTGTCCACTTCTCCCCATAACTTTGTGTCATCTGCAAACTTGGACAGAGTACATTTCACTCCCTCGTCCAAGTCGCTGATGAAGACATTAAAGAGTATCGGTCCAAGGAACGAACCCTGCAGGACCCCACTGCCCACACCCTTCCAGGTCGAGACCAACCCATCTACCACGACTCTTTGGGTGCGACCCTCTAGCCAATTCGCCACCCACCGGACTGTGCAGTCATCCACATCACATCCTCTTAACTTGTTCACCAGTATGGGGTGGGATACCGTATCAAAGGCCTTCCTGAAGTTTAAGTATACGACATCCACCCCTCCTCCTGTGTCTAGGCGTTTCGTAACCTGGTCATAGAAAGAGACTAGGTTGGTCAGGCACGATCTGCCCGCCACAAACCCATGCTGGTTTCCCCTCAGCATAATTTGCCCTGCCGGGCTCTCACAAATGTGAGCCTTGATAATTTTTTCAAAGACTTTACCAAGGATGGAGGTGAGACTAACTGGCAAACCCAGACCACCCGGACCACCTGGATAGTTGCCCGGGTCCTCCTTCCTCCCCTTTTTGAAAATGGGGACCACGTTAGCCCTTTTCCAGTCCTCCGGGACTTGGCCCGTGTGCCACGAGCATTCGAATATTCCCACCAGTGGCTCTGCAGTGATGTCGGCCAGTGCCTTCAGCACCCTCGGATGGAGCCCATCCGGGCCTGCCGACTTAAAGGCATCCAGTTCTTCCAAGTGACTCTGCACCACCTCAGGATCTACGTATGGAAGTCTGGCGCCTTGCTGCTGCCTCTCTACAACCCCAGTGAGAGACTTGTCATGCCCCTCACTTAGGAACACTGAGGCAAAGAACTCGTTGAGGAGTTCAGCCTTGTCCCCCCTATCTGTCACCAATTGTTTCTGCCCATTTAGCAGCGGTCCTATTCCTCCCTGGGCCTTCCTTTTACTCCCAATATATCTAAAAAACAATTTCTTGTTGTCCTTTACTTGGGTTGCCATCCTCAGCTCCATGGTAGCTTTGGCCTGCCTAACTGCCTCCCTACAAGCACAAGCAGAGGAGGTATATTCATCTTTAGTGATCTCACCCTGTTTCCACATTTTATGTGCTCCCCTTTTGGCCCTTAGGCTGCCCTGGATTTCTCTGGTCAGCCATGGAAGCCTCCTGGCCCCTTTCCCTCTTTTGCCTCGCTCGGGGATCGTCTTGCTTTGTGCCCGAAGGATCGTTTCCTTTAGGCACAGCCACACTTCTTGGGCTCCCATCCCATCAAAACTCCTACTCTGCAGTGCTTCCTTGACTAATCGCCTGAGTGCATTGAGATCAGCTTTCCTAAAGTCTAGCACTTTCACCCTACTAGTTACCTTACCCACTCGCCGTCTTATGTTGAATTCTATTATAAGGTGATCACTGTCTCCCGAATGGCTACCGATCTGGAGGTCCCCTATCATGTCATCTCCCGTTGCCAATACCAGATCCAGTATGGCATTCCCCCTAGTGGGACCATGCACCTCCTGTGTCAGGTGGAGGTCCTGTACACAGGTTAGAAACCTGCGTGAGCGATGGGACCTTGCTGTCTGCGTCTCCCAGCAGATGTCCGGGTAGTTTAGGTCCCCCATGACTACCGCCTCTTTAGCTTTTATGGTCTCTGAGAGTTGCCTCAGGAGCCCCGCATCTATTTCTTCCCCTTGATGTGGGGGTCTGTAACAGACCCCTACCACCAAATCCCTTTCTCCTTGCCCCCCATGTAGCCTAACCCACAATCCTTCTACTTCCTCAACCTTGGATTCTGTCTTGATGAGGGTTGATGTATATTGCTCACTGACATAAAGTGCAACCTCCCCCCCCTTTCTTCCCTGACCTGTCCTTTCTATACAGTCTATAGCCCTCAATATGTACCGCCCAGTCATGGGATGAATCCCACCAGGTTTCCATTAGCCCCACTAAGTCATAGGTGTTTAGTGCAAGCAGGAGCGCTAGTTCATCCTGCTTGTTCCCCATGCTCCTAGCATTAGTATATAGGCACTTGAGCCCTGTGACTGGTGCCTTTGCTGCCCCCCCACTCCGAGTCCCAAGGGGCCCATTGTTTCTTACCTTCTTGTTTCTTACCTGTTCTGTAGTGCTGGCCTCCCCATGGCTTTCAGGTTCCCAATGTTCTCCTTCTTCAGGCTGGGCTGTCCTTGTTGGTGCCACATGGTTTGGTGGTCCACAGCTTCCCCTGCCCTCGTACTCCCCTCCCCCCGACAAGCCTAGTTTAAAGCTTGCCGGAGGAGATCCGCCAACCTAGTAGAAAACACATGCTTACCTTTGGGGGACAGGTGAAGCCCATCCCAGCTGAGCATGTCCCTCGTCGTGATGTGCGGGTCACACCTCATAAAATGCCAGCTCTTAGTTGCAAAGAACTCGATACTTCTGTTGCAAAGAACTCAGACCATAACAGGTCAGATGATTTTTAATACTGGATTTCTATGTGAAAACTCTGGGTTCATCTTGTAAATCATATCTGTAAACCTACCAGTGCTAAGATTGTATAGCATTCTACAACACCATTCAACTGATCTCAAGGTACCCCAGGTTGCCATGCAACCCTGGTTGAGAATCACTGGTATATGTCTATACTTGTATTTAAAATTCACTGGCTATTGTAGAAGGAACAATTCCAGATTGCATACTGCCGTAGTTAATGTTTAGGTTGTTTCAGATTTTCTCATGAGAAATGAGTAAATTACTTCCTCAGTGGCATCACTTACAGATTACATCCCACATTCCTTCAAATATAAGATGCCCTGGGGAAACACTCAAGGAATAAGCATTTAAGAATAAAACAAAATGTCAAATAAAGACACTTTACAATCTCTGTCATGCATATCAGAGTTTTTTCATCATTTTATTCAGATGAATTCAAGACTATTTTTCTAAAAGAAATATTTTGTTTAAAAAAATAACCCCGCTATTTATTTAAAGGGATATGGCTAAAAAAATAGCAAAATAACCTAATCCTGTAGGTGCTCAGGAATGTTGATTAAGCCCAAATGGAAGAGTTTTATACTTCGGGGTACAATGCATCGGTTTTGGAAATCACAGTATACATACAATAAAAGACTCATCTCTCATTGTATATGTTTAGCCTAAATGGATATTGTATCTGAAATTAGAAGAAGCTTTATTTGGAGTTAATGGAATTGCATCCTCCTATGTGAGGAGGAGGATGAGGGACTGTCACTGAGCCATAGCTGCCTTCCCAGCAGAGCTAAGGACATATTGGTGACCTGGGATAGCCATGTCCTTAATAGGGCAGCCTTAGTATATTACCTCCTCAAAGTTAGGGTGCTCCAGTCCTCACTCTCATCTGCCATGACTTTGATGGAAGACTTCAGGACGTGATGTTCAGTCTAGGAACAGTCCTGAATCTCAAGGAGGAAAAGCAACTAGTATCACCAGTCCCTTTATACGGATGAAACCCTCTGGATTAGCTATGGGGCCTTATGGGCCAGAACAGGAGCTCCTCCAGCCCTTATTACTCCAGTCTCAAACCTCCATTCGTATATACTCTTAATAATCTCAGACCCTCAGAAGGGATCTGCAGTCATTTAACATTGATCCAAAGTGTTATTTGTGCCCAGCCTTGTAGCTGAAGGCTTTGACCTAGGGATACCTAGCAGTTCATTTTGAATGAGTACAACAAAAGGTGAGCAGCATATCTGCTCCTCACCCACCCAACGCTCCGCGTTCTCTGCCTTCTGCTCCCCACTGTTCCTCAGTTCTGAGGGCATCTTAAGGGCTCCAGCTGGTTCTGTCCTCCATCGGGGTCCACCTCAGCTGCACAGCTACAGCTCAAAATCCCTGCTAGGGGAATCACTGGGCCTGGCATAGCTGACCAGCTTCTCGGCATTAGGGCTGTTGCAGCTTTCCAGCCCTGCCCCAAAACAGGGAAGCTAACCGCACCATCAAGGGTCTCCACCACCAGCCCTTGGCCAGAATAGCCCCTCTGACACAGCTGGAATAGGGGAATAGCTGCCGTCCCGTTTACTTGCCTCCCAGAGGAAACCGCAGTCCAGGTGAATCCTGGACGTGCTGCAGGTAAGGGAGCGGGTGCGAGCGGGGATTTCCTTTCCTTCTCCCTGGCTCCTCTGGTTTTCCTTTCCATCTCACAGGCTCTACTTGTAAATTAAAGTATAGAGTCTGAACAGAACACTTGTCATATTTGCCTCCTAGCAGCTACTAAATAGTTCATGCTAAATGCTATTTTTGGTTCCTAATGAATGATTTAGAACAAAACATGATTTCATTTTCTGAGAAACAAGTGAGATCTGTAGTTGACAAAAGCTAAATTATATGGAAGACTGTGGATAGAAATATTTTCCATTTGTAAGAATCTGCTAAAGACAGGTGATGAACATTTCAACCTGGTAAAGTCAAGGGGTGAGATTTAATTTGAAGAGCATATGATAGGTACAATAGGAACCTATGAATGAGAATAGTAGGTAAGATCTGAGGTCCCTCTGGTTAAAAACTCTATCTGTGATGCTTTCCAGACCCAGAAGTTTTTAATGTAAAAGTAGTATTATCTTGGATCACAAACTATTACTAAATATTGTAGGCAATTGAAAGCATCAATAATGTGGCACCTAAAGTGAACAACAATCTAAAGCTTGTTTACTGGTCCTAATAACATCACCCTAGGCTTCCCCAGGTACTTTTTACAAACACTGTCCTGGGTGTGGAAAAGACCAGACTATGCAGGTGATATTACGATCTTGCCCCATCCATATCTCTAGGAACTATCCTTCTCAGAAGATATACATCTAAGTATGTGACCTGGATTCTGGCAAATTCTTCAGATTTGGATTAAATGCAGGAAATAGTTTCTGTCTGAGGTGAGGGGAGAGGTAGAATAAGGGTTAGCTACAAACGTTTGATTTCTCAGGCTGGTCACCTTTGCATGAGCCATACATAATCTTGAAAACGGGCATATTTTTACTTCAAGAAAATCTTGTGAATATGTATTTTAGAAATATGATAGTTTTAGTTACTGTAGTGATTCATGAATACATCACTTATATTTTCTGTCCTTGAGGCTATTTTTTATCTGGAAGTATTTGTTGATTAAGACTTAAACATTCTATATGATATAATCATTTGCAAATGGCTTGTATTGGTGTGTAAACTGGGTGCTTTTCTTATGGCTGAAGGTATATGTATTTTACTTTGAAAGTGGCTGTGTTTGTGCTCTGCTTTTCATCAGTACCATTGTTTGAACCATGGGGAGTTCTTTGCTAATAGATTGAATGGGATTGTTCATAAGCTTGGTTTTCTGTAGAAGGAATATGTTCTTCTGGTGAGTTTCCATCTGTGCTGGTTTTGAAGTGAATGGCAATCCAAGTTGACTGTTTACTATTTTAATAGTGATTTTTCATGGTATTGAATGGCAAAGTCTCTCATTCTTTCTTATGAGGGCAGTTCTTGTTCAAAGAAGGAGTTTTTCAATGAGATATGATTCATCTGAGCAAATTCAGTTGCACTCAAGTACTTGAATAAGAGTTTGTTTGGGGTTTTTGCAGTCAGGTGAAGTTATACCTTACACTTAGACCATACTAAACCTGTGGAATGATAAGCAGTGTTAAACTTAGAATGTGCTATGAGCAGTCGCACATTTAAGGGTTAATACTTGCCTGCGCAGCTCTGACTTGCCACTAGAAGACAGGCAAGCAGGGGTGTGTCTAAGAGCCAGGATACCTGGGCTCTACCCCTGCCTGTGGGAGGAGTTGGGGGCTGGAAGCAATGCATCCTGGGATGCTGGAGGACTGGAGATTGTTCATTTTCTTCTTGTGGAGCAGGCTGAACTTACCGTAACATGAGCTAGTTAGCACAGCCCAGAATTAACCCTCGCCTGAAGTGAAGTAATTTTGAGATGCTCAGATAGCTCTTAGCATGAGTAAATGAGCTTGAACATGCATACATTTGCATATTAGGTGCCCTTAGCAAGGTATGAATATAACCTGTAACTTCACCCTTACCATGTAGTTGACTGCTAGATCTGTGGAGAATCTAGCTGCATCTGAAGACCTTCTGTAATGAGTTTGTTAATAAGTTACTTGGGCTGTACTTGCTTCTTTTCCAGACCTAAGGAAGGGCCCTTTGTGCCTGAAAGCTTGTCTAGATTTCCTCCAACTATATAGTTTGTTCAATGAAAAATACTTGCAAAAACAACTTGCTTCTCATTGAACTTGAACTATCACGGATACAACAATGATCCAACCCTACTGTAAAAACTTGGTCATTCATTGGAGCCAGCAAAGGGAGAACACTTATTTGCAGAAATCCAGTTACTTATGTCCGAGTTTAAAATATTCCTAAGGAATTTAATCATTTGAAGCTTATTGAGTGTCCCCTTATATAGCAATTGCCAACATTATTGTTATAGTTGCTGTCCATTGTGATTAACAGAAATACCCATTTTCTTCCTTTCTTTATGCCTTTCTCACTTCCCTACTTTCTTCACCTCTTATTCCTTGAGAAGTAAGTTCTGCCTGTTCCACACATGCCTGGGCCTGCAAATTTCTGCTATAGATATTTTGGAAGAGTCCTGGGGTACCTGCTCTACAAACTTCTGAACCTGGTTGTAAGCAGAGTTGGCAAGGCTTATTTCTTGGCTGCATGCCTGATCTTACTAAGGAAACAATGTAGGCATATCCCAACTTGCCTTTTACTTTGCCACAAGGAGGTCTGATTTTAAATCAAGGCAATTTAAACCTGCAGATAGATGGTTTCAATTAATTTTATTTTAATTGACACTTTTATTTTAACTTCAGTTATTCTAAAGAAAGATACATTTGTGGTGCTTGATGTAGCAGTTAAAAATGTAGCTATACCATTAAATAGAGCCTTTCAGTGGCAATGCACGGGGGTGCATGTGCACCCCCTGAGAGCACCGGTGTACCCCTTGACAGGCTGCACTTCTTGCTCAGGTGACGGGCTGGGGGGGCAGGCAAGAGCACTAGTGACACCCCTGTGAGTGCCGACCAGGGAGTGGGAGTGCCGCAGTGACTTTCAGGAGCACTGCAGTGACTTCCAGGAGTGACTTCCAGCTGGCGTGATCAGCCATGGAGGGGCTTCCCGCCACCCCCTCGGTCACTGACTGGTCACTGGAGGGGGGGGGGGGCATGTGTCCCCCCTGACTAAGGCGGCACCAGTCACCCATGGAGCCTTTACACTAAAGTTGGTATTTGTTTTAACTGATGTTAAATATACAAAACAGTAGACAGTGGGTGTGTATACTCATGCAGTTAATTTGAAGCAATAAAATTTGGTGCATATTGCAGTGGAGTTTATTGCTCCATGGCTCTGCATTTGAATGTGCACCTGGGACCGCAGCTCATTGAACAGGGTTGGAGCAGCTCTGGCTAGGAGGGGACCAAGAAGGTCAGCCTGCCAGCCCAGAATTGCTCTGACCCAGCTCAACATGTTGTTGTGAGGCTGGTTGGGGCACAAGGTTGCTTCATTGCGGGGCTAGCCAGCAGGCAGCCTGCACACTGAAGGATTCCTGTGCCGCAGCCAGCCCCACCAGTGTTTACATGTGTGTTGCTGTGGAGAAAATAACTCCACCATAGGATAGTACTCATATTTACAAGCACTAACCTGCAGCAGAATTTATTTGTTTACTCCAGCCTAATAGCCCTGCACATGTAGGGCACATGCACATGTAGGGCACATAGACATGTACTAACTTTCTGACAGTTAAACCAACATAACTTTTTAAAGTTGACTTGACTGTCAGAGGATACACACATATGTGCAGCAGAGTTGACTTAAATGCGGTATCAGATAATACACCTCAGAAGTATAATATCTTGAGTTGCTTTTGTTAAGTTGACTTAGCTCCCAAGATGGCTGCCACCATGTCAAGGAACTGTTCATGTGTACTCCCTGACATGGCTTAACTTGAGTTGATTTAGTTAAGTCACCTTATTTTAAGTCAACTTAGTATGTATGCATGCTCTGGTAGATGCTGGGACATTTACTGTGGAGCTAATTAATCTACTACACAGTAAATGTTGCATATAGGCATGCCCACTATTTATTTTTATTAAAATTTCCTCAAATATTTTGATATGTAAGCTGCTTCTTTCAAGTAAACACTTTATCAGATAAAAGGATTAACTGTGGTAAGTGAATACGCTTCCTGTTTTCAGTTTATTCTGGCAAAATTTTCAAACAGTGAAAATGATCAGACATTCAATTCCTGTTTTCTTTTTGTCTCATTTTTGAGAGTCTCTCTTTCTAAGTTACTTAAGCTGTCCTTCAAACTTTTAAAACTAGTAGATCTCATCCTGTCCATCCTCATTTTTATTCAGACTTGAAGAGAGACAGATATTCCTACTTATTCAACTCCCAATTGATTTTTTTATTTCTTGTCTTTTTCAGTGATTGAATTCAACGTATATCTATATCTATATCTTTATGCAGCTTCAGGAGAGGCTACTGCTAACAAAAGCTGGTTTAGACCCTGTAATGACTTTGCCAATCTCTTGCATCCACCAGCTGTCCTGAGGCCAACCAGGCTTAGCCCTTGTTATGTACCTTAATGTGTTATATTGCAAAGTTTGATCTTAAAAATTAGATTAATTTCTTCTAATTCTTTCCTTTATGTAAAAAATCATGGATCCTGTAACTCAGTTTTTTTCATAAGGGCTCATGGATTCAAAATATTTTTATGCAAGTGCTTTTAATAACTTTTGGTTTTAACATACATTTTGTTTTAAATTCAGCATTTGTTAGTGGCTGCTGAAGAAACAGGGCTAGAAAATAGATTTTACCACTCAACTTGCAATTGCAAAATTGGACAATGTGAGGTCCCTGCCCACACAGCTCATCTAAATGCTTCCATATCTAGTCTAGTGACAAATTATTTACTCTGACATTCTTCTTGCCTTTCCCTGCTTGCCTGGGGTGAAAGTACATATGGGAAACAGTGATGTGAGAATTACGTTATATATTCTGAATGTTGCAATCCTAAATAGCCTAGAAATACAATATTCCTAATCGGTGCATGTGGTATGAGGTGGTATTTTACGGTTAGGATTGTTGCATTTCCTAGCATGGCTCTTGGTGAAATGAAAGGGATATCACCAGATTGCTTTTCAGCTGTGACACAGAGCCTTGGCTGTGGCATGACTTAGTGGAAAACAATAGTATGCCATGTACTTTAGGCAGTATTCCATGAAATGCTGTGATTGCCACTTGTATTTTGCATAAATGTTTTCTATGCAATAGTACACTTACAATTAAAGCATTTCAGTGGTTTTTGCAGCTATATATTAAACCATTTTTAAAAGATTTGTTTTCACTTATAGCATTGCTAAAGGGATACATGAGATCACTTAAGCAGAGGGTATGACTGGGTGATACCTTCTTTAAAGAAACTTTTTTTTTTAAATACACTATTTTATTCACTCCATTTTTTTGAAAATTCTCAGAAAATCTTTTTTATTTTCAAGGAAAAAGTAGCATAAATTTGGAGTGGATTTGGTGCAGTTTTCAATAATATAGATGAACCCTTGCTATCAGTTCAAGGCTGAGTCTGGCCTGATCTATGGAGCTGCACCCATCACCTCCATAACATGCCAAATGGTGGAATTGTAGTCAGCTTCTGAACTTTGGTGTGCTTAAATTCTCAATTTTAAATTTCAGTTAGGTTCATATTGTATTTAATTTCCTATTCTGTTGGGATGGGAGAAGTCAGAGGTGCTGAGTATATGGGGGCCCAAGAGTACCTTCTTTTTGCTCCCTATGTATTTAAAAAAGGACTTCTTGTTGTCCTTGATCCAGGTAGCTTGTCCCAGTTCCATCTCCGCCTTGGCCTTCCTGACCACACCCCTGCAGCCCCAAGCAACCGAGGTATAGTCCTCCCTGGTGATGGCCCCTCCCTTCCATTGGGTGTACGCCTCCCTTTTAGCTAGGAGATGTTCCTGTATGCTTTTGGTGAGCCATGGGGGCTTTTGCACCCTCTTGCCCCCTTTGATCCTTGTTGGGATTACCTCCCTTTGGGCTTGGAGGATCGTCTCCTTAAGGAACGACCACTCTTCTTGGACACCCGACTCCCCTCTCCTCCCCTCCGGGACCTCAGTACTTCCTCAACTATTCTTCTTACCTCATTGAAATCCACCCTCCGGAAGTCCAGGGCTGCTGCCTTGCTGCAGGCTTTTGCCACCTTGTGCTAGATGGTGAATTCCAGCAGGTAATGATTGCTGTCACCCAGGTGGTCGAGCACCCGTAGCCCCCTCACGAGGTTGTCGCCTGTGGCCAGCACCAGATCCAACAAGGTGTCTCCCCTGGTGGGGCTGTGCACCTCCTGAGTTAGATGGAGGTCCTGTATCTCGGCTAGGAACCTACATGAGTGGTCAGACCTGGCTGACTGCTCTTCTCAGCAGATGTCTGGAAAGTTCAGGTCACCCATGATGACACGTCTTGTGACCTAACTACCTCCATGAGCTGACTTAAGAATTCTCAGTCTAGCTCTTCCCCTTGGTTGGGTGGCCTGTAGTAGACCCCCACCATTAAGTCCCTTTCCCCTCGACTCCCTTGTATTCTAACCCAGAGCACTTTAGTGTGCCCCTCATCTGACCTTGTGCTACTAGATGAAGATGTGTATTCCTCCTTGATGCAGAGCGCCACACTCCCACCTTTCCTCCCCATCCTGTCCCTCCTGTACAGCCTATAGCCCTCAATATTCACCGCACAGTTGTGCGTTGGGTCCCATCATGTTTCTGTGAGCCCCACTGTCTGGCTTGGTGTCACGTAGCAGGAAGGTAAGTTCCTCCTGCTTGTTCCCCATACTTCGAGTGGTTGTGAAGAGGCATTTGAGGCCTCCTGAAGATGTGTGCACTGGCCCCCTAATCTCAGTACAGATCCTCGGATGGTGCAAAATGTTACGCCATTGGTGCAGCTAATAGAGCAACAGCAACTAATAGTATTTCAAAATATTTTGAGGTACAACAGCAACAGAAGCTAATAGAGCAACAGCAACATGCATCAGAAGAACATCTGGCCAGTGATAATTGTAATATATATAGATGGGCCAAGGGGAACAGCTAAAAAGCTGATAATTGCTGCCGGTGCCTTTATTATGCCTTTATTCTTTATCAGCTAAACAAGAAAGAAATGTACTTTTCAGTAAAAATGAAGTACAACAATAATAAGCATAAATAATAGAGTTACCTATTAAATTGTACAGGAAACAGGACTGTACCTACATTTCTTTTAAATATTAATCTAATATATTATATTTATAGTAAAATAAACCTCAACGGGGATTAATTGGTTCCCAAGGTTGTTGTATATTGCCCAGAGCTGAAGTCTGAGGGCAGTACATCAAAATTAAGAGAACTATTTTCTCTCCCAAGGCAACTGATTTTACTCCTACTTCCAGTGGTGTCTTATTGTTTTTCTTTTAATGAGGAGAAGTTGTATTACACTGCCAAAATATGCTTGAAGATAGCTTGAAGTGGGGCAAGTGTTTGCTCACTCAGAAGGTCCAGTTCTGAGGTGACTTGGGTGTAACCTTTCTCAGATCATATGGTCCAATTCTTTGGAATTTGCAATTTTTCTTTAGATTTTTTGACTATATTAACATCACTGTTCTACCTGTGATAGGAAACCTGTGTGATTTGGTCCATTTTCTAAAAGCAAAATTGTCCAGGCAAATTATTTTGACATTTTGGAGCATAATATCTTCTTTTAAAAATACATATTTTAATCTTCTGGAACACAAGGGTTTGACCCTACTATTTAAAAATATTTTGAGGTACAACACTGCCTCTCTGATTTCTTTTTCTTCTGAGATTTGCCTTTATTTACCACTGTTTATATATAACTACACCCCTAAAAGGCATGGGCTTAGGATAGAATGTTGACTTTGACCTTGACCTTGGCCATGGCACTCCAAAATTTAAATGAAACTTTGCATTTTACATTTTTTAATTTTGCGTTTTTCCTTCCTGGGAGTGTACAAACTATGATTAACTGAACGTATTACAGCACCTCTCTAATCTCTGGTGCTGGTTTAATTGTATGCTCTGAGCATTTAATTTTTAAGATGAGTCAATAGGCATCCTATCTTTACAATGCCAGTTGTTTTGCATTCTGGAATATTGTCATCCAGTACCAAGAGACCAGTATCCCTCAGTTTTCATTAACAAATCAAATTCTGAGCCTGTATGGATGCACAATGGCAGAAAAAAAACTGAGCAAAATGAGCCTTTTTGCCTTCTACCAGGGACCAACCACTGCATTATGCCTTTATTTCTGTAGTCACTAGAGCTGCATAAAGTTAGGAAAACTGTGGCAAGGCTCTGTCTTCCTTACTCTCTGACCATTAGAGAGTAAGGATTGGTATGTATGAAGGAACATGTGCTGCTCTCTATGGGCTTCCCCTCTTCACTGTCATGGAACTTTGGGTAAATCAGCCAGTTTCCATGGCTTCCTGCACTTTCTTCTCTAGATTGTCCCACAGGTGTCATGTCTTAAAATTCTCAACTCTAGTTCTTCAGCTATGGCTGCCAATAATGTGTTTCTCATCCTCCCTTCTCTTATAATTTTATAAACTCAGATTTCCAACGCCACCTCACCAAAGTCCCCCAGATCAAATCCTGTGCCCCCAGATCAAATCTTGTGCCCCCATCCTATCCAATACTATCAAGGCTTGTTAGTGTGGTTGCATAGATGTAAATGTATCACCAGATTTAGCCCTGCTATATATTCCAATATATGACACATTTTAGGAGACAGTACTCCAGTTGCGGTCTCACGAAGGCTGAGTAGGGCAAAGGATGTCATCCTCCCGCTCTGCTTGGTGAAACCACAACTGAAGTACTGCATCTGGAAGCCTCGCTTCAAGAAGGATGTGGAGAAGCTCAAGAGAGTCCAAAGGAGGGCCACATGCATGATTAGAGGTCTGAAGACCAAGTCATATGAGGAGAGGCTGAAGGACATGGGTCTGTTCAGCCTGGAGAAGAGAAGACTCAGGGGGCACTTGGTGGCAGCCTATAAGTATATTGGGGCGTACACTAGAGCTTGGGGGAGCATCTTCACCAAGGCCCCCCAGGGAAGGACAAGAAATAATGGGTACAAAGTGATTAAAGATCACTTCAGGCTAGACATAAGGAAAAAGTTCTTTACAAGCTGAGTGCCAAGGGTTTGGAACAGGCTCCCCCCAGAGGTGGTACAGTCACCCACCCTGGCGATCTTCAAAAAGTGTCTTGATGCCCATCTTGCTGGGGTCATCTGATCCTTGGCCAGTCTTTCCTGCCCAAGTGCAGGGGGCTGGACCCAATGATCTGTAAGGTCCCTTCCAGCCCCTAAAAACTATGAAATTATTCCCCTGGAAAAGGAAGTCTAAAAATTAAGCTATGGAACAAAAAATAATTGTTATTTTTGTGATGCAAATCAACAGATTTAATCAGATTGTATTTTCCCCCATATATTTTTTCCTTTTGGGGAGGGACAGGAGGCATCCTACACTCCAGAAATAAAGTATTATATATACACTGTTGCTTTCATTGTCATATTGTTTTCTCTGTTTCATTACTAGCTGTTGGCTTTTTAATTGGATCTCATGCCTTTCCACAATTCAAGAACATCACAGCCACAGAATGTATTAAGCCGTGTAGGACTCAGTGTGCAGTGTGGGGTAGTCAGTGATAGAAGAGAGAGGAAGCTTTATGATAGGAGACACTTTCAGTTACCAAGTATGCTTGATCTATTCCCCCATCTCTATAACATTTTATTAATGTATCCATATCTACATAAAATTTTTAAATAGTCTTACTTTTACAAAACTTGTTCACTGTGAAATGTTGGGTTTGTAACATCTAGGTTCTAATTTTTTTTTTTGAACTATTGCTTCATTTAATTTTATCAACACCTATCATGTCAGTCCTAAAAACCCCTGGAAATTTTTCTTAAGTCCATTTTTTCTTATGAAAACTATCATCCTTAAACTTCATTTCTGTTTATATGGCACTAATATTAAAGGACAAATTGTGTGGGTCTTATATCAGTAAGCAGCACTTGCGGTGGAAAAGTGAAAGTAGGATCATGTCTATCTGCAGGAGGAACAGCCAGTTTCCCTGGGTGCAGCTACACATGCCTTTGATCTGAGATAAGTTTACTTGCCAGTAAACTACTTGTGTGTAAATGATCCTGAGCAGAGGTATACACATGCAGGGATTAAGGAGCAGATTTGCTGCTCTTATCACCAAACTTTCTTCAGCCCTGGAAGCAGTGGCCCCTGCCACCACTGGGAGGAGCTCCAGGCTCAGGCTGAAGCTTCCAGTGGCTGGCAGCCCTCTTGAAAAGACATCCCTGCTCTCTGCTCCCTGGCTAGCCACTTCACTGCCCAGAAGCAGCATGTACAGCACAGGGTCAGGGCACGACAGCTCTCTCCTCACTGCCTCTGCCTCCCCACACCATGACTGCTCTAGCCCCTGCCCCGCACCCTGTGATGACCAGCACCCTGGGCTCCTGCTGGCCACCACCCTGGCCCCACTGGCCTACTGCACCAACTTTTGGCTGGCCCATGGCCATCTGGACCTGCCCGGCTCCACCACAGGTAGTGGCTGCCTGCCTGACTGCAGCATGCCATCCCAGGGCTGCTGCCACCACATACATGCTGCTTGGACACCCTCCAGCTGGCTGAACCCTCGCAGGGATGCTCCAAGAATCCACCACTGGGGCTGCCCTCACCCTCCTGGGCCTCCAACCCTGCTGCATCTGGGCCTATCGGGCCAGCCAGGACTGATAGCTGCACATCATCCAGGAGGCCTGGGATGATGGGCAGTGGCTGGAGGCATCCTGAATGACCCAGGTCACCTTCCAGAACCTCCTGAAGCAGCTCCAGCCACACCTGATGTAGCAGGACAGTGCCATGTGGCTGCCCCTCCCCACAGACATTCAGGTGGCCCTCACCCCACTCAAGCTGGGCACAGCCACCAGCTTCAGCTATGTGAGCCATCTCTTTGACGTGAGCAAGGCCACCAATGGGGAGGCCACCCTGGAGGTGCACAGGGCTCTCAGGCATGTGCTGGGGCACATGGTGCTCCAGGTTCACAACCCCCTGGTGGTGGTGGTGGCAGAGTTCCATGCCCTGGGATTTCTCCAGTGCTTCCGGGCCCTGGATGGGACCCACATCCCCATCACCGGCCCACCCCTTGGGAACCAGCCCTACTACAGCCAGAGGGGCTTTCACTCTGTGGTGTCCCAGGCCATTGTGGACCACCAAGGTGCTTTCATGCACACAAGAGCTGGCTAGGTAGGCAATGCCCAGGATGCCTGCATCTTCTGAAACACCACTCTGCTGCGCCTGGTGGAGAGCGGGCACTTTTCACCAAGGGTGCCAGACCTGCAACCAGGTGCCATGGTGGTCCCACCTATACTCATCAGGGACCCTGCCTACAAGGGGTGTGCAAAACAGGCCATATTCAATTCAAATTCAGCCCGAATTGGAGACAGTAATTCGATTTGTTGATTCGGATCACTGTCCCTGATTCGATTTGGCTGAATCTGAAGATTTGATGCTGATTTGGAGAATCTGTGATTCAGCTATAGACACAGGTCTAAATGTTTTTTTCTACATACCTTGAGGTACTAGGCGTGGCTTGTGCATGCTGTGACGATGGGCTAGATGGAGTGTCCCCCACCAGAGCACAAGGCCCGTGCCCCCCCCCCCCCCCCCGGCACACTTGGCAACAGACCCAGAAGTGGACCAGAAGTACTTCTGGTCCACTTCCAGGTCCACCACCACCAAGCACACAGTGGGGTGGGGGGGGGAGGGCTCCTGCATCCCCCAAGCTCGGTGATCAGCCACAGGGTGACCCAGGGTGCCCCCCCAGACCCAGAAGACAAAAGTCACCAAGCCGGGGGAATGCAGGGGGGCCTCCCCGATGGACTTGGAAGTGGAGCAGAAGTGCTTCTGGTCCCTTCTGGGTCTGCTGCTAAGTGCATTGGGGACCCCCCCCCTCCCCATGCTCCTGTGGGATGCTCCACTTGCCCCAGCATTTCAGCATTGATGAGCCACCTGGTACCTTGAGGTATATAGAAAAAACATTTAAAGCTGTGTTTATGTCCAAATCAATTAATCTTTCTGAATCTCTCTGAATTGATTCAAAGAGTTCCAATTTGATTCAGAGAGATTAAAGGGTCTCCTGATTTGATTTGGATTCAGAGATTTGGCCACCAAATCAGACCATATCTCTGCCGAATCAAATCAGCGACCGAAGCTTCGCACAGCCCTACTGCCTACCCACTCCTGTCCTGGCTCATGTGGCTCTACACCAGCCAGCTGGACCCCTCCCAAGCCCACTTTGGTCTCTGCCTGGGCCAGACCTGTGCTCTGGTGGAGTGTGCCTTTGGCTATCTGAAGGGATGCTGGTATACCCTCACCACCCACCTCGAGTTAACTGAATACAACCTCCCCCACGTCGTCATTTCAGCTTGCATGCTGCATAACACATGTGAGGCCCAGAGGGAGCTCTTCTGTGAGGCCTGGGCAGAGGAGGCACAGCAGGCAGAAGCCACCTGGCAGTAGGAGCACCACTTGCATGGCAGCAACAGCACTGGGTCCCCCACGCCCAGGCCCAGGGTGAGCCCTACACTCCCCAATGGGGGCCAGGGCACCAGGTACACAAGGCCCTGGCTGACTACCTCCTCCTGCATTAACCTGCTGTAGCATGACTGGAATGCACTGCCCAGACCCCCCTGCCCCCTGCTGCCACCCCCAGCACTACTCATTGCAAACACATCACACAATAACAACAGTTTTTATTACCCTGACATCAAACAGGCCACCCTCCCCCATCCACCAACAATAAAACACCCTCTCCCCTATGCATACTATTTACAAAGTGTTTTGTGTGCTTTCCTGTGGTGGGGACACCTAGGGGGCAGAGCCCAGGCACAGGCTGCCAGCACCCCAGCCTCTAGCTGTTTCACTCTGGGTATGGACACTGCAGTGAGTCCGTCAGGCAGGAGGCTCGCCCAGGGGCAACAGCTGCCACTGATCCCCTGGCACAGGCAGCTCCCTCTCCAGTGACCAGTGTGCGGTCCTGGCCCCAGTTCACGTAGCTCTGGATCTGCACCCATGTGAAGCTGGGGTGATTGGTGGGCCTGGGCCCATGCAGGGGGGCTGGGTGACAGGGCACCCAGGGCAGGGGCTGAACCAGGGGCTTCTGACTGCTAGAGGTGGTGTAGGACATCCTCCTATGCCCATGAGGGTTTAGGGAGGTAGGTGGGGCTAGGGTTGGGAGCTGGGTAGTAGGTGGCACAAAGATAACCTCCAGGGTCAGAACAGTGTCCAGCACCTTGTGGTCATTGTCCATGGCCTGCACTGCCTGGGCCAGGATGGTGTTCTGCTCCTGCAGTGCCACCACCCACCCACACATTCTAGGGCCAGGAGCTGTACCCGGAACTCTCAGTCAGCCCAGTCCCATACATCCTTGCAGGTGATGTCCGCTGCCTGCCAGGCCCGAGTCCTCCAGCCAGCCATCCAATGCCACCACCAGCTGCTCCAGGAGGACATTGTAGTCCTGGGTCCACCTCTGGCAGAGCCAGTGCATCCACAGGGCCCTGGCTGTGGGCAGCGGCAACCCTGAGCCCACATTATGGCTACCAAGTGTGGCTTCTCCCCTGTGTGCAGCTACAGAACCAGCAGAGCAATGAGAAAGAAGCTGTTCATGAGAGTTTGTAACATTTCTCAAATAAGATGTTCTGTACCAGGGGCTGCCCAACCTCAAATCAGGCATCAGGCATACAAGGGTACCCAGGAACCATTGTAAATTAGGTGGGCAGGTCAGGGCCCAGGTGGGCAGTGGCCAAGCGCTCCATCACCTCTTGCTCTCCTGGGGCCAGCAAGCCAATGGGTGCTGGCCTCAGGTAGCCTGCCTCCCCCTTTCCAGGGCAGGACAGGCCAAGCTCCTGGTAGCACATGCTGCTGTGGCTCCAGGCCCCACTCCTCCACCCTTCTTCTGCAGGCCAGCCACTCCCCTGTGCTGCCACTCAGCCCACGGCACCAAGGCTCACGGGGCACAGGGCTCCTAGATACCTGTTGCTTACACCCCCACCCTCCTCACAGGGGGCTTCTCCAGGAGGCAAATTTGCTCCCAGGTCATGTCTATACTTGTGTAATGACACAGTAACTAATTGCGAGTAAATTTGCTACCTGCATTTGCAATTAGCAATTTTTACTGCACAGTAAGAGTATGCATGAGTAGATGTGCTCACTTACTGTGCAGTAAATTAGGCAACTACACAGTTAAGCATTCCTGTAGATGTGCCCCCTGAGAAGGAAGGAGGTTTTGAGTCATCCCTATCCAATAGCTAAGGGAGTGATAAAATTTCCTCTCTTAGCCCCACATTTGCAATGGTCTGATTCAGCACTTGCTAACGTCCATGGAACTTCCTCTAGAAATCAAAGGATTTGGAATCTGACACTAAATAAATAATTATATCCTATTCCTACTGAAGTTAGTGAAAGCTGAGGATGTTCAGCACCTCTGGATTCAGGCTGCTGATTTAGCTACCTAACTTTATATGCCTGAATTTGAAAATGTTGGATTTCGTTCACCCCAGCAGTAAGTTATCCGTACAGTAATGTGTTGTAACTTTACTTTGAAAATGGATTGAAAAATGGATTTCCCTCTCTTTGGATTTCAGGTTAGGAAGAAAATGCCATAGACATATCCTAAGTGATACTGAAACCTTCTTTGTGTCTTTAAATAGCATGTGTGTGAAGTTTACAGACTGTTGAGATCAGACCTGGATACTTAGGTTCTACAGGAAGGCTTTTGTAATGAAGTTGTTATTGTTCTTAAGTGTAGTGCTTATTCACTACCCATTGGTTGCTGCAAACAGGCCATAATGAAAATAAAACCAACTACAATGGCTCCCAATACACAGGCTATTGTACTAAAAGTAAAGAAGAACATCATTAGCTGTCAGTAGCATTAAGACTTACTGTAGCAGTCCTTTGCTTTAGCACAGAAATTGTTGGCTACCTAAAGTCTGTGTCTGTGTGTGCGCATATTAAAATGTTATATTTTAAACTACTGTATAAATTAAAACTTGATTTATTTTTACTTGAATAACTTTCCACTTCAAAATACAAACTTCATTTTGAAAATCTCAAGATGGTACTTTTTCAACAATTGTGAACTTTTCCCCCCGGTTTTCTAAATATTTCTGCAAAAAAGAAATTGCATTTTTCCTGACCAGTCTTGCCTTTACATACATTCATAATTTTTCTTATGTGACTTCTCTGGACTTACTTGTGTTCCTACAGTTATGCATATATTGAATTGTTTGTATGCTCAAGCCATAGTCTTAAACACTAAGGATCTCTAACTTGCCATCTAGCTGATATCAACAGTGTTTCTACATACTATATATCCTACAACCACAAAGACAGCAAACATAATGTATATCTCCAGTTCTACAGAATTCCTGTAGCCTGCTGAAATTAAAGCCTTTTATTTTCTCTTTCACAGTAATCTTCCTCTTCTGAAACATGAAAGTACATATTACTTGCCAAATGCAAAATCATCGGGCATGTCCCTTACAGTGAAACTGATTTTTTTCTCTAATTTATTTTGTGCAGCTGTCAAGTGTCTCAGAACTCTTTATTGATTCTGACTACAATATTAAAGTGGCACTCCAGCAACCACCTTCTGCTTTTGAATATCTTCCAATATATAGGTAGTATTAATATATTTCAAGTCAACATCCGGGATTGAAGGTAGTCTTGTCACCCTTCATTTATTCTTCAAAAATATTACAATATGTTGGGCACCTTCATAAATCTTTTTTTGAGCCTGCCTTTACAACTACATAACATTATTGTTGAATTCACAATATTCCCTAAACCTTATGGTACTTAACACCAGGAATACCTGAAGAAAATACTACTGACCTGTTTAGTAAGAGAAATAATCAATAAAAGGTAACCTATTTTGTTGTGCATATGGAAAATCTTTTGCCACTTTTCTATTTAAGACTTGTTTTACACTTCAAGATTTTGCTAGTATGGCAATGACATTTAGGAATGTAGAGAAAAAAAATCAAGCCCTCTTGGTTTTGACACAACTATATGAACTGAGTACTTTGGTGGCTTAAGTTTTCATAGATTCATAGATGCTAGGGTCAGAAGGGACCTCAATGGATTTATTGAGTCTGACCCCCTGTCTGTGGCAGGAAAAAGTCCTGGGGTCATGTGACCCCAGTCAGGTGCTTGTCCAATCTCCTCTTGAAGACCCCCACAAAAGTGGAGAGCACCACCTCCCTTGGAAGACCATTCCAGATTCTGGCAACCCTAACTGTGAAGTTCTTTCTGATGTCCAACCTAAATCTACTCTCTATCAGCCTGTAGCTGTTGTTCCTGGTTATTCCAAGGAGATGCTCTGTTTACCAGAGCACCCCTGTTTCCTGCTCCCCCCTGGTGAATTTGTACACTGCCACAAGTTCCCGCCCCCTTGGCCTTCTCTTGTGGAGGCTGAAAAGGTCCAGGTCCCTCAGCCTTTCTTCGTAGGGCCTTCCCTGAAGGCCTCTAAAGACACGAGTGGCCCTCCTTTGGACCCTCTCAATATTGTCCACATTCCTCTTGCATTTCGGCATTCAGAATTGGACACAGTGCCTGACCAGTGCCTCACAGAGGGGAAGCATCACCCCCCTGGTCCTGTTCATGATGCACCTACTAATGCATGACAAAGTGCGCTCAGCTCTGCTAATTACTTCATCACATTGACAACTCATATTCATCTTGGAGTTGACAACGACTCCAAGATTTCTTTCCGCTGCTGTGCTGCCGAGAGGGCATCCCCCCACCTATAGGTGTGCTGGTGATTTCTTCTCCCTAGGTGAAGCACCTTGCACTTGTCCTTGTTGAGCTGCATCCTATTGCTCTCTGCCCACTTTTCTAACCTGTCCAGGTCCACCTGGATTTGGTTTCTTCCCATCAGTGTGTTTACTTTGCCCCATAGTTTGATGTCATCTGCGAATTTGGGCAGCGTGCTTTCCACACCCTCATTCATGTCACTGATGAAGATATTGAACTGCACCAGCTCAAGGACTGAACCTTGGGGGCCCCCACTGCCTACATCTTTCCGGGTCGATACCGACCCATACACCATCTCACTCTCTGGGTACGATCCATAAGCCAATTTGCCACCCACATGACTGTGTAATTGTTTATGGCACGGCCGTTCAATTTGTTTATGAGAATAGGATGAGATACCATGTCGAAGGCCTTCTTAAAGTCCAAGAAGATGACATCAACCTGACCGTTGGTGGGCTGGTGTTCGTCCTGCTTCTGTCAGTAATGCATTTGAGAGATTTGTCTAGATCTGTGTTCAAGAATACAGAGGCAGAAAACTCATTGAGGAGTTCTGCTTTGTCCCTCCTGTCACCAATTGCCCTAGTCCATCCTGTAGGGGTCCTATGCTGCCCTGCACTTCTTTTTGCTCCCTATATACCTGAAGGACTTTTTGTTGTCCTTAATTTTTGTCACCAGCCTAAGTTCTAATGCTTCTTTGACCTTCCTGATTCCCTGCAAGTGCGAGCCAAGGAGGTATGCTCCTCCTTGGTAGCTACCCCCTGCTTCCACAGCTTGTATGCCCCTTTTTTGCCCTTAGGCTTTCCTGGATTTCTGTGTTTAGCCAAGAGGGCTGCTTGGCCCCTTTGCCCCCTTTTCTACGCAGTAGGATTGCCTCCTCCTGTACACGAAGGATCGCTTCCTTGAGGAACGACCATCCTTCCTGGACCCCCATTTTGTCAATTCTCTTGAGCTTTAATGCCCCCCTAACTAATCTCCTAACCCCACTGATGTTAGCCTTTCTGAAGTCTAGCACTTCTGCCTTGCTAGTTACTTTTCCCACCCTTTGCCAGATAGTGAATTTAATCAATTGATGATCACTATCCCCTAGGTTACCTTGTACCTTCAGATCCCCCACGAAGTTGTCCCCTGTAGCCAGCACCAATTCCAGCAAGGCGTTCCCCCTAGTGGGATCGTATACCTCCTGCATTAGGTGGAGGTCCTGTATGCAGTTTAAGAACCTACATGAGCAGTTAGTTCTGGCTGACTGATCCTCCCAGCAGATGTCAGGATAGTTTAGGTCACCCATGACAACCGTATCTCTTGACCCTATGGCCTCTGAGAGCTGCCCAGAGAATTCCAGGTCTAACTCATCCTCCTGGTGTGGCGGTCTATAGTAGACCCCCACTACCAAGTCCCTTTCCCCCCGGCCCCCTTGCATCCTAATCCGCAGTACCTCAGTTTGGCCCTCCTCTGATCCCATCTTGATAATAGAAGATGTATATTGCTCCTTATCATAGAGAGCAACACCTGCCCCTTTTTTCCCCACTCTATCCTGTCTTTACAACCTATATCCTTCAATGTCTACTGCCCAATTATGAGTAGGGTCCCACCAGGTTTCAGTTAGCCCAACCAGCTCGAAGTTGTTGCTTGCAAGCAGGAGTGCAAGTTCCTCCTGATTGTTCCCTATGCTCCTAGCATTAGTGTAGAAACATTTAAGCCCCCAGTGGGTGCCCTTGGTACCGCCCTGTCCTTATGTCTATCGGGCCCCTTAGTGCTTACCTGGGCTGATCCAGCACAAGCCTTATGGCTCTCTGATCCAAGGTTCTCTTTGTCTACTGCATCCCTGTCCCCCAATCAACCTAGTTAAACCTAGTTTTTCATCATTGAGGGACTTGGTATAGAATCAGAATCATAGAATGATGGGTAAGCCAAAAGACAAACTCCTGCTGGCATATGCCACATCTCTGCTATTGGGTTCTGCCAGTACTGGTTTAATAACAGAGACTCTATAGTGCTGACAAGCTTTAAATCCCCTTGCACTCTTGTGCAATATTCCCTTATCATTGCACTCTCTTCCACTAGGTGCTATTGGACCTCTCCCTACTGGATCTAAATACTAAAATCCAGATAGAATTACTCCTTGTTTAAGTCCCTAAAAAACAATTAATGCAAAATGTTAATGGATCTTCTTCTTTCTCTCTGCTGTTTTGTTATACTATCATCGACAATCCCTTGCAGTTGAGAGTGATTGTCTTCCATGACTGTCTTATCTGTGTGTCCAAAAATGGCTGACAAGGCCTATCCAGGATTGACAGACTCTGTTGCAGCTTGGATGTGTTTCCATGCAGGGTGGGTAGCTCTGGGTTCTTTGTTTGGTCCATAACATGCTGTTTCTGCTGCTCCCATTTTTCCATCGCCTGTTGACATCTTAAGGTTTCCAAGTACTTTGATCCTTCAGCAGACTCTTCCTGCATTTGGGGCAGTCCCAGGTGATAGTCTCCCACAAATTGATACTGATGTTGTATTTTTCAAGTTGGCCTTGAGGACATCCTTGAAGCAATTTCTCTGCCCTCCTCTTGAGCATATGCCTTGAATGAGCTAGGAGAATAAAACTTGGAGTCCAGAGTTAGACATCCAGATGATGTGGCTGGCCCAGTAAAGTTGATGTTGAACTATATTAAGGGTTGAATAATGGTTTATTACAAAAGTAGATGCATTGTAAATTTTCAGGGATTTAACAGAATAGAACAGTATTTACCACCTATATTCACTTAGATACTCAATAAGCAGAAGAGAATATGGCCTCAGATGCAGCATCATGGCATAGTTAATTTTTCATCTTCCAAAGATGATAAAGATAGAATCCTAGTCTGTATTGCAAGTTCATATCTTTATCTTCTCTGTGATCATTGTCTGAGGGGACACTTAGGGAAAAAAATAATCCAAATTATCCACTTTAAATAAACACCTTTTAGTTTAGCTAACTGCAGTAAACCCTTGGAAGGACCCTTTCATTCAAAATAAATGACCTTCAATTGACTTATCGTATTTTACTTTTAAAATAAATTAGGACAACTTTAAATTAATTCCACATGCAGCTAAGCCTTTAAATTCTGGTCTCACAGAGTGGATGGTGGTATTCAATGCTCTTCTGACTGAGTATATGTATAACATCTCTTGGGCACTCAAATGGGTGAATTAAGTTACTACTTGAAAATAGAACATGTCCTTTGCCTCATTTGCAGATATTCAGTGATTTCAAAACTAGAGCACATATTAACATTTATTCCGCCCTTGTCCCACCTTTGGTTCTACCCATTTCTCCTCCCATCTCAAGCTCCACCTCTGTTTACTGTTTGCTTCCTTAGCATGGTATTGCCTGTGCATTTCATTCTTTTACATGCTTCTCTGCTAAGACCGCATGCATAAGACTTTGACCCCTATCTTCTTTTGGTCACTTTGCAGTTTCTTCCTGGTTCTTGCTGGTTCTTGCTGACTTCCACATCTCCAAGGCTGTATCTCTGCTTTTGTCTCCTGACACTAGTTGTTTAACACATCATGCACTTTTCACCCTATCCTTTTGTTAAAAATCTGCTTACTTAAGCATTAGCTAAGTTAGTTGCTTTAATATATCAGCTTGCCTTGTGACCAGCAGCTTTTGCTGAGGTTATCTTTTAATATATCATCCAGCAGTTTTTGCTGAGACACAGGAAAAAACTTCATTCAGCTGCACACACAGTACTCCCCAAAATTCATATCATTACCCCAACATCCAAAATCCATATCGTTACCCTAACACCACTCATTTTCCTCTCTTTTTCCCAGCTGCTAAATTCAGCAAGGGGGAAAGGGAGATGGGAGGGGAAGGGCAAACAGCAGTTGCATACACCCCCAGGCTCCAGAGCTGCAGAGTGAAAGTAGGGACTCTGGCCAAAGCCTGTATCCACCAGCCAATGAGCTCAGAGGTCACAGTACATGTGGAGCTCCTGGTAGCAGCTGTGCTGACATGCCTGAGACCTCTTAGCTCACTGTGGCTGTAAACATACATTCATTTAAACTGGGGGCATTCTTCCAGGTTTGTTCTCCTAGTAGAGAAATTTTTCCAGAGCTAGACATTCTTTAGGGCCTTAGCATTTGAATGGAGAGCTTGCTACATTGACACTGTGCAGCCTAGGGTGGGGTCCCTGTGCACACATCTGTGCTATGCAAGTTTCCTTAGTCTGTCTGATGACAGATGGCAGCAGTGTTGATTACCTATCCCAGACTGCCCATGGTCAGCCTATGTTTCCCTCCAGCATAATGTGGGAAATCTCAAGAGGGCATGTGCTGCTCCCTGCTGGAGAGAGAGTCCAGCAAGCTACTCTCTGAGGGAGATGGAGGGAGATAGGGGATGCTGGAGGACTATGTTTTCTTCTGAGAAAAGCCATGGTATGTTCGTATGCCCACTGCAAATTTTTATTTTTCTGCCCAAACTTGTTCTTAAAATTATCTGCAATTAAAACTCCAATTACAGCATGTTACACTTCAGGTAATTGGGGATATAGAATTCCTGTCTGATGTGTTCCTTCCAAATTTCAGTTCAGATACGGAAAGCACGTTATAAGGATACGCTATGCCTCTACAGCCCTAGCCCTACTACTTAGATTCTATGGTGTATGCATACCTTCCTTTCATTTTAGTTTAGAACTTTTGCAGTTACTACAAAATAATAACAGTGGTTATTTTCAGGCAAAACAGAAAATTAGCTGGGCAACAAAAATTGGTACCTTCTACACTGTGACAGGATACAGCTGTACTTTCCTACTTGAAAGTAGGATATGGATAGATGTAGGCAGGGAGAAAGAAGGGCTGCCTGCTAGGAAACAAAATAAAACTGAATCAACTGAGTCATCTCAGTCAAACTTTGGTGCCCTTTACTGGTAAGTAATGTCATTTAGAAGCAGTTTCTACCTTTTGCACACAGCGCTGTGTGAAAGGCAGTACATAAGTTACTGTGAGTGGGTCCTAGGGTGGGATTTTGTCTTTCAGAGTAAGCTAGTTGTGAGATCTTTCCCATCCTCTGAAAGTCTTTAAGACACGAAACAAAATATTTAGGTAGTTTTACAAATTTTTCAAAATGTTCCCTTATTGGCTGGGGGAGAAATAAATTAGTGAATTTTATATTTCTCTTTTAGTTTTCCATTCTGTCAGTTTTGATCATTCCAATAAAAACAAGAAATAAGCTCTACTTCAAAGTCCTAAGTCCTCCCTTGCTCTGTTCTTACTGAAAACCTGTAAAAGATATGACTGACTTGGCCTAGTATTCCCAAACTACTCCATTGGCTGTCTAGGAGTGGAACTGTGGGTCTTCCCACTTGCTGTTCTTTACTCATATATCCATCTCCTGAATACAGCTTCCATTTTCTATGCAGTACCTACATTTACATCTGGATAGCCTTAATGCTGTGGAGGGGAGGACAACGGGGCCTTACTTCCTTTAGTCTTATATTTGGCTACATTTAGGGCCAATTACAATCTAGTTGTTTTTCCCTTTAAGTAAGGAAGATTGGTGACATCTGAAAGACTGCCTTTGCCTTCTTACAGCATGCAGTTTTTCTCCACAAGACTGGTATACATGCTTGGCTTCAACTGAGGAACAGGTCTCTTGGTGTATCCTTATCTTGTTCCTGGTGATCGCTAATGATGTTGTTGTTGTTCTTAATGTGTTGTCACTCTTAAAATTTTCAGGATTGATTATCTAGCTGAAGGGATTCAACTGAAAGCTCCTTCTGTAATGCATGTTCCTTTCAGATAAATCTGTCTTGGGTTTCAGGAGCAAAACCCAAACATTTGAAATTGTGCAATACAAGAGATGTGAAGATCTTGGGGGAGTGGCCAGGGGTAGTACCACCAGCAGACACTGTACAATCAGTTTAGAGTGCAGAAGCTAATGCCTAGACTATTTTGTTTGGATTAATCAAATCAATATTTGGAAGATAAACATTATCACAGGCACATTCAATCAGAATGAGGGGTTCAGTGCTGAATTTCATCTTCTCATGACATTTGAAGGCAAAACATAAGCTGTTGGGAGACACTTAATAGAACTGCTAATGAAGTATATGTATGACAACTCTTGTAGTGTAGCTTTCAAATATGTTGGGGGCTGGGGGGGGTTGTCAAAAGTACCAGTTTCTGAATCTTCAAAAAATAATCACTCCTGAAAAATGTTTTTGTATTATTTCTTCCAAGTGGTTTTATGTTTGTATTTATACATATAAATGATTTTTTTTTCATGCTGTGTTTGGTCCATGGGTATCATATATTTAGCATTTAGCTTATTTCAGAATAGGTAGATTGTAATGATAAGCACATGAGAGAAGATAACTGAAGGGTGAGATGAGAGACTTTCTGATTTAAAAAAAATCATTCTGGTACAAAGAGCTACTGACATGGAAGCTGAATAATTTTGTGGCAATGCGTGGATGGAAAGCAAGGTGGAATATGCATAAATCAGGAAAACTCATGCCTCTTTTTTGCCAGGATTCCCTTCTCTGTTTTGATTGCACTATGTAGCCTTTTCCCTTGCTAGAGGAAATTGAATATAATTGCATTTAATAACTTAAACATTTGGAAAGAAGCTTTAATAGGGAGGATATCAATGCTTAGAGGATATAATTGCAAGGTACTAGCTTCATTTAACTCTTTAATGTTTCCTTTTGATGATGGCTGCATCTCTGGATGTCAGCAGTTTTTTCTCGTGACTTTTGGCATTTTGAATAATCAGTCTAAATGGTCCAATGCCTACACTTCCAAATATCTGAAAGATTTTCCATTTTCAAAGCAGAAGTCATTGTAGTCTAGATCCAGAATGACACCACAATGCCCAGTGCTGGGATACTTAAGTGAAGACTGGAACCCTGTGCTGAGGTAGCTGGTCTTCCATATAGGCTAGGGACAGAAATTACATATGAAGTAGTATAAGTGATCAGAAATTGACTCAAATATGTAACAACAGAAATTCAGTGCACATGAAGTACTTTAATAATAGCCAAAACTTGGATGGGTACAGTATCAGACTTGACTGATTTAGGTTAGATCAGTTTATTGAACTTCTGTCCCAGATCCCCTCAAGGTTCAAGTTAACTCACAGTCTCCCAGCATCCCAGGATGCTTTGCACTTCCTCTGCAACCCCTCCCCCCCATAGGGTGGGTGGCTAGCCTTGGCCTAAGCTGTCTGTTCCAGCTGAGCAGGGAGGCATGCTCGATCACCCCGTGGCTTCTGGTGTGAGCCCCTGCAGGCACGTGACTGAATTTCCAGAATCAAAAGTGAATGTCTGTTTACTTGCTTATCAGTTTAACCTAGGCAGCTTAGACTAACCTGGGAAGATTGACTCTATTTAGCCACAGGCTTTTTGACTGTCTGTACTTAGCCATAATGTATGAGGAGAGTTAAGTACCTCAGACTGGAGTCCAATGAGAGAGGGGTCACCAAGAGATTATAAAAAAGGGAACTCTGAGGACAGGCGTGTGTCCAAAACTCTGCCTGTCTCTGGGGATTAGGTGTTTTTCTTAGAGCTGCTATCCCTTAAAGATTCATAGTTCAGAACCAGTAGGCTGGTCAATGACACATGAGCCCAGGGCACAGCCTGTGGGGGACAGGGTCAGAGCTGGCACTGGAATGGGAGCAGGGGGCTGTGCTCCCCAGGGCTTACACCAAGACTGGAGGCTTCACCGTACAGACCAGGGGCAGGAGTTCCTGGATTTGCTGTGCAGTCAACAGCCCCTGGATTATCTTTCTCGCAGCCACTGCCAAGTTGAGGCATTTGCAGGGTCATTCCACCTACAATTTGGCAGCAGCTGTGCAAGGATTAGTCTCATAGATGCTTAGCCTCATACCTGGGGGCAGGGAGAGTGAGGCTGAGGAGGGGATTCTGCCCCAGCTCCCCACAGTGGGAGTTTCCAGCACCTGGAAAAGCCTGTGTCATGGCAGGTAAGACTATCTGTTCCCCCATCCACATTTTCCTGTGCTCAGAACAACTCTCTACTCACGTCACCCTGGCTCTACCCAGGGTACCAAAATAGCTAATTATGCCTCTGCTTAAAATCCTATTCAGAGGGAAGCAACTCTTTCTTGTCTTTAAGAAATTGAGTGGGAATCACTTCTATACAATATGTGGCCAGCAATGGTGAAAGTGGTGAGTGACTGTTTCATATAAAATATATAACCAGACCTTGGAGCAAGGCCTGTAACCCAGGGCTCTCCATTCCCAGGAAAATACCTTATCTGTTAGCCTACAGTAAGGGTGTCTTCTGCTCCCTCTCTGGCTTAATGAATCTTTTATACAGGGATGAATAGCTTCACAAGAAGAGAGGATGGTATCTCCATCCAGCCTAAGCCATGATGGCCTGGTAGGTAAAGTCCTTTCCTGGGAAATGTAGGTTTGAAACCCTGCATGTGGAGAAGAGAATAGCAGCCAGGTCTCCCACTTCCTGGTTTAAAAAAAAAATTGTTAAACATTGGAAGAGGCTACCCAGAAAGGCTGTGGAATCTTCATCCATGGATGTTTTTGAGAGCAAGCTAGAAAGACATTTGACTAGGAGGGCACATCCAGACCATATACGCCACACACCCAGGCATATGCAGGCTAATCTGCAGCACAGAAGGTTTTTTGATACCAGGAGATCCCAGTGTTAAAAAACCCCATGCCAAAAAAAGAAAAAAAAAGAAAAGCAGGGTGGTGCACATGGCAGCAGCATGTACCATCCAAAACCAGAGTCTGGCTGGCTAGAGCAGGGGTGTCCAACCTTTTTGAATGTGGGGCCGGATCACAAACTTTTTATCACCCAGTGGGCTGGCGAGCCATATTCAAAGATGTCACAGGAAGTGGTAACATATAAGGAAGTGATATCATGTGACCTTTGACACCAGTGAAGTTGCAGGGGTTGACATGGCATGCATGCCCGGGTTGACATGGTGCTGCAGGAGCCGCTTGGCTACAACTGGGTTGACCTGGTGCTGGAGAAGCTGCGGGGCCAAGCCAGGGTTAACCTGGGGCCTGCCCATCCTGCTGGTGCCATGCTCAGGTTGACATGGGGCTGCAGGAGCTGCTTGAGCAGAACCGGGTCGGCACCAGCCAGGAAAAGCAGCATGCGGCTGAAGCTGGCTTCCCATGTGCTGCTGGGGACAGGAGGAGGCCAGCCAGGTCTGCACCACCCAGCAGAAGCAGTGGCGGAGCTGTGTGCCGCTCGGGACTGACCAGTGCAGGCTCATCCCGTCCCAAGCAGCACATGGTTTCACCGCCACTTCTGCTGGCCGGTGCAGACCCGGCTGGCCTCGTCCCATCCCCAGGAGCACATGGGAAGTGGCCCCCTTGGGCCTTCACACATGGGCGGCTGGGCCCGGAGAGCCACAGCACCCAGGGGGAGACTGGCCAGAGCAGCAGGCGCTGCCTTGCTGTGGGGCAGGGCAGGGCAGGGCAGGGCAGGGCAGCGGGGCTGGCTTGAACCGGGCAGGTGAGGAGGCAGGTGCGGGCCAGCAGTGCCAGCAGCCGCTGCTTGGTCTCCTGCGCAGGGCCACTCCCCCAGGCCCCGTGTGGGTAAGCAGCTCCCCTCCCCTCGCTGCTGTCTGGGGCCCGTGGGCCGGCTCTGCCCGCCTTTCCGTGGCCCTGTCACCACTGTGGCTCCGCGCTCCATGCTGCCACCACCGTGGCTCCATGCTCCGCGCCGCTGCTGCAGCTCTGCACCACCGCCACCGCGGCTCCGCACTTCACGGCGGTGGCTCTGCACTCCGTGCCACCGCCCTGCACTCTGCAGTGGCAGCTCCACGCTCCACAGAGGCGGTGCTGCCGCTGCTGCCACAGGCCAGATAAAATGGCTTGGCGGGCCGCATGGTGGCCCATGGGCCGTATGTTGGACAAGCCTGGGCTAGAGCCACACTCTGGTTGCCAGCAGGCTCTGTGCACTAGGATTATAGCTGCTGGAGTCCTGGGAGGCCCCCAGGATCCCAGGTAGCCTCACCTACCCTACTGGGGGTAATTTGCCATATACCAGAGCACGTGTCCATAGGTGTTCCCTAGGGACAAGTAGCAATGGCACAACTATGTGCTACTGCTATTTGTCCCCAGGGAAATGCACATGCATGCTCATCTGGACACACTCAGACAGTTTAGTCAGAAATGATCCTGCCTTGGGCCAGGGATTGAACTCAGTGACCTATTGAAGTCCCTTTCAGCCCCACTTTTCTGTGGTTGTCTTTGGTATTTACTAATGGGCATTTGTACCAATGGCCATGTCTGAAAGTCCCTGCCTATTACATGTTGAGCCTCATTTCTGAGCAGCTTTGCATATACTTGTGACTTGGACTATCAGATCCTGAGAGATGGAATTCCCATGTGCTTCTTTTACCCTGTCAAATAATATCTGATTGCCTTTAGTACTAAGAGCTACAAGGGAGGCACTTGGTTGATACTTGCTGTCATTCAAGAAATTCTTTATTTTACAGATCCCATTTGTTTGATGTAAGCAAAGAATCAAGTTCACTTGTCAATAGCTACTCTAAATGTAGAGAACCTGCCATCATTTTCTTGTACCTTGCATAATCACTTATAATTGTTCAGTGTGATATAAAACATTACCAGGTCAACCAGGTAGTATTTTAATACTCATTCAACAGACAGTTTGCCCGGATGCCTATTACTCTGCTATGAGGAATTGCATAAGGAAACTGATCTCCACAGTGGAGATTCCTAAAATGAAAATCATTCCCTGACTTTCAAAGTGTCTTCTTCAGGAAAAGCATTTGTTCCCAGACCCTTTTATTTATCCAGATTCTGAACCCCTTTATCCAAATCCTTACTCATTTTGGATAGGAGTTGTTTAAAGGTTCCTGTTCTATTCCAGTTTGGTCCTTGTAAAGGAGAAATAGAAGTGGTTTTCCCTCTTCCCTTGAGGAAATCATTTTGGTAAGATTACACAGGTTTTAAAAAGAGACATGTAAGACTAAAGTTTTGAAGGAATGAAAAAATACCCAGTGGGATGCCACATGCATCTGGGAATTAAGAGTGAATTTTCAGTGGACAGTAAGGATTCTCTAAGAGAAAGTTCTTTCTCCATTTTCTGTTCCTGTTAAGAGACGATGGTTTTGAAATACAAGGCAGGTTCTTAGACCAAAAATATTTTCTTGATACTTGTCATATCAGCTTTTTGTAATGACTTGTGTTAAAATTACAAGGCTGTAAAATATTAAATGACTTTCATAAGTACTATGTGCTGGCATAGAAAATACAGGAATTGATTACTGACAGCATCCAACAGAAATGGTGAATTTTATATTATGTTGTGCACATTCTGCCAATAATACTTTTGGTGGGAAAATACAACACTGCAGACAATTACTTTTGCTGCATAACATAGGGGTGGATAACCTGTGTCATGGGTGCTACAAGTGGCACCTGGCAGGTTGGGGATGGGAGAAGCAACACAGTGGCAGATAAGGTAGGAAGCACAAAGCGAAGTGGGCAGTGAGCACAGGGAAGGAGGCAGAAAGCAGAACAGTAGATAAGGCAGGAAAATGGGATGGGAGTGGCACTTGAGGAGAATGTGGGGCTAATTTGTGGCATACCTGCCAAAAAAGTCCTACCCTCCCCCTGGCATAACAGATACTGTGGTCTCCTGTCCAATAGCAGAGTAGCCTTGGTTTTACACCCTTTCTAAAACTTGCCTTTTGAAGAAACCTGTTTTCTTCAAATGTTTAGTACATTTCTGGTTGGAAATATCTCATGGTACAAAATAGTACAAGAGGCTTGCATTCTTTGATGAATGTTTGCCTGGTTATTAAAGGAACTGACGACCAGTTTTGAGGCATATGTAATGAACTGAAACTACTATAGCTTGGGGGAGGTAGGAAGGGCACCATGTTGTGTAGCATAAAGGCTATAGGAGTCTTCATAACTGGTGGTACAGGAGTGTGAAGTTTGAAGTCAAGTGACATTCATCCAGAAGGATTGGGCCCAATAAGCTCCGGAGCCTTGAAGCTGTATGACTAATTAATTGACAATTGGATGGTGAGATTGATATGGTATGCTGGAGCTCCTGTGATGCAGAGTATAGCATGATGTGTAATTAATATTACTAAAAAGGCAATGAGATGCTTGGCTAAATGGTGCTGTGTGAGTGCACAGTACTGAGCAGTATATTGAGTTCTAAATCTTTTTTAGAAATTGTTATTTAGAGTATTGAAGCCAAAGGTAAGCAGGTATTTGATTACAGTCTGTAAGCACATACTCAGAAACAGATTTGCTAGCAAAAAGATATATTGTCTAGCAGGCAAAGGCATAACGAGATCCAGTGATTCGAAGTTGAAGCTAGAAAAATACAAAAAGGGAGTATGGTGCAAATTTATAAGTTTGACAATTAAATATCGAGACAACTTATCTAGGGAGATAGATGATTTTTCATTACTCTGAGTTTTTCTGTCAACATTGGATTAATTTCAGAAAAAAGATATGGCTGATCTAGAGTGTAAAGAATTATATTGGAATTTCAAAGTAAAACTGTATGGTCTGTTAGGTAAGACATTAGACAGGATAATAATAGTGGTCCTCTTTAATCTTTAATACATGGGCATTTAGGCATTTATTTGCAAAAAGGTGCTTTATTCATGCAAAACATGCATCTTCTATGACCGAATAAAACAAGAAAACTTGTATAAATAAGCACGCATACAGGATCAAACCTGTGTATGTGTAACTGCATGTATATGATTACGGTCTTGATACATGCATTTGCGCAAAATACCTAATATGCAAACAGATGAAATCCGTATTTAGTATTTTGAGTCTCTGCAGCATATTTGACTTTAGGATACCATAACCACTCCTTTTTATGAACCACTGTGTGGATTTCAGGTTTTACATGATACACTGAGATTCATATTTTATATCAGTTTCACAAGAAAAACAGCAACATTTGTCAACAGTAAATGGTATGTGTACAGAATAATTCTAAAAGTCAGCAACTCAGTACAATTGCAGTGCTCATTGTGCACAAAACACTTCTCAAGAACAGCTTTTCTCTTTCCAGTATGAAGGTGTCCATTTCAGACTAGAAGTGGTTTGGGAGCCTCTTGTATCTTCTCCAATAACTCTGATTACATATTAGTTTTTTTATTTGTGCGGCGGAGCACCTTCAAGGCCTGCCATTTTAAGGGTGAGAGTAGACAGTAGGGCAACCAGCAGGTGTGGGCCAGCCTTGATGAGGTCACATGGCCACAGGCCGGGCCATGTGTTTGGTGGAGAGGGCTGAGCAACCTCCATTTTAGCTCAGACCCTCAGGCTGGAGTGGGCAGTCTGCTGCTGGCAGCTGTAGCAACAACACCCAGCTGAGCTGTTGCTCACAGAACATCTCAGGGGTAAGGGAGGAACTATGGGGATGGCAAGAGGTTCCTAGGGGTCCCAGTGGAGTCCCAAGCCACAGAAAGAAGGCTAGGACCTAGTAAGAGCAGTGCCAGGGCTAGGCATGGGGCTAATATCTTGTAGGCCTACAAAAGGGGCCAGGAAAGACCCTGAGTGGATCTGGCAGTGGTGAAGACAGGGCCTCAGGTGAGCCCACTTGGGCTAATAGGTCTCAGGCAGCATTGTGGGGGTGTTAGGCCAACCCAAATTTGGGTGACAGCTCTATGGTGGGGCCCAGAAGGGACCCCTTGGGAGTACAGGAGTCAGTGGCTGCCAGGCTGACCCCTCGCACTGGTCAAGACAGCCATGGCCTGAAGGCTGAAGGACAACTAAGTCCAAAGCAAGAGGCAGGCCAGGGCCATGGTGAGCTATCTGGCACCCTGACTGGCCTGGAGGCGGGGCCAGAGCCTAATTGGGGGGACATCACAGCTGAAGAGGGTTATGAAGGAGGCTGCAATACAACCTCTGGATGGGAGGTATCTGAATGTGGGTCAGAGTGAGAGCTGGGCCCAGGGAAAGAGCGAGCCTAAATACATCACCCAGGAGCCCTAGTAGGGGAAGTAGACCAGGCCAGGTAGGCCTGCGTTGGTCCTGGGCATGAGCTGAAACTGCACCGTGCTGGGGAAGGGTGGTCTGGTGGGGCTGTCCGTGACAGGCAAGTCCCTCAGAAATGCCAGGCCAGTTACCTCCCTAGTGAAAGGTGGGTGGGGTGCCTGATAACCCCAGCCCCCACCATCTGGTGAGTTAAGACCAGAGGGTAGTAGAGTCAGGCTTACCTAGGGGGAGGCACCTTAGCCCAGTGAGAGTAGTGGGGACCAGGTACACTTGGCAAGAAGCATCTGAGCCTCATGTGGGGGCATAAGGTCCCAGTGGCCCTAGTCAGAAGGGGCCATAGTAGTGAGGCTCCAGAGAAGGGGCAGTGAGGGGTAGACCCTATAGTGAAGGCACGTGTGGAAGCCCCAGGACAGGGCAGTGAGGCCCAGGTTGATCTTCAGATACCTGAGGCCATAGTTGGGCCTGAGGCAGAGTGATATGGCTCAGTGGGAGTCATGGGAGGAAGGGGCAATTAGTTGGCCCTAATGAGGGGGCGAGAGTGATGAATTACCTGGAGAGGGGCTTGGGTCAGAGCTCCGCCCAGGTTACTGTTCAAATGAGGGTCGCAAGAGATCCCAAGAGGCTGCACGCCAGCCAGTCAAAGAGTATGACTAGGCAAGCCTGATGACCTATGGGGTCGCTCAAGGGAAAAGGGCAGGTTGGGTGTGGCTCAGTGAGAAGCAGCAGGTAAGAAACCCAGTGATAGTGGGCAGAGTGCTAGAGGCCCAGTGGCTGGGGTGAATGAAGCCTGATAGGGCAGAGTGAAAGTCCATCTGCAAGGCATGGGACACGGTAAGAGGAGGTTGGAGTCATGTGTACATCCCTAGGCATTGGGGTCATAAATGGGCAGCCCTCCTCATTTTTACAACCAGTATCTTAACAACATGGCATAGCAGGTGAGACCAGGCAGACTGCCCTAGACAGGTGGGCAGTACAGTACTGTGACCACCTCTGGGGGAAGTCTGTTCCAGACCCTGGACACTCGGACTGTAAAGAAGTTTTTCCTTATGTTCAGTTTAAATTGCCCTTCCAGAAGTTTGTAGCTGTTAGAGCCTTGTCATCCTTGGGGAGCCCTAGTGAACAACTGTTCTCCCAGATCCTGGTGCACCCCCCTTATAGGCTGCTACCAAGTGCCCCCTGAGCCTTCTCTTCTCCAGGCTGAAGAGTCCCATGTCCCTCAACCTCTCCTCACAAGGTTTGCTCTCTTGGCCTCTGATCATGTGTGTGGCTCTCCTGTGGACTCTCTCAAGCTTATCCTTGTCCCTCCTGATGTGGGGGGGCCAAAACTGGATTCAGTACTCCAGCTGCAGCTTCACTAAGGCCAAGTAGAGTGGGAGAATGATGTCCCTGGTTTTGTCTGATATGCATCAGTGGATTCGTGCCAGAGTTTGGTTTGCTTTGACAGCCACGGCATTACATTGGTGGCTCATGTTCATATTGTGGTCAATCAGGACCCCCAAGTCTCTTTCAGTTGCAGTGTTAGTGAGTGTAGCACTGCTGAGCCTGTAAGTATGATGCTGGTTTTTCCTCCAAAGGTTGAGCGCCCTGCACTTCTCTGCATTAAATACCATCAGGTTTTGGTCGAGGCCTCAGTTTTCCAACTTAGCCATGAGGGCTATGCCATGGGAGACTAAGTCAAAGGCCTTGTTGAAATCCAGATATATGACATCAACCTCTTCTTCCATGTCCAGGCAATGCATCACCTGGTCATAGAAGGAGATGAGGTTGCTCAGGCAAGATCTTCCAGCAACAAAGCCATGTTGGCTGGTACTCAGAAAGTTGCCTTCTGTTAGCCTGCTGCTGATGATGGAGCCCTTCATAATTTTCTGTAGGATCTTTCCAGGGATGGATGTAAGACTGATTGGTCTGTAATTCTCTGGGTTTTCCTTCCTTACTTTCTTGAAGATTGGGACCACATTGGCTCTTTTCCAGTCCTCCAGTACCTCTCTCGAGCACCACAGGTTCTCAAATATCTTTGCCATAGGGCATGATATGATGTCCACAAGCTCCTTCAGGACTCTTGGGTGCATACTGTCGGGGCCCATGGACTTGTGGATGTCGAGACTTTTGAGGTGTTCCCTCACTTGATCTATATCAGTTGTGGGCCCATCTCCCACCCCCTGGATGCTTTGCATCCTATCTGACAGGGTGACCCCTTTGGACAGGTGGAAGATCGACACAAAGTAATCAGTTAGGTGATTCGCCTTTTTGTGAGTGTCAGTTGTTAGCTGCCCAATTTGATTTAGCAGGAGTCCAATGTTGCCTTTGTTCTTCCTCCAACTTCCCACATACCTGAAGAAGGACTTTTTGTTGTCCTTAATTCCTGTGGCTAGCCTGAGTTTGGTGTCTGCCTTGGCTTTTCTGGTCTGCTCTCTACAGGTGTGGGCTAGTGCTGTCTCGTTCTCCTTGGTGATGACTCCTATTTTCCATCTGGTATAGGATTCTCTTTTTAGCTTCAGGAGATCCAAAAGCTCCCTATTGAGCTAAGGGGGTGCCCCAGTCCACTGACTGTACTTCCTTCGGGATGGGATGGACTTTCCTTGTGCTTCAAGGATTATGTTTGTAAGGAACAACCATTCCTCATGGGCTCCCCTTTCTAAAGAGCCATGGTCTCTGAGTGCCAGTCTACTGAGTTTTTGAAAGTTGGCCTTCCCGAAGTTGAAGATTTCTGTTTTACTGCAACACGTGCCCACCCTGCATTGGAGAAAGAAAGTGATCAGTTCATGGTCACTGTCACCAAGCTTCCACCTGACCCTCCGATCATTCACCAGATCATCCCCTTTGGCCAGAACCAAATCCATGGTGCAGTGCAGCCTGTTTGAGGCTACTGCAAAGGAAGGGCTCCATGGTTTGTGTCCCTGCAGCAACCCTAGTTGGGCAGCACTGTAGCTGGGGTTGCTGCTGGGATGCAGCTCCTGTAGCCCTTCCCCCGGAAGCTCCAGCCAAGCAGTGGTGTGCTACCACCTGACTGGGGCAGCTGCCAGAAGAGAAACCCCAGACTCTTTCCTGTGGAGCTCCCCACCTGGCCAGGCTGTGGTGCACTGCAGGACCAGGGTGGCTGCAGGGACTGGGATCAGAGACTGTCAGTTAACTTAGAGCAGGATTTGCCATTTTTATGTGTTTTATGTGCCATGAACATCACTTTGGACCTGGCACAGCCCTTTGATACAGTGCTCTAACAGAAAGCACTAGTATATATCCATCTAGAGTGAACTTAGAGCAGGATCCGCCATTTTTTAAGCACTTTATGTGCCATGAACACCTGTTCTGTTATGGCTGTAAAGCACTTTCCACAAACTTAATGTGCATTAAGTGTAATGTCTGTACTTAGCCATCAGTTCTAATACATACAGTCGCTGCTGAGACAAGATACACCCCCATTCATGACTCTCTTGCAGTAAGGGCTGAGTAATAATCCCCATGAGCCTTCTATGACTGACATGAGGTAAGAAAAAGAGGTAGTTAGCTGTGTTAGTCTGAAGCCAGGCAGAAGGGATGGCAGGTGGCACCTTAAAGAATAAGCTTAAGAATAAAAAATTCATAAGTTTTTCCTAGTATGCAGCTATTTCTTCCGATGTACCAAAATGTTGTATATGTTGTTAATAAAAAATAGAAGATGAATAAAAAAATGATAGATGACTCTGACACTTCAAGCCTAGGCCAGTAGGGTATACATGTTCAAATGTGCAAAAGGACTTAAGTGTTCTGGTACTGCAGTAGGATCCCAAAAAGATCGTAGGTGTCCAAATTTTCCCTCAGTAAAGTTTCCCAGGCACCTATAGTTACTATACTGTTTATGGCCAGGGCTGCCTGACTTACGTTTCATCCTGTTTGAGATCTGCAAGTTGAGTATCTTTGTGTATTACGCGTCCTGATGTAGTGCTCAGAGCATGTCTAATGCAGATTGACAGCATTGACTTAGCATGAAGTACAGATACCATAGCCACTTTTTTGTTTCTAAGAAATGGTTCATGATGATGATGCTGCCATGCTGTTTTCATAAGGGCCTAGTCCTCAGAGCACCTGATGCCCTAGGTTCTTTAGAACCTGAGGGGGCCTAAAACCATAATTTTCATCTTCTGGGGGGACTTCCCTAACCAACAGAGTATAGTTTATTCTCAGGGAGTGTACCCTCCCCCTTTATTTTGAAACTGGGCCACCACACAGCAAAGAATACAGTATTCATGGGACTAGAAACACAGACAACAAGATAGGGTATGAGACAGGCCCTAGTGACAGATGATGACTTGGAAATGGAAGAAACCTGTGTTTCTGGCCTCTGGTCCGATAGCAATTTCTGTATGTTAACCAGAGAATACTAAAAACATAATCAGTCCAAGAAAAGGGACTAGAAACCAGACTAGTCTTGCCTTGCTAGGGGAGTGCCCTCATTATTGGATTACACCAATCATGCCTTTCCCCCTGCCATCCCCACCATATGTTCTCTTGTGCATTCAACCCCTACAGCCCTCTTAATCAAATTGAGTTAATCTAAATAATTACTGTTTTAGGAAAATGTAAGCTAAAGGTTAAGCAACCTGTTCATGTTGCACAAGTCAAATGAAGTTTGATATGGAGAGCTCCTTTACATATTTTTCTGCACCAAGTTACTTTAGAGTTTAAGTAATCCACTCCAAAATGGAATCCATGTTACAGCAATCAATTTAATATGTGTGCTTAATACTTTGTACAAAATGTATGGTCTTGATTTTTGTTAAATGCTCCTTTTTTTAAATGACATATATTTTACCAACAATAACTGTACAGTGGTATCTGAAATACCACAGTATTTTCTGTTCTTAGACTAGGAAATAAGTTCTCCGAGTTCTACCTGCTACACCCTGATAGTTCAGCTCGTGTTGGGTTCCTTCTAATGAAGTCAGACTGCAGCTGGTATCTACCTTGGGTAGAATCCTAACAAGTCAAGGATTAAGAAGGAAATGGAAAGCTGATGTTTAGCAATAGCTCCTATAGATTTCAGTGAGGTTTGGGTTTGCATAGGGTACAGAATCTGCCCCATAATTTATAATTTGTGATGAGCAATCTTAAAGGGTTTGAGGATTTAGCTCTTTTCTTGCATTATTTGTAAAATCCATTGAATTTGCTTTTTGCTGGAGGTAGGCAAGTAAGGTCAGAACTAGGCCCTCAGAGTAGTATTCAAGAGTGCACATGTATTCAGACTACCAAGACCTTTGTATTCAAATTCACCATGAGTGAACCTTGACAAAATTTCTGTGTACACTTATTCACTTTTTCCTCTTGCATGTTGAATGGGGGTGAAAAAATATTCTTGTGATATTTGAGTATTGAGTTCCAGCTGGGAGAGAAAAAAATTGATGATCAAAAAAGTCTATGTGGCCTTTTGTTCTGGCTGAATTTTCTAAAAAGAACCTTACATTATTCAAACCAGGTCATTCTTCACCCATAATCAGCTGTGATGTTAAATTTCTTCCATACAGCTGTCACAAAAGAACTGATCTTTGCAAGCTGTATGTTCATAAAATGTTTCATCCACAAATTAAATGCTGCTGTTTCTGAGGTTGAATACAGCAGCAAGTTAGGAAAGTTGGGTGACTTCACTCTTCTTTTTAAAAGCCCACTGAAGTTTGAAAGTACAAAAAGGTTAGAGCGGCATTCGTGTGTAGAAGGAAAGTTGCCAACATGTCTGACTAGGTCAATTGGCAGTATTTAAACATGATGGGGCAGATCTCCAGCTGCCATAAATTGCTTTCGCTTCATTGAAAAGAATGGACAGTTTGTACTAACTGAGGATTTGTCCTGCTATTTTTGTGTGTTAAAATGTTTATGTCCTGGATTTAAATAAGGGTTTTTTTGAGGAGGGGGGTGGAACCTAAGCACTTGTGAGAATGCCCTATGGGCTCATAAATAGCTTAGGAGCAATTTTGAAAGCTGAAATGATTAGCTCTCTGAGCTCCATTCTGATCACACAATAGTGTAAAAATCAAGAGGCTTCCATTGAATTCAGTGGAATTATGCCAGTGTAAAATTTATATATTTGAGATAATAATCAGGCTCTTTGTGGTCTCAGCTAGCATGCATCTTCCCACACGCCATGCCCAGCTCTGCACTAATGCTATTATTCTGTTACTTTCATGACCATTGAGTTCACTAGCAAGGTTAAAAATATTAACAATTAGCCCAGTTCTCCAGTCCCTTAACACTCTTTGCTGTCACTTACACTGCAGTGTGAATGTAGAGCATCACCACTGCTGCGCAGATATTTCTGAGATATATATTTCTGATTATATTTATATTTAACTCCTGCTTAACACTAAGTTTAGGAGGGGAGATTTCATTATTACAAAGCTAGCTGTAGACTTGGAAGGTCAGAGTTCAGTTTCTGGCTCTGCCAGAATATGCTACCATAGACAAAGTATCCAGGTTGTAGCCATATCGGTCTAGAGGAAAAAGCAATCAGGAGTAGTGGTAGAGGTGATATCTTTTATTAGACCAACTCGTTTTTTACAAAAAAAATCTTTAATTGCAAGCTTTCGGGCACAAACACCCTTCATCAGGCATTGGAGAAAAGATTGTAAAAGTTCTCCTGGGTAGAAATTAAAGTTCATAGTTCACAGGAGTCAATATATAGAATACTTCTCTGAGCAGGCAACCTGGATACCTGACACATGGAAGATATCGAATTTTAGCCAATTTTTAAAAATGAAATTTTCATAATTTCACAAGGAGGAAGCATCTTTGACCACCTGAACCCTGAGATACTGCTCCTGCCTTTGTTCAAGGTAATGTGCATCACCACAGAGCTTCACAAGGGGCCTAAGATACCTTACTAGCTAAGAAATGCCTGCCCAGAGGAGTTTTCCATCTTTTGACTCCTCTGTGAAATCCTATGAAATATGAACTGTCATTTCTAACCAGGAGAACTTTTACAATCTCTCCAATGCCTGATGAAGGGTATTTGTGCCAGAAAGCTTGCAATTAAAGAATTTGTTTTTGCAAAAATCTACTTGGTTTAATAAAAGATATCACCTCTACCATGAGTCCTGATTGCTTCTACCATAGACAAGTCACTTTAAAATCCTCTGCATCTCAGTCCTGAGTCTGTAGTGTGGAAAGCAATACTTTCTAGCACAGGATTCTTTGAAGATAAATGAATTGGCTGTGTGAAGTGCTTGATGATTGCAGAGGACTCTGTATTGAAGGAATTAGAGGGAAAGACAAGTAACTGACAAAGGAGGTACGGAGTAGCATAGAATTATTTAGCATTCACCTGAAAAATGGCATTCTTTCTCTGTGATTGCATGCTTTCTTTTATGTCCTCAAAATCTCCATATTCTGAGCTCAATGGCTTTTGATTTCTGAAGTGAAGACTGTACAGCAGCTGTGTTTGAACACTGGCAATAAAAGAAGTCAAATATATTGTCCTCTGTTCTGCTGAGATCATGCTCTGGAATAGCTCTGGCTTAGAGCCACACACAAATCTCCCAGAGGTGGCAGTTGCTTGTATAGCTAGTTTTTTCTGCCATGGCAACTCTGGTCATGGAGGAAAGAGGACTTCTCACTCTCCAAGCATTTGAGGATCTTGGGGGCTCTATCTGGACCCCCTAATTACTGTGAAGGGCAAGTCTGACAGTGCTAGGGATATAGAAAAGCATTTTGGCTTAAGTTCCCAAATGGTTAGAGATTATGGAAATTTGAATCGATCGCATGTGAATATAAAGCCCAGTACTTAAGTATGTTTTTAAGGAAGTTGCAGTAGACTGCTAGTGACCAGGCTGTGGTCTGCAGGTATCTTGTCAGCCATGTGGCTCTTAAGGAGGCAACTGTATTAACAAAATATGGTATATTCTTCTGTGAAAGAAAATGTGCCCTGACCTATTCCCTGAAGATTTTTACATTTGAAAAGTTTTGAATCAGCTCCATTTTTAAGGGCTTCCCTATAAGGCAGTGGGAACCTCAGGGAGAGCAGTACAGGACCTTAGTTGGCTCTTCTGGAACTAAAGGGGCACCCATAGTATGTCCCTGCCTTGCCCAGCCCTCAAAGCAGTCCAGGGTTGGTGAAGAGAAGGGAAATGAACAGTGACAGCTTTGATTCACTATTCTGCCTCAGCATAAGAGCAGCCTTAAGCTTGATCTGATTTGTGTTATCTGGTTATGGTTCCCAGGGGATCCTAGGCTGGCTGGACAATATGCTCAAGCCAGTTTCCCATTACCAGTAAGTCCCTTGAGTCAGAAATCAAAGAAGTGATTTGTAAGAACTGACTATACTGGTTCTACAAGTGTGCAGGACTCCCATCATTGGGAGGTTTTGTTCTCAGTAAGCCATCAGATCATTGCATAAGTCATGGAATCGGGCAGAGAAACTGCCTCAAGTGTTTGTTAAAGTCCTTTAGAATCAATATATTTGGCCCTTCAGCTGACTGTGTTAGGCACAGCAGTCCTAGAAGAAAAGGGCCTTCTTTCATTTTCCTTTGGTGCACAAGGATCTTGTTGTAGTCCAGTGGTTCTACATAGGCATTTGCTTCTCTCTCGTCTGGAAAAGCATGCTCTTGCAATTGTAGTAAATTTTGAAATTTGTCAGGAAATACAAAGACAGACCATGAACTTTCCTTTTCCAGGTCACTCATCACATCTTCAAATCCTTTCCTCTCCTTGCTAGTTTCATAGGTTCTGTTAGGGAAGGTAACAGAATGATTTTTTATTTCAGGCAAGTTCCTGGGCTTTCCAGCATTTCTTACTATGTTTTCCCTTTCATGTGTAACCCTAGCATGGTTAGACTGTTAAAATCTAGCTCCGTCGCTTTTCATCCTCAATATTCTATGTACTCTTTGTATCTCAACAGGTGTATGTAACATAGGCACCAACTTTTATTTTTGCCTTAGGGGGCTAAGATGATGCCCCCCAGGCAGCACCGCCAGAGTAGAGCCAAATGGAGGGGGGCAGGACTGGATGTGAGCTGCCTGCTGTGGGCTCAGGGCTCCCTGCCCTGCTGCCCTCTCCCCGGGGGCCCCACGCCAGCCACACCACCATGGCCAGATGCCCTCTGCCTGCTATGCAGCAGCAGGAGTTCAACTCTGCACTGCTGCCTCTGCTGCTGCTAGGCGGGCAGGGACAACTTTCCATGTCTATGTGGCTGGTGTGGGGCTCCCAGGGGGAGAGCAGCAGGGCAGGAAGCCCCAAGGCTGCAGCAGGCAGCCCCCATCCACCTCCATCCCATGCACAAATCTTGGGGGGGGGGGCGCATGCCCTCCCATGCTTCTCTCCCTGGGAATGAATCCAGTAGCAGGGAGCTGCTCCTCCCCACCCCCGGACAGGTCACCTGTGGCTTTGTCCTGCTTCCCACCCCAGCCCTGGGTCCCATGCACTGCCCTAACTGGGCAGCACCCCCAGGCCCAGTCTCTGCCCCTCTCACACCCTCAACACAGGGGCTTCAATTTACCCCCCATAGACTTACCTGCAGGTAGCTGGGGGAGCTGCTCTCCACCACTGCCTGAGGCTGTATTGCTGGCCACATTCTAGCCTGCAAGGGGAAACCCACTGTTTCCCATATTTTTCTGCAGTGAATGGTCAACCCGAATCCCTGCACAATACTGGGAATCTGGAATAGATGCTGGCCCGGAGTCATACAACCTGGGACCAGGACTTAATATTCTGATTTTGGGTCTGTCCCACCCAGTTAGGGATGGGTGGCTACCCTACCCTCTTTCCAAGAGGGGCCAGGGACCTTGGGCCCCCACATACTCAGCACCTATGGTACATAAGTCTATTTGTCCTCACCAATATAGTAACTGGTTCCTATCCCGCATTCCTTCCTTCCTCCTTAATGCTTCCAATAACTCTAAGCTTGGACAGGATCTCTTGTTCATATCTTCTACTTTGGTGTCACAGTTTCATTTCTAAGGAAGGAAGTCTCTAAGCTGCAATTTGGGAGCACTCCATAAAAAGACTCTTTCCCTTTTGTCTCTGCTGGAGGTACCATAACGGTTTTGAATAGCTCTTAAATTAGGGATTCCACTCCAGGTTATTTTTAGGAAGACTTGGTCACTTTCTTCCTTTAAGCTGAGATTTTCAAAGGTGTTCCAAGTAAATGCATTTTATGGATGACTCCTGCAAGCAGCACCTGAATCTATAATGGGTTGAATCTGTTGCAGCTGTTCCTCTAGCTGCCATTATTGTTTATGGTTTACATCTGGCATGGATTTCTGAAGCAGCTCAACTTTCTGTTTTTAATTTTGCTCCTCTCCTGTATCTGTATCTTATCTGTTCCCTGCACTGTGTGTTACAGATACTGCATGAGGTGTAAAGAGGCAGTAGAGGAATCCAGTATGGTAAGGTGCGGCCTCACACATGCCTCCCATGTACGGTCTGGGAACAGAGGGAGGTGGGGAGAATGCTGCTGCCCTGGACTTGCGCAGAGCCAAAAAGGTGATTGCAGAAGGATGTATACGTAGCTGCTTTCCCTTCACCTGCAAAACATCCATGTGACAAATGAGAGAGGAGAAGGAGGTTAAGGAGTTGGGGGTGGGGGAGCTAGACAAGGCAGCAGGAACTGAAATCAATGTACTAAAAGCTAAGAACAGTTAAGTCTGCTTTAAGGCTAAACTGGCTTAATTAACCCAGTGCCTTTGGGATTCTCCCTAATGGAGTCAAACCAGGAACTTGGTGTCATGGGAAGACAGCTAGAGAGTCAGCCCTGGGTGCCAATTTAAAGAAAGCCCCAAAATGGCAGCTCTCCAAGTGCCTGTGCCTCTGCTGGAGCTCCTTTTGTAGGAGCTTGCACTGAAGTAGCAGTAGCGCATGCTGTCACCACAGCCCCAACACAAGGAGGTAAGTACCCACCCCACCCCACCAACGCCTCGTCCCCTGCACTGCCCAGAGCACCAAAATTTAAAGTTACGCCTCTGAGTTAAACGTCATAGTTGGATGCTGGAGACCAGTGGCAGCACAGACCGAAGGTCCTTCTGCATGAGTAAAGGCACAATTTTCCTGCCCACCCCTCCTTCTGCATTGGAGAAAATCTGTGGTTTACTAGCACCATTCTTTTTCATGTGTTCTTCCTAATTCGTGGGGGGCAACCTTTTTGCCAGGCACACCACAAATTAGCCCTCCCCCCACTCCCAGAAGTGCCACCCTAATCCCCTCCATCTGCCCACTCTGCTGCCATGCTGTCTGCTCCATGACCTATCCATTTTGCTGCCCTGCTTTCTGTTGCTGTGCTGCCTGTCCCCTCTTTGATCTTCCATGCCTCACACAGAGGCTGCCCATGCCACTTGTGGCATGCATGCCACAGGTTGGCCATCCGTGTTCTAAGTAACTCTTTCCCATCTCTGCCTTTTTATACGTGATGGCAATATAAAGGTCTTTGGAAGAGAACATTCTTTTTAGCGTTTGCACGTGTACAGCTTCCAGCACAGTGAAACAAACAATTTTGTGTTGATAGTGATCCCAGATTTCTTAGAGTCTTGAATTACTAACCCATGCTACTGAGAATAAAAGGCTTATCCCACAGGCATGTTACTTGGTGTTTTGTTTTGTTTTTGTTGTAGGAATCCTTTTGATTTTTAGTGTACGGCATCCATCAAGCTTAACAAGTAGTGTCAGGCTGATGTATGAAAAGCAAATTATATTTTTAGAAATGTTTATTAATAAGCTTATTATTTCCAAGTAGTACAATTCAAAGGGGATTTCTGGGTTCCATTGTATACAGCATCAGCCATCTGTCAAGTTGATCCATTTGTCATCAGCCAAAGCAGGGACTGCTAAACATGGACTTAGCCTATATAGATGCCCTTGCCAGAAATAAGTAACAAAAGCATTTGTATATGCAGAGGTACTGATGAATGCTGGTCCTCTTCCTCTTCAAAACCAGCCTGTCATTTCCACAAGCTCTCTTGGTATGTTGCTTCTATTCTTCTTGAAATGCATGATATTTTACATGTAGGCTATTTGAAAGCGTAAATCAATCTTCATATTTAGGAGCATGGCTTTTCTCCAGCCAGACACTTTATTTTATTTATTTATTTATTTTTGTGAACATATTGGATGTGCTTAGCCTGGTCTGTAACAAATTGTATTCCATGCTGTAGAATGAATGTATTTCCTTCCAGGATGTGGCATTGGGCCCAATCTGATAGGAGTTTTTTTAGCTCAAGCAAGAATCTCATTGAGGAACAGAATTGGAATAAGGTGGGAGAAGGGACTGGTCTGCTTTTATGCATAAGTGGGCTGTTAACTGTTGGTGCCAGGGTTTGTAGCCTTATATGGTTTACGATGGGCCCGTTTCCCCTCATCAGGAGCTGATCTGCTCCAATCATGAGGTTTTTCCTCTGACCCTGTCTAAAAACAATAAGCCAGATTTGTTTTTCTACTCACCTTTGTAAATGGCTAGAATCTCTTCCTATGCTGTGTTCATTTGTTGTTCTTCTTCAAATTTTATTTTCTTTTTGATGTGTGTTTCTACTTTGGAAGCTTTTAGATCTGCATTTGTAGTGTTTTATATTCCAGTTGAATATGCTTTTATTGTTGAATTTTTTTTTTGGGGGGGGGGGGAAGGGGTCCTTTTCACCCATCGCCTTGGCCATGTAGTTTCTACCAAATGATCATTTGATTTTTATAAAGTAAATGGAAGTAGTAAAGTAAATGTAAAGTCAACCTCCATCTGGTGAGTGGACCTGTAGCCACTGTGGCAAGATTTGCTGCTCACATCGGGCTCTTCCCCCATACCACTGCCAAGCACCACTGATTGACTTTGTCACGTCTCCTTTCATCTGTCATGTTGGATGGCCTGTAAAATGTAATTAAGCCCAATACTGATACTCCTTTCAGCAGGAAGGTAAGTAGGCTTCCTGCAATCATTCTACTTGTAAAGTGTTCTTAACTCCTGTTATCTATTTTCTTCTTCTCACAGACATGCTAATCCATATAAATTGGAATTATTTATACAGCTATTTCCAAGGTACTCAAAAGCCCTTATAAAGTACCGTCCTTCATATTCAGAAGACATTATATCTTTTAAGAACCTATGCTCTGTATTCTCCAGCTGCTGCTCTTATTTTTCCTTGATTAGTGCTTTCCCACTACTGAAGCACTGTTGACAGGTCAGAATATTCTTCTTCATTTTCTAGTTACCTTCTTAATTATAAATACTGCATCAAGCTTTCTTTGCTCCATTGACTCAGTCATTGGAAGTTTCTTTTGCCACGGAAACTGATTTATTAGAACTTTACATATTTCTTCTGACAGCTCCTTCAGAAGTTTTGACAAGATAGTATTTTATAGTCAAAGTTTTCTAATTTTTTTGGTCTTTTTTGTGGTAATTCTAATTCCATTCTGAATTTCTCCTCACCTTAGGAGATGCTGTTGTCTTTCTCTCCTTTCCTTTTCCACATATTTGGGTTCAGCCCTTAATGCTTGTGACTGTCTATAGCTGAATTGTTTGATTTAATTCTCAGTCTAGCTTCTCTGTCGTCACCATTCTCAATTCTCAGGAGGCCAAAGTAATGTCTTTATTAACTTCTTTGTTTCTGTAATAGATATCCTTTAGGGAATATGGTTGCAATACAAAGCTACCTTTTGGCTCCAATGAATGCTTCATTAATGGAGACTGGCAGTTGACAAATTCATTACCTTCACTTATTCTCCACATCTGACTTATTTTCTATGCTCTTTATTTCTTTTTTTCTAGTTAACCTCTACCTATTTCTTTTTATTGCAATTAAAACCTTTGTTTCATAAGGTCTTTCTCGTAAATCTACCAGTTCAGCTGCTAGTTCAGTCCCATTTTTGAAAGTGCTTAAATCATTTAGGTTTCTTAATCCTTTTGAAAGACCATTAGGATGTAGGGCAATATTTTCCATCATGTTTATGTGGCTAGGGAAAATTTCGAAGCAGGTTGGTCTAAACTCTGTTTGAAATCCAAGACACTGCCACGTGGGTGTTAGGATAAAAATACCCTTATAGCTGGATCAAGGTCTCTAGTTATCAATTTTCAAGGTTTTTTGGGTTTGAGTTCTATTGAGAGAAACTTTCACTTTGAAAGGATTATGAAAACTATTGCTACAAAGCAGCAACATTATGATAGCAATGGCACTGAGTTAGCTTTCATGGATTCCCCAGCCACTACTTATTTGGGACACCCAGTCTTTGCATAACCCATGAAGCCAAAGAGTGGTCACCCTAGAGAGGGGCGAGTCCCTGGATTTTTGAACTCCAAGACCTGCTCTTTTGATCTCTGACTTCCCCTTAATTATCCACGGCCCCCTCAGAGGAATTTGACTCTGTTAAGTTACAATAAAGCAGTCAGTTCTTCATAAACAAGAACAGCATTAATTAGTCCAAGGGTTTTCAACCGGGGGTATGTGTACCCCTGGGGGTACTTTGGAAGGCCCCAGGGGGTATGTGGCAGTGGCGTGGAGAAGCTGGTGGCACTTCCAGTTTTGCTAGTGGCAATTCCAGTTTCACTGCTGCGTGCTGCATTGAGGACCCCCCCGAATGTTGACCAGCCGCCGGGGGACCCCTCCCCCTCCTGCTCATTGGCCACCTGCCAGGGGTACCCCAACCAAAAAAAAGTTGAAAACCCCAGAGTTACTCCATTGCAATAAAGAAATCAGAGTCCATGGGCTGCAAAACCCAGGCTAACTCTGCCACAACAGCTCTGGCTATTTTCCCTCATACCTGTCTGGCTTTTCTCATTCAGCGTTTCTCTCTTTCTTCCTCCTCCTTGACTTTTCCCCTGCATCCCCCCACAACTCCATTTTTTTTTTTTATGCTGGTGTCTTTGCACTGAGGCTTTGAATTTCTTCCTTGACACCAGTAACAGTAGGGAGTCTCTTCAGGTGTCTCTTCAGCATGCCAATATATGTAAATTCATTCTTTGGTGCTGGGCCATTCTCCCTTAAGAGAGTACAGTATTTAGCAGATCCTCACAGGTCTGCTTTAGTCCACCATAAACCAATTTTTACTCAATGTACAAACTAGTTATGGGAACTGAGGCAGGCAACATTATTATAGTATTAACTAATTTAACCCTGAAGTATTAACAGACAGTAACATAGTCATCATGTTAGCTTACAAGGAGTTTTATAAACTTTTAGAATCGATTTCTCTCTCTCTCTCAAAATCAGCAAACATGCAATTCTTTGAAAGTATAATTATAAGGATGGAATCATATTTACTGGCCTTCATGCCACAAGACAGAAACCTATTGTTTCTGGTACAGTTTATTAAGAATGAGATGAGGTATATTCCCAATTTCCTCCCTCCTTTCCTTTCTCTAAAGGGATATACCTTGATAAGTAGCTGTTGTTTTTTTCTTTTAAAAAGTTTAAATTTGTCATGGCACGTGATAAGAACCTTGGTTGTGTAAATGAGGGCCACACTTGGCCACTGGGTGGTAAAAAACTCTATCTTCATGTCTCTCATTGAACATACTATATTGTTTTGAACAGATATGGGGCATCAGTATGGCCATCTTTAAGATAGCCTTTCTGTTATTATGAAAAACATTTGTAGTGCTCATTCTTCCTTCTACTGTGAAATATCTATCAACAAAAATGAGATAAATTTTAATGTTTTATATTTTAAATACATTATATATTATTAATATTTTGATAATATATTAAATATATTGTTATATTAATATTTAAATGTCTATTTAAAATACAATAAGATCGTTTGAAATGGAAATAATATGTAATAAAATTTAAATATATATTATGTTATATTATATTAATATTAATATTTTAAATGTAATATGCTATATTTTGTTCAAGGTTCAAGCAGCATTTTGACTCCTTAGAGGAAGAAGTGCCAGAGACTCTATGAAGTCCACTAAGGCCTTAACTGTTGCTATTGACTTTCCCTGGCAGGTGCTCTAATAATGAATGACAGTAGAAAAACCTCCAGCTAAATAAGAAATATTTCTCTGATCCTACCATGAGCTCTGTGCAAATGGAACCTGTGCACACATGTGGAACCCCCTGACTTCTCAGGAACTCCATATCAATGCCAAGATCTTTCCTGCAGATGTTTGTTTCCTGCCCAAGTACATTCCTTCAAAAATGAGTTATAACCTGAGTATTTGTAGCAGGGCTAAAAGGAAAAAAAAAGTTTATATCTAGCATCTGTTCCCTTCTCAAGATCTATTGGCTACAGTTGAGGTGTGAAAAGGATTGGGGAATGTTAAGAGGTGCCAAAATCTATTTTTGTCTGCACTCCTAAGAATATATTAAGCCTGAATTAAGATGACAAATAAGCCTGCTCATTCTAAACTGTTCAGTATTTTATTAATGGAGTTTTTTGCATCAATTCTAATAGTTCCAGTAGCATGTAGCTATTCTGTTCCTTTCCTGGCATTTTTCAAGCATGTTTCCTGTTTTATCTTTCCCAGTTTCATATACTTATTGATGATTACTTCCTCTATTACAGTCCCCTGACACCCTGAAATTAGCCTTTCCCTCTCTGACCTAACCAGCTCTTATTCTCATATACTATATTTTCTCGCTTACTGTATTTTCTTGCATACACCATGTATATGAAAAAAAATCTACTTTCTACTGTATGAAACAGTAAGTCTAGGAAGCATAGAGTGTGCAGGAGGAAATGTGGCATCCAAGAAGATAGTCTGGGTGAGGCAGAAAGAACTTCTTGGTGTGGCAGAACCAACAAAGCTAGGTTCTAGACCTTTGCAGTAGTACAGTTGTTATTTCCTTATTGTAAATGCTTCTTTTTATATCCGTTTCTGTAAATATTAAAGTGTTGTTTCTACACCACATGCCTCACCAAGATACTGCAGACTGCATGCAGCAGCTCACTCACCCTCAGGCAACTCGGTTGCTTTTCAGCCAAGTCACCAGCAGCTGAGGGGCAGTGGGGCAACTCTCCCAACCATGTGGAGACTGGTCCCGTCCTGATCTCTATGTGGCTGGGAGGCAGCATCCTGCTGAGCTGAGACAGGTCTCCTGGCCCCCTGTAACCCCCTGCTGCCTAGGCTGACCAGGAACAATTTGTTGCTCCCAGTCAGCATCTACATGTGTGGTCTGGTACATTAGTTTACTGTCCCATTTTCTATTACCTGTATGTACAGGTACTAGAAAACCATGCATTAGACTAATATACTTCACAGTATTTGCTGCACATGTGTAGTTGGTGATGTTTACTGTGCATTGGATTAGTCTAATGTGCAGTAAGGTGTCTTGTGTACATGCACCCAGTGGGTGCATCTACACATGCCCCCCATGACGCACTCGTTACTGCGCCTTCATTTAGTACTCGTTGTTGCTGCATGGTCTCAGCGCCACACAGTTCTTTTTAGCAGCTACATTGCCATAGTGATGCACTATAGCGAGGTAGCTTGTTGCTACAGCGACATAGCTTTGGTGTCACAGTTTATGCCCACCAATACTACATCACCGTAGTGACGAGCTATGTCACTGTAGCTTGCCACAACAGCGACATAGTGTCTTGTGTAGGTGTGCCCAGTGTGTCCTACAAGAGGCTAACTTTTCATTTAAGTACCTAACTTTAGCCACATTAAACGTTTTATATTTGGACATCCATATGTGTAGCTTAATATTTTGAAGTGCTGAGACCAGTGTCTCCCACTAAAGGCATTGGATCTACTTGTGGTATAAAATACTATTCTTTGTAGAATTCACAGAGTTCTTGTTTTCCATACTTCTTGCATTTATGATAAGCCTGGTTAGTAGTTGTCGTCCCCATGCCGCCCCACCCCCCGCCCAAAAAAAAAAAAGTCTGCCTCCCCACCAAGGAACTCTTCCTTTTGTTGGCTACTAAAAGGATTCCTCATTTTATTTAATGAGAAAGAAATTGCTTTGCTGCTTCACCCTTTCTAATGTCATTAGCACCAGATTTTTTTTCTTCACCATACTCAAGAAGCCTTGCAAAGGGCTGTCATGGTACTGTCCTTTTAAAAGAGATTAAAATTGCCCTATAATACCTGCACATCAAGAGGATGTGAAATAAGTGTCATGGAAGTCAGAGGTCTTCTATATACAGTATCTTCATATTCTAATTTACAGATAGATTTTAGAAACATATAGGCTTCTGCATCTTTCTCAGATACACAATTCCTTTTTTCCCCCCCTTTCATGAATCCCCTCATTTGGTATATTTGCTATCTGTAAATGCCCTGGTAATATATTATGGTTAAAGGTAAAATTCTGGCTTTGCAGAAGATGATGGAAGAGTTCTCATTAATTTCATTAGCACCAGATTTTTCTTCTTATAAATAACTTTAATAACCATAAACTTCAAGCAAACCAGGACAACACAAATGCAGTGTTTTCATAGAGTATGATCCTGAATGCTACTGTGACAGGGGGACCTCCCGGGGCCGAGCTCTGTGGCCCGCCCGCCTGTCACTGTGACAGCAGGCCTACTCAGGGCCGAGCTCTTCATAGCCCACCCTCTCTGTCTCTGGGCAACCGCCCGCTCATCTCGCCCGCCACGCCTTTGATGATGAGTTCAATTATGATGATAATTAAGCGGGAGGCTGCCCTTCGACTGCCTCGATGCCCAGGGGTGCTCTGTGGCTCCGACCTCCCCTAATACCATAGCCCAAGCCTCGCAGATGGCATCATGGTGTTCTTCCTCACCGGCCCCTGCATCTTCTATGCAAGACCCCACTATGGTCTTCTCTACTCAGGCGGCCACTCCGCTGTCATCTGGGCTACCTCACCCCCTCGAAGCCTTGTTCCCCTCTCGGGTGTGGTTCCCCCGGAACCTTCGGCTACCTAGCCCTGGCCCACCTCAAGGCCAGTCGGGACCCCAGGCCCCCGGCTCTTGGGCGTCCCTCGCGGTGGGCCCCCGGCCCTTTTGACCCTCACTGGTCCTGGCCCCAGCATGGGCCAGTCGAGGGGACTCTCCCCTTCGGGCTGGGTCTCTCTAGCCACTCTCTACTCCTCGGGCCTCACTGTGCCGCTACTGCCTTCCTCCTAGGAGAAACCGCAGCACCTTGCCCACATCACTGCCACTCTCAGGGTCTGCCCTCTCTGGGCCCCTCAGAAACACTGGCCCTCTCGGCCCTCCTCCAACTCAGGGGTCACCCACCCGGTGGTGGTGGGAGCTAGGGGTTAAGGCACCCCAACCCGCCTTTCACTGGGGTGATCACTGGCCTGGCATTTCCTGGGGGCTCCCGCGCCACTGAGAGCCCCGCCAGACCACCCACTCCCAGCAGGGTGCAGTTTCAGGACCAGGACCAGGACCAGGACCAGGACCAGGACCAGGACCAGGACCAGGACCAGGACCAGGACCAGGACCAGGACCAGGACCCTCCTGCCAACCCCTTGCAGTTCCCCCTTACCTCTGGTTCATTCACAGTAGCCCTAAGACCAAGCAATGTTACTGCCTGACCTCTTGCAGCCAAACTGCCTGGTTTATATAGGCCTCAAAATGGCTGCCGCAATCAGGCACCTGAAGGCTGCCAGCTCCAGGCCCTTAAAGTGGCAGGAGCACCCTGTGCTCCGCCACAGCTACCATGTCATCTCACTATTCTCTCCAATCAGTCTTTCATACCATATGCAAAAGCAACAATTCTTCCAACCAAGAAATCTGAGTTTTACGTATAAATATGTAGATGAATACCTCATCAAAGATGAGATTTGTTTTATTGTTGTAGATCAGCTCAGATAAAAATACATTCTTTGAAGCAGATGTAATATATTGCCTACTCTGACTTAGGTTACTGCATTAAGAAGGGAACATGGAGTGATAGTGCCAAAAAAAAAGCCTGGTTAGTGTTAGACAGTAGATAAAATAAAAGTAGCGGCTGTGATGCATCAGTGGTTGGTAAACAGAATGGGTTGTTTTGCTGTTCAAAGGCCATTCAGCTCTGTATTGTTTTTCTGGCCAGTTGCTCCTGTCATTCAGATTAGTATTGCAATAAATGTTAAAATAATGCCATTTGATATTGGAGCTCTGTTGGTAGATTTAACTTGATTTATGAGAAGTCATTGTCAAAATGCTTTGAGAGACAATTGCAGTTACTATTTATGTTCTTTGAAGCAATGTAAGAATCAATTCACAACATTTTAAACTGCATTTAACATGTTTTATCCTGGATTTCTACTTCTAAATCAACCACATGCATTTATTTTTGGAGGAAACATTTTGTTATTTCATTTATAACTCTGCGGTTAAGCTTCAGTATGAAGGCAGTTGTGTTGGTGCAGCTCCTTTGAGAGCAAGATTTGGCTCAGTTTCTGTGCACACTTGTATTCTGGAATGAGAGAGGCAAGAAGCAAGGAAGTATGGTGAGAAAACCCGCCTCTGAGCATCTGTTGTTGACCGGCAATAGCAGAGGCTACTACCAAAAGAGGGCCGAGAATTCCATTATGTGGCTTCAGAATTTTTGATTCCCATTAGGAATGAAAAACAAAGCTTAGAATGTTTCTGTATTCATATGGAAAAACTGACAGCTGTTTAGAAACAAGTAGGAGTTTCAGTTGAGGAAGGTGTGTCAAAATAAGTGTCTGTGATGTAGTAGTCAATGGTTACAGCACAGCACAGTTTAATTTGACAGAGACCCAAAATTAAATCTCTAAGTTGTTTGATTCAAAGTGAAAGGTTTCTCATCCCAGATTTATAGCCTATAAATGTAGGTGACCCAGGTTCAAGTGAGAGAATATGTGCGCGCCTGTCCCCTTGCTTCATTAAAAAAATGTCTTTGGCAAAGATTTCAGTGCAAATGAATTGTCTCCAAGAAACACTTTCACTTGGACAAAGTAGCATATTTCAAGACAATTGGATGGAAAATGTTTCATTTATCTGTAGCACAAGCAACATGTTTATTAGCAAGGGTCAGAGGGGCCACAGACTATAATAAAGAGCATTTTGAATGGAAGATTTGCAAATGGTGAAGGTGGTGCTTGCTGCTGCTGCTGCTATTGTCTTTGAATTAGCTCTGCTTCTCTACCTTAGCTATTGGGACTGGCTTCATTTGTTGGAACTGTGGTTTTGAATATCCCCATTTTAACACCGAAGGATTAATCTTGTGTAGCACACATACGGTGTGGGGTGAGGAAGTGGGGTGTAATTGCATAGTAAAAGCCACTGAGCGTAATGCTGGTGTCTGGAAGATGCCATCCTGCAATTCATGAAAGCCCTACTACATAGCTGCAAAGTGACTCTTGTGTCTAGTGATAGAAGCAAGGCATAAGAAAGGAATGGAAGGATAAGCCCCCAGTTAGCATTATGTGGAGGACGGCACTTCAACTAATGTGCCAGAAACACACAACCTTTCTGCCAAAGCCTCCCTTCCAGGGTCGCCAACCCAAGATTTAAAAAAATAATAATAATTTGCATACTTCTTGCTGATAACAAACCTTTTTTAGTGATGTATGTTTTTACTGACAACTATTTTACACATCTATAACCCTTATACCAAGCCCTGGATGCAGAAATAAGGGCCAGGTTCTAATTTAGGGGTGTAACAACCACATTTCTAACTCCTCCTCAAGTCCCCAGCCAAAAGCCTGGGAAAATAAATTTAAGCTGGATCTTGTAACTTTCCCAATCGCAAGCAATGTTCAGCTAAAATGTTTTATTACAGGGGAAAAAGGAAACCAACCCACAGCCTTAAAGAGAAACTTAACTGTGGAGCATTAATTGGAAACCCCAAACAGTTCATAGTCTCTGTCACTGACAAACCAACCAAGGGGAGCTACCACCTAGCCCACTCAGTTAGGAAGGGAGACTAACCTAGGATTGTTATCCAGATGCTCTACCACTTATGCTAGCCAAAGTGACCTCCATACAGTACCACCCACAAACAGTAAAACAGACATGAGTAGCCCCCAACAGTAGCACATGCCTGGAGGTGGGGGGAGGAAGGGGAGGGAGATGCCTGCAGAGGCTCCTATGGGCCGCAGAGCCCTGATCAAGAGTTCTGCCAGGGTGTTGTGCTCCCACTCAGACACAGGTTAGCACCGCCCTGCTCTGTCTGTCCATTAAGGCTTGCATCCAACCTCACTTAGACCAGTGGATCTTCAACCATCAGACTCATAGTTTCTCAGTTTTTTATGGAAAGCTCTTTTTGTTTTTAAATGGACAAGGATTTTTATCCCTTTTTAGTCCCTGCTCCCCTTCCTTCATATAGAGGAAAAGGGTTGCAAGAACATTTGCTTTCATGCTCTTTACTAAAGTCAGCACCAAGCTTTCAGTCTGCTCTCTTATATAGCCTCACTGATGCTAGGGTGCAAGAACTGGAGAACTTTCTTCCACTACAATATGTGGAGCTTCAGAGCCAAGGTGCAGAGTTACAAGGAGGGGCTGTTTGTGTTGATGTAGAAAGCTGGTTTGTTTTCATTTCATTTTTAAACTTTAGCTGCTGTCAGAAGTGGCACTTTTCATGTGATTGGACCTCTGAAAACACTCTACAGCCATGCTGTGACAGAAGTGCATAGCTTCAGAGCGCTTTAAATGTGCCTGATCATGCAACAAAGAAACCCTCATTACATGGCAGTTAAGATGAAGGAACTCCAGAGCAGAGTGCCTTCATTAATTTCTCAAAGTCCCTGCATGTGAGCAGGGCTGAGCTGATGCAGCCCCGCGCCACCCCCAGTGCTGCCTGCAGGATGGGAGTGGGAGAAGAGAAGGGAAGGGAACTAGAATGGGGGAGGGTGGATTGAAAGGGGGGGCTCCAATCCACCCGCTCCCACAGGGGCGATGTGTAGGGGGTGCACATGCACCCCCTGTGTGTGGTGGTGTATCCCGTGCAAAAAGGCGCCTGTGGGTGGTTGTCGCTCGCCATGCAGTGTCCACAGGCAGTCTCTGATCGCCCCTGGCCACTGCCAACACTGCTGGTGGCACCTGCAGGTGGTCGCCAACCCGTGGTTGGTGCTTGCCACCCCCCCTCCCCACTGACAGTGCTGGCGGTGTCTATGGGAGCTGCCTGCTCACTGCCACCATGCTCCTGCTGCCACCGCTGTGCTCCCACTGCCATCAGCACAGCTGTATCCCCCCAACTGCCGGGGGCACACGCCCTTCATGTGCCCCCACTTAAGCTCAGGCTAGGAAAACCACAGCATGCACCTCCCTTCTCCTCCCTTCTTCCCCTCCCATCCTGCAGACATCACCAGAGCTGAGAGAGAGGAGTGGAGCTAGGGGAGGCAGCCTGCAGCCAGGGAGTTCCTTGGCTGGATCAGTTCTGAAGTGGGGCTTGATTCCCCTCTTCCCCCCCACCCGCCCCCCACAGACACAGACCACAACCCAAAAGCAAACATTTATTGGGTCGGGGAGGCTGGTCTAACTCCTGGCACTTTGCTCTCTGTGAAGTGCCATGAGTTAGACCAGGGAGCTGCACATCTGTCAGCGCCTTTGATACTGCATAGAGTATGTGTATTTTGGACATGTGCATATAGTCTGAGCATATATTAACTGTTAACTTGTCATTGCTGTGGTGGGGCATTGGTAATGTCCTCTTCTCTCCTGCTTTTTACCTATGACATATCCTAGGGTATTCTTGATGCTTCTTATTTTGTTGTTGTTGCTGTTCAGGGTTAGAAGGAGTGATAGTTAGAGATCTCTTGAATCAACGCTTGCCTACGAACCCAGCAGTCTGGGCCCGATTATGTGAGAGGTCCCTTCCAGTCCTATGTTCCTATGGTAGCAGCAGAACTGGAACAAATCACTAGTCTTGGAGCTCTCCAAATCAATGCATTCTTATCTGCTGTTCCAATCTTCACAAGCAGGTGTTAGAGAGGGGAATTTTCTTTTAAAGTGGGTGATGGACTTGCTTTTTATATCCTTTCATTTTTAGGCACTTACGCCAGATTCTTAAAATTTCAGGCACATATATGCAACCATTGAGATTTACATGTACAAATTGGGTAATTGTGCAGTGAAATGAACAATTAAGCATCTCTCTGATGGGCACAACTGTACATGCTGTTTGCAAATGGAGAATTTCAAAATCTGTCCCCTTGATGTTTAGAGAGACATTGCATGCAGTTCCTTCAATCCTTTGAATCCTGAAATTAAAAACATGAAACATTTAAAATTATATACAGTGGCAGCAAGGTTATACTCTGGGCTCTGAACAGAAGGTTTATGCTCTGTTGAAACTCTGAAACTCAGAATAAAATCGTGACAGCCCTTTATTCTCATTTCTGTCTCTTTTTCGTTGCCACTTGCCTCCCCCACATGCTCCCAGGATTTGTTTACCTTCTGGTGCTTTCAGTGAGGTGGGCTGTCCTACTCATTTCTCCCAAGTAAGCCAGAACAGGATCAGTACCTCTACAAGTAGACGCATCTTAAGGCAGCTGGCTTGCTGAGACTGCCTGAGCTTGTAACTTTGGCTGAAGAGTTTCTACTACCTGCCTAACAATAAACTGCTGCCTCTTACAGCTATTCCTCTATGCAACTGGTGATCTTCGCTAGGGACAGATGTTCAAGAAGCCAGAACTGATTCAATCTTTGCAGGTTAGTCTAACCTGCAAAGAGTGAACCGGTTTGTAAGTGAATAGATGTTTGGCAAATGCTTGCAGTGGCTCAAGCCAGGGGGCACTAGAGCATGCCTGCTAGCCACTGCCAAAGCGGAGGGAAGAGAGACATTCTCCAAGGCTCTCATCCCTCCCTGCTGGAGTGGAGGGGGTGTGGCCAGGCACCAGTCAGGGGCTAACAGGGGGAGGAGGGGGGTTGGGAAAAAGTCCTTTCTCTGAAGCAAGCATGTATTGAACACAGCAATTTGCAGCCTCAAACATACATCAGGCAACTACCAAAAATCTTTGCCTAAGCTAAAATACAGGCCAGTAAAACACAGTGTTCAGAACTTAGTCTAACTTAAAATGGAAACCAGGAATACAAGAGAAAGCTTTGCATAAATCTAACATATTCCTGAGGGCAGTGTCTCCTTACAGCTAAAAGGAATCAGGGCTTGGTGTAGAGGTGATATCTTTTATTAGACCAACTAGATTTTTGCAAAAACCATTTTTTTTGGTTAATCCACCTATGGGACAGGGTGCCCTGGGAGTGCAAGCAGTAAGGGGGTTTATTCCCCCCTCCCTTTCCTGTCTCACCAGCAGAGACTGCAACCAGGGTCTGCTGGGCAAGGCAGAGCATCCCTTACCCGTGGCCATCGCCTCCCTCCCCTCCCTCTTTCCTGGACCCACTGTGGAATTAACCCCCTCACTGCCTGGCTACCAGCAAGCCATGGAGACTGTGATCAAACCCTGGGGGGGGCAGAGGGAGGAATTGATTCCTTCTTGCCTGGCTGCAGGAAAGCCACAACAGTGCTGCTGGGTTAGCAAACCTCAGCTGCGGTCCAAGGGGACAGAGGAAGGAATTAACCCCCCTTTCTGCCCCTTTGCCTCAGAGGCCATAGCAAGCTAACTCTGTCCATGCCCCACCCCTGCTCAGGCTAGAGGACAGAGGGGAGGGGACAGCTCTGCTGTGGACAAGAGAGCCCTGCCCAGCACAGGGAGCATGCCGGGATGCTGGGGTATTCTGATTTATCTTAAATCAGCAAGGGGTCTGGGACAGACATTGCATAAACCAGTTTGAGCCAGATCAGTTAAGTCTGATACTATATTTAACCAGGTTTATCTCAAACCAGTTTCAGCCATTTTCAAATTGGTTTATGTGCGCTGATCATCTGTTCTGTTACAGGTTTAAACCAGGTTCTGATCGCCTAAACCAGTTCATGTATAATGTCTGTCTCCAGTCCTGTTGGCTACAAAGGACCAACTCTCAGATTCATAATAAATTCAAATTTATTGTATGGGCTGTGAAGTTACCAATAAAATCATAAATGCAAACTTTGAGTTATGAGGGGTACTGGTCACTTTACGCACACACACACGCACATGCACTCATTAAAACCCATGCCATTTAAACCCATGTAGTATAGTATATAGTAGCTGCTGTACTGATTGTGAGAGCACTGGTGTCAATATCTAACTGTCCAAGGCCCTGGAGTCTGCTGTCGATGGTCAGCTTCCTTCAAGGCAATGTCTTCTCCAGAAGGGGGTTGCCTGCTTGTCCTTCTGTCTCAGTAGGTCAGGTGTTGGATGAGAGTGTGCCACTGAGGGTCATGCTTCACTGCCTTTTATCCCTTTCCGGTGGACTTGTGTGATCCCCCAGCGTCATCTTGGCTGCCCAATCTGGATGTCGGTGTCCCATGTGGGTCTTGATTAGTGCATGACAGCTGTCAGTCAGTCACTGGGAGTTCCCACCCCAGTATGTAGTTTTGGGAGTCCACCCTTGACTTGATTGATTGACTGAATGGCTGTATTGTCATGGGTTACAAGAATAGCCAATAGGGGGGTGCTCAGTTCTAGGAACCAGTTCCTTGGCTTGATTAGTCTAAACTGGCATGTAAAGTTTTGTAATGGTAAGTTCCTTTGGCTAGGCTATTGTCAATAAACAGCCAGAGGTTCTTAGTTTGTCATTCATTCTCACATTCACTCAGGGACCAGCCCAATATAGCAGATTTTATCACTTTACAAGTTCAATGCAGTTTTTAACAGTGGTCCAGGGTGTAACTTCATTCTACAGGAAGTACATTCCTTAAGGGTTTAAAAGTATAAAATATAAAATACAAAATGCCATGGTAAAGATGAGACAGATGAAATATAAAAATGCAATGTGAAGTAGTGAGGATCAAAGGCTACTGGGAACAGTAAGTGAGTTAGGTTAGCACCAGGATATATTTACAGTCTTTGAAGTGGATATTTCAGTTCTTTTGGTTTTTTTGGTGACACTGAACTTAATTAATATGTAGATGTAGTTTGTAGGTTTCTCTTACAGAAATCCACGTCAGCTTTTTGGCTTGCTCTGAGGCTTGCCACACCCATCCAATGAGTGTGCTAGGTCTCTGCCAATACTTAGAAGGAAAAAGAAATGCACAAAATGGGAGGGAGGGGGAGGTGCAGGCAAAAAGGGGCTTCTGTTATGTCAATGCCCAGAAGGGAAATGTACAAAGGGGGCTTCCTGCTACAGCCCTTGACTCTAGCTAGTCAGGAATGCTGACATGGTTTTGCTGCAGTTGTCTCATAATTTTATAGTTTCATAGTTGGTAGGGTCAGAAGGGACCTGAGGAGATTGTCTAGTCCGACCCCCTGCCCTGGCAGGAAAGAGTACTGGGGTCAAACGACCCCGGCCAGATGTTCATCCAGACTTTTTTTAAAGACCCCCCCCCACAGGGTAGGAACCAGCACCACTTCTTTTGGAAGTTGGTTCCAGGTCCTAGCTGCCCTGACAGTGAAATAGCACCTCCTAATGTCTAGCCTGAAACTACCCTCCGCTAGCTTGTGTCCACTGTTTCTTGTAACTCTCGGGAGAACAGGAACTCTCCCAATGCCTGCTGGTCCCCCTTGACTAGTTTGTAGACTGCCACTAGATCCCCTCTCAGCCTTCTCTTTTGGAGGCTTAACAAGTTCAGGTCCCTCAGCCTCTCCTCGTAGGGCCTGCCTTGCTGACCCCTGATCATGCATGCAGGTGGCCCTCCTTTGGACCCTCTCCATATTGGCCACATCCCTCCTGAAATGTGGCGCCCAGAACTGGACAAAGTACTTCAACTGTGGCCTGACTAGTGTTGCATAGAGGGGGAGGATCACCTCCTTGGACATGCCTGAGATGCATCTGTGAATGCACAACAAGGTATGGTTGGCCTTCCTGACTGCGTCCCCAGTTTGTTGGCCCATGTTCATTGTGGCATCAATGATGACTCCAAGGTTCTTTTCTGTCTCGACACTGGCGAGAAGGGAGTTCCCCAGCCTGTAGGTGTGCTGCTGGTTCTTCCTCCCCAGGTGCATTACCCTGCACTTGTCAGTGTTGAACCCCATCCTGTTCTCATTGGCCCACCCCTGTAACCTGTCTAGATCTGCTTGCAGCCTGTTCCTTCCTACTAGTGTACCCACTTCACCCCACATCTTAGTGTCATCTGAGAATTTGAACAGGGTGCTTTCTACCCCCTCACCCAAGTCACTGATGAAGATGTTGAATAGTACGGGCCTGAGGACCGAGCCCTGGGGAACCCCACTGCCCACATCCCTCCAGGTCGAATAAGACCCGTCCACCACCACCCTCTGGGTGCGGTCCTCCAGCCAGTTAGCGACCCATCTGACTGTGTAGGCATCAACACCACTGTCTCCTAGTTTCTTACTGAGAATGAGGTGAGAGACAGTGTCGAAGGCCTTCCTGAAGTCCAGAAAGACTATATACACTGCGACACCTGCATCCAAGGACTTGGTGACCTGGTCATAGAAGGCCACCAGGTTGGTTTGACAAGACCTGCCCCTAATGAACCCATGCTGTTTGCCCCTGAGCATAACCTCTCCTGCTGGCCCTTCCTGGACATGTGCCCGGATAATTCTTTTGAAAAGCTTCCCCAGGACCGAGGTAAAACTCATGGGCCTATAGTTTCCTGGGTCCTCCTTCCTCCCTTTTTTGAAGATGGGGACCACATTGGCCCTTTTCCAGTCCTCTGGCACATCTCAACCACCTCCATCAAGTAACAAGACCCCCACAAATAAAGGAAGAGAATAGTGGATTCTGGTACTGTGATACTACTGTCACACTTATTTTCCTGCTAATCAAAGTTTGTATTTTGCAACTTCTGTTACTTCCACAATATGTGGTTTTTTTCCCCATGGTTTTTTCCCCAAATTTCTTGGGTGTTTTGAAAAAATAGTATCTTTGAATATGTGTACTGTCAGAGTGTGAGTTTGCATTTCTTTGCTGATTTCTAGTGGGCACTGTGCTAGCGAAGAACTCTAGGCACTTAATTTATAATGAAAATATGTTATGCGACTCCCTGCTTTCCAAAAAACTTTCCTGCTTTCCCAGTATTCATTTCTGCCCGTGGCAGGTAGTCAGACTTGTTGATCTGCTCAGGTCCCTTCCGACCCTACATCTATGAATCTATGAAACACAGGAAGGGCAAGGCTGTGATTGCATTTATGGTGCCATCAATTCTAAGGAACTCTGTAGTCTAAATTTAGAGCTATTTTTAAATGTAATCAGAATATGGAGGCATGCAATGGTGCATGAAGGGGGCATGCAGTGGTGCAGTTGCACCCCTGCCCCCTCCCCGATTTGATTATTGCTCCACTCAAACCTCAAACTTTAAAACCAAATGTGCAGAAGAGAAATCAGCATTTCTATTATTCAGGCAGCACTGAGGAAATCAGTTCAATTCATGGCTCATTATAATCTACCCTATTCCCAATAAACTCTCTTCACTCCATGGTGTTAACAACCCTCTCTCTTTTTTATGGTTTTGATGTTCCATTAATCAACCTACCCTTTCTTCTGCAATTTTGTTGTCTACTAGCCATTCCTGATAATATCTCTTTTCTGTTTTGCAGCCCTGCACAAAGCTTTTAGGTAGAGCTAAAAACACTAACTCAAATATGGTAATATTAACTTAGGTGAACATGAATTTAGGTGTGGAAGTGACTGACAGTGAAGTGTCAGCTGCACTGTCAAGATGCTCAGGAAGGCACTAGTCTATTTTATGAATCTAAACAAGCGGTGCACATTTAATTATGATGACTACAAGACTAAAACCACAATTTTAAAAACTATTTTGCCTATTTTGTTGTGTTTTTAAACTTTACCTATAATCTAGCAAATTAGTGTGTATTACTATAAAGTTATTTGTTTTTGCTTTGATCTTAAACTGAATAATATAGTGTCCAGCCCCTAACATATTAGTAAAACTTCTAGTTTTTCTTTAACTGGAGAAAAATGCATTGCATTATGTGTGATGCTGCACTGTACCATCTCTAACCCCTTTTCAAAATCTTAGACCTACCCATGGGCCTGTAGGTTGCTCCAGTTGGGTTTTGGCTTTGATTCTTGAATGCTAAATACTTAACTAGTTATGAGACTAATAATTTAGTAAACAGGTTTTTACTATTATGGAAGTTTTTGCCACTTTTTATCACATTAAGAGAAAAAAATGTTAAAATGCTGTTGTGACACCTCTAGTGGGCGCTGTGAGTACAACACCACCCCCTAGGTCGGGGTTCAACAACTCGCCTGCCATGACTCATTGGTATCTGAAGAGAAGGAGGGGGTTCAGCGGTGTTCTCTTCTCCTATCAACCCGAAGGGTACTCACAAGTGTGCTGCAGTGTTCCTTGGGGCATCACCTTCCCTACGCCCCGTCCATTCACCAACTGCTTGGGTATTCCACTCATTGCTCCAACAATCTCCGTAAGCCCCTTTACTGTGGGGTCTGGCATTAGTTTTGGAACCCAGCCCACTGCCTGGATATTATTACCTGTGGAGCCTCAGTCCCTGGTCACAAAGGGCTGAGCCACAGGCACATGGTGTCCACCCCAGCCCCCCAAGAGAAATGCCTCAGTAAGGCTTCAAAATTGAGGGGCTGGGGATTGTCTATCCCCAGCCTAATGCCAAACACTGCGCCTCCACCTTTGCTGTGGCCAGTGTCTTCAGGGCCACCACAACCCGCCTCCAGAGCCACCGCCTTCCCGGTGTGCTCCCAGATGGCTTTCTCCTCTCCCCCGCCAGCTTCCAGCAGGGTTTTTTAATTCCCTGTGGTGGTGGCATCAGCTGCTGCAATCAGCTGGCTGATGTTCTGCCCGGGAAGCAGTCACTTGAAGAGCTGGTGCAACTCCGGCTTGTGCGGCTCCTGCTCTGCTCCTGCCTGTCCCGGCGGTAAGTTTGCCAGGGTATGGGGTGCTTGCTTGCTCCCCCAGGAATGCCCGGGTTTGCCCCCATCATCCTCGGAGCCTGTGGAAGCTTCTCGTCACCACACTGTTTTTAAGTCATCCATGGCTGTTAGCTAACTAAGTATCAAATTCTAGCTCACATCCCTGTGAGGGGTGGCATGAGCGCATACATTACATTCTGCTTCTGGTTACTCCCATGCAATAGTACAGGGATGCAAGGCAGGACAAAGTTTTGCCAATTCACTTCATGCAAGACCAAATTGAATGAAATTCAGAGCTAAGTTTGTAAAGTGTCACTCTGTTGCAACAGAGAAATACATTTTAATTATTATGCATTAAAATATTTGGCAGGCTATTAATTTTTGCAGGGTGGGTGCCTCCAAACAATTAAGAAAATTGAAATTTTAAAGAGTTATTCTGTATGTAAAGAATGGAAAATGGATTCTGAAGCTTAAAAAAATTCTGCCAATCAAATTTTAAGATCAGTAACAAAATGGGTTATTAAAATCCTACTTCTTTAACAGTCTGTGTTCAAGAGCTAACATTACCACGTCTTGCTTTCCATCTGGCTTCAAATGCTCATGAGAATAAACAGAAGTGGGCTTTGTTTATATTTTACACAGAGTAAATCAGAAGTAACCCATTTATTGAAGCTAGTGGAGTTGTACTGCTATAAAAACAAGGAGAAACTTAAGAGTTTCTTAGACTCCTAAACTCTCAGAGTCAGGGGCCATCTTTCTTTGTTGTACTTTTTCTAAGAGGCTAAATCAATGGCATCTTGATCCATGACTTAGGCTCTTGAGCAACATGTGATGAGTGAACACTGGGTATGAACCATTCTCAAATGTCACTGGTGGGGAACTGGCTCAAATTTTGGGAGGTCAGAGGTGTCCACATATAGAGAGCCCTAGCATGACACACCGAATGTTGGTCTTTTAGATGTTGAAGTGTGGTATCTCTGACACCAGGGAATGAGCACCAAGCCAGAATGATGTCTGACAGTGGCACACATGTGTTTGGGGGGGGGGAGAGGGGGAAGAGGAGCAGGTGTGGCTGGAGCCACCACTTTCACTTTTCTGCTTTCCCTTCTCTCCTAACTATGAATCCAGTAGCCTGCACTTGACCAAACTCTGCAGTGTGTTTGGCTGACTTGGGCTGCCTAGGAGAAGGGGTTCACTAAGACCTATTTTTTTAAAGTTCCCAGGAACTGAGTGGTGGCATGCTTGAGTAGAAAGTAAAGACTCAGCTGGTTGTTAGAAAGATAGCACTTTCTGTCTATGAGCTCCCTTGCACTGCTTACTCAATAAAAGCTAACAGGATTGTGGGGAGGGAGGGAACAGCTGATAGATTTCTGTCTGTGTACCAGAGCAGCCAGTTACAGCAGTGGTAGAGGTGAGGAGCAACATAGCATGGCTGCTTGATAGATTGACATTCTTATGCCATGGAATGCCTTCGTGTCCACATGTAACCTTAACCTGGTTCACAGTGAACCAGTTCATAGAATCATAGGGCTGGAAAGGACCCCAAGGGATCATCGGGTCCAGCCCCCTGCATGAGCAGGAAAGACATATGGGGTCAGGTGACCTCAGCCAGGTGACCGTCCAGTCTTCTCTTGAAGACCTCTAGGGTAGGTGATTGCACCACCTCTGTGGGGAGCTTGTTTCATAGTCTGGGAACCCTAGTTGTGAAAAAGTTTATCCTAATATTCAACCTGAAACTATCTTCCAGGAGTTTGTGGCCATTGTTTTGAGTTTTTCCCAAGGCATCCTGGTGAACAGTTGTTCACCAAGCCCCTGATGTATGCCTCTGATATAGCCACAATCAGGTCCCCTCTTGCCCTTCTCTTTTTTAGGCTGAAGAGTCTGAGATTCCTCAGCCTCTCCTCGTATGGCCTGCCATGCAAGTCTCTGATCATATGGGTGGCTTTTCTCTGGATCCTCTTGAGCTTTAGCATTGTCCTTGTTGAAGTGAAGCGCCCAGAACTGGACACAGTTCTCCAGCTGCGGCTGCACCAATGTTGAGTAAAGTGGGAGAATCACTTCTTTGGTTTTACTGGAGATGCATCGATTGATGCATGCCAGAGTTTTATAGGCCCTAGCAGTTACTGCATTGCATTGCCAGCTCATATTCATGCTGGGGTCAATTGTTACCCCTGGATCCCTTTCATTTGTAGTGATGGTCAGGTTAGCATTGCCCAATCTGTAGATGTGCTGGGGGTTCTTCCTTCCCAGATGCAGCACTTTGCATTTCTCTATGTTGAACCTCATCTGCTGTTCTGCCCAACATGCCAGCCTGTCTAGGTCTGCTTGTATCTGCAGCCTATCTGCAGGCGTGTCTGCACAACCCCATATCTTGGTGTCATCTGTGAACTTGGCCAGTGGGCTTTTCACCCCCTTATCCAGGTGGTTGATGAAGATGTTGAACAGCACTGGGCCAAGTACTGACCCTTGGGGAATGCCGCTGCCCACATCTCACCAGGACAACACCAATCCATTCACTTGGACTCTGCATCCTACCCCACAACCAGTTTCACACCTACTTGATGGTCCTGCAGTTGAGCCTGATATCTTCCAGTTTTTTGATCAGTACCTGATCAGTTCAAAAGAGTGCTTGATATTTTCAGGTACACTTTTAAACAATTCCAGGAAGCTTTAACAGGTTGGTATATCAATCCAGTTCAGGTTTTAACTTCATTTAAGGTAGTCTAAATTTTGTTTATGTCCACTCCTGTTGGTTATCTCGTCCTTAGCATCTTGGGGGGAGGGGTGGGGAGTGAATGAGAAGTATCAGTTAATTTAGTATCTAAATAGCACAAAATGTGTTTCAAAGTGAGAACAGGCACTCTAGTCAGTCAAGTAAAGTAATAACCTGAATTTGTATTATATTTTCTAACTGTCTAATGTACACCCACCACAGTCTACAAGTTTTGTTAGTAAACTGATACTCTGCTGTACAGAGCAAGGTATTGGGTAGTGTGCGGCAAGAAGTTTTGTTGATCATACAGAACAGAGGAACTATGTAAATATTCCTGAGCTCTATATATCGGCACCTTATCTATTGCTGATTTTCATCTATGTAGATGTATAGCACTTCCAGAAATTCCAGTTGTGATAAGCCATAGATATTCTATGCTATAGTAATCTATGGTGCCAAAAACCAGTAAGGGAGAAAGTGGCCTCATGACAGCTGGATGACCCAATAAGAAAGAAAAAGAAAAATTAAAAACACACTAATGAGAAAAAAGACTGACTTCAAGGAGGAAGTATGAAAATAGCAATTGAAAAACTCAAGGATGAATGTAAAAAGTAAGAATTCACTAATGGGACAGATAACAAGAAATGAAGTGTATGTGTGTAAACTTTGCAAGCGAAAGTCAAGATGAATATTTTAACAGAGAGAGAGAGAAAGAGAGAGAAGAATTGGTATGAGGCAGGGGAAGGTGTGGGAACATGCAAGTATAAATAAATACAGGGTTTGTGAGACCTATTCCTTGTAGAAGGCCTAGGGGAATGTGAATAACATTCAATGTCTTTACCTGTCAAGGACAAGTTTCACCTAGTTGAACTGACCATTAATCAGACCAACTGGTGTACTGTTCAAGGACAATAAGCCTTTCAGTGCTTTTGCAACCGAGCATGGATCCAAGGTGGGGGGGGGGGGGGGGGGGGGGGGGCGCTGTGTTACCTTTGGAATCTGGAAGACTGGTTACTAGAGTCAGCCTTCCAGAATACACAGATCCCAGCAGCCTGTATATCAAAAGTGACAGCAACTAGATACTACCTAAGAAACACTCCTCACACTTCAGAACAGCAGCACTCCTATAACAATTTGGATGGCATTAACAGTGGTGCTATTAGGAGCTCAAGAAGTATAATAACAGGTGAATGAAATATTTCAGGGGTTGCCTTGGGTGTCAGCCCATTTTCTGTATCGTGTTTTCCCTGCTTGCTAAAATGAGGGTAACACTTGTGTGAAAAGCTTAAAAATTGTTCTGTGAAGAGTGCCTCAGTGTCTCAAACTGAGGGTGACTTGGGTGAGACTAGTCTTGAACTGGGTATATCTGGAGTATTGGTAGAAATTGGAGAAACTGGGAGGGTTTTGGGTATAATAAGTTGAGTAATTGTTTGTAGAAAAGGAAGACCTGGAGCTTAAAAATGTGATCAAGTTTTTGGTGTGCTTTAGTATGGTAAACTGGGGAAGGGTTAAGATATTTCTCTTGTAAATAAAACGAACTTATCTCTCAGTTCTTACTTGAGATATCAGTATCTTCTGCGTAAATACTGAAGATGTTACAATTCACTTTATCCATTAAGTGTGTGGGTGTGTGCTGCTAGTAACTGTAAAAAAAAAAGTTTTGTTCAAGATGGATTGCTTATATTGAGTATAACTCATTCTTCTTAATCATCCACAAAGAGAAAAATAACATTTTTCCTTGCACAAGCATAGTCCGTAGCCCTTCTTCCATTTAATGTGAATATTAACAACTTACACGTTTCAGTGTTTTTTGGTGATAAACTATAATTCAGAACACTGTCACTGGACTATATCCTCCGTCTTGAGAAATATGCAGGTGCCTGCTACAGTTGAATCAGAAAATAGCAGGAGTGATATCAGCCCACTGCTATTTAAATGTGCTTGGTTTAAGTTTTGTATGACCATTTTGTGATTCTAAAAATGTTTTTTATTTTTTAGTGTCTGAGATTTTGAAATTTCTTTCCTTCTTCCCTTCACACACCCTTCCCTCCCCCCCCCCCGCCCAGAGAAATAGGCTTCCAGTAAACATCACTTACTCCTAAAATGCAGCTGTATCCAGTTGAGAGAGGAGAAATGATCCCTTAAATGACTTTTTTTATAGAAACAGCCTATATTTTACTCTCTGCCACCACCACCACCACCACATTTAGTTGATTGTGCTTTAGCTGACCATAACATCATTGCTTGTTTTTTTTTTAAACTTGAGTAAATCCAAATTACTCTCTTATTTAGACTTGTGTAAATGGTCCAGGAACAGAATATGATCCTTCAGCTTTTTACTGTTCTGTTACAATTGGGACAGAGTACAGGAATCAATCAAAATTACATCAACAAATAAGGAAAAGTTCATGAAAAATAGTCCCTTAGCAATCAGAAGGAGAAGTAATGTGACATAAGAAAGCATTAGTTCCAGTTAGGATTATACATGAAAATTGCTTATGTAGGCCTCTGGTGATTTATTTATTTTTTTCCACAGCAGAATGTGTTCTCTACATGGGTTTGAAACTGTTTGATATAGAAACATCAAAAGCAGAAATTCACAAGCCATGAATTCATATAAGAGCAGAAAAGCAACGTTAAAGAAAATGCAGGCAGTAGAGGAACACAGGGATGGGACAGGGATGTAAGAAAATCCTAGTCCTATAGAACTTAATTTTGGTTGTGGTAACAGAGATATCATCAATACAGTCTTGGCCATGGTAAACTATCTTAAATCACTTTGAAACCCATTCAGCCCCACTGAAGTGCATTTGCAGGTGTGGCGGGTGCGGGAGTGGGGGCAGTCAGAGCTGAATTTGTCTCATTACATTCAATCTGATGTGTGACAGACAGTGCTTTAACCAGTTGCATCTCTATTAAAAAAGTGACCAAAATGGTAAAGACATATTGATCATGAGCTAAGTTTCCTAGCTGGCAAAAAAGGTCTTTTTTGGCTTTAAAAGAATTATACCAACAGATGAATATTTAGTATTTCGGCCTATTTTAGCTATTTTAAGAGAGATTTATTGAAGTGGAATGTGGACACTTGATGTTAGTTGTCAGATATTTCTCACTTTGGGAAATGCTCTCAGGAAAGGAATTGCTCTGAAATTGCACTGATTAAATAAAAGTAGAATTGTGCCTTTCACACTGAAAAAAACTAAGTCAAATTTCAGTGAATGGCACTGTTCTGATGCTTAAATAATATTTCCAATGTTCTCTTTGATGGAAGTACAAAGTGTTTCTTTGTACACAATGTGTGAATGATCATGGAGTGCAGGAGGTAAAAGCCCCACCAAAGCTGAATCTCTCCAGAAAAATGGAGGACAATTATACTTTAGTCTGTACCTGAATCCAGCAACTGTGGCTGGCCACACAGCCCGCTGTGGGGCTGCCAGCATGAAGGGGAGCTGGCAAGATGACTGACGTACCCACCCCTCACCACCGATTAGCTGAGAGGGCTACCTGTCATGTGGCCCGGCCCCTCTCCACCAATCAGCCATGGGGGCGGGGCCACACAAGAGACTGCCCTCTTAGCCAGTCAGCAGCTAGGGGTGGAAACATATGACAGACAGCCCTCTTAACCAGCCAGTGGTGGGACAGGGCCACTGGTGCTCCTCAGCCAGGCAGAGGTGTAGGAGGCTCTGCCATGATGAGCCCATAAAAATGGCAGCTAGCCCTGCAATCTACCCTTGAAATCAGTTGGCTGCCTCCTTGATTTGGGTAGACCCCTAGCTATGTGAACTTGTGTTCTGACCAAGTATCGCATTTTTTATATCAATCACATCTTTGCAAGCTTTGCTAACTCAAGCCCTGATAAGAGACCATGTTGTGTTTGGGATCTGGGACCAAATAGTCAGATTACTAGAAGACAAAACAATTAGCATTTCTCCAAACAAGAAGTCGCTGAGTTGAGGTTGAAGCTTACCAAAGGTACACAGTGTGTTCCTCCTGATGACCAGGGGAATTAGTGTGGTTAGCCTGACTTCAGTATGTGGGAAGTTATTGGAGCAAATTATAAAGAAGCCATTTTGTAAAGATCTGGAGGAGGAAAGGCTGATCTCAAACAGCCAGCATGGATTTGCAAAGAACAAATTGTGTCAAATATGATCCCCTTCTTGGAGAAAGTAACTAGTTGGGTGGGTGAAGGAAATGCATTGGATATAGTGTGCTTGGACTTCACTAAAACCTTTGACAAAATGCCATATGACTTGTCCCATAAGCAAAATGGAGAAACAGGGGCTAGATAAAATTACTGCGAAGTGGTTAGATAACTAACTTAATACCTCCAGCAAAGAGTAATTTTTAAATGGATCAATGTTGGAATGGGGTCTGTCTTAGGTCTGATGGGATGTCTTTACATGTGCTCTGGGGTGGGGGTACTTTCATTAGAGTGCCTCTTGAAAGTCACTCTAATTAAAGCGCCTGCAGTGTCTCATATACCTGGTGTCCCGTGCTTCAAAATGGCGGTGGGTGTGCTTTAACTAAAGCCCCTACACCATTCTGAAGCACGGAGTTTCCGAATACACGTGACGCTGAGGCTGCCAGAACATAGTTTCATAGTAGCTAGGGTCAGGAGGGACCTGAACAGATCATCTAGCCTGACCCCCTGGCACAGGCAGAAATGAATGCTGGGTTCACAAGACCCCAGACAGGTGATCATCCAACCTCCTCTTGAATTAGCCCAAAGTAGGGGTGAGGACCACTTCCCTGGGAAGTTGGTTCCAGATTTTGGCCACCCTAACTTTAAAGTATTGCCTTCTGATCTCTAACCTAAACCTATTCTCCATCAGTTTATTACCATTGTTCCTTGTCACCCCAGGTGGTGCTGGGGAGAAAAGGGCTCTACCTATTTGCTGTTGATCTCCCCTGATGAGCTTGTAGGCAGCCACTAGATCCCCCCTCAGCCTCCTCTTGCTCAGCCTGAACAGGTTCAGGTCCCTCAGTCTCTCCTTGTAGGGCCTGTCCTGCTGCCCTCTCACCAAGCAGGTAGCCGTCCTCTGAACCCTCTCCAGGCTGGCCACATCCCTTTTGAAGTGCGGCACCCAGTACTGGATGCAGTACTCCAACTGCGGCCTGACCAATCTTGCATAGAGGGGGAGTATCACCTCTCTGGACCAGCTTGAAATGCACCTTTGGATGCATGACAAGGTATGGCTGGCCTTGCTGGGTGCAATCTGGCATTGGCAGCTTATGTTCATCTTGGAATCAATAACGACTCCAAGATCCCTTTCTGCCTCTGTGCTTTCAAGAAGGGAGCTCCCCAACCTGTATGTATGCTGTGGATTCCTTCTCCCAAGGTGCAGCACCCTGCATTTGTCTATGTTGAAACCCATCCTATTCTCATCTGCCCACTTTTGTAGTCTGTCTAAATCTATTTGCAGCCTCTCTCTCCCTTCAAGTGTGTCCACCTCACCCCACATCTTAGTGTCATCAGCAAACTTGGACAGCGTGTTTTCCACCCTCTTGTCCAAGTTGCTGATGAAGATATTAAACATGCTAATTAGCACTCTCCAGCAGACTCAATTGAGCCTGCCCTGACACATTCTAATTAAAATGTGAGAGCAGGTATTGGTCATTTGTATAGGTGCCCTTTATGCTGTTCAACACGGTTATTAATGTTATGGATGCCAGATTAGATAGATTTTAGAGCATAGTTGCCAATGGCAAGAAACTGGGAAAGATGGCAAACACATTGGAGGACAGGAGCAGAATTCAGAAAGACCTCAGGGACATAGAAATGTAGGGCTAGAAGGTACCTCATGCAGTCATCTAATCCAGCCCTCTGCTTAAGGCAGGATCCTCCCTGACTAAGCCATCCCAACCAAGTGTCTGTTTAACCTGCTTTTGAAAGTTTCCAATCATAGAGATTCCACAACTTCCCTAGGTAACCTGTTCTAATGCTGACCACCATCACAGTCTGAAAGTTTCTCCTAATATTCAGTGTAAATTTCCCATGCTGCACCTTAAGGCTATTGCTTCTAATCCTGTCCCCCTATAGCCACAGAGAAGAACCCACCTCTGTCCTATCTATAATCACCCTTCAGGTATTTGAAGACTGTTATCAAGTACCCACTCAGTTTTCATTTTTTCTAGGCTAATAACCCTAGTTCCTTCATCCTTTTCTCAAAAGCTTCCCAGGCCCCTGATCATTTCTGTTGGCCTCTGCTGGACCCTTTTCATCAGGGCCTGGCAGTTATTGTGGCTGGAGGGCCAGTTAATGAGTTTTGGTGAACTGTCAAGGGCTGCAAGGGTGGCCTTGCCCCCTGGTTGCCATCTTGGGACTGGAAGTCCTACCCCTAACCTCTGACCTTTTCCACCAGAAGTCCATCCCCTTTTCCCTGAAAGTACTCCTTTTGGGCAGGGGGTTTGCCATCTTGGAACTGGGAAAAAAATCTATACTAAAAATCAAACAGCTGTAATAACATCTTTTACTTTTATTTTAAAAAATACTTTTGTCCTGATTTGTGTGTGTTTGTGCTGTATATATAGAAGTGATTGCATAGTAGCTCAAAATAAAGTCTTACTTTTGTATATTGTGCGGAGTATGGGTGAGTGTGTATGGGGTTTGTGGGAGACTGTGGGGTGTTTGTGTGTATGTGTGTGTCTATGTGGGGGAAGGTGTGGGGGTATGTATGGATGTGTGTGAATGGGAATGGGGGGTTTTCAGGGATATTTGGGTGTGGATGGGTGCAGGGTTTGTGGGGGGTTGTGGGCTATGGAGGGGGAGGGTGGCTGTGTGTGTGTGTAGCAGTGAGCAAGGCTCCCTCCAGAGGCATGAGGGTGTGAGCATGGGGAAGGGTCTGGGTGGGTGTGGTGTCTGTGGGGTATGTGAAGGTGTGGAGGAGGATGTGGTTGTGGGGTTTGTGATGGGAGGGTTTGAGGGTATGTGGAGCGTGCTTGGAAGCCCCCACACACAATCCCCTGAGCCGGTCTACCCCTGCCCCCACCCCACAACAGCCCAGAGCCCATGTGTCTTGAGGCACATCCCCTGCCACTGCCAACAGCCCCAGTGCAGCCCGCACCCACTCCGCACCACCCAGCCACGGTGTGTCCTGCCACCATGGGCATACAGCACATCTAGGATGGCTTCTTCTGGCTGCCACCACTGCTGTCCCTAGCCCCATGGTAGCAGCAGGTACCAGTATGCACAGACCCAACCCTACACTGGCTCTGGACTTGTCCGTCCAGGCTGAACACTAGCAGCAGCAGCCAGGCAGACACTGTTGCTTGGTGCGGTGGGAAAGCAGCCTCTCTCCCTTGCTGCTGGCAGGCAGCTTTTGGAGCAGCTGCCTTGAGCCTGCATTGCACTGGGCTGCCCTGCAGCTCCATCACTGCCACCGCTGTGCTGCCCTGCACAGCAGCAGTGACAGTGCAGTGCATCCACATGGCAGCCCAGAGGCAGCAGTGACAGAGCCGCAGGGCAGCCTGGCACAGTGCGGACTCTGGGTGGCTACACCAAAAACTGCCTGGCAGTGGTGAGGGAGGGCTGCTTTCCCCCTGCACCGAGGAAGAGTTTCCCCCTGGTGCTGCTGCTGCTGCTCAGTCCAGACAGGTGACTCCAGAGCAGGTGCTGGAGCCCAGGCTCAGCAGTGACAGCACGGGAGAGAAGCTGCTGCACAGCACTGGGTAAAAGCAGCCCCTCCTCCTCCAGCTGGTGGTGCTTCTTGGTGTAGCCACCCAGAGCCTATGCAGGGCTGCCCTGTGTCTGCTCTGTGCTGCCACTGCTGCCCTGTGGAGCCAGCCCAGAGGCAGTGGTGATACAGCATAGACACAGTGCAGCCCCACTTGGGCTGTGGGCGGCTACACCTGGAAGCATCAGTGGCAGCGAGGGGGGGGGCTGCTTTTACAGTACTCTGAGCAGTAGTTTCTGTCTCATGCTGCTGCTGCTCAGCCTGGGTGGGCGAGCCTGGAGCATGCGGGGTCGGAGCTGCATGCTGGTACCCACCGCCACAGCACAGTTAGGGGGAGTGGTGGTGGCAGCCGGAAGAAGCTGCCGGTGCCCGGGCTGTATAGAAAGGCAATTCGGCTGTGGAGCTGCCCCAGCCCAGGGGGCTGCAGGATGCACCACAGCTAGGCAGCCCTTTGGCCAGGTGGGATGGATCTGGCCCACTGGCTGTATTTTGCCCACCCCTGGTTTACATTCTCATTGAAATGCGGGGCCCAAAACTTCACACACTACTCCAGATGAGGCTTCACTGGTGCTGAATAGAGTGAAAGAATCACTTCCCTTGATTTGGAAATAACACTCCTGTTAATACAACAGAGGATGATGTGGCCTTTATTTTTTTAAACAAGAGCATACTTGGGTCATATTCAATGTATAGTCCATTGTAATTCCCAAGTCCTTCTCTTCAGCACTGCAGCCTAACCAGGCATTCCCTGTGTACTTGTGCGTGAAATTATTCCTTCCCAAATGGAGGATTTTTCATTTGTCCTCATTGAATCTCATCCGATTGATTGTAGAACATTTCTCCAATCTATCCAGTCATTCCAGTCTTGATAGATTGGAAATCTGGGTTAGAGACAACAAGATAAACTTCAATGCAAACAAATGTGAGGTGTTATATCTAGAGGGAAATAAAAGCACAAATATAGAATGGCTGATAACTGGTGCAGTGGCAACACTGATGAGAAGGATCTTGGGGTTTTGCTGAACTGCAGACTCAACATGAATCAGCAGTGTGATGCAGCTGCACAAAGAGTAAATGCAGTTTTCAATTGCACCAACAAGCATATTAGGTGTGAGGCCTGGGGAGCATATCTACACAAGATGTGTACTGCTAATTAGGCGCTGCCTAATTAACTCTGCTGTAAAGTCTCAACATCTATAAGTGTGGCTGTGTTAGGCTGCAGGAAACTAATTAATTCCTGTCACGGTGGGGTCCTCGTGGAGGGCCGTGATCTCCTTGAGGCCCTCTCACCGCGCTACTCTGGCCCGAGGGCACCCTCCATTCTCTCCTGCCACATCTTGATGGAATATATGTAATAGGGAGGCTGCCTTGTGTTTCCTCGGGCCTGTCAGCTCCTGGACCCCTCGTGGGTCTCCCCGTATAATGGGCGCTACCCAAGCGCCCTAGCCTTATGGGCTATGCGTGGCTCCTACCTCCCCTGATACCACACCCCCAGGCCTCGCAGATGTAGAGGACGTTGTTCGGTCTATACGCCCGCTTCCCGGGCCTCCTCTCTAATGTGGCCCACTCTGGGCTCCCTCTCTCGTGCCCAGCCTCTTGCTGGGACTCCCGTCTAGCCCACTCTGGGCCTCCCCTGCCGGTGTGGTTCCACTTCGGGACTCTCTAGCGGGCCTCCGGTCCTATGGGCCAACCGCACGGATACCCTCCCCGACTCTGGCTCCCCGTGCTGCTACTCCCTGTCTTCTCAGGGGCAACCGCAGCGCCCTGCCTTGGTCTGAGGGGGATTGCCGCACTAGCTTGCGGCCGGGCTCGCTATGCCCGTGAGCCCACACTGGGCTACTCAACAAAGCACAATGGCGTTCCCCCTTTCTGGGGCTCACCGCGCCCACACTGGGCTACTCAGTATGGCCCCGCTCTCTAGGGCTGCTCAGTATGGCGCTCCCCACTTCTCTGGGGCTCGCCGTGCCCGCACTGGGCTACTCAGTAATACCGCCCCTTTCCTGGGGCCGGGGGCTATGTTCCCCCCACATGCAATCCGGGGTCTCGGTCCCCGTCCACAACCTACGGGTTGCACCCGCGACCCACTGGCCGCGCTCCTCGCCGCCAGCTGCTCGCGCAGTGGCGTGCGAGCTGCGCCTTCGGGGTCTATGCTCCCCCACATGCAATCCGGGGTCTAGGTCCCCGTCTGCATCCTACGGGTTGCGCCCGCGACCTACTGGCCGCGCTCCTCGCCGCCAGTTGCTCACGCACTGGCGTGCGAGTAATTGAGGCCTGCTCCAACCCCTACAGCCTCGCCCAAGCCTCCGGGTGTAATAATACAAACACAAAGCAAAACCACAAGCCCCTAGGCTGTAACACAAATGCAAGCCGCCTGGCCATAACTCCTCATCATAGCTCAAGCCTCCAGGGCTATCATGAGCTGTACTTGCGACTTAGGCTCCTTCCCATATCTCGGCCGAGGGAGCTCCTGCCTCTCCGGCTGCTGGCAAAGAACTCCCAGCCTGGCCTCAGCCCTGAGCTTTATAAGGGCCAGGCCCTGCCCCCTACAGGCAGCTGGCTCCGCTTGGTTGCTCCGGCAACCCACAGCTGTGCTCACTTGGTTCTGCCAGGGCTCTCTCCCTGGCAGCTTCTCCGCTCTTAGGAGCAGGGGTACCGAGGTGCCCTGCGACAATTCCGTTGCAGGTTAGTACTTGTAAATACAAGTACTGTGCTATAGCAGAGTTCTTTTGTGTGCAGTAGCACACATGTAGATGCTGATGGGGCTGGCTGGGGCATGAGGATGCTCCATTGTTGGGGCTACCTGCCAGTTAGCTCCACACTAGAGCACCCTCAGCCAGCCCCTCCACAGCGCATTGAACTGGTTTGGAGTAGCCCTGGGATGACAGGCTGATTCCCTAGGCCCCCTTCCAGCCAGAGCTGCTCTGACCTGGCTCAACATGCTGCAGTCCTGGGCACATGTGTAAATGCAATGTGCAAGTGCAGTAAAGTCTGGTGTGATGTGCTGGAGTTTATTGCTCCATGCTAATAGCATGTGTAGATGCACCCAGGAAGTGCTTGTGCTACTCTATTTAGCACTGGTTAGGCATCCTTTAGAGTACTGTGACCAGTTCTGTGCTCAGAATTTTAAAAAGGATGTGGAAAAGGTAGAGAGAGACCAAAGATGTGCAGCAAAAATGATACAGGGTTTAGAAGGCACGCCATAGTAAGAGAGGTTGAATTAAATACAGGTAACCCCTGCTTAACACTTTTTTCTCTTAGCCTTCTTTCGCCATAACGCTCATTTTAATTTGTACCTGGTTCCACTTAGTGCTCAGTAAGTTTCGTTATAATGCTTGTGACTGCCATCTTGGGTCATTAAAACACTTGCGATCACCATCATGGGTCATCAAATACTTTCGGTTTCACTTAATGCTCGTTTCGCTTAACGCTCAGTTTTTCAGGAACCAATTAAGAGAGCTAAACAGGAGTTGCCTGTAAGCATGTTTTGCTTACAGAAAAGGCAGTTAAGGGGGGACATGATAGCAGTCTGCAAATATCTGTAGAACTGCCATACTGAAAAGAGAAAACAACTTTTGACGCTCCTTGCAAAGGGTGGGACACAGAAGTGGCTTGAAATTGCAACAAGGTGGGATGGATTGGATATTAGGAAAAACTTCTCTACTGTTTTGCATATCATAGGTATTTTCACTATACATGGTAAATTTTACAGTGTCTGAAAATGAGGCACAGTTTAGTGGATAATAGTTTAAACACTTAGTGAAACATCCATCTGCTAGTTCCCTTAAGGGGTCAACCCAACAGGTAGGTGAAAAGAGTTATTAAAATAATAAAGCCCCCATTAAAGTCTGCAGCACCAGAATGTTCCATATATAGGAATGTTAGTTACAGATCAGCACCAAAAAGACATGGGTTATCATCTGCTAAACTGTTGTTCAACGGCAAATAAAAATGCCTGAACTTTTAGAACTTGCTATCAGAGTCAGTGTGAACATTCAGCGAAGTGAAGAACCAAAGTGAAACAAAAAACTTCAATATAGTTTGGGGTGTCACATGCTGACATTTCATGAAAATGATACCATGTATGTCTAGAACTAAGAAGAAAACAGTTGCAAGCTGCAGCAGTGTCACAAGAAATAGTCCTATAATCACAAGGTGGTAATCCTGGGCAGAAACCTAACAGGGAACAATAACCTAATATGAAACATTCTCCAGATTCCACAAGGGAGGTGGGGAAGAGGCAAAGAAGAAGGCAGCAGTAACAGGTTAGATGGTTAAGCCTGCGATGTAGCACAACTGGAATTAACAAGTTTACCACTATCTGACAACAATGGTGCTGGCTTAGGTAACAGCACGAGGCACCTTGGGAACTACTTACAGATTTGCTGTAAGTGTTTGAATGTTCTATTTTGTTTGAGGAATTGCAGTATCTTTAAATGATAAGACAGCCCCAGAACCACAGTATTTTATATGCTAGAATATTCTCATAGAAATGGTCCTCTGGCAGCTTGGTAATATTTGTTGGTAATGGAAGATGTGGGGAACTGTCCCTTAAGAGTATCTGGCATGTGTGGTACTGAGGCCCGTGTTAATCAGTGCAGATCTTTTTTTTTTTGTCTGATGCCTTCGTCTAAGTAATTTCTGAGTACAGTTGGTGGCAAGTATCTAATAGTTTTCTCCCAAGCCACAGGAATGACTATAGACTTCTCCACAACACACTCCAAGAACTCTTCCTGGATTTAAACAACACAGAAGTTTTGTTGAATTGGGCCCTCTCATACTGTTGTTCTCAAACTTTTTACAGAATCACAGAAGTTAGGCCTGGAAGGGCCCTCATGAGATAATTGAGTCCAGCCCCCTGCTCTGGGCAGGAAAGAATGCTGGGGTCAAATAACCCCTTTTACTTGAGATACATAGGTTGATGCATGCCAGCTTATTGTTTGTTTTGCTAACTGTAGCATCACACTGGTGTCTCATTCATTTTATGGTCAGTTATGACCCCCAGGTCCCTTTTGGACATGGTACTAGCTAGCATAGCACCACTGAGCCTATAAGTTTGTTGTGGATTTTTCCTCCCCAGATGGAGCACTTTATAGTTCTCAGTGTTGAACAGCATCTGGTTCTGGTCCACCCATATAACTAATCTATCTAAGTCCGCCAGGATCATCAGCCTACCCTGATGCATGGCCACACTTCCCCAAAGCTTAGTGTCATCGGCAAACTTTGTCAGTGTGCTTTTCACCCCCACATCTAGATCATTGATGAAGATGTTGAAAAGCACTGGTCCAAGTACCGAACCCTGGGGGACCCCACTGGCTACCTTCTGCCAGGTCGACACAGATCCATCTATTAGTTCTCTCTGGGTCCAACCCCGCAGCTAGTTTCCCACCCATCTGACCATTGAATTGTTGAACCCATAGTCCCCTAGTTTTTTACATTGAAAGCCTCATGGGACACCAAGTCAAAGGCCTTCCTAAAGTCCAAGTAAATGATGTCAACCTCATCTCCCTTATCCAGGTAGTGAGTAACCTGATCATAGAAGGAGATGAGATTAGTCAGACTTGACCTACCCATGACAAAACTGTGCTGGCTGTCATTTAGAATTTTGCCTTCTACTGGCTTATCACATATGGATTCCTTAAGACATTTTTTGAGGATTTTTCCTGGGATTGAGGTCAGGCTGATTGGCCTGTAGCTCCCTGGGTCCTCTCTCCTCCCCTTCTTGAAGACGGGCACAACATTGGCCTTCTTCCAGTCTTCTGGGGCCTCTTCTAAGGGCCACAGATTCTCAAAGAGCTTTGCCAGTGGTTCTGTGATGACTTTGGCTAGTTCATTCAGCATTCTCAGATGGAGTTCATCCAGTCTTGCTGACTTACAGATATCCAGCCTCTCTAGCTGTTCTTTCACCAGCTCTACTTTGACTGTTGGTAGGTGATCTTCCCTACTGTGACTATTCTGCATCATATTTGCATTCAGCAGGCTATCACTCTTAGACTGGTGGAATTCAGATGTGAAGCACTCCTTCAGCAGTTCAGTTTTCCCCTTGGTGTCAGTGATCAGATGTCCAGATGCATTGAGCAGTGGTCCCACTTTTCCACTGGTTTTCCTCCCGTTACTTATGTACCTACAGAAGGACTTCTTATTGTCCTTGATTTTGGTTGCTAACCTGAATTTGGTCACCATGTTTGCTTTTCTAATTTGCCCCCTATAGGTGTGGGCCAGTCTTATATAGTTCTCCTTGGGACCTGTTCCTAGCTTCCATTATTGGTAAGCCTCACTTTTCTTTTTCAAAAGATCTATGACTTCCCTATTGAGCCAAGATGGCCTCCTGGCCCTTGTGCTACCTTTTTTACATACAGGTATGGACAGCTTCTGTGCACTGAGGATTGTATCCTTGGGAAATGGCCACTCTTCATCCACACTCTTTCCCTGTGGTCCATGATCCTGTAGGGTATTATTCACTAAAGCCCTTAGCTTATTGAAGTCAGCTTTTTTTAAAGTCAAGGATTTGTACCTTACTGACAGATTTCCCAGCCCTATGACGGTCAGTGAAAGTGATAGTGTCATGATCACTGTCACCTAGGTTACCCTCTATTTCAGATCACTCATCAGGTTGTACACTTTGGCCAAAACTAAATCTAGGAGGGCATTTCCTCTGGTCAGCCCATATACTTCCTGAGACAGGTAGAGTTTGTCTATATAAGTCAGGAATCTATGCGACTGGTCAGATCTGCCCAAGTATTCTTCCCAGGAGATGTCTGGGTAGTTAAAGTTGCCCATGATAACCATATCCTGTGTTCTAGCAGCCTCTTCCAGTTCCCTGGAGAATTCCAGATCTGGCTTCTCATCTTGGTTTGGAGATCTGTAATATATTCCTACAGTTAGGTCCCTTTTGCCACATACCCCACTGTATCTTGACCCAGAGGGTCTCAAGTTGCCCTTTCTTAGTACCAATTTCAGCTTCCAAGGAGGTGTACTGCTCCTTCACATATAGAGCTACATCTCCACCCTTTTTTCCTATGTGATCCCTCCTTTGCAGGGTGTAGCCCTCTATAGCTATGGTCCAATCATGGGTAGTTCCACCAGGTCTTTGTTATCCCTATGATATCGTAGTCCCTGCTGGAAAGCAGGAGGGCCAGTTCCTCCTGTTTGTTCCTCATGTTAAAATTTAGTCAAGGGAACTTGTTTACTCAAGGCACTTCTGTGATTCAAACCCAGGATCTCCTGTTTACTAAAGAGGCACTTTAACCAACTGAGCAACAGCACCTCTTTGGTTGAATTAGCAGCACCCCATTAAAAAAACTAATATAAATATAGTTTGAATATGAATTGACATTTATAATGCTTCTATTATAATGTATTATTAATTAATTGTATTACTATATTATAATATAAGATGGAAGTATAATGGTCACCCCTTCAGGTTATTCCTCCTGGCTCTGCCTACCCAATGCACATTTGATCCTAGCACAGCACCAGGAGTTCCTACATGTGGGTCCAGGTCATCCCTCAAAACTGAGAACCAGCAAACCAGTTTCTGCCCTAAATTATTCCTGGAGATCCCCTCTGAACTTCAGCCGTGGGGCCAAAATGGACAAAGCCCAGGGACACCTGGCCAGCAGGGTGGGGGTGCCAAGGCTGCATACATAAAACAAGAGGGCTGGGGGGGCAACAAAACATGAAGCCTGAGGAGGAGAGAGACCCCTTTCCTTACTCGCCCCACCCCTGGTCTGTACCCAAGAGAGCAAGCACAGCTTTTGTAGCTCTGGCTGCTCCTCCAGTGATTTGCATCAGAGCCTCCTACACAGAAAGCCCTTCTCACCAAATCCATGAGCATGTGAGGAGCTGGGGAATGAGCCATCCTAAAAAGTGTGGCTCTGAATTTGCATCTCTGTCTGCCTACTACAAAGCACACTGCTCAGAATGTCTGGCACAGGGGTTGCTATACAGTAGGAGGGGGCAGCCAGGCTGCCCTTTGTCTGCAGGACTCTGGAGCAGCTGAAGAGAGGAGCATATTGTACTTACTGCCTTACACAGGGGCCAGGCACTGTAGCACTCTTACAAGGATCCCAGGGTTAGCTTCCCAGGGTGCTGCAGCACCCAGTTGAAAATCACTGCTTTAGTAGGAGCAGGCCATGATGTGGTTTTAATGCAGTTTTCATAGGTGAACTGAACTTCCCATCCCCACTATTTGCAAGTGGGTTTTCTTACAATACGCTGTTCCCAATAGCAACCATATTTCAACCACAGTCTACAATTTCACCCTGGGTGAGGGGTTTTCTCCAGTTTACATTTAATGCAAACTTTATTTAAATTCTAAGATGTTTGTTTAGCATTCTGTATTCACTACTTTGTACTGGATGATAAGAAGCTCTGCATTTAAATTATTCCATTTTTAAGGCTGATGAAAATTATCAGTCACCTTTGAGTATATTTAACTAGTCCTAAAGGATGCTTACCATCACAAAAATTCACAGCCATTTACATTTATAAACTGTGGTGTGTGTTGGTACTCTGGTACTTTTCTTGCCTTCTGATGTGCATTTGTAGATTGCCATGTGGAGAGAAATGAATCTTTCAAATATTTTTTTAAAAATCTATCACCTCCAAAGCAGTCAAATTGAATGAGTCATATCTGCTTTGGAAATATTTGTTTCTTTGGAAATTATATTTAAAAGTATAGTTGGTATACAGCACAAAACAAAAGTGAATGTTGGAGACAGACTCAGAATCAGGACACATTTAATAGCTATAGTAAGAGAATATGCAGTTCCTGTCAATTTAAAAAAAGTATAAGTCATTTTATTTACTGTAATCCAGAGGTTTAATGCCACTCACCCCAGAAGAGCCATTATAAAGCACTCCCTGGAAATGTTTGAATTAGGTAGAGCAAGGATTTTTATTATTTTCTGGTGGAGAAAATTGCCCTTTCAAAGACTTTCTGGTCCACTTTAGTTTGCAGCATGGTATTTGCAAGGCCTTTGTTTATCAAGACTACCTGTATTTCTCTCTCCAGTCAGAAGTCCTGTCCTGAATGAAAGGCTATGAACAAATTGGAAAAATTTTCACTTGTATGTTACATTTGAGGAATTTCAGTATTTTTAATAGGATAAAACAGTACCAAAACCACAGTACCCTCATCAACAATCCCCTGTAGTCAGAGATGATTGTCTTCCATGATTACTTTATTTGTGGGCCTAAAGATGACTGAAGAGTCTGAATGGAGAACAGCAGATTGTGTTGCAACTCAGGCATGTGTTTCCATGTGGGGTTGATGCTTCTGGATTCTTGAATCATTCCATGGCATGTTATCTCTGCTGCTCCTGCTTTTCTGTCTCCTGTTGTCTTCATAAGGTTTCAAAGTACTGAGATCCTTGCAGCAGACTCTTCCTTCATTTGGGGTGGTCCTGGGCAATAGTCTCCCTTGAGTTTATGTCAGTGTTACGTTTTTTTCAAGTTGGCCTTGAGGATGTCTTTGAAGCACTTTCTCTATGCACCCCTTCAGCATATGCCTTGACTGATCTGGGAGAATAAAGCTTGCTTTGGGAGTGTGGAGCTGGACATCAAGATGACGTGGCCAGACCAGTAGAGTTGAAGTCAGATGATCATTGCTTTGATGCTCATGATGTTTGCTTGCAAGAGGACACTAATGTTGGTGCGTTTATCTTCCCACTGGATTCAAAGGCTCTTCCACAGGCATCATTGATGGTACTTCTCCAGTGACTTGAGGTGTCTCCTGTACATTGTCCATGTTTCAGATCCATATAGTAAGATGGGGATCATGATTTCTTGATAAAATATCAGCTTGATTTTTTAATCTGACATTGCAATCTTTGAACATCCACTTCCTTGGGCATCTGAAGGTTGCACTTGCACTTTTAAGATGGTATTGAATTTCTTCATTGATGCCAGCCTTCTTAGGTACAGGAAATACTCAACATTCTCCAGACTCTCACCATGAATCTGAATTACCAGAGCTGGGGACTGCTCATTAAGAATGTAATGATGGAGAACCTAAATGTTAAGCATCAGTCCCATTTTCTTGAATGCCACTATAAAAACATTGACAATTGCCTGAAGGTCTCCTTCCAAGTGAGCAGACTACAGCATCACCAGCATACTGGAGCTTGATGATTGAAGTTGGGGTGATCTTGTTTTTGGCTCAGACTCAGCTGAGATTAAAGAATTTACCATTCATTTGGTAGTTTACCTCCATTCCAACTAGAATGGAACCATTGGCAAGGAAGGAGTGGGAAAGGTCAACTCCAACATCATCCTCCTCTTAACAAAAGCACAGAACATGGACTCACCATCACCAACACTCTGTTCTGCCAGAAAAACAGGCACAGAATATCATGGCAACACCTGCAATCTAAGCATCGATACTTGATTAACTACATCCTTGTTTTTGCCCAGGATTGCGAAGATGTCTGCATCACCTCAGGTATGCTAGGAGTTAACAATTGCTGGACCAATCACCAGCTCATTTGCTCAGTTATTTCACTCAAACTGGCTCCCAAATGACAGCTGCAGCAGAAGCAATGCCGATGGAAGATCAACATTGAAGGACTGAAGAAACCCAATCAAGTGAGACTTCGGTCCACCAGTGCCTCAATGAAAAATGGTGAATTCCAATCAACAACAATGGGAAAATGTCAGCAGTGCTTGGGGTGTCTTCAAGTCCACTGTTATAAGCACCTTTGAATAGATACTTGAATTCTGTGCCAGGAAACATCATGACTCATTTGATGAAAATGACTTGGAGATCCAAGTGTTGATTGACTACAAGTTCAAGGTCCTTTGTGTTTGACAGAACAACACCAACTCCAAGAAAAAGAAATTGAATCACCAAAAGCCAAGGCCCAGAAGTACTCATGTTAAGAAGAACAGATGGTGAGAAGACAAGGGAAAAGAGATTCAACTGATTTCTATGATATTCACAGTTTTTTTCAGTGCCACCAAAGCCATCTATGGTCTGAGCACTCGGGGACCAACCCCCTTGAGACCTAAGGAGGGAGGAGACCTGATCAAGGAAAGTGGGAGCCATCAACATCTGTTGGAAGGCGCATTTTGAAGCCCTTCTCAGTTAGTACTCTACTGTTGATGAGAGTGCAGTCAACTCTATACCACAACATCTAGCCAGAGACAATCTCAGAATTCAAGCCTTGATGAAGTGAGGAAAGCCATCAAGCAGATGAAGAATGATAAGGTACAACTGACATGATTGTCACTGCTCTCCAGCTGCAGGAAAAATGCCAGGAACACCATAAACCTCTTTACATGGCCTTGTTTGACCTCACAAAAGCTTTTAACTCTATCAACTGAGAAGTGCTGTGGAGGAGCCTTGTGAAGTACGGATGACCGCTGAAAGTCATCACTTGCTCCATGATGGTATGCAAGTGGTGGTTCTCAGTAATGGATGTATCATAGATCCCTTTCAGCTTAAGACTGGAGTTAAGCAAGGCTATGTCATTGCTCCAACACTCCTCTTGATATCCCTTACTGAGATGCTACATCTGACCACTACTCTATGGTTCTCAACAATATGTGTTTGCTTTAACTCATTTGTGCTGTGATGATCCACTTTGAATACTATGCTTGTCATTCAGTTCCCATTTGACAAGAACAAGATAAAAGCCCACCAAGGTAGTCATCCAATGCCTTAATTCAGCAACTACCAAACTAAAAGATTACTAGGATATAACTCTGTTCTTACTAGGATATAACTCTGTTCTTTAGCACAAATGAGCTTTATCTCATGTGGTATGCATATAGGGTGCTTACAGATCTAACCATCTCCCCACCCCCTCCTAAAGGCATATTACTTTAAACTTGGCATACACCTGTGCTGAGCCCAGTGCATGCCCAGGAGAGGCATTATGTTAGTTGAACCCAAAGTTTGTATATATCGAGCACTTCAGTGGGGCTTTTTTGGTGCTTTTATCTAAAGCTGATTCAATCAGTTTTAGATAAAAGTGCCAAAAAAGCCCTGCTGAAACGCCCAATCTATACAGATGCTGAGGAGCCAGGTCCAACTAACGCGCTGCTTCTTTTGTTATAGCGCTTTTTTTAAATGTATGTCAGCAGCCATACTGTCTAATAACTACAAAGATGTACATTCGGGCATTCTCTTCTTTGTGAAGGTTTCAGAAATATAAGACCTGAAAATAAATTTATTAATAGGGAAAACTCATTTTAAGTAGGTTTTTTTTCTCTTGGCCTCACCTAAAAAAATGTGATTCTTAGGGACTGACCTTCATACCCACTTCTGTATTCCAAAGGGGTTGGAGTTTGAGTGTAAATAGAGATTTGGTACAATAATTATAGCAACCCTAGATGATTGTTTCTCTATTTCTGTCTGTCTTCTTTCCATGGGTTTAAAATGCATGTTTTTCACACAACTCCAGACATAGATTGATAGATTATGGCTATAGCATAGCACAGGCATAATCTAAGTGCTCTTTGCTATTGGGATGAAGAATTTTAGGACCCAGTTCATTAAAGGTTTATACACTTGTGTTAGATAATCAGTGGGCCTGTTCACCTGTGTATATGATTTGAAAGATTAAGAAAAAGTCATTCTAAGCAACATCCGAAATCTTCACTGGAATGTATTAGAGGAATCTCTAAGGAAGAGTTGTGTTCACTTTTCCATTTTTATAAGGATTCATCAGCATCAGTTCAGACAAATTTGAACTGGACTTTCTAAAACTAGTGGTTTTAATTTACATTTTTTTCTTTTTTTTTTTCTTGGTTAAACATTCCTTGTGAAACTCAGGTAATTTTGCAGACTTCAGATTATCAGTGTCCAAATGGTAATTTTTGGCATTATTCAAAGACCAATAAATTTACAGTAGTAAATTATGCATCTTTACCTTTGAGGTAAAGCATTCATATTCCCTATCTTTGTGTTTTAAAGTTTCTAAACCATTATTTCTTATTTCACTTGTGAATCTGAGAATTTCATATCCTTCGGATTTTATTACATATTTCAAATTGCATTGGTTATAACCCTTTCTACACCAATTAAAGTCTTCATTTTTTTGTTTAATTACTAATCTGTTACTCTGGAGTTCCATTTAGCAAGGTAGGGACCATGACTGTAGGTTGTTGAGTGATCCCTGTGAACTCAGACTCATCCCCGTAGAACCAGCTATATTGTTTGGTTTACCTACCTAACCTTGTCTCTATGTTTTGTTGAGAATCTCATAGAAATGTAATCCAGAGGTTTATGGAATGTGATATGACAACAGTGATGCAACTCAATATACTCTTGTAAGGTTAAATATATTCTGCAAATCCCCATGCCTACTGTAATAAGACAGTAATTTGCTTGACATTTCAATCCCTGGGTGTTATCTTAGTGTTCTACCCACTCTGTACTATTTATTTATTTACATATTTATTAGATTTATAAGCCTCCCTTCCCTTTTTAATTGTAGCTAAAGCTCTACATTGCAAAATAGCTTGGCAACTCCTGTTATGAACCATTATTCATTGCATGTCCAGAATTAGCCTCTACTTCAATTTGTACTAAAATGTACTAACAATGCCTAAAAGTTACTTGTTGAGGTTTTCTGCAGTGAGAGCTCTTTGGGCTTTGTCTTTTTGATGAAGCTGAATAGTCCTTTTCTAGGATACTTTCTGTTTCAATTTTTTACTTTATTTCCCTTAAAAGAAGAAGACATTTGTTCCCATCCCGGTATTCTTTTTATTTTTCTTTTAGATTGGTTAATTAAAATGTCCAGGAAATATAAATGGGGGGAAAATGGGGATGGAGCCCTTTCAAAACAAGTTAACAGATAATCTTCCAATGGTAGAGGTGCTCCAGACAGAAGGCCTGTCCTTGTGGTTCCATCTTTGCAATATTCTCCTGTAGCTATTATATCACCAGATAAAGTCAGTTTCAGGCTGCTTCCTTGAAACAAGTTAATTTTTTAACATCTTCATAAGGGTTCCTTCTATGGATGGCAGATTTTCTTTTTTTATACTAAATTTACGGATTAATACCAGTCTTTTAGTCTAGAAATAGTAAAGGACTCTACATCTATGTAAACAGATGAGAAAAGTCCTAAGACTTCTATTTTATTCCTTCTTGGTGGTCTATAGGGAATTGTTGACATTTATGCACCAAGGGGAATTCTGTTCCTGGATATGTAAGGATTACTATGCAGACACAGAGATGGGCAATAAAAATGAGTGAAAATTCCTCTCCTTTTTTCCTCCAAATAGCTCAGGGTCTCTTAGACCACTCACCTAGGAAACTGGAGGTCATGGGCTCTAGGCCTCTCTTCTCCAGAGAGGATTTGAGCCTGGGTTTTGCTGACTTCCTAACACAGCAATCTAAGCAGCATGCTTCAGGTCAGCTATTATCTGACCAAAAAGTGGCAGCGCTGTGACAGTACGGGGCCAGGGTTTCCATGGAGACTGGCCCTAGCAGTGCTGGTGGGGCATGCAGCTGGGCAGGGAGCTGCTACGGGGCTGGGATCTTGTGGTGGTGACAGCATGATCTGGAGGCAGGGTACAGCTGTGATTTGCTGCCCGCACACCCCAGGCAGGGGTTCCGGACCATGCTGTCACCACTGCAAGATACTGACCCCGCACTGTCATGGTGCCACCACTGCTAGGGTCTCTGGAAACCAGCTGCAGCAATACAGGAAGAGGCTTCTGGGAAATAGAGTCTAACTGGTGGCCGGATCTGCCATTTTGCCCATCTCTGATCTACTGCCTTCTCCAACCTGCCTTTTGAAACTGGCTCACTGAGCATCCATGAGAGGGGGGTCTGTGGGAGATAGGTGGAGACAGGTATTTCATGGTGACCCCAACCCTCAGTGCTGATTGGCAGAGAGCCCCAAGGGGCAGGAGGGGCAAGGGAGTAGCCACTATATTGTCTGTTGTCCCCTTCATGCTGTCCCACCAGCCAGCACCTTCCTCTCCTGGGTGGGCTTATTTATTTATTTATTTTGCAGATTTTTTTGTGGTTTCCATGAAATCCACAAAACTGTGATTTAGGGAGGTCCCTAGTAATGGTTCAGTTTCAAAAGGAGTGCCAGAAAAGGGATAGGATAACTGATGATTTGTGGTGTGGTAGAGTTGTTGTGCTGGGAAGTCAGAGGCTCTGGTACAACCACCTCTTAGTGAAGGGCCTAGAGCCTAGGACCTCTGCTCTTTTAGGTGAGTGTCCTAAACACTGAGCTACTATGGGATGAAAGAAAAAGAAACACACAACCCATTTCTTTTTCTAAAGTTAAGCCCCGTAGTCACAGATTCTGGCCAACTCAATTTTCAGGCACCTAAGTCTGCTATGCATGCAAAACAGACATATATATCGGCTATGGCTATTATTGCACATGCTCAGTCTGTGTGACTACATAAACATCCACGAGTGCAGGACTATAACTCCAGAAGTAGAATTTGTCTAGACACAAAAGTGACAACAGTGTCCCATAGACCACCAATAAATGACCACTTAGACAATTATTTGTAAAGAACAGAATGTTAACTTTGAGGTGATTAAAGTTTATAGTTTGGAGACATTCCTTAGTTTGGAGAAGTTAGGTATTGGGAGATGGTCCCTCAGTGAAGTATTTTATTGGTTGGTTAGAGGAAGACAAAGCATCTGCAGAGAAGCTTATATCCTGTTCCTTTAACAAAGTTTATTGTATGGTTCTTCTCATTCATGTCTACCTATGTTTATCAAACCTGGTGATTTGTGCAACCTTAACTGGTGTCTTTATCAGCTTTCTGCTTCTGCAAATAAAGCATCTAGCACATGTTGATAAAGCATCTTAATGGCCTCATATTGGACTTGCCTTTTATATTTAATTCTGGGAAGGGAGGATTTTCACAAATTGAATCTTCCCTGCCAGATATCTGTGACTTTCAGGCTACCCAGGAAGCTTCTGCACTTAAATCTTCTAGCAAATCATTTTATTTCTGGTTTACGGTATAATTTCCAGGATGACTTTGTGCCAAATTCTACAGTGAGATAGCAGGCTAAGAGCACCTTAGGGGCACAAAGAAGGTGACTTAACGCTATGCTGCTCTGGGAGCTGAAGAATCCATTGTGATAACATGATCAGCTCTGAGGCCTGCTTAAACTATAGCACCTTATTTGGGGTGCCTTAAGTGACATAGAACTAACCAGGATATACATAATGCTGAGAGCTGTGGTCCCTTTCCCTATCTCAGGGCTTGGATAAGGAGGTGCTAGCAGGGTGGGAGGAAACCTTTACAGCTGTCTTCTACAAGACCTATGAAACTATAATTCTGCCACAGCTGGAATCCAGGGGTTCCTGTACACGAGTGTGGAGCCTGCTTTGATGTGCTGTACTTACAGCGTATCAGAGCAGACTTGATTAATCCAGTCTGCTGAAGTAGCCTTCTATGTCTCATGTATCAGTGTCCTTGTGCTTCAAAATGGCAGCAGGGGCACTTGAACTAAAATTCATTGAATGAGCTTTAGTTCAAGCACCCCCACTGCCATTTTGAACCATGGGAATGCTGATACGTGAGACGCTGTGGCACTTTAATTAGCGCACCGCTCTAATTAAAGCACCGCTTCCCTTGCCCCCCTGCAGAGCACATGTGAAAGTGCCCCAGGAGTTCCAGAACTTTTTATCTCCAGCATTTTTTATTTTTGACCTCTTCTGTAGTGTGTTCATATTTTCATGGTATATCTGACATTTGGAAGAAATGTTCATTAACAAAACCCTATTTCCAAATGTATCTCCAACTACCTATGATAAACATAAAACTGCCTTTGCTTAAGGCAGAATCTGCTGCTCTCTGTTTCTCAACTTCTGTTCTCTTGTGTGCCAATCTTAGATTAAACAGAGATCAAAGCATAATGTGTAGTGCTGATGGGGAGAACTGTTTTGCTTCCCAGAATAAGAATAGGGAAGATAGCGCTGTTAATCTTAATAATGGTTCTAATATTGATCCAGCAAATTGCTTTAGATTTTTAAGGGAGTGACTGTGTAATCTAGAATCTATCTAATGATTAAGGCAGTGGTTGTCCATTTTATATAGTGTAGAATTTGACTGCTGAACCTGCTTGCTATGCACTGTGGGCTAGGGCATTTTCACTCTTCAGATTTGCCTGCTTTTTGAGATTTCTATGAATGAGATTTTTCATTATTTCAGAATGTCTTTTTGTAGTAGTGTGTGCCTTTAGAAATAAGGCATAACTAAGAATTCCTAGACTTGATGCATGTAAAACATTACATCTTTTTAGGGGTATGGTTTAAACATACTATCCATTTTGTTTAATGGAATTGTAAATGTAGGAAATCTAAGGAAGTTCAATTAAAAAGAAATGTAAATAATAGTTTAGGCACAAAATATATATTGTTTAATAACACCAATTAGATTATTGTAGTAAAAGAACACCATTTTAAAGTAAGAAGACTCAGATTTAAGGTAAAAAAGAGTTGCACGTCATGTCATTGGAAAGATATGGTTCAAAAGCTAAGGCAAAATAAATATTCTTATGCTCAGTTGCCAAAACAATCTCAACTCTGTTTTCTTATGCTAGACCACTGCTGCCCATCTAATATTCAGCTATAAGACACAGGCTACCACTATGCTATAAAGTTCTGTGTCCTACCTTTCAAAGCAAATCCCCTTCTTCCTCCTGCTTAACGGGAGTCTATTCCTTATATTATCCCTTCATGTAAGGTCCATAAGAAAAATTTACCTTCCCAATATATTCCACATACTGGGAAAAGATATACTTTTTCAATTCCAGAAAATGTGGACCTCAGGAAGTTTAGTGTTTAAATAGGTAGGGGAAGTCTATGTGACTAATGTGTTAGCTATAGTCTTTGTTACACACATGGAGAATAAGCACATTTCTTTCAAGTGACAACTTGAACCATTCTCCTGCTGAGCCACAGAAAAATTAAATGTCCTTCTTCAAGTGACCTCTCTGATTTGGAGATTGTTAATCACCACCAATCCTTTATGGTTATAGTAGCAAAGCTGTAAAAATTAACTTTTAGTGGTTAATGGTGATTCCACTGAGAGATGGTTTCACAGTGAGACCTGGAATGGAACCAGGGAATACTGTTTTGTCTGGCTCTGGCTGGGAGGATGACAAGAAATGCAATCTATGTCTTTCAAAGAGGATGAAGAAGGAAACACTGGAGGTGGGGGGGGTAAGGAAGAGAGCACTTTTGCTTGGTTTTGTGAAGGAGACAAAATTTGCTTAACTGAAATAGAAGAAAATTTGAAGTGATGGCAGACACACATCTGGATGCTGTCAGATTCTTTGGACCCTTGTGAGTTTGGGTTTCACCCCTGAGTATAACACGGTGTCTGTTTTTGCAGCCTTGGTTGATGATCTTCACTTGGAGATCTGTAGCGGAAATTGTACGCTGCTGAACTTACTAGATTTTTGATGGCCTTTCATACAGTAGATCATAAGATGCTGATAAAGCATTTACATGACCTGGTGGGCATTTGTGGGACTGCTCTAAATCAGTAGTTTCCTTCTTTCCTAGCACGAAAGCCCCAAAGGACAGTGATGGGTGAATGCTCATCATCCCCTAGGGACATTTCTTGTGAAGTACCTTAGGGCTCCATCTTGCCACCCTTTTTGTTCAATGTGCCTGAGAAGTAACAAAAATAATCCTGAGCAATTAAAAAAAAGGGTGGGCAAAATTGTTCCATGCAGGGGGAATAAATGTGGAATAATTTACCAGGATTGACAATTGAACTAGTAAAAATAATTGTGAACTAGCATGGTGGCAAAAAATTACTCTTGTTAGGATGGTGTAAAATCAAGAAAGCTGTTTTATGTTCATCTGAAAATGTATTTAGTGAAACAGCCCCATCCCACTTTTCAGATTAGCTTGCGTTATTCAGAACAGGAAATTTTCATGTTTGACAGCCTGGAGGAAAGTTGATATACCCAGAGGGAAACCTTGGCCAGTCTTAACTTGACAAAATCTTTGAAAGAAACACAGCAACAACATCAGCATTTTTTGAGAAGGCGAACAACACTCCAGGGTCTTGAAAACTTTTCAAAGAAACCTCCCTTTGGGGATATGTGAGCTGCTTTAAAGAAACCGTATGAATTTGCAAAGGGAACTAACTTGCTCTTGTTGCTTTCTGTAATGTGAGGTGAGATATTTCCCAGTAAGTGGAAATATTACTTTGTAGTTGGTAGCTAATTTTGCATCAGAGGAAAGGAACAGAAATCCTGTAAAGAAATGAATGTGCCTTGTGAAATACTGAGTACTCTGCAGGATCATGTATGGATGCTGAGAGTTTGGGTAATGGCTATATGGGGAAAATTGTCAGGGCTTACATTGGTCCCAAAATTCTAGGTTTCTCATTGCCTCACAAGGATATTTTGTTAATGTGGAGCTGGGACATGTTAAAATGCGTACATTCAGTAGCGCAACTAGGGGTGGGTGAGAGAGGCACCTGTTCGGTGCACCAAGTTAGGAAGGGTGCTGGAATGGTCCCCCTGTCCCACAGATTCTGTACCCTAGCAAGAGCTTTGTAATAGTCCTGGCAGCTGTTGCTTTACGAGCAACAGAGCTGGGGTTGGCAGCGTGGTATGAGGAAGACAGACACCTGCAGCCAGAGTGTGAGTTGTTAATTTGGCTCCTCTACCGTTGTTATACTCCCCATAGTATAGCCTGTCTAGTGGGTGTGGAGGGCTGAAATTCTGTAATCATTCCACATCTCTCTTTCTTTACAAGAACAAGATTAGATCACAACACATTATAAATGATTGACCATAAACTGTATCTCTTAATACTATTTAAACTGCTGTACCACTCAACCAATATATACAACGAAAACTATAAATTGTTTAAAGGTCAAGTTTCTGCAGAGGTTTGCTCAATTTTCCTGTCCTGGCCTTATTTTAACCTCTTTAGAACCCCTGTCTTTGACTGAGCCTTCCTGCTAACTCCAAGCATAGGAGATTCATTTCCATGCTCTGACTCTGTCTCTGTTGATGGGTGATCCTTTTTATGTTGACTTGGAATATACAGACTATACTTTCTCCAGAGAAGGCCTTTTGGAGTCTCCATTAAGAAGATTCTAGGGGTGTCTGCTGCATTTTGGACATTCCCGAACATTTGATAGCCTTTGAGCCAACCTCTGTCCCTTGGCAGCAGTTCTGGTAGTGGTTTTGCTCTGTGTCAAATATTGAAGTTTCTTTGCTGCTGAAGGTTTAGTTCAACATCTCATTTCTTAAATTCCTATTGGCTGGGCCATCTCAGGTTAAGTGATATCCGTGCCATAGTTCCTCATTTTTCCAATTTCCTGTTGAATTGACCACACACTTCTAACACAGTATTATTTGCCCCTCTGAAAATTTTATCTAGCCTTTGCAGATCTTCATCCCAGGATGGACCATAATCCTTTTGCAGGGATAGCAGTAACTGCAGCTCCAATGTTGACTTTGAATTTAATTATTCGACAGTTGAGATATATATTAGTGTACCAAGTTGCTGATTCTTCTTCTGAGGATATAGGCTCATTGTCATCTGTTGCCACTTGCTGCTCCTGAATTATTTTCACTAGCCTGGATCATCTGCACTCCCTTGCAAAATGTACTTTTCCTGTGGCATCTGCATTCTGTATTTATGACTGGATATTGTTGCCAGTGCTAGCTTAGTGTTTTGTCAAATCTGGCAGACCTTTCACTGCTTTCTTGATTAGCATTTCTTGATTGTTTTTGCTTTTTTTGCTAATCTTTTTATATTGTATCTTAGATGTGAGGGTCCCTTCCCCTCTTAGGGTGCATATAGTTGTGCTCTGGCAGCTGGGGGGAGGAGAGCAGGGCACTTTAATTAGCACAGCTCTAATTAAAGCACCCAGAGCATCACATGCATCAGCATTCCTGCACTGAAAAATGGTGGTGGGGGTGCTTTAACTAAAGCTCATTTGACAAGCTTTAGTTAAAGGACCCCTGCTGCCATTTTTCAGTGCAGGGATGCTGATACACATGATGCAGGAGTCTGCTAGAGAGCAGTAATTCCCACACTCCAGCAGACTAGATTAATCAAGTCTGCTCCAATGCACAGGGGGCCAGGGAAGGGCAGGGGGATGGGACAGGGGGCAGTAGATTATGGGGTGTTCTTTACTTACAAAAAGTGATCTTCACTATAAAAAGGTTGGAGACCACTGCTTTATTGTTTCTTGCCTCTTAACTTTTGTCATGGCTTTTGCTAGTGTAAGTTCTAGATCAAACTACAGTTTTTATGAGAAATTGGATTTCTGATGCCTACAGCGATCCTGTCTCTTATCTCTCTTCTTTAAAAAGAATCAAAAAAATCTTCTTTCCAAACAACCCTGTCTCTTATGTCTCTTTTGTTTTTCTTCTTTTCCTGTCTCTTCTTGCAAAACTCCATTATTCCTGTGTTCAGCAAGTGAGTGAACATCGGTAATAAAAAACTGAGCTGTTTCCCCTGGTTCCTCATTTCTCATATTAAATTTGCCCCTACCTCGTATCTCATATTAAAATTGGCTCTTTTGTATATAACGTTCATTTTTCTTATGAAATGGGCATTAAAAGCCTCTTTCACTTTTTGTACAGTCTTTATTTTCCTCCTTGCAGAGGGGGAGGGCACACAGGCCATTTGTAGATGTGCTCAGCATTCTCTAAACCATGTTAACTGAGTCACATTACACAGTTCAGATCAAATTTCAATTCACATTAAGTGGTAATAGATGATCATTGACCATCTGGGAGGTTTTCATGCATTTCTGCACTTCTGCAGTAGAGATGGAAGAGGGTGCTGGACACTGACCATCACTTGCAACCAGGGCCACAAAACTGCACTCACTTGCTACACCTGGTGGTGGGTACAACAGCAGCAAGCCCTAGATACCTGCTGTTTGTTAATTAATGTAGTTTAAATTGCCTTAAGTTTGGATGGCCCTAGTCTGCATTAATGTTAATCCTCATTCAATGAGGAATAATTAATTCAGACTGGAGCCAATTTGAATGTGGACTACAGACGTCCACGTGTATATAATGATAGCGGTAGTCTGGATTGAACCTAGAAAAATGTAACATCTAAAAATAGCCATAGGGTACCATCTGCAGCCTTTTTCATGGCAAAGATGAGGACATTTACCTGGTATTCCTGTGTCCTTTCCAATAAGCCTGAAACTGTCCAGAATTGTTTGAATCTTCTGATCCAGTAAGGTGAGCTCCCGTAGTCTGACTTCTCTAGCAAAGTATGAGGGAGCAACAGAGAAGCCCGGGCTGGCAAGCACAGTAATGGAGAGGGGAACCCACTTACCTGATGGCCCCAATCCTCTATTCCCTGACACTTCTATGCCCTGACTCTTTGCAAGGCAGTGTTTCCTCCAGTTTGGAGGAGGGAACCTACACCTGTCAGTCCTAAAATGGCCAGCAACTGCTCAGGCCTTGGGAGAACTAGAAGCAGGAGTATGTCAGGAGATAGCTGGGACTAGAAGTGGCAGCCTCTGATAGAGAAAGGGAACTGCTGGTAGCTGGGAGACGGAGGGAGTGCAGCCATCTCCACACTGGCAGCACTGACAGTCCCAACACAGCAGCAGCTAGAGGGGCAGCATCAGGAGTCAAGAAAAGCAGACTCCTTAACTGGTAGCTGCTAGGAATGAGCAGTGAGCAAAGGATCCACAGAGCAAGCACCCTGTTGAATGAGTCCTGATTTTTTTTTTCTTTTGGGTTTTTTTTCTATTCGCTCAGGTCTGCTCAGGTCCCTTACCGGAGGACCTGGCAAGGAAGGGACGACGCTGGGCACAAAAGCTTCGTTGGCTTGGGGCAGGCAGTGCCCTGGATATCAGTGGTATAGTAAGCCCTCCTGCACTCAGCCAGATGGGGGTGGGGTTTGTGGTTTACACAAGGCTAGAAGTGTGGCTCTGTTTTTCATATATCCAGGAAAAGGAAGGATCATGTGCCCTGTAGAGACTCTTTTCACCATTATACCTCTCAGTCAAAACCATTTTTGGACTGTAACTGGCTTCAAGAGGCATTGAACTGAACCAGCAGGCTCTGTAAGCCTGTGAGAGGCAGCTGGCTGTAACGAGACTGGGATATAAGGGTTTTCTTTTGGATTTGTTTCTTTCTTTATTCAGCAGTGTTTGTAGAGAGCAGGACAGAAGTACTGTGCCTGGAAACTAGTGTTAGACTATCATAAACATGAGACTAGTGAGCAGAGGCTACTCCACTTGGTAGATAGCCTGTGAGTCAAGACCTCTGTCCATTAGCTGATAGCAACATTGAGATGGTGTGGCATAAGCAGGGGTGTAGGGGAAGGAGAAGCCCCCAGAAGATCTCATGGAAGATCACAGGGACTGAGCTGATCCATATACTCTTCTTCCCTATTAATCAAGTGTTCCATCAAATCGTGGTGAGTGAGAGAACTAGAGTGCAATACAACAGGAACTATGGATAAGGATATCCCTGGATCGTTCTGTCAATGACACAGCTAGACTAGATACAAAAGAGGCATGAGCCACAACCATATCAGATGATACCCCAACAGAGTTCCTCCCTGATTCTGTCTGCACACTAGCAGTTTGGGACTCCTCTTTCTCCTTTTTTCTCTTTCTAGAAAGAGGGCTCAGGCCCACTCCTGACACCATGGGATGTGAGGGACACAGATGCATGCAGCCATAGTGTGAGTTATAATCTCTCTCCTCCCCAGGGATATATCCAACTTCATTACAGCCCCGCTAGTACAGCCTGTCTAGTGGGTGTAGAGGATCAGGACTCTGTGATCACTCCTTAGGGAAAAGCACCTGTATCAGCAGCAGCCTAGTCAGCACTACTTAGAACAGGAGTAGGTAAAATATAGACTGTGGGCTAGATCCAGCCACCAAGTAATTCTGTCTGGCCCACAGCACATCCCTCAGCCCTGCCTGGCTGAGACAGAGGGGGCAGCCCTCACCATGGCCCATATAGCTACTCCCGCTTCCCCTGAGCACAGAAGAGCCACATGGTACGAAGCGCAGCCCATCCTATCCCCACATGCAGCTCTTGGGCATGCTGGGCTCTGTAGCCTGTGGGGCCAGGCAGCATGTTTGCAGAGTGGGAATGGTCAGACTCAGTTTTCTGGCAGTCCCCATGGTGGTGTCTCTGCCTGGGCACCCTGGCCTCCCTGTCCCTCATCCACCACCAGAGGCACCAGATGGAGTGGGTGGGTAAGCAGGGTGGGATACCTGCAGACAGGGCATGCTTGGTTAGGTGGATGGGGTGGAGCCACAGGTGGGCAGGGAGCAGTATCCAGGAACAGGGTGGGTGGGCAGGGCCAGGGCTGGGGTTGTGGGGCATTGACAACATGGGGCTGGGGCCTGGGAGAGAGCCACAATCTGCTCTGCATGCATCCCTTGGCACTGGCACCCACCATGTGCTGGGTGGCATAAACAGCTGTGAATGGGGTACTGAGACTGAGTCAGCACCCCATGCCCCTGGCCCTCAACAGCTCACCAACACTCCTTAAGTTGCCCTTCAGCCCAAATAATTGCCCACCCCTGGCTCACATAGAAGTTCCTGGCATGGGTAAGGCTGCTGCTCTCCCATCCCTCTACTTGATCTTGGACACCCCCCCTTTTCCCCCCTCTCTTGGAACTGTGTGCTATGCCCCTGCCCTGCCCTGCCCTGTTATCCCAGGGTTTGCCCCAGATGCAAGCTTGGCCTCGTATGCCACTACCTAAACTGGTGCCTTGGAGAGAAGAAAGTGACCTGATTTTCAGTGCCTGGTAGCAAATATATAGTGATATGTATTTGCCATCTGGACCGCACTGAAGAATTTGGGAGTAGGTGCATACGGACCCTTAAAGGTAAAGGCAGTCAGTTCCAATGTGGCAAACACTGTAATTATCATATCTGACAGCTTAGAACTCTGGAAATAAGACTGATTTTGTTTCAGTTTGAAATTCAAAAGCCATTCCCTGTGGATTTGCCCCTTCACATCCCACAGCCTTCCAATCTGCCCATCTATGACACAAGCTATCAAAACATGCCTCTCAAGACTGAAATGCAAAACACCAATGTATGTTGCAAACTGGGTCACTGCTGGCTGATCAAATGGCATTTTACCTCTGCAACCTGTTTTTTCATTGGGCGATTAATCAAGAGAAAAAATGGAAGGAGTGGGGACAGGGGAAGGATGGATTAAACTTTGCTCAGTACAACCATAACCTGTTTACGTGTGAATTTTTATCGGCAGGAGTTCAGCCCTTGACTTTTTAACTCCCGAGTACAACCTATATTCCTTAGTCTAAAGGAATACTGCTAGAATGACACTCATCATTCTCCCAGCTCCTCATGGACAAAGACATAACACAGAACAAATTTCAGTTGCTCTTTGACACAATGTCTTCTCCCTTCTGTTTTGCCTTATTAGTTTTCGTTCTATGGAAGAGCACTTGACATATTGTCTGCTGTTAGAATGGGTCTCACTTACATATCCTTTTATTTAAATTTATATTATACTATCCATAGCAGAACCAAATATTTAACTGCATCAAGATATTGTATGCAGATTAAAACTAAATAACACAATAGTCAGTGAGCTGGTGCATGAAAAATTCCTGCTTACACTGTACCTTCAATCAATGCACATCCATTACAAAAGGAAAGAAAAAAAGAGCTCATTCTCCCAACAGTAATAGCTTTCCTCTGTTTGTATATGGGGGAGAAAGCTTCCTTTTGGAATTACTTTCCAGTACACAGGACAACAAAACATCTTAAGCAATTGTTATTCTTAGAAGGAGAGGAAACATTGCATTCATGCACTATCATGCCCAAACTGTTTGCTTTATTCCCAAGTTCAGTTTCAAGCACTGCTGTAAAACAGATGTAAGCTGTGACTCTGGAGAGCATTCTGGATAGCAGCATGCCAATGAAAGTCAAGTGCCTCACTTCTGTTTCAGAGTATTCACATATCCAGATCTGCTGTTCTGCATGATTTTAAAAAGTTGCTTTTGATTCGGTGATTCAGTTGTCAGAGCATAGATACTTATTTTACCTTATTATGGCAACTGATTCTAGTGTACGTACAATTTAGAAAACAGCTAAAGGTGTTCTTGAATGGTTTGTGCTGCAAGCCATACTAGCTCAAAGTTATTTCTGAGGAGTACTGTGGTTTCTGAATTAGTGAGAGTGTTGGGCTGGGAATTAAATATTTTGGTTGGGAGCGTATTTTTTATTCAGTATTTTTACAAGAACAAGTTGTGTAAGGTTTAATGCTAAAATTTAATTTAAATCTGTGCAAGTCTAGGTTCCCACTTCTGTGTCAAAACTCAGTATGCGCGCACAAATATGAGATGCATATGGCAAGTTAGAGGACTTTTGAGTTGGGCAGAGATTTGAGAGAGTTTCATATCTAAAAACTTAATTTCTTATATATGGACCAGCTTCTTGCCAATTTGGAAGAAGATTGACAATCTGTGTACCAGTTGTCTGTCGTCATTCTTTGCCCTTGCTTTTTGAGTGTTCACTTGTGGAAGCATAGCCTGGATCCTGTTGGTGGAGGTGGTATGTTTTTTCCTTTCCACTCTCAACAGAAGTAAGACGGAAATCTCTCCACCCAGGTGGCTTTTGAGGCCAGAACTAAGCAGAGGCCAGCCAGCGTACTAATTTCGTCAGAAGAACTTTCCCTCTCCAAGTCCCTGAGCAAAAGCTAGTTGCTGTCCCCAGGGATGGGCTCGAGGATGTATAGATAGTGTGGATGGATATCTTGCTCTCTTTCCCTGTCCCATTTTGGGGACGCAGCAAGGGATCACCAGGGTGCCTCTTGAGGTAAAAAGGAACAGTGGTCACAACTGACAGAGAGCAGATTTAGGCTAGATACCAGGAAAAACTTCTTCACAGTAAGGATAGCCAAAATTTGGAATGGGCTTCCAAGGGAGGTGGTGCTCTCCCCTACTTCAGGGGGCTTTAAGAGAAGGCTGGATAGGCATCTGGCTGGGGTCATCTGACCCCAGCACTCTTTCCTGCCTAGGCAGGGGGTCTCACTCGATGATCTGTTGAGGTCCCTTCCGACCCTAGTATCTATGAATCATTTCTATCTAGATGATATGGGCTACACAACCTATTGCATTGGCATCTAAGCACCTTTTTGGAAATGCAAAATGCTTTTCTAGTTCTTGATTATGGGCCTAATACTATTTACCTCATTTCTTGCATTCCATTTTTTAAAATCAGTGATACCTTTCTTTCATTTTGTGGCCTGTATTCTTGAACTTATTTTCCACTGAAGAGAGCGCTTTTAATTTTGTGCCCATCATGAGGCCAGTTTAAAACGGTACTTCAGTCCACATTTCTATTATATTAGTGACAGAACTATCTTCTCTGAACACTGGTATACAGTGAAGCAAATCTTCACTTTTACCTGCACCCAAATATACACAGCACAGCACGAGCCAATCTAAATTCTGCAGCAGAATCACAGTGCAGAGTAAATCAGTAAACCTGCTTCCCCTGCCGCCATGTGCAAGGCCTAGCATGAGTAGGATTCTTACTTCTTTAGTTATTGGGGTGTGAGGTTTTTTGGGGGAGGGGGTTTGTTTGTTAGTTTTGCCCGGGCTAGATACAAGTATTTAACCAATCTGCATAGGTGGTGGAATGCTGGGGCTAATTGAGTTAGCTGCTCCCTCCCCAACCTTTCATGGCAGCTGGTGGCAGGTCCCACAGTACCTTGCACCACACAGCCTGCAGCTGCTCCTGTACTGCTGCATACAGTATCAGCACATGATGGCCCTGCAATGGCCCTGCAGAAGGGAGGGGTGGGAGTCGGGTGGGGCTCAGACCTCCCACCCACTAATATTTTCTCCCACCTCTTATGCCATTCTGTTCAGCTGTCTTGCAGAGCTTTATTTCTGTCCTCACCCCATCTTTGTGCCATGCAGCAGTGACCTGTTCTCTGAAGGGCTGGCACCTAACCTGCTAACATACTAGGGATTATGATTGATAGCTCTAGCCAGGTGACAATACTTCTGTTGCCCATCAGCTGTAATGCTATACCTCACTGGGTATAGCTTTCAGAAGTGAGACAGCCAGCAGTGAACAACAGGGTAACAAGCAGGAACTGGAAATGGGGCCCAGCAGCTGTACCCCCAGGTTCTTTCCACAGCGGTGATGTTACTAACTCATTCATTTTTATTGCAAATCAGGAAATCTATTTATTGCATGAGAATATTGGCAATCATTGTGGAAGGCAAGGTAGAGTTGCTCCTTATCGACTAACCAATTCAGAGATGCATAAGTATTTGTAAGCAACATCTTGCTTTATTGGATGCTATGAAGTGACCATGCTTAATGGCTTCACACATTACATGTACGTGAGTTTTGGGGGTTTTAAAATCAGTTTGCATGGTTGCAAACTAAAATTCATCTCAGTGTAATTTAGTTTGAAACATTGCAACTTGGAATGTTGCAGCCATTAGTCAGCTCACCTCCCAGCTACAGGAGAGGCAGGCAGGCTCCTCAGAAAAAAGGATCAGGCCCCGCATTGCTTCTGCCTTTAGCAGGCTCCTGTGGCCAGCAAGATGATTAAGGCCACCCAGGAATGGGCTGGCTTGCCCCTGGGGAAGTGTGGGGATGCAGCAGGAGGGTGGCTGGGTGTGCTGCCAGAGACAACCGTGGGGCCAAGGTCCTGGCAGTTGCTGCACTGACACGCAGGAGCATTGTGAGATTTCACTAGCATCTAGGAGGGGTCACAAAGTGGTTGCATCCGTATGCCCTTCAGCTGTGTGGCAGAACATGAGCAATAGGCCTGTGCAAGTCAGCAGTGATCCGATCCGGCTGCGGATCTGTCTGCTTCAGATGACCATGATCTGATCCGAAGCTCCGGACCAGGTTTCTGCCTCGATCTGGCCGAAGCTTCAGAGCCACCTCAGTGATCTGGCCATAGGGTATAATGGGGGAATCAATTAAGTAGCTATAACTTTGTTGTTTTTTATCCAATTTGGATGAAACTTGCAGGGATAGTAGACCGTGCTGAGAGCATGAAACCTGCCAAGTTTCAAGAATATTGGTGCAGGGGATTGGAGGGAAATTCTTGAAAGCCAAACTCATGTGTGTTACACCACAGGGGGGTTAAAACTGCTGGGATGGTGGCCTCTGCTGAGGCCACAGATCCTGCCAAGTTTCAAGAAGATCGATGCAGGGGTTTTGGGGAAACTGTACCCCAAATTCTTGAAAGCAAAATTCCTGTCACGTCTATGTGTCACACCACAGGGGGTCAAAACTACAGGGCTGGTAGTTCCTACTGAGGCCACAAAGCCTGCCAAGTTTCAAGAAGATCGGTGCAGGGGTTTGGGGGGAACTGCACCTCAAGCTGGGGACAAGAAAAACTCGTGACATGGGTGACCCTGTGTGTGTTAAGGTGCAGCAGGGTGACAGCTGCAGGGATGGGAGACCCTGCCAAGGCCATGACACCTGCCAGCTGTTGAAGAGATCAGTGCAGGGTCATTTTGGGGCCCTGCACCCCTAGCTGCTAACAGACAAAACTCGTGCCATGGGTGCTTGTGGGACTGATTGTGTCTGTCTTGGGGCAGTTGATTGTATTGATTCATTCCTCTCCTTAGCCTGGTTTTGTTGGTGCTAATTGATGGCAATTAACTGGCTACATTAGCTAGGTCCTGTGTATTGAGCTGGTCCTTGAGTGAATCATGATTGATTGGTAACTGGGAACACAGTCGCTTAGCAGCCAGGCCTGCAGTAGTGTCTCCCAAGCCCCAAGACAGACAGAGTCAGTCCCACAAGCATCCATGGCATGAGTTTTGCCTGTCAGCAGCTAGGGGTGCAGGGCCCCAGAACTCCCCTGCACCAATCTCCTCAACAGCTGGCAGGTGTTGTGGCCACAGCAGGGGCCACCATCTCTGCAGCTGTCACCCTGCTGCGCCTTAACAGACACAGTGTCACCCATGGCATGAGTTTTGCTTGTCCACAGCTTGAGGGGCAGTTCCCCCCAAACCCCTGCACTGATCTTCTTGAAACTTGGCAGGCTTTGTGGCCTCATCAGGATCTACCACCCCTGCAGTTTTCACCCCCCTGTGTTGTAACACACAGATGTGACAGGAGTTTTGCTTTCAAGAATTTGGGGTGCAGTTCCCCAAAACCCCTGCACCAATCCCCTTGAAACTTGGCAACAAAGTTATAGATATTTTATTATTTCCCCAATTATACCCTATGGCCAGATCTCTAAGGCTGCTCTGAAGCGCTTCAGAAGCTCCAAACTGCTTCGGGAAGCCTAACAAGACCAGCGCTTCGACCTGGATGTGCTGCTTCAGACCCCAAAGCATCTGAAGCTTCTCTGGATCCAAAGCTCTGTCCAAAGCCTTGCACAGCCCTAATGAGCAATAAGTTCTCCTTACCTGGCCTGCACCACACAGCTGAAGGGTAATAAGATCCATCATTTCAGTTTAAACCATACTTAACACAGTCCAGTCTTTGGATGACTTCTTATTCCTCAATTTTTGGTTCTTAGAGTTTTGCTCTTTAAGAATAGCTTTTCTGAAGTCAGTGCTGAAATGTTCAAGAAAGTTAATGTGTTTTGCCACAGGTTTATCTGTTTTCTGGAAGTGAGGTCATGTCAGTGTCTTCTGTTTCTTGGGTGTGTCAAGTTAATGACTTTCTAAAGCTTCATGTTGGCAGTATTACAATCCAGATCTGCAGCCTTGCATAGCAGATTGCTTTCCACAACAGCAAACTAACCCACCTGACAGGGAGCATTCTCCAGGATGTTGGTTTAAAGGTCATTAAGGAGAACTAGATATTTGCAAAACATGAACAGGTATCTCTTCATGTTGGGGAGAGAACAATATGTGGAACTGTGTAGGGGGCTCTGAGAGGGTGGCATGGATTCACCCCAAAACCGAGTTGCCTTTGGGGTTCACTATGTAGTATTCATGGATATTCTGCCAAACTGGATTTATTCATATGGTATTTCTTTGCTGTTTGTAGCTAGTGAGAAAGTGGGTTCGGTTTTGTCATTTTCATACCTGTATGTATTATGATATTTGATATAAATATACAATTGTAATTTCATAGTGTAACTGAAAGATAATCAAGTGAGGTATTTAACACACACCTAAAGCATTGTCTACCTGTAATGGGGGAAATCACCTCCTTTATAGAAAAGACATCTGAGCTAAATGACCTGCCCCCAGCCAGAAAATTTCAGGTACCTGAGGGTGACCAGACATTTTTAGAGGATTCTGGTAATTCATGAAAAATTATAATAATGCTGATGGTAGGGGAGGGGTTGCTAGTTTTGGGGGCCTTTTAGAGTCTAACTATGATAGAATCATGGTCTTTTCGATTTTTCCCAAGCTCAAAAAGAATCAAGGCCCTGGCAGCCAGGGCTGGTAGAAAGAGCAGTAAAGCTGATCTCTAAAAACACTGGCCAGACTCTCAGGTGGGTAGGGTATACCAAGATTTGAAGGTAAGAAACTGTATTTGCCTTTTTTTTTCTGTCTCCCAATCTGTGGTCAGTTTTGCTTGTGTAATTCTTTTTTCCTATGTAATAAATCCTTTTGTTGTTTTATCTCCTTAGTGATTGCTGGTGAAGAGAGTGATTTGTGGTGACTGATGATCAGGGATCCTGGTTTTCTCCGATTAAAAAAAAAATCCCAATTTTTGGATTAAAAAAGTAACCCCACATCCATATGTTTCCATGATTAATATGAAACGCCACTAATATATAAATATATGTATAGTGGTGCTTCATTTTAATCATGAGGAAATGTGAATTTTAGATTACTTTTTTAATCCAAAAAATGAGATTTTTTTTAATCAGAGAAAACCAGGATCCCTGCTGATAATCCAGGCTAGCTGTTTCTTTGGAAAGAGGGCCCTAAAATTAATTTTGCTACCCAAAAAAGGTTGCCACCTAGAGCTGGGAGAGATTCCCTTGCTGTAGCTGTGGGGTTCAGTATAAGTGTAAAGGTAGTGGAGCTAAGGCTTGGAGCTAAGGCTTGCAGGGGAAAGGAGTTATCCCAGGGCAACCCTGGGACAGGAGGCAGTACAGCAGTCAGGAACTCAGGGCTCTATGGGGTCCCACACAAATGGGTTTGTCACAGAGGGTATGTAGAAATTGGGTGTAGTGGGATGTTGTAGAAAAGAGCTTTGTGCTGCAAAGGGAAAAAAAATAGGATTGTGGCCTGAGCATTATCATTTTGGTAAATGAACCTCCAGTCTGTGTACTCCAATTCTTTTAGGTGTCTACTTTATCTACGTGCATGTAGAAGATTGTCTGTCTTTCCTGCCAATACTTGTTTTACTTCCTGTTTGTGTGTTTTATCTAACTATATTCTCTAGTGGATGCTGCTTGAATTGTTTATGTAACAAAGCTGCCTTGCTGTCTGAAATGCTCATGTTTCCCATTTGTTTGGTTCTAATGTCTGTATTTGGATTTAAAAATTCAGTGGTATGCTGCCAGAGGCTTACTACTTCACACTATTGATCACCAGCAAGAAGCCCTTTTTTTCCATCTCTGATGTAGGTGCCTGACATCGTCAGGAATTATGATTCAGTGATCGTTCTCATGGTGTTGTCTACTGATTCCTTCAGAGTAAAAAATAATGTTTCTATAACTTACTGTCTGCCACTGAAAGTAGTATTGGCTAAACTTATTCAAATAGAATACATACCTCTTTTAAATTCAGCCATTACTTCATTTAAAAAATACACTATTGAAATATTTCTTCCAAAAGCAATATTTAACGGCTGTTTCACTCTTAGATACACATACGTATCTAGTTTCCTATACAGAAGTTGTATAACAACACTGATTGACCAGTTCATTATTTCCCAGGATAGAATTTCTTGCTCTGGTAACATTTTTTCATAAACTGTGATAATAGAAAGTATGATAACATTTTTCAGCAGTAGAAACTGCTGTTAAAGTTGCAAAATAATTGCAAAATGGGTATGACTACTTGGTTATGTAGCATAATTCTGAGTTGTACTTATTAGAGTGTTTTATCTGGTTCTCCAAAAATCAAGCAAAAATATTTATATTTATATTTATATTTATATCTAGATATAGATGTATACACACACATACAACTGGAGTTTGAATTTTCATAGAAAAGGGTAGTTTATACACATCTGATCCATTGCATTATGATAACAGTGAAACACATCTGACAGGCAAAAAACTAAAAATCTAGACAAACTTGGTCTTAAATTCTCAAAATGGTCTTTTAGTCTTTAGAAAATTTTCAGTGCGTTGCTTTCACTAACTACAATTAGGCATTATAGAAAGAAGAGGCCTAAAGAATACTTCAAGGATCCTGGGAATATCACAGTCCATAGTAAAATTAATTGTCCTGCAATGGTGTTTTAATGGTGTTTTTTCAGTTGGCATTGAAAAATGAATCATAAGTTTATACACCCTCTTTGCCAATTCACGGATCTGCTCGTATTATTAAAACAATCACAGGAATATATTCCTAAATGTGATAATTTGATTTCTACAGTACATTTTCACTATAAATGTTACTCAAAGTTGAAGGTTCCTAAAGGATTTGCTAAGAGAAGAATGGGATGGGTGGGTGTTCATTGGACATAACTCATTTTGTAGTGGAACCTGAAAAGGACTTATCACTCTCTGATTCATGCTACAATATCTGACATCTTAAAAGTTGAACTGTTTCAAACCATCAGGGCAAAGTTCAGTGAATAAGCCTGGAAGGTTGCCAAATTCTGTTTTTATTATGGGTTTTAAAAACTAAGCTTGGCTAACTGAAAGTGGGTTTACCATTTTACTTACAGCCAAGAGTAAAGAATGCAGTGTTGGTATAAGAGGCAGATCTGAAGTGATCTTGGGTTCATAAAAGCTTGTTCTCTCTCTGTATAACTTATTTAGTTAATCCATAAAAGTGCCTATCTACCCTCCTGTGACAGGGTACTTGGCATGCCTGTCACTTTAAGAGGAAAGGCTGAGGGAGAAGCAGCCTGCAGGTGTGGCTGGGATGGATTAGGAAGTCACCTGATCAAAAGGGGTCTGGGCTTGGGGCATATAAACCCAGGCCTGAGCTGGTCAGTGAGTTTAGCTCTGAGAGCCAGAGAGAGAGTGAGAGGGGAGCACCTGGCAGCAGGACTCCTAGCAGAACAGCTGGGCTGGTGTAAGCAGCACAGAGCCCAGGAACAGGGCAGACCTGAGAACAGGGACATGTGAGCCCATGGCCCAGAGAGGGGCAGATGCAGGGCACAACAGCCTGGGGATTGGGGCCAAGGAGCCCAGAGAGCAGGGCCAGGGGCTTGTACCTAAGAGAGGTGCAAAAACAGGGCCCAGTAGCCTGGGGAACAGGGTAAAGCAACCATGAGATCAGGGAAGGGCCTGAAGCCCAGAGAGGAGCAGAGACAGGAGCTTGCTATGGCAGGATGCAGTGCCCAGGAGTAACTCTCATAGACAAAGTGCCCAGTGGGGAGAAGAGGCAGGAAGGCTGTGTTGCAAGTAGCTCCAAGAAGTGAAGTGCCTAGGAGAAGCATGCAAGCCTAGAAAACATGCTGGGGAATAGCTGAGCCATGTAGGGAGTCCTAGTCCTAGTTATAAGGGCTGAGGCTATGGCCAAAGAGGACTGATGATGAATAACATCTGCAAGGCATGGACATGGTGTAAAGGGAAGGTTGGAGCCACGTAATTAGCCTTAAGGCAGGGGTGGGCAATTATTTTGGGCAGAGGGCAACTTACCGAATTTTTGGCAAGTCATCGAGGGCCACGTGGGTAGCCTCAGACCTTGACAGGTGCCTTGACCCCTGGTCGCCATCTTGGTACCAGAAGTCCTACCCCCTAACTCCTGACCTTTGCCACCAGAAGTCCTTCCCCTTGCTCCCCAGAAGTGGTCCTTTCAGCAAGGAGGTTTGCAATCTTAGAACCAGAAAAATAGGAAATTATGTTCTAAAAATCAAACATGTACTACAAGATTCATTAATTCCATTTCAAAAAATATTTTGTCCTGATTTACATGTGCTTGTGAAGTGTACATAGAGGTGATAGTATAATAGCTGAAAATGAAGTCTTGCTCTTGTATATTGTGGCAGTGTGGGTATAGGTTTGTGGGTATGTGGGGTGTGGAGAAGGGTGTGGGTGTCTGTGTGGGATTTGTGGGGGATGGATAGGCATGGGGTGTGTGGTTGTGTGGGGTGTGGGTATGTGTGGATTTTGTAGGGGGCTGTGAGTGTGTGGAGGGAGGATGGCTGGGGAGGGTTGTGGCCTGGGTAGAGCGGGAAGGTTTGCCTACAGACCCTCCCCCTCCCCCCCCACAATAGGCAGAGCCCCCACCAGTGATCCAGCAAGCTCAGGCTCCACGCTCCTGGCCCTGGGGCACTGGTGTGGGCCCTATGCTCCCACTCACTGCCACTTCTGCCCCCTGTCTGCCACTGCTGCTCTTCTCCTGCCACTTCTGCATCTCCCCTCCCCACTTCCCCCTGCTCACCGCTCTGGCACCATGTCCCAGCTGGTCCTGCAGTCCCGGCGGTGCAGCTGGGAACCAGGTGGTGCCGGAGCTGCAGGTGGGTGAGCAGGGTGGGGAGTCAGGGATTAGCTGCAGCAGGCTGGGTGAAGGGGCAGAGAGAAGGCACACAGAGTGCAACAACAACTAGGTGGGAGCACAGGTCCCACGCCGGTGCACTGGGGCCAGCACTGGCAGGGCCCAAAGTGGAGCAGCAGAAACACAGGGTCCAGGCCAGCAGGGGTTGTATGGAGCTGGGCTCTCTTCTCCTCTCCCTGCTTGAGCAGTGTGGCCTAACTCCATACAGCCCCTGCCAGCCCAGACCCCATGCTCCTAGGCAGAAGTTGCTGCTCAGAGAAGAGGAAAGTGGCTCCCCATTTCCAGGCAGTTTTAGCTGCATCTGCGCTAGGCTGTGGTGCAGCTTCTTTACCACTGCCTCTGTGCTACCCAGCATGGCAGCAGTGACCATGTGGAGCAGCCACAGGGCAGCTCACAAGTGGCAGTGAAGGAGTTGCATGGCAGCCTAGTGTGGTGTGGGCTAAAACTGCCCAGAGCCAATCGGGGGGGGGGGGGGGGGGGGGGGAAAGGGGACACTTTCCCTGTGCCGAGCAGCAGTTTCTGCCCAGCTGCTGCCGCTGCTGCAGCTCAGCAATGACAGGTGAGTCCAGAGCTGGCATGAGGCCTAGGTCCAGCAGAGGCGGCGCAGAACAAACTGCTGCTCAGCACAGGGGAAAACACAGGTGAGCACAGGGCACACAGGGTTGGTGCTGTACGTGCTGCTCCCCATCTATACCATGGGGCTGGGGCGGAGGGAATTGGGAGTGAGCAGGTGTGCAGGAGTCAGTGACAGCTGGGCAGAAGTGCGAGGCCCACATTAGTGTCCTGGAGCCAGTGCCGGTGACGTCCAGAGCTGGACAGCAGGAAAGCACGGTCCCAGCCAGCAGGGGCTCTATGGAGCTGAACCAGCTTCCCCCTTACCTTGCTGGCACAGCCCAGCCCAGTTCCATAGACCCCTGCCAGCCCATGCTCCTGCCAACCTGCTTTGGGCCCCACCAGCACTGGCTCCAGTGCGCTGGGATGGGCCCTGCACTCCCGCCTGACTGTTGCTGCACTCCGCGCCCACTCCCCGCCCCTTCCCTCCACCTGCTGCAGCCGCTTGCCCACTCCCCCCTGCTTGCCTGCCTGCCTGCTGGCAGCTCTGGCACCACATGGTTCCCGGCTTCACCACCAGGACTGCAGGAGCCAGCCTGGCCCTGAGGACTGTGGCTTGAGCCCACAGTCCTTCCCTGCCTCCCTCCCCCCCACATCCTTATTTGTATTTCCCTCAGCACAGGGAGGCAGGAACAGTCCCAGGACAGAAGCCCCTGCTACAGAAGCCCCTGCTAGGCAGAGGCTTCCAGCTGGGGTTGCGGGGTGGCAGCCGGGCTGGACTTGCTGGGGCTTAGTGCTGCCACTGGCTCCCCCTGGGTCCTACTGCCCCTGGATCCTGTCATCTATGACAGGCAGCCAGGGGCAGATAAATATTAATTTTCTATTTTTTTTAGGGGCCCTACAGCCGATAGAACTGCCTGGCAGGCCCGCGGGCTGTATTTTGCCTGCCTGCCTTAAGGCAATGACCATGGACACTGGTGGTCTTAAGAGTGAGATCAGGTTTGGGAAACTCTGGGGCTGCCTTCCTCTTCAAAGTTAATAACATCAAGGCATGATAGGCGAGTCAATGGGAAAGTGCACAAAGGGAGCCAGGTTGGCAACGGCTAAGCAGCCACCAGGGGGCATTGCAACCACCCTTGAGACCAGCACTTGTTACACCTCCCTTCTGACTGACTTGAAGACTAACACAGCTAATTACTCCTCTGAGAGATAATGCTAAGGGTGTGAAATCTTCCAGCTATTGGAATCAAAAAGGGAGTTTTGTTATTGGCTTCCATGTGTCTTGGATCATCCAAGATGAGTACTTAAAAATATATATATGTGTTGAAATGTCAGCATACTAGACTGTTGACTAAAACTCAGATTATTATGTAAAAATATGGGATACGGTATAAAAACATCTCCGACTAAAAAAAGAGAGGAGGTGGTATGCTTCAGATAAAAGGCTAACAGTGGAATGGCTGATGAGTTTTCTAGTAATTTCCACATGCTGCTTATCCACATAGTGTATCAATGAGAACAATACCATTTGTTTTACTCTGCATGCTATGAGCCTATGGGGAGTTTTTGGTAGGTAAAAAATGCTAAATCAGGTGCCCACAAGATTTACTCTAGTGAAGGTATGGGTTTACAAATATCTTCTTTTGAGCACTACATATCTAGAAAGAGGACAGTGACAGATAGAGGACAGGGCAAGAAATAAATCTTAAATTGCAAAAAGGAAGATTTAGGTTGGCTATTGCAAAGAAATTTCTCACTATGGAGTTAAGCGTTGGAACAGATTACTAGAGAGGTTGTGAAATCACTACTCTTGGAGATATTTAAGAGCAGGTTAGACAAATACTTGGATGAGATGGTTTAGACAGGAATCCTGTGTTGAGTACTACATAGGCTACTGAGGACCCTTCTAACCCTATTTTATTATTATTCTATATGTGACAAATTAACAAATCCTCACTCTCTCTTGACTTCCCTCCCTCTTGACTTTGGATTGCTACCTGCTGCTGAGCCTTGCAACCTTGCTTGAAGTATACCACACTTAAAAGTGCAACTTCTCATGCATTTGTGTTGGCTGAGTAGGCAAAATGTAAGTGGCTGACTGAAAATGGAAAGGTGATTTACATCAGGGCTGTAGTGTTGTGCTGTAATAAAACAGCGAGAGACCGTTGGACACACAGTATTTTGTACAATTATATAATTATAAACAATATAATTGGAGGCAGTTGAGCTTGAATGCGGCAGGCTGTTATTTAGCAATCATCTCTTTCAAGGCTCATTAAATACAGATTTATTTATACAAAAAATAAAAGCTTTGCTCCAGAATAGCTAAATATGTAGTGGCATTTATTCACCAAAATAGAATACAGAGATTTAAAGCTGTCAGAAACAATATTGGATTTAGTTGACAGTGGTAAGTGAAGTTGCTCAAAGGGAGCAGCAGGACTGAGGCTTTTGCCTTTATTCAAGATATCATTTTCTATGATTTTACTTGTATGTTCAGTTTGTAAGGCAAAAAAGCCTGCCCTTGTATCTCTGATTATGGATGTTGAGATCTGACGAGCAAAGTTCCTCTAACAATCATGAAATATGGGTAGAGTTCTTTCATGTCATTGATTAATTTTTTAATATGTTAACCTCTTAAATTTCCATAATTCTTTTAATGCAATAAGGATTCACTAGATTTCTGCTATAACTTAGCATACTTTTCCCATCACCACTTTTACCTGCCCTTCTGATGTGTTCCATTCTATAAATATCTTGTATACATTCAACCATTACTTCATTTAAAAAATATGTTCTCAGAATAATTTGTCCTCTCTTCCCATGATTTTTTTGGATATAGAGAAAGGAACTGCAGAGTTAAGCAATTCATAGGCAGATTTCATGAGGAGGTATATAAAATGACAAGCAAACTTAAAAAATTTGTCTGCCAAAACTTTGGCATCTCAGTTTATGATTAGGCACGTCTGAAAATTGTCCAACTTTTTCCAAGGGCTGAGCATCCACAGCTTCAGCTGCCTTATTCTTTCTATTTATGACTACAAAACACCAATATAAATAACCAGAAAATGCTATAGAAAGTGCCTGCAAATCTCATATCTCAGCATGACTATTTAGAAGTAAAAATTGTAGCTCAACAGTACAGAATATCTGACCCACATGTAATAGATCAGCTTTTGTGTGACTTCTCAATCCACATTGGACTTTTAAATGTTCTGCCTTTTAAAATGCTTCCTAAAAGTCCATTAGTTTCATTCCCACAATTTTTTCTTTTTTCAATATTTTTTCAAATGGCATCCTTTGCTTATATGATATGTGGCAATTCTGACTGATAGAAAAAGGTGACTGCTAGATAGATGTAACATGTCTCTACTTAGAAAAATGATCTCTCACAACACTGCTGCACTGTTCTCCCTCTCCTTTTGATATCCTCACTATAGAGCATTGCTGCTGACCTCAATAGTCCTACACTGCCAAACTGATGAAAAACTCCAGCATTTTTATTAAAAAATACAACAGCATTTGCATCTTGCTACTCCACAAATCAGACTGTGTAATAACAATTTTCAGGGGACATTATGGAAATCTTAGCAAGGTATGAGCTGTTGCAGTTATATCTAAAATGCAGTTGGCTAATTCATTTTACCTGAGATATGTTCATTTTATCAGCTGCATTTTCATTTTAGTTTTGGGTGTTTCAGATAGAGCTAAATTTTGCAAACCAACTTTTTAAAAGAAGAATGAGGCTTGTTACTTCCTTAATTCCCCCAAATATCGATAGCAAGAATTCTCCTGATCGTGATTGTGAGTTAGGGAGTTCCAGCTGTCACAGCAAAACTTGAGAAATTTTCTGTCTTTTCACAACTTGGAGATAAAACATTCTTATCTACATATGGGATGGCTTAGTCAAGGATAACTCTGCCCTGAGAAGGGAGCTGGACTAGTTGACTATGTGATGTCACAAAAGCTAGGGACAGACATTACACATAAACTGGTTTAAGTGGTCAGAAACTCGTTTAACCCTGTAACAGAACAGATGTTTAGTGCACATAAACCAGTTTGAAAATGGCTGAAACCAGTTTGAGATAAACCTGGTTGAATGTAGTATCAGAATTAACTGATTTGGCTCAAACCAGTTTATGCAATGTCGTCCCAGACCTCTTCCCGGTTTAACTTAAACCAAAGTTCCCCCAGCATTCCAGATGCTTTGCAGCCCTAGGTGGGGCTCTGCTCCAGAGAGCTGGGCTGTCCCCTCACCTCTGCTCCCTGGCTGGAGCTCTAGCAGAGACTGCAAGCACAGCAGGATCTGCCTGGCTTCTCCTGCCCACCCCACCCCGTGATTCCCCCTCTCTTTTCTTCCCACAGCACTGATGGTAGCCAGCATGTGGTATGCTAGCTAATGCTGAGAGGTGTCTGTGTAAGGCAGACAGGACAGGGTACGCTTAGGGCTTTTTGGAACTAATGAACAGATCAGCTGATGGCAACTGTTGATCCTCCTGGATCATGGTGTATGCATAAGGGCCACCCAGACCTTCGATGCATATACCTAGGCAGGAATGTTTGTAGGAGTGGAGGCTCCCCAAACCTTCTATCCTCCCTTTAGGTCACTGAGACAGAATCCAAAGACCAGACTGAGTCTGGGTGTTTGGTGCCCCCATAGCTGTAGTTGTATAAGCGTCTGGGAATCAAACCCAGGTCTCCTGTGTGGTAGACAAGGATTCTACCACTTTACCACAGGGGACTGCAGGTCACCTGGTAATGTCCCTCTGTTCCTTCCTTGGAAAAATGTGTTTAAGAAGAGCCTGAACTAATGAGAGAGGCTTTTGTTTTCTGATTGGGTGATTAAATGCTGATACCAAAGCTGATAAATGCTGTGTTATTATCAACTCCCTGCTGGGCTGGTCAAGAGAAGCAGGGGCGGGAATTCTCTCCCTAATCAGAGCATCCTGCCGGTGCCTGGCCATACACCCTTTAGCTCAGGACTGTGGAAGGGAAGAGAAAGCTGCTCTAGCGCCCCTGGCCTCTAGCCTGAGCTGCTGCAGGCATGTGCCTGCATTTCTTCAGTCCAGAGGAGATGTTCAGCCTAGCCAGGTTAGACTAACCTGCAAAGATTGAAGATTGAATCAGTTCAGACACACACTTTTTGAATGTCTGTCCCTAGCCAAAAGGTCCACATGTTGGTAAATTGATTTGAATTAGGGCTATCCAACTGTGGTGTGGCTGGGGAGCTATCTGCATGTGGCCACCAGCCTGAACACTGTGTGAGCTGTAAGCTGTGGGGGCAGCCAGCCAGGTTTCTCTATACTGCATGGGATGGACTGGCTGCATGTGGGTCCCTCACTCCCTATTGGTAGCATGTGGCACATTGCTCCTTTTGCCCCTTGTGCAGGCTGTGGCAGTGCCCCCTTTCTTTCCCTAGTCCTCTCCCCTGTCCCCAGTACCCCGCATAAGCTGCATACAGTTTTTAGATGCTTGGTTTCTTTCTTGCTGCGAGGCAGCTGTAGGTGCAGCTGCCAGGAACTGTGGGTCAGCAGTTGAACATCTCTGATTTGAATAAAGTGCCAAATTTGTTCATTATTTACAAGATTATTTTTGTTCTAGATTGTAAAACGAATGGAGATTTTTCTTAGACTGATCCTTTAGCACCTTATGCATTCTTCTATGTTAAATGATGGTAAAACTGTATCAAATTAACACCATCATTTCTGCGACCTTATTTATATACACATAAGTAAATATGACTCCACGTAGTACACATAGTAGAGATTTAAGCCCACAAATTAAGAGGGTGCAGGGTTAAATCATTAGTGGCCAAATACCATAACTGTATTTAACTTTCTGCCTTAAGGGATAAGCTTGGTTGTACTTGTTCAGTTCTTCACAAACAAATGTCCACATTCTGAAACTTGCTAACTGGCAACAGCAGAACAGTGATAATCTAAATGGACTAGGGTGAGTGAAATCTCTTTGACTCGGCATATAGATGAGGCCCTTTAGCTGTGAGCAGCATGGGGAAAGCTTACATTGCTTCTGCCTGTGCCATGTATTTTCAATGGGTAAACAGAGCAATCGAGTCTCCTGGGACATCAACCTGTCACCTTTTAAGTACATTGAATCCTGTTATAAAAAGAAGCACAAAGCTATGTTAAGTATGGTACCTGCTCTGAAATGCTATCCTTTCTTTTCCCTCCAAATAATTTAATAATACCTCCTGGTGTATTGGATAAAAAAGGAGAAATGAATGTTTTATCTAACACTTCTGTCATTTCAGGGGTAGGGAAAAAAAAGAGCAGAGCCTAGATCTTGCATCTAGGTAAACCCAGAGGTTAAGTCAGTCAACTTGTATGGTATGCAATAAAATTACCCTAGGGCATTCTCTCTGGTTTGACTCTTAGGCTGCTTGCAGACACTTAAAAAAAAAATCCAAAATAACAAAATAACAAAAACCCAAAAAACCTCACGCTTTACTGGAAACAGCAGTGAATTAGTTGGACCTGGCTCCACAGCATCTATAGAAATTGGGTACTTCAACTTGGTTTTTTGGCACTTTTATCTAAAGCTAAGTCAATCAGCTATTAGAGAAAAGTGCCAAAAAAGCCCTACTAAAGTGCCTGATCTACACAGATGTTGGGAAAGCTGAGTTCAGTTAAGGTGCTGCCTCTTCTGGGCATGCACTGGGCTTGGCATGGGAGCATGTACTTTAAAGTAAAGTGCCCTTTTTAGGGGGGTGTTTCACACCTACAAGCAGCCTTAATTTATAGTTTACTCAACATTATCATCCAACAGTAACTGATAGTATTTAATAAGGTGTTTTTTGTTTTCCCATATGGGATGAGACTAAAGCAGTTCTCTCTCATGGACATACATACACATACGCAGTGGTGTCTGCCATGCTGCACAGTTTAGTGGGAATTTTACAACCATCGTTTTCCCTCATTGTATCTCTCTCCCTTGGAAGCCTCCTAAGGGGGAATTCCAACTGGAGATAGTGAAGTCTACAGAAAAATCATATGTCCTGTCCAAGAGCACATAGGCTATATGCCTTTTCCATGAGGCTGAAAAGAAGGCAGGGTGTGCAATATATGCATTCTCCTCTTGGCCAACAGCTCCTGGTTTGCTTAGTTCATTGCAAGGATTCTTTGCTTACAGAATATTCTACATTGGGGTGGAACAGATGATTCATTTACCCTGTTTTCATGGGCAAGGTGATAGCTGGGTCCTCAGTTATTTCCTGTGTTTAGAATGCAGGGCCCTTACATTGTGTATCATAATGATAACTTTGAGTAAGTGTTTGTGTGTCTTTATTTTACTTAATGTAAATTATTACACAGCTGCTGTTATTTCACTTTAAACCTAAAGGCTAAGTACAGACAGTAGGGGTGTGTGAAGCGGGCCCTATTCGATTTGGATTCAGCCCGAATCGGGGTAGTGATTTGATTCATTGATTCAGATCACTGTCCCTGATTCAGTTTGGCCTAATCTGAATCTGCAGACTCAATGCTGATTCGGAGAATCAGTGATTCGGATACAGACACAACTTTCAGATTTTTTCTACATACCTTAAGGTAGCAGTCACAGCTTGTAAATGCTGTGATGCTGGGGCACATGGAGCATCCCCATGGAGGACATGGGGGTCCTCCATGTGCTTGGCAGTGAACCTGGAAGTGGACTGGAAGTGCTTCCGGTTCACTCTTGGGTCTGCCAGGGAACACACTGGGACCACCCCAGCTTGGCAGTCAGCAACAGGGGGACCCCGGGTGCCCCCCCTGACCCAGGAGGCACCAGTCACCAAGCCAGGGTCCACTTCTGGTCCACTTCCAGGTCTCCTGCCCCCCATGCTTCTGTGGGATGCTCCATGCACCCCAGTATCACAGCACTCACGAGCCCCTGCTACCTAGAGGTATATAGAAAAAATATTTAAAGCTGTCTCTATGTCCAAATCTCTCTGAATCAATTTGGAGGGTTCCGATTTGATTCAGAGAGATTAAAGGGTCCTCTGATTCAATTTGGATTTGGAGATTCGGCCACTGAATCAGGCTGAATCTCTGCTAAATCAGATCGGGGACTGAAGCTTTGCACAGCTTTTGACAACCCTAATAGTCAAAACCCCCAAGGCTAAATTGATTGAATCTTTACAGGTTAGTCTAAGCTGCATAGATTGAACCAATAAGCAAAAGAACAGACACTCACTTTTGATTTTGGAAATGCAGCCACATGCCTGCTAGAGCATGCCTCCCTGCTCAGCTGAAGCAAACAGCTTGGGCTAAGGCTAGCCCACCTATCCTGTGGGGCGTGGGGAGGGGGGAAGGGGTTGCAGAGGAGATGCAAAGCATCCTGGGATGCTGGTGAACTGTGAGTTAACATGAATCTGGAGGGGATCTTGGACAGAAGTTCAATAAACTGATTTAACCTAAATCAGTCAAGTTGTCTGATACTACATCCATCCAGAGCCGGTTTTGGCCATTTTGAAAGCAGGTTATGTGCGCTGAATTTCTTTTGTGTTACAGATGTGAACTGGTTTCTGATCACTTACACTTGTTAATGTGTAATTGCTGTCCCTAACCAAAATGCCTTAGAAAGAGACAACACAACCTTCCGTTACATAAATAGTTTCCATTACTCAACTAAATAATTCCTTTATGTAACCTTTCAGAAATTGGATGTACTTTTGCTTTGTCTTCTATACATTCTTCTAATTATGTTGACTTGAAGATATAGTTTCCTTTAACATCTTTCCTGAAGATAATTATTCCCTGTTTTTCAGACAATCCAAGAACTGGACATGCAGGATAGTATTCATCCATGTAATTTCCCATCCTTGATATGTGTAATGATGTATAATATGCTGGGATTAGGCCTGTCTTTCAGTTAGTTGTGGGGAAATTAAGATTGACTTGAACTCTGTGTTTATCAAGAAAGTAAATGATATTTGAATTCTGCTTATGGAGAAAGTCTAAACTTTGAAATTTAAAAATGGAAAATTATCTGCAAGCCAAGCACACTGTGTGAATTTGGAAGATAAATGTTATCTAAATGGCCATATGTATGGTTGCTTGAATAGGTTGTTAATTTTTTTTTATTTCTAATATTAAAATAAGGAGAAGATTGAGTTATATACCTTCCACTGAAGTGAAAAGCAAATCAAGATTAAAATGACACTACAAAGAGAGAGAGAGCTATAAGAAGTAATATTCCTAAAGATATTATAGAATCAAAAGTAAGAAAAATGTTCATCTTGAGTCTTGGTGAACACCTAGGAAAGATGGGATATAAATATCAATGATAATACTGTGATTAATACCATTACTCACTTCTGTAAAATGCTTGTAGTGCTTCAGATGACAGGTGTTATGAAAGCCCCAAGAAATAATTTTATTAAAGAAGAGTCCATGCCTGAATTTTATTGCTCCCTTTGTATTCGTAGTAAAATCAAATGGAGTTTGGGATGTGTAAGAAAAACAAATTAATGCCCTGTGAATCCTGCAAGGAAAAGTAAAGCAAAAAAAAAAAAAAAGGAGGTAGTTTAACTTTCTGCCCTAAACACTGTGAAAATCAGAACCTGGGGAGTTTCCAAAAAGACAAGCTGGAATTAATGTGGGATAAACAGAATTAAAAAGGACTTGCTACATGGGTTTTGCCACAGTCCTCATTCTTACACCTCTCCTTAGCTATCCTGGAAATGGGATTTTTTTTGCTTCAGTTAAGTGGAATCAGTGTAACAGTACAGGGCAACAATTGCTGGTCCGCTCCCTAATTTCATAAACAGTGAATACAGAACACCCTACACTTTTCAGAGAAACGTAACTCTGTACAGTAGGATTGTATGTTCCAAAGTGCATAACCAAGAGGGCAAAAATTATTTTTTTCACTACTATGACAGGAAGTTGAAATGTAACTTGATCCTACTTTCAATAGCAGTGTTAATGGTAGTGGTGGGCTTCATGCATATGCATGACAGGCATCTTTTCTGCTTGCTATTTAGAAAATATGTGGCTTGTTTTTTGTTGTTGTTTTTTCTGGTTGTTGTTTCTTATTTTACACAAATGCAGCAATTTTCAGCCAAACTATACCGATATAAAACTGAAAAAATGCAGTGGAGAGCCAGCCCTATGTTTTTTATCCATTCCCATTTATAACTATAATTAAGTTCAAGTACTAACCATCCATGGGTTTTGGAGACATGGGTGAGATGGATCTAATAGAATAAGTCTCTTTATTTCCATCCTCCATCTTGCTTCCTCATCCTTCCTTTTCCTTTTTTGAGAGTAGTTATTAAATGAAATGGTCATAAGTGAAAGAAGGCAATGACAGAAAGAAGTGAAGAGAAATAGCTCAGCACTACTGAAGGCTATTATTCACATTAAGATTAACTCTGCTTTTTTGTGAATACCAGAATTCTGCAGTGTTAGCGGGGGCGATGGAATTGTAGTCAATTACCTACATTAAGTCAGCGTGTTCCATTTGTATGGACACTCCTACAAGAAATGATTGCTTACCACGCTTTCTTAACTTTTAGGAGAGGTATTTTCCAAGAGCATCCAACAAACTTAGGTGTACAAATGGGTTTTAGACACTTATCCATCTCCCTAGAGTACTCTTAGGTCGTTGTACTGTGATCTCAATTCTGACAAAAGTTCCTTTGACCTCAGAGGATGTTCTTTATGAGTAAAAGTGCAAGACGAGCTCTATTGGTTTGCAGTTCTATATTATTAATGCATATTTTACTGTATTAAAGTACTTCAAGGCAGGCATCTGTAGCGGAGAACAGCACAGACCTTTAAGAGGTTCAGTTTTCTGTGTCAGGCTTTTCTGAAGAAAAGCTTTCTGTTTTTTAATGTTCTAAGCTTTTATGAACTAAGATTCATGTTTTGTTAGAAGTGAAAACTAATTGTTTCATCTTCTACAGGTCAGGCTTCCTTGCAAGTGAGAAGGAGTTGTAGTGCATGACGATCTGATGCCATAGGTAAGTTGATTTCAGTTCTGTTTTATTTTTATTACATCGTTGACAAGTACTGATTACACAGCAAATCATGCTTTCAGTTATACTGGTGCAGATCTCAAATAAATCTACAGACTTCATGTGAGTTGCTTTGGATTTATAGCTGGTGAAACTAAAAAAAGAGAACTTGGAACATTTTTTTTTTAGTTACATAGCAAAAACAGTAATTTTATTATAATTATTATTAAACTGTTTGGCCAGCTGTTATAGACACCAAAGGATAGATGAAAAATGGTTTTAGTTTACCCTACTGTTGAAATAAATTAAAGCAAAAACTTCAATTCAACTCAGTTACATTCAGAAGAGCCGCTATAGTTGACATGCAGTATGTGTACTTGTAAAGTAATAACAATTTCTTTGGACGTAGTAATGCTGCCAATGAGGTTAATTTTTTTACCCACACTGTTTGTCCTTTATACTGTTTTCTACTTACCCTTTCAGCTTGTGCTTCAGACAAGAAATATTGAAAATAATGTATCCAAGCATGTAGCCAGGAGAAAAATGAGAGGTGAAAGGATGGATGGAATTTTATATTGTACTGTTGTTGAACTCTACAACCCAGGGCAGTTGTTTAATTCTTAGAATTTATAGTTACAGATTTCTTTATCCTCACGGCCATGGAACAGTGCCATGGTCCAGCTAGAATCTTACTTAACCTGAACATGTGTCACTTCTTCAGCTCTGGAGTAACAGACCAGAATAATTTGACACGATTAAATTTGGTCACGGGATGCAGTTCTAGAAATGGTTTGTGGTGGTGCCAGCCACTGTGAAAATAATTAGTTGACAGGCCGTGGTGGTCAGAAGCAGCCTGGTACTTTGAGTTCTTGAGAGATTCCTGCTATGTCACTCAAACAGATGAATTGTGGGAGAAAACAATTTCATTTTGACAGAGTTTGTCTGGCAAATAAATTTGAGTAGAACTTTGTGGTGAAAGTGTCTTAGAACGTGGCCAGAAAAGAGAGGTGGAAAAGGTAAATAGCTTTTAGTTTATCATCTTCCCAAGTCCAGCTTCAAGCCCTCTAGGAATTCTGATTTATAGCCTCCATTGTTTTGAGTTGAAGGGCTCTGAAGATTGGGGGGTTTTTGTTGGTTTTTTTTATCTGTACAAAATATACATCCCTGATGCAAATTACAGGTTTTCTATTGATAATACATGTAGGAGCATAGGAGGGAAAATATCATTGCTGTCTGTCTAGGACTAAACATCAGGATAAATCTCTGGAATTGCAGACTACCTATACACATGCTCAGAGGTGGGAAGAGGGGGTAGAAGTTCATTAAACCAGCTCCTGGAGAACTGCTCAAATTTAAAATGCCTCATTGTCACACATATTAAGCCTTCACCCATGTTTCAAAATAGCCATTGGACATTTTAATGAAAGCTCAGTCAATGAGGTTTAGTTAAAGTGCCCCCAAAGCCATTTTGAAACATGGGGGAGCTTAATACACATGACACTGAGGCATTGCTAGAGCATTCTAATTAGAACATGGAGCGGACTTGATTAACATGAATGTGGAACAGACTCGATTAATTAGAACATGAACCAGCATGCGTATAGGCAGCTTCACAGACAGTACTTCCAAACAGTCTTCTCTTGAGTTTACATAGGCTTTGTCACATACTGGGTGCATCTACATGTGCAATTAATGGTAGTTGGCTTTCCTGCACAGTAAACTTACTTCACGTTAAATTTACTAACTGCATATGCAGATAGTAAATTTGCTGCGCAGTAGTTTAATTTACTGCACAGTAAGCACCTACATGTATAGAAGTTGATGCTTTACTATGCAGTAGATTAATCTACTGCTCGGTAAAGTATCTTGTGTAAACAGACACGACCACTAACAGCTCTAGTTCCTTTGGTTCTATACAGAAAATTCAGTCTGTCTTTTGCTGCTTTGCTTTTTCCTTATATATTGATCTACATATAATCTAGGCAACAGAAATATTTAAGTCAGGGATGGCCAACCTGCAGCATGGGCAGCTTTTGCATATGGCACCTGGCAGATCGAGGAAGGAGCAAAAAGCAAAGTAGCAGATTGGGCAGTGAGAACAAGGAAGGAAGGAGGAAGCATAGCAGCAGATTGGGCAAAGGAAGGGATCAGAGTAGTGCTTAGGGAAGGTGAGGAGCTAATTTGTGGCACACCTGGGAAAAAAGTTGGCCCCCACTGGTTTAGATATTTTTTTTAAAATGTCTGTGTATTTTTGTTGCATTCTAGACACTCATCACTTGTTGCCTAATTTAAATGCATAAATCCCCATAGGTATTAAATAAAATGGGTCAGACTTGGCCTGAGGTATACCTCATGTAACCTCAGTGAGATTAGTTCAAGTGATTGAAATTCTGTGAAATTATTTGGGTTGTATGCTGCTGGAGAAAATGAATAGCTTCTTGGATGAGAGAGAAACAAATACATATAATCTTTCTATTTATTTAAAAAAATACTGATTTCAAATCCTTAGGGCATTGTTTTCTTGTTAAACTTTTACTTCTTTCCATCAATACAATGTTCTTTCTCCTTTTCTTGTCTATACGTGAAAAATCTTGAGTTAAATTACACACAGTGAGAGAGAGGAGCTGAGGGAGGAATAGACTGGTTAGACCAAGACATTTTAAAGAGAGAGAAGGCTGGGGGGGGGGGGGGGGGGAGTATAATTAAAAACAAAGTGGAATTCCTTTCTCTGTTCCTTGGTTTGGACAGGCCCCACATCTCTGCTACCTTCTTAACTCCTGTGATGCTTAGTTCCCAATCTTCATCCATTCTGTATCTTAGAAGGAGCACAAGGGACGAGAGGCACAGAAGGTAAAGTCATAAAGTAGATAGACTGACATGGGGCTCTGGAAGATAGAAACACTGGCATAGTGAAGGGGGTTGTCAAATGTTGCCGAGGTGTTACAGAACAGGCATTTTTCTCATTTGTTTGTCAATGATTTCCAGTCCTTTTAGACTCATGGCACCCTTCAGAAAATGTCAGTTCCTTGCTGTGACCTTGAGTAAGTCCTCCTGGATTCACAAAGTGGCCAGGAAGTATGACTTCCCAGGAGACAGTCTGGTGAGGCCAGCAGCCACTTTCAGGTGGCAGAACAGGAACAGGCCAGCCACAAAAGCAGCAGCAAACTGTTCCCTCTGTACTGTAAATAGCTGTACAGAAATGTAAGTATATAATAAAGGTTTATTTCTGAATTATAAGCCTCCAGATACTACATGGTATCAGAACTGGAAGGTACAATGTGCTTGAAGACCCAGTGAAAGAGTTGCTACAGAATCTGGGAAACTGAAAATAATCCTGCCCCCTTCCCCAACCCCAGCACTTGAGAATCAAGGGGAATGCTGAAAATGCCTGGAAAAGATTCAAATAGCAATTTTGGCTGTATATGTAAGCCACAAGGGCAGATAAATTGGAGCAGTTGCAGACAATGAAGCACTGGACGTGTATAATGCCTACCATACAGAGAAGGAAGTGGAGGAGGAGAAAACCTTGCAGAAAAATAAAAATGTTTGAGGATCATTTATGTTCCAGGAAAAATATTACTTATGAGAGAGATGTTCAGGATGAGAACAAAAGAAAGAGGAACCAGTGGAAGAGTTTGTCACAGACCTAAAACTTGTCCTTTGAATATGGAACACCTACAGATTCTCTCATTAAAGACCAGGAATGTTACAGTAAAGTCTGTGAGCAATTACAGAGAGAAAGGGACCTGACATTAGAAAAGGCAATATGTATATGCCAAACTGAAGAACAAGCAGAAACACAAGTAAAAAAAGCCTATAGGAAGACATACAAGAAATGATTTTAAGTGCCATCACTAAACCAGCAAAAGAAAAGTCCACCCAAATTAAGTTGAGCAAGCAGAATCATGTGAGAAGTAATAAACAATGTCAGCAATGTGAAAACCAGCATCACTATCAAAAGTGCCCAGCATTTGGAGAAAATATAGACACTATAATAAACTAAACTACTATGCTAAAGCGTGCAGAGAAAGTAGGAATGTATATACAGTAAGTGAAGAAGCAGATTTAAATGAAGAAGAAAAGCTGTTCCTAATGATTTGAAAAGAGCCCAAAGGCTCAAAAGAATTAAAATGCAGGCAAACAGCACTTGTTATCTATAAGACAGATACTGGGACACAAGCAAATGTAATCACAGAAACTGAAAGAGAGGCACAAAGGACTCTTAAAAGTAAGAGAGTTTAAAGTGTCTTTGAAAGGCTATAATAGAGGGACCATTCCATTGTTAGGAGTGTGAACTCATACACTGAGATACAAAGGTAAAATAATAGAAGAAGAATTTGTGGTGGTTCACAGAGCAAAGCAATGAATTTCTGGCTTGTACACATGTGAAGCACTTGATTTTAATAAGAGGCTGTATGCCATAGAGGTTGAACACTAATAGCATCATATGAAGATGTTTTTGCAGAGAATGGGTGCCTCCCAATATCGTATAACATACCATTGAGAGAAGATGTAAAGCTAGTAATACATGCCACACAAGAAGTCCCACATGTCTTAAGAAAAAGAGAAAAGAAGAGCTACAAAACATAACAGTAAATGGTGTCATTGGGAGAAGAGAAGAACCAACAGACTGGGTCCATTCGCTGGTAATTGTACAGAAGAAGGGAAGGAGACTACATCTGTGTATAGGCCGAAAGGAGTTGAACAAAAACACAGAAGAGAACACTTCCACAAAAAGTGAACTATTGTCACAGATGGCAGGAGCCAAATTTTTCCACAAATTAGAAATATCAGCAGGATTTTGGGAGATTCCTTTGGACAGTGAGAGCTCGAAGATCTGCACTTTCAACATCCCGTTTGGAAGATACTGCTGCGTAAGGCTACCATTTGGAATGTGCTCTGATCTAGAAATATTTCACCACACAGTCAGCCAGAAGCTAGAGGGTCTAGCAGGTGTGATGGTCTATATTGTGGCCTTAATAATATGGGGCAGTAGTGCTCTTGAACATCAAGAATGACTGAGAAGAGTGCTGGCTATTGCAAGAGTTAATGACTTCAAACTGAGTAAGGACAAATGTCAGTTTCAGACAGCAGAAATAACATATTTGGATGAACAACTGACCTCAAAGGAAATATTACTGAAAACTCAAAGGTTTAGGCAATACTGAACATGTTAAAATCTAAAGATAAAGGAATTCAGAGATTTCTAGGAATGTTGAATTATGTCAGCAAATTTATTCCTAACTATCAGCTTGTACAACTCAGTGAATGCAAAGGCACAGAATTGGTCTGGATGCCTGAGTATGAAAGTGAATGTAATGATCTAAAACACATGTTGACATTAGACCCAGTGCTACAAGTCTTTGACCCATTAAAAAAATTAAACTCTCCACAGATGCCTCAAAAGATCGATTGGCAGCAGTACTAGACCATTGTCATGTTCTAGTACATTTGTTCTCTATGATTGGTTGCCAGTCTCGTATCGAGGGCTGTGACAGCTACAGAAAAATTATATGCACAACCTGAGAAAGAGACTCTTGGCCTGGATTATAGATGTACAAGATTCCAAGACTTACTATATGGTCAGAGATTTGCTACAGAAATAGATCACAAACCACTGATTGAAATATTTAAAAAATGACTTGGAGATGCACCACCAAGGACACCACAATTAATGTATTTACACAGATAGAAGGTGACCATAAATATAAGATGACCCCCCCATTAATTAGATTCTATATATGGAAAATGTATACATTTGCTATAATTTTCCAATTATATAATCTAATTATTGGATACTTTACCTTGATTTTGTCCTCCTCCCACTGCTACAGCAGGGAAAATAAGTCTGGAAGGTCAGGTAGCCCTATGCTCACTCTGAGCACATAGAAGTGAAGAGCAAATTTGAAAACAACCTTGAAATTAAACATGGGTGTAGCATTTTGCATAGTACCCATGAATTTAATTAATGAAAAATTGATGCATGTTACCTTTTCTGAAACTGCTACATGTTTTAGCACAGGTACTCCACAAACACACTTTTGAGCAGCACTTTGACACCTACTTATGTAGTACAAACTATGTATCATATTGGTCAAAAGCCAAAGGCTTATGATTTAGCACATAGTTCACTGGGCTAGGCCCCACCAGAGTCAACAGCATGTCAAGCCCACAGATCATCATTGCTCAGTATGTATGTGTATCCACCACAAAGGATCCATGTGCTAATTAGTTTCCACTCATGGCTGGAACCAGACGTTCTTGTCACGAGTCCTAGGATGCTCCAAAAAATTTCATGCAGATGAGGTGCAGGGCAACCTGGTCTGGCTTTACCTCAGGAGGGTGGTGTCACACTCATCATATGGAACAGTCTAAGAGAGGGGCAACAGGGATTCTGGGTGAACTGCCTGGAGCCCATTTCATGATGTTTGCTAGGCATTTGAGGCTTATAAAAAACAAGGATCACTGGAAATGGGAAAGAAAGGCATGGCTCAGCTGTGGGAGTGAAGAGGAAGTCAAAATGTATACAGTATATTGGCTCACTTTGACTTTAAAATGAATTGGGGGTGAGGAGGACTGCACTCAATGGGCACTGCAGTATGTTTTATTTAGGTGAGCTGCACAAACCTATCTCTGTGGTAGGTTCCCACCAGTGGCACACCTTCTCAGCCACTTTTGGCTAAGATCAAGTATAGTGACTGGGTAGAGGCCTGGTATACTGCCTGGATTGATGCCAGAAGAGCTGGGGGGATAGTGACAGCTCACTGTGATAGAAAAGCAGGAGGAGTTCTTGGAGAATGGAACAGCATGGGGAGGAAGAGAGTGAAATTTCAGTAGGTGAAGTGGTACAGTTGGCAACAGAGGAGGGAACAGAAGGAAAGGTACGTGGAACAAGTAATTTTGAGACAGAGGACAAAGGGAATGAGGAGAGAATGATACAGGAGGAAGAAGGAAGAGTGAAGATGTAGCAGGAAAGAGAGGAAGAGAACCAAAGTGGGAAAAGAGAGAAATCATGTGTTATGAAGTTTAGAAAGAAGGAAGATGGAGAGAGACGGGGAGGGGGACAGGTTAATGAAAAGCTCATAGGAGATAATGTGATCTAGGTCTAATAGAGAGGGGAAAGGGCACCCTTTCTTAAATCTTAAAGCAATAAAATAACTGGCAAAGTATATTGGTGTCAAGCAGCAGCATAGAAGATTCATAAAGTGGTAGAGATGCAAAATTTAAATGGACAAGCATGACTTTGTGTATTGTATCTATAAATGTCAGTTGTATGTTATTGAAGAAGAGGTGGGATAGATTATGCCAATATCAAGTGGGGTAACAGCAAGCATAATATGTTTACAGGAGTGTGGAATCCTATGGGGGAGGGGTTACAAGCGTTTTGTAGAGAGATGGTGATGGGGACCATCGTGGTGGGTAGGATCAGATGCAAACAAAGTGGCTGGAGTCACAGTTGTGCTCAAGAGTGATGAAGTGGAAGTGCAGTAAGTGCAAGTGATTGTGGAAGGGAGACTGCAATGGATGGTGATGGAGTCTGAAAAGAAAGTGTTAGAGATTTTTAATATATATGCACCAATAGAAAGAGAAGGAAAGACAGCGCTATTTAAGAAATTAGAGATGTATGTAGGCAGACAAGCAGCAAATTCTGGTGTGGGATTTCAGTTGCATTATTGAGGATGGGGATAGGAGAGGGGATAGAGGGGAAGGAGAGCAAGACAGCTTGTCAAAGGTACTGATTAATATAATAAAAGGAGGTTTAAAGAATGTATGGGCTGATGAGAAGGTGATTATAAGGATGGAATCAAGTGGGAGACAAGTGTCAAGGATTGATTTTTATACTAACATCATGTGGGCTAGGGATTGGAAAGAAGGGGATCTTGGATGTGACCTTCAGAGACCACTGGATGCTAAGGATGGAAGTGAGTTTTAAAAAAAAATGAAGGTAGGGGAAAAGGGATATGGAAGTTAAATTATTACAAGATGAGATGACCTGTCAAGAATATGTGGAACTGTAGAAATATTGGTTGCAGAGAGGTGAAGAAGTGGGTGGAACAACTGCAGGCAAGGAAGCAGGGTTTATTAAAGCAGGTGATAAGAGGAGTATCAGTGAAAGAAGAACTGGAAGATGTAAAATGACTGTCCATGTGTGATGTATCATATCTGTGCTTGCATCCCTCTGAGCACCAGACAGCCACAATTCATATTCACCCACTGCTCTTCGCCCACTACAACTTTGATGTCAGTTTGAGAAATAGGAAACTACACCTGATTTCTATGTGGCTGTGATCAGATCTCCATCATGGATTTTTTGACAGGGTTCTTCTGCAGGGCTCCACCTCTCCTACACCCTGTTCCCTTGTTTCCATTTGATAAGTTGAGCTATTATTCTTTAGGGGTTGGCTCCTAAAAGGCATGAAAAGGAAATAAACCAGGCAAAATGTCTGTCCTCAAAAAATACCGCTTCTAGCACAAAGTGAATTTACCACTTCAGATTTCCTCTCCAAGCCAGGGTTCAGTGCTCTCCAACTTGGGCTATTCCTCAGCCCTCCTAATCCACATAATTAACACATCAGGTCATGTCCTTAAAGAGTCTCACACTGGGTTGAAGACCAAAATGAAAACCTGCTTACAGTCCCCTGGCAGAGCCCAAGAATACCTAGACCACTGTCTTAGGTGAGGGTCTCCCCTATCCAGGACCTCGCCCTGCAGTCAATGTTTTCAGAAGAAAAAGAAAAGAACACTGCCTCTTTAAGAATACTTTCTTTGCTCATACCTTACGGGCCTTTCAGCTGTGCTAGGCTGCTGCTGCCAGCTTCTTCTTCCAGGCTCTTAGTCCTCTTGTTGTCCTTCCAATCCCCATAGCTAGCCAGGCTGGGTAGCTGCAGCCAGTATCCCTCCTGAAACTTTCAGCTCCCTCTGTTGCTCCACCCCCTGGCAGCCCGTAAACACAACCACATGTTCCCTCACAAAGGTCCTCCCTCACACTTAGTGTTTTGCCTGCAGGCTTTTTATTTCTGGTGCCAGCCCTTTCTAGGCTTGTCAGCTCCCCCATCACTGGGGCAAAAGCCTTATGTGGCTAGAGCTTGTCCAATGAGCTTTGGCACACCTGTGGAGCTCCAGCATGCCTCCAGGAGTTGTTTGCCTTGTGACCAGGGCAGCTGTGTTCTCTGCCTGCTCCCCAGCCATCCTCCTGGGTAAGTCACTGATCCTGCTACAATTCCTATCACAGCAATGGACTGAAAAATGGTTCAAAAGGAAAACAATGACAAAATCTTACTGATCAGAGCACCTTGGGTGGAGAAGGGAGAAGGATGGTATAAGTATTTTTCCACAAAATTTAGGAAAAGAAGGAAGGAATTGAAAGCAGTGAGAACTAAGGAAAGAATCCAAGTAGAAGAGAGAGTGAAGGTGTTGGACACAGTGGTGGAGTTCTATAAAGAGCTGTACAAAAGAGGAGTGGATGTGTTATACATACTTGGCACTAAAGGATCACTAAAGCATAATCAACCCAGAGTGAAATGGAATATGCCTCACAGTTCAACTTAACTAAAATCTAACTTCATTAATACATTAAATGTATTAATAGTTTCTACATAGAAAGAGAGAACAACACTGAGTTCAATGATCTCATCCAATCCCACATGTTATTCCACTTCATGGAAAAGGTGGCCGATTATTTGCTGAAAGTAGAGGGTGGTCATCTGTGGGTAATAGCCAGTTTTCAGTCCAGATGTTGTTGGATAACAACACGCACCCAACTTCCTTGTTGCCCCCCTTTTATACTTTTTTAACTTTACTCTAATTTTTCATTTCCAGGTATTGTTGATTGGTGTCCCTGTGATCATCATACTGTTCATGTTTTTATCCTCTCAGCATATTCCTTTTGTTCTAACAAATCCATCACATGCACTCATCTTAATTTGGTCTTTCACCGGTGTTTTAATTTGGGCATGCCCCAGACTCCTGATTTGGTCTATCCACCAAAATGGGAAATTCAAGTGTTCTGCAGTTGGGCATTGTTCAGTTTGTCCCCTTTTATCACCTGTCATTAACATATCCAATCTTGCCATCCCTCCAATTCAGAGTGTTAGTGCCAAGTTCAGCTAATTTGAGCTAGTAACAAGGCCTACATTTCACATGCCTATGTTGATAATGCTGGAACATGAGCTTGCTTTCACAGGCAGCTTAAGGCTAGCTGATAATGCAGACACAAGCAAAATGAAAAAAAAAGAAAAGTTCAAATAATGAGACTATACAAAAACTTAAGCAATGGTTAAATAATGCTGAATATAAAAGTTCAAATAATACTGTAATTTACTACTCAAGCAGGTGCAACTAAAGCTAAACATGACAAGCTACCCGAACAGATGGAAGAAAAATGAAGGTGTTTATTAAGGGGTTAAAGGAAGGAAAGAAGATGCAAAGAAACAAAACTTGGAGGAGAATTTAAGTATGAGAGGGGTGAAGGACTGTTTAGAATCTTGTAAGAGAGGGAAGGCACCGGGAAAAGATGGACTTCTGGTAGAATTCTGTTTGGGACAGGTATAATAGAGACATGCAGAGCAATAATGAAGGCTGGGGAAAGGGGGGGTGGAATTTTGCAGAAGGTGAAGATGTATTAATCAAGATAGTATGGAAGTATACTGAGGACTATGGCAAAGTGTCGGGGCAAAATTAAATAAAATGAGAAGTACATTGATGGTAAGGGGAGCTGGGAGAATTTACAGAAGTTCAGTCTCTGGGTGGTAGAGGGTGTAATCAAGATCTTCAGAATCCCAATGGATGCTGAAGGGAAAGGAACAAAGGCATGGGAGAAGTTAGAGATAAGAGTGAGAGAGTGTGGAGTGGTATAATGGTATTTTTAAAGGGTAAAGTGCCTGCAGTGAAAATGGTACATCCTTTACAAGGGATTGGTTTATCCAACATTATGGCAACAGATAACAAGGGTACACTGGCAGATATGTATTTTTGGGGGGAAGTAAAAGAGAGAGAATAGCCAGAATGGAGCTATACAAAGCCTGAGAATTAGGAGGCTGGAGAATGCCAGATTTGGAAAGCTTTATTCATATTTGCTTTATAAATGTGTTCTGTAAACAGATAATGGAGGAGGTAGGGAAGACTGCATGTTTCTGCCATTACCTGACAGGAAGAAACAATAAGAAGATGGGGCATGACAAAGACAAATGCAAGGTACTCCACCTAGTGAGGAGGAATCCCAAGCACACCTATAGGTTGGGGGATGACCTCCTTAGTAGCTCAATGACTGAGAGGGATCTTGGAGTCACAGTTGACTCCAAGATGAACATGAGCTGACAGTATAACGAAGCCATCAGCCAAGCCAATCGCACCTTATCATGCATTAGCAGATGCATGACCAACAGATCGAGGGAGGTGATGCTCCCCCCCTACACAGCACTAGTCAGGCTGCAGTTGGAGTACTGTGTCCAGTTCTGGGTGCTACACTTCAAGAGGGATGTGGAGAATCTGGAGAGGGTCCAGAGGAGGGCCACTCATATGACTAGTGGCCTCCATACAAAACGTTACGAGGAGAGGTTGAGAGATCTAGATCTCTTCAGCCTTCACAAGAGACATCTGAGGGGAGACCTTGTAGCAGCCTATAAGTTTATCAAGGGAGGACAACAGAGAGTTGGAGATGCGCTATTTATCAGGGCACCCCTAGGAGTAACAAGTTAGACATTAGGAAGAAATTTTTCACAGTAAGGGTGGCCAGAATCTGGAATGGGCTGCGAAGAGAGGTGGTACTATCACCTAACTCGGAGGTCTTGAAGAGGAAGCTAGATAGGCACCTGACTGGGGTCATCTGGCCTCAGTCCTTTTCTGGCCTGGGGCAGGGGGTCAGACACGATGATCCTTCAGGGTCCCTTCTGACTCTACAATCTATGAATATGGGCGATTGGAAAAAACTGAGGGCATGGCAGCCACCGGCACACTTTGTGAAGTTGGAAATCTTTGTAAGGGTAAATAAGCTTGAGGGAGTGGGATTATGCTGTTTGAAAGACCGTAAGAAGGTAATTAATATGATAAGAAAGATAATAATAGTTGGGGATCTGACAGAAAGATAGATGGCAAAGGTGTGGAAATAAGTGCAAGATAATAGAGTGAAAGGATAACATCCAGATATATGGAGGATGATGCAGAATATTCTTCCTGTGAGGGGCATTCAGCATAAATAGAGCTTTATAAAATCAGTGGCATGCCTGAGAGAGGGATTAGGGGCTAAAGAATCAGTACTGCATGTATTTTGAGACTGCCCTTGTGTGCAAGGGTTATAGGAGGGGGTGCATCACTTTTTTGAGGGCAAGTGGTATGGACTGTGACTTAACATATGGAATGATATTGTATGGGTTAATGGCCAAGGACTGGAGACACAGAGACTGAGAATCATATTGTTTTGTGTGACAGTAGTGATATGGAAGGTGAGAAACCTACTGTTGGTCAAGGGAGTGCCTTTCTCCAGAAGAGAATGTTTGGAGTTGGCAATTTATGAATTGAAATACTGTGTAGATCGAGATGCAGATGAGATGGGAAAGAGAAAGCAGAGAAGAGATGGAGGAAAGAACAACGATGGTGTTTCTTCCAAAAGAAAAAAGGGACAGAACAAAAATTGTTACTTCCTCCTGCATTGGGGGTGGTTTATGAGAGGTTAGTATTAATTATGAAAAGGGGTGTAAGAAGAACAAGGTTGGGGAGGTTGTCAAATTTTGTGTTATTGTAGTTTATTTTGGTCATTGTGTTGTAGTAGTAGTAGTATTAGTAGTAGCAGTAGTAATGGTTTCCATCAGCATGTTTTCCCAGTGTGGGCCATGTGTTTTTATAGACATGCTCATGTTGGCTGCATTTAATCAGCTTCATAGTTGGTTTCCATTGCTGAGCACATGCTGGTTTTGGCAGCAGTCTAATGAAAGACAACGTATTTAGTGAGATATCCTTGTATTCGACTATAAGGCAAGGGGCTTTTTTCCTGTGCTAAGTGGGAGTGGGAACCCTGTCTTGTATTCAAGTAAATATGAAATTGCACTTCTGAAATTGCAGAATTATGATAGGACTTTGCAGTTCCAATGTAGATGTCACTTAGTGATGGCAGACACACTGTCAAAAGCATACCGTCTGTCAAACAGTTCACAACCTGCTGATGTGGAAGAAACTGTAACCATACACATGAACATGATTAAAGCATTCTGCAATGTATCTCCAGGTATTTGGGATGAACTGGTGATGGAAAAAGCCAAAGATAAAACATTGTAAGCAGCAATACAAGCAATGAATACTGGAGGAAAACATCACCATTTCTTGCCTGCATGTTCTTAATGTTTTCTTTCTTCTTTGTCAATCCCTCTGTCAAGGATGATTGTCTTACATGATTGTCCTGTCTATGTGTCTGAAGATGGCTGATGAGGCCTATCCAGGATCAACAGTCTCTACTGCAGCTCAGACATGGGTTTTGGTGTGGGGTGGGTGGCACTGTTTCAGTCTGCAACATACTGTTTCTGCCACTCCCACTTTTGTATCTCCTGTTGTTGTCATGAAGTTTCAAAGTACTAAGATCTCTACAATACACTTTCTCTGTTTGGGGTGGTCCTGGACGATAGTCTCCCATGAGTTAACTTCAATGTTGCATTTTTTAAGTTGGTCTTTAGGTCATCCCTGAAGCACTTTCTGTGCCCTCCTCTTGAGTGTATGCCTTGGCTGACCTGGTAGAATGAAACTTGCTTTGGGAGCTTGGAGACAGACATCCAGATGTCAGCCCAACAAAGCTGATGTCAAATGATCATCTCCCCCAATACTCAAGGGGTTTGCTTGCAGGAGGACACTAGAGTTGGAGGACCTGCCATAGGCACCATTGATGGTACTTCTCCAACAACTTTAGATGTCTCTTGTACATTATCCATGTCTCAGCTCCATATAGCAAGGTGAGGATCATGACTGATTGATAAACCATGAGCTTGACTTTGGATCTTATGTCACAGTCTTTGAACACCTGTCTCTTCAGGCATCCAAAGGCATTTGCACATTCGAGGTGATGTTGGATTTCTTCATTCATGTCAGCCTTCTATGAGAGATGCCTTCCAAGGTAAGGGAAATACTCAGTGTTCTCCAGAATCTCACTGTGGATCTAGATTATCTGAGCTGGGGACTGTGCATTAGGGGCTTGTTGGCGGAGAACCTCATTCTTCTGAATGTGAAGCATCAGTCCCATTTTTTGTATGCCTCGGTAGAGATAGTGACAATTGCCAGGAGGTCTGCTTCTGAGTGAGCACACATACAGCAGTGGTCTCCAACCCTTTTATGGTAAAGATCTCTTTTTAGTAGTAAAAGGCACCCCAGGATCTACCACCCCACCTGCCATGCCCCCTGCCCTGCCCTGCCCCACCCCTGCTCCCCTGGACCACAGAGTGTCCCTGTGCTCTGGAGGCCTCTGGAACCCATCCCCCCCCCCCCACACACACACACCTGTACTCCAGGAGGAAGCTTCTGCTGCTGTAGGCTTCCCACTGCGCCCAGAGCACAGGTGAGTGGGGCACAGGCCCCTGAGGCCTCTGCCAGCCTGTGGAAGTGGCAGGAACGCCCCCCCATCATGCACCCCTGGACCATGGAGACTTCCAGACCTGGCCAGGCTGGGGCCCAATGCCACATTCGTCTGGCCACCGGGTGGGCATGGCTCAGCACAGCCAAGGCACAAAAGTTGGATCAGGCCCTGGCCAGGATCAGCCGGGTCTGGGACACTCCACAGTTCAGGAGTTCATGGGGCGGGGCTCCCACTATTGGGTGCAGCCTGGCAGAGACCCCAGGGGTCCATTCCCCTCCCCCACCTGTGTTCCAGGAACAGTGGGCAGCCCACAGCAGTATCGCCTCATCCCAAGCACAGGTTGGGGGGGGCAGGTCCCTGGGGCCTCTGCCAGGTTGCACCCAGTGGCAGGAACTCCCTTCCCCCGCCCACCCCCACCACATGCCCCTCAAATGACCAGATCTTCCCAGATCCAGCTGGGCTGGGGCTGCCCACACATGGGTCCCTGCTGGCCAGTTGCAGAAGGAGTTGAGTCACAGCAGCAGCTGCCTCTGCCCCCACAGAAATGGGGAGGGAGCCCCCCCACACCTCTGGAGGAGACCCCTAGACTCCACTCCTTCCACCACCCAACCAGGCTGGGACCCCACTTAAATTCCCATGCTCCTGGCTGGGCCGCACAGTCAGTTGCTCACCACGGGTGCCTCAATCTAGCAGCATTTCTCTTGCAGTTGGTGAGCTGTGAAGATCACGTTAGTTGTGTCTCTTGATGCCCTAATCCTACACTGAGAAGCTGGGAGGAGAATTTCAGCAAGTGGAAGGATGTAGTTCAGTAATGTTCTCACAATGATCTTTCCTGTGGTGATCAGCTAGGCAATCCCTCTGTAGTTTCCAGTCAGACTTGTCGGCTTTCTTAAAGATTGTCAAAATCATGGCATCCCTGAGGTCTTCTGGGATTTCCTCATCATTCCAGATCCTTAAAATGAAGCTGTAATGTGAGCCCTTCTTTTCACCCTTCTTGAAGATTTTCATGGGGATTCTATCCACTCCAAATGCCTTCTCATTCTTCATCTGCTTGGTGGCTTTCCTCACCTCATCAAGGGTGGGAGGAATTCCAAGATCATCTCAGACTGTGTGTTGTGGAATGGAGTTGAGAACACTCTTGTCAACAACAGAGTCTCAATTGAGAAGGTCTTTGAAATGCTCCTTCCAGTGGGCATTGATGGCTTCCCTTTTTTTGATCAGGTCATCTCCATCCTTAGGTCTTAAGGCAATTGGTCTGCGAGTGCTCAGACCGTAAATGGCTTTGGTGGTACTGAAGAAATGGTGCATATTCATAGATTCATAGATGTTAGGGTTGGAAGGGACCTCAATAGATCATCAAGTCCGACCCCCTGCATAAGCAGGAAAGAGTGCTGGGTCTAAATGACCCCAGCTAGATACTCGTCTAACCTCCTCTTGAAGACCCCCAGGGTAGGGGAGAGCACCACCTCCCTTGGGAGCCCGTTCCAGACCTTGGCCACTCGAAGGAGGTCAGTGAGATGTTGACTCTCCTTAGCCTTGTCTTGCTAAACATTTGTTTTTCATATCACAGGTCCTCCTTTGGACCTCTACCTTGGCTTGTTGGCAGTTTCTTTGCTTGGAGTTGGTGTAATTTTGCAAATCATAATAGGCCTTGCGCTTGCAATCTATTGACCAGGAAATCCAAGAGTCATTCTCATCAAACCAGTCTTGATGTTTCCTGGTAGAGAATCTAAATCTCTCTTCACAGGCACTGATGACAGTGACCTTCAGAGCACCCCACACACTACTGTCATTCTCCCATTGCTGTTCATTGGAATTCACCAGTTTTTCATGGAGGCACTAGTGGAGGAGGTCTTGCATGCTTGGGTCCTTGAGTCCTTCAATGTTGATCTCCTCTTGATATTGCTTCTGCTGCAGCCTTCATTGGGGAGCCAGTTTCAGTGACATAACCAAGCAGATGTGTTAGCATCACTGTCCACCGGACAGTGCTAAGGGATCATTTAAAGCACAATTGAACCTTAATAGGATGTGAAAAACACATATCAGTTCAACTGAAGTCTAGCTTTACTGATATAACACATGTATATGTGTGTGTGTATTATTTATAAACTGCTAAGATGACATTTAGTACAGTGATCTCACCCAGTAATTCAGATAGTTCACTGCTTCACAGAAATGGTGGCCAATTAGTTCCCAAAAGCACAGGAGAGTGTGTCAGTGGATAACCTTTGTGGCTGACAAAATCCAGACAGATATTGAATGCTGGATTTATGATGACATGCATTTAATTTTCTTGCTGCCCCCTTTTAAGCTTTCCTTCAACCTCACTCCTCTGATGTCTCTTTACTTCCGGGTACCATTGATTGGTTTTCCTGCAGTCAGCATACTGTCCATATTTTATCCTGTCAGCATATTCCTTTGTTCAACAGACCCATCACATGCACACCTCCTTATTAGGTGCTTTTTCCGGTGTCTTAATCTGGCCATTGCCCATTAATTTTTTTCTTGTTACCTTTCATTAACATATTCAATCATTTTGTCCCTCTGATTCAGCTGGTTAGTGCCAAGTTCAGTTAATGTGAGCTGGTAACAAAGCTATTACTATGTTATGTTAAAAAAAAAAAAAAACCAAAAACTTCTCACAGTGATAAAAAGGAAAGAAGCAATATACAGGCAAGCTCAAGGCCATGAGCTGCCTGTGAGAGGCTATAAGCTGTGAGAGCAGCTCAAGGCCAGCTGATATTGCAAACACCAGCAAAATAAAAAGTTCAAATAATAATGAAGCTATACAAAACTTAAGCAATGGTTAAATAATGCTCCATATATAAAAGAAAAGATTAAATAATGCTATAATTCACCACTCAAGCAGGTGCAACCTTAAACGTAAATGTGACAAGCTACCTTAACAGATGAGTTGGTGATCAGTCCAGCAGTTGTCAACTCATAGCATAGCTTGGGTGATGCAGACATCTTTGCAATCCTGGGCACAGATGATGACATAGTCAATCAGGTGCCAATGCTTAGATTGTGGGTGTTTCCATTGTCACGGCAGTGTCCTCGCGGAGGGCCGTGATCTCCTTGAAGCCCTCTCACCGCACTACTTCGGCCCGAGGGCATCCTCCATTCTCGCCCGCCACATCTTTGCTCTTAAGGAAAATGATTGGGAGACTGCCTTGTGTTTCCTCGGGCACGTAAGCTCCTGGACCCCTCGTGGGTCTCCCCGTACGATGGGTGCTACTCAAGCACCTCAGCCTTATGGGCTGTGCGTGGCTCCTACCAGCCCCTAATACCATGCCCCAAGCCTCACAGATGTCATAGACGTTGTTAGGTCTGTACGCCCGCTTCCCGGGCCTCCTCTATAGTGTAGCCCACTCTGGGCTCTCTCTCGTGTCCAGCCTCTCACTGGGACTCTCCTGATGGTGCGGTCCCGCTCAGGGACTCCCTAGCGGGCCCCGGCCCTTCCCTGGCCAACCGCACAGGTACCCTCTCTGACCCCGGCTCACCGCGCTGCTACTCCCTGTCTTCTCAGGGGCAACCGCAGCGCCCTGCCTCGGTCTGAGGGGTGTTGCTGCACTAGCCTGCGGCCAGGCTCGCTATGCCCGTCTCGGGCTCCTCGATAATAGCCCCTCCAGGGCTCCTCAGTAATGGCCCCTCTCTAGGTCTCCTCAGTATGGTGCTCCCCCCTCTTTGGGGCCCGCCGTGCCCCCACGGGGCTTCTCAATAATACGGTGTGGTGCTCCCCCTCTTTGGGGATCGCCGTGCCCACCCTGGGCTTCTCAATGAAATTGCCCCTCGCTCTGGGCTGGGGTCTATGTACCCCGCATGCGATCCGGGGTCTATGTCCCCCGTCTGCAACCTACTGGTTGCGCCCGCGACCCACTGGCCGCGCTCCTTGCCACCAGTTGCTCCCGCACTGGCGTGCAAGCTGCGCCTTCACTGGCGCTGTGAAATTAATGCACCCTCTTGGCGCTAGGGCACCCCACACTCTCTGGGGTCCCTATGATTGAGGCCTCCTCCAACCCCTACAGCCTCACCCAAGCCTCCGGGTGTAATAACAAAGTCAAACAAACTCACAAGCCCCTAGGCTGTAACACAAATGCAAGCTCAAGCCGTCTGGCTATAACTCAAACCCGAAGCCCTATGGCCATAACAACATTGCTCCATATGACCATGGTACTTGCTGCTAGGCTCCTTTCCACATCCTCACTCCCAGAGCTCCTGCCTCCCAGGCTGCTGGCAGAGAACTGCTAGCTTGGCTTCGGCCCTGGGCTTTATAAAGGCCAGGCTCTGCCCCCTTCTGGCCAGCTGCTTCTGATTAGTTGCCCCGGCAACTTGCAGCTGTGCTCACTTGGCAGTGCCAGGGCTCTCTCCCTGGCAGTTTCTCCTCTCTAGGAGCAGGCGCACCGAGGTGCCCTGCGACATCCATGATATCTTATGACTGTTTGTCTGGCATAATAGGGTATCAGTGATAACGAGTCCAAGTTCCATGCATTTGGTTAAGACGAGGATGTCATTGGAGTTGACCTTTCCTACCCCGTCCTTGCTGATTGGTTCCGTTCCAGAGGTTTCAGTGCCTTTTGGCTCTAGCATTGAAATCACCAACAATACTCTGTCTCCCTCTGGAACATCAGAAAGGAGTTGGCCAGCATTGGCATAGAATTCCTCCTTGGTTTCATCAGCAGTGTCAAGAATTGGAGCATATGTACTGATGACAGTGACATATTGGCTCTCTACCAGTTTAGGACAGACAGTGCTCATTAATTTGAATAGGGTCCTCATTGAGTTGGTTTATGAGTTCATTCTTAATGGCAAAACCAACTTTGTGAAGTCGGTCCTGTTTACTCTTCCAGAAGGCTATATAGCTGCCTCCATGTTCTTTGAGCTGCCCATCTCTTGGTCACTGGGTCTCGCTCAGTGCAGCTACATTGGTGTTGTATCACCTGAGTTCATGGGTCACAATTACAGTGTGGCACTCCAGGCATTCACTATTAGGGTTGTCCATGAAGGTCCTGATATTCCAGATCCCAAAAATAATTATGTGCCTTTGCTGGTATTTTCAACCACACTAAAGGTGATCCCAATGGACATAGTTATCCAATCAGGAAGAATATAGACAGACTATGTTTAGGGCACCTTTTCTAGCCCTCTCCCCATGTGGGGTGGGCAGAGCAGGAGCAGATCATGAAGATGTCTTCTCAGTCACTGTTGCAGCTGCCAAATTGTACTCCTGTCTCATCCAAGTGCTGGAAGACCCTCTTGTAACTGCTGGCTTCATGCCAGTTCATGACTAGGAGCTTCCAGACCTCACAATCCTGATCCCATTGCCATTAGCTAGCTGCCAAAGGGTTTGAGGAATGCACTGGAAAAGCTGTTTTCATTGAAGTCATCTGTATGTGACTTCTTTTATTATGGAGAAGCTGCTGCACATCATCTTCCACATAGCTCTTGACAGAACAGGACCTTGATTCAATGGCAAGGAGACCAAGACAGCTGGGGATCTCATTCTATTACAGACTTCTGACCTTGCAGCTGTTGAGATTCTAACATCTTCTTTCACCTGCTTTGCAATTGAGGTCTTGTAGACCTATCATTGGGGGCTGGGCAAGTGTATTATAGTGGCAACCTGTACTCAATATGTCACAGCAACATCAAAGGATATATGTGGCTTTTCAGGAGGGAAAACATTGCCGTCTGCTGTCCCCACCACATCCTGGTGGTGGTGCTACTGCTGTTCACAACTGCTTCTTTGTCAGACTTAACCCTCCTTATTTCACAGCTAGACTTTCCTAAAGGTCATTCTACTCCGCCACTTATGGACACACTGGGTAGCAGTACAGCCCTGCCTCACACTTTCTTAATATAAAAATGAACTGTCATGGATTTCAGGAGCATTCATGAAGGGTACACAGCTTGTGATTCCTGCAGTGATAAGAGAACATTTTGGAACATCTGGGAAATACCAAATCAAAAAGCAGAGTCAGAGATGTTGTCTTTTGACCACAGATGAATAGCAATATTGAAGACATGATGAGGGGGTAGGGAACATGTCAGAAGTACAGGGATGCCCAGCAAAAAGAGCCAGTGATCCCCCATAAGCAACTTTCTATTCCATGGGACAAAGTAAGAATTGAGCTGTTCATCTTGGGAAGACATGACCACCTGATTATAACCCACCAATTTTCCCAGAAGTGGTGATGGTTGAAGATACAAGAGCAGCATCAGTCTTCAGGCATATTACATCTGTATTTGCATGCCATGGCATTCCGAGAACTATAATTACTGTCAATAGACCACAGTTCAAAAACAAGAAATTTCCTGACTTTGCTCAAGTGTATAATTTTTGTCACAAGACACACATTCCCAAATACCCTCAAAGCACAGAATTGGCAGGACATGGAGTATACATTGTGAAGAACCTAAAAAATCAAGGGAGGAAGGAGAAGATCCATACTTGCCAGGATTCAACTAAAAATCTCACCACTGCAATGTTGAAAGTCATGTATGAAACTTCTTTCCAACACACATGTAAAAACTCAACTACCAGCCTTGGGCCTGAAATAAAAGGTGACAGAGGAGCCTACAATAGTTTGAAATACTAGAAAAGTACAATCGGATGCAGAATTACAACAAAGGGGCAGGACCACTTCCACAGTTAAAAACAATGATTTGCTACTAACTTAGTTTAACTGGCCAGTGTCCATCTTGTCAAGGGCTTTGCACAGGCTACGTTTATAATGTCATAAGTCTGTGTAAAGTTGTGATGTCATAAAATTATGGCATTTTTAGAGCAGTTACAGATGAAGGCTTCTTGTCATTTCAGACCTGGGCAACTGTGATTTGCCACTAGAGGCCTGGTGAGCAGAGGACTGGACAACAGGTGGGACTCTATTCCTCCCCTGTGATGGGAAAGGACAGGAGAGAGGGTGGTATGTAGCTGGGAGGTAAAGAAACCAGCATGGCATTTTCCCTCCCACCACAACCAGCAGGAGCACAGCCAGAACAGGGTGGAAGGGGAGAAATCTTGAAAAACTGCTTGAAGTAAGGTGGGGGCAGGACGTTAAAGGAGGAAATAAAGAGAAAGAAAAGGCAAAAAGATTTAACAAAATATTAAATGACTGAAATCTTGAATGTGTCTCTGAATTGGAATTGGGTGAGGGCAGGTAGTGGGGTTAGAGGCAGCAGGGGTTGTGGCTGGCTGGGGGGGGTCCTCCTGGCCCAGTGGAAAGACTCTGGGCCTGGGGAAAACATGCCTTCCCTGGCTCCAGGGTCCCAAGCTGTTAAACCACTCTGTGCCCAGCAGCCCTGTTCCAGCCTGAGCACAGAGCCCTTGCTTCTCTGGGGCTCTGTTCTAGGGCTAAAACCTGCAAGGCCCCTCTGCACTTAAAATGCTGACCAGAGCCAGGAAAAGCAGCCTCCCCAGGGCCTGATTTGTAGTTTTTTGACTAGTATATATATAGGCAATTTCATAATGGCTCAAACTAAAGTCCAACTCTTGTATATTGTGTGTGGTGGGTTTTGGTGTATGTGTGTGGGTGGGAGGGTTTGGGTGAGTGTGTTTTGGGTGGGGGAATGGGTTTCCATATGGGGTGTGGTGAGTGGAGGTTGTGGGTGTGTGGAGGGTGTGGGGGGGCTGCCCATACACTAGGTTCCAGGATCTGGCTGGGAGTGGCTGAAGGGGGCAGGGGCAGAGGCTATATGCAGCAGAGATTGCTGGGGCATTGCAGTGCAGGTGCGTTTGGCTCCCTTCACCCTTACTGGCCCTCACAGATCATTCTTACTCCTGTGGTTGCCTAGGATTCTGATTCATGGCATGTAAACCATAGTGAATTGATCTTACTCCATATGATGCATAGCCTTACACTAATGTAAGTCACTCCATTCTAAAGTAAAGTTACCCCACTGGTGGGAGGAATAAATTATGCTGTAGCAGTCATGTTGTAGACCTGCATCCTTTTATTAGAAACATGTGTTTAAAAGAAGTTGCCCTAGGGTGTGTTCTATAGAACTTCATTTTTCTTTAGCATTTTCAAAACACTAATGGAATTTTTACCGTAATTAGCAATGAGTTAGCCTAAATAACTAGTGAACACTTGACTATATTTAGAAAGAGCAGGGTTTTATTTTTAATTTGTTTTTTTATCAGCTTTATTTTTTTTCTTTTATTGCTGCGATGTTTGTTTTAAATTGAATTTCACAGTTACTAATTACTAATGTTGCTCCTGCAATTCAGGTGCCACATCCTGAGTGCTGCTACTCATGGAGCTGAACTGCTAAGAGCAACATTGGGAATTGAAGAAAACCAAAACACACCTTTAGCAGAAACAGTGCTTCTGAAAATGAAGCCATTTGTGTTTAGATAGTGATGTTTTGTTCCTGAGAGTGGGACACTATAATATGAGAAGGTTCAGTAAGATGAATAACCTGGCAAGATATGTGCAGTATATGGTAAAGACTATATATCCCATTTTATTTTGTTTGGTGTTTTTGTTCCATTAATGATGCACTGCTTAATATATCATCATTTTAGTATTAATAGGGATAAGTGCAAAGTCCTGCACTTAGGACAGGGCAATAACAATGCAAATATAGACTGAGGAACAATTGGCTAGGCTGCAGTATTGCAGAAAAGGACCTCTGAAGGTTATAGTAGACCATAAGCTGAATATAGACAACAACATGTTGTTATTGCAAAAAAAGTCAATGGCATAATGGGCTGCTTTAATTGGAGAGTCTCTTGCAAGCCAAGGAAAGTGATTCTTTTGCTATATTCCATACTCATGAGGCTCACCTGGAGTGTTGAGAGTGTTAGATAACTGCAAATCAAGAAAGAAAAAAAATCAAGAAAGTGGCTTTCAAGTGTTTTTCATTTGTGGACCCCTAAAAAATTTCAAATGGAGGCACAGACCCCTTTGTAAATCTAGTGTGTTTATAGCAAACATAAGTAGATAATTACTGGCAAATTGTTGTGTTAAAAAATCATCAACATCAACAAGAATACAATTTGCTGAACTCACCATTTTGTCATCAGTTCTAATGAAATAATTGAGCTTGCTTCTTGGCAGAAAGCAAATGAAAGCTTGGTAGGATAGGTTTCAGTCTTAGCTCTCTTTCAACATCTATTATGTTTTTATTGATACTAAGGCTGAAAACCCACTTTCACATGAGTACATGGTGTGAATGTCATGAAGACTTCAATGGCCTAATCTGTCAGGGTACTCTTTTTTTCCTTTTTTCTTTTTTTTCCAGCTTGAATGGGGCAAGAGGTTCCTGCATGAATTCAAGTTTCAGTCCCCTGTCACAGGATAACCAGACTAATTGCTCTTCTTCTTCAGCTGTTAGACAGGAACTAGAGTTGCAGGCTGCTACAAAGGGGTTATATATCCACTCATTCTCATTGCCCATTTCAGGAAAGTAAAGGTGAAACTGAGGTTTGCATGCCAGCAAGTGTTCCTTAATTTTGTTTTTTATATCTACTGTTGTTTTCAGCCAAAAAGCTGCCAAGGGTTTTAAATGTTGCTTTCTCTTACTGGAGAAACCCAGAATTGAAGCTTCTTGATGAAAGCCATCGGTACAGTCCCCTGTATATGAAGACAACCATTCACCCAGGGAATCCCCCAGACTGCCATGTCAAACTCGCAAACATTACATGTATTAGATGTACTATGAAGATGGAAAGTTGGGTCAGAGATTGAGCTAGTAAATATCCCTACACCCCTCCAGACTTTTGCTGGTGGGATCCCATCAGCTTTATAGACCTAACCTTTCACTAAAAATATGTGAAGTTTTTATTGTTCCAAATAAAGCTTTTCATAAGTGCCTCAACATACTGTCCATTTTCCCAATGGAAATTCCATCTGAACTGATATTTTCTGTGCATCTCTCTCTGTGTCTCTTTCTTTGTCTCTTGCCTGTTCCAGTTTGTAAATTGATATCACCAGGTGAGTGGAAGGGTCATGGGGCTACAGTGTCGCCAGGTCCCTCATGAGGATGCAGTGGCAGCATGATGAGGCAGGGTTGCCCAACCACACTCTGCCTGGTGGTGCTGGGCTGCCAACTGCTGGCACTCAATCAGTCTCTGGTTGCGGGGGGAGCTGGAGCAGCAGCATCAGCAGCTGCAGTAGGATCACTGGCAGCACTTCCCCCTAGGGCAGGGTCTCCGTCTTTACAACCACCTTTCGTGGACCCTCTAGACATGCTCTGTGGACACCCAGCAGTCTATGATCCATGGCTTAAAAACTATACTCATGTAGACAAATCAAAGTCCAGCAGAAAGCAAGAAAAATTATTCAAAGTCCAGGACATCTGGCATTCTTTTTATTCTTATGCATGTCAAGGTATTCTGTGACGAGAGCCCTCACTGTTAAAATTCTTCCTTTTCCCAAGGAAAGCACATGCTGTACCTTGTAATGAATGGATAGACTTCATGAAAAGTAGCAAGTTGCTTATTTTAAAGGAAAGAGAAAATGGGGAGATTGATTTAACCAGTGGCTGGCAAGATTTTTCAAACCATGCGCTAGAATAACCAAGCCTCAGTCTGGCAAGGCCAGATGTGTTTCATGGGTTAGCAATCATGGGGGACCCTTCCCTGCACCCTTAGTGGACCAGGCAGCTGGGAGCTGTACCTGTGCTGCTGCTTCTTCTCCCAGACCACTGCTCCCCAGGTGTAGTGCAAGGGAACCTGTTTCCATGTTGCTGCTTCTCTTCCCCCCCACCCCCTTACCTAGCCTGGCCCCAGCACAAAGCACAGCTCCCGTCCACCTGGAAGCTATACTTGCACTGCAGCCTTGGGGAGGGGGCAGAGAAATGGCAGCAATGGCATAGACAGCTTCCACTTCTTTGCTCCTGTGCAGCTCCCTTCATCTGAAAGTTGCACCCATGATACAGCCTTGGAGCAGTGAGAAGCAGCAGCGGCACAGGCACAGCTTCCGGCTGCCCAGCCCTGTTGCAGCTCCTCATCGCTCAGCCCCAGTACGGGCACAGGTAGAGCCCTGGAGTTCCATAGTCTTAATCTAGTGGCTGTATAGGTTGGATCTAGCCCAGGAGTCATAGGCTGCTGACCTCTGTTGTAAACAACTATATTTTCTAATAAAATTCACCATAGGATAAGAAAATCCCTCTGCTGAGGAACTGAGATAATCTACCTAGCTTCCTTTCAGTCAGCATGTTCTCTTACCATTATAATAATTCTGAAGATGGGGAGGTATAGTTGCCCTCTAGTGCTCCAATTCAGCAGATCATTCAAGCACATGCTCAAGTCTTCATAGATCTTAAATCAATACTAAAGTGCTTGGCTGAATAGGTATAGGCTAAAGAACAAGAGACCCAAATGCAGAGACAGCTAATCTATAAGGTGCATCTCTACCTTGCCAGGACCCTAAGGTTCCTGGACTAGGATCCTCCACTTAATTTTGCATCTGGTTCCAGCAAGCCAGGGATGCTAATGGTTGAAAAAACAAACCGTCTACCCCTACACGCACACATTTTGATTTTTCACAATCACTCTCATTGGGCATGTCTATGTGTGCCCTTACAGCACCGTTGTTACTGTGCTGTTAGTACCTCCCATACTGTGCCATGCCAGTGGTACACGATTCTTTTTAGCTGCTACATCACCATATCAATGTGCTATAGCAAAGGAGCGCATTGCTACAGTGACATAGCTGTGGCACCCCAGTTTGTGCCCACTGATGTTTCATCGCTGTAGTGCGTCGCTATGGCAATGTAGCATCTCATGTAGACACACCCACTGAAATCTAAAGGAAAGTTGACTTGCAAAAGCTTTAGATTGCCAGAGGCATTTATCTAGTCTGTACTTTTCTATGCTGTTGCATTTATTTGTGATGGAAATAACCTTCTTTGTTATTAAGTTTTTGTTATGACTCCAGAAATCAAAATCTAAAGATGTCTGGCATGTGTATGTCTCCTGTAATGGCATCAAAATCCTCAAAGAGATGAGGAAGGGGAGCAAGGATGCCAGTATGGTGTGTGAGCCCGTTTGTGGGCATGATCTTTTTTTCCCTAGAACTCTCAATTACCTAAGATACTTCTACTGTTGTAGTGGCAGGGCATCAGCAGTGTCCTCACCTCCTATGCTTTTACCTGTGGCAAGCTGTACAGGGTTTGGGGGCAGGAGGGAGAGGGGGGCATTCTAGTCCCTTTCTGGTCATCTGTGACAATGTTTAAGTCATCTACATGGCATTTTTGGCACTTATGCACCTAAAGGAATTCTGTTCCTAGACATATAGCCCTGTACATGTGGACACTGGGTATGCACAGTAGCAGCCAAGGCACACATATGCAACCTTTGTGGACTTGTAGTAGTTATAGATGTCCAAAACTGGAGTAGACCAAAACCCAAAACTACTAGACTGAGGTGACTTGGCTGTTTCGTTAATGGTTTGTATGTGTTTGGCGATGAGGCACGTGGTGGCTATAAGGAATGTAGTGAAGCCACTGAGCATACCTGGAGAGAAGGCACAGTTGTGCTAGTGATTTGAAGAGGCAGTAGATCTCTGACAGTGTTACTCAGATTACAGGTAAAAGGGGCAGAAACGGGTCTACAGTCTGACCTTTTATTTGTTTGCATTTCAAAACACAAAATCAATAATTTATTCCAAAGTATATCTGGCTACCCCTAACAGCACAACGTAGATTCTCACGTATAACAGTTGGGGAGACTTGAGAGGTGTGAGGAGAGTGGCGTACAGATTGGCAGTATGTTTTCGTGAATTTTTGGAGTTCTTCAAATTTCCCTCCAGCCAGTACCCCATATTTATAAATGACTGGTTCTAATATTCTAATAAATGATCTCTGCTTGGTTTATTTAAGTGTCTTTGTTTCACTGAAAACTTTTGGAACTGGACTGAACCAGTTTTCTTGTGGATGTAAGAAGTGCCAATTGGATGTAATTTATGTCTCTGTGAAAATTAGAATTTTTCCCTCCAGAAGTGTATCTCCTTTCTTCACCATTATGAAATACTGCTTGGCCTCATCCTTTCTCTTCCCCCAAAGTTATGGTCTTTGTTAAACAATTCCATTTTGGGGGTTTTTTGTTTTGTTCTTTTTTGGGGGGGGGGGGAGTGGTTCAGCTTCTCTAGAAATTTATCAAAAGTACATCTATTACAGCAAAACAACATTTAATATATTTGTTTATATCAATTACTGTAAATTAAAGCTAGGGTATATTCGGATTATTTAATGTATGGATTTCCCTTATAATGTCTCTTATCTGGCCTTGCATTTTGCTTAATTGTATTTCATACTAGTTTCATTCCACATGCTTAAGGCTTCCTTTGCACTTAAAGTGTTGCTCAGTGCTGCCCAATTTCATTAAGATTAGGGTGTGGCAGGTGAGAAAAGGGGTAGTTTATAGAAAGGCTAGACTGCTCAGATTGGGAATAGACGCTTGAGGGTGCAAGTTGTGGGATACCCCCTCCCTCAACCTATTACAGGAATCCTTCTCCCAGGAGCTCAGAGTTTAGAGGTCAGAGCAAATGGGCCCCCTCACCCTAAAGGCATTTGAACCTAGGTGTGACCGGGGGCAAACTCAAGGCCCAATCTCAAATTGGCCCACCCACCTGTCTAGGGCAGTTTGCCCTGACTTGCCTGCCATGACTCGTATGTTAACATTATTTTTTAAGTGGAAGACTGCCCTCACGCTACCCTGAGGCCAGGGGGCACTGTCCATGGCTCCAAACTTTCCCTACACTGTGGCCCATGCTTCACAGATGGTATTTCAATATTATCTTCCTAACAAAGTCTTGGCTTAAATTGGCCTCCTGTGGTCACTGGGCTCTGTAGCCTCTGTCACTGCACTCCCTCTGGTGCTGGCTTCTCTGCAGCCCTATAGCGATGCCCTCTCTGGAGCTGGGCTCTCTGCAGCCCTATAGCAGCACCCTCTCTGGCGCTAGGGCTCTACACACTAGTGTGCCCCTATGAGGCCTCCTCCTCCCCAATTAGCCTCATCCCGGTCCACCAGTTCAAAAGACAACAAAAACACAAGCGCCTGGGCTACAATATAACAGCAACCCTAACAATATCACTGGAAGCTACCCTCTGCCCCTTTAAGAAGCTAAGCTTCTTCCTCAGTATTGTGTGCCACCTAGCCCCAGGTACCTTATGGGCTCTGGGAGCCCTATCAATCTCGCAGGCAGCAAATCAGGCAATCAGACCTCCCCAGGCAGCTATTTCATGCAGCAGCTGCTTCCTCTGGCGAGTATAAGAGAACTAACTTCTGCCAGCCCCAGCCCTGAGCTTATATGGGCCCAGGGCCTTGCTTCCTTCCGATCAACTGACTGGGTGCAGATGCCAGATAATTCCCACATTAGCCTGCTGCCAAAGCAACCTGCAGCTGTGGAGCACTGCCTAGCTCTCAGGGCTCTTTAGCTAAGCTGCTTCTGCTCTTAAAGGAGCAGGTATACCTTAGTGTCCTGTGACACTAGGTTACTCTGTCTCTGCACAGTGCTTTAGCTATCACACCATACATAAAGCATTATTTAGTACCTTTTCTGTTGTTCCCATGAAAGCTGTCCCCCTAGGTAGCCATAGGAAGTAGCTATCGAGACGATATGAAGGGCCAGGAGGAAGGGAGCAAGGCAAAAGGTGGGCAGCTCAGTGAGGTGACTGTTGGCCTGAAAAGGGGCTCTAGCTTTCACCTTGTGCCTTTTCTCCCAGGGAGTCAGAAGCTTTGCCCTGCACTGCCCTCCATCCATTTTTTTCAGTGACTATTAAATTTAAGGGGCAGTGGTCTAACTGTGGAAGAGTTCTGGCCAAGTGTGTTTCTGATGAACTTTTGTTAGTGTATTACATAATTTTACTAATGGTCTGATAACATGTCTGAACCCAGTCTGGACCTCTGAAAGAGAAAGATCCCAAGAGACCACCTCCTTATTTACTGTTGTAACATAATAAGCCTTTCTTTCCCCCCAGGTAAAAACATCCTTTCTTATGGATGTAATATGCAGACTTTAGGCCAAATTCTCCCCCTGTTCTAACTGCTTTAAATATGCTGATTTGGAGCAAAGTGGCCCAATTACCTCTGTAATACACATGCTTTCAGTTGGCATAAGGCTACCATGGCCAGGTTCTGAACTCCTTTGCTTTATTATAGGGTGTGTTAGAAGCAGTTGTGGGGGCACTCAAATGACATGAGTCCCCTAGAAATAGCAGAAGTTGAATTTTTTTTGATGAATCAAAGGGGTTTTTTGTTGTTGATGTTGTAAAAAATGCTGGTTCATTGAACCCAAAATCCTTCATACAAAACCTCTTTAGCTTGATTTTAACTGTCATTGAATCCAAGGCAGTGTTCCTTATCAACTGCCACAGGGTTGGGGACTCCAGGATTTCAAAGCCTTAGGGGACACTCAGCTATGCGAAGGGCTTCAGGCTTTCTATGACATGGACAAGCTTGAAATTCCTGAGCCAAACCTCTAGAGTTGGAGCTATACACTCTTGGAGGCCTTACTGCTGCACAGGGACACTGACGTTCTTCTAAGTTTCACAGTTGCAATTAGTAAACACAGCATTGATAAAGACATTAGTTTTGCTCAGCAGCTGCATGGCCTTGGAAAGAGTATTTTGTTTTCAAAATGGTCTAGGTGTATCTGAAATAAAATTTGTTTAGAATTTCTGTCACAGGAAATTATTATTGTTTTGGTATGATTTTCAAAGTTAAATAAAGAGCCCCTGTGAAATTCCCTCTGAGCCAGAAACCCAAACCCTGCTTCTTTGGCCTTGTCTCTTGTGAAGCTCAATCATTTGGAGGATTGAAAATGAGCTAGAAACCAGGAAAGAGGTGACAGCTTTCTGCTCTGCACCTAAGGCAGAGACCCTATAGTCTTGTTGCTTCCAAAATTGGACAGGGTCTGTTTTTTGTGGTTCAAACTGGGAAATACTGTGATAGCAGCACTAGTCTTCTTCCCATCCTTTTTCATCCGGGGAAAGAATATGCCTTTAAGGGCTTGGGCAGGCTACAGATCAGCCTGCAGGTGGGAGCAGACCCAATCAGAAGGGTCACATGACACCCGGGATGCTGCCTGATTGGTGTAAGGCTAGGCAGTCAGGGTATAAGACAGGCCCTGAAAGCAGAGCTGGGCAGTTGCAACTGGGGAGTTGAAGGGTGAACATCTCCCGGCCAGAGTACTGCTGCTTCCAGAACACCTGGAGGTCAAGGGTAGGAACTATGGGTATGGAGGAGGTTCCTGGTCCTGGGGCATAAGATGAAACTACACCCTGCTGGGGTTGGGTGGTGTGGTGGGGCTACCTATGGCAGGACAGTCTCCAGGAAATGCTATATTTATGCCTTCCTAGTGAAAGATGAGTATGGGGTGCCAGAAAGTCTTCACCCTCACTGCCTTGTGGGTGACTCTGTGGAGGGGAAAGGCTAGAGTAGTGTATCCTGATAGAAAAGCACAGGGCCAAGGCCCACAGGGCATAAGGCCCAGTGGCCTGAGCGAGGGGCCAGAGTAAGAGCCAAAGTCCGTATAGAGTAGGACATGAGGGGGACCTGAAGGACTGTGCATAGACTGGCCAGAGTAGAGGCCCAGTAAGAGGCAGAGAGAGTGTGAGCTCAGCGAGGGTGGAACAACAGGCCCAGGAGGGGAGCCGGAATAACTATGTGGTCCATGAGCTCAGAAAGTGGACCTGTATGGAGGACAGGGCTAGCTGCCAAGAACTTACCCATAAAACCTCGACTGGTCAATGCTAGGGCCATGACCAGAACGTTCAAAGGGTTGGAGTGCCCACCGCAAGGGACAACCAGAGCTAGAGGCTTGGAATCCCAATTGACCTAGAAACAAGGCCAGGGCCTGTCAGGCCAAAGGTCCTGGAGGGGGCCACTTCCAACAGGGAAAAGTGTCTAGCAGGGTTTGCAGCCCAGTATGAGGGCAGAGGTTGGGCTGCCTAGTAGGAGGGATCCAGGGTTGGGTCTGAATGTTCAGTCTGGAATAGAGTGGGGCCCAATGTGGGGCTAGAGCCATACAGTGATGCCATCTGCAAGTCATGGGACATGGTGTAAGGGTGCTATAGAGCTGTGTATTATGCCCTTGTCATCAAGGTATTAAATAGGCAGCCTCCCACCTATAAACAGCTTCTCTGAGTTGCGTCAAAGGCGAGACAGGTGGGCAGGCCAATGTTTGGATTGGCCTCGAGATGGCCCCATGTCACAAATGCAATGAATTGAACTGCAACCTTTAGCAAGTTCTAGTCAACCAAAGAACAATAGCTCTTAGCTTTTCTGCATTTCTTTACCTTCTCTCTGTGTGCGTCTTCTCTCCCAGCCTTCCCAAGTCTTGTCTTCTTTCTTTTTTTCCTTTTTTATTCCTAGTTGTTAGTTTTATTAGTCCTTTAAGAGCCTGACACTGTCTGGGGTAGGGTTGTGCCAATCCTGAATGTTTCAGTACACTCCAGAGATTCATTTGCAGGCTCAAGTTCCAAAAAACATGGGCATCCGAGAAGGATGCCAAATGTACAATCTGTCTTAGAAGGATAGTCCTAGTATCTTTTTCAATTGTCCTATACCACCCTGTCTAATATGATACACTTAAGTTGTACTATATAGATTTTTTTTGTGTGATTAACTTGGAGATTGGTGAAAAAGTATCCTGATCCAAAGGTTATACTTGAAGGGACATTTTTTTTTTCTTGTTGGCATCTGGGAGATAAAAGATCACTGACTCCAGTAGTCAAAATCTGGCGGTTTAAAAAGTGTTGCCTACATTCAACAGAGTTGTCTGTCTTTTGAAGATCTTTTAGGGTTATGAGTGTGAGAAATAAGTACTTTGCAGTTCTTCAGGAATCATAATTCAGTTTCTTCTGGTATAAGGCTTCATAGTTAGCTTTTAGCCTTTTCCATAAGGAAGCTTCCAATTTGCACTATAATGGCCACTTATCTTTCATCTACAGATATAGATGAGAGAAAGAGGGAGAGACCTGGCCAAGTACATTGTTGTCTGGAACCTTTCATTGCTTCACACCTGAAATTAAGTATCTTGAAGTGGTTTAATTTTATGGCTTTTTTTCAAATAGTGAATCTGTCTCTTTGTTCAAATAGTGTATCCATCATCTTAGCCAAGAAGATGATTACATCCCTTCTGAACTTCATAAACTGGCTGCAATAATTAAACAACAACACATTTGAGATGCAGCATTTTTGGTAAGCATTCTTGCTTACTGAATGTGCATAAACTTGTTGTATCTCAACAATATAAACAATTATAAATGCTCTAAAAACACATATGTGAATTGTCATATACAGATATAAAATGGAAGGAAAAGGAAATAAGAGTTTGGAGAAATATGATATATGTACTTATTTTAGGATTGTAATGCAAAAATTGCTAGCTTTCAGTAAAAAAAATTCTGAAGCCACTTTGCAAAAGCAGTAAGAATAATTTCTTTTCTGTAACAGATTGGTAAGAAGTTATGAGCGTTCTTGACTTAGCAAAAGGAATACTGCACAAGGAATGAATTATCTGAGCCACATTTGCCAACAAAAATAACACTACAACTAACTGGACTCTTAACTCAGATTTTGCAGGATTCTGAGGGTTTTGTCCAATATGCTGGATGAAGTGGAAATAGAATTCTGAATAACATTTTGGGTTCCTGCATAGTCAGCAGCTAGAGAAATTTCAAATGCTTGATTGGCTTTAATATGAAACCTGTCTGCAGAGGATGGACAAATATTGCTTTAACTCTGTGTGAAATGATAGCAAAACTGCAAGAGAGAATCATTTTCACAGATATGATGTAGTAAAAATCAGCCAGCTGTATTTCAGAGCTATGGGATTATAAACAATTTGAGGAAGATAGTGTCTAATATAGTCGTATATTGTACAGCTGCTAGCACTGTGTGACCTGGCTCTCTAACCAGAACCACTGTGAGATCTTGTTCTCTAACTACTAGTTGCCATGACATTTTCAAGCACATACTGCAGAGCAGGAGTGACAAAGATACGACCCGTGTGCCAGATTCAGCCTGCAGAGACTTATCATCCAGTCCCCAGTGCTGCTTGTGGGCCTGAGTTAACCCGAAGGCAACATGCAGGAGGGGTCACCAGATGACCCCATGGGGTATACCAGATGGCTCTGTGCTTCAGTTCACATCCCCAAGTGCCCACCACATGCAGCACAGCCCTGGAGCAGCTATGTGCTATTATGCCACTACAGGGCTGTGCTATGCATGCCGACAGCTTTAGTTGGTCCAGGACACGCACTGTATCCATAATGTTGAACCAATCTGTAAGTTTGATCTAGCCCTGCACCACAGGGCTGGAGGAGTTTAACACCCCTGCTGCAGAGGTACAACCAAAGGACAAGGACATAGTGCAAAACTGAAAATCTTTCAGCACAATTTCCCATAGAAATATTTTGTTTTTCTGCTGTATTCTATTCTAAATCCATTAGCTATTGTAAAATGAAGTGCCATAGCTATTTTTCATTAGAATTTTAATTTTGGATGATAATTCAAAAAATGAGAAACACTCATGTTCCAAAGTTAATATCTACTGGTGTTTGAAATAGATCAGTTTTCCCTTGGAACTGTGCACATTTTAAGAATAAGGGGTCCTATTTTAATCAAACTTATAACACACCATTTTTTTTCCAACCAAGTAGACTATTTTTGAGAGATGTATAATTATAAAAACTCAAATTTCAAGATAACGTCCTTCTGTTGTGAATACTTTTATATGCCTGGATTACTACTGGTTACTGAAGCATTTGCTATTAAATGAGTTTAACTGATTTACAAGAGGGCAAATTGGCTAATTAATTCTAATATATATGTTCGAAGTCCTCATGTTTAGAATTTTCATCAGCTAACTAATGAGAATCTTCCTTTCAAAATGCCCATTTATAATGTTTTGTCAGTGTATTGTAAAACCAAAACTCTTGAATGATTATAATCAATAAGACACTTTTTCTCCAAAGAGAGTAAGCAAACAATATTCAAATAGATGAATGTCTAGACTGTCTTTCACCGTTGCGCATGTCTTGAAATTAAAGTGTCTTTGGAAAGAAATCCAACTTTTTATTATTTAATAAAAAATGAAGATTCTACAACAAGCCAATGCGCAGGGGGATGAACAATTTGTATCCACATCAAGGGGATGGGGAAAGTTTCAAGCTGGTGTCCTACTACTCACTACTGACAGTGATTGTGATTTCTGTGATAAATCAACAGTTTTATTTAAAAAATTTTCCTCATATTAAAAACATCTTATCTCCTTTAACACAGCAGGGTTTGTTTAGGGGTATCAAATGGGGCTTACCTGAACCATAACTGCCCCGGGAACCAGTTGCGACTCATTTCTTAAGTTTCAGGAATTCCTCCTCCTCTTAGTTCACTACCTCCACAAATTATCTGGGGAGGATAGATTCAACATCCTTTTGAGAAGAACTGCCCCTGAGGTACAGAAGGGAACATCCAGGGCACCCTGTTCTTCTACCATGGAGGACCTGATCACCGATTTTACTGAACTCTGGCTGTGTCTACATGAGTTGTTACTGTGCAGTCATTTAGTACTTGCATACACAAGTATTAAATGACTGTGCAGTAACTGCAGTTATTGCATAGTAGTGTTCCCAAACGGCTTTTAAGTAACCCTGAGTGTACAGTAGCTCATCACTATTGTGCAGTTAGCACCTCATGTTGATGAGGTCTTCAATGGCAATAGCTTGATTGGCATAATATCAAACCCTAAATGAGGAGGCAAAGTTGCTGGGAAAAAGGGTTAGTACCAGGGCTACCACACTGCAGGAAGTGTGAATTAAAGCTCTTGAGTTCTTTCCTTCTCCACATAGGATTTTTTTGGTTTCAGGCAGGCAATGGGCTCTCTTCATCATGTGGCATTTTGTTCGCATCCAAAGCAGTGAAGCTGCTTCTGGCTGGCACCTATTGTCTTTGACTACCAAAAAATGGCTTCCTTCTGGTGAACTCTCTGGCCATTAGTGATGGTAAACATGGATTATTTCCATGCCAGTATGGCTAGGAACAGATATTACACACAAACTGGTTTAAGTGATCAGAAACTGGTTTAAACCTGTAACAGAACAGATGTTCAATGCACATTAAAAATGGCTGAAACTGGTTTAAGATAAACCTGGTTGAATGTAGTATCTGACTTAACTGATTTGGGTCAAACCAGTTTATTCAATATCTGTCCCAGACCCTTTCCTGGGCTGGGCTGTCTGCTCTAGAGAACAGGGATGGCCCTGCCTCTCTGTTCCCTAGCCAGAGCTCCAGGGGAGACTGCAGGGACAGCAGGTTCTGCCTGGCTTCCCTGTGCCCCACCCCACTCCTCACCATTCCCTCTTTCCCATCTCCCACAGCACGGACCCCAGTGCCACGGACTTAGCCAGCATGTGATATGTTAGCTAATGGTGAGAGGTGTGTGTGTGTGTGTGTGTGTGTGTGTGTGTGTTTCCAATTTCACTGGGACAGGACAAAGGCGGACAGGACAGTGTCTGCTTAGGGCTTTTTGGAGCTAATCAACAGGTAAGCTGGTAATGTCCCTCTATTCCTTCCTTCGGAAAATCTGTTAAAGAAGAGCTTGAACTAATGAGAGAGGCTTTTGTTTTCTTGATGGGCTGCTAAACCCTGTGTAATCATCTCCCTGCTGGTTCTTTTGCCTGTCAGGTTTCCAGACAGGATAAAGAAGCACAGGTGAGGGAGATTGAAAAATTCAGTATCATTAACAGATGCATGCAAGTAGTCCGCCCTCCTCCTCCCCCTCTCCCCTTTGCCTCAGAGTGCTAGCCAGAGGTGGGGTCTGGCAACACTCCTGGCCTTTGAGCAGAGCAGGAAAAAGCCTGGGACTGTGATTAGGGAAGGGTTTACACCCCTCCCTAATCAGAGCATCCTGCCTGGGTCTGGCCACCCCCCCAGTCCTCCCTTAGCTCATCACTCTGGAGGGGAAGGGAGGGCTGCTCTAGAACCCCCTAGCTACTAGCCTTATCCACTGCAGGGATGTGCCCGTATTTCCTCCATCCAGAGGGGATGTCTGTGCACTTGCAAACCAGTTCAACCTAGGCAGGTTAGAAGATTGAATCATTAAAGATTGCAGTTCAATTCAGGCTCAGGCTTTTTGAATGTCTGCCCCTAGCCTATATGTTCTCTCTCCTTTTGACAGTGCATGTCCACTAGCTGTAAACATCCTGGGGCTTCTCAAGCTAGTCTGCCTCACCCTGGCAGTCAATCCTGAACTTTGGCCATCCCCTCATCCCAAAGCACCTACCTGCCTCTCACCTGCTACAACTTGATAATATAGGAATTAAGAAATAGGCCCTCAGTCTTGTAGGAGAGAAGCAGCTCAAGGTGCCTCTCCATATATGCACATCCCTGGGCCACCTTTGTCCTGTCTGCTGTTGTCCCATAGGCTCTCTATCCCCAGTCAGCAGGATCAGCTTTCTCAATTCAGTTCCTCAAGTAGGCCAGAATAAAATAGCTTGGGTCACTCCAGGATAAGGACCCAGCCTTGTAATCTTGATATTGCCTCTCTCTCAGCTGCTTCTAGAGTTCCCACCACCACCCACTACAAGTAGTCAGTCCCATAAGGCTTAGCCACCCCTGCATTCAGTCCAAGACAGTGTGCCCTTCCAACCTAAACAGCTGTGGCTATCCCTACCACAGGCCTTCTAGACCTATTCACCGAATTAAATGACAGGGAGCTCCTGTCTTCAGCTCTTCCTGGGTTCAACTGCCCCACTTTGCTCCTGCAGCTGAGCCTATATCCCCAAGCCCTGCTTCTTCCAGTCTCTCAGTAGCTCATCTTAAAGACAAAGATCCCATTTTCGTACTCTTCAGCTGATTCTCTAGTAAAAGAGCAGGGTCCCTTGTTACTGAGACTTTGACCACAGCCATTATACCATAAGTTTGTTTTCAAGAGGGTTAGCAAGTGGACTGGAAATAAGATGTCTGATTTGTTTAACAGGGTTTTCTACATGTGTGGAAAAGGGCAATGCTAGAAGCAATGGCCCTCAGAGTGTATCATAGCTATAGCCAGCCCAGATCAGGACAGACGAATGGAAAACTAGCAGGAACAAAATCTCTTCTTTCATTTTGACTTTAATATAAAAACTTATTTTAATAGGTATGCAATAAATAAACAACATGTGTAGTTCCTAGATCCTAGAGCTTCAGTGTTATCTGAATTTTCCCTTTTAGCTTCAGTCTGCCCTGTGAGGCCTTTGCTTTTGAAACCTCTTAGGCTGGAGCTGGTGTCACTCTCAAACACGGGGAGGGGGAAAAATGGCTACTTAGAGAAACAGGATGTGTTACAGTCCAGCTGTAACTGAATTTGCAATCATTTTTAAAACTAGTTTCTCTTTGCTGAGGGTGGCTCCTGCATATATTTCAAAATCTGGAGACATTGTCGTCTCTGTGCCATTTTTTTTTATTTTTTTATTTTTTTTTTTTTGCCTTTGAAGGTTTTAGAGTATCTATGGTAACTGTTTCGAAAGAGAGAGAGGCATTTTCAAAAAGAAAAATCTTAAAACACACCTAGAGTGAATAAGGCCTGCGTACTATAATCAGTGGTTGGTTTTCAGCCCAAAGTCTCCTTTGTCTCAGCTGTAAGTACCTCAAAGTTTTCAGCTGCAGATGAAACTAAATGCTTTAGTTTTAAGTAACAAATTTGAGACCTGTAAAGGACTGTTTTAACTCACCCTGATCAATTTGCCAAGTAGAATGAACGCTCCAGCTGTGCAGGTAATGAGAGGGAGAAGAGTACATACTGGATGTTGGTGACAGTCCTAGATCATGTAGCTGGGGTGTGCCAGTAGCTGGATTTCTATTAGAAAAATGGGGGTTTTGAAGAATGTCCTTTGCATTGATGAAAGAAATTACTAGGAAATTCGTTAAGTTCCTAGTATCCTCTGTGTAGGGGTGTAGGTTGTAGCCGTGTTGGTCTAAGATCATAGGCAGACAAGGTTCCTTGGGTGAATTTGATATCTTTTATGAGACCAACCCAAATGGTTGGAGAATAGTAGTAGATGCACACCAGTGTCCCAGCTTGACCCTTTCCTGGGGTTTCCTGATTAATTTCCTCCTAAGCTTCACTGTTTTTTTTCATAGATTTCATAGACATTAGGGCTGGAAGGGACCTCGGAAGATCATCGAGTCCAGCCCCCCGCCCAAAGGGCAGGAAGTCAGCTGGGGTCATAGGATCCCAGCAAGATAAGCATCCAGTTTCATCTTGAAGATGTTCAATGAAGGCGCTTGAACGACCTCCGGTGGCAGGCTGTTCCAGACCTTGGGGGCTCGGACAGTAAAGAAATTCTTCCTTATATCCAGCCTGAAACGATCTTGTTGTAGTTTGTGACCATTCAACCTCGTCATCCCTTGGGGCGCTCTGGTGAACAAACGTTCCCCCAGATACTGGTGGTCACCCCTGATAAACTTGTAGGTGGCCATCAGATCACCCCTGAGCCTGCGCTTTTCCAGTCTAAAGAGCCCCAGGGCTCTCAGCCTGTCATCGTAGGGTCTGCTTCCCTGACCTCTGATCATGCACGTGGCTCTTCTCTGGACTCTCTCAAGCTTCTCCACATCCTTTTTGAATTGTGGAGCCCAAAACTCCTGTTCTCAGATTGTTCCCTGGAGGAATAGAAAACGAGCCAGTAGGAAACTAGTTCTGTTGGCTGGAAACCATATACAGTAGGACTGAATTCTACACTGCATCGTCTCTTCCACACAGAATTACATTCAATGTAAAAGGACATAAACTCTTCATGTCTATATTTGATTTTTAAAATATACTATAAGTTATACAAAAATGGGTCACATTTTTAAATTACATTTTTTTGCTGTTGTATGAAACTTCACTTTTCTATACCAGGGGTACTTAACTCCCAGTCTGTGGGCCAAACACAACCTGTGGAGCCACGTCACCAGGCCCGAGGGGCTCCCCACAAGTTGGGACATTTGGCAGTGGGGAAGCCGTGGCAATTAACACTGCCACCCCTCCCCTGAAAAGAGGGGAGCCAGCCTATGTCTCTTCCTCCCACATGGTCTGGTAGGGGCTGGGTCATGGCTACTCTCCCAGTGTGGCTGAATGGGGGTTAGGCTCGCCCCCCATTCCTCTTCACATGACTGCACAGAGCTTTGCCACAACCACCCCAGGTGCTAGATGGGATTCACTAACTGGATGCAGCCTGCAGACAGACCAGGCACTTCTCAGCTCGCAAAGTAGGTTTGTTCAAAGTAACTTTCAAAGTCTGAAACAATCCAAAATCTATTTAAGCTAATTATTACCCCATTATTGACATAAAAGGTAAATCCCAGTGCCAGTTCATAACATTATTTCTTTTACTATCACTGTTTCTATCCTTGATCCACGTTTTAAGTCAGCAGAGAGCCCATTGTTTCAAGCTGGGTCACAATGCATGGAGAAACAACAGGAGTTTGTTCATATCCAAGTTCCTTAAGACAATATTCTTCCTAGCAAGTGGGGTCTGTTCTGACTGCAAGTGTTGTTCTGCCTGTCCCCAACCAATAATTCTGTATACAGACATGGTGGTTTTACCTGCATCTTTTACATAGATGCACAGTAGTCTTTAGCAGATGTCTTTTGTGTTCTTTGAAGAAAAATGTCACTGAAAAATATCTGCTACAGTCAAACCAGAAAGGAAAGTCTAGAATTTGCACAACAGAATACATTTGCAGTTCAGTTTGAACTAAAGGACATGTGCTCTTGGAATACCAAATGCTTTCTTTCTTGCTTGCTTTCTTGGCAATAAAAATAAGTTTATTTTTATGGAACTGAGTTAGCATAGTGTGATAACAATTTCATTAACTTCAGAGTGAAAGAGCTGGGGGGGGGGGGGGGTTTGGTGTCTGAGTAGTTCTTTGGCAAAAACAAATGCACAGTTTTATAATACCTAACCCCTTTACAGCTACAAACCTAAGTGGGTATTATAGTGTTAAATATCTATATTTATTAGGGGATCTTTTATCTCCCATCTTTTTACCTACCCCTATTTATATAAATAAACATGTATAATCCAAAAGCAATAAAGCATAAAAGGATCTCAGTTCTCTGATGTGTCCAAGCTTCATTTGGATCCAGCGGTCAGAGGAATGTCCAAGAACAGTTATGGCTTGCTGGTTTATGCTACACAACGTAGGCCAGCATGATTGAGAAGTCTCATTCTGATCTGCCCTTCTTGGCAGGGTGGGAATGAGTGGTGGTTGACTCAGGGGGGGTATGTATTCTGCCTCTGTTAACATTACATTATTGTAGTGTTCCCCCAGGACAGAGGGAATTTTCTGCTTGCTAATTCTGTCTTGTACTGCTTGAAATAAGCAAAGTGGATGTAGTGGACCTAGTCCAAAGAGCTCTGTTATGGTTCCTGGAATCAGAGACATACTCAGGAGAGCTAGGGACAGAAGTGATGCATAAACTGGTTTAAGTGACCAGAAACTGGTTTAAGCCTGTAACAGAACATAAGTTCAGTGCATATAAACCAGTTTTAAAATGGCTGAAACTGGTTTAAGAGAAACCTGGTTGAATGTAGTAACTGCTTTGTCAAACTGGTTTATGGAACTTCTGTCCCAGACCCCTAGCTGGTTTAAGTTAAATCAGAGTCCTCCAGCATCCCAGCATGCTGGGCTGGGCTGTTTGCTCCGGAGAGCAGGGCTCACCCTGTCCCTCACCTGCCTAACCAGAGCTCCAGCTGGCTGAGAAAGAGGTGGAAATTGCAGCTGGGAGACAGCAGCATCTGCCTGACTTCCCCCTCTCCTCCTTCGTTGCTTACTGCTCAAGCAGGGATCCCCACCCCTCTCCCACAGCACAGACCCCAGCGGCATAGATCCCAGCCAGCATCTGGTCATGGTCACACCACTCTCATGTTAGCTAATGCTGAGAGGTGTCTGTGTATGTGTGCGCCTCCAATTTCACTGGAACAATGGCAGACTGAACAGTGTCCACTTAGGGCCTTTTAGAGCTAATCAACAGGTCAGCTGGTAACGTCCCTCTGTTCTGCCTTAAAAATGCTTTGCAAAAAGCTACTTAACAGGAATGTGAGCTAATGAGAAAGGCTTTGTTTTCTTGATGGGCTAATAAGCTTTGTGTTCTGATAAACTCCCTGCTAGCTACTGGCTTGTTGTTGGTGTTTGACAGGGGACAGAAAGAGGTGTGAGAAATGACCTGGTTTGGAATTAATGCAGTGCCTATCAGTTTGCTGCAGACAGTATGAAGAAGCAGGGAAAGGGAGATTGAAAAGCTCAGTGCATGCAGTCCACACAAGCAGTTCTACCCCCCCTGCCCTTCCCTCCCCCCACCCCTGCCCTTTGCCTCACAGTGCTAGCTGGGGGCTGGAAGCCAGGGTCTGGCAATGCTCCCTGCCCCTTGAGCAGTGAGCAGGGTGGAGGGTGTGGGGGAAGCCTGACAAGGGCAGCTTCCTCCTCCCCCTCCAGGCACACCCCAGCTGGGGACTGTGCAGGCCAAGGTGGGGGTTTAAACCCCTCCCTAATCATAGCATCCTGCCAGGGTCTACACATACCCCCCTCCCTCAGCTCAGCATTGTAGAAGGAAAGGAAGGACTCACTATTGCACCCCCTGGCTTCTAGACTGTGCCACTACAGGCATGTGCCTGCATTTCCTGAATCAACAGTGAATGTCTGTGTCTCGCAAATTGGTTCGATTTATGCGGGTTAGACTAACCTGCAAAGATTGAATCAATTCAGGCTTGCGCTTTTTGAATATCTGTCCCTAGCCGAGGAGTCTCCTGTTCATATAGAGGTAGCTAGTATTTGTCAACCTAATATGTCAGACTGTCATTTTTATTACTCTTACCACCATGGCACTGGAACATATATCATGCCATCCAATTCCTTCCTGCTGTGCCATATTTCCCTAAGCATTGTTTGCAGCATGCTTATTAGTAGCCGTTCCTATACTTGAAGACTAGGTGCAGCATGCATTAAAACTACATGACAAACAGGTTGCCTGTCTCTCATATATTTACAATATTTTGGATTTTTTCTAATTCTTTGTTGGGAAAAATCTATTCTCTTTTGCTACCATATTTACTCAAATACAAGATGAGGTTCCCCCGTACATTAGCCTGGGGAAAACTACATTAGCCAAAGGAATGTGCACATGCACACACACACACACAGAGTTTCACTTACTCCGCAGATATTATAGTTACCAAAGTCTATTGCTCAGTACTACACTAGGCGGCCAGCCTAGGAGTACAAGATGAGGAGCAGGGCCTTGTTAGACACATATCTGTGCTCCATTGAAGAATGCAGAGTATTACCCAACCTTTTGCTGTTAAGTCTCTCTCCCTTATAGGGGGTATCAAATTGGTGTTGTGTGACTGGCTCTGCTTTTCTGGACTTCATGCCTTCTTTGTTTGAACCCTAGTAATTTTCCACTGTGGCAAACAGATGAATTTACTCGGCAACATTCTGAGTGTTTGTTGTCCTTCAGAGCATCTGGCATATCTCAGAGCCTCCTTCTTATCTCTTATCTCCTTGCTGTGTCTTCTGCCTCTCCTTGTAATTCTGTTTGTCTGCGCATTGTTCTTTCAATAGTTTTCCATTCACTTCACACTCATTCATCTAAACGTTCAAACTATAGTCTTACAAAGCAATTGTTATTCATCATTTATACTGTATAATAACTGTCTTTAATTGCTACAGCATACAAGGAAATCTCACTAAATATATCATCTATCATTAAACTTCTGTCAAAAGCAGCATGTGCTCAGCAATGGAAATCAAATATGAAGCTAATTAAATGCAGCCAACATAAGCATAACTTTAAAACACATATTCACATTGGGCAAACATGCTGATGGGAACCTTTTTTCAAATTAAAAGCAAGTAAAAGAAACTACGTTTACACAACTTGACAACCTCCCCCACAACAATACCTTGTTCTTCTTACACCCCTTTTCACCATTAAGGGTCCATGTATATGTGACAGGCATCACGATGTACACATGATGAAAATGTCATTTGTGTGGCTTAATGGCATCACACTTTACACGTGCACCAGTTTTGGGGGGTTTAGATAAGTTTGCATTCTTGCAAACTAAACTACATCCGGATATAGTTTAGTTTGCAACATTGCAAATTGCAACAATGCAGCTGTCAGCTAGCCCCCTGGCTGCAGGAGAGGTGGTCAGGCTCCACAGAAAAAAAGGATTGGGCCCCTTGCCACTTCTGCCTTCACCAGAGGCCCAATCCTTTTTTTTTTTTTTTCCAGCATAGCCTGCCCACCTTTCCCAGGGCTGGAGGAAGAGCTGCTGGTAGGCTGAGCAGTCCCTGAGCTGTGGTGGACCTCAGTCCTTTCCTCTGCAGCGATGGTGCCCCCTGGGGCCACCTGGGCAGGCTGCTAGTGGGCTGGGTGCTGCCCCAGCAGCACCTGGTCCAATCCAACTGTTCTCTGAGCCTGTCTGCTGGAAGCCCACCAGGCACTGATCCCCAGGCAGGTTCAGGGAACAGTTGGATTGGGCCAGGTGCTGTCTCCAAACTGGGGCAGCATCTAGCCTGCTAGCAGCTTGCCTGGGCAGCCCCGAGGGGTGATGCCAAAGTGGAGGGCAGGACCGGGGCCCCACACTTGGCCTGCCAACAGCTTGCCCCTCCCTCCCCCCGCCCTCAGCTGTGGGCAAGCTCCGGCTCCAAAAAAAAAAAAAAAAGGATCAGGCCCCCCACTGTAACGTGATAGAAAATTGGAATTCAGTTGAAAACCCACTGTTTCAATTTAGGGGACATAGATTAAAACCCTTAAGGCTAAATCCCCATCACATTTACAAGAGCCCTAATGTACTAACTTCTCACAAGCCACCCCCAAGTCAGGAAGAAGCAACAAATAAACACTGGCTTTATTCTTTCCTCCATTTCTATTTTCTCATTTATAAACCTCTTCCTCAATAACACACTTTCGACATTTATAGATACAAGACACAAATTCATGCTTGTGCATTTCAATTTCACGTCTCTACCAATTTATGAGTCTTCTGCGCTGCTGCGTGACACCATTGGCTCTAATCCTCCGCCTCTTTTGCATTCCCATAGTCTTTGCCAGTTGTTTTATTGCTGTAACATTTAGAAAAGTTTCCCCTTTCCCCTCTCCTCCAACTTCCTGCTTCTCCCCTGCTCCCCTTTCCCCACTCCATTAGACCCACACCACATTAGCTCCAATCAGCTTTTTGTCAACCCCCCTCCCCCTTTGTCCACCTTCTTTCTAAGCTTGATAGCATGTGCGTTCTTTCTTTTCCGAATTTGGCTCTCTTCCTCTTTTTCCTGCTCTTCACTCTTCATTCCTCTTTCTTCATCCTGTATCATTCTCTCCTGTTTTACTTCTCTGTCCTCTGTCTCAAAATCACTTGTTCATCTGTTGCCAGCTGCACACTTCGCCTACTGAAACTTCACTATCTTCCTCCCCGGCTCTTCCTTCTTGTGGTGTCTCCTCCACTTCTGTGCATTCTGACTCAACATCATCTTCCCCACTTTCCCTTTCCTGCCTCTGCTGCTTCTCTATAGATCTAGCTTTATTTGGGAAGGACTATGGGCATTAGTGTTGTTAGTGTCCCTCTTCCCCACAAATAACACACTTTGATATTTTTTGGCACCCCACTGCCTTATGCCCTTTTCCTTCACATCTGTAGCATATTGTATAATGGCAATATGCAGCCAGGTGTCCTTCCTGCCTTCACTTTCTACAGAATATAGGCTGTCCAAAATACATTATAAATCCTTAGTGTGGCCCTTCATGGATTACTGGCAATAAGTGCATTATCCCACCAGGACTCCTCTCATCTGACCCAAGCTCTCCATGATCCTGTCCATATGCTGTATTTATCTTCAACCTACACAACTTTTTGTACATAATTCTCCAATCATTTCTCTATCTCCCCTATCTCAAGCATGTCCATGTATGTTTGAATAATTATTGTCCTTTCCCTTGCCTTTTCTCCCACAATTAAACTTATCCCCTTAAGTACTACTGTCTCACCTACTGATGCATATGTCTTCCAAAAAATACTGATAACTTTCTTGGCTCCAATACAAAATTTCCCAAGACTTCCAGTTAGGAAAAGTGACCAGGCTATTCAAATGTTCTGCTTTAACATCCAAAACATCAAACAATATTTTTTCTATAAATCCATATCTATTCATTGTCTGACATCTCTGTTCTCCTTCCCCTGTTACTACTGCTCTTATTCTCAGGTGTGGATTACTTACCACTCCATCTCTCGCTTCCTCCCATTTTCTTTCTCTGGTTTATTCCTCCCACTAGTCTTTCTCTTCTCTTCAATTACCATTTCATTCCTCATTTCTCCCTCCTGACCTCTTCTTTTCCTGTTCTTCCTGCCAACTGGACTCTTCCCTCATTGATTTCTTCAATAAAGCCTCCTCCAAAACCATCAATCCCACCACACTTTCTTTCCTACCTTCTTTCATCCCTTCCTCCCAACCTTTGTCCACCCTTCACTAGACTCTGAATCTGCTCTGCTCTTCATTTCATTTCCCTTTCTCTGTGTTCACATCTTCTTATGGTACCATACAGCTTTGTAGAAAGCATGCTCAAAGCGCCTCTACTCCCTTTCTCTCTTACGGCTCTTTCAGTGAACAGTCTCCCCCATGAAAATTTAGTGCAGCTTCTACTATAAAGCTACTTGGACTGCAGTTCACTGTAGGTGATGTAGTGCTCCCAAGGAGCGTAGCCTTTGACAGAGGGTGAGGAAATGATGCACTTGGACTACACCCTCCATGAGACACTGCAGCAACATAAGCAAAGGGTATTCTATGTTGGTTACCATGGCCAGACTCTATTGAGGGCATCAGTGGCAGAGGTAGGACTAGCTAGTTTTCTCTCCTTTCTAAGTAATGGCTACTTCCTTGTACTGTCTTTGCTTCTAATTGGATTATTCTGTCAGACCATAACTTTGTCCAAAATTTTATGAACATGTGTTGGGATAGACCAGCACATAGGCAGTCAGTCTGAGTGAATCATGCTAGGTCAGGGTTTACTGGAGTAGAAGCCAGGGTCAAAGCTGGATGTCAGTCCTAGTCCAGGAGAGCAAAATGAGGGTCAAGATGATGTCATGGTCAAGGCACTTGCATGATCCAGGCTGAGATGTCCAAGGCAAGAACAGGAAGAAGCAGCAACAGACAGAGCTAGAGCCTCAGAGCACGAAGTCACGAACCAAGATCAACCACCGGAGTCAAGTTTAGCACAGAAAGGTGGTCTGTTCCTCACATAGTTTTCTGCTGCCTTCTCTGAGTTTATATATAACAATGTGTGGGGCCCTCTTTCTGAGGGCTGTCTCAGCTTCAGCTCAATAGAAAATGCAGATGAAACCCACAGTTTGCATAGTTTTATCATCGGAGATTTTCACACATATTCTGTCTACATTGAAGTAGTATCTCTGCCACTGAAGAATGACAAGGCCTCTACCATGATACAAGTCATCAATTACTTTCTTATCTTATGATAAAGATAGACCAAATTATTACTTATCTAAGTGTGCTACACACTCAACTGGACATTGTTAATTTCAGGTCAAGGGTTTCACTACTTCAGTGCTTCATATTTTTATGATTGCTACTGAAAACAGAAACACGGTATTCTGCATTATGTACTGTGTGTATAAACTGGTTGCTTTTGTTATCAATAATGTAAATATTTAAAACATTTTGAAGAACACCAGCTTTCATCTTTTACAGAAAAAATCCCTCATAAATATTTCAGGTTAGCTTGGCAATGATAATGTATTTTTCTATGGATCATAGTTCTCATGGTTCGGATACTGACTTATTTGTATTCCTCATAAATATAACAGCATATGCAATGACATAATGTAGGCCATCTTAATAGTGTGAAGTGCTAATTTAATGTGCCATGGATTTCTACAGCTTGGGATAAACAAAGCACCTTCTGATCTTGGTTCATTTTTCTAGTGTTTTCTCTTAATTATGTTTATGAGGACTCCCTATAAACTCTGCTTGCAGAGTTTGAGCTATTCTGACTTTGAGCAACGTTTTCCCCTCTGTTTTGTGGAAAGAAGGTGATAAATGCAGTGCCGAGCCCTGGTCTCTAGTAGTCTTCTAGTATAATTAAAAAAAAAAAAAAAAAAGAAAGGGAAAAACTGGCCAGAAGTAGCTAGTATTCAGTGCCTCACTGCCATGCAATGACATTTGCACTATGGGTCAGAAGCATCACAACAAGGAACTATGCTGTGGGTGGCAGGGGCTGAGGCAGCAGTAGGGACTGGTATCATTCTTGGGCCCCCTTGAAGTAGACATCTGGAGCTGGCATCTCAGTTGCCTGCTACTGCTATGGGTCAATTCATACCTTCTGATTCAGCAAGTCAATGGAGGTTGGTTGCCTGACCAAGAAATGAGGAAGAAGAATTCAGTAAATGAGGATAACAGATTTGATTCTACATTTTAAACTTACCAAAGAGAAGCAACAATGAACCATCTCACGGGCCATGTCCAAACAAGCATGGGCGTTTGTTTTCCCGGGGACAAGTAGCGGTATACCTTGTGCCACTGCTGCTTGTCCTTGAGGAACGCCTGTGCCACACGCCTTCTGGCATGTGGCAGGTTACCCTGGGTGGGGTAGGAGAGGCTGGAGCCAGCACTGTGCTGGCCCCAGAAGCCTTACATCAGGTTCTAGAGGTCTCCTGGGGCTGCATCACTGGTGATCCTGCTGCTCAGAGCCTCGCCAGCAACTAGAGCATGGCTCTGGCTGGCCAGGTTCTGGTTTTCGGCAGCATGCACTGCCCTCATTTGCACCACTCTGCTTTTTTTTTTAAACCCTGAGATCTCAGACATGCCTGCAGTGCCACATACTGCACAGCCATGCTTGTCTGGATGCAGCTACTAAACCTTCGAGTTCATCACCTAAGCTGCCTAAGCTGAAAAGGGAACAAAATAGTCCTGATAGGGGACTTACTGGTGTTCTGGAACAAGACATGCTATCTGCATGTATTCTTAGTTCCCTGTACCCGCCATTTGAAGAAGAAGAAAATATCAGGCAACTCCCACTTAGCGCTCTTAATTGGTTCCAGAAAAAACGACTGCTAAGTGAAACCACACTAAGCAAAATCCATTTGCCCATAGGAATGAATGTAAACGTGCGTAATCGGCTTTTTGCTGCCACTTCTCACCACCGCTGCCTCTCCCCATTAGCCTGCTGGCCACTCCAGTCCCATGTGCCAGCCCAGGCCTTCATTCCTATTGCCTCACCCTGGGCCCCCACCAGCCCTGGCCCCAGGCACCAATGCAGACCCTGCGCTGATGCCTGCCCCGCTACTCACCACTTCTCACTGCCACCACCTCTCCCTGCCTTTCAGCCAGCCCCACGTGCCAGCCTGGGCACCGGCACTCCTGCCACCCCACTCTGGGCATGGGCCCTTGCTAGCCCTGGCCCTGGGCCTCACACTCCTGCTGCCCCACCCTGGGTGCAGGCCGCTACTGGCCCTGGCCCTGGGCACCAGCGCAGGCCCTGCACTCTTCCCCATCTCCACTGCTTCGGCTGGTGAACTCAGGCGATGGAGCATCCCACAGGAGTAGGGAGGATGTTTGCAGCTGGCCAAGAGCAGGGGGGTTTGCAGCACCCCCACTATGTGCCCGACCAGCTGTAAACCCCACCCCACCCCCAGCTGGCTGCAAAACTGCCCCCCCTCCCATGGGACACTCCACCGCCCCATCAGTCTGTATTCAGCAGCTATGCCTGGCTTCTCCCCAACCCACCATGCTCACACCCACCCCCCACTTGCTGCCACTCACCGCACTTGCTGCTGCTGCCACCACTGCTGCTTCTCCCCGTCTTCCTTCCAAAACTTACTGATTCCACTGAGCACTATAGTGAAACTCGCTGAGCACTCAGTGAAACCAGGCATCAATTTTAAATGAGTGCTATAGCGAAATAGCACTAATCAAAACCGCGTTAAGCAGGGGCTGCCTGTACAACTTCACAAATTCAGGCTGTTTTTAATCTTGTTTACTTAAATAAACAAATAAATAAAAACACCAAAAAACAAGCAATCCCTTTTTTTTTTTTGCCCAGCCCTATCCCCAAACTCTGGCTGGTAGTGACTATTTGCATTTCTAGAGTAGGAATTTGGTTCCCAGCTTCAGAGAGTAAATAGGCTTATTTTAGTGTGACAGTCTGTTACAAGTTTTGAAGACATCTTTTAACGTCTGGATTTGCCAATGATTGCCATTCAATACTACCTGTGCTTTACTATTATTATGCCATGTATTTAGAATGAAAGATATCTGGGGGGCTGGCTGGGTAACTCTTTGCTTTTACTGTAGTCAGAAAAAAAATTCAGCCAAGCAGTTCTGTGTATACTTTTTAATCTTGGGGGGAAATATAAAATGATCTAAGAGAATTCTTCTGATCTCTGATTTCAGAGATTCAATGTTTCCTCTGGCCCTACTGATTTCTGTTCTTTCTGAACATTTCACTGAAGTTCATAATGTCTAGTGAAGGCTTTCCACAGGCTTAGCAATAATTGTAATGACCTTCTATAAATTAGTTTCTTGCCAATAGCTCTTAATTGGAATAGCACTACATTAGTATGATGGCAACAAGCTCTTTTTCCCCCTCTGACAAACTTAATTAATCAATCTTTTACGTGACTAATTAGACACGCTGAATTTCCAGTGAGGTGTAGTGTTTCATCCCAGCTTTTTACCCCTTTTATTAACCAGCAGGTTTCTGTAAACTGAAAGACAATATTAGCACCGTGCATGGTTCATAATAAAATTCTAATTAAATAACCACCTCATTTATAGATTGAAACTCAGGTTCAACAATTATACAAAGAGCTTTGCATCACTAAAACCTTCAGACTTCTGCCCATTCACACTCATTTCCTGTTTAAATTTACAGCTCTCTCTCACAGGCATAATTTAGATTTAATTTAAATTGTAGTCTAAATTGACTGTTTGCATTACTTCAGCCTGGAGCAACCTGTATTCATCTGATATCATTGTTCATGAGTTATGCTGCCTATGTGTATAAAAAGTCTTCTACATGAGGAAAGGCCTTTTACAGTTCTTAACAATGCTTGAAAACTTGATTTAGTAAAATATATTATTTTAGTTAGATTCTGATTGTTGTTAACACTATCTTGAAAGAACTTTCTTATTCATATTGTACAAAAGTCGGCAATGCACAATTTCGATTTCAATACAGAACTATATTAAATGTTGTAGACTAGATAGCAGAGATATTAAATAGAATAAGTATTACTACAGTAACACCACAACTCACGAGACAAAAAGTATGTGAAATTTTCACATACTCAGAATCTGGCCCCGGGCCCAGGCCTGCAAGTATCAGCTGGCCCTGCTGGGGAGGACCATACTCATCCTGCTGGCCCTTGCTACTGCCCTCTGCCCCACTGCTGCCAGCATGGACCCAATGGAGGGAAAGGACGAGGATGAAGATCCTGGTGATGCCCCCTATATCCGCTGCTACACCTGGGCCTGGGCCACCAGTAAACACTGGTGAAAGCATATAGTTCTCCCCACCTGGGACAATGGATGCTGGGTGCAGACCTTCAGAATGTCAAGGGGCACATTGTGGCACTTGGTGGTCCAGCTGGCTCTGAACATTGAGCACCAGGACACCAGATATGCTCAGTCCTCACCCCAAAGAAGCATGTGACCATAACCATCCTGAGGTTAGCCATGCCTGCCAACTTCAGGTATGTGGTACACTCCTTTGGGGTTGGGAAGTCCTCCTCTAGGAAGCCATCCTAGATGTTTGTTGGGACATCCTGGCCAACTGGATCATCCAGCTTGCTGACTCGGAGGAGGTGGTGGCAGGATTTGGGGCCCTAGGGTTCCCCAACTGTGTTGGAACACTTGATGGGACCCACATCCTCATCCTTTGTCCCTCTGGGGGAGGGTGGCAGTACATCAACCACTGTGATGCCCATTCGGTGGTGCTTGAAGCAGTCATAGACCATCACAGCTGCTTTACCCACATTTATATCAGGTGAGTGTACCCATGGCGACCAAGGGCTGTACCACTCCCCATTCCCAGGACCGATGGAGACACGGACCTCAACACCAGTATCCAGGACCTGATCACTGGGGACATTACTAGTGATCATGGCAGATGCTGCATTCCTAGCTGGTGTGTCCTCTGCCCCACTTAAGTACCTCCCCTGACTGATGCACCTCATCCCAGGGCCCCTGGATGCTTGTCAGCAGTGCAACAAATGAGGCCCTTGCCTGCTGATGGTGTACCGTTGAGTGGGTGTTTGGCCAGCTGAAAGGTGGAGGCAATGCCACAGCACATACTCTGCATCATCACCACAGCAAGTGTCCTGCATAATGTGTGGGAGTCCCGGGGAGAGGTCTTTGAGCCCTAGTGGATGGAAGAGGCTTGCCATGTGTCATGGCACATCCAGTGAAAGCCACAGCAGAGCCAGCCAGCCAGGAACAGTTTTGCAGGCAAGGAAATGCCTTTCGCAGGCAAGGAATGTGCAAAGGCCATGTCAATGGAGGCCCCCGCAGTTGGTGTGCTCGGCTCCTCATAGTAGGATATGGTGATGTGCCCCACCCTAGAGTGCCAATTGGCATCACAGACAGCATTAAACTGCTTCTTCAATGCTTTAGTCTTTGTCCGGTACTGATGCCAGGTCTTCCAATGCCCCATCTCCACCACCTAGGCAGCTATCGCCTGGAAGATATATTCATTGCAGTGGCCCACAACAAACTGCTATCATGTATCCTCCTGGCCTCAAATGGCCAGGAGTTCAGCCACCTCTTCCACCCTCCAGCTGGGTCCCCAGCACTAGACCTGGACAGGTTCCTCTAGCTGGGTCCCCCACTTGCCTCACCAGGATTGCCCATGGTCCCTGGTGCAGCCTCCAGGTCCTCCTGCCACTACTGCTGGCCTGCAGCTGAGGCCTGGGTGCCTCAGCCTCCAGGGGATGGGCATTACTAGCCCCTGTGCACAGCTGCAAGGCAGTCTGGCTGATTCTACTGCTGTGCCTGAGCTAAGGACAGACCCTGAATCCCACTGACGCTCCAGAGCCAGCTGCTGTGAGCCTTGCTCTGCTCCTATTTGCTCAGCATGCTGGAGCAGGAGGGGGATGCAGCGGCCATAGAGATGCTCTCGCCAGCTGACAAAGCATCTCCATGGAGGGACCCATCCTCCAGTTGCTGCAGTACATGCTCCTAGAGTGCACATCATGCTGCACCGCTTTTTTTGCTCCATTTTGTAAAATTCTGGCTCTGTACTGCATATTTGCAGTGCAGCGAACCCTTTCACATGTGCAGGATGTATTTTGCAGTGCCTCAAAAGCCTTTGAGATGCCACAAAATGCACATGCATGCTAGTGTGGATGTGGCCTTAGTGTGTCAGGGCTAAAACTTCTCCTTAATCCAAGGGTAAGAAAGCAAAAGGCATGTTGAAAACAGAAAGGAATAGAATCCTTCCATTCTGAAACAGTTGGGCGTGGGATTCTGACTTCTTAAAGACCTCCTGATTACAGATCTCCTTCCTGCTTCCAGAGAAGTGCCCTGAAGATCCCGAAAATATGTCTCTGGAAGCAAGAAAAGCTGGGCAAGTGTTTCAGAGGCTTGAGGAGACTTATCCTGCATGGGAATTCCTGGGACCTGCAGAACCAAGCCCTGAAAGTGCCTTCCTGGTGTGGTTGAAGAGTATGTGCAGCTCCAGACTGCCCATACTCTGCCACCATAAAGCAAATAGACATCCAGCACAAATTATAACTACCTTTTGTCAGGATCGTATCTGTGGCACAACAAAGAGTATGGAATTCTATTTGCTTTTGCTTTGTCCCACCATAAAAATGTTTAAGGCGGCACAAAGGTAACAAAAGACGATGTTGCTTTCATATGTCACTATATTACAGAAGAAGTTCAGCCAGACCTACTTTAAGTACTCCAACTTGTGCCTTTCTGTGAGGGCCCATCAAGGAATAACTCCCGTTTGCCGGGAAGCAAATCATACCAGTCCATCCTGTTACAGTTTTCATTTGTTTCATCAACTTGATCACACGCTATAGCAATAGAGACTCCAATTCAGAATGTTGCACAGGTGTTGAAGTCCTGTTGACTTTAAATGGAAGGTAAGTAAATGTTACAGGTGTGCTAATGTGCTTTGCCATGTAAGAATGGTTTGTTGCATAATGGACCAAGAGAGCAGATCAAATCCATCAGAGAAAGAACTTTCCTTTTACCATATTTGGGAAGGATTTTATTTTGTTAAAAATGACAGCATTACTTTGCCTAGAATTGTGCATACTATGCAGGTTCTATGGCTTTTATTATAGTCAGTTCATTACAGAAGAATAGAAAGTTTAATGGTAGATTTTATATGGTATGTAAGGGGGGAGAAATGTGTTTTATTCAACTTGTAGTAAGGGATTATCTTTTTGCAATATATTGGAAATGCAATCTTGCCTGGCAATTAAGGTATATGAAAGACTGACTGACTGAGATATGTCAAGTTATGGGTATAATAAGACAGAGCCTGGTTTGGTTTATCTGATTCTTATGCATTTTGTGGTTCTTCACTGTCATGTATTAAGAATAAACTTCTACTTTACCTAGAGCTGATTATATGGAGTAGGATTATAAATGGCTATTCATAGAAAACTAATCAATTTAAAGACAGTGTGGTCAGACAGAAATGAGCACAGGCTGAGGAGCTAACTTCCTCCATTAGTCTGAAACGTGATCTTGGAGAAAAATCACCTAATGGTTGCCTCAGTCTCTCGATTCCTTCCTTTCTAACGAGGGGATATTATTACCTGCTTTCCTACTTTAAGGAGTGTCATGAGGTTTAGTTAATATTCATGTTTGTTTTCAAAATGTTAGTATCAAAAGAGTGTTGATTGTTATATAAATGTTAAGGATCATTAATAATAATTAAACTTGGAAAATTAACACTAGTTCATTCACATCCTTAATTGCTAATCCATTAGTTTGGAAAGAAGATTCTCTATCTATTATCTACTTAAATTGCTCCCATCACCATGATGTCTGAGTGAATTTATTCTCTCAAAACCCCTGTAAGGAAGCGAAGTATAGATTAAGGCGAAAAGAACCATTATGATAATTTATTTTGACCTGTTATATAATGGAAGGCAAAGAATTTCTTCCAGCAATTTCTGTACCAAGAAACATATCATGATTTTTGTTTTATAGATGGAGAATAAAGGCATTGATCAAAAAAACCAACAGCAACAAAAAAACACTTGGGTATGTAAAGTACAACTTAGACTTAGGCACCTAAATTCCACCTAGGAGTGTGATCTGCAAAATTGTTGCCTAATTGCCTACCGGGGAGTCTGGAGACTGCTAAGATTTTACCAGTTAAATTACTGATGCATCTAAAGTTCTGCTGCTGAACATGTCTAGAGGCATCACCTTTTTAACTGAACTGTGTGCACCACTGGGCACATTTACAAATGCTATTAGGGTGAAGCAATAAACTCTAACACTTATCTCACTGGAGTGTGTTGCTTCTGGGTGCTGCATTTACACATGCACCCAGGACCACAGCACATTGAGCTGGGTTGGAGCAGCCCCATCTGGCAGGGAGTCTTGGGGTGGGGGAGGGTGGGGGATAGCTTGCCAGTCCAGGGCTGCTCCGACCCAACTTAATGTGCTGTGGAATGGCTGGCTAGGACACAAGGGTGCTCCAGTGCAGGGCTAGGCAGCAGGCAGTCCCCATACTGAAGTACTCTTGTGCTCCAGCCATCCCTGTCAGTGTCTACATGCACATTGCTGTGGACTAAATAAGGCCACCACAGGATAGTACTTGTGTTTACAAGTACTAACCTATGGCAGATTTAATTGGTTGACAGCAGCCTAATAGGGCTGCACGTGTAGATGCTGAGACTTTACTGTGGAGCTAATTAGGCAACTGCAGTAAATGTCTTGTGTAGATGCACCCAGTGTATACTGAGGATGTCCAGATTCCCATTTGGAAACTAGATGGTCATGTGCTGAAGTTCTATGAGGGGCCTGATTTTGGTACATGTATTTATACCAGGCCTAATGCATACTGATGGCGTTGAGTTTGATATGAAATCTTTGACATCATTCATTCAAAAATATGGTCAGTAGTGGTTGTCTGTCTGCCTGCCTTATATTAGTAGAGGTAAGAGCACTTCTTTGAAGTGGGCAACCTCGCTGTTGGACTCTCCTCGTCCTAAGGGAATTTAGATCCATATTTCCTATCACTCAGAGTACCCTAACTACAAGTTTTCAGGTTAGGCTGTGATGAGCAAGCAAGGAAGAAAGTATGGCTCTGTACCCCAGTGGAACTATGACAGTAAGACCATTCTGGGGTTGCCTCAGCAGTCTTTCAGAACTATTTGTCTAAGTACACAGTCAAAAAGCCCAAAGTTGAATGAATTCAATCTTCACAGGTTAGTCTAAGCTGTGTAGATGGAACCAATAAGCAAGTGAAAAGACATTCACCTTTGGTTCCAGAGACACAGCCATATGCCAGCAGTGGCCCAGGCCCAAAGCCGGGGGGTGCTAGAGCACGCCTCCGTGCTCAGCTGGAGCAGACAGCTTGGGCCAAGGCTAGCCTGCCCACCTTGCGGGGGGAGGAGGAGGGAAGTCTGTAGTGGAGGTACAAAGCATTCTGGGATGCTGAAGGACTATGAGTTAACTTGAATCTGGAGGGGACCGGGATAGAAGTTCAGTAACCCGATTTAACCTAAATCAGTTAAGTTTGATAATACATCAATGTACGTATATCTTAAACCAATTTTGGACGTTTTGAAAGTGGTTTATGTGCACTGAATTTCTGTTGTGTTACAGATTTGAGCTGGTTTTCGATCACTTACACCAGTTTATGTGTAATTTCTGTCCCTAGCCTTCCAGACAGTAATTCTTGAGAGCAGCTGTGAAGAGACACTCCTCAGGGGCCTCACAAGTATATTTCTGCATTTGAAATGTCAGCAGGTGTATGTGGGTGGGATGTTGGAGCCCCCTCGCCTGAGAATACATACTCTTCCTGGGTTGGCATAAAAAAAACAAAAAATCAGGCCCTAATTTTTAAACACTGAAGCACAGTTTAAAGTAACTAGGATGAATAAATTATCCTTCTTCTTAACTGTTTGACTTTACACACATGAATAAAGTTTCAAATTAGGTTCAAGCATTTGTAAGATGAGCCTTCTCAATGGCTTGCCTGAGTAATAGAACTTAGATCCAGTGAGTTTTTCAGTCCAGCTTCTTAGCCACAAAACTGTCCTAATTCTTTTTAGGCGATTAAAATAATTTGAGATTATCTCTACTTTATATTTTAGAAAATGAATCCCTGAGGCTCTGAGAGAAATTGCTATTGCCTGGTCATGCCACTTTGCTTTGATTCTGGCAAAGAATTCTGTTTCTGCATTTACTTGTAAGAGTCCAGATGAATTTTTTTTACTCAGTTGCCTTAACTTTCACTTGAACATGATCTCACATGAGGTCTTCGATTTCATGATTAGGATATGGGTCTTGATATCACCCATCACACACACTTGATATCTACTGATGCTGGAACTGTGCATATAACATGCCCTCCATCCTCCATCCCCCATCCGATGGTTTTTCATTTGTTTTCTTATCTTTTTACCATTGCTGTTGATAAGCCTGAAAGTGCTGCAGAACAAAACTCATGAAATAGTTTACCTAGAGACCTGCATCTAATACATCACAAGTTGCATTGTCGCTGCAAATGTATGAATTGCTGATTTTCCTCTTAAGAGATGCTGACCTCTCTGGCAGGGCTTAGTCTCTTGTGGGGCACTGGAAATACAATTACAATTTGTTTATCCCATCTGTATTTGCCTTTAAATAGGGGCTCGGGTGGTCCCAGGACTGTTTAAATGTCACAAGTGGGGGCATCATGATAATGGATATATTTTGCCTATATCCCAGGGTGTGATAATTGTAGAATAAAAAATATTTTTAAATGAGACACTGGAGGGTAGAGTTAAGTGTTGTGCAGGGCTCAGTGTGAATTAATTGGCTTTAGCAGTACTATTAGGCAAGCATGATTATCGGCATTCTATGGTGCTTGTAAAGTAAGTTTACATTTGCCATTACTGATATTATATTTAAATACCCTATTTTTACCACTGCCTAGAAGAATGCAGTGGAGCGCAGAGAATAAATGAAGGTCTTACCTGAGGGTCACCCATAGGTTCATAATTATTGGATATCCTCTCATATCGAAATGAGTGACTATGTGATCTTTATGCACAATTGCTTGTCCTCTTTTTCCGTATCCCAGCTTAGTTTGTTACTCTTCCTGTTGGAGAGCAAGTTAAAAAAAGAGATGATTAACAATGAGTAAGAGATGATTAGCTATTTGAGAGAGGATGATACCTGTCTGGTTATAACTAACAAGAATGATGCAACTACAAGCAGAATTTGTGTTTGAGTAAAAGCATTGGAAAAAACCCTTTGAACTCTTTAAGGGGAAGTGATGATAGGCCAGAAGAAAGACATACTCCAAAAATGTGTCAAACCCACTTTTGTCCAGGTTTGCCTTTTGCAGGGATGGCAACTTATCAGTTCTGGAGAAATAATATACGTGCCACTTACACGTGCATTCAACCTGCTTCCTGGTCTTTTCTTGCCTTTGTTCTGCTCGATTTTGATATCAGTTAGGTGAAAGTTACTTGACTGCTTATATCTGTTTCCTAAGGTATTTTCAGCCAAGATGTTCTATCTGTTACTCCACAGTCTATATTGGGTGGATCCAGAGGGGGTGCAGTGTCACAGACACACTCCTTTTCAGTCAGGACCATTGGAGCCGCAGTTGGGGGCTTTTTTACAATCCTCCATGGAAGTAAGAATTCCATCTTCTCCTTTCCCCTCTATGGCACATCCTCTCCCTCCCATTCCCACCCTTCTCTTCCTGCTGTTGGAGCATCCCTACTCTCCTCCCGCCCTCCCCCCCCCCCCCAAGTCCCTGGGACAGCTTGGGTCAACGGGGGCAGGGATAGTGGCAGTGGCAGTGGTGAGCAAAATGTTGGGGAATAGAGGGGAGGGAATATGTCACTGAGCACAGAGGGGAAGGGAGGAGAAAAGATTCTAACCTGATTGAGGGACTTAAAAATGTATGTTCTCTGCTACTGCTTCAAGGTAATGCCTGTCCAGTGAGTGGGGGGTAAGGTGGGAGAAGAGGGTGCAGCCACCCATGCAGTGCCAGTAGCAACTTCCACACCCCTCTTTTACAAAATCCTGGATCTGTCCATGGTTTATATCACTGCTGAGTTTAAGACAGGAACCTTCATGACAGTTGGACTTGAATACTGCAAGTTACTCTGAGCAGTGTTAAGTTGTTCAGAGTACAAATGATATCGGGAATGGTTTCTTCTCCAAATGACTATGTATCACAGAGAACATTTTACTACACCATAAAAAGCCAGGGTAAATTATTTTGTAGTAATTGTGTCACATATTTACACTGCTAATCTCACTTACGTACCTAATTCCAGGCTGCATATAGGGACCTAACTCCCAGATAAATGCATTATTTCAAATATACACTTCTCTTCAGTGTTCTTCTACTGGCTGGGTTTAGGCATTCCATAGCTGATCGTGCTAATTTTTGCTATTCATAGGTACTTATATCCCCATTTATTGTTATGGAACTTAGGCACCTAACTTGGGTGCATAAATTTTATTTTCAGAGCTAGCCATCTATGCACACTATGGTACTATAAACCCCAATAACTGTCACTTCAATTATTATGGGGAGGGGAATGCACTGTAAGTAACTGAACAAGCAAGTTTAGAAAGTGAGATAAAAAATTTAAAAGGATTTAAAATTTAAAACTCAGTGTTTCTCAGTGAGCATTTAAATATTTTTAGCTTTTATATTAACCAAAAACATGACTTTGTAATGCATGTATCAGGCCATTTAAGATGAGTGACAACAAATGTACAAAATGGGGGGTGGGGGTTGGTTTCCCTGTAACTGGTTTAATCTTGTACCCTAGTAATGTAGTAAGATATTTGAAGATCATTTATTACTTATGTTGGAAGTAATAGGTTTAATTTTTCTGAGGGCTGTCCTAGATCTAATTCTGACCCAGTTAATATAATGAGATATTTCACTGGTGACAGGCTGTCAAATATCTTCCATAAAATCAATGAAAGCTGCTACCTTTTTTCTTTCAAAGAAAAAAAAAAATAGTTCTATTGATTCTTTGGAGATTGACTTTATAAGCTTTAGTCATAAATGCCAGCACTGATATAGTTTTTTCTATGTAGTGCTTAAGCAATAGCATTGCTGTTTGCACTTTTGCTGAACTTGGCATTAACTTTGTAGATATGTGATGTATACCTCATCCTCACAATAAAATCATTGTATAGTTGCTATAGAAAATGGGAAAAGTAATTTTTGGGGCACATATAAAACTTAAGGAAAATGTCTCTTTCCAGGAACAGCAGGAGAAGAAAACCTTTCCAACAGAAATGCTTGTGTTAGTTGTATATTTCAGCTTCGTTAAATGAAATGCTATAAAGGAAATGAGCCTTTATCAATGAAAAATAAAAATCAGTATTTTTCCTGCTCTGAAACAAACTTGATTCAGCATCATTTTTTTCTTAAACTGTTATGTAAAGGAAATGGCATCTTTACTAGCAGCTTAATGGTGAAACGAAAGCTGAGAATGAAAAATAAATAGGCAATATTGTACAATGCATAAGGCATTCAAAGGAAAGGACAGTTCAGGTGAATATGCATCCTTGTAAAAAAGGATTAGAGAGAGATAGTTAGCTGTGTTAGTCTGAAGTTAGGCAGAAGGCAGGGCAGACCACCCGTCCCTGCCTTCTGCTTTTAAAAATTAATTTTTGAATATGGGATAGGTGTAGGGGTTGGAGTTTGGCTTTACTTCTGACAAACAACAGCACTGCTATTTTAAGTTATATAGGTACTTGGTTCCTCTACAGGAGTGGTTGACAAATTCAGTCATTAATGGAGTTCATCTTCACAAAACCCAAGTAAAGCAGGAAGGCAGTGTTTTACAGGTGGAGAAATTTAATTAGTTTGTCTAAGATCACACAAGAAAATATGGAGCAGAATCAAGCTTTGAAACAAGGCCTCTTAATTCCCAGTTGTAGTCCCAGTTGTAATTCCCATGCTGTTCACCTGTGCATCGAGTCCGTAGGGTCTTTTCCAGTTTCACCGTTGCTTAGGGAAGAAACAGGCTTATTAATGGGCTGGACCTTGGTCGGTTTCCCTGGGGGTCTCTCCTGCCACGTTTTTGCTGGAAATTATTTTAATTGGGAGGAAGATGGTTTATCCCACCCCTCCTGGTGCCTTCCTTCAGTCGGTCTGATTGTCCTTCCTGTTTGGAGCTCTGCCCCCCCTACACCCTGCCTAATGCCAATCAAAGATGTAATTTCCTGGAGTTGGTATCACATGCACTTTGGTGTTTTGACTCTCCAGACTTGTGACGGTTGTTTTGCCTGAGTGTTCCCTACTGTACTTTGCTTTGTCTGTGCGTCTTCCAGGTCCAGGGCTGTCCTGTTTCCTGGCATCCCACTCCCTCTTCCAGTTTTATACTTGCCCTGGGTCAGTCGTACATTGGTCCTCACCCAATCTGATCCTGCTGGCATCTAGTCCGAGTTGTAGACGTCTGACATCCACGGTGTCTGTTCAGGTAAGTTGTTGAGCCTTGTCTGGCTCTGGTCATTTGGCAAAACCCCTTCCTGGGGCAGCCACCACGTCCTTGCAGTAAGACTCTGCTCTGGATCTGGCCCATCCGGGCCGACTGGGAACCTCACTTCTGGTTCCCTGTTCTCCTGCCAGGCTTTTTATCCCAGCCTCAGGGATCTGGCCAGCAAATTGGCCCCAGCACACAGCTATAAAGCATGCCCATGTTGACATGGGAGCCAGTCCTGGCTCCTCCTGACTCTGCTGGGTTTTTTTCTCTTTTCCTTTTACTGTGGTATCCCCGTTCACTGTGGTTTCACTTTTGCTGCATTCCACTAATTGGTTTAGAGAAGCATAAGCTTTCATAGGTGACAACCTATTTCATTAGATGCTAGCATGGACAGATCCCACCCGCCCATGGTTCAGCCAGGGACAATGGAGACAGTGGCAAAAGAGGGTGGGAAGAGGGTAAAGTAGAAGAGGAGAGGATGTGCCACTGAACATGGAGGGGAAATAGGTGGGGCGGGGATTTCTTACCTATTTTAGGGACTTGTAGTCTCTGGTTCCTGCGCCTGCAGCCTAGTCTGAAAGTGAGGAGTGTGACTACACCACTGCACCTCCTCTGGATCTGCCTCCAGATGCTAGCACCTGACAAAGTAGGCTATTGCCTATGAAAGCTTATGCATTTCTGAACCAGATAGTCTCTAAGATGCTCTGCCTTCTGCCTGACTTCTGACTAACATAGCTAAGTCCCTCTCTTTGACATTATCTTGGGAATGGAAGCTGCCTAGAGAATATACTGAAAGTGGAAGCAGCCATCTTCATTTACCTGTGACCTGATGCCATGTCTTGGCTTCCAGAACTGGGGGAGCAGTTTGCCATATCAACTAGGAAACAAATCTGTTTTGGACCCTTTTGGTTTGTCCCACCACTGTCTACCTAAGGTCCATGCAATCACACAAATATCAACCCAGTTCAGTATGAAAACAGTTTTGGATATGAAGGATGTTGTTACAAGGACAGGACTAATCTATTTCTCTTAAGGAAATAAAGAATATTGCAGAAATGCCTTGCCACAAAATGAGAGGCATTTTTTTTCTTATGGTGATATTTTTTAATGGACAACCTGTAGCATAGCTTTCCTGGACCATCACTGCTACAACAATATTCCAACCCTACTATATGCTACACAACAGTTTGTTAGATGAAAGGATAACTAAAGCAATGCTCTCTAATTTGTGGAAACAATTATTGGAGCTTGCACCTTCCAATAGTGAGTAAGAGTGCAGTCTAAATATCACTGCTTGCATGGCAGTGCTCCTCACACAGCTCTTTATAAAGTGACTCTGCCACCATGGAGAGTGTAGTGAATGGCTGAGTATTCTGTGATGCTTAAACTTGATCTCCTTCTTTGACAGAGTGATTACTTGAGTGGATAAAAGGAATGCTTTGGGTATAGTATATCTGAACTTCACCAACACTTTTGATAAGGTCCCATTGACTTTCTCATAAACAAATTAGAGGAATGTGGGATGGAAAAAACTACTGTAAGGTGGATAGAAACTAGCTCAACAATCACAAGCAAAGAGTAATTATAAATGGATCCATGTCAGAATGGTAGGAGTTTTGAGTGGAGTTCCACAGGGGTCTGTCCTAGTCCCAGTGCTGCTCAGTGTGTTTATTAATGATTTGGATGCTGACATAGAAAGCTTCTAAAGCAAGTTTGCAGGTGACACAAAACTGGGAAGGATTTTGAACACAAAAGGTCAGGAGTGCAATTCCAAAGTATCTCGGCAGATTGGAAAAATTGGCCTGGAGCTAACGGAATGAAGTTCAGTACTGACAAATGCAGGGTGCTACACCTCAGGAAGAATAATCAAAAGGACAAATATGAAATTGGTGACACCTGGCTGGATGACAGCACTACAGAGAAGGATCTGGGAGTCCTGGTAGATCAGACTCAATCTGGGTCTACAGTGTGATGCAGCTGCACAAAAGGCAAATGCAGTTTTGGGATGTATCAAGAGAAGCATTAGGTGCAAGACACAGGAGGTGATAGTGTCTCTCCACTCAGCACTGGTTAGGTCTCATCAAGTATATTGTGTGAGGTTTCAAGCTCTACATTTTAAAAAGGACATGGAGAAGTTAGAGAGGGTCCAGAGGCAGGCAACAAAAATAAGAAAGATCTTGGTATGCAAGTCATATGAAGAGGGGTTGAAGGAGCTAGGCATGTTCAGCTTGTGGAAAAGGTACTTAAGAGGGAACATGATAGCAGTCTTCAATTATATGAAGGGCTGCCATAAAGAAGAGGGAAAACACCTTTTCTCTTTCACTGCAGAGAGCAGGGCATGGACCAATGGCTTGAAGTTGCAGCCAAGTAGGTTTAAATTGGATATTAGGAAAAACTTCTTCACTGTTAGAACAGTGAGGGAGTAGAATAGACTGCCTAGCAAAGTTGTGGACTCTTCATCAGTGGAGGGGATAAGAAGTTGGATATTCACTGGCCAGGGACAACCTAGCTGTACCTATGCCTATGTTCTACTATGGGTTTTTCCCATGCTTTTGGACTCTGCTTGTTGCCACAAGGGGCTAGGAAGCAATTTTTTGCTCTCCTACTGCTGTGTCCATCAGGGTTTTATTTAAGCCTGCCACAGATGCATTGGGTATTGGTTGTAGCTAGAGCTGGGGATTGAGACTGGGGTGTGCCAATGCTGCTGCTGAGGCTTAAAACCAGAGGTTTGTGGCTAAACAGTATAGCCCCTCTGCTCAGGGTCAGACCAATCACCATACCTGGGATCAGGAAATAATTTTGGTATGGACACTCATATTGTTCTGGACTGTGGATTTTTTTGCTTTCTTCTGTGGCAGGGGGCAGGGACCCTCTTCCTGGGACCTTCTGACCACATATTAACAGCCTTTACAGCAGCAGTACATAGGCTGCCATGGTCCTCCTATTTTGCCAGGGGCAGGTTGTAAGTTGTATCAGGGTTGCCAGGGTTTTGAGTTGTCAGGGTTGACCATGTAGTTTTGCTAAGAGGTTAGACAATGGATTTCTACAGGATGGCTTGAATAGGGATGACCCTGCCTCGTGAAGGCAGTTGATCAAGATGATTTCTCAAGGTCCCTTTTAGCCCTATTCTCTCTGATTCCATGATATGACTTCTCTCCCATGATGGTTGAACTATTGCTGATATTCCTGTTTCAACCTACATAGCCATTTCCATTAAACATGCTCACTGAAAAACGAACAGATTCAATGGGTGGAACTGCAGACACAATGGAGGGGAGGGCCAGGATCTAGAATAACCTGGATAGACAGGGAAAATATTCCATTATGCCAGATCAGAATCAACAGTGACTAGTCTTGTCATTGCATGCCCAAATATAGACTAGGGAATGATTAGTTAGGCTGCAGTATTGCAGAAAAGGATTTGGAGTTATGGTATAAGTGCCAACAATGTCCTACCCAATGGTTATAATGTGTTGTATTAACAGGAGTCTCAGTTGCAAATCAAGGAAAGTAATTATTTACTTGCCAGTATTTATTTACTTGGAAAGTATTTATTTACTTACCAGAGCATGGTAAGGCTTTACCTGGAGTAGTGTGTCCAGTTTTGGACCCTACATTTAAAAAAAGATGTGGGAGGGTTGGAGAGAGTCCAGCACAGAGCAACGAAAATGATTGGGGCCTGGAAACAAAACTTATGGGTAAAGTCTGAAACACCTAGTTATTTACTCTGAAGAAAAGAAGGCTGGGGCGGGGTGATGGCAGGGAAGGGGGAGGGAAGGTTATAACAGTCTTCAGGTACCTGAAAGGTGATTATGGAGAGGTTGGATAGGCCTAGGAAAGTTGTTCTTAAGTTGCGGCAAAGGAAATTTAGGTTGGAGATTTAATAAGAACTTTCTGACTATGAGGGTAATCAAGCATTGGAGCAAGGGGCCAGACCAAATGCCATTGTAAGGTCCCTTCCTGTCCTACTTTCCTTTGTTTCTATTGCTATAAAGGTGCTGAAGGCCAACATGTCATTCATAATACCAGTGATGATGGCTGTATTCTGTGAAAATAGTCAATAGAAAATGTCCGCTATCACAGATGGTTAAGCAGCGGTGTGCATTTTGGGATGTAGTCTAGCACTGACCGTATCATTATTTTTTACTTTTACTGTAGGATTGACAGAGAGCTCCATTGCTAAAGCAGGATCCCACTGTGGTTTATGCTTCAGAAACACAGAACAAAAGCAATGTGCCTACTGCAAGGGGCTCCATATTGGAATTCTCCTTTGCTTTCATTGGAAAGTTAATGTGGGAACCCCTACTTGAATAGTTCCAAATGAGTTCTTATCATGTGCGACTGGTGCCACCTTAGTTGGGGCGGACACATTTCCCCCCTGAGACCAGTCAGCAGCCTGGGGGGATCCCCCTATGGCCAATCTCACTGACTGGCCAGTCGCGAAGCAGCTCCTGTGGTGCTCCCACTCCCTGACCAGCACTCGCAAGGGGGGGAGGCACAGGCACTCCTGCCTCCCCCCCTCCCGTTGCCTAAGCGGTGAGCGCGGCCTGCAAGGGGGTGCATGTGCACCACCATGCACCCCCTACACATTGCCACTGGTTCTTACAATCTGTTGGTTCTGCTTGTATGCAACCCTCACCTCTGGTAGCAAGAAATAATTTGGAAATTGTTAGATACTTCTTTTTTATTCTTTCCTTACTGCTGGACATAGCCCATCAGTTCTTCTATAGACTCCTTACAAACAGAAACTGACCTGTTTGTTTGAATCTGGTAATCCCAAGGGATGGCACAATAATGACACAAGTGATTGGATGCAGCTCTATGTTCAATTAAATGGAGCTATAGCTTTCCAAATGCCAAGGCAGCTGGATGCATGAAAACTTAGTATACATTAGTTGACTAGAATTACACATGGATGACTGCTTGCAGCATTATAAGGTAATGAATGGACATGGGTGACAAAGCTGTATTTATGATATGGGGTAGGAGCAGACATACTGGAATAGCAAGTGCCAGTGAACATTCTGTAAATTCTACAGGTAGAGCAAAGAAATAAGCTATTTCCTATAGACAATCAATGAGGGTAACAGCATATCCATCTACTCCATGTCTATATGATCACAATAGACTGAAGCTAGTGATGCCACAAAAGCCACTTCTGCTCATTTAATAGCCTATCCTTCCTGCAAGACCCACAACATTGAGTTAAAAACAGACCTGGGCTGCTGTATCTAATGCATCAGCTATGGGATAGTGCTGATAATTCATGCTTTCAGTAATGAACTCATACTTTCAGTGATAAGAAAAAAAGAAAGCAACTGTCCTGCTGGTTTTCACCTGTTTCAGGGTCTTCATCTGGCCATTAATTTATTGGCAGTATAGTGTGTCTCAGTAACCCAGTAGCCTCATAATACAGATTCACAACAAGATACAAGAACTTGTATAAACTTGAATAACCCACATTTGGCTGCTAAAACATTCTGAAAGAAAGGGTCCTGATGCCCCAATTTTCATGTTATTTTTTCTCAAATCATTGACTTATGCACGCTGGGTGGGAAAGGAGCCATGTTTCTGTGGAAGGAATATAGAGATTCAGTCAACTATAAAACTGTTTAGATTATGAAGTAGGAAATTTAGGATAAAAATAAATTTAAATTAGGATTTAATTGAACAAGCTACAACTGGGGGCTGTATTTTTCAGTCGTCTTGTCCTTGGGGAAGTAAGCAATAATAAATTAAAATTGCCCTTTACACACTGTGTTGTTCACCTGGCCTAAATAGCCTCATTTCATCAGATCACAAAGGAGGTCAGTTGTTTGACATTATAAAATAAGGCAAGTTGTAAATATGTGGCAATCTAACAGTAAAACCAGTTAACATTTCTCACTTGGCTTTGTTATTCCTTTTGGTGGAAAGATGTGTGTGTGCTCATGCAAGCCCACAATCTCCTTCATTGTTGAATAAAGGAAACATAATTTTAAGACTCTATGGACAGGACTACAAAAGGCTCCAGTCTGTAGAAATGGAAGTGATCCTGGAATACTCTATATAACCAGTATTATTACTGGCCTGATTTATAAATGTTTTACTGTATGGGAGGCTGTTTCCTGACACGCCCCCCCCCCACCCCACCCCACCCCGGTGATGAAAGTAAGGACATAAAGTAGACCTCAGGTATTTGGAGGATTAGGTTCCAGAGCCACCTGCAAAAATGAAGATTTGTAAAAGAATCAGGGATAAGACAGAGACACAGAAAACAACTGCATGGGGCCACTGAGATGCTCCAGGTGTTTGCTGTGGCTGGTAGTTGAAAGGGCACAACTTCTCTGATCAAATACCTGGGACTGCTGATGAGCTCTACCTGTGTGGAGAAGTGGCACCTTTGAAGTAAAAGCTGCACCAAATAGCTGAGTGCTCATTTTTAACCTGTGCAAAATAAGCAATTTACAAACCACTCAAATACAAAAAAGAATCTGGGTTCTATTGTAGTCATAGTTCTATTAAATGGCTGAATGGTTCAATATTGTCTGAGTTTGTTTACCAAATATTTAAAAATGGTGGGTCAAATCCTAGCACGTTTACTTTTTTTTTTGCCATCACCGTGATTCTGTAGAGTTATGCTAATTAAAACCAGGAGTAAGAGCCCTGTAAAAGAGTGATGTATATGAGGAAAACCGGTAAATATGGAAGAAGACTCCCAGATATTCCCTTCATGGCAATATGAAGGGAATATCTGGGACACAAATAAAAGGTAGAACTGACCTGTGCTTTTTAGCCATCTAATTTTAGTTCATGTGACTCATCAAGATTGGTGAATGACATAACTTCACCTAAGCTGTTATTTACAATAGACAAATAGCTGTTTTTGACAGTGTTTAAACCCATATATAAAATGTAGATGAAAAAAAGCAGAGGAGGGAACAAAGCCCAATATTAGAACAACAAACCCAAACTGTTGGGAAGAGTCCAACTTTTGTCAAAAAACATGGCACAGTCACAGTGTTGTTGTAATGATTTGATAAATACTTTCAAGAAAGCAAAAGGTCTTGAAACATTGTGTGGCAGTAAAGATCTCATTCCATTTGGTGCTCAGAAGCAAAATGACAGTATAAAGTTGAGGAAATTTATGTCGGAGATCAGAAGGAACTTTATAGCTATGAGCGTGGTCCAGCATTGAAACAGGTTACTTAGAGAAGTTGTGGAATCTCCATTCTTGGAAATTTTCAAGAGGAGGTTGGACAGATGCTTACCCTTGAGGGATGATCATGCCTTGGGCACAGGGCTGGACAAAATGACCTTGTATGGTCACTTTCAAGCCCACTTTTTCTGTGATCCTGGGATGAGGTTTATTTCTGTTTTTAATTATTTCGCATGGTTCAGCTTGAATGAGAAGGCCAAATTCATAATGTAAATTGATGCTCTTGTGCTGAAGTTCATGAAGTTGTCATTTTATAACAGCAATTAATTTAACTCCTAACAGTCATCAGCATTGCTCATTACTTCCAAATTTTTAAATTGTACTTGCTTTATTCACAGATGTTTCCTCTACACATTTGTACTTTTTCAAGCCTAAGAATTTGTTCTTTAATTTTCTCCTAGTATGAGTCAAAACCTCTTTAATAGCTTTACAAGCCACCAGTGTTTCTTTAAAAAATACCTCAATCCCACTCAGTGTTGAAGATGAGCATTCTGCATCAGTAGATCTGATAATGATGTACAGATTATAATGTGATTTTTAGTGAGTGGAACTCATTTCTACTTCATACATCAAATAATTACAAACACATTATTACTTTTCTGACAGTGCTTTTATAGCAGTTACTTGGCTCGGTGTCCATATATGTTGAACACTGGAACAAAATCTGCTGTTTCTGAAGCAAGTTCATGCAACAAATATAATCCACTGTCTGGACTATTATCTCATTTCTGAGCAAGGGAAGCATCCATTGTCATATTCAACAGCTAAGCTTACAACTAGAAGGGCAGGTAAACAGGTCCCTACAGAGCTGATTCAAATTCCAGCGGAAAGATCAGTTGCCAAGGGGATGCTGAACAGCAAGCCTCTGTAGCAGTTTCCTCTCAATAGAGCTGCTGCCTTCATTCACATATGACCTAGGATTTGAAGTCTGCTCCCCAATTAGAGTCTGGTGCTTGTCAGGTACAGAGCTGCTTTGGTGCCTTTGGGCTAGCTAGCTGATAGGCTTCAGTTTCCAGGTTTGAACAGGTGTTTTGCTAGAGGGAATAAATAGCCTACCTAAATTCATCACAATTGTTCAGGGAGTGAATGCTAGCATAGTGACCAACCATTTAAAAATAATTTTGAGGGGGAAATGGAGAAGGTTATAGGGTCTTGAGCTGTTGCAGATGTGAGAAGCAATCATTTTAAGCTTCACAATGATGAATCCAATGAATTTAATTTTAAAATCACTCCAAACCTAATTGTCAGAGGTAGTGTTATGCATACATAACTTTATTATTGTGATGTTATGGTGGCCTGAAATAAATCTGTCATTTCATGTTCCAGTTAAGTTGGGCACTTCGACATCCTATTTAAAATGCTGAGACTCACTCCCCACTTCCTTGTCCATCTTCACCTTTCCTAGTTCCTTGCTTTCTATGGAACAATTTAACAATGTCCATTAGACCTTTAGTAATAGATGTTAATATGTAGGCTGCAGCCTGGGGCTTATCCCTTTAAAACAAGGGAACCATGGGAAATCTACTTTCCTAGGTAGCACTGAGAAACCAGACATCAGGTGACAAGGAAGTACTGTGAGAGGGAAGTTTTGTCAACTGCCTAAGTTTGGTGCCGGAAAAAAAAAATTGTGAATAGGATTTGCTACAAAAAGCTCTCTTTGAGATGTTCAAGGGGACTGGCAAGGGCTGTAGAAAAAGCCTTGGATAAAACAAGCCATCTAGGAAGTGGTCCAGAGAAAAGTGGAGCCATGATGCATAATGGAGCTGGCAGCCACTGCACTTACAGTTCTTGTGCTAGAAGCCAGAGTGGCAGATGTATTTGGGTTACCATACAAGAGATTATGGACATAAACCAATGCCTGGATGCAGAGAAGAATGATTTAGTTGGAGAGCCTGGAGAGGAATGGCAAATAGCTAGGAATTAGGGCTGCTCATCAGCAAATGAGCCCAGAATACTACAGCTTGCTCAAAAAGGGACTTCCAGAGGAGGGATTCCTCCCAGAGATTCCATGGGGTAACGTTACTGGAAGCCACCCCCAACTGGCAGCTGTACTTTAAAGCCATAATTGAGTCCTTCGTTTCATAGATTCATAGATTGTAAGGCCGGAAGGGACCTCGGAACATCACTGGGCCCTGCCCTTTTTCATCCCGCGGCACACTTTCATGGCCTCCCCCACCCTATGGCACGAGCTGTGGTGGGGAGCGAGCAGCCGAACACTGCAGAGTGGCGGGAAGCGGGTGGCACAGTGTTTTAATCACTGGCTGGAGCCACACACCCCTGTCTGTCCTCCCTCCTGCCCTTCTTGTGGATGGGCATAACACTGGCACTCTTCCAGTCCTCAGGGACTTTTCCAGAGCACCACGAGTTGTGGAAGAGTTTCACCAGGGGTTCTGCAATTACTTCGGTCAGCTCTGTCAGCACTCTCAGATGAAGATCATCCAGTCCTGCTGACTTATGTGCGTCTAAATTTTTTAACTGGTCACACATCAGTTCTATGGCAATAGTAGGAATGCAGTTATTCCTACTGTGCTCATCCTGTACCCTCCCTGGTGTGGTTTTTCCCTTGGTCCGGTGAAAGACCGAGGCAAAGTAGTCATTCAGGAGTTCAGCTTTCTCCTGGGTACCAGTAACCAGCTCTCCTGAGTTGTTGAGCAGTGGCCCCACTCTCCCATTTGTTTTCTTCCTGTTCCCTATGTACCTAAAGAAGGACTTCTTGTTGTCCTTGATTCCCATTGTTAATCTAAGTTTGGTCACTGCTTTAGCCTGTCTTCTCTGTTCCCTGCAAATGCAGGCCATCATGGAAGTCCTCCTTGGGGGCCTCCCCAAGCTTCCATTGTTTATAAGCCTCTTTCTTCTTTCTTAAGAGGACTGTGATTTCCCTGTTTAGCCAAGAGAGCTTCCCAGCCCTTCTGTTACCTTTTCTCTGCATGGGAATGGACTTCCTTTGTGCTTCAAGGATTGTGTCCTTAAGGAACAACCATTCTTCATGTACATCTTTCACCTTCAGTCCCTGGTCCTGTAGCACTCACCCTACTAGTGACCTAGGCTTGTTGATGTTTGCATTTTTGAGGTCCGAAACTTCAATCCTGCTATCCAATTTGTCTGCCTTACATCAGACAGCGAACATGATGGTTTCATGGTCGTTGTTACCCAGACTTCCCTCTACATTTAAGTTGGTCACAAGGTCATCTCCTTTGGCCAGGACCAAGTCTAGCAGAGCGTCACCTTTTGTAACTGTGAAAAGTTATCCTTTAGAACTAGAACCACAGTCTAACAAGGTTCCCCCTCCTTTTCATGATGCAGCATCCTATTTTTTTTGCCAAACAGATACTGTGTCATGTGTGCTGGGTACCAGCTGCCACTGAGCAAATGAACACACACAGTTTTAATTCATCAGCAGGGGAGACCAAAATATATGTTTGTTTCATTATCTCTGATAGCAAGGTTGTCAAAAACTATGGAGTTGTAATGAAGAAAGGTGGCAAGTTTGCAAAGGGGATATAAGCCTGGAGGCCACTTTGAGGGATGGAATTGCAAGTGGGAGAATACAGCTTTGCTTTCAGTAATGTGGTAGGCAGCACTATGGAAGGAGGGGGAAGGTCTTTGTGGAACAATTTATAATGGAACTGGCTCAGGAATGATCAAACTTCTTTGGGGCTTATGCCATCCTCTAACTATTGGCAGATATAGGGGAAACTTTCCCTTGGGCAGCTTATCTCATAACTGCAAGGTTTTTAGCATCATTCTCTGAAGTATCTGGTGTTTGCCATTGATAATGGCAGGACACTGAATTACATAGAACACTGGATCTCAACCTATGGTTCCACAAGAAGTGAAAGACTCAGATTGACTTTTTTTTCTCCCAAATTATTTAATTGTTCCCAATTTAAAGGATGACCTGCAATCTCAGTTAGATGTAGGCTGGAACATTCAAAGGAGTGTAAAGATAGTGTAGGCATTCAGTTTTCATTGACTTCTGATGGGAGTTAGGTCACTAATTCCCCTTCCCCATTGAAAATTCCTGTCTAAACTTCTGACAGTGTCTATGATAGTTTCTTTCCATTGTTATAAAATGCATAATTAATATACCATATTTTCTCACAAAATAGGACATCTACCTTGTTTTGGGAGGACAGAATGAAGAAAAATATTATTTTTTCCAGTGTGGTAGTTGAATTATAGTCACATAGATCAGGGCAGAGTCTATTCATCAGCACCATTCTCCCTTCCATTCCTGCTCAGTCAAAAGCTTCTGCCAATTTGGCAATGACTGTCATAGGGTTAAACTTCTAACTTTTTGCTGAGCAGCAGACTCCTCCTATGCTCCATGCAGCTGGAGGGACCCAGATGCCCCACAGCCATTCCAGCATCCACATGATTCCGTTCTGGTGCAGAAATTAGCTGCCTTGCTTAAACATGCACCCCAATTTTGGATGGCTAATGTTTGGGGAAAAACGGAATGTGTGCTATGAGAGTAAATATAATATCTCTATTTTTATTGAAGTACCATTCCAGATTGAATGGTCCATTTGAAAACCTAGTGACTCTGCCTGGAAGGCAGGGAAAAATACTGTGAATTTTGAAGCAGTATGCTACCTTTCACAGCTGCCAGATATCCTCCTCTGTGGTCAGTGAAAAGGGAGAAAAATTTGGAAGGGCAGTCAAAATCACCAAATATGAAACATCTACTATGTACCCCACTATATACTTTGTTTCTTTAATAATATGTTGGCCTCATGCTTAGGATATAGACTTCGTTGTTATAGAACAGCTCATGTAGACTGAATTGGAATAAATCATGCTGCATTCTGATTTCTCTGTTACTCTGTATTTCTGGAAAATGACACAAGTAAACATTTTGTAAAATATTTCCAGGAAATATTACCATTATTCATGATTTTTTTTCTTTTTTACTTTCTCTCTTCTTCCCATCATATGATTATCTTTGTAGAGCAATATTTTATTTACCTTAGTGACAGCAAAGGATAAGCTGTCCTCAGCTGTCAAAGAGAAATCTTCAGTTTGGGCTTGGCCTAGAACATTTAGTGGTGATATGGCAGACAGGATCAAGAAGGATAAGGGAGAAAAAGTTATGCCAGTTCAAGAAAGCATTCCTTTTAGAATATATGAAAAATTAATATCTTATAGGTCACATGAATTTTGAGCAATGTACTACAAAGTGACTGCAAAGAAAATAATATTGTGTCTCTTTGCTCGCTCTCTCTCTCTTTTTAATATCAAAAGACATTACATTAAAACAATGTTTAATCAAAACAGAGTAGCAACAGGCAGGCCTTATCTCCTCAATATTGTTCAGTATAAATATTGGGCATTTCTTCTTCTATCACCTGTGCCAAACAGAAGCTATGACAGGTCTTGTTTGAAAGACCTTGTATGAAAGCTTAGTTCTTAATAAGCATGTGTGGGGATGTGAAAATTGGCACAATTTCTCTGATGAAAATAAGTGCCTCTGTAGGATCAAATAACAGTGATTGAGACACCAGTTACACTTCTGCTGGAAATGGTTCTTATAAATTAGAGAGAGGACTCACTAGATGATAGCATAGGCTAGCTTGTGGTATGGATTCTCACCCGCTTTGTTGTGTGAAGGATCAGAAGATTACTTTCTCTGTTGCATGGGTGACTGGTGCCACCTGAGTCGGGGGGGCACCTGCCCTCCCCCCTGCCCAGTGACCAGTCAGCAATTGATCTTGCCAATCTCTGACCCCCGTGCAGTCACCTAAGCAGGGAGCGCGGCCTGTCAGGGTGTGTACTAGCGCTCTCAGGGGGTGCACATGCACCCCCATGTGCCCCCTATGCATTGCCACTCTGTTGGTTGTTTATTTGCTGTACCTATCTTTCTTTATTCATCTGCCTGCATGCCTGTACAAAATAATGTAATGGTGCAGAGTGATAAAGTGCTTTTACCTCCAGTGCAGAGAGAAAAGCACTCATGAACAGTGATTACAATAGGCAATGCCCTTCTTCCACAAAAGTTGAGTAGAATGGGCTGTTTTGAGTTGCAGATCCATCTGATGAACATGTACATAGTGTGGATCCAAGGTCTTTGAGTAGCAAATCCTCAAGCAACAGTATTTTAAAATAAAAGCACCTGTTAATTTGGAGAATAATAGAATAGATTCTTCTGAGCTACAACAATCCAAATTCAGCTGGCTTCAGCTGTACTATTGTAAATGAGAATGGAAAGGCCTGCATCCATTTTGCCAGGTTAAATAAAAGGTGATAATTTCTAGAAAAAGGTGTTCTAAGTTTCTAAGTTTTAATATAGATTCAGTCTCCCCAAAGACTTGGAAGTGCACAGACATGGGATTTTTGCTCAGGTGATTTCTAATCATTCCTGTTGCTTCTTCAGTAGAAGGATATAAAATAGCTATATCACTGTGGCTTTTGTAGTTGATTTAAATAAGAATTTATAGCTATGCCATAGACCACTAATTGTTTCTTACACTTTTGCATTGAAAGCACCATTTTTTCAGAATCAAAGGAGCTGTTTTGATCATCTGTACTTACAAGTTAACAGAATGAAGGGTGTCAAGTGAACTTAACATGCCTGTCATTAAAAGTGTTGATAAGCACTTAAATTACTGTATTTGTCCTCCATCATTACAAGGTGACCCTGTCCAATATCTTCTCTGGCTTTATCCTCATAGAACACCCCAATGACTTACAAAAAAATGAAGGGAGACTGCTTTTGCCTAAAGTGCTTGTGGTGTAGAAAGCTTGTGCAGAGGCTGTTTGGTTGTATTTGATTGGTTGCCATAGCATCTGCAAGATGAAAGATCTCCATTTTTATTGTTAGGTGTAGAATTGCATGTTTAAGCTTCCAATTAGGTTTTAGAATCACTTCCTCATGCACTGTTCCATTTTGTGAATAAAAGAAAGGCATTTAGAGTGAGTTGTGTGCAGCAGGCTGGAGTATGCATGTCGAACAGGGTTCTGTAGTTGGCGATTTCTGAATCTACTCTGCTGAACTTCCAGGTGGTGGTGCTGAAAAATCTTTCTGTTCCTCCTGAGGCTTAGGTCCATCTTCTTTGTTGCTGCTTACCTCTAGTGGGTGTCACAACCCAAAGTTGTGGTTTTTGTTTGTGTGTGCTTCGGCACTGCTAAATTATTTTCCCGCCGATTGTAGCTTTCTTTGCACAATAGAGTCCTCTGCTGCGGGAGAGAACTCTGGTGCAATGGGAGATTTCCCGCCAAACTACAGCTTCTTTGCAGGGTGCATTTCTTTTGCATACTGGTAATGCACGTTGCAAAGGAGTTCCCGCCATTTGTATTTGGATTCACGCCACATTATTGGCCAGTTCCAAATGTAGGCACACATGGCGGCTAGCTATTGGCTTGCTAGCCGTACAAAAGGCTTGGGTAGTTTCTGCCCGAGTCAGAGAGGGAGAGGGAGAGAGAGAGAGAAAACTAGAGAAAGAGAGAACTCGCCAGGAGGAGGAGACTTCGCGCTGTGTGAAGATCTCCAAGTGCTGTGGACCCTTGCGGACCCAACGCGCCTCTCTCAAGCTTAATAACCGAACCCGCGGAGCTTTCGCTTCTAGCCTCTCCCCATCGCCGATCGCAATCCAAGACGTATCCCTTTCCTGTAAACCCAATTTTCGAACCCACGGAGCCTAAACAACTCCGGGGGACCAGGGAACCGAACCAAACCCGCAGAGCCTAAACAACTCCGTGGGAGCAACCGAATTTGTCATAGTCCTCTAGCAAGGATTTAAGCAGAGCTGCGCCTGGAAACCTGTCCAGCCTACACCACTACCATCTTTAGGTGTAAGTAAATAATCTTTTCAATCAACCACTACGCGTTTGTGACTAATTCTAGCTCGCCACCAGTTTTCTCCGACCCCCACGTGCCCGAGCTGCTGGCCACAGCCCGCGTGCGCAAAAGACGGGCTGTGGATTGCCCCCCCCCCCCCCCGACTCGCACTTGGCGGCGGGATCGGGGCCCGGCCCACACAGTGGGAAGGTGCTAGATCTTTTAATCAGAGATTTTTCTGTCCTTTTTGGAAAGTGTATGCCTGTTGTCCTGAAAGCTATTTCCTTGACATTTGTCAATAACCAGCAATGGAATCTAGAGAACAATCTGGCTAATTAAACTAGACACTTAGAAACAAAATGTTTTCAAATTTTGAATAAAGTTGAGTATGACAATTCACATGGTATCTTAATGTTTCGGAATCATTTGTCAGTCTGCTTACAGATTTGATACTGAAGGGGATGCTGCATAAATAGTGTTGGAACGCTCCTCCTGGCATAGGTGAGGATCAAGTGTCAATGCTGAGTAGTCTTCAGTAGTCTTAATCATGACTCTTCTCATGATTTTATTAGCAGTGGTTTTTGGTTGGCTACTTTTTTTTTTCATTTTCTGAATTCAAAATGAGAATTTTGGGAAAGAATTGTTCACTAGGTCTCTCAAGTGAGATGCACTACAGAGTTCCCTTCCATCTGTCCTAATTCCATGTTTGTGAGGCCTTTAACAGAACTAAAGATGTATGGCTACAGTGTTTTCAGGGGGTGCCCACTGTCTTGTCTACCCCATATGATTGAATCAAATGTTTTAGCTAATGTGCAAGAGGAGTTGATATGTGTGTAACTCCGTGCTGGCATGCTGAGGCCAGATTTTAGGCTCTGCCTCTGCTCCAGACCAGGCAGGTCACCTCTGCAAGGAGCCGAGGCAGAGCCACAATACCCTGCCTGCACACCCCTGCCTGGAGCATGCAGGCTACAGATTGTGGCTCTGCCCTGTCTCCAAAGCAAGCTGCCTGCTGCGTACCCTGCCAGTATGGCTGAGACTGGTCTCTATGGCAACCTCAGTCTCGTGCTTTCAAGGCAGCTGGGGTCTCCATGGAGACCAGCCCCAGCCACGCGCAGGGTGGCTGGAAAATGGAGTCCACTGCCAACTGGATCCACCTGCAGGCCAAACTTTGGCCATCCCTGCCTTACCCCCATGCTGGTTTTGTCCTCCCAGCTCACTCCCTCTCAGGGGCTGCCTCCCCCTCCTGGCACACTGTGGCAGGGCACTGTTTGTGCCTGTCACTTTAAGGGCCAGAAGGCAGCAGCCGGCAGGTGCTTAATGAGGGCAGCCATTTTGAATCTAGGACTGCCGATATAAACAGGGCAATTCTGCTGCTGGGACCAGGCAACAACACCGCCTGGCCAGAGGGTTGTTAATACCATCTGGAGGTAAGGGAGGAGCTGTAGGGGATGGATAGGAGGCTCCTGGTTCTGGGTATGACTTAAAACTGCCCCCTTCTAGGAGTGGGTGGCCTGGTGGGTCTCCCAGGGGTGCGGGAGCCCCCAGGAAATGCCAGGGCAGTTACCACCCTGGTGAAAGGCAGGTTGGGGCGTCTTAACTCCTAGCCCCCACGAATGGGTGGGTTACCCATTTGTTGGAGGACCCAGGGAGGGTGGACCCTTGGAGAGAAAGAATAAGGGCCATAGACTCAGGCCGGTCTGAACTTCCCCTGACTGGTCTATGCTGCAGCCAGGACCGGAAGGGTCTAAGGGCCGAGAGGAGCTCATTCAATCCTAGTTCTTAAAGCTCATGACCCAAGGAGGGCTTCACATTGTCATGAGCTTCTATATGATAGTACAGCAGTGGCGAGATTTTTTTTTTCCCATGTGCACCCAGCTGGAAGGTGTTGACTTTTTCCTTGTATGTCAACTTGCCAACATCGCCCATGCCTTTGCCACCACGCTGTACATGGAGTTACAACTTACATCTGTTGAAAAGCAAAGAAGTCAGTGGTATACACTGTCATGGCAAGTATCCCAGGATGTATATTCACAGTCTCTGTTTCTAGATGAAGTGTGCGATATTGGTTTTCAGTAGTCTGAATCTGCCCGCCCTTAAGGATAGGTTGCAAAAATTGAACACTTACTAGGATTTGGAGGGAGGATGAATGGAGATGAGACATAGATATATTGGCTGGTTAAATAAATATACTCTTGTTGCACATGTGGGCTAGTGGTTGCTAGGTGGGTTTTCTGATATAAAGGGCAAGTCTAAATAACTATGGCAGCTCATGCTTTAGCAATTAGTTTGCCATTTTTGTTTTAAAATCTAATTAAATGAATGAAACATACTGTTTTATAGCCATATTGTATAAGCCCTGTAATACATATGTCACTAACTGATCCAGTCCTACACATTAGGTTATAAAGCATCTGGGATTCATTACCCCTTGATATCTTAAAATGTTCATAGTATTCTTTTTCTCTCAAGGGTAGGCACGTTTTGGCCTCTGCCTTATACATAATTGATGGGCTGTGCATATAGACTCAGGCATATGCTGCACGGATGTAGATGTCATTATGGTTTTTTATATTTTATATTCACTGTGAAAGTCGCTTTTGTCTTAAGGTACAGTAGCTGTTCAACTGATTCTCAAAAGAATAGTCTGATATTCTCAGAAGAGTAGTGTGATTTTTAACAATGCCATTGACTGTCCATGAATTATTTATGGTTATGCCAGTCCATCTCTAGTATTACGTTCTGCCTGCAGTGCTTCTGAAATGGCTTTAATGACATTTCTAGCTAAGCAACACAGAATGCCATATATAGTACTGCAGGTAGTAATGCCTCCTGTTTACTATTTGGAAAGTTACTTCTATTAAATTGCCTTTGTGCATTTCTACAGGATGGCATAAATTTCTAATGTTGGCCTAGCTAGGTAATCACATATTCAGGTCCTTGGAAAATACCAAGGATAAGGGATCCATCAGTTAATGGCTTCTGGATCAAATATAATGGATTCTGAGCTCATTAATACTAGTATAAATGGAATAGCTGCATTGTACTTTCTTTGGATTTATACGATCTCAGCTGAGATCTGAATGTAGCCCAGCATTTTTATTGCAGTGGATTCTTTTATAAGCTGGAATTCTCAACTTCATGTCCAAATGGCAGCTACAGACTATGGAAAGAAGGGGTATTTGTTTTGTGGGTTATTTATAGATTGTATTTGAAGAAAATAAATGATGCATCAGAATTTGCAGAACGGAGTATAAAATATGAATGACAAAAATAAGTCCCCTTGACATCAGTTTTGTACCAAGCACCTTATATTCAGGGTGGTATTAAATGGTTAAAGTTTAAAAAATAGAGAGAAATTGTGACAATTTAAATGGTAGCTACTAACAAAGCCTTTATTGACAGTGCAATTAAGGCTAGAGAAAAAAGTTTACTGCGTGAAGCAGTGATGAAGACAGGTATATGCTGCATCTTGAGCTCCAGAAGCTGATTAAGTGAAAGATACCTGCTAATGAAAATAAACTGAGTTTTCAGCATTGACTGTAAGCTGTAGAAGATGCATAGAAATTTGTCAGGAAAGAGAACAATGGGGCAAAGCTCACAACTCTGTAGTATTACCTGAAATTCATTCTTGGACCAACTAACCCAGGCCTGGCTTACAGAGACCATGTGTGGAGACTTTTATGAAAGACAGAATGACCATCAGATTTCTTTAGCTAGTCTTACTACCAGAGACCCAAGGAGCACAGACAGATGTGCACCTCCCCACTATAACTGAGAATGCATTGCAGGAAACACTCTGAGTTACAACGATCCCCCAGACCAAACAAAAGTTCACTTTTGGTTCCAGGGGAGAGGGGGCTGGCTGCTACCAGCTTGCAGCCAGTTTCCTCTAGCAATGGCCCCTCCTTCCTGTGAGGCTGCAAAGTTTTCAGAATGAGAGGGTGGAAAGTGAGCAGCGAGATCTTTTCCTAGGGCTTCCCCAGCCAGTGCTGGAGGGCAGGGTGGGTGAATTGGAGTCGCCACACCTCAGGGGTTGTGGGGAGAGGGATGAAAACACACATGCCGTTGATTTCTTTGGAGTGAATTCGCTTTTATCCCAACTCTGATTCTTTGTAGTGAACTGATATTTATTGGTAAATGTGGTGTGATATATATTTTTTTAATTGAACAAAAGATTAGTGGTTTCAGCCCTCAAGAGAGAGCTGAAAAAAACCCCAAACTGAACTCCCTCTGCTCCCTCCCCCCCCCCCATTCAGAAAACGGTGACAGGCTGGGGACAAGTTTCTCTCTGCTTATTACAGTAATTGCATTTCTGCTCCAGAGTAGTGGGTCTGGTGCAAGAACTCATCAAGAACTCGGTGAACAGCTGTTCATCAGGGCACCCTTGGGGAAGACCAGGAGTAATGGATACAAATTCCTGGAAGGCTGCTGTGGGCTCAATTCCAGGAAAAACTCATTCACAGTTAGGGTGTCCAGACTGGAATAAACTCCCTCCAGGGGTGGTGCAATCACCTACCCTGGAAATCTTCAAAAGGAGACTGGATGGTCACCTCGCTGAGGTCACTTGACCCCAGTTGTCTTTCCTGCCTGGTGCAGGGGGCTGGGCCCTTCCAGCCCCTAACAATCTATGAATTTATGAAAGTAGTTCTTAGTGCAGTGAATGTTTGGTATTGTAAGTCCTTCAGCCACTCTCACCAGAAAAAAAGAAATAAAAATACATTCTGTAGTTTCCTAGGTAAAGTGAATGTTCCAGTCTGCAAAAGAAAAAAAAAAAGGGGAGTTCTGAAGCTCCTTTTTTAAGCAGCACTTTTGGTATTACAGGAATCCAAAGATCATAGTTCAGTTCTGGCCTTTTAGTCAAATATAGAAAATGTCCTGAATATATCAACTTCAGAGTGAGGTTGATATTCAAACCATCTTCTCTATATATCTCTAGTACAAACTTAAAATAACATTACCCATTTTCATTGGAGGGGTTAACTGAAATTAGGATCTTACAGATTGTTTCCAATGATTGTAGAGTGCAATGCGTCTTTGATGCAATCTTATTTATTTACATAGCGCGCAGTCTCATTTCCTGGAAAACCAATAGACCGTTCCTTTGCTCACAATTCTAAATCTCTTTGTAGCCAGCACTTAGCCCAAATGGGCGCTCGCTTACTCACTCACTCACTCACTCACTCATGCAATTGTGCTCTCTCTCTCTCTCTCTCTCTCTCTCTCTCTCATTTTTCTTCCCCAGGGACACACTACCAGTGCTTCTGTGACTGCATCCATTTCTTCCTTACTGCCTTCCCTTGACTTCTATGACATTTCTGGCTGACCTAGGTTCTCTATCCCCTCCATAAATTAATGGTAAAGCTAAATGAGCAAAATGTCATAAATAAAAAGCTGCAGAAAGAATAAATGTATTGAAATCTTGCTTGAATAATAACCCAAGTATATGGCCCCATATGCTTAACTATTCCCCAATAATGCACTACTGTGACCATATCTTTGCAATTTATTATTTTTTTTTAGAGATTTTGAGGAAAGGTTTGTTTTCCAAAATCCCTAGCAAAAAATTGTCCCCAGAAAACCCTGTTGGCTAACAACCCACAAAGAAAGGGAAAATATAATCAATAAAACTTAAGGCACTGCTCTGTATGTAGCATGGATGATCACGTGTACTTTTAAATTGTGGCAACATTCAAAAGGCAAAGTGTCAAAATCTCAAGACCAATATTATACTCCTTTAGCCACCACTAATTTAATCTTTTGTTCAGTTTAAAAAAAAAAATCACACCACATTTACCAATAAATATCACTTTACTGCAGAGAATCAGAGTTGGAATAAAAGTGAATTCACTCCAAAGAAATCAATGGCATTGGTGTTTTAATCACAGAGCAATGGTTTTATCTCTTAACATAAAATATTTTGTACTTATAGCCCAGAGGGTTATATTTAAAATAGCACATTTGAAATAGGCTTATAAGAATTACATTATGAAAATAAAATGTTAATGAATGTGGCTCCCTTTAGGAGTAGCCATATTAGTAACAATTCTTACAGAACTTGTAACAGAACTCTACATATTTTAAAGTCTTAGGCATCTCAATCAATAATTTTTGGGAGCAATATTTAACTTGAGGGTTATAGGTAAAAAAAAAACAAAAACAAAAACAAAACAAACCTGATTGCAATTAAAAGTTGAATGCAGGGCCAAATGCATAATAGTACTATCTCAGATCAACTCAGTGGCACTACTGCAAGTCTGCTGTCTCAGTTATCATAACAAAGAAAAGCATCCAGTCTCTACCAAATAAAGGGAATTCATAGCAAATGGAAGTGAAGACTGGCATTCTGCTGTTACTCCAATTACTGTGGGAGTCTATTTTCAAACTATGGTCGGTCTTGTGCTTTCATCTGGCACAATACATGCTGCATTCACTGTAACTCCAAAATACAATCACACTACACATGTAGCAAGCATAGTATTTTCAGAGAGGTAGTTTAGCCATGTTCATGTGAAGTCACGCAAAAGACAATCTAGGCTGGCTCTTGACACTCATTCAGAGAAGCATCAGTTACTTTGTCCAACTGACGTTTCCAAAGTCAAGCAGAAGCCAGGGCATTTAAGCCAAGCCAGAACTATTCTTAATGTGAAATAAAAGTGTATACACAACTTGCTTTATCCCTGCACGTAACCTGGCCAAAATCTCAGTCTATGGTGTAGAGTCTTTGCTGCCTAGTACAGCTCCTATGGATGCTGCTACTTGTTCAAATGCAGGGAGGGTAAGATCAAGCTTGAGCCATGATCAGTCACTTCTCTGCCTTAGCAAGGGGCTGGTTAGGTGTGGAAAGAAAGAAGGATGCACTCTTTTTAAGGTGGCATCTTCCACAGTTACCTGAATTTTCCATCTCCTGAAGAAACTTTGGCCAAGCTCGCCAGAACTCTTGGTAGAGCCCTTAGCTGGAGATAGGCTTGGATATTCAAAGGAGATTTTCCAACTTATACCGGTGAAGGACCTGCCCCTTCCCTCTCAGTACAGAGCCAGTGCACCCTCTCCAGTGTACCTGGAACATGCAGGCCACTTTCTTGCCCAAAGGAGAGGGGAAAAAAATCTACTTGTTAATTGAATGTCCTCCTGCCGTTTAAGATTAAGTTGCCATAGTCTATTAAGAACAAAATGCTCCTTTGGGAAATGCTGAGGGGAAAAAAAATTCCATCCTCTACCTGATATATGCAAGAGTAGGATACAACAGCTGTACTTCAAAAGCAGCTGAAATGTGCACCTTGTTAAGAGCACAGCCCTCCCTGAGGAAGCTGCCTTGGCTTTATTGGAAACAAAAGGAGTTTTGAACTGACAAAGTTTGAAGCATTTGAATATTGTGTACCAAGCGTGTATGGTAGATCTTTTACTTGTCAGGAGGTGTGCACTGAAATAAATGCATTCTGCATTTCATGAACATCTAGTGAAGTGCAAACTGTGAAAGGCACCAGATGAATTTGCCCAACTGCTACCTCTGAGAATGTGCCATTTTATCCTCTGCTTGGCTCTTCAGCTTCCTTGCTGTCTGCCCATACTGTGTTTCTAGAATATATTCTGTATCTTAAAATGAACTATATGCCTTAATCTTTTTAAGGCAAACCAAAGCCCAATATAAGTTTAAGGTCCTTAGAATGATCTAAGTAATTACATCAGTTTAAACTGACAAATATATATATATTTTTAAGGAACTCAAGAAGGCTAGACAGGGAAAAGAAGGCATTTGCCTTGCTTTCAGGATTTCTTAAAACATATTTGCATGGCTGTGTATAGTGTCGTATATATGCCCGTACATGTGTGTGTATTGGGACAGATGTATGCATAAGTGCATGTGTGCAGATCTGGAAGCAGTTACTCAACTGCAATTCTAACAGATAGCAGTTTCCCTAAGCTATTTGGTGCCTACTAAGTCAATTAACATGCATTTTTTCAATATTGATAGATACAATTGACTTCACTAAAACTTATAGCAAACTACCATATTCACTCAAATCCAAGCTGAGCCTCCCTCCCCCATTCAACAGGGGAGGAAAGCTCTTCCTTGTCTTAGTTTTGGCAGAGGGCAGGGATGGGGGGGGGAAAGGAGCTGCAGCTGCAAGTCCAACTGATCCTGGATCAGAGTCAGAGCTGGAACTGTTCCCTTCCCTCGCCACCAACCCCCTACTTCTGCCACCACTTACCTTCCCATCCTTGCTCCAAAGGATACTCCAGTCTGGACCAGGGCATGGAGTACACAGCATCCAACCCCTGCCTGGCCATGCAGCAGCAGTGGTGGTGGCAGCAGCTGTGGCCTTGGCCCTGGGCCCAGAGCCACAGCTGCTGCCACTATAATCGCTGCTGCGTTACTGGGCAGAGACTAGAGGCAGTATGTGCTCAGTGTTCCCTGCCCCAGGCTGGAGTGGGGCTCCAGGCAGAGCTTTTACCTTACCATGGGAAGGTAAATGGTGGTGACACTGGGGGAGGGAACAGACCAGCACGGGGGTCAGGCAGTAGGGGACCAGGTGGGAAGGGCAGCAAGGGAGGGGGTGGGGAGCACAGACAGCAAGGGGCAAGGGTTAGGCCATTTGACTCTCCCACCACAGCTTGATCCCCTGCTTCTGTTTGTGCTGCAGTGGTGGGTGGGGATGGATTTAAGATGACCCTCTAAAAATTAGATTCTATACATGGAAAATGATGACAAGTTTGTAAATGTTCCATAGCTACAATGTAATTACTGTGGTGCCCAGTTGGTATGAAATGGCACCTACTTATGCCAATTGTGAGAACTGGCTTTCAACGTGCACAAGAGCTGAGCTAAAGTCACATCTTTACCTTTAGCTTTGACATAGTCTAATGTGTGTATTTGTGCAGCCTCATTCATTTAGCTCCCTGCATTTGGTATCAGTTAGGAAGTCATTGTGCAAAAACTCTGGAAGATTCATGTTGCTTTATAAAAAAAAAAAAAAAAAAAAAAAAAAAAAAAAATTGGTTAAATTTAGGGCACCTGCTTGGCCTCAAAGTTTTTTATAATCAAGACTGAAAAAAGTGGACACCCTTCCCAACAGAGTATTTACATCACCCTGCCTAACCCACTTCACTTTCATATAGCTGAAATTTGACTGCCCTAAAATGCTGATCTCCTTTCTAAACTGATTCATTTGTTCTCTTTTATGAGTTAGTGGGCAAGTCTACCTGGCCTAATTACTCTAGCCTAAAAACTCTGCACAGTAGCATGCCAGTCAAAACCCGTGCTAACACACTACTGCACGGTGTTATTGGGCCACTCTGCAGTAAGCGTCACAAAAATGTGTGCTGGTGCTACTGCGCAGTAACTGTAGTTACTGTGCTTTTAGTTAGTACTTCATTAAACAAGTACTAAACTAAATGTGCAGTAACTACTGCACATTAATGAACGTGTAGACACGCCCAGTATAATGCTTTGGTAAAAATTTCTGACCAGCACTGAACTGTGGAAATTTAATACCAAATTTAGAAAGTAAAACTGGACGTCATTTTTCACTAATATAACCTTTGTTTCCAACACAGATCACGTTGGAGAGAGAAACTGGAAATCAGTTTGCCAGTCTTCTCACAGAGACATGATAATTGACTTAATTATTCAAATATGGCCATGGGGGGCCTGAAGCAAATAATTCTTTGATGTCTAAGTACAGAATATTTCAAGTTACATATGATGACCCTTTCCTGCCTGTCTGCACCTGTCACAGATAAACTAAATTTTCGAACTCTATACTTCCATTTATCGTCAGACTCTAGGCGGAAAAAAAACAACAGCTGGTTGTTTTAAACAGCACAGGAATGCCTTTAAAACACAATTTTAGCTGTCAGCACTTCAAAAGCCAATGGCAGCACATTTGAAAAAAAGAAGAAAAAGAAAAAAAGAAAGAGAATAATCCTCTTCTGATTAACCACCTAACTTTGTTCCTCCCAGCCTGGGAATTATCTTTAAATTGGCCTCTTATCTCCTCAGCTAGTTTCTTTAAGTAATTATCCCTCAGATTCCACGTGGACAAAGGGAAGATAAATATCCAACAACCATGCTATCTGATGGTAGTGAGCTGCTATCTTCTTTCAAGTACTTTGCAGGATGGAGGTGGTCAAAACTGAAAACAACACAAGCTGTAGCAAGTTCCTGGAAGGTGCTTTACTGCTGGAGTTGCTGACTTTTGGCTGGGATGCAGTAAAAATATATAGGCAGACAAGGTTCTTTGGATGAAGCTGATATCTTTTATTAGATCAACTCAAATAAAAGCTTGCTTAAATTTTTTTTCCCAACTATTTAAGTTGGTCGAATAAAAGATATCAGATTCACCCAAAGAATCTTGTCTGCCTATGTCCTTAGACCAACACGGCTACAACCTACACCCCTATAAATATATATATATATTGTAGCCAAATTTCCCACCTTTCTCTCTGCTAGCCTAGGTGTTAGTATCCAACTGCTTATTTTGACTCTGAGATTGACATTTCCAAGAGGAAGCATGACTCTTCACCTACAGCTGTAAATCAGTTTGTGAACTGCCTTGGGATAAAACATAATTTTTCTGAGTAAAAAGTAAATCATTATTATTACCACCACTTAGCACAGAATGGACTCTGGGCTTTTCTTAATTTGACCTAGTGACTGGTGGCTGGTTTTGATAGATTATTTCCTTCTAAAGCTCATGTTAAAAAGAACAAAAAGTTTAATCAGCAAAAGGGCTATTGCTGAAGAAAGCTTGAGCTGTAGATGCCTGAAATATGAAACACCTGAAGTACAGAGAGTTCACAAAACGGGATACTTCTAATTAGCACTGAGGCTTTCTGAAACAAAAAGATACTTCTTTTTAGTCTCTTCTACAAAACGTACCACTAAACGGGTGGTTCTCAGCCTTACTTGAGGCACCCCTCCATAACTTTTGTGAACTTAGTGGTACCCAGTTTCAAAAACTAGTTCATGTGTTAGTGCTTACCTCCTTGGAGCGGGGCTTGCAGATCATTCAGGAAGAGATAATCCTGAGTCTGTTTACCTGCTTATCACCTGACAGCACAGTTCCCTGTACCCTGGTTGAGAATCGCTGCACTAAACTCGTCACAAGGTTGGAACTGAAGTCAGTAATTGAGCTTTTCCAACCATTTAATATCAATATAATTAACATGGAGCTCTTTATTCTGCCTTAAGACACACTCTTGAAACCTCAACTCAAGTTTGCTGTGGCCATGAGTGACTGGTGCCTCCTGAATCTGGGGGGGCACCTGAAGAAGCCGCTGATGGTCAGGGGGGCACCAGCCCTACCAACAGCATCAGTCGGCCATCTGGGGGGCACCGGCCTCATCATGGGGGGCACGTGCACCCCTGCGTACCTCCTACCAGTCGCCTGTGGCTGTAGCTGTGAATGCCTGTCTGATCTCAAAACTGGGCCAGTTTTCACAGTAACATAACTAGGGTGGGTGAGATGGGTACCAAAGTCAGCTGCAGAGTCCACACTCTGGCAGCATACTCACAGCAGTCCTGCTCCTGCTGCTTTAAGAGCAACAGTAGGGGCAGGCAGAGGAGCTCCCAGCCTGGGTAAGACTGCTGCCCACCCTGCCCCTGCTCTCAGAACCTGTGTGTTCTATGCCCCCCACTCTCACAACTCGCACACTGGCCCCCTGCCCTGCAGGGTTTGCCCTGGGTGCCAAATCCACCTGTTTTGCCACGGAGTCTTCATATTGGATAATTGGCAAATTCCTATGGTGTTTATTTGGTTCATATTTTGGGTCAAGGATATAAACCACAACTTAAGCAGAACTGTCATTACTGATAAACAAGAACAACTTGAGTGCTGGATTGAACATTATGGAATTCTATACTCCAGTGAGACTGAAATAAAAAATGAAGAGCTCAAAGGATTACCACAGTTGAAGTTAAGATGGATTTGGACAATGAGGCTATATTAGAACATTTGCAGAAGGCCTTTAAATTGATTGCTGGGAACATGGCACCCAGCAACAACTGTTTGCTTGCTGAAATCTACAAATGTGCCAATGGCAAATTACTTTGAAGGCTTCATGAAGTTATATTGCTCTGTTGGAAAAAGTAAGTGGCACTGCCAGATTTCAAAGATTCTCAAGTTTGTACGATTAAACAAAATAAAAAAGGATAAAGGCAATTGTGACAACTATAAAGGCGTCTCTCTGTTGAATATCATTGGAAAAATTAGCACTCACACTCTCCCTAGGTTGCAATCTCTAGGTGAAAGAATCTATCCTGAAAGTCAATGCAGTTTTCGTTCAAGACATTCCACCATTGATATAATATTTTCAGTCAAGCAACTACAAGAGAAATGTAGAGAAAAATAAATACCACTGTACATAGTCTTCATTGATCTGATGAAGTCCTTTGATACAGTCAAGAGAGAGGGCCTTTTTACTTTTACAAAGAAACTGGGTTGCCCCTCCCAAACTTCTAAACATCATTCACTCATTACATCAAGGTATGAAGGAAACCGTACTGTATGAAAACAATGAATCAAGTACCTTTCACATTGACAACAGGGTGAAACGGGTTTGTTTTAGCCTTCATGCTTTTTAACATCTACTTTTTATTCCTGCTTCTTCATGTGTTCAAGAACAGCAATGATGGTATTTATCTTTGAACCAGGCTAGATGGAGGCTTGTTCAACATTGCAAGGTTTAGAGCGAAAACCAGGGTTAAAAACTGGTTCTGAGAGATTTTTCTGTTTGCAGATGACATGGCCTTGGTTGCCCACAGTGAATATTCCCTGCAAAAATCTCTTGGGCAGACTTTCTGAGTTATGCAAAAGCTTCAGAATGGCAAATAGTCTCAAGAACATTATGATCACATACCAAGGGGTGGAAGAAGCAACACCTGAGATCACTCTGGAGGTAAATCTCTTGGTGTCGTTGACAGTTTTGCTACTTGGGTTCTACAATCAGCAGCAATCTTAACCTTCAGACTGAACTGACTGAACTGACCAACAGAAAAGCAGCTAAGAATTTTGTACTGTTACAGAAACATGCATGGAATAACAGCAAACTATCAGGTAAGTTGAAGATGAGCATCTATGTGACTTGTGTGCTGTCATCCCTGCTTTATGGTTCAGAAACATGGCCAGAGACTGAACAGCTTCCACATGAGATGTCTACATAAAGTCCTAAAAATAAAGTGGGAACATAGAATACCAAACACAGAGGTGCTGGAGCACATAGAACTGACACACTTAGAAACCACTATCAAGAAGAGGAGATTGTAATGGATCAGCCATGCCAGGAGAATGGGAGACTACCTCCCCAAGAATATTTTGTATAGTGAGATCCAAGACGGCTCTAGAAGGCAGCCTCTCCCATTATGGTGGTACCATGATGTCTGCAAATATTATATGAAGTTATTCAACATCAATGTAGAAAGCCAGGAGTAGCATGCAGAATCCCATCCAATCTGGAGGGAACATCTGGTACTGGGTGCAGCTCAACATAAAGCGGCTTTGATCCAGAGGATGGAAGCAAAGTGAGAAAGAAGAAAGTGCATGCTGTAAATTTGGACTCCAACTCAAACAACATATGGATCTGTAAAACTTGTAAGAAGCTGTGTCACTCTCAAATTGGACTTGTCAACCACAAATGAATTCATCAGACATCTGACTAGAGCCTTTACATGTGCACCATGATCCAGAGGATCACTGGTTGCCTACTACAAACCATGATGAAGGAAAGAGTTTATGCTTTTTAACCCTAGAAGCACAACTACACTGGTTGGAGAGGGACAATGACTTCAGCCAAGATTTTTCCACTCCTTTCCATGTGTTTCCGGGGAAGGAGTCAGTTATTGCTCTGTTTCTTAGTCCCAGTGTCTGGTAGCCTATATAGAAGGTAGTTCTTTCCCGCTTGTGAAGGTGTGTCCCCTAAATCACAGCCTAGCACTCAGTTTTTATTCTCTCTTAAATAGTATAGCAGTAAATAATTATAGGTAACTTAGAGAATTATTTCTATTGGATTATACAGTGAAATCAAGGCATTGCTTCATTCTGCTTGTTTCCAAATACTCTTCTAGTCATAGGTCATTTTCCCTAAGGCAAATCATTGCTGTTAGCCTGTTGCTCATCACTTCCAAAAATACTGTCCATAAGGATGTGGTGCTTCTGGAAAGGAGTGTCAAGAATAGTAGGGTACTAGCAAAAAAAAGAACACTCATCTAGGAGGAACCACAAATATTTTGGACTTGATTACCTGCATGTACCTGTGTTAGTTTTACTCTCATATTTCAATGTCGAAAGCATACTTGATTGGTAGCTCTCAAATGTGTCCATAAGATAAGGGACAAGCTTTACATACCACTAATAAATAACACTCTGACCAGATGCATATTTTACATGAAAATGTGACATGTACAAGTGGAGTTGTGGGGTGCAAAAAGGAGAAAATGGAATCTACTTCCAATTAATATTTTGAAGCAATTAAATACGCTAATCTACCAACCAAAGAATATAAATAATTAGTTCCACATCAGCAAACTTCTAAACTTTAGCATTGACATTTTATTTCTACTGACTATTATTTATTAAGCACTATGAGAAATAACAGCTGCATATTATGTCTATTCCAGTAGGACAGCACGAGCAGAAAACTCTCTCACTATGCTATAATGTGTAAAGTTTCTTTTGCTGAAACTTGAATTTATGGGCATTTATTTTATTGAGAGCTAAGCACATCCTATAAACTGAGGATTAATTTGCTACATAGACCCGTGTGTTCTCAGACAGTCTGATGTAGAATTGGAGTCTTACTATCCATGAGGCCTGATTCAAGTCTCGCTATAATCCATAACTGGTATTTCCATTACTTTCAGTAGGATTTGGATTAGGCCCACATATCTAGAGTAACAACAGTGTTTTTGATCACAAGTAGGGAAAGTTTGTAAGTGGAGACAAAAGGAAAACAAAGGGACAAATTTAACAATAATGAAAAAGGTGGTGTAAATTATGAAGGTCAAGGATGTTTGTTTTGAGTACTTTGAACTTTGAGCGAAAATGTCCCAGATTAAAGAGCCCTCTATCCATTTGGTATTCAATATCAATTCTGGAGAAAAGACGGTCCTTAATGAGAGCCAGGATGGCTGTAAAAAAAGTAGAGAACAGATTTGGAGCAATGATGCATCCTTGCTTGACCCCAGTTTGGATGACAAATGGATCAGTCTCCCATTCAATCTCTCATCCAGATCTACATAGTCTTTCTCTTTTGAGGATTTACTAAAGATTCTATCACCATATGCATCTTGGAAATGTATCTAGTAGGGCTGTGCGAAGCTTCAGTCCTTGATTCAATTCAGGAGAGATCTGGCCCGATTCAGTGGCTGAATCTCCAAATCTGAATCAAATCAGACCCTTTAATCTCTTTGTATTGAATCAGAACCCTCCAAATCGATTTGGAGAGATTCAGAAAGACTTGGAGATTTGGACATAACACAGTTTTAAATGTTTTTTCTACATACCTCTAGGTAGCACGGGCTCATGAATGCTGAGATGCTGGGGTGCATGGAGTGTCCCACAGAAGCACGGAGGGCTCCCCAGCATGCTCAGCAGCAGACCCGGAAGTGTACCAAAAGCACTTCAAGTCCACTTCCAAGTCCGCTGGGGAGAGTGCTGGGGCCCCCCCCCCTTACCCCACCGGCTTGGTGACTGGTGTCTCCTGGGTCTGGGGGGGAGCACCCAGGGTTCCCCTGCAGCCAATTGAGGAGCCAGGGAGGTGCGGGGTGGGGGCAGGTAGGTGCTCCCTGGCAGACCCAGAAGTGGACTGGAAGTACTTCCGGTCCACTTCTGGGTTCGCCGCTGAACACATGGAGGCCCCCCCCCCCCCCCCGCGCTCCTTTGGGAAGCTTCATGCACCCAAGCATCGCAGTGATCATGAGCCATGCCTGCTATCTCAAGGTATGCAGAAAAAACTTTAAAAGCTGTGTCTATGTCCAAATCGCTGATTCTCCAAATCAGCATACAATCTTCAGATTTGGATTTGGCCAAATAGAAGTAGGGACAGTGATCTGAATCAACTAATTGAATCACTGTCCCTGATTCAGGGCAAATCCAAATTGAATAGGGCCCACTTCACATACCCCTAGTATCAAGTGTCTTCTGACTTGGAGGGTTCATATTAGTTTGATCAAATCCAAGAGGCATGGATGTCAGCTTAAGTAGATTTAGGAGTCTTCTGAATAAGTTAATGGGTTTTATTAGAGTTTTCATGCAAGTCTTAGGGTCATATGACAACTGAGATGATTTCACTTTCTTTTCTACAGAGTACCTTTTATCAGTCTTTACAGTATATCATCTTACAATGCATCTGCCTCCTGTATTTGTCCTCTATTTCATTAGTCCTGGGTCCTTTCCATGGAATATAGTCTAGAAAATGTAGTTGAGTTCATTGTATCACACATTTTCTCCAGATTTCAATTTTACTTCCCCCATGTCAAATGTCTGCAAAAATTATTCTAACCTTGTGACATGTTTTTTTTATAGACTTTCCAAAAGCCAAAAAGTTCCTTCACAAAATGTTCATCTCCTCCACGTTTTGCTGAATCCTCCTTATTTTCCTTTGGGAGATTGTTGTTCTTTGAACAGTGGAAGCAATATCATCCAGATGGCATGATAAAAGGTGTCACCTTGTACCTGTCAATTCAGAACAGAAATTCCCCAAATCTACCAGCTGCACCTTGGCCTAGTTGAAGTCCATCCTTCTTCAAGACAACACCTAAGCATATATTTAATTTCAAGCATGTGCTCAAGTTACATTGTCTTCTGTGGGACTGAAACACACAAGTAATACTGTTCTAAATTGAAAATATTTTGGCACCAGTTAACTTGGAGATGTTAATTTCTACAGTGGGACTGCAACAGGGAACCCCGACCCTGTTACAGGGAAAAGAAGGCTGGGAAAGAAAAATTAGCAAGGCCCCTTTAAAACCAGACTTTTGTAGCCTGAAGGGGGAATGATTACTTGCAGCAGAGAGAAGTCTTGCCAGAGCAGTCACAGTGGTAGAGGTCCTGGCTGAGCAGGAAGGGACAAGCTGCCTGCTGCAGGTGAGAGCAGAGACCTCACGAAGAGGAAATGACTAGCCCTGGGCTAGGAACTCACCTCCTGTACAGCTTAGCCTGCAAGCAGCCAGCTGCAGAACATAATATTGAGATGGGAAGGAGAGATTAGCAGCCTCTGGGTCAGGTGAACCAGAAGCCCAGTCAGGTGACCAAGTGGGAGCATCTGACTGGAATGTAAACACTCCTCCAGGACAGAGAAGGGGGCCTGGTCTTTGCAGCACGCTCCAGGGACACAAGGATGAATGCAAGGCTAGCAAGAAAGGCTGTGGCCCAAAAGGAGGATCCACTGTTGGTAGAGGGTGAATGTGAGAGTGAGTGCATATATAAATGGCACAGGAGTGTAGGTTGTAGCCGTGTTGGTCTAAGGAACCTTGCCAACCTAATCACCAGAAGCAAACTTCCTCAAGCCCAGAACACACCAAAAGGATCCAGACCGTGCCATGACAAGAAATGCAAAACCTGCCAACACATCTCCACCACCCCCACTATTACTACACCCCACAACAGAGCCATCAGCATCCCTGGATCTTACAGCTGCACCTCCAGAAATGTTATATACCTCATCCAATGCACCAAATGCCCTGGTGGAAAATACGTAGGAGAGACCAAACAACAACTGCGCACCAGAATGAACGCACACCAGAAATCTATCAAAGACAGAAACACCCAATTACCGGTGGGAGCACATTTCTCACAGGAGGGCCACTCTCTCGCCAATCTCTCAGTCGTGATCCTGAAGGGAAACTTACACAACACGAGCCTATGAGCTCCATTTCATCAACCTCCTGGATACTAGAGATCATGGACTAAACATAGACATTGGATTTTTGACACATTATAATCTGCCTGGCAACTGACTCCCCAGCCCAGCCCCTGGCTTCTTTACTTTTCATTCCATTCAGGAAGAGCACACACCAACTACTGAAACTTCCTTAGCCTGACGAAGGGTTTTTGAACTCGAAAGCTTGCTTAATAACTATTCTCCAACTATTTGTCTTGGTCTAATAAAAGATATCAAATTCACCCAAGGAACCTTGTCTGCCTATATACATGGGAAACACTCAGGACTTTTTATGTTAACCCAGGAGGGTTCTTGGGGGACTGAATGTACCAAGAAGATTAAGGACCATTTATTTTGGCCCAGGAGAGGCTCAGAGGAGTGGATGCACCCTGAAGACTGCTTTTCTTTTCTTTTTTTTTTTTAACCTCTGCTCATTTGTTAGTAATATCCAGTGGACTGTGATGGCTTGTGGAGGCAGCAGAACAGAGTGCTCAGCACACTGTGATATTTTCCTTTGTATTTTTTCTATTTACTTGTCCTTTTTTGGGGCTGTTTCTGGGAGGGAGATCAGCAGATGCTTTTCCTGGGCTGGCTCCCAGAAGACAGCCAATGCCTAGATGGGCCAGAGGCCTAGAACAAAGCAAGGCAGGCAGGAGCCTGATCAGTGGCCCCCAGCCAAAGACAGAGGGCAAGGGAAAGAGAGGGGCAGATCCCCATTGTCCCAGGGACGCCGGGGCTATGGGGGAACCCCGGGCCAAAATAGAAGGGGAAGAAAGCCCCTACTTACCGTTCATAGGGGCCGGAGGCAGCAGAGGAGCGCATGCTGGAAAACCGCCCACGCGGTTCATTAGCCATGCTCATATTCAGCTGGGGCCGGGTGACGTGAGTGAGACACGCCACCTGGCAGAAATAAAGGGCAGCCCTGAGAGCGCAGGCGGGGTGCAGATGACCGGAGAGCTCGCAGGGGAACCCGAGGCTGGGAGCGTGCACCCGCGGGGTCTGTCTGCCCGAGACGGCAAGGGCAGCTGCAGCTACGGAAGCAGCGAGAGCCGCAACAGCGGAGAAACCGGCAAAGGAGCTGGTCGAGAAACCGGTGAAAGAGCCGGCAGAGGAGCCAGCAGAGGAGCCGGTGGGGAACCTGGCAAAGAACCCAGTGGAGGGGCCAGCAAAGGAGCCGATAGAGAAACCAACAGGGAAGCCTGCGGAGGAGCTAGCAGGGAAGACAACACGAATGGAGGAGACAGTGGGAGCAATGAGAGCAGAGGGAGCAGCGAAAGCAGTGAAGGCAGCAAGCGTGAGGAAATCTGGAACAGCTACAGGGAAGCCCGGAGCTGAGGGACAGCGAGGAGCAAAGGCGACAGGAGCGAGACCGGCAGAAACCCTATTGGGGATAGCTGTGGTAGAGGCAGTGGGAAGTCCCGAACCGGGAAGGCCGGTGGAGTTAGGGGGCCAGTGGAAAGGCCCAAAGCACCTCCGAGAGGAGCCAGCCGGGGCTTTAGAATCTCAGGGGACTATAGTTACATCCCCAGATAGGAGCTGTGCCTAGGGGACAATCACCCGAACCTCGGGGCACCGGGGATCACAGGGCTCCATGGGCTGAGGGGATCACTACTTTCCTCATAGGCCTTCTAGCCTGACGATTGCACCTCCCCGGCAAGCACGGTGATGGGTTTTCACGTGGTGGCAACATGGGTGTTGGAATAGTGGTATGGGTCAGCAGGAATCAAGGGCCTCTTAGCCTTCACGCCAGAACCCAGCCCGGGACACCAAGTCCCGCTGCGCTATGACCAGAGGAAGTCCACAAGAAGACATCAGGAGGGGCCAGTAATAAAGTTAGACCCGGAGATCCATGGCAGAAGGTGGCATTTGACCGGGGTGTAGGGGAGGTCGGAGCCCCATGAATGCCCGCCAAGAGGTGTGATGACCCTGAAGTCTTCCTCAAAGGGGACCCCCCTCCACTGAGAATCCATTCAAAGTCATGGCAGCCGAGTTAAGGGGTCTTCTGACGTCATCCTAGGTACCCTCGGGGGTCCACTTGCAGGTCCGGGACAAATCAGGTCAACTGCCTGGGCAAAAGCTGCTGGAGAATGCCTAATAGAGCAAAGGTGGGCACACCCATGTAGGCTATCTAAACTAGTAGCCTGGGGACAAATAGGGGGAGAAGCAAGGCACCCACAGCTGAGCTCTGGTTGCCCAAAGGCAGCCTGCTAAAACAACATATTAGTTTAACATCAACAGGCAGGTGGGAGAAAGGAGGCATATTATGGCCTGGGGTAGGTAGACAGGTGTAGTGTGACCACCAGGAGGTATTATGACCACCCCTGGATGTGCTCCCCATTACAGGGACAAATATACTACTGTCTCTCCTTGTCCATTCATTCAGTCTCTTCATCAAAGGCAACATAGAGGCACCTCATTCTTTCAGCTGAGTCCATGAGACAGTTCTGCTCCATCCTCTCCAGTTTCTTCAATTTGATTTGGTGTCCTCAGAGCTAGGCTGCATACACAGAGGCTGCATCTACATGTGTAGTGCAAGTATTTTAGTACTTGCATAACTACACAGTACCATCGCCACATGGTTTTTCCCTCAAAACTACTGCACAGTAGCTCGTTGCTACTGTGTAGTACTATCGCTGTACATTTAGTGCCTGGCAATGCTACTGTGTGGTAGCAATGAGCTACAGTGTGGTAACTCGTTGCTACTGTGCCACAGTGTCTTGTGTAGATGCACCCAGAGCGTAACTCCCACTTTTTCAACAGGATCAGAAGTGAATCTCATCTAAGCAGGTTATTTCTAAAAAACAGCAGGCCAGTTTCCCATGTGCATTTGGTGCTGAAGAGTGAGGTGGGTGAATTGGAGCCCCCCCATGCCAGTAGGGAGACTCCAATACACCTTCCCAACCCTCCAGGGGGAGCTGAAAAGCCCCCAAACTGAACTCCCTCGACTCCCTTTCTGCCCTCTCATTCTGAAAACAGCAACAAGCTCCCCACAAACACAAGTTACAAAAGAGACTACATTTTGAAACATCTTTATCTGATATGTCATGCAATGAGGGGTCAGATTTTCACTCTGGCCATTTTTGAAGCTGTCTACCACCATGAATTTGTGTTTGGTCACAGTTGTAGACTGCTTTCTGTGGCCAGATCAGGCAAAAATTTTCACCTGTCTGCACTCCTGGGGCATTTGTTCACATGCTTATGCCACAGTGCCCAGGGCTGCATGTGTAATTAAGTGGCAAAATGCACATCAGTGCTAAGAAAATGGCAGAAGTGTGCTTTTGAACTAAAACACATCAGAGGTGTTTCAGTTCAGAAGCACACCGCCGCCATTTTCTGGGTGCTGATGTGCATTGCAGCTTATACGACTGCACATGAAGCAGTGCATGCACCTCAGCTCATGTGTGGAGCAGATTCCATTAATTGGGTGAATATAATTGAGTCAGCTAATCAGGTCTGCTCTGACCCACCAGATCTCCAGTGCATCGCGGGACAAAAAGGTACAGTCTATATATAAATGCCACTAGATTCCCCTCCCCAATGGAACCAGCAGTGAACTTCTGTTTGGTCTGGGATAACATTGCAACTCGAAAAGCTTTGCAGAAATTGTTCTGAGTTACAGCTGGGAGCTGCACTTCTGTCTGCACCCTAAGATTCATCTATTTATTTTCTGATGAAACTTTTCATAGATTTCATAGACATTAGGGCTGGAAGGGACCTCAGAAGATCATCGAGTCCAGCCCCCTGCCCGAAGGGCAGGAAGTCAGCTGGGGTTATAGGATCTCAGCATGATAAGCATCCAATTTACTGTTGAAGGTGTTCAATGTAGGCACTTGAACCACCTCCGATGGCAGGCTGTTCCAGACCTTGGGGGTTCGGACAGTAAAGAAATTCTTCCTTATGTCCAGGCTGAAATGGTCTTGCAGGAGTTTGTAACCATTTGACCTCATCATCCCTTGGGGCGCTCTGGTGAACAAACGTTCCCCCAGATACTGGTGGTCACCCCTGATAAACTTATAGGTGGCCATCAGATCACCCCTGAGCCTGTGCTTTTCCAGGCTAAAGAGCCCCGTGGCGCTCAGCCTGTCATCATAAGGTCTGTTTTCCTGACCTCTGATCATGCGCCTGGCTCTTCTCTGGACTCTCTCAAGCTTCTCCACATCCTTTTTGAATTGTGGAGCCCAAAACTGGACGCAGTACTCCAGCTGCGGCCTCACTAAGGCCGAGTACAAGGGGAGAATGACGTCCCGGGATTTGCTTGAGAAGCATCTATGGATGCAAGCCAGCGTTTTGGTCGCTTTACTAGCTGCAGCATCACTTTGCAGGCTTATGTTCATCTTGTGGTCAATGATAAACATAAGACTTGCTAAAACCTTTTCTAGGTTCAGATCTATTAAAAGCTGTAATATACGCACCATCCCATTTAGGAAAAGGAAAGTTTCCGCTTCTGCAAACTTGTAACATGCAGTTTGTCCTGCAGTTACAGCAGTGTTTTCTTTTCAAATGCTTTGTCTTGTGAGCAACACATACAAAATAAAAAAGGAACAAGATGCTTTTCACTTTTAAGAACCCACATTTTTATTTGCCAATATCCCTATGCTGGGGAAGCTGCCATTCTCTTATGTAGTTTTCACATAATCTCTTTTTTACATAGAAGGAAACAAAGCTGTTGTGTAGACATCTTTTTTCCCCGAGGGCAAAGTTTAAAAATAGATTAGCAAAATCCCCAGAATATGAAAGTGGAATGAGGGAAGGTGAGAGACAGGAAATGGGGCCCTGTCTTAGTACAAAAGGAAAAAGTGAATGATGCCAACAGAAAAAAATATACCTTTGAGGTTAGTCCCATTCTCCTGACCACTTCTTCTCCCTGGAGAGAGAAGCATGTGTATTCATGCACACTGTTGTGCTGTATTGCATTCAGTTGCAACTAGGTACCTTCTTAGCAGCCATAATACTTAATCTCATACTGGCAGAAGTAAAAGCAAGCTTTTCTTTGTCAAACTGAAATGTAAAAAAGGATTAAAAGTACTGGGAGTTTCAAAGGAACAGAGGAAGTGTCAGGAGCTCTTTGGTGGAGAGGAGATGAAAAGCTAAATTAAAGATACTAGCTTCCTCTAGGCAGTTCTTCCACTTCTTTTAAAATACATATCAGACTAGTATTATCTCTTTAGGGGAGAACCTCATTGCTGACAACCCTCACAATATCCTGTTTTTCCTTAAAGCTCTAGCTCCTGGAGTCATTTCATTGCCTGTTAATCTCAGCTTTCTTTTTCAAAAAAAGGAAATTTTCTAGCCCTTCTCTTTGTAGAAAAAGCTTTAAAAAGTGAACTCTAAAAGTCTGAAAAACCAGAACAACTGCCAGGAGCCCAAAGTATAATGTATTTGTTTAATCCTGACATTTAAAAAAAGTATAATCTCACAAATTGTTTTAGAACCTAATTCAATTCTTGATCAAGCCTTTTGTGTTTGGCAAAACTGAAATGCAGGGAAAGTAAGATGAAGATCCTCCTCTCTCACTCCTCTTCCCCCTCCACCCCCCCTTAACATGTGTTTCTTTTGGCAGCAACTGTAGAAACAAGTCCAATATTAAAAGATACTTTGGACAATATAGATTTGTATACAGCATTAAATATTGGATTGGCAAAACTGTATTTTATCTTTTAACCTGTCATGAACTCTGGGCAATACCTTGGTCTTCAGTGGGATCCCACAAAGGGTTAAATGAGTGCCAACTTTGTTCCATTGTCTCAGAGTTTCTCTCCTTTCACAATTTAAATCCTACCTGAATCACAGAGATAAGCTTGACCAAAGACGCACTAAACAAATCATGTTTCAGTGAAGAAGACAATCAGGGTTGTTCAACTGTCCTTAAGTGGCAACCTGCAGGCCTCATCAGTGCAGCTGCCAGAGGCGCTCCATTCATGCAGCTCTGGAACCCAGGAGGTGAACGCCACTGTTGCTGCTTGTCCCCACAGCACCATATTTGGAGTCTGGCAACTCAAATCAGTGGCAGGGGAAAACTATGGGACAAGCAGCATTGGCATTCACCCCCTCAGTTCCAGAGCCACAACAGTGCAACAGCTCTGGAAACTGCACTGCAAGCTAGGTAGGTTGCCCAGCCCCACAAGAAGCCTTGCAAGCTGGATCTGGCCTGAAAGACAAAATAAGTTGGACAGCCAGAAAGCAAGAATGATAATTCTTCATAGCTTTTGTCTGACCGTCTTGGAGACATGAGTTAATCAAGGTGTCTGAGAAGCCCACAAGACATTTGGGAAAACCGTGGGGCAAGAAGAATAAGCAATTTCTTTATAGCCACAGCAAGTTACTGGCACAGATAGGGGGAAAAGAATACAAAATTGGCTTTGGTGGTCCTATTTGCATAAGGAGTATGGGTGTGAATAGTGGGCTGCTGGATTAGAAACTTAACTGAAAATAGTAAAATACTCTATGGTAAGAAAATGTGCTGCTGATATGTCCTGATATGATATTTCCTTGAAAGAAAGAGAACAGTTGAAATAGTCCATTTACATGCCAGAAACTAAATCAATACTGAGGCAAGAAGATGAATAATTTTACTAAATAAATATCTTTTAATTATTCATCTAGGTGTTCATTGGAACTTGAAGCAGAAGTGATAATTACTGACTGTCAATATTTACAGAAAGCTTGTATTTTATATGGCAAATATAGGCTGACAGTGAGACTGACCCTGTTGCTGCAAAACTATTGGCATCAGTGGGGCAGAAATATTAGTATCAACAAACAGGCAACTAGATTGTGTGTAAACACCAGAGTTGTGATTACAGCTGCTCAGTATAAACAGAAGTCATTCAGTTCTTTTTGAGATGTTAACACTATAAATGAGCTGTTGTCATTTTAATTTTTGTTTATTAAGGACCAGCATTGGAATTTGGGGAACTTTTTGCTTAATACACAATGATGGGGATTTATTATAGTACACCAAGCCAGGAAGAAGAGGTAGATAAGGCACTCTTCAAGGAGGTGACAACATTAGCTATGCGATGGTACTGATAGGAGACGTCAATATTTTTGGACATTTGCTGGAAGAACAATACAGTCAAACATAAAATGCCAAGCCAGTTCCTAGCTTCTCTAGATGACAACCTTCTGTTCTCAACAGTTGAGGATACAACTAGGGGATCATAAAATCATAGCAAAGTAAGGCTAGAAGGGATCTTGAAAGGTCATCTCATCAGCCACCTGCCTAAGGCAGGATTATCCCTATCCAAACCATCCCATACAAATTCAATATTTAACCTATTAGAAAAACTACAGTCAACCCAGACAGACATAAGACATAACATTCTAATGTGCCATAGGTAAAGCAGGAGGGCCACAGTGGCCAATGTTCTGCTGCTGCAAACTTGTTAAAAATACACTTGAAGGATCCCAGGAAGAGGGAAAAGTCAGTTTAAGCTAGATATCAGGGAAACCTTTCTTCACCGTTAGAACAGTGAAGCAGTGGAAAAGATTGCCTAGGGAAGCTGTGGACTCTCCATCACTGGAGGTTTCAAGAAAAGGTGGAACAGGCATTGGTCAGGGATGATCTAGGTGTAGCTGTGCTTATATTCTTTTATTCTCCATGCTTCTGGGCTTTGCTGGTTGCAGAATGGGGCTAGGAGGGAATGTTTTCCCCTTGTAGCAAGTTTCAGTTCTAGGGGAAGACTTGATGCCCCTTGGTGACCACACAACCCTTGCCTTGCTATAGCTCTAAGGTACCCTCCCCTCCTCATTCTCCTGCCATACCTTAATGTACTTATTTGTTCATAAGAGAGACTGCTTAGTGGGTCATAGAGTGAGCTGAAGTTCCTTTAAAAGCCAGCAGGTCCTTCCCAGACCCCACCAGTCTTAACCTTGCCCTCACAGTAAGTGCCCTCCCTAAGCTATTCATGGCCTCAAACCTCCGCTACAGACATGCCCATGCCTCACAGGTGTTGCTGTCCAATCAGTCTCCTTGTATTGGGTCCTCAGCCTCCCTGGCCTCTGCCCCTTTTCTCTTGCTTGGTCGCCTAGCCTAAGTCCACTGTGCTGGACCTGGCTTCCGGGCTTCAGCGCTGTTTCCACTCTGCTCTGGGCCTTCTGTCCCTGTCTCCACCATGCTCTGCACTTTGGGCCCTCTGGCCCTGTCTCCCTCCAGGTCCTCTAGCCATCTCTTCACTCTCCCATGGCCTTGAAACACATCTGTGCCCACCAGGCACCACTGGGACCTCCATACCTCCCCTAAAGTCCCAACCCAAACTACTGGTTTAACTCCAATGAAACAATAAACCTTCTGGCCATAACAAACTAAACCTGCCCCAAATGCAAGCAACAGTAGCTTACTGTTTGTGTAGTAAAGCTTCCCCTTACCCTGGAATGCATCTCTCTGTAAGCCACCAGTGTCTTACTGGTAGTCCCCAGGGCAGTTCAAAAATCAGCCAGGCATCTTTCTGCAGTCTTCCTGACCATGAGCTTTTTTCCCTGTGGTATGCAGGAACAGTCTGCCCTTCTGGCTCAGACTGTGGGCTTATTTGCTGTCTAAGCCTTGTGCCTTCTGGTCAGGTGGTGACCCACCCACAGATGTTTCTTCTTAGGGCCTGACACCTGCTTGCCACTGATCATGAGGGAAGCAAAACCCAGGGTTTTAAATATGCCATGGGTTTTGCTTCCCCAGCAATCAGTGGCAAATGGCCCAGTCAGTGAGGCCCCTCTGACAATCAGGGGTAGGGGTGGGAGGGCAAGTATAGAAATGAAAAACATTAAAGGAGCCACTGCAGGGGCCACTTCTGGTATCGTTTATGGAGATCCCTACCTATCAGCTGCAGTTCCTCTCCTTACAGTAATAGGAGCCCTAGGCTACCTGGTACACTCTCGTGCTGTTACATATGTCCAGATTTTTCTTATGCTTTCCTTAGAAGTACTGGATGTTGCTGCAGCAAGGCTAGGGATTTTGACAGGGATGTGCCAGTGTTCCTGCTGGGACTTTACGCAGAAGTTCCTGGCTCAAAGGTCTTGCCCTTCAGCTCAGTCAGACTGATTGCCATATTTGGGGTCAAGAGGAAATTTTACCCCACGGTTAGACTGGTATGGACTTTGGGGATTTTTGCCTTCTCTCATGGCCCTCCTCCTTGGATCTCACAAACATTTTTTTAACAACTTTTGCAGCAGCAGGATTTTGGCCACCATGGTCCTTCTGCTTTACCTGTGACAGGGTAGGGTGTTATGGCTTGTGGTTGTATCAGGATTAACTGTGTAGTTTTACTAGTAGGTTAAACAATGGATTTGTACAGGACAGTTTTATAGGGATGGTGCTGCCTCAGGCAGGAGAGTGGACCAGATGACCTCTGAAGGTCCCTTCTAGCCCTACCTCTGATTCCCCACTTTATTTTATACCTTTTTTGCTAATTCCCATTAGTTATATTTCCCTGCTGTTAAGTTTCCTCAGCTCAAATTATGTCAACATTCTTCTTCATGTAACTTCTTCCTTTTGAATCAGTCTGTCTGAATCTAGCCCAATGTGTACCAGGATTTCTGAATTTTGCAACAGCTCTTAAAATAATGAAGCTGGGATAAGTTCTCCTACCAAGTACTTATTTGAATGAAGGAGTAATTTGAAACCAAGGCCAGATCCTGAGGACTAACCAATTTGTATTCCAGCAGACATAAAAATGGCTGATAATGGCTCCCTAACCTCCACCCCCACCTCCACTGATATTACTTAGGCTTGATAGGCATCATGGGAATCTCCTAACTGCCCCTGTACCTTCCAGAAATTCCTCTATGCCAGGACAATCCTCAGAAAGCCAATTTCTGTTATGTGTAAGGCCTTGTCCCCAGCTTAGTTTACATGATTTAGTTAAACTTGTGTAAAACTCTGTGTAGACATTTTAATTTCACTTGAAGAATAGTTTTGTTTTGGTTTAAATGTTGCCTGTCCCTAGTGGGCCAAATTAAAGCAAAATAAATCTGGTTTAAGCTGAGCAGGCAACCTCTCTCATTGGTGCACCTAAACATATTTAAAAATGTCACAGAGTTTTGTTGGACACAGTTGTCTATGGAAACAACTCACTCAAAATACTTTACCACACCCAAGAGACTTTATAAAACAGCCTTATAAAAGTCAAGAACCTGGCCTCTTTGTCTGTAGAATGGCAGGTATTCTTCAAAATAGTCCACTTTCTCTCTTTCTGTGAAAGTTACTACCCATCCACTCATATTTGTTGTATTTCTCTTCCTTCCACTGTTACATACCACTGTGCATGAACTTGATGGTTTATTCATCTTTTAGAAAATCTGTGTCCTGGTGTTCTAGAAAAGAGCAAGTTAATGAATTATTGATACATTAGGTCTTTTGATTAGAAGTGGGTGTTGTCTTCACTTTTTCTGAGTAAAAGATTGTGCACATTAGAATATTTCTGCAATTTATGAAAAAAGCTAGGCAAACATCAGATGGTATAATACTAAAAAATAACCTATTATCACCTCTTCAGATATCACTTCTGTCATTTATGGTAAGCCCAAATTAAATTTTCCACACCAAAATGGATGATCTTGAAACTGATCCTGAAACTCCGAATTTGAAAGTAATGTATTAGCAGAATGAGGTCAAGAGATTACCAGTGTGAGGCGTATTAACAATATGCTAATCAAGAAAAGCTTTCTTCTCTTTCTTAACTCCTTATTTGTCTCTCCCTTTGCTGCTGTACAATACATGGGTCTGGATGACTACTGCATTATACAGTGGGGGACTCGTGCTGAAATATAATAACCAATGTAAAAGTAATAATTGTAAAGCTTTTTACTTCACCTTTTTAAAAACTACTGTTTAGAGTCCAGTAGATGTGGCAGTGTCATCTTCAGGAGGTTTCAGATGTCTATTCATTGTTTGCATTTATATATTTGCTTAGTTGCTGTGTCTAGTAGTCTGTCACACACCAAGTTCTTATTGTGTTAGTTTCTGTAGATACACAAAACAAAAAGTTGGCTCCTACCCCAAAAAGCTTACAAGGTTTTTAATGCTAGTCTGTTTTTAACCCTATTTTTGCTAGGTAATTGTTCTCCAGTCTCTTTAAATGGGTGATTCCCAGACAAGAGCAGAGCCCCTTTATAATAGGTTTAGTCCTGATTCTATAAGATACCTATAACAGGATCAGGCCCCAGCTGGCAGCCATGATGCCCCCTGGTGACTGTATGGTTCCTGCCCAACTCAATCTCTAACATACCCTCCCTTTACTTTTCATCTGCCATGCCTTGTTTTTGTTAACAGATTGAAAAGGGAGGCTGCCTTCAGGTTCTAGAGCAAGCCCTGATCTATTCACACCAGTGGATCCTCTCTCTTCCTAAATCTGCTGATCACACCAATCTCTCCCATTAGGTGGACCCTCTTGGCTCATGCATGCCCTAAGGCCTCCATCACCTTATGGACTAATCATAGCTTCCAAACCTCCCCTACAGCTATGCCCATGTCTTGCAGGTGCTGTGCATCATCACTCAAGTGGGACACTTGTCCCCAGAAGCCAGCAGGCTACCTCAGGCTTTTACTTCCTAGTTGGGGCTTCAGCCTTCCCAATTTCTGCCCCTCTGTTCTAGCTGTTCCCTTAGCCAAGGCCCATTCTGCCAGACCTGGCTTCTGGACTCCAGCTTTATTTTGCCCTCTTAGGCTCTATTTTCTGTCACTCCCAGGCTGTGGGTCCCCTGAACCCAAGCTCTGCCCCTCTCTGGACTGTGGGCTTCCCTAGCCCTGTTTCTGCCTCTCTCGGACAACAATAGGCTCCCTGACCCTTTTCTGCACTTTGAGCCTGACCCCTAGCAGGGCTCAAGGCAATCATGTGCCCCTCTGGCACTAATGAGAACTCCAAACCACTCCTTTCTAGTCCCACACAAACCACTGGTGTAGAACTCTAACCCAAAATAAGCCCTCTGGCTACTTGTGTTCAGACTTAACTGAGTCTGAGCACAAATCCCCTTGGCTATATCACTCAGCTCCCCACTACCTTAAGTCCTATTCACCTGGAAGCCAGCAGCATTCTACTTGCATTATGCCCAGGATAGTCCAGGTCAACTCTCCTGCCCTGGAGCTCTTTCCTTAGCAGTTTGCAGAGCCAGAATGACTGCTCTGGCTCAGGCCCTGGATTTCAATAGGTGCAGGTGACATGTAGATGGTGCATGGGGGTGGGGCCGGGGAGTGGGGGCAGCAGAAGTGCTGCTGGCACTTCCAGGCACATCCCTTGCCCTTCCAGGCATGCCACTGGCACTTCTGGACAGTGTTCCCACTTAGAACCAGCTTAGAGGGAATGCTGATTCTGGATTGGTGTGCAGGACTGGCCACGGGGGAACACCCCCTCACCCCCCCAGTTTCTGACTGGCCCCTGGGAGGCACCAGTCACCCATGTATGAGTGTAAGCCATGCCCCATTTTGGTCATGTGCCTCTGAGCCTGCTGGGTCCTCTTAAATAGATTCATAGATTGTAGAGTCGGAAGAGACCCAATGGATCATCATGTCCGACCCCTTGCCCCTGGCAGGAAAGAGGACTGAGATCAGATGACCCGAGCCAGGTGACTATCTAGCCTCCTCTTGAAGACCTCCAAGCTAGGTGATAGCACCTCCTCTCTTGGAAACCCATTCCAGATCCTGGCCACCCTTACTGTGAAAAATTTCTTCCTAGTATCTAACCTAAATCCACTCTCAACTAGTTTACATCCATTATTCCTAGACACTCCCTGGGGTGCCTTAGTAAACAGCGCTTCCCCTATTCCCCATTGACCTCCCCTAATAAATTTATAGGTGGCCACAAGATCTCCTCTCAGCCGTCTCTTGTGAAGGCTGAAGAGATTCAGCTCTCTCAACCTCCCCCTGTAGGGTCTATCACGAAGGCCACTAATCATGCGAGTGGCCCTCCTCTGGACCCTATCGAGATTCCCTGCATCCCTCTTGAAGTGCGGTGCCCAAAATTGGACACAGTACTCCAACTGTGGCCTGACCAGTGCCGCATAGAGGGGGAGCATCACCTCCTTTGTTCGATTAGTCATGCACCTGCTAATGCACGGCAAGGTGCGATTGGCCTTGTTGATGGCCTCGTTACACTGCTGGCTCATGTTCATCTTGGAGTCAATTATGACTCCAAGATCCCTCTCTGCCTCCGAGCTGCTGAGAAAGACACTCACCAACCTATAGGTGAGCTGGGGCTTCCTCCTTCCCAGGTGGAGTACCTTACATTTATCTTTATTAAATTGCATCCTATTTCTCTCTGCCCATTGATCCAACCTGTCCAGGTTAGCCTGAATCTGCTCCCTGCCCTCCGGTGTACTAACTTTGCCCCATAACTTGGTATCATCAGTGAACTTGGAGAGGGTGCTCTCCATGCCCTCGTCCAAATCTCTGATGAAGATATTGAATAATATCGGTCCAAGGACCGAACCCTGTGGGACCCCACTGCCCACCTCCCTCCAGGCTGAGAAAGAACCATCCACCACCGCTCTCTGGGTGCAGTCCCTAAGCCAGTTGTCCACCCACCTGACCGTGTAGGTGTCCACTCCGCAGTCTAATAGCTTCCCAATGAGGATAGGGTGCGAAACTGTGTCGAAGGCCTTCCTAAAGTCCAGAAAGATGACATTGGCCTTGGCTCCTGCATCCAGGCAGTGCGTGACCTGGTCATAGAAGGCTACAAGGTTTGTCAGGCAGGATCTACCTGTGACAAACCCGTGCTGGTTTCTCCTCAGCATCGTTTCCCCTGCTGGTCCTGCACAAATGTGTTCTTTGATTATTTTCTCTAGAATTTTCCCAGGAATAGAGGTAAGACTGACTGGTCTAAAGTTATCCGGCTCATCCCTTCTCCCTTTCTTGAAAATGGGCACCATATTGGCCCTTTTCCAGTCCTCAGGGACCTGGCCGGAGCACCACGAGTGCTTGAACAGCTGTGCCAGCGGCTCAGCTATGACACTGGCCAATTCTTTCAGCAGTCATGGGTGGAGGTCATCTGGGCCTGCTGACTTGTACCCATCCAGCTCCTCCAGGAGCTCCTTAACTATTTCAGAACTAACCGTAGGTGGACTGGTGCCATGTGGACATCCGTCAATGATCGAGGTGGGGGAAGTGGCTTGGAGGAGTGGTAGGAGCCTCCTGATACTCTTTCCTAGTTGCATCACATAAAATCTGCCTTAAAAAACAGAAATTGGTAAGTTATACCCTCAAAAGTTACCATATTACTTCTCAACACCCCTGTGAAATTAAGGTATGTTTATTATCACCCTTTTAGAGATGTTGGGGAGATGAGGCATAAAAAGATCTAAGTCAAAAGTGGCCGCAACCCTTGGCTGCCCAGTTAGAGATATATAGGGCTTTGATGTTATTCTGAATGCTTAGCATTATGCTATACTTCAGAGCACAGCTCCTATTGACTACAGTTTCAACTGCAAATACCCTGAATTTCTGCTGGCCAGAAAATGAGCAAAATACCAGTAAGTTTGGATTAAATAGCTTGTCCAGCATCACACAGGATGCAATAGCAGAGGCAAGGATTACACTATGTGGTCTAGGAAGCATTCAACTGCTTCATCTATGAAAGCATCCTTTCACTTGCCTTTGTCCCTTGCCTCACATTCTTGTGTACACAAGGCAAAGTTTCTAAGGAAAAAAGCCTCCAAACAACCCTGATTGAACCCCTGGGCAAAGCTGACATGTATGATGCAAACGTGGTGGTATAGCTGATATCTAAAGGTTGTGTATCTCTTGCTTACTAAGAAGACAATATTCTACCCTATGAAAGAAAAATGGATTAAGTAGATTATGCTGTCTGATCCATGGGATCCCTGTACATGTTCAGGTGTGATAGGATTTCATGCACAATCCATACAATCACAATTTCTGCCATGCCACATGTGTATGGCAGGAGGTGTGATTGTGGGATCCAGCATCAAATCCTATTATGTCTTATTACTGTTACAGGGGGAACCTGGGATTGCCAGCTTCCCCCTGCACCAGTAAACAACAAACTCTGGTAGCTAAGAGTCCCACAGCTGATGGGACTTACAGCTGTGGCAGTACCCCATGGCTGCCAGGTCCCAGAGTCTGCAGCTGTGGGATTCTCGGTCCCGGCAACTGTGGGACTCTGCCAAGACCCAAAGTCTACATCTGTGGGGTGCTGCCATGAGGTAGAATCACATCAGCTGCAGGATTTTTGGTCCCAGCAGCTCTGGGATGCTGCTAGGTCTGACAGTCCCATCAGCTGCAGAACCCCCAGCCCTGGCTGTACCCATGTGGCTAGGAGCCCCATCAGCTGACAGGAATCCCAGCTGCAGGAGCAGACCCTGCTACACATGCAAATTAAAGCTAGATAGAAACCAGTAATAAAGTTATTACACATTTTCCAGCAATAACTGGTTGGAATTTTAAGGTGAAATAGTTAATTTGCACACGTAGCCTCACTGAATTAAACCTGATAATTGTGTGATACATGTAACATGTAGAGGGGGCCATAGTGGTATGGAGAATGAGGAAGATGTGATCTTTGGATTTCTTATTACGGGGAAGATTTTTAAATATTGAACTGTTAAATCTCTGGTGGTACTAATAGCTCACCTGCCAAGACACAAAGATATTTATAGATTCTGCTAGTCTGATGTGAAGGAGGTAGATAGAATGATAGTTATATTCCTGAGGAACTTATACAATGATGTTTTAAAAATTCTTATTATTGTGTAGACATATGTTACATGCACTATCTGCAATAACTGCTTTGTCATTGGGTGGATTTATTTAAATACAGGCAATTTACACCATGAAATACACTGCAAAGTAGAAACCCTTGATTTAAATAATCAGTTTTAACTACTTTTCCATTTGTGGCTTATTTGTTTTCTAAAGAAAATTGCATTGCCATGGATTAATATAACCACTGTAATATAGATTTTCAACCAAAAAATGAATCTTTACTATAGATTTATGCATCTCTTTACTAACTGGGATGCTACACTTCAGCTATATATATTTTTATCAATTAAAGAGTTTAATATTTTCAGATTCTCATTAATTTTACATTTTTAGTATGTTAGAAAATTGAGAGTAATAATATATTTAACTTTTTGCTCGTGATATATGCCAAGCAGCTGCCTCAGGTTGGGATTTAATTAAACATGCACAACAGCATATAAAATCTAGCACATAAAATAAGAGCTCAGATACAGAGAAGATACATAATTGGAGTTTGAGAGAACCCAACTGGCCTCAGTAGAAGATCTGAGTGACATGCATAATAGTTTCTGCAAGAGCCAGAAACCACGTCCTAGTCCCTATGATGACTTTGCCAGTATCCTGCTCCTGAATTCCTCCCAGGATCCTGCCTGCCATTAATGCAGTACATGACCTATTTGACCCACAATTATAAAGCTTAACCTCAAAGGGCCTTTGTACATGCCACAAAATTTGCCTTTAAAGCAGCTTAAATGGCTTTTTGCACCGCTTTAATGGGGTTGCTGTTTGCACACTCAGCGGCATATTCTGCTTTAAATGACTTTGTTACGTAGCAAGATAAAACACCTCCAAGGTATTTTTGGTTGCTACCTAACAAAGTGCAACAGTGCACAGGGCACTGTAAGCCAACATGTTTGGGGCTTAGTAGACCCTGCACATTTCAGAGGATGTGGGACCCGATGGCAGCCCATGCAGGCAGGCTCCACTGAAGAAACAAAAAAAGCAGTGAGCCTGATCTATTTTTTTTCTTTCTCCCTGGAGCCTGCCTGCTTGACTGAGCTGCTCCAGGGGCCCAGTGCTTCCCTCTGCAGCTGCAGCGGAGCCGGTGTTTCCCTTTGTGACTGTGGTGCTCCATCCCAGGACCACCCAGGCCGGGTGCCAGCAGGTGAGTGCCACCTGGGAGGGCCCCACACAGCTCAGGGACCACTCAGCCCTCCAGCAGTGTTTCCTCCCTCCCTTCCCCCTGCTGCCAAAGAGATAGGTAGGGATTGGGCCCCCACTCTTGTGTACACGCCATGGGGGGTTAATTTGGTTTAATTCTCCCTAAATTGAAGTGGTATTTTTAAAAACCCACTTTTTCAATTTAGGGAGAACGAAATCTAATTAAACTTCCAATGCATGTACAAGCAGCCAAACATTATATGTTTCCTTCTTTCCTTTTATAGAGAGCATACAGACTGTAACTCAAAGGTTTTGATACAGGGCCTCCAGTGTTCAAAACCTTGTTTACTATTTCCATGTTTTAAAAGAGCAAACATTTTTAAAATGGGTTTATTTTAAAAGAGAAAAAGTATTCTAATCTAAATAAAAGAAAGTGAAATGAAAATAAAATGAAATCATCAGGTTTTCTTTGTATGAAAAACATTGATTCAACCCTGTTTTACCAGTGTTTTCTGAATGTCCTCTGTTTTTGTTAAGAATCTTTTGAATATTATGGAAATTAAAAGGTAGCTTATGCTCATAAGTTTAGTGAGAATTGTGTTTCAATGAGAATCCTCTGGATCCTTTCTCCTGAGAAGAAAATCTTCTCAGGGATTTTGAGTTCCATTTTTAGATCAAATTAATTCATAAATAAAAGGCATGCAAAACGTTTTAGGAATTTTTCTATTACTTAGTGTGATGTACCTTTTCATCATTTTAATTGACTAAGAGTTAATGAGGAAATATGATGAGTTTGTTGGACTAAATTCACTAGCTGAAAGTCCTAAGCCATAAACTCTGGTTATTTCACTTGGCAAATACCTCAGTAAAAATATTATGGGAGAAAAGTTTTATTTTTTTCTTCTTAGCTGTGCTAATGAAGCCAAAATGTTTTTCTCTCCATCTTTTTTTAAATTTTTCATTCAGCTAATGAATTAATTTAGAATGGGGACTTTAAATTATTATTACTTTATTAATAATGGATGGGCACTGTTCACGAGGACTAATCAACCTGTTGGAATATTTTTAATAACTTGTGCAACATAGTGTTAGCACTATAAAGATCTCATTTGAGGAGATCTTTTGAATGGGTTACATTTTCATTACTGCTAATAAATATAATAATTATGAACATACTTCCTCAATTTTCATTGCTGTTTCACAGTACAGAGAGGCCAGATCCTCAGTGGTGTAAGCTGGCACAGCTCTGTTGTAGTTACTGGAACAATTTCATTTACTTCACCCAGAGTCTTAAACTGGTGGGTCTCAGATCATTGAACACCAAGACACAGTCATTGACATGCCATTTTCCACTGTCATCTTTCATGTTATTCCTCACTCCCACAGTGCCAGCCTCTCTTCCTCCACTTGCCCCTTGTCCCTTCCAATTTCCACCCTGCCTGTGATGCTTTTTAACTGCTGGCCCCACTCTTCTACTTCTTAGCCTTCATTTGCTCATCTTATTCTTATAATCATGTAACTGGGCATGAAGAGTTTCACACTGAACTGAAATGCAATCCTTGGAGGCAATCAGCAATTTTCAATTGGCCTTCAAAATAATCTCTCTTGCACCCTTTGTAGTGGTAATGACCTGTGCTTGCCTTCATTCCGGGGGAGAGACGGTACATTTATGAAAGGGAGGATAGGAAGTGGTTATACGGTATAGCCATGGCCTAGACTCTGAACCAAGAGTTCCCTTCTGGTACTACCTTTCTTGCCCACATATATCAATTCTCTTATTTTCAGTCAAGCATATCATTAAGACAACATATCCCCTGGGGTCCAGATCTAGCCAACAGTGCCCATGGATTCAGTCTGCAGGGCTACTATATTTGGCCCATGGAGCCAGAGAGCTTTATGTCTGCCAGCATCCATGCTGGTGCTAAGCAGCTGGAAGCTGTGCCTGCATCGCTGCTGGTTCTCCCCACTCCCTACCCCCTGGCTTCAGCATGGGCATTGCTTCCAGGCAATGGGGAACTGACCAGGGCAGGGCAACTTCTACCTTCGCCTGTGCGAAAGCCAGGAGGCAGCAGGGGCAGAAGGCAGGGAGAAGCAGCAGCAGTGTGGCTGCAGCTTCTTGCTATCCAGTCCCAGCTCGGTTTTCCACCAGCTGGAAGCTGTGAAGCTGCATCTGCACTGCAGCTGGGGAGAGGAGAGCAAGAAGGAACAGCAATAGAGATGCAGCTCCCAGCAGCCTGGCCCCAGCACAAGTGCAGGCAATGCCACATTACACACACACTGATGATGTGCTACCAAAGCCACCAGGAGGTTGCTGGCTCCTGCATTAAGAGGTTCACCTGGTGGAAAGCAGCAGGAGTTCAGCTCTTCCACTAAAAGGCATTATCTGAGATGGCAGAACAGAATCATAGGGCATGTGTAGATAAAACAGGAGCCCTAAATTGAAGAGGTGGGTTTTTAAAAACACCGCTGCAATTTAGGGCCCTTTAAACCCCCGTGTTGAGCACACACCCAAACTTACCTGCCTCTCCAGCAGCAGGGAGGGGAGGGCAAGCTGCCAGCGGGTGGAGTGGGCCCTGGGCTGCAGGGGGTGGGGGACCTGGTGCCTACCTTTGCAGGAGCGGTGACCCCCCCTCAGGCGGCACCTACCTGCAGGCACCCAGCTCGGGTGGTCTCCGGGGGCACCACAGCTGCAGAGGGAAGCACTGGGCCCCCACACAGCTCAGGCAGGAAGGCAGGCTCCAAGGGGAAAAAAAATCAGGCTTACCACTTTTCTTAGGCAGAGCCTGCTTTCCCAGACTGCTGCTAGGCTGCCTGCCCAGGCTTCCTACAGAGCCCCTGAGCTGCACAGAGCCTGGTGCTTCACTCCACGGCTGTAGGGCAGCAAACTAAAACTCCTTAGAGGAGTTTTAGTTTGCTGCAGCCCAAGTCATTTAAGGTGCATTATGCCACCGAATTTGCTACAGTGGCTGGAATTACTGCACAATATGCCACTGATGCATGCAAACACCAACACCATTAAAGCGGTGCAAAAGCATATAACCCACTTTAAAGTGTTGTGCACACATGCTTCTCATTTTGTGTACACACGGCCATAAAGCGCAAACTCAAAGCAGAATGGGATAAAGAAGAGAATGGTGTGGTAAAAGATGAGGGGGTTTCATCTGAATCAATGTATTGTGATAGCTGTATTCACACAAATGGTCTCATTAGAATGTGTGTTGCTGGGACTCTGCATGTTTCTGTTACTTGCATTATAGAATCATAGAAAATGAGGATTGAAAGGGACCTCAGGAGCTCATCCAGTCCAAACCCCTGTTCAAAACAGGACCATCCCCAACAATATCATCCCAGCCAAGCCTTTGTGTAGCCAGGTCTTAAAAATCTCCAAGGATGGAGATTCCACCACCTCTCTGGGTAGCCTGTTTACAGTGCTTTACTACTCACATCAGTGGGGGCCAACCTTTTTGGCAGGTGTGCCACAAGCTAAGCCCTGAATCCTCCCCCAGTCTCACTCTGATCCCCTTCCCCTGCCCTATCTTGCTGCTCCGCTTTCTGCTTGCTGCCCTGTGCTCCCTTCCCTGTCCACCACCGTTTTCTGCTTCCTGCCCAACACTGTTGTTCCTGCTTCCTACCTGATCTGCCACTTTTCTTCCTGCTCCTTCCCTGATTTGCCACGTTTCACAGACAGAGGTTGCCCATGCCATTTGTGGCACACATGCCATGAGATGACCACCCCTATCTTACATGATAAAACATATCATGCACTTCTGGCAAGACACCACAGCATCAAGAAAATCCTGTCCTTGCTCTCTACAATGACTTCCTTATATATTGATACTTATTTTTTGTGTCCTTTGGGCAGTAGATAGAAGAATGCTCCCCACAGATCTGCCTGTAGATGGGAATGTGTATCTCCATACGTAGAACTGCCTTTGTAGGAGGGACTTTCCATTTACTTCATGGTCCCAGATTTCCATGGCCAAAGCCTTGCAGAGGATCTAGCAATGCGGAAGGAAAATGAGTTGAATTGGAGTCAAGAAAAGGTGTATGTTCCTTTTGCCAACCAGAACTAAATCAGATAAAATGTAATTTTGCACAACCCCATTTTTAATGGGAACTCATGTAAAGCCTTGGGTTCTGAAACTCAGTCTCCCTCTTCAGTCTATTTGGAGGAAGCCCCAGTGAAACCCCAGATATCCTACCACCATATACTTTTCTTTGGGTTTTATTTCTGTAGGAAAAGATCGTTAGAGTTCTCAAAATCACATATTAAAATCATTCCTCCTTTCATGTTTGCCTCATAGCTTCTCAAGTCCTCAGTGTCAGGTTTAAGATTTTCTTTCACCTCAAATCAAAACTGTAGATAAGAGGGAGTACTGGAAACTTCAAAGTCCTGATAAGTTTTCTGTAAAACTTGTCTCATTTAGCTGACAACAGATCAGGCAAACTTGCAGTCTGTCTATACATTTGTTGTAATGTTCAGTGCTTGAAAAACACTTGGCAAGCTAGAGAGGAAAGTATATTCATGAATTCACAGAAAAATACATGTATAGTAAAGCTCACTAACTAAAATAAAATGAAGGTTTCCTCTATTTCTTTCATATATTTGCTAGCATCTATGTTAATGCTATTCTTTGTGTTTATAGTGCAACTTAATCTTTTCTTACGCAATATAAGACAAGGCTCTTGATGAAGTGGATGGTGAAAACCTTCACATCAAGAAGACATGGAGTACCTGTAGTCTACTCATATACTTCACCCGCCTTGTCAATGCCTTTGTCTCTTACCACTGCTCAAACCCCCAGGGTTTTTTTTCCATGACAATGGCTAAATACCCTGCTTCTTCCTACATATCTCTCCTTTAGATTTTGCTGCTTTCTACTGCACTTCCACTGCAAACCTCCCCTGCCACCCACGGGCTGTCTAAAATTGCTTTCATATCTCACCTTTATCCTCCCAAAAAGAGAGAGCGCGAGAGAGAAGGAATAAATGAAACAAAAACTCAGAACTAACAAGCCACATGTGTGACACAACAAAGCAAACGCTAATGTATGGGTTTCTTGCTATATGCACCATCCTTCCCTCTCCATTCCTGTTATTTCTTGTCATCACTCACAGTGCCAAATTGTGTCTGCTTTCAGGTCTGCGAACAGTTATTAAAGTGTGTATAGCAGGTACATTTCCTTTCACAGTTTTATCATTAGGAAAGGTGTAACTTGTATAGGCAGACTGTTCCCATATGCAGAGAATAATATTCTGTTTAACAGTTTACCTTAGAGCTGAAGGGAAAGTTTCAAAGAGCTTTCATTACATCTCTTGTCCTGAATGGAATTGTACTGAAGACTCTGGAACTAAATGCAGGCATACAAATATGTGGGACAGTGACTGCTTTCAAAATAAATCCCCCGAGGCCCCTGCTATGTTATATATGTTATGCAATTAACGGGTTAATCGCAAAATAAATTTATACTGGCCACATGTGCAAAGTAATTATCACACAATTAACTGGTTAATTGTGCAATAAATGTCAACCAGCCACATGTGCAAAATAATTATCACACAATAAAAATGACTATCCTGCTATAGAAGAGTCAACTAGCAATAAAGTTAGTGCTTTAAAATGTGTAACAACTCTATAGCTCGTGTCTATCCTGCTTTAATTTGAACGTGTAGCAGGGCCCTTAGAGTCAGATTCTGTGATTCTGCCTGTGCTGCCTCCTGGTGCATGGTGGAGGGAGAGAATTAAAGTTGTTTTCTTGTCCTGTTTGAGGGCCTTGTGACATCTTATGCTGTGAACAACACAAATACTAATGGGTGTTATTGCTACCTTGAGTTTGAATCAGTCACACTCCAGACCAGCAGGGGCCAGAAGGACTGAAAGGTAATAATTCTCTGCTCCAATTCTGGGCTTCTCACCTAACCCCTGGGGGCTCCCCCAGTTCCTCCCCCTATCCCTGGGGCTCCTTCCCTGCCCTGTGAGGTTTCCCCCTGCCTCTTACCTCTTCTCACTCTCAGGGCATTACTTATGTAACACGTGCCAGCACACTAGGCTGGGTGATGTGCCGGACTTTGGGTCCTCAGGGTGCCAGTAGCCCTGGGAGCCCCCCCAGGCAGATCTGCTGACTGAGGTGTCCTATGGAGGGTGTGTCCCTCACCCTCACTGCCCAGGAATTCACTCCGAACCATGGGCGATAGGTGCCTCTTGAGTCTGGGGGGGGGGACCAGATGGCGACCAGAGGGGTTGTCCCCCAGCAGCCAGCTGGCAAGCAGGGTGGTCCCCCAGCATCTGGTCACCAAGCACACCAGTGGCATGGCGGCAGCAGAAGTGCCAGCACTTCCACGTGTGGCATAGCAGCAGCCAAAGTGCCGGTGGAGCCAATTTCGGGGGTGGGAACTAGCGCTCTCCATGCCCCCCTACCAGCCAGAGCACTCACTGTCAGGGGGACACCAGCATTCTCAGGGGAGACACGTGCCCCCCCCCCCGCCCCTACTACACATCGCCTATGCTCTGAACCTAATGAACACATTGTTTCTTTATTACATACAATCAATATATATACAGAAAAGAAATAAACAAACAAAACCCTAGAATAACAATAATTAATAATAAAACCAACAATTTGGATAAAATTTACAACTGCAATATTGGGTGGATAGTTGCAACACACTGGATGGTCCCACTTACATTAAACAACCTCAATAATTACATTCACTTGTTTATAACCCTTTAAAAAGTCTCCCTTCCCCACCGCCCCAAACCCAATTGATTTCCCCATGAGCTGGAGAGCATGGATTAGAGCAGGGGTGGGCAAAATGCGTCCTGTGAGGCCATTCTATCCAGCCCGCGAGGCCCCTAAAAAATGTAGAAAATTAATATTTCGATGCCCTTGGTTCCTTTAAAAAATGACAGGAACCAAGGACAGTAGGGCCCAGGGGAAGCCCAGCAGGCTCCAACAAGAGTGGGACCCACCTGGCCCCACCCCCTCCAGCTGGAAGCCCCTGCTGGGGCTCCTGGCCTGGGAGCACATGGCTGCCCCATGCCAGAACCACAGGTAAGTGGGAGGGAGAAGGGGGGGTGGGACCCCGGGCAAAGAAGAAGCGTGGGGGGTAAGGTGGAAGCAGCTCCTCCCCTGCCCCATGGCCAGCGCCCTGTGCTGCAGCTGCTCACAGCCTGCATATGGCTGACTCTGCCTGCTCTGGACAGCTCCGTGTGCTGCAAGCAGCTGCAGCAGGGAGCGCCGGCCATGGGGTGGGGGAGGGGCTGCATTTCCCCCCCCCCCCCCCCCCCGTGCTCAGCTTTTCCCTGGGCTCCTTCCCTGTGTGAAGAAAAGTGGCCCCTTGCCCACCCCATGGCCGGTGCTCCCTGCTGCAGGTGCTCGCAGCCCACGTGGGGCTGTCTGGAGTAGGCACAGGCAGCCCCAGGCAGGTTGCGAGTGACTGTAGCATGGGGCACCAGGCATGGGGTGGGCGAGGGGCTGCTTCTCCCCAACCCCCCCGTGCTCAACACCACCTTCTAACCTGGCCCCACTGCCAGGCTGGCACTGGGGCTGGGTTACAAACTGGTGCTGAATGCAGGGAAGAGCGGCCCCTCGCTTGCAGTCTGGATGGTGCCCCACACTGCAGCTACTTGCAGCCCATGTGGTGCTACCTATGCCTGCTCCAGACAGCCCTGCGTGGGCTGTGAGCAGCTGCAGCAGGGAGCACCACCCATGGGGTGAGGGAGGGGCTGCTTTTCCCTGCACTCAGCACCAGCTTCTTCCCTGCTGGCAAGCAGGGGGTCAGGGCTGTGTGCTGCCCCCCACCTGTACCACACAGCTGGGGTGAGTGGGCGGGGAGCCAGTGGCAGCATGGGGCCCTCACCAGTGCCCCGGGGCCAGTGCTGGTGGGGCCCAGAGCAGGGTGGCAGGAGTGTGGGGTCCCAGCCGGCAGGAGCTCTACGGAGCCAGGCCAGCTCCCCCTTATCCCTGCTGGTGCAGCCCAGCCTGGCTCCACAGTCCCCTGCCAGCCTGCACCCTGCTTTGTACCGCACCAGTGCTGGCTCTGGGACATTGGTCCCAAGATGGTGACCAGGGGGCAGGGCACCTGTCAAGTGGCGGGGCTACCCATGTGGCCCTCCACAGCCTGCCAAAACTGGGTAAGCGGCCCTCTGCTCAAAATAATTGCCTGCCCCTGGATTAGAGATGAGCTTGCCCTTGAGTAGCATAACAAATGCTTAAAACCAGTTTTAGGTGTTAATGTGAAGGCAATCCAGGGGTTAAGAACATCAGAAACGGCCCAAAATTACTGTGTAACAAGGCCCTGAAATGCAGCTTCTGTTGCTTGATGGATCACAGGATGCTTCCATCCACACGTGTGAGCCCATATGGTACCACTAAGGGGACAAGGGAGTGGAAATGTCACCAGGAACAGGCAAGTGCAATGGGTGGTGGAAAAGTGAGCTTCAAGTCTTACATAAGTCTCTAGTTAACAAATTGAAGTCTGTAAAGCTGCATCACCATTGTAAGCTGATTGATTTGGGGAGGTATTTTTCTCTCTGTGGCAGAAAGGTTTCTGGTATTCCTTCAGAGCAGTGCAACCCTTGCACTCTCCTGTGCTGAAATGGGATGCCCATACCTTTCCTAGACTTCAAACTGCCCAAGCAAGCGCCTGATTCTCTAGTGCTTCTGTCAAATGCAATAGTCATCTATGGTGTTATATAAATAAATAAATAATGCTGGGATATGCGTAGGGCTGTGTGAAACAGCGCCATTTTATTTCGACTTCCATTTTGCTGTTTCAAAGGGACAGTATTTCATTTTGCTGTTTTGAAACACTGTTCTGTTTCATTTCATTGAAATGATTTGATGCTGTTTCAACACATTTCAACATTTCGCCCATAGGCTATAATGGGGAATAATGAAAATGCCTATAACTTTGTCATTTCCTGCCTGATTCTTATGAAAATTGTAGAGATGGTAGCCCCTACTGAGGCTGCCAAGTTGCAAGGAGATAGGTGCAGGGGTTTTTGTGAAACTGCACTTCAAACTGTTCAAAGCAAAACTAATATCACTTGCTGGCAGCGGCAGCCTGCTGTCATCCCGCAGGCAGATCCGGGGACCCACTCACCCTGGGAGGAGTCTGGCACATCCCTGCAGCCCTCCCAGGGGGCACAGGCCCCCGGATCTGCATGTGGGATGACAGCAGGCTGCCTCTGCCAGCTGGGGCCAGCGCCAGCACTGGGTTCTTCCTGGTGCTCAGCGCGGGCTGTACTGGGCAGACTTGGGTGCTGGTGCTGGCCCCAGCCAGCAGCATGCTGTTACCTGCATGCTCCACAGCCGGTGAGTGCAGAGTTTAAAAACAAAAGTCCCGCACTCACCAGAATCACTGCCATCCCCATCTGGCAGTGACAGCCTGCTATCATCCTACATCATCCGGGGGTCCATGCCTACCCCCCCAAGAGCTGGGGGAAGCAATCAGAAAGCTGGGGGAAAGATCAGGGAGCTGGGGAATCAAACCAGGAACTGGGGGATTGTTCAGGAACCAAGCCCCTGGGTAGATTTCCCATTCCTGGTTCAATTCCCCAGCTCCCTGTTCAATTCTCCAGCCCTCAGTACAGTTCTTAGATTCATAGATGCTAGGGTTGGAAGGGACCTCAACAGATCATTGAATCTGACCCCCAGCCCTGGGCAGGAAAGAGTGCTGTGGTCAAAACGTGTTGAAACAGCTTTGATATGAAACACCAGTCAAAATTTCGCATAGCCCTAATATGCATTAGGAGAGCCTAAAGCAATGCCTGTATGATTTTTATTTATTAGAGCTAATTAACAAGAACACAGTTTAGAAGCATATATATGAATATTTTTCTTTTTTTACCAGGTTTCTAGTTGAAACAGTCTTGTATCAAGCTTCCAATAAACCATGTAGCTAGAATTAGCTATATACCTTTTTCTTGCAGGACATACACTTAAGTCCCTTAAAATTCAGATGCATTCCTTCTGGCATGGGTTGGCTTTTTTTTCGTTTCTACTGCTGCTGGTCCCGTTCTCTGAAACCACATTTTTAAAGGGACATTTTTCCAGGCCCCTGTTTTGCCTTATTCCTCACTCCTACTGAGTATCACCTTGAGAGTGGTTTTACTCTGACAACTGATAGACAAAAGTGCCACTGACCAGACGGTATGTTTTTGCTTCCCTGTATGCTCTAATGCACTTCTGAAGCTCTCTCCAGCCATGATGGAGAAGACCCTCTTTTCCCCACAAGCCAAGGAACTGAGATAATTTCTGCTCCTTCAGGGGATGTTTGGCTGGTCAGCTTTAATGCCAAGGGAGAGAACAGATAACTACACAAAAATGGATTATCTTTCATGAAACCAAACACCACATAAAGCCATATGAAAACAAGCATTTCGCCTGTTTGGTACTCTTCCCGTTGAACCATTTTTTTTCCTCACCTTCCCCACAATGGATAAGTTTGGACACACACCTACCTAGTGAGACCTCTGGGTAATGAGGTCATTACATACTACCTTCATTTCAAGAAGTGTTATTCAACACAGCAGTTTTATCGGCCATCACTGCTGATTTGCTTCCTATTTTAAGGTAATTTTTTGCTTACAAATTCAGGACTAGAGCATTTGACTTCAAGTTCAGAGAGGTGCTAGGGAGAAAAAGGGTCTGGCATCAATGACATCAATGCAACTGTAGGTGAAGTGTATCTTGGGCTTGTGAGAAAAGCATACGGTAAAATCACACCTGGTAAGCCCAGAAAGAGGGTTCAGCATATGCTTCTGCAGCACTAGCCTTGATCTGCTACTGGGGGACAGTGGCCATTTTCCCACAGGGTCCCATTCTCTCTAAGGCCATTCATAGTACAGGAGGAGAGATTATGTCACCTTCCTTGCACCCAGAAACACAAGCCCCACCGTTTTTTGACTGTCCTTGTGGAGATGAACAAGGGGAAAATACCACTTTGCATGTCATATAGCCATCCCTGAGTACTTGTGCAAGAACAAGCAAAATGTAGTCTTCAGCTTGTTGTGCAGATACTTGTACCGCATTTGAACAAAAAGAGGCACTCTTTCTTGTTTTCTTGTTGATTACACAGTGCGTTCTCAATGTACCTTATCTTCATACACATTGATATTGTGCATACTTTTTTCTCTTGGCATACATTAACAACAGCAACTGAATATTTGAAACTCCTCCAATTGTGGATCGCTTATACAGTGAGGATCCATTTTGCATTAAACCTCAAAGGAATTAAAAGCTGATATTTAAAAATCTAGTTACCTTTTGTTAGGTTACTTAATGATTAGGCCTCATGCCTAAATTAAGTTGAAGGCATTTCATTTTTCATCTACCTGCATAGTTTTATTTGGCCAATTAATATCTTCATTGACTTGTTTGACATTCCCAAAGATACAATATTGAATACCATGTAATTAAAAAAAATGAATATATGAAAAATCAATTTAAAATGCCAGTGTTCACCCACTATTTACTAAACAAAATAGTTTTAGATATATATTTTAGTTCTGTTGTTGTGAGAAAAGGTGTATAATGTTGTGACTATAAATCTAAATCTAGACCATCTTGGGTTCTTCCTGATATTGGTTTAATGAAGAGGAATTCTTTTAAGTTAACATGATTATCTCCGTTTTCTTTCTTATGTATGAAGTAGCCATAGATAACTGTGTAAAATAGTGTAGGACATTACCCTTGGAAGAGAATGTTGATAGTGTCCCACAGCTGTTTGATGACATCACTTTTGGAAAGTGAACAGACTTGGCACTTGAGAATCAAGCCATGTATCTGTGTTGTATTCAGTGACATTGTCAGCAGTTTAGAACAATAACCTTCTCCTGTGAAAACTTGGACTGATTTCCAGTTTTATTCCCACGAGAGGAATGGGTCTAAGATAACATTACCAAATATGAGTATCACCATCTGGCTCCTTTTCCAGAAGTGAACCAAAATGATCCTTTGGGTCCAAACATTTCCCCCATCATTTTGGATAACTGAGACCTTGTTCTGGATCTGACCTTTATGGTTTGGGCCCATTTTAAATCACACAGTTGGTAGAGACAAAGCTGGGACCTCAAATGAATGTTGGTCCTTGGTTCTTCTTTGTGCTGGCTGAGAGAAATGGAATGAGTCATCTTCATCTGTTCTTTCTGACACCCTCTGTTTACAGTGACCACAGAGGCAAAAGCTTTACTCTTTCAGCAAGTTTCTGCCTTTGTCTAGGACTTCTTTCCACACCAATAATTTTTGCCTTTTAGAACATCTCATGTTGGTTGACTCTTTGTTCTCCCTGCTGTGATAACAGATCCACTTGCAAAGAAGACTTGACATGAACAGTTGTGTGTGTGAGGGAGAGTAAGCGTTTGTGCATATGTGCACAAGCAGAGATTCTTCTAACTGTGATGAAGAATGAAACAAAATAAAATGAGGTAAGAGGAGGAAACAACTACTGGTGGTTCCGGTTCCATGTTTCAGTTTATCTCAGCCTGAAGCTCATAGATTTAAAAACTGAAATACTTTAAAGCATGTCTGTATTCAATTAAGATTAGATCAAGTTTGTTCACTGTAGAAATCTGACATTTCAGAAGATGTCAGCAAAATTCATTTTCATATATTCTTGCTGTGACTTCTTTTTTGTGGATATTTTAGCATGTTTACCTGAGGAAAAGTGGGTACAGAATCTCTTTTAATAGCATGGAACAGGTGTAGGTTTATATCTAACCTGTTGTACTTAATATCTACAAAATAAATCTTCCTGATGGGGAGACCCATTAGCCTGTGAAATAGTCTTGCAAAGGACATAGCCTAAAAACCACATTGGTTGAAACCACCTAACCTAGCTTAGACAAAACTATAGTAAGTGGCCAGCATGGAATATTTTTGGGAACTGAGTAGCAGAACTAATAAGTCTACTCTAGATTGTGATTCAATGCAATTTCTTAAATTAAATGAAGTACTTCATGGCAATTTATTTTGGCAACTTCTATTTTGGAAACACATTTTACAGAATGCAAAAAAAGAGCAAAAGTAATGTTTTGGAATTTAGAAATTGTGTAGTATTACAACAAATTAACATTGGTATACGAGGCATGGGGGGCATTGTGCTTATCAGCTGTTCTGAACACATGTGATGTCAAGTAAACTATTCACTACCATAGGTTATAAAACCAGAAATGTGTATCACCTCAGCAAAGTACACGGGAGTGCTAGCCACCACTACAATTTATATAAGCTCCTTGTTGACTAAAGGCAGAACACACAAACTACATAAACACCTGAAAAAGTCTGATCTTTCCTCCAGTGATGACAGTGACCTATGTTCACAGCAGCCACACCTTACAAGATCCCTTGTATGTATTCCAGCTAATATGATCTATCATTATTAAAATGATTTAGTAGATCCACTGGAAGCATTTGGCCTTAAGTTTGCTTTTCCTGTGAATGTTGCTGTATTAGTTTCCAACTCTGCTGTTTTTTCTCAATTCTTCAGAAACATCTTTTCTTTCATCCATCTAATTTGATGACTTCAGGATGGCCTGCAACTTTTTTGGAATTGTTTCCTTCAGGAACCATGACCATCTGCGTGACTGTTCCCTACATTTTCCCCTGAAGATCTCATTTTCAGCTCCAACAATGGGGCTTTTTTTGCACATTAATTTTAGGCAGCTCCAGGAGCTCTTAACCCATGGATTCTCCATGCATTAACATGGGAATATAGTTTTAAATATCCTTTAAGTGGCTTACAGTTACGGCACTCCAGGGCAGGTTTATCCCTGATCCGTGTTACCCAGCTTGTGTTACTATGAGCTCATGTGTCCACTCTAGGCTACATATTAGTGTAACATCCAGGTGCTGCCACTCCCCCAGTGGCCTGGATTAGGCATGCCATACCTCAACAGTCCAGATCAACCTGCTGCATCCCCAGATTGGGTCTGCTGTCACTGTTCCCCACAAAACCTTAGATCCCTACTCACCCCTCCTCCTTCCCCTGTAGCTCCTGACTTACTTGGCTAGGGACAGACATTCAAAAAACTTGAGCCTGAACTGATTCAGTCTTTGCAGATTAGTCTAACCTAGCTAAGCTAAATCAGTTTTGTAACCGGGCAGACATCCCAGAAATGCAGGCACATGCCTGCAGTGGCTCAGGCTAGAAGCGGGTGGGCCCTAGAGCAGTCCTCCCTTCCTTCCACAGCATGGAGCTGAGGGGGGCGTAGCCAAGCTCTGCAGAAGCTCTGATTAGCCCAGCAGGGAATTGATAACAGTGTTTATCACCCTGTTAAGAAAATAACACAAGGACATTACCAGCTTCTTGTTGATTCTACCTGTTGATTCAGCACCAACCATAGCCAGCATGTGGTCTGCTAGCTAATACACTGGTGATGCATAGGGGGTTCACATGGGTACACATGCACCCCCTGAGATAGGCCACCACCAATGCTGCCTGTGGTGCCTGCGGGCAGTTGCCACTTGCCACCACCCCCCCTCACCGCTGACACCATCGGCAATGTCTGTGGGTGGTCATCAATCTCCACTGGCTGCTGCTGATGCTGCTGGCAGCATCTGCAGGTGGTTGCCAATTGCTGGTCAGTGTTTGCCACTCATCCCTCCCTCCCCCCCCCCCCCGCACTGCCAACAGCACCACGGCCACCTGAGGGATCTCCCTGTCCCCGCGGTTCTTCCGGACTCCCTGGGGGTCTCCCGATACGGTGGGTGTTCCTCGGACACCCTAGCCTTATGGGCTATGCGTGGCTCTTACCAGCCCCTAATACCATGCCCCAAGCCTCGCAGAAGTAATAGACGTTGTTAGGTCTGTACGCCCGCTTCCCGGGCCTCCTCTATAGTGTAGCCCACTCTGGGCTCTCTCTCGTGCCCAGCCTCCCGCTGGGCCTCCCCTGATGGTGCGGTCCCGCTCAGGGACTCCCTAGCGGGCCTCGGCCCTTCCCTGGCCAGCCGCACGGATACCCTCTCTGACCCCGGCTCACCGCGCTGCTACTCCCTGTCTTCTCGGGGGCAACCGCAGAGCCCTGCCTCAGTCTGAGGGGTGTTGCCGCACTAGCCTGCGGCCGGGCTCGCTATGCCCCTCTCTAGGGCTCCTCGGTATGGCGCTCCCCCTCTCTAGGGCTCCTCGGTATGGCGCTCCCCCTCTCTAGGGCTTGCTGTGCCCCCACGGGGCTCCTCAATAATGTACTATGGCACTCCCCCTCTTTGGGGCTCGCCGTGCCCACCCTGGGCTTCTCAATAAAACCGCCCCTTTCCCTGGGGCCGGGGTCTATGTCCCCCACCTGCAACCTACCGGTTGCGCCCGCAACCTACTGGTCGCGCTCCTCGCCGCCAGTCGCTCCAGCACTGGCGTGCGAGCTGCGCCTTCACCAGCACTGTGAAGGTAATGCGCCTCCTTGGCGCTAGGCAGCGCCCTCACTGGCGCTAGGGCACCCCACACTCTCTGGGGCCCCTATGACTGAGGTCAACGCTCCTCTCTGAGCTCAAATGAGCCCACAACTCCGCCCGGTAAATCTCAGGGCCAAGCGTGCCCTCACTGGTGCCGGGGTCTCACACTCCCTTGTGAGTCCCCGATGAGGACACTGCACCCTCCTGGCGCTAGAGCACCCCACCCCTATGGGGTCCCTATGATTGAGGCCTCCTCCAACCCCTACAGCCTCACCCAAGCCTCTGGGTGTAATATCACAACGTCAAAGCAAAACCACAAGCCCCTAGGCTGTAACGCAAATGCAAGCTCAAGCCGTCCGGCTGTAACTCAAACCCGAAGCCCTATGGCCATAACAACATTGCTCCCTATGACCATGGTACTTGCTGCTAGGTGCCTTTCCACATCCTCACTCCCAGAGCTCCTGCCTCCCAGGCTGCTGGCAGAGAACTGCTAGTCTGGCTTCGGCCCTGGGCTTTATAAGGGCCAGGCCCTGCCCCCTTCTGGCCAGCTGGCTCCCCTTAGTTGCTCCGGCAACCCACAGCTGTGCTCAATTGGCTCTGCCAGGGTTCTCTCCCTGGCAGTTTCTCCTCTCTAGAAGCAGGCACCGGGGTGCCCTGCGACACTCCCCATTTGCTGCCACCACGCCCCCACCGCCAACACTGCTGCCACCAGCTGTGGGCAGTTGCCATGCCCCCCAGCCTCAGGAGGAATGCAATGTTCATGAGCTAATACACAGACACCTCTCCACAAGGCAGAGGGGAAGGGGGAATTCCTGCTTAGCAGGGAGTGGTTAAAGGAGGCGGGAAGCAGCCCACAGTCTCTGGAGCTCCAGGCAGGGAGCAGAGGGGAGGGGCCAGCCCTGCTGTGGAGCAGAGAGCCCCACCCAGCCCAGACAGCATGTCAGGATGCTGGGGGTGTCTGGTTTTTCTTAAATTAGCAAGGGGTCTGGGACAGACATTGCATAAACCAGTTTGAGCCAAATCAGTTAAGTCTGATACTACATTCAACCAAGTTTATCTCAAATCGGTTTCAGCCATTCTCAGACTGGTTTATGTGCACTGAACATCTGTTCTGTTAAAAGTTTAAACCAGTTTCTGATCATTTAAACTGGTTTATGTGTAATGCCTGTCCCTAGTCCTTGGGGCTGCTGGTGCAGTCCTGAGAGCTGCAGCTCAGTGGCAGCAGCCAGGCAGGCAGGTTCCCCTTCCCTGCCTGCTCCCCGCAACAGCACTGGCAGCCACAATTAAGCCAGGGGACACGGGGCATAGGTGAGCTGTGGAGGCTGGAGAGGGAAGCGGGACCCCCTAGGGCAGGGCAGAGCAACAGGGGAAACCCACACAGGCAGGGAGGGAGACACGGGGTCAAGGAGGAACAGGGGGAGCCCTGGAGCGGGGGAGGCAGGGGAAGCCCCATGGGGCAGGAGGGAGCCTGGAATAGGAAGGAAGAAGAAAGAAGGGGATTTTTACCTTTCAGTCAAGGCTCCTGATCACCTAAATGTGTGACTGCTCCAAACCTCAGCTAACACTAACACTGATCAACATTTAAGAAGCTTAAAGTATAATGTGCAACAAAGCCCACAGTTGTCTCCTGTATTTCTTCTTCTCAGTTCCACAAAAAGAATGCTTGTTTTGTTTTGCTTTGTTTTTTAAATAATATTTTTTATATTGGGGACTAGATTTTCTACTTCCATTTTAAGCTTTGGTTTCGTTCCCTAAAATGTGTCCTCAATTCACTTTTCTCTCACAGGTCTTTCAGGAGACTTTGTTTTCATATAAGTCCTGCACTGTTGTTGGGCAGCAGCTCTATAGCTCTCCTCTTTTATTTTTTAGTCTCAATACTTTTCTCTTTCCTTTGCATTGTCACTAAGAAATGTTCCCAAGCCAGTATTTGCTGCCCCTGTGCCTTTTTCTTGCTCACTGTACCTGGTTACTTCTGGTAACTGTATTATCATCAGTCATGCTCTCTTTTTCTTTCGGCCGACTTTCAGGTGACTGTTCTGCTTATTCTTCTTGCATTCTATCTTGATTTGTCAAGCTCAAAGTGCGTGTTACAAAAGTGGTGCCATTTTAGATCATTATCATCTAGAGTATCTGTTGGGGTATAATATGTACTGTGGCTGAGAAAGATGCAGTTATTTATTTATATCATTAATGGTGTCTGATTTTTCTATCCAAACGCTGATCCAAAACTTTAGGGTTACATTCTGCAGAATCTGGCAAAGAAGAAAAGAATGAATTTTCAAACCAGATCATCCAATTGTGAATCTTTCATTTCATTTGATGATGTCCTTGAGTAATTGCCATACTTCATAATCTCCCTAAATACTACATTTTGGGGATCATGGAGTTTACAAGACCAACGGAAAGCTAGTTGAGCCAGTTCAATGTTTCACACACACCCTACCACTGGCTTTTGCCACTTGCCTAAATAAAACCTGATTTTTATCTTTCTTTTTTTCTCTCTCACTCTAAATAAATGGTGGGGCTTAAAGTGCTGTAAGCAATATAGCTTAACTGGGATCCAAGATGACTTTGAATTTAAGACAACCCCCCAGTAATTAGATTCTATATATAGAAAAATTCTAAATGTGTTACAGTTTTCCATGTATAGAATCTAATTATTAGAGGTTCATCCTAAATTCCACCCCACCACACCACTGCAGTAGGAAAAACAGCAGCAGCAGGGGGGCAGGTGGCCCCCATCACTAGTGCCCCCTGCAATCTATCCCACCTGCAGCAGACCTTGCAACCCTGCTGCCTTCCCTCTGTAGCCTCTGCCCCTACTTGCTCCCCACAGTTTCTGCCCCCCTGCAACCTCTGTCCCTCACCTGCTCCCTGGAGCCTCATGTTGTCCCTTTTCCCCCTCTCCCCCTGCTGTTTACTGTCAGGTGTAGCTCTGGCTCCAGCTCTGTTCCCTCCCAGGTGTGAAGCACATGCAATCTCTGGCTCGTGTCCAGCCACACAGCAGTGTCCTAGGCCAAGCTGCTGCTGCCACTGCCACATGGCCAGACTAGGGCTGTAGCTTGCATGTGCTCTGTGCCTGGGAGGGAAAGGTTGCCAGAGTGGAGCCATGCCTAACAGCAGTGAGGAGAAGAAGACAGAGGCTGTGAGGAGCAAGCAAGGGAGGAGTAGGTGGCTGCTGCAGCACAGGGCCAGAGTTGAAGCCACAGGAAAAGCCTGCCCTCTCCCCTCCACCTTTTACTTGAATTCGAGACAAGGATCTTTTCCCCCATGTTGAATGGGGGAAAGACTCATTTGGATTTGAGGAAATCTGGTATTTATTAACAGTACCAGCTAGTCCAACAGGGTGGGTTTACGGATTCAGTGCAAATAATTGCTGCCCTTCATGAAAATCACAAGTTGGCCCAGTTTACAAAGCCTGTGAAACCAATACTGAGCCATTTTAGGAATTTTCAATCTGCATTGTCTAGCCATCATTCCTTAATTCCACAGGGTCTGTAGCAAGCTTTTAAGAAATTTGCAAGCTGTGTTGGTGCAGCCAGGAGACCTTGTAACCCTATTGAAAAAGATATCAAATATCATAGAAAATAGCCAAGTACTTTGAGATGACAAAGTGTAGCTCACTATAATTATTTATGAACTACTCTGTGGTGTTTATCCCTGCAATATTAGATGGCCTCATGTGCATTAATATATTTGTCCTTATGACACCCTGGTGAAGCAAGTAAGATGGCCTATTAGCATACAGAAAGTCTTTGGTAGATCTGGAAAAAGAATCTCCCAACAACTACAGCCATGGGCGACTGGTGCCTCCTAATACTGGGGGGGGGGGGGGGGGCACCAGAGGCCAATCACCGACTGGAGGGGAGGAGGGAGTCCCCTAGCAGCCAACTGGGGGTGGAGGGAGAAAAAAAAATTGGGGAGGGCTGAGCACACATGCATGCAGCCCCGCACACAAAAAACTGTGGGGAAAGGACCATGGCGGGGAAGGAGCGAGGCTAGAGCTGGCACTGGACATAGATCAGGCTCAGGGCCGGGGGCCACTGCACCCATGCAGCTGTCCCTTTCCCCACACCAGTGGTCACTACCCAGTGCCAACACCCTCCCCCCCCTGGCCCCCCAGACCTGCACTGGCCCCGGCTGCCTCACTGCACCAGTCTTGGTCTGAGCCCAGCCCACACTGCCCCAGAGGGCTCAGAGCTGAAGTGGGGCCAGTCTTGGCTGCACCTCCGGGCTGGAGGAGATAAAGCCCCCAGGACCCCTGTCCCTGGGAAGAGCCCAGCGGGTCTTGCAGAGTCACAGTGCCAGGGAGCCAACTGGGGGCACATGCCTCTCCCCGAATCTTTGCACAGGACAAGGGCAGGCTGCAGCTACAAGGTGAGCTGGGTTTTGCCTGCTCCATGCCTCTGTGCCTCACTGCAGCCCTTAAAAGCAGTGCACTGCCATGTGTGTCCTGCCACTGGGCAGGCCAGACAGCAAGGCATATGGCGCTGTGCCGCACCACTTTCAAAGGCTTCAGCAAGGCGTGGAGGCACAGAGCAGGCAGAACCCAGCTTGCCTCATAGCTGCAGCCTTCCTTTGCCCCGTTCAAAGATTCAGAGGCCATGTGCCCCCCACCTTGGCTCCCTGGCACCATGACTTGCAGAAGCCACTTGGTTCCACTTGTCCTATGACCTGGCCTGGCTGGGGCTCCATTCACCATGAATGGGGCCCCAACCGGGCTGGGTTGTGGGGCAATCAGAGCCCAGTGGTTCATCCAGAGCTGTGGTGCATTGGAACCAGGGGGTTGGGGGAACATGCCACCCTTTTCCCAGCTCCCCTACAGTGCACACAGTGGCAGGAGTCACTGGGCTTCAATTGCCTCACAGCCTGGCCTGGCTAGGGCCCCATGGGGCCCCAGCCGGGCTGGGTCATGGAACAATCTCCACAGTGCAGCAGGGAACGGGGCAGGGGTGAATCATTCACCCCTGCCCTTACCTCGTTCCCTCCTGCACTGTGGAGGTCTTGATCCCCCCCCAAAAGAAACCTTACCTACCTGCCTGCTATTCTGGACCAGCTGCGAGCCTGGTGTGCCCCTACCCACTGCTGCAGCAGCCTGTGGCCGGTTTGCCTAGCGGCAAACCTGGAGTGCCGCCAGTGCTTCTCTTGGGGGGAGGGACAAGCCAATCTCAGGGGGTGCATGTGCACCCACATGCACTCCCTATGCATCACCAATGACTACAGCTCATGAAGCACCATTATAACTAAATGGATTCTGTTCAGTGTTGTGCCCACATACAACCAGTTGCAAGACCAGGCTATGGAAAAAAGGTGAATTTATTATATTAAGCATAATTCCTTCTCTAATTTAGGAGGGAAATTCCTGTCCCTAAATGCATTTATAACCCTGCTTCCAGGTGTTATTGGGAGGAATGAAGGGCTGAAATTGGTTGCCTTGAGGATACTTTCTAAAGTAGATTAAATATATGGCTCAAGATTCCCATTAAAACAGCATTCATTCATAGATGTTTGGGGAACTTTAAAAATCTGAAGTCTCTGGTCACGTTTAAAGTTTCCTCTTGTCAGCCTCCCTTCCCTACCCAGCACACACTTAAAATAATCCTTTGGAATACAAAATCACAAGTACCTATTCCTTGGGGAAAGCATGATAACCATGCACAGTAGATTCCTCTTATTGGAATTGCTTTGGGAAATTGTGATTTGATTCTATTAACTGGTTGATTCCAGTAAAAGGAGACCCATTTTTTAAAAGAACACAGTTAATCACTCCTCCCCCAGAGCTCCCTGGCCCTGCTTGTGCTTCTTACTCCCCCCACAACCCCTTCAGCCCTGCTGGTGCCCCTTGCCCCCTGCTCACAGCCCCCTGGCCCCCCAGCCATGCTGGAGGGGGCCACCAGCTGCCAGAGCTATGGGGCCAGGGACCTGGATCCACAGCCTCCTTCCCCCAGCAGGAGGCAACAGCTGCTGCAGTGAAGTGGAGCCCAGCTCCCCACCTGCTGCTGCTCACTGCAGGCTCATGCATGGAGGGTGGGGCCTGCTCCCTAGTGTGGCACACACTCCCAGAGTGGTAGGGAGGCGATGCATGTGCCCCAAATCTCTGTGCAGGATGGGGGTGGAGGCGGATGCAGGAAGTGAGGGCAGTGGCATGGGGTTGCCCCCTTCAAAGCTACCATGCACACAGGGAGCATGTCACCAGGAAGCCTGGCTCCTTCCCCCCAAATGAGCCCCTCACAGCTGCATCCCACTCCCTGCTGGGGCCCCAGCCCTACTCAACTCCCTCCCTTTCTTCCTACAAGGTCTCAATTCTGACTCACCTGTAGGAGCTGCTCTCCAGGCTGCCTGGGGGCATGTGCATACACGCACGTGGCGCCCGCTTCCTGACCACCCTCCTTCCGCTTTCTCCCAGTCACCTGCAGGCTTGAGCTCTGCCAGCCTACAGGGGGCTCTTCACAAAACTGCAAAATCCCTGGGCTTCTGTGGTAAAATGATTTCAAAACCCAAAAATTGTGATTCTAAGATGGGCGATTTTTACATGTTATAATATACAAATGGTTTTGGCTTTCCCATATTGATTCAAATAAGTGGCTGATTCTATTAAGCAGTGATACTATAAAGCTGAATCCACTGTATTTACCTAAAATTAAAATAGGCAAAACCCAAACTTTATGATAGTATTGTTGGGTACAAATGTCCAACTCAGGATCCTTAAAATTCTGGTTTATTAGGCAGATTGAAACACTGTAATGAGTTAAATCATAAACCTTTGGGCTGGTCCTTCCACACACACACACACACACACACACACACACAGTAGCAAGCTACACGAGTCAGGTATACCTATCCCACAGGCGCTGGAGTCTGTCATTGAAGCGTCTTTCAGTGTGGTGTTATCTTCCAGAAGGGGGTCGCTGGCTGGTCCTTTTCGCTGGACAGGTCAGGTGCTGGTCAAGTTGGAGATCAAAAGGGCACCACTGAGGGTCACTTTTCACTGCTTTTTATCTGTCCTTAGCAGACTTTGGTGACTCCCCAGTTTTCAGGTTTGCCCAATCCAGGGGTCATTGGCCCTCGTGGGACTTCCCCCCTCAGTGGCTACTGGATGGCATCTGTCAGCCCCAGGGGTCGTCCTCATGTACGTGCAGGTTTGGGAGTCCGTTGATGAATTTTGAATAGGGCTTTGGGAGCGGTCGATCTGGAGATATTCAGCCCAACAGTTGGTCCCCGGCATTGATTAACTCAGGCCAGGGCTTCTAGCCCTTGATCAGTGATGTTTAGAGATTTCCCAGTTGTTACATTGTCTTCTATTGAGTTCTTCCGTTGGTTGATCTGCAGTCTCCCAGGTGTTAATTACTGTCTGCTACTGTGTTACACATTCAATCACTGATTCGCTCGCTCTTTCAGGGGCCAGCCTGATACAGGGAAGGACAGTTTGATTCCTGCCCTTGTTAACATTGTTACAATGTATAACTTACTTATGAAACTAAATACATTCAGTTGAAAGATGAAAGGTGAGGAGTATAAAATATAAGCTACAAATGCCATGGCACACAAATAGATAAAAATACCAAACTACAAGGGGAGATACAAAATGCACACACACAAATTTTAAAACACAATTCCTTATCTTAAAGTGAAAGAGAGAGGAAGGAAGAAAAGGTAGAAAAAGAGAAACATATCCAAAGAGGGGAGAGCAAATGCAGGCAAGAGGAAAAGGGGGCTTTCTGCTACAGTATGGCCCGTCTTACAGTTCCAGTTATTAATTAAAACTCTGACAGTCTCCACCCTGATAAATCCTCCAAATAGAGTCTGAAATGGTTAAGTGGTGTCTCTTGGCAGCCTATCTACTCCAGCCCAACAGCTCTGATCTGTTCCAGTTTCTAAAGATTAGCTCTATCAACTCAGATGCTGCTTAATCTGGTCCATGCAAAGTCATCTTTACTACCAATCAGATTCAGTTCTGTATGAGTTCGGGGTTCAGAATTTCTGAGTGAAAAGGTCCTATGCAAAGAATACTAGTTCTTGAATACTAGTTCCCTACACACCAAGAGTTCACAGCTATCTCGCCTCAGGGCTACCAACTATATACAGGGAATATCTTGTGGCCTTCCTTAATAAAGACACATTACAAAAATTATTTTGGATAAAATTCAAACATAAATTCCAAATCCAGCAGAACAGCACACACTATGGGATTATTGATAAGCAAAATCATAATTTAGATAAATGAAGTCTTCCTACACATACATTTTCCTTTCCTTCTATAGAGGGAAGATTTCTGTCCCTCCAGTTCTTTGACTTGCATCTCTCTCAGGTATTCACTAAAGAAGCATATTTATATTTCTCCACATCTGTCCTCCCTGTGCATCCGTTAAAAAAAGTTTTTCAGAAGACTGAAAAACAAATTAAAACAGAATATGGCATAATAATATCTCCTTTAAGCTCAACACAGTAATTTTATCTATTATCTAGCATATATTATTTAAACTATCAGAAAAATTATACCCTAGGATGAGCTGCACTGCACACAGAGATTTAATCTCCTTCTCCCTAGCAACCATCAGGAGGAACAATAAGGGCAATAAATAGCCCAGAAGGGCAGCAAAATTGAATAAAAATAGTGGCTCTGCTGGGAGAAATGGATCTTTAATCACTTTCCTTCTGATCTCCCTAAAATCGAAGGTTAGAACAGTAAACAGTTTGAAAGAGAAGTTTCAAAATAGCCTCAGCACCCAGTGTTGGTCTCAAGAATAATAGTTCTTTTTTCTTTTCCAAAATAAACAAGATAATGCCCAGGATACCCTGCTGACTTCACAAAGTTTGGAAGATATTTATGCCCCCACATGCAGGGACAGCAGCAGTGCCAGCCAGAGGCCACATCTTCACTGTGAAAAGGGATTTTTTTTTTACATCAGGAGAGAAGATTTGAGATGATATGATATCTGTCTCACTGCAAAATCACAGTGGAGACAAGAATAAGGGAGTTCTTATATTGATGCAGCTCATTAAGGTCACATGACCAGCTACAAGTTAAAAACTACCTGTCCTCTTTCCCCACTGAGATTTTAAAGCAACTTGGCTATCATAAGGAGCAGGGATCCTGGTTTTCACTGATTTAAAAAAAATCCAAAATTTTCTTATTACCACCCCCCCCCCCCCCCCGCACAATCCACATTTTTCCATGATTAAAATGAAACACCATGACAAGAACAGGATGGGGTTCAACACTGACAAGTGCAGGGTAATGCACCTGGGGAGGAAGAACCAGCAGCACACCTACAGGCTGGGGAACTCCCTTCTCGCCAGTGTCAAGACAGAAAAGGATCTTGGAGTCATCATTGATGCCACAATGAACATGGGCCGACAAAGTGGGGACGCGACAAAGTGGGGTAGGGTGAGGTCAGTGCTGCTGGTGTCACCCTCCCCCCTGCAACCCGGGCCTGCTCCTGGGGGCGGCAATGGAGTGGCTGGAGTGGAGGGGTGAAACCAGCACTGCTGGCCTTGCCACCCCCCCACCCCTGCTCCCTGCAGGGGGCAAGGTCCACCCCGCTGCTCCTAGGAGATGGCAGTGGTGTGGGGTGCTGAGTGACGGCACTCCATCCCTACTCCCCTCCATCATTCCTGATGGCCAATTGGCTAGTAATTTAATATTAATCATAATATAATGTAATATATATTTAATCATAAAAAATATATAATCACTATATAATTTTATATATATAGTGGTGTTCCATTTTAATCATAAAAATATGTGGATTTGGGGGGGTTTTGTTAATCAGAAAATTTTGGATTTTTTTTTTTTTTTTAATTAGTGAAAACCAGGCTCCTTGATCATGATTTAGCCTATCACAGTGAGACACTCAGCCTCTTTATCGTCAGTGAAGACTAAACTATGATACCCTATTTTGGGAAGTTAATCCTAATCAGATATCATGGCAACAAATGTCTTGCCTTCACTAATAAAATATTGGTCTAATAAAAGATATCAGATTACCCAAAGAATCTTGTTTGCCTTCACTAGCAATTTAACATAAGTTACCTTAAATTAGCATGAAGTTAACGTATTGCTCTGAGACTGCAGTAAATCCGTACAAGGTTGAGCATTGCTAAAGTTAGAACATACTGGGTGCATCTACACAAATTCTTTACTGTGAAGCAGACTAATTAGCTCTGCAGTAAAGTACCACAGTCTACACGTGTGCTGGTATTAGGGCACAGTAAAATACTTAACTTCACTGTAGGATAATACTGTCGGGGACAGTACTATCTTACAGTGGAATACCTTACTGCGCTGAACCTCAAGTGTAGACTGCAGGCAAACACTGCTCCCTGTCAGCCCAGGCAGCCAGGGGCTTTCTCCTCTTTGGCTCAAATTACTGCTGTACCAGGCACACATGTAGACTCTGCACTAGGGTTACAATATTTCCAGGTCCAAGGAAGAGGACAACTGCCACACGGGTCGGAGAGGCGGAGGGAAGGAATATGACTGTGGGGTTGGGGGGCCGGGGCAGTGACATGCTGGTGCGCTACCCCTGCCCATCCTGTTGCCCTTCACTGCCAAGTCACAACCCCTCCCCCCAGCCCTGCTGCTGCCCCTCACTTCCGACTCACTGACCCCAGACCTGCCAGTGCCCCTCACTCCCAAACTACAGTACCCTGCACCCTGGGCCATAATGGTGCCCCTCACTCCTGACCCACATCCCCCCCATCCCTGCTGGTGCCCCTCACTCCCAACCTGCAGCCCCCTGGCACTGCCAGTGCCCTGCACTCCCAACTCACTCCCAAGCCATGCCCCCCCAACTCTGCCAGTGGCCTTCACTCCCAAACCCCAGCCTCCTACCCCCCCAGTCCTGCCAGTTCCCCTCACTCCTGACCCACAGTTCCCTGAACCCTGCCAGAGGGACTCCAGCTGTCCCTGTCCTCACTGGGCCAGAGCGCGGTGGCTCTGATTCATGCAGGTGTTGGTGGTGTGTGCCCAGCCCTAGCATGGGCTGGAGGGAGGAGGAAGGGAGACTTGTGGCACCCCCTGCCCTGGGATGGGGCTGCTGCACCATGCTAGATAGCCTGGCCATGGCTCCCCTCCCCCCTCCTTCTCCCGTTCCCCATGGGCAGCATCTACTGGGGGCTCAGCCCCTGCAAGCACAGGCACCAACCCCTGTGCTGCCACCTGGCCACGGAGTTCCCCACTGCCCTCAGAACCCCGCTCCCCCCACCCCTTTCCCTCACTGGAGGGGCAGGCAACCCTCCTACCCTCCCTACCCTGTCTCAGCCCCAGCCCCCCCCCCCCCCCCCGGCGCTAACCAAATGTCTAGGAGTTTGCTTTGCTCCATTGGTGGGAGCAGGGGGAAGGCAATCGGAGGCAGCAGGGAGCACCACATGGGTCTGTGCGCATCTCCGCAGCTGCAGGCAGGTACGTCTGTGCTCCCTGCTGCTTCCGATCATCCACCCCCTGCTCCCACCAGTGGAGCAAAGCAAAATCCCAGACATTTGGTCAGATTTAAAAAACCCTCCTGAACAGAGATCAGAGGGCTCAAAAAGAGGACATGTCCAGGAAAACCCGGACCTATGGTAACCCTACACTGTGGCCAGGAGCAGTTAACTCCAGCTTGAACTGCTGTGGAATCTATTGCATCACATTAATTGCATGTGTAGTTGCACTAACTGTGAGCACATTAAGGGTTAATACCATTTCTTGCCTGCACCACTCTGACTTGCCACTAGAGAGCTGGGAATCAGGGGTGTGGCTAGAAGCCAGGACACCTGGGCTCAATCCCAGCTCTGCATGGGATGGAGGGTGGGAGCAATGCGCCCTGGTATACTATAGGACTGCAAATTGAAGTTATCCTAGCACAAGCTAGGTACCATGGCCCAGAATTAACCCTTGCCTGAAGTGGTGTAACTCTGAGAGGCTTAGAGGGATCTTAGCATGAAATAACAAGCTTTAATATGTGGATGCTTGTGTTTTAAGTGCCATTAGTATGGTCTCAGTTTAACGTGTAGTTTCACCTTTATAAATAAGTCTCTTTTTCCCTTGGTTAAGTGACTGAAGTTAGAGGTGGCAGTGAACCACAACAGTAACCGAATACATTTTTTTTTTGTCTTGCGAACTTACTGGAATGTAAATACAAAGTGCTCAAAGTAAATTGCAAATCTACAGGAATTGTTTGGCAACTGCAAATATCTGATCACAATTTTGTGCCCCTAACCAGCCTAACTTGTAGGTACAATCAGTTCATCAGACTAAGAGGGGAGGCTTTTCAAAAATGCTCTGCTTGATCTAAGTTCTCCCTTAAGTCAGTGGAAGTTTTGTCATTGACTACAATGGAAGTTTTTGAAAATCCCACCACAAAGAATTATTGATTTGAACCTAGAACTATAGCAAGGGCAGTGCCAGATGTGTACTAGCACTGGGCACTCTCACACAGGGGGTGCCAAATCAAATGGAATTAAGGTTATGTAATAGTGTGTAGGAGGTGCTCAGCACATGACCTGCACCAGGTGCCAGAATGCCTGGCTACGGCTCTATCTGTACCTATGGTTAATGATAGACATGGAACTGATGTACACGTGCCTTATTTCAAAGATGCCAGCTGTCTTAGTATACGGCTAAGCAGTTCATCTGTACCATTGGATCCACTTTCTCTTCACACTGTGGGAACTGGGAGTTTTCAAAGGGACCCAGTTGGAGTTGGGCATCCAGGGAAGTAGGATACTTCAGACAATCCCAGCCTGAGTGAATCATACACTTGTGTAATTGTACTAACTTATATAATTTTTCATAGAAAAAGGAGTCACCACAATATTTCTTTGTTTGATTTGAGAAATAAATCTTACATCAAAACATTTTGGTTGCATTAAAAAGAAAAATCTGTTTAGCTGGATTCTGCAGTTTGTAAGAGAGTCTGTATACCAATGTATTCTTCAACTGGGAGAAACTTATAAGTCCAGTCAGTGTTCCAAAGTCAACTCTGCATTCGGTGGTATTTTATTGTGTTTATATTGTTTTGCATAGTGCTGTAAAACATTCTGGCAGGAGAAAAATATATTAACAAAGTACATAATGAATAATTGTTGTTGCTAGCTAGGGTTAGTTTACTGTTGAGTCTGCTCTGTTATTCTTCTGTATCCAAGACAATTTTTCTCTTTTCACTTTCAATTTAGTCTTGTGAATTCTTGGGGAAATACATTCAAGAGAAGATCTTTCAGGATACCTTCATCCTTGTGCCAATGCAGGTAAATTACCTAATTTACATTTTTTTTTTAAGTATTTTGTATTCAAACAATGGGACTTTCAATGTGTCCATCAGGAACCCCATCTGCATTTCTCTGATCCTCATGGTTGGGAAATTTTCCCTGATACAATATTCAGGCCTAATTTTCCTTTCATTATAATCATCCAGTTATTACTAATTATCATGTTTCAGGTGGAATTCCTCTCCCTTTTTATTACTGTTGCACTTTCCAGTACTCATAGGTAATTATCATACCTTCTTACTCCATAATCTTAATTTAACTATGCTTTTAATTTCTCCTCCTAAATCAGTTACTCTAGGTCTTTAATAATCTGCCATCCTACTTGTTGAATTCCTAATAAAATGTTTGCATTTTCCTAATATGGAGTGCCACAGAAATAAACATAGTATTTTAGATGCAATTTTACCAGTGTATTAGTTGTGATCTTATCTGCCATACCTAGAGATACTTTCACATTTTTGCTTCTCCTGCACTGAAATGTGTCCCACCTTATGCAGCCCAGATTTGGATCGGATTAGCTGTCTTGACACCAAATGCTCATTTTGTAGAAATTTGTCACCAAGACCCAGTGTGCGGGATAAAGTGGAAGTGGTTAATGTTGCCATCAGGGAAACATCTCTGAAATCCCCAGGTCACCACAGGCTGAAGTGGTTGGGATGTACTTATGTATGTTAGGATGCATAGGCACTGACTTTGGTTTTTGCTTGGGTTGGGTGCTTGCAGGCGTTAAAAAAAACCTCAAAACAGTACTTTAAACTCAGCGCGTTCCTGTGCCAAGCCCCGTGCGTGCCTAGAAGAGGAGGGGCATTACTTCAGCCTGGCTCTGCAGCATCTGTAAAGATCTGGTGCTTCAGTGGGGCTCTTTTGGTGCTTTTATCTAATAGCTGATTGAATCAGGTTTAATGTCCGCAAGCAGCCCACCATGGCTTATGAGTGCTGAGCACCTGCTAACTTTTTGCAGTGGGTGCTTGAGCACCCACAGAGTCAGTACCTATGTGGATAATTCTGCCTGCCTTTTATATCTTACCTCACTTCACACTGGTGTAAATGAATCCACAAAGGGAAAGAGCAGAGGAGAATAAAAACTTTAGCCTGGCTTTAGGTGGTAACAGATGACATATATACCTAGTGATAGAGCACAACTGTTGGTGATGCAGAAGCAAAATCTCAGTGAGTCCTGTTGGAGAGAACTACTGGTAAATTCATGCTGATTTTTCCCCAGTTCAAGAATATGGTCTTATATAATTCCTTAAAACATAATAAAAATGCTGTGCAGTGGTGACAGTTAAAGTTTTTCCAAATACCTATGCCTGGAATTTGCTTCACAGCTAGAGATGGAAGAAAAACGCATAAATGATGCATTAGGTGAATGTAGTCCTTTTTTTTGGGGGGGGGGGGGGGGGGAGGGGGTTGTAATTTGTCTGCTAACAAAACAGTCTATTTGCAAACTTTTCCATTGCTTAATATTATTCAGCAAATGACTTCTGTGGACTTATTTTAACATATTGATTTCTCACTGGATTCCCTATTGCAGTGGCAATGTTAAATGCTTGGAAAAGAGAAAATTATAAAGATTTGATTTGAATGTGGCTACTGTGCTCTGCAGTGTGGGAATATGTGAGCGCTTGGAAGTACATCAGTAGGCAAGTTTCTTTTCGCGCACAGTGAATTTCTCGTTTGCACCACCTCTCTCTCTAGCCCCTCAGGCAATTCAGATGTTTTTGACCAAATATAGTTTTCTGAAAGCTGGAAATTATCCTTTGGCAGAGAGATTGTAACCTTCTCCAACTCTTTTCTCATATGCATTTCAAAATGAAGCTTTGCTTTCATATATGAGTGAGCAGGATCTGCCTGCCCTTGCTCACCTCCCTCAGACCATGGGAGGTCCTTTCTTATTTGTTGCAATGCAAAGTTCCAGTTATTTTTAGTACATGGATCTATTTTGCATATCAGGTTGGGCACAGGTTTAAATGGGTAGATTTTGATGATTTTAGGCAGGAACCATCGAAGAAATGGGTCTATAAGTACTCTGGAAGAGGTCGCTCATTCAAGTGAGAGTTTCTAGAGAACAAGGGGACTTTTCTTTCTAGTGACAGATTCCTATGATCATGTTGGTCACTATCATGGAGCAATCAGGGTTGACAGAAGCCCAGTGACTCCTAGAGCAGTGATTTTGTTTAATATAAAGAGATAAAAAGCAATACTGACTGACACAGCAAGGTCCTGGGAGCCTTTCTTAGCTGCATAAGTCTTTCTATAGTTTTCTCCTAAGCACTCAGTATCCCATGGCAACCTCTTTTCTTCAGGGAGCTTTAGATTCTGACATATCATTAATACATGAGTTCAGGAAGTAAAGCTGCAAAGCTAGAGATTGGTTCATGGATTTAGCTGAGGTAAATAGCAAGGAAATGTAAGGGCAGAGCAAAACCAATTTTATGGCCTTCCTTTGGGATTAATGTCTAAATTTGTTTGCATGGTAATGAAGGAAGGTTATCACATGTAGAAAGTAGCAGGTGCAGATCTAAATTGTACAGGAGAAGTATTTATAAAGGCAGAAGTTGCTAGATAAAAAGGCTATGCATTTTTTTAAGGCTGGTATATTTTATGATAACTTCTGATTGAAGAAATATGACTGGAACTCATTCTATATACAATAGTGCAATATGACACCATGATGGCAGACATAATATTTGAAAAAGGCAACCCATTAGAAAAAAATAAAATAATGCTAAAATACAGATTCTAAGAGCTTTTAGAGGACTGTAAAATATGTCAACTTTTATAAAGTTGTGTACATGTGGGTGTTACTATTGTTTAACAGGCAGAACTCCATATCTTCTCTGAATCTGCAGCTGTGGAATCATATTTTTCATATTTAAAAAAAAATATATGTTTAAAAATGGCTTCTGGTTACAGAGGAGGTTAGAATTTTCCAAGAATGGATAGGAACCAAACCGGTGTTGTTCCTCTGCATTAAGAGGAAACCTGAAAAAAAATCTCTCTGGGAATTCTGAAGTGCCCCAGTTCAACTCATGGGGGTATTGCACCTCAGACCTAAAAATAACACTTTAAATATGCACACTGCTAAATATTACTTTGCTATTGACTCTACTGAAATAATCCAAAAGATATATTTATCCCAGTTTCAAGCTGCCCCAACAACAGCAGCAACAACAACAATAACGATGATAATCTGATTCCATGTTTTAGATAATTCTGTGAATATTCTCCGTTCATTTTTGTGAAGCTGCTGCAGAAATGTAAGGAACTGAAGTCCAGCTTGCTGCAGTATGCACATGGTCTTACTTAACAAGAAAGGTTTAAAAGTTATATTGGGTATAGGTTTGCTATGTAACTACTGTTTGGGTGCACCTACATGTGCAATTAATGCAATGTGATGAACTCTAGAGCAGTTTGCTCCAGAGTATACTGCTCCTAGGCACAGCTTCTACACATGCGCCCAGGACAGCAGCACTTGGAGCTAAGGCTGAGCAGCCCTGGACTGGCAGCTGGTTCAGGGGGTCAGCCATGGGCTCCAGGTGGTGACATCAAGTGGCGGAGGGGCTGGCTAGGGCAGGAGAGTGCTGAAACAGCGGAGCCTTGTGGCTGACCCCCTGAGCTTGTTGCCAATCTGGGACTGCTCCTCCCTAGCTCAAGTGCTGCTGACCTGATCACCATCCACATGTGCATTGCAGCACAGTAATTGACTACACCATAAGATAGTACTGTCCCTAACAGTACTATGTTACAGTGGAATAAATTAATTAACTGCGCCCTAATACCCAAGTGGACAGTGATACCTAATACCTGAGTGGACACATGAGTGGACAGTGATGCTTTACTGCAAAATTACTTAGTCAACTCCACAGTAAAGCACATGTGTAGATGCACCCTTTAGATATGACAACTCTATGAATACTTAAGAGGATAAATATCAAACCAAAGAATATAAGTACCAAACTAGATTCTGCTGCCTTTGTTACTATTGATTAGGACCTTACTCAACTAGTAGGCAAGTCAGTTTTACTGGTAGCAATTCTTGGGATAACTTTCTGTTCAGGGTAAGTGAGATTGGTGGAAACTGGTCCTGGGTTGTAGAATGTTTTAGGCATTCAAAAAGGTATAATTAAGTACAGTGGAATGAAATTATGAAAGAAAAAAAATTAGGATCAAGTTTAAGAAAAACCTCCCAACACCAATATATATTAGCCCAGGAAAGAATTTCCAATGGGGAAAAGTTAACAGTTACTAAAAGCACCAGGGGACAGTTCTGAATTGGTAGAGAAATTGATTACATGACAGAAGTCTTTCAGTTTTTGACAGTTATCATTCTGTGTCAGATGCAAGCAGTGCATACAGTGTACATTGAGAAACAAGATGATAAAAGTATTCTGAACTCAGTGGGGCTTAAGATATTACTTGCTGGATATTGGGAAGCCATACTTGCTTTCATGAGTTGACACAAAAAGGTAAGTGTAATGTTGCTATTTTATTTAAGACCCAATGGTATAAATGTAAAATGATTTGTATTGAAACATTAATTTCTTCAACATTATTTAAAGCTTGTGCCTTTGACATCAATCAGCAAATGTCCCTGAGTATGAATATGTGAGCTACATAACATATGAGAACTTCAATCAATTTATTAAAAATGTGTAGAAACCCATTTTAGGGGCTAACCTTTTAAATTGCATTTATATTTTTGGCATCAGAGGCAGATTTTCAGAAGGCCTTCAGGGATTCTGAACCATAAGTTCCTCTGGAAGTCCTATTATACTCTTCTGCTCTTCTACAAACAGCTCTTTTGTTTCCTAAATCAGAATAACTTGCTGTAGACCAAAAGGATATTTTGGACAGTAGCATAACCAACTTGCCAAATTTTTGACCAGGTGCTGTATGTGAGGATGTTCAGGAACCTTGGCAACAAGTAACAAACTGCCCTGAGCAAAACAGGCAAAATGATGATTTTCAACATCTCCTAACTGCCCAAATCTGAATAGACTTTTATGAGGCAGAAAAAGGTATGTCTCTATCCCTAGAACTACCTTCCTAGCAAACCATGGAGTTCTTTAAAAAAAAAAGTCATAAGAATTTTTGTAATGAAAAAATGTCAGGCAGATGAAATATAAGGGTTACAACTTCTTAAATTTGCTAAACTTCTTAATTTCAGCTCAACAGATAATATCCAGAATCTTTGTTTTACTTATATAACAGAATCTATCCATTTACCTGTAAAGCATTAATATTTTGCATGCATATTTTTCTAGTGCCCAAAACTCAACAGTTGAATATAAAGTCTCAGTGTTACTAACTCTTGCAGTTTTATTGTAAGGCTCACAATATTTCATATTTTCCCTGGTTCCCAGTCCTGGTGCCTAGCTAGAACTCCAAAGTGTTACTGCATTATAAATATAGTAATCATAATGTTGTGACATAGCATTTTCAGAATATTAAAAATAGTTACATGATGGACCTACAGCAAGTCTGATACCCATTCCTTCTTAATCATTTCCTACCATATAGTAATATATTTTTGAGGATAACTTCTCATCAGATGAATGGTGACAGGCTTGAGAGGCTTTTAGTTCTTTGAGAGACGAGATCTTTTCTTCCTAAGAATCACTTGTAAGTCAAAACTAATAGGAAACACAGAGTATATATTGTGTATCTGTGTGTGTGTACGGAAGGTGTCAGTTTTGATTGGTTTAAACTTTGACTGTAAAAAGTTTGCTCTAGTTGGTCTTTAATATACATCTAAGGGATGTACCTCAGATATTTTATTCAGCAGGATTTCCCAGTATTAAAGGATATTTCAATGTAAAATGGTCTGTAACAATGGCAGCGGCTGAACAGAACGAACGTATGCTGTTTTTGCTTGTCAACACATCAATTTGAACTGCCTACATGGATAACTTCTTTTAAATGTAGTAACAAGCAACATTCTACAGCCCTTAATCTCATTAACATCAAAAAAGCATATACCTACTGTGGGGAAAGTTGTTAGTGAACACCGTGTTTCATATCCTATTCTTTTTGAGAGACAGGTTCCGTGTCAGAAATAAGAAAAACAACAACATCAGCAGCAAAAAGAGAGCTTTCAGCTGTGACCATACTGAGGTGAATTGACTGGCTGCAGAAGGCCTCGTGAATAATAAAACAAATAAGTGATAAAAGCAGTTTCAAATATCAGTTCTGAACTAAGTATCCTGCAGTGGTTCTTTTTTTTTTTTTTTTTTTTTTAATACTAGCTAGCTTCCCAAACAGATTGCATAACAGAAATGCTTTCATGATGGTGGTGTAGAGATGCTACATTTTCAATAAAAATATATAGTCACTGAAATATAAAATCATGGTTGAAAAACATTAAAATAAAAATCCTAGCCATCTCTTCACCTCAAGCTATCTACCCAGTCACTGGAGGTCCTCCAAGTAGTCTACATTGAGTTTGACTTTGCAGCTAAATTAGGTCTGAATGCTTTCTACTACATGCCATTTTTCCATAGAATCTCCAAATGGTTATACTTATTTTGCTAGCGGAATAATAAAGCTAAAAATAACTGCAAAGCCACAAACAATATAGTTGCAGGATAGGAGTGTGTGTGTGTGTGCACTTGTGTAGAAGAAAAGTTTTTGACTATTGTAATTAACTACTTTTTCACCTTCTGTTTACACATATTGGCCCCAAATCAAAAGTGGATTGAAGATAGCCCCTAAGCAAATGCTGAACTATGGGTGCAGAAAGAAGTGCAGCTCCCAGATGTAACTCAGAATGATTTTTGCAAAGTGTCCTGAATTACAACATTACTCCAGACCAAAGAGAAGTTCTCTGTTGGTTCCTGGAGGGAGGGGAACCTAGCCACCGGCTAGGAGCCTGCAGCCAGGTTCCCAAAGCAATGGCCAGGGCTCTCTCAGCCAGTGCTTGCTGTTTCCAGAAGGGGAGGGGGGAGGGAAGGCAGCAGAGGGAGCTCATTCCTGGGCTTCCCCAGCTGGTGCTGATTGGTGGGGTGGGTGAATTGGATCCCCCTTACCTTGGTGGGGGGGGGGCTCCAATACACTTGCCCCACCCTCTAGGGAGGACTGAAAACCCCCCAGACTGAACTCCCTCCACTCCCTTTCCCCCCTCCCATTCTGAAAACAGGAAAGGCTGGGCACTCCGCAGACACGGGTTACAAAAGATGCTACATTTTGAAATGTCTTTATCTGATAGCTCATACAATGAGGGGTGAGATTTTCACCCAACTGGCCAGTTTTGAAGCTGTCTGCAGCCATGAACTTGTGTTTGGTCACAGCTATAGACTGCTCTCTGTGGCCAGATCAGGCAAAAGTTGTCACTTCTGTCTGCATCCTTGGTTTCCTACTTCCATACTGGGGCGTTCTAAATGGATTCACCAAACTGAAAGCAAAGTTGTCCTAGGAACTTTTTTGTGGGGAGCAAAGTCAGTTAATTACACTGCCCATTTTAGCTCAAATATTGCATGATATTCCATGAATGAGACTGTTAATGAAAACAGGGAGTTTTGATAAAAAGTTGGATTTTTTTCATAAGAAATATTTTAAAAATAAAGGTAGAAAATCATCCAACATAGATATTTGTAGCTTATGTACAAATAAGTATGTGTTTGTGTGGGTGTTGCCATCATTATGTATGTACATAAAATCCTAAAATAACATTGATCCTAGCTACAGACACTGAAGAGATGTATGCTCGAGTCAGGTTACAATCATATGCCTTATTCTGGCCATGTGTTACCTTTATCCCCCACTCTGCTGTCAGAAAGGGCCAAAGAGGCCTTTGTGTACTACATTTAAGTTAGATAATTCCATGTAATGTAAAGAAAAGATGCAGATAAAACTCTCTCCATTTATTACACAGATCAGAATCCTAGTGGAAGTGCAGTTCTTTCACTGGGTTCTGTGTGACCAGACACATTGACTGCTTACAGACATTAAAAAAACCCAAAACAAAACACCTTGCCAGAAGAAGCAGCACATTTGTTTGACCCACCTCTGCAGCATCTGTATAGATCAGGTGCTTCAGTGGGGCTTTTGGACACTTTTATCTAATAGCTGATTCAATCAGCTATTAGATAAATGCAGCAAAAAAAAGCCCCACTAAAGCACCTGGTCTATACAGACATTGGGCGAGCCAGGTCAAACTAATGCAATGCCTTATCTGAATACATGCTGGACTCGGTGTGGGACCATGCCAAATTTAAAGTAAAGTACAGTTTTGCGGGGGTTTATTGTCCATAAGTAGCCATGTTGCTTAGTGTAAGAGAGGAATTCGGAACTCTAGGTTTTGGGACTAAGCAAATAATTGTTCCATATCCACCTTACCACTCTGAAGTGCACTGCTTAGGTGACTTCCTTAAACTCATGCTCACCTGCTGCTTCACTCACTGCACTGGCTGTGTGGTAAAGAGAATGGTAGATATTTTTCTAGCTCTACCCCAAACCCATGTAGGGTTCCTCAGGAGACTGTTGTAATTCAGAGCAGTTTTACACTGCATATGCACATTCAGATAATCTGGGAGAATTCTCACAGGTTTATTCTCCTGATAGAAAAACTTACCCAGAGCCCTGTTTATAGACATTTGAATGCTGAGGCCCTGAAGAGTGGAGAGCTTGCAGTGCTGACACTGTGCAGCCAAGGGGGGAGCCCTGTGCACACATCTAACATGCTGTGTTGTCTCCCTTAGTCTGCCTGTTGACAGATGGCAACAGTTCATAGGGCAGCCCTGACTGGTTGACCCATATTGCCCCTGGTTAGCCTGTGTTTTCCTGCAGAACATGTAGGGATTGTGAAAGGAGCAGGCTCTAGGACTGTGTGAAATTTCACCAAGTGTTTCATTTCGAAGCTGTTTCAGTGCATTTCTAGCTTGAAACAATGAAATCGAAATGAAACACAAAGCATCAAAACAGCTTCAAAATGAAATGAGGGCACTCAAAACATTTTGAAAGTTTCAAAACATTTTGACTTTCAAAGCAGCCCAGTGGTGGGAGGCAGGAGAGGGCCAGAGCTGCACTCCAAGTGGCTTCGCAGCCCCATATAGCTCAGCCCATTGGGGAGCGCAGCCCTGGCTTTCCCCACCTCCCGCTGCTGGGCTGCACTCCATGGGGCTGGCGGAGTCAGTCAGAGCTCAGCCCAACTTTTGCCGCCAGGCTGCACTCCGACTGGCTCCCCCAGCCCTATGGAGCACAGCCCAGTGGCAAGAGGTGGAGCACAGCGTCAAAACGAAATGATGGTGTTTCGCACATACATAATAGGCTTTGCTTCCTGCTGAAGCACCATAGTCCAGAAGTGACACACTCTGGCCTTGTACAAACATTCAATTTCTTCTGGGAGAGCCTGTGCTTTCCCTGGAGAAACCATGGGTGTACAGATATTCAGGCTTTTTCTCCCTGAATAAAAATGGCCACTCCAGGAGAAAAGTAACCTGGGAACAACCACGGCTTAATCACTCGCAACAGAGTTTCTCCTAGCAGAGCAAATGTTTGTACATGCTGTGGCTTCTCTCAGAAGAGAAAATAGTCCTCTAGCATCCCTCCTCTTCCTCCCTTCCCCAGACAACTTATTGCTCAGTAGACTTTACTGCTCCAGTAAGGAGCAAAACACACCCCCTTCATAATGGTGGTTAAAATGTTTATACATTGGTTAGCTTTGGGAAAGCAGCATAGATTTCTGTCCAACCAAACAAAAAAAATGTACCTGAGGTATGATGTATAGGAATGATCAGGCACATAGAATGTAAGTAATGCGTCACCCTCTGCCCTATGTAACCCATAGATTTTGGTAGATTTGACTTCAATTAAGAGCAGAATTTAGTGATATTTTTGTACTACTACTTCAGACCTTCTAATAACCTTGGTTTTATACTAGCTTTTGCATTGTACTTACATATTGTTTTACATAAAAATGATTCCAGAGTCAAATTTGACAAGATTCCAAAATGTATAAAGCCACCTGCCCTTACACAGCTGGTTAACAGTAAAGAAGGGTATAGCGCTGGATAAAATATACAAATGTACAAAAGCTGAGAGAGAGAGTTATCTCCCCAACATGTACAGGATAAGAGGATAGAATTCCTCCCAGTTGCTGATTTAAATTAAATACACAGCATCTTCATGAAAGCATTTAGAGTTCAAACATCTGGAGATTCATACCTGAGCATATAATGTTAAGTGTTATACTTAGATCTTTGACCCCATGCAACAGAAAAAGGAAGTAATAAGGCAAATATAGAATGTAAATAGTAACTGTGTTTTAAAGCATTTATGCGAGAGGCAAAGAATGCTTGATATCTTTTGCTGGATCAAAACATGGTTGGGATAAACAAGCTTTTGAATGCAAGACATTCTTCTTCAGGTCTGATAAAGAGAGAAAGTACAAAATACTTAAGACAAAACAGCCATTTCCAAATTGATGTGACAAATGACTTTCCTCAGACAGAGTAAGCATCCTTTGATCCTAAAGGTGATTAGATGAAATAGAAGTTAAAATCTATCACTGACAATTGTTCTGATACTACCAAAAAAACCCAAAAAAACCCCAAGATGTCACCCAGACTTAAGCTTGTTAAACATGTAGGAATCACTAGATTCTTGCAGTAGCCTTAGAGTGATATTGTAGCCATGATGGTCTAGGCTGGTTGAATTGGTCCAATAAAAGCTATCACCCCCCAAAAAACCCTTGCCTCTCACATAATTCCTGGATCATCATGGCTACAACATCACTCTAACACTGATAGATTTTAACTTCTGTTTCAGTGGATGAAAAGTATTTTGTACCTTTTCTCTTTACCTCTTTCCACATTAGTCTTTAACCTCTCCTTTGGGTCTTCACAGTGGTTGGATTGAAATATGATGCTGATTTTCAGGATTCTGTAGTGAGGGGATAGGAAGCCACACAGAATTAAAACAATGGTCAGCAATCAATAGAACAATGCAGGACACTGAAATAATTATGAAACTGGGAATCAAGAATTCCCAGAAGTGCTGTGTAAAAATTGCCAGCACTCTATACATACATTTCACCCTATAGATTCCTAAAAGACTTGGAGTAAAAGACTTACTAAGAACACGCATGCTAAGCAATAATCAAAGACTGGTAATGCATGCTCTGAAACAGACATGCCATCTGCCATATTTAAAAAGGCCAAAAAGAACAGCAGAGCCTAACTTCTTTTAAGTGTGTATAGATATAGATATAGATATAGGTATATGGGCAGGAAGAAGGGGAAGAGGATGTATTATGCACATTTTAATGGAATGCCTGGAGAGTATGGTCAAAGGCATGGATGATGAACACAGACCTATATATCCACACCACTAGAGAAGACCTTTGGGCATTACTTCTAGTTATTGGGCATTACTTCTAGTTATCTCATGATATCATAGTCTTTAATATTTCTCATTCATTAAAGTAATTTTCTTGCATGAGTAGAACTAATATCTGGTGGTGGTAGGTTTTAAGGCAGAGGATACAGCTTCTTAAAGTAGAAAGACTGTTGAAATTCTCTTGGGGATACAGATCACTTCACACCTCTCTCTCCATTATATTTCATCATCATAATTTTTTACTGTATATAACATGTTTGACACCAGTTTATGACAAAACTTTTTACCTTGTGAAATGGACTCTTATATTCACACTAGTAATTACTATCCTAATACCTTTTTATTGTAATGATTGTTTATAAATTTTGCCTCTGGGCCTGAGTGCATACTTTTATACACAAATGCATTCCAAATTTTTTAACTACACAGATCGCATTTGGAAAATCTGCTTCTATGGTAATATATAGTTGTGGCATTCAATCAGCAAGCTCAAAGAGGTTAAGAACTGATGTCTGGAGGTGTCTTAAAATACCTGACATTTGTACTAATGCAGGCTCAAAAAATTATTGCTGTAAAACTGATTCCTCTTCTTGATGAATTCCAAGGATATTATCACTGCTTCCTTCCAAGAATTTATCTCCTTTGACTTTGTCCCATCCAATGTGATTAACTCACTTGAGTGATAAAAATATTTCTTAAACCTACCCAGAGGGGCTAGTTCTGAGCACTCTCTCCTACCAAGACTTGTCTAGATTTGTCCCTGCCGCAATACAGAACCTCACCTCACACTGTTCATTTCTTGGCCTATCTGGTGACAGTGTTGATGGACTCCTGTTGATCTCCATCTCTCCTTATCCCAAAGTAATTTAGGGGTAACTTTGGAACTCTGAAGGGGTTTGAGGGAGAGGAGTGTAAAAGAGGGAAAATTTGGAAGCTTCAGGAGCTGACTGAAATACGGTGGACCCCTTGAGTGAATGAAAAATATTATACATGACAATTCCCTGAATGTCAGTTCTCCTTCCTGTTTTAAAGGCACAGCTGTCACTGATATTTCATGAGAATTATGTTTCCCTCCTTGGAGCATCTTAGTATTTTATATGGATGATTTTTAAAGAGGACATAAAATAAATGTCACTTCCTCTGTCTCTCTCCTTCTCTCTCTCTCTCTCTCTTTCTCTCGTTCACACACACACACACACACACACACACACACACACGGAAATGATATACATCTACTCCTAGAGTTTCCATGCAATGTTTGCAATGGACATGGAGAGTCTGTGATGCAAGATTTCCTAACAGAAGAAGGGGCAAGAGGTTTCACTACTAGAGCCATACAGGGCCTCCACATTTCAGGAAGGGTGACAGGATGTCATAAGGAGATCCCACACTTTTAGACTGCTATCAGTTCCACTGACAGGTATGTTGCTGAGACCTTTGCAGAGTGGTTACTAACCCTGTAAATCACCCTCAAGGAGTCCAAGTGGGAAGTACAAAGCCCTGCACATCACTGGACACCCTGCCTGTAATATCATTCACCTGTGTCCTGTGAAATGACATGCCTAGTAGAAGCTCCTTACCTTCTAAAAGTGGCCAAGAAACTATTGCTAGGGAGTGGCCACAGCATTGTGAATGGCCAGCAAAATGTTCTTTTCCTGTATTTCTAGAAGCTACAATGAGGGGTCAGATAATCTAACCCCATGGTATTATCAGTGGCTGGGGGATGAGAACCAATATATTTCAGAGAGGGTCCCCCTGTTGGACCCATTGTTTTGCCAGTGGTGAGCTTTGCCCCATACACATTTTGAAATGAGCTGCAGAACCTACCTCCAAATCTGGCGTATCTCTCAGGATACCAGGGCCAGCCTCAGTACCAAGTGTGGCCGTGCAGCATATTAGCTGTGACAGAACTGCACTACCTGGTACTCCTCCAAGCTGCAACTACCTCAGGTACCCCTGGATGAGAATCGACATGGAAGACCCACACAGCCCTAAGAAACCTGGAGAGGCAAGAATGAGTCTGGTTCTGGCCTGGCTATTCCTGACTTCATCTTTCCACCTTTTCATCCTCCTATCTTGAGAAGAGCCCTATCTTGAGACGATGGAGTCTCTTTCCAGTTGGCAGATCAGTGATACAGGGGATTATGACTCAGAAACAGCCAGCTCTCCCAGTCCCTCTTTTCAGGCAGGAGAGGAGAGATCTCTGCTTGAGTATTAACAAAGTAGAAGCTTTAGAACTGACTGGCTAGGGCATCCAAGCATATGAAAGGCTAAATCCTGGTCCTGTTTGCCTTGTTCATGAAAGTAATCTTGCAATAATCAATGAGAATAATTTAAAGCGAGTAAGGAAAGAGTAAAGATTTATCTAAAAAGGAAAAGAGAGAGCATTAAAGTAATATACTTTCAAAAATTGAAAACAAAAAGAAAACTTTTACAAGCTTAAAAATGACACTAGATTTTTTTTCTGTACTACCCTTCCTGAAATGCTTATGCATCGACAGCACTTTAAAGGTTTGAGTCAAAAACTGAACTGGGACTTATATTTGCGTAGGTGTACTCCAGATTCTGAAAGTTGGGGGGAAGCAGATTTCAGATTAAGTCTCTTTTTATTGTGATTCAGTCTTTTGAGACTAATAGCTTTTTTGGTTCATTTCCTATGTAGTATATAACTTAATGCAATGGAACTGCGAATGAAGCAGCTTAATGAACTGATATTCAACCAAAGCTGTTTGTCACGGTACTCAGAAAAGCAATGTGCTATGGAAGATTTTGTTGACATGAATGTAGCAGTATAAATTTCATACCTTTATAGTAAGGAAAAAATCACTACTACCTCATGCATGCAAAAAATAGTAATAACCTGTAGGAAGTCATCTGCAGGAAAGAATCGTGAGCCCAAACCTACACCTCAGGGTAATACTACTAAAGGAAATATTAGAGCTTTGTTATATGTTCCACTTCGAGATGCTCAAACTTGATCAGTGTTAGTGCCTTGTTACACATTATGCTGGGAGTCACACAAATGTTGATCAGTGTTAGTGCTAGCTTGGAGCAGTCAGACCCTTAGTCTAGGAACCTTTTCTGACTGTCCCCCACCTGCTCAGCTGTGACTTGCCACTAGAGACCTGGTAGGAAGGGGCAGGACTAAGAGCTGTAACTGTGAGTTGCCATTAGAGAGGGCTGATAAGCCAGGACAGGCTTTTATCCCTGCTCTGTTGGAAGGGTTGTGAGAGATCCTGGGATAGTGGAGCAGCACATCTGTGAGGAATGGCCACACCTTAATGAAACAGGAGCTGGGTAGTGTGGATCAGAGATAATCCTGCCCTGGAGTAGCATAATTCGAGCTGCATAATGAGTGCTTAAAACCACTTTAAGGTGTTACTATGTAGACAGTGCAGGGGTTAAGAGCTCCAGGAGCTGCCTGAAATTTCCATGTAACAAGGTTCTGAGTCCTAGCTTGAGTTTGTAGCAGTCACACTTTAAGACTAAAAACCTTCTCTGACTGTCCCCCACCTGCACAGCTGTGACTAGAGGGCTGGTGAGCAGGGGCCTGACTAGGAGCTGCAGTTGTGAGTTGCCATTAGAGAGGACTGGTGAGCCAGGACAGGCTTCTATCCCTGTGTAGATGGGAGAGTGACACAGATGGGTTGCGGAGGGGTGGGGGACGGGTTTGAGGAACATGAAGCTGGGAGGCAGAGAGTTAATGGGACGGGGTGGATAATAAAATGGGAGGCGGGAAGGAAATGGGGGTGGGGAAAGGGTGGGGAAATGAAGGAAGTCAGCCACTGAAGGATAAAATAAAAAGAAGTAAAAAAAATATATATATTTTTAAAATAAAGATGAGGTAAATTAGAGAAGAACTCATGTTTTAATAATTTGGGATTGGGGTATGGAGGGTGCTGGTTGTGCTTCTTGGGGTGGGAGCAAGGATGGAAGTTGCTTTTCAGGGAACAACTGACCCTACCCAGGAAGGAAGCCCCAGCTCATGAGGACCCAAACCATCCCGCTACCTCATTCCCCTATCCACCCTCGTAGACCCCACTCCTGGACCTATGTATGCCCTGCAACCTGGCTACCTGGCATGTGCTCTTCAGGCTGTTTGCATGGAGTTTTGAACCCCTTGGGGTGGGAAGGTCATATCCTTGGAAGGGGGAGGTGGCTTGGTGCCAGAACCTTCCCCCAGGCAGTAAAGTTTAGGCGGTGGAAAGTTTTGTGGTAGACCAGTAGGGGGTGCTTCTGAATTGAGCCATCCACCTCACTGTGTCCAAACACCTGCCAGGCTCCAAACACCTCCCTGGGGGTGCCTCACATCTGATCAGCCCCCTTCCTGGAGCAGACCTGCAAGCCTGGGGGGTAACGTTGCCACCACCCAGAGTCTGGACTGATCTTGGACCTGCGCTCTCTGGGAAACACAGTCCTAGCAGTGCTTGAGGGTAGTTGACCCACTGCAAGAACTTGGGGTGCTTCCCTCAGTCTGAAGCACAAATAGTGGTCTCCCTTAGTCAGCTGAACCAAGGCATAATCTACACCATTTCCCAATAAGTCTGTCATGATAAGTATGAAGGAGAACTTTATTGGTTACAAGGAATAGGTTTGGAATAGAGTACAGGGTAGAGCAATAGGAGAGATATTGCCACCTTAGAGCAAACAGTGGCATGGTAACCACTGATCATGGGTCTGAGTTACTGTAAGCTATATATCTAGTTAGATCTCAGGTAGCTTACTCACGAGTATCATCCAGAGGCAGATGGAGAATTCCTCTGGAGGCAAGCAGTTCATGGTTCATGAGTTTTGAGAGAGAGAGAGTTTCAGATGGTCTAGCTTCTCTGTGAGTTTTCATCATGGCTACTGCCCCTCCTCCTGGGCAGTTCTTCACTTATATAGCTCTTATGATTTCATTTACCTGATCTAATGAAGGCCAGCAACTGTTGGCTGCCAGCCAACCAATTTGAAATGCATCATTGGTTCCTGAGTAGACTGGGAGGGTCTTTAGCCACCTCCCAGTCATGTTGGCATTGCTTAGAACAATAGAGAGTTTAAGCCCCCACCCAGGTGTATGAGGCCAGTCATGTAGGCAGAGGGAGCAGGTTTCCCCCCTCCCTTAGGAATGTATCCAGCTCAGGTTACAACTCAGGGTTACCTGAAGCAGATGGGGCCAGAGGTGTCCACCCTTTGCAGTGACCATGGTAACCAAATTGTCAGAAAGCAGAGTTTAGACAGAGATGGTATTCTGCCACAAGTTTGTCCACATAGGACAAGTGGGTGAAGAAAAGGACACTCCATCTGCCCTATCATCTCAGCACTCACAAACCGCCTGGTACCTTGAGGTATGTAGAAAAAACATTTAAAGCTGTCTCTATGTCTGAATCATTAAATCTCTCTGAATTGATTCGGAGGGTTCCAGTTTGATTTGGAGAGATTAAAGGCTCTCCTGGTTCAATTCGGATTTGGAGATTTGGCTGCCCAATCAAGCCAAATCTCTGCCAAATCAAATCTGCAACTGAAGCTTTGCACAGCCCTAATATGCAGCCCTAGCAACAGAGGGAGGAGCATGTTCCATTAGTGGAGGAGGACAGGCCAGGCCTTACCAAGATGGAAAGGATTGAAACAACCACACCAAGATGAAGCGACCGGTGGTGGTGGTTGGAGACTCCCTTCTGCGGGGGATGGAGGGAGCCATCTGCTGACCTGACCTGTTGTCTTGGGAGATCTGCTGCTTGCCAGGAGCCTGGATCCAAGATGTCATGGAGGGATTACCAAGACTCATCCGGCCCTCTGACTACTACCCCGTGCTGCCCATCTGTGTGGGCACAAATGATACTGCCAGGATCAAAAGTGACTACAGGGCTCTGTGTGCAAGGCTGAGGGGGACTGGGGCTCAGGTCATGTTTTCTTAGATCCTTCTGGTCAAGAGAAAGGGCTGAAGCAGGAGCTAGTGCATTCTGCAGATCAATACCTGGCTGCACAGGTGGTGTCAACAGCAGGGTTTTGGCTTCTTCAACCATGGCATGTTCTTCCAAGAGGAAGGATTGCTGGGAAGAGATGGGATCCACTTGGCGAAGACAAGGAAGAGCATTTTCACAGACAGGCTCACTAACCTAGTGAGGGGCATTAAACTAGGTTTGCTGGGGGATGGAGACCAAAGCCTTAAGGGAAGTGGGGAAGTGGGTGACCTGGAGGAAGAGCAAGTGGGAGTCAACTAATTACCTTAGGTGCCTGTACACAAATGCATGGAGCCTGGGAAACAAGCAGGAAGAATTGGAAGTCCTTGCAAGGTCACAGAACTGTGACATTACTGGAATAACTTGGTGGGATAGCTCGCATGACTGGACCACTGTCATGAATGGGTACAAACTGTTCAGGAAGGATAGGCAAGGGAGAAGAGGAGGAGGTGTTGCACTTTGTGTAAAAGAGTCATATTTGGAGCTCAGAGCTCCAGTATGAAACTGGAGATAGGCCTGTTGAAAGTCTCTTGGTTAAGGTTAAAGGGGAGAGCAACAAGGGTGATGTAGCAGGTGTCTGCTATAGACCACCAGATCAGGAGGGAAATGGTGGATGAGGCTTTCTCCAAACAGCTAGCAGAAGTTTCCCAATCACAAGCCCTGGTTCTCATGGAGGACTTTAGTCACCCTGACATCTACTGGGAGGGCAATACAATAGTGTGCAGGAAATCCAGGAAGTGTTTGGAGAATGTTGGGGACAATTTCCTGGTGCAAGTGCTGGAGTGGCCAACTAGGGGCCATGCTCTTCTTGACCTGCTATTCACAAACAGAGAAGAATTGTTGAGGTACGTAGTAGTGGATGGCAACTTGGGCAGCAGTGACCACAAGATGATTGAGTTCAGGATCCTGAGAAAGAAGGATGGAGAGTGGCGGAGTAAGGACCCTGGACTTCAGAAAAGCATACTTTGACTTGCTCAAGGAACTCATGGGCAGGATCCCCTGGGAATCCAGGCTGAGGGGGAGAGGAGAACAGTAAAGCAGGCTATCCTTCAGAGAAACCTTACTGAGACTGCAGGAACAGACCATCTCAATACGCAGGAAGACTGGCAAGTATTACAGAAGCCTAGCTGGGCTTAGCAGGGAACTCTTCAGTAAACTAAATCTCAAAAAGGAAGCTTATAAAAAGAAGAAACTTGGACAAACAATTAGGGAGGAGTATAAGAACATTGCTTGGGCATGCATGGATGAAGTCAGGAAGGCTAAAGAGTTATAGGAGTCACAGCTAGGAAGGGATGTGAAGGGTAATAAGAAGGGTTTCCACAAGTATGTTGGTAGCAAGAGGAGGATCAGGGAAAGTGTGGGTCCCTTACTGAATGTGGGAGGCAATCTTGTGACAGAATGAGAAAAGGCTGAAGTGCTCTTTACCTTTTTTGCCTAGGTCTTCACAGGCAAGGTCAGCTCCCAGACTACTGCACCAGGTATCAGTTTTGGGAGGAAGTGAGCAGCCCTCAGTGGTGAAAGAACAGGTCAGGGACTATTTCAAAATGCTGGATGTGTACAAGTTCACAGGACTGGATGGGATGCACCTGAGGGTGCTGAGGGAGTTGGCTGATGTGATTGCAGAGCCACTGGTAATCATCTTTGAAAATTCATGACAATCAGGTGAGGTCCCAGATCAAACACAGTGCCCATATTTTAGAAAGGAAGAAAAAGAGGATCCAGGAAATTACAGACCAGTCAGCCTCACCTCAGTCCCTAGAAAAATCATGGAGCAGATCTTCCAGTAATCCATTTCTAAGCATGTGGAGGAGAAGAAGGTGATTAGAAATGATAAGCATGATTCACCAGGGGCAAGTCATGCCTGACTAACCTGATTGCCTTCTATGATGAGATGACAGGTTCTGTGGATGCAGGGAGACCTGGGGATGTGGTATACCTTGATTTTAGCAAGGCTTTTTATACAGTCTCCCACAGCATTCTCACAGGCAGGCTAAGGAAGGATGGGCTGGATGAATGGACTGTAAGGTGGATAGAAAACTGTCTGGAGCATCGGGATTAGAGGGTAGTAATCAATGGCTTAATTTCTATTTGGGAGCCAGTATCAAGTGAAGTGCCCCAGGGGGTCAGTCTTGGAACTGGTTTTGTTCACAGTCTTCATTGGTGACCTGGAAGATGGCATACAGTGCACCCTCAGCAAGTTTGCAGATGACACCAAGCTGGGGAGAGTAGTAGATATGCTGGAGGGTAGGGCTAGGATTCAGAGTGACCCAGATAAATTGGAGAATTGGGCCAAAATAAACCTCAAGAAGTTCAACAAGGACAAGTGCAAATTCCTGCACTTAGGACAGAACAATCCCATGCACCAGTATAGGCTGGGGGCTGACTGCCTGGGCAGTAACTCTGCAGAAAAGGACCTGGGGGTTACAGGGGACAATAAACTGAATATGAGCCAGCAGTGTGCCCTCATTGCCAAGAAGATGAATGGCGTACTGGACTTCATTGGGAGGTGTGTTGCCTTTAGGTCAAGGGAAGTGGTAATTCCCCTCTATTCAGCACTGGTGTGGCCACATCTGGAGTACTTTCTTCACTTTTGCCCTCCCTCCACCCCGTCCACTACAGAAAGGATGTGGACAAATAGGAGTGAGTTCAGTGGACGGCAACAAAAATGGTGAGGGTGATGAGGGACATGACTTCTGAGGAGAGGCTGAGGGGACTGGGCGTATATAGTCTAGAGAAGAGGAGACTGAGGGGATTTAATAGCAGCCTTTAACTACCTGAAGGGGAGTTCTAAAGAGGATGGAACTAGACTGTTCTCAGTGGTGGCAGATGACAGAACAACGAGCAACTGTTTCAAGTTGCAGCAAGTGAAGTTTAGGTTAGATATTAGGAAGAATTTTCTCACTACAAGGGTAGTAAAACACTGGAACAGGTTACCCAGAGAGGTGGTGAAAGCTCCACCTTTAATGGTTTTCAATACCTGGCTAGGCAAAGCTTTAGCTGGGATGATCTAGTTGGGGATGTCCTGCTTTGAGTATGGAGTTGGACTAAATGACCTCTTGAGGTCCCTTCCAACCCTAATTTTCTATGATTCTAGGATCAGAGATAAACCTGCCTTGGAGTGGCGTAACTTTAAGCTGCCTGAAGCATGCCTAAAACTAGTTTTAGAGGTTAATGTTTGGAAAATCCAGGGGTTAAGAACTGCCTAACATGAATGTTTAACAAGGCCCTTACTCAGCTGAGTATGTGGTTAAAGGATCAATTCTCTTGTAATACAGTAGATGCTATGCCTAGTAGCATAACAGCTATAACTAACATTTCTAACATTAATATTTCTAACAGCTATAACTGAAATATCTGATAAAACCTTTTTGGTACTCAATAAAACAACAACTGCAGTTCTATCAGAATGCAGCTGCTCGTGGCATTGCAAAAATTACAGGGGAAAGGCTCTTCTAAACTGTACTTTATAAATAGGGAGTCAATCTGTAATTCCACTGAAGTTAAAAAGTCAATTCTGAGTTAGGTATAACTGAAAAAAAATGTTCAAACACAATGGTTGGGTCTCCTTCTCAAATCGTATTCTGGTTACAATTCATTTTGAATTCTAAAACAATGTGTCATTGTATTCTTGAGCAAAAGCCTGAGGTTAGACATAATTTTTGCTCTGTCATTCTTAGTACTCCTATTGAGTTCACAGCCAACTTTTCTTCACAGGTAGTGAGCAAGGATCTTGGAAGTTGGCCTTGTTTGAGTTTTGTGTTAGAAATAGACCGGCTAATCCAGGTAAAATATGAAATATACTTTCTTTATTGTCTCCCTTGCACTTCATCATTGCAAAAAAACCTTTTTGGACAGTTGAAACAGTTTGATGGATAAATTCCCCTTGCCTCCATTTCCACTTCTGTTTTCACTTGCAAGTTTTGGCAATGACAGGAGGAATAGTCACAGGAATGTCACAAAGGCTGTTCCCTTGATACTTCCAGATTAGCCAACATAGGAAGTGCTAGAAATATTGTGAGAGATATTCATCCGGTTTCTGGAGAACTGCAACTGGAAAGCTAGCTGTTTCTGAATCACTTTGAATGAGCATGTATATGCTTATTTAAAATTAACCTGTGAATATCATTACTTTTTAAATTCTAGTATAACCATTTTAATATCAGAATAACTACAAAAATCCTTGAACCAAATTCTGCTCTAACATTGGTGTAAGACTGAAGTTACTCCGTCCTATTTTATGCAGTTTCTCTGAGTCTGCATTGTCAAAACTGAGAGTAGAATTTCATCCCTCAGATGGGAATCATATAAAGTTTATTAATTGGCTGACTTTGAGGACCTTCTGATAGGAAGACATATGTGCCTACATATCTAAAGGTATATATATAATGTGCTTCTCTTTCAGTTAGTAAAAGAAAAAGTTATTAGTAGGATTATGTGAAGCTTCTGTCACTGATTCGATTTGGCAAAGATTCACCCGATTCAGTGGCTGAATTTCCGAATCCGAATCAAATCGAGAGACCCTTCAATCTCTCTGAATTGAATCGGAACCCTCCAAATCAGTTTGGAGAGATTCCGAAAGATTCGGTGATTCGGACATAGACACAGCTTTAAATTTTTTTTCTATATACAGCCAGGTACCAGGGACTCGTGAATGCTGTGATGTTGGGGCGCATGGAGCATCCCACAGGAGTGCGGGGGTCTCCCCAGCACACTCAGCAGCAGATCCAGAAGTGGACCAGAAGCACTTCTGGGTCCACTGGGAAGTAGGCTGGGGACCCCTTTCCCTCCCCCTCCCTCGTACCTCCCCAGTTTGGTGACTGGTGCCTCTTGGGTCTTGTGGGGTGGGCACCCAGTACTTCCAGTCCACTTCCAGGTTCACTGCTGAACATGCAGGACCCCCTGCCCCCACACTCCTGTGGGATGCTCCATCCACTCCAGCATCGCAGCATTCACAAGCCACGCCTGGTACCTCAAGGTACATAGAAAAAGCATTTAAAACTGCATCTATGACCGAATCACTGATTCTCCAAATCAGCATTGAATCTTCAGATTCAGATTCAGCCTTATTGAATCCGGGACAGTAATCCAAATCAACAAATCAAATCACTGCCCCTGATTCGGGCCAAATCCGAATCCAAATTGAATAGGGCCCGTTTCGCAGACCCCTACTTCTTGGCACTACTCAACTTGGGGGGTTTTGCTAGATATTTAGTAAAACTGTCATTTTCAAACTGCGTTCTGGGCTCATCAGGGGTTCTGCAGCGAGTTTTGGGGTAATGGTGGAGCAGGCTGGGAAGTGGTGAGTCACCATTGTCAGGGAGGGTCGCCTGTATTCACATCAGCCTTTAAGAGTAGGGAATTCCATAGTATGAATCAATTTCTGAAATATGGGAAAGAGGCTCACTGTTTTATGGGCTCCTCTCTCAGCTTCATTTTTTTCCCCCTCTGAAGCTTTTAGGAACTGTAATTTCTCCAGTGGCTATTTTCTGATAAAGTCAAAAAAGAAAACAACTGATGCAAGATGAAAAATTAAATGGCATCAATAGTAATACTTTATCACTTCATCCAGTTTCTAATCATCACAAGTGGATGTGCACACAGAGTAGATACGTCCTAACTCTAGAGTTAACTTTGGCTTTTCCTTAGATGGACCCCATAGTTCCCTCCCCTGTCTACATACCTAGTCCTTTCCCTTGAGTTTGGTGGTGCTTTAAATCTGACCTACCTGGCCTGGCTCTTGCTGCTTTTAATACTTTGCAGTAAAGATGTAACACAAGCACCAGTAATCCTCCAATATCTTCCCACAACCCTCTGTGTTCTGAGGAAGACAGAATCTCCTAAAATTCACTGGGGAAAAAATCTTTGAGGTTTTCTGGTTATCATAGCATAAAATATTCTAAGATGTGCCCCCAGGTTTTCCAGCAACACACATGAGTGAGCACTACATCAGTGACAACTAGAGCTAGTTGGGAATGTTGTGATAACATCTTTTTCTTTCATAAAACAACAGTTTGTTGTAATTAACATATTTTGTTGAAAGATGTTATTTTTGATGATGGTGATGGTAGAACACAGGCAGGGCCAGGAACTGGCTTTGCAACTGCTTGCTATTCTTTTTGACTTGGGGGCCCAGAATCAGAAGTCCTCTGGTTCCTGGCCCTGAGGCAGTCTGTCTGGTAGAGCAGCTTCAGAGTGGAGGACACTGGAAGTCCTCATGTCCTTGACATCAAGGCAGTCAGTGTGGTGGAGCCTCTGTGAAGCTAGGAACCCTAAAAGCCCTGCCCAAGGTCTGACTGAAACTGACGTTGTTCTTGTCCATTTTAGTGCTGCCAACCATTGAGTAGCACAAGTTACTGGTTTTGCCTCTGTTATTCAATGGCAGTCAGCAGTGAAACTGGCAGAAACTGTCAATTTCAGTAAGCCTCTTTCATTGCAACTGGATTTCATTTTTTAAATAAAATATTACAGAATTCTGGTTCCACAACATTTGCTTTGCTGACTTTCCCTGATTAGGACAAAAGACATCTGAAAAGTCTTAGATTATCAGAGAAAGTAAATTATGTTTTCTGGGCAGATCTAGTGAATTGGATGTGGCTTTGCAATGTGTCCCTGCCATGGCTGTCCTAACCCAAGGTGCTCAGATCTGTGCACTAATCACTCAAGTTAACTTTGCAGAAAAAATGTATTTCAAAGCATTGGATGCTATAGTTTTACTATACTAGCCATGTAGCTATAGTAACAACAGTAATAATAATAAATAAAAACTATAACTACAGGATAGGAGAAATTCTATTCACTCTGAGAAAATGTCAATTCAGATAAACTGGGACATTTCTGAACTATCCCATAAAAGTATTATACAAATAATTAAGCAAAGCTATATGTAACAGGATGACAGATGCCTTCCACTGTAATTATTACAATGCTCTCTTGCTGAAGGCATTATTGCTGCTGTCTAAAATATCTGATGTCCTTGCTGAACGTTTGCATTCAAAATGATTTTTTTTTCATATTTGAGTTTACTGTACCATATGTAGATGCGCAACAAATAAAGCATTCTATTGCAGGATGAAGCTTATTACAATATGATATTCACTGAGTAAAATTAGATATTATGGCTTTCATAGTTTTCATATCCTGGTGGATATTTTTATATACATATATGTGTGTGTACGTGAGAAAGAGAGAGAGTCAGGTCTGACGTAAAAAAAAAAAATGCTTTCCTATGTAGATTTAAATTATATTCTGTTATTATGAAACTCTGTTGATTCTTATACTATTTATTGCCATGTTTGTTGATGCTAAACATAGTTATTCTTTTTAAACATAGTCATTCTTTTTTCAACATAGCTCAGGACCATACTTTTGGACTTTTTCTCCCAGTCAGGTAGTCATCTACCAATATTTTGTTTGACTAGTAAATTGCACAAATTCTATTGTATCTTATCTATAGCTGTACTTGTCATCTCGTTGTAATCAAATTGTGTGTCAAAACTCCCCATCTTATTAACACCAATAGACCTAATATAGTCAAGGCAAGTAGGTTTGATTCAAAGAAAAGATAAAGTTTTCATGCTAAAATGCCAATAGTTACAGCACTATGGTATAAATAATGTAAAATCCTCAGCCTAAGACTTTGTTTCTTAAAAACATATATCAGGAGTAACCTTCCACTTTGGTTGCACTACCCTCATTGCTCCTTCCTTTTTACACTCCTTAACCTGTAATTCAGAAGTAACATGGCATTTCTTACATGCTTTCCCTCTCAGAAAGCTGTAAATCAGTGGTCACCAACCAGTAGATTGAGATCCACTGGTAGATCTCGGAGCCTCTTGCAGTAGATCTTGGAGCCTCTTGGAGTTGATCCGAGGCTGGGGTGGGGGGCTGAGTGCCTGCATGTATGCATGCACGTGTGCACCCCAGCCCAACAGGTCAGTCTGTGGGAGAGGGAAGGCGCAGGGGCTAGATCGAGGCCCCTGCACCGAGGGACAGTGCTGCAGAGGCAGGAGCAGGGGTAAGTTGAGTGGGGCCCTGGCCAGGTGGGACTTACCTGCTGGGGAGGTGTGCCCCCCCCCAAATTTTTTCTCCCTCTGCCTTGATCTTCCCCCCTTTCCCTCCCCACAGACTTACCTGCTGGGTGGTGGGTGGTAGCAGCACATGGTCAATCTTGGGTTGCTTTTAAATGCCAAAGGTGATCTCCTACTTAAAAAGGTTGGAGACCACTGCTGTAAATGGTCTTTCAAAGTGATATAAATCAAACAGGGAAATGCAGCATGCCATTTATTCAGAACCCCTAAATTGGACACACACCATCATGTCTTTTTATCTCTGAGGAATTATTTTTCTGTACAGAAAGCAAAGTCCAGCTATTTCCATCATCTAGATACTGTGGAAGAGTAATCAATACAAGCTATATAATGAAGTCAGTAGGAATACATGTGAGAGCAAAAGGTTGTGTGATTGGGCAGTTTCAATAACTGGACAACAATTTATAAGTCCTGCTTGTCACACTGCTAATAGGCCTTATGACATCCTATGGAGCACTGGAGTTTAAAAGGTTGAAAAAACCTGCTGCACAGCTCAGAACCTGCAGCCCAGTAGGAACTACAGAGTACATTGCAGTCACATCCATTGATACAGACACATGTAGCAATTGAACCATTCCCAAATATCACCAATAGAGAACCATTTCACAATTTTGCATGCTAGAGGTGTCAGGGCACATACCATGCCTAACATTTCAAGTAGAATGGTCACTTTTTAAGCACCAAAGATCTGCGGTTCTGATACCAGGGTTTGGATGTGTGCAACCAGGCCAGCATGCACTGCAGTGGGCAAGTTGGGGTAGGAGAGTGCTTGGACCCATGCTTTGTGGGTACCAGGGGATGGGTGACTTGTGTGGCTAGGGGCATTTTTACGTTTTTGCTTTACCTTTCCATTTCCTAAACATGAGTTCAGTAAAATTCAGTACTGTACAATTGACCAAATTCTTCACTTGCCTGACTAATGGCTTTGGATTCCCAGAGTTGGCTGCGGGGTAGGGAAAGGGATATGAAGTGAGGCTGCAGTCAAGTAGGAAGTGAGGACACAACTGGCTGTTAGAAAGAGAGCTGTTATTGACCAAGCAGCAGAAGAAAGCTCATTGATTAGAACCTGCCAAGAAAGGGGAAGAGGGGGAAGAAAGGTGGATAGTAGTGCCAAAGTGGTCACCGGAGTGGCCAGTTACAGTAGTGTGAATGGTGGAACAGGAGCAGGAGGAAAAGAGTCTGGGATACTTGAAGATCTGACCAGGCCTGTGTCACAGACCATTTGGCATCCAAATAAAACATTGATCCAGTTTACAGTTAACTTGTTCAAAAGTGTAGTTTCAGGCAGCTTTTAACTAGTTTAACAGGCTTGTATGTTTACAAGTTTCTGCTTCAGGTTTATACTGCATTTAAGCCAGTTTAAATGTTACATGAGTCCATACACAGTAACTGGAACATAGACATAGTATCAATCTCCTTTTTCAACTAATTTTATCCCCTGGTAACTCCCAGTGCCCAGTCCCCTTGTGCATCCCATTGCAGTCTCCCTACTCACCTGTTCAGTTTTCTTTCCTCTCCTCACAGCTGCAATCTCTGCTGCCACGTCCCAGTCCTCCCCAGCCCCTCTCAGACAGTTTCTCTCTTCCTGCCTATTTGTTATCAGACTAGCAAAAGAAAGATGATCTCATGGGAAACCTGGTCTCAATTTCTTACTCTGACACAAACTCCTTTTTTGACCAGGACTGAGTTTCTGTTTAAACAGTGTATTTTCCTTTAATCTCATTATCAGAAATACTGAACCATTTTGATTGACCTGGCTGAACTTTCTTTGAACGCACACCTTAACATTTCAGACCAGTTGCTCTAAGTTTGACAAAATTAAGCAACTAAAAATAGGGTCTTTTAATGGCAAGTTTGGATCTACTTTAATCACCGGCAGAGCTATACCCTATATCACCTGTAATAATATGGTACCAATATGCCTACCTATATCTTTGGGTTCAGAACAATGCAGGTTGGATAAAAACAGCCATTTCTGAACCCATGATCATTAAATGACAGTACACTGCATATTATTCCCTGGCCTCAAGGTTCAACACATTAACCCTTCCTTTCTTTATCTAACTGACATTAACAGGAAACCATTACCGATATCTAATATATAACACCAGTAAACATATCATATTGATAATGTACTATATAGTTCATTAATGAAAGTTCGCTCTAGGACGTCACCTACTCTTTTGTATTATGTGCATAAGAAAGTTTAATATTGTGCCTTGTTGTTTCTTATTTCACATCTCTGGGCTGATACATATGCACTTTTTTCTTTAAAAACAATAGGAAAGAACAGTTCTATTTTAAGAGGCAAATTATCTATTTAAACATGATTCAATTTTTCACTAAAACTTAATCCATTTTCATCCCTGTAATGAGGCTTAGTCCTAACTGCTTCTTCATCATCATTATAGCTTTCATCAGTTTAAAAGTGAAATCACATTTAGAAAACTATTTAAGATTCAAGTTTGGTATCATTTTTTGCAGTTAATTATCTAAAAAAATGTGTCAGGTTCTTAAAATGCAGAATTTGAGGGAGTACTTTACTAAAAATACAATTTTTATGTTTGATTTTCTAAAAATGTTTTAGAAAGCAAAAGTGCTCTGGCTTTAAGTACCATCGTGAGAACCATTAAATTGACATTATATCTGCCACATAGCACTTTTGTAAATTATACCTGTCTTTAAGTTTGCAAAGGGAATCTTAAGAAAGCAAATTCTATTAACACAGCTGGCTGTACTGTTGCATAATTTATTGAAGAGGGTTGTTTAATAAAATTAGTATAAAATTGAATCTAGTCTTCAAAGATGTAATGGGAGAAGATGTGCTGTATCAAATATGTTTTGCTTTATTTCCTGATGAATGTATGCCGGCTGACAGCCCAAGAGACCCGTGTCTCATTATTCCATTCTGAAACAGCTGTTGAGGAAAACAGATATGACAGCCAGTGTTCTTCTTCATCTAATGAAACCCAACTATATAAACAGAACCATGAGTAGCATTTCAGTGGAAACTCTGTTGTTTGTAGTTAGACACAGAAGACCAAACTCAGATCTGCTGCAAGCAACTGCAATTCTGTTGCCTCCAGTGGAATTGCTGCTGCTTATGTCAGGACTGTGTTTGAACCAGAGTGTAATTAATTTAAGGAAGTTGTTAATGCGAGCTCCTTGCAGTAATTGAACCATTAATGTTTCTCAATATTGTTTTACCTGAGAAGTATGCCTGGAGCACCATCCATATTTGTCTGTATTTTACATTTTAATAGCATTCTATCCATTAATGCTATGATTATGACATCAGAGCAGCAGTTTTGCAAATGAGATTTAATTGTAAAACAAATATTTACTCAGTGCCTTAGCTCAAGTGTAACCTGAATAGAAACAATTGGAAGCGGGGACAGAATTCAACATGACCCTAGGATTCTGAATCCCTGGCATTACTGTCCATCTGCCAAAAATATTGCAGCCAAAATGACTCTATGTTGTAAAAAAAAATTATTTCTTTGACACCTATCCTGTGGAACAGCCAGAATAATTAAGTCCTCCGGAAGTTAGAGCTACAATGAGAGAGACATGCATGCAGAGGACGACCACGTGCTGCTGTCCATGGACAAAAGTTCCTATAGAGTTTTCACACCTGTTGTTACCACGTTCCACTTTCCTTCTCATCTATGACTCCTAACCTCCTTGTAGCAATGTCAGCAATTGTTCACACGGAAAATAGAAAGGAAAGCTTGGAATACATTTTACTCTTGTCTTTCTAACAAAGCACAGCATCTGGGAACAAAGCAGCAGCCAGCATTGTGTGGCCAACGAACTCTCTTGCTGTTGTATATTTGCCTCACAGAATCCTAGGGCAGACTTTTCATCCTGCAGCTCTTCATCATCCTACTACTTTGCTTCAGGATTGTATCTAAAATAAACATCTAAGGGCATTTTGGAGGAAAGAGAAGTGTAGGCATGCTAAGAGTATTTCCTCCTACAAGGATACCTAGTACTTTATTGACTGAGACTGTATGAGTTATAAAGGTTAGACTTCAGGCCTGGCCTTATATTTTTGTTTATTTTCTCTTTTTGTATTAGGACATTTGCTTTTGCACTCATTATTCCCCCTAATATTGTTATGATTTCCCCACACTATTTGGCAAGTTGTCTCTGTGTCAGCTTCATATGGCTTCAGCATTTGGATATGAGCTGTTCACTAGACTCACTAACTTCTGTAGCTCATTCCAGAGTTAGCGTAGACTGTCTGATGGTTCTTATACTAGCTTGTGCACATTTTTATCCCTATTACTAACATACCATGTATTAGTTCATCTTTTGAGACTTGATAAAAAGATGATTCTGCTATTGTGTCTAGTTCAGTCAAGTGAAGGATCCAGGGGGGACAGTGTTGTGGTCACGATCCCCTTCCACTGCTGCTACAACCACTCTCCCCGGCTGACCTGGATGTAGGAGGAGTCCCAGAGTTGCTCCTGCCCTGCTCCAGCCATGAGCTGTGGCTGTGAGGGGTAGCAGACTCAGCAGAGGACAGAGGAACACAAGTTGTGTCTTCCTGCATCTGCCCCCCACTAGCCCCTGCCTCCCCGTCCCCGGGTCCCTGCTGACTGCGAGCAGGCACTGGAAGGAGGAACCTTTCCCCAACTGCTCCCATGCCACCACTGTCCTTGGCTGACCCAGGGGCGGGGGAGAGCCACAGAGCCACTCCTCCCCCACTTCAGCCATGGGCTGCAGGGAACAACTGTGTGGCATGCTGGGTTCAGCCAGGGAAAATGATGGCAGCACACAGGTTCCTCCTTTCAGTGCCTCTCCTCTGCCTATTCCCTCATCTTCCCTACTGGCCAGCACTGGGTCCAGTCTACACATCATCACCACTGTGCCCAGCCAAGCCCACTACCCCATGCAATTATTTCCCACACCCCTTAGCTGGAGTGGGGCCGGGGTGGCTCTGGGGCTCCCTGCCATACTTGTCAAACTGAGGACAGTGGGAACAGAAGAGGGGTGGGTTCTTCCTTCCATTGCCGACTCCTTGTCCAGCCCCTCAGTGAGCCTACCTGCCCAGGACCTCCAGCCATGCCTCTCCCCCATCCTCCATGGTCTGAAGAGTGGTGTTGTGTATCCACCATATGATGCTCTATTGTTTCCTGAAGGAGAATCTGGATTACAAAGGCAGGGCTGTCCCGGGGGGAAGGGTGAATTGGGGTGACTGTCCTTGGCCCCGTGCTTTGGCGGGCCCTGCAGAGCCAGGCAGAGCAGCTGTGGCAACTCTACGTTGCTGCCAGCTTCATGTCCGGGCGCTTGGCACCCTCCCCCCCCCCAACTGAATCCACTGCCTAATCCACCACTTAATCCAGTGCATCTGGCCACTCAGCACCCCCCCCCCACCAGATACACCACCAGCTTCCTCGTGTCTGGGGGTGGGGCCCCGCACAGGCTGACTTGCCCTGGGCCCCACACCCTGCTCAGGTCATCTCTGGTGAAAGAAAGCATTTTTTTTATACAGGTTTTCGTCACCAACCACTGGGGTTAGGTTCTTGAAAGTTCCCGTGGTTGGCAAAACCCTGGTTGGCAAGACAAAAGGCTTATGGAAAAAATGGCAGGTGGCAGGCTGATGTGTGGCCATGGAAAACTGTGGTTACTCATAGTTTCATAGTTTCATAGATGTAGGGTTGGAAGGGACCTGAGTAGATCATCACGTCTGACCCCTTGCCCTGGGCAGGAGTGAATACTGGACTCATATGACCCCAGCTAGGTAATCATCAAGCTTCCTCTTAAAGACCACCAAGGTATGAGCCAGCATCACTTCCCTTGGAAGTTGATTCCAGATCCTAGCTGCCCTGACTGTGAAGTAGTGCCTCCTAATGTCCAGCCTGAACCTACTCTCAAACAACTTATGACTGTTATTCCTTGTTACTCCAGGAGGTGCTGGGGGAACAGGGTCTCTCCCATTCCCCACTGGTCCCCCCTGGTAAGTTTATAGATAGCCACCACATCCCCTCTCAGCCTTCTCTTGTGAAGGCTGAACAGGTTCAGGTCCCATAGCCTCTCCTTGTAGGGTCTGCCCTACTGTCCCTGGATCATGTGAGTGGCCCTCCTCAGGACCCTCTTGATGCTGGCCACATCCCTCCTAAAGTGTGGCACCCACAACTGAACGCAGTACTCCAGTGGCCTGACCAGTGTCGCATAGAGGGGGAGGATCACCTCCTTGGCCCTGCTTATGATGCATCTCTGGATGCATGACAAGGTACGGTTGGCCTTACAGACTGCGTCCTCACATTGGCGGCCCATGTTCATTTTGAAATCGATAATGACTCCAAGGTCCCTTTCTGTCACTGTGCTGATGAGAAGGGAGTTCCCCAACCCTGCACTTGTCAGTATTGAATCCCATCCTATTCTCATTCACCCACCCCTGTAACCTGTCCAGGTCCAGTTGTATCCTGTCTCTCCCTTCTAGCATGCCAACCTCACCTCAAATCTTGGTGTCGCCAGCGAATTTGAACACGGTGCTTTTCACCCCCTTGTCCAAATCACTAATAAAAAGATTGAACAGTGCAGGCCCGAGGACTGAGCCCTGGGAGACTCCACTGCCCACATCCCTCCAGGTTGAATATGATCCATCCACCACCACTATCTGGGTGCAGCCTCTCAGCCAATTTGCAACCCACATGACTGTGTAGGCATCAATGCCACAGTCGCTGTTTTTTAATGAGACTGGGGTGGGAGACAGTGTCAAAAGCCTTCCTGAAGTCCATAAAGACTACATCCACTGCAACACCTGTGTCCAATGATTTTGTGACCTGATCGTTGAAGGCAATCTTGTTGGTCTGACGGGACCGGCCCCTAATGAACCCATGCTGGTCCTTCACAGATGTGCTCCTGGATAATTTTCTCAAAGAGCTTCCCCAGGATCGAAGTAAGACTAACAGGCCTATAGATGCCCAGGTCCTCCCTTCTCCCTTTTTTGAAAATAGGGACCACGTTGGCCTTCCAGTCTTCTGGCACCTGGCCAGAGCACCGTGAGTGCTCATAAAGCCGTGCCAGGGGCCCCACGATAAACCCTGCCAATTCCCTCAACACCCTGGGGCATCTGGACCTGCTGATTTGAACATGTCCAAGCCCCTCCAGAAGTTCCCTAACTCAGTCCTCCCTGACCCTAGGCCTGGCGGAGTCTCTCCTGAGCCTGTCCTGAATCCCAGTGGGGGAGATGTCCTGGTCCCTGCCAAAAAAATGGAGGAAAAGAATTTGTTAAAAAGGTCTGCCTTTTCCTCTGGTGCAACCACCAGATTGCCAACTGTATCCAAAATTGTATACCTTGGTAACCAAAATAGTATACAGAATATTAAGCATGGATACTCAAAACTGTGGTTGGCAAAACCATGGCTGGCAAGGGAAACCTGTATTATGTTTTGTGCGTGAGGAGGTAGCAGCCTTTGTCTGTTACAGCTAAGGGTGCTCCTGCTCTTATTTTAATTTTTATCCAGAACCCATTGCAATGTAATAGTTTTTTCATTGGGGTTTTACATTCATCCCTTTAGTACCAGGAGTCTGGTGTGTGGCTGCTATGATTTTTTTCTCTTACCTTTTGCTTCATTTCAGTTTTGTTTGAAATACTCTTATATCTTGATTTCACATAAAACCAAAAAGTGACTTACTTTTGACACCATGTTCAGTGCTCAAGAGTAAGCATGGAGAGCATCAGGCAACCAGGTGCAACATTCAGGCTATGCAGTGTGCTCCACAGACAGTGTCCTCTCGCATCAGGCTCCTCCTACAAACTGAGTTTTCTACATTCCTGTATGTGAGATATGTGAATGTATTGAATGTGCACATGAGAATCTAAACCTACTTTTTTTTAATCCACAGATGGGCAGTTAAGGCATAGCTTTACCTTATGTCCGCAATATATTCTCTGCTTGCCAGCCTGGTAGCACTCTTACTGCACTTGTGGTTGTAGTAATTTTATCTCTGATTGCCCTTGGACAAGCCCAACACTATGCATCATCATACTGTAGCATTGCCTATTGGGCAGCTATGCATTAGGGCAGATTCCCACTGTGCCCTAGTTTTAGGAATTATTTTCTTAATTTCCTGGTATTATAAATTGCTGCTATATCATATACTAATGCTGGGTAAAGAGATCCACTTTTATCCTACATCCATCTCAATCAGCATTGTGAGACTTAATTAACTGACTATGGGCTGCTTTGAAATTCTTTTTGAGAATGTGTATTCAGATCCATTTAGGCTGGGAAACTCAGCCCTGAATCTCCTAACATCTCTCTCTCTGAGGGTGATAGGAAGCAGGAAGAGTTGAAAAGGATGGTTGGGGCAGGAGAGGCCAGTGCTGTTTCAGAGTATCATTTACACCAGCAGTAGGTCAGAGGTATTTTATTTTTTTATGCTCTTTATAATTTTGAGAGGTGGAGGAGGGGTGAACTGGGGATGGGATAAGGGTTCAGTAACCTGTCAAGGTGGGTGATACAGGCTGGGTAAGTGTCTGCTTACAGGTAGCTACAAGTGAAGGGGTACTTTATTTGTTTAAGGTAGTTAATACTTGGCCCTTGGACAGTTATGGGCCTGAGTCTAGGTTGAGGCTCTGAGCAGCTCCATTCCCTTTCAAGGTTTTCCACAGAGTTCATCTACAATCTTAAACAAATCAAGTAATCTCCATCTGCCTCGTTCACCCGTTTGTAAAATATAGACAATGCTATTCCCTTTGTTTGCATGACTGCTTTGTACTTTTGTAGGGTGTAGTATGTCTTAGCCTTTGTCCACTGCCTATATTTCAGTCCCAAGTGCAGCCATTTGGAGAATGAAAAAAGTGTGCAAGTGTTCCCTAGGAAAGAGGATTTTTTTCGTGTATTTCTTTGAAGACTATAATATGTCTGGATTTAAATCTTTCTAAGATCCTACCCCTATGCATAGTTTTATGTTAGCATGTTCAGAATCCAGTATTCTACATAACCCAACCTGCTGCTGGCCCTTCTCCAAGATCTGGATTGTTGCACATGGTGCTGAGATGTACTTGAGAGTCTGAAGTACTGTATTTCAGATGTGAAACATCAGGGAAGCTCTGACAGCACACCAAGGTAATTCCGAGGGCTGGGAAACAAATCACCAAAGGCAATTCTCAGTCACTGCTAAAGACATTTTATTCTCCTTGAACCCAATGGATCAAGACACTTCACAGTCACAAGCTCTCTCAAGGCATGTGATAGCTATGTGTCATGATTGGGATATTCCCAAGCATGCCCAGCCTGCATACTCCAAATCTGGAAATGTGCTGGTGAGGCCACCCTAGGAGATCATGATAGAAATACCACAACAGAAATAGTTCCTAAACAGGAGCTTTCATTTTTACATTTCAGTCTGTGTTTGGGTCAGTCAGCTACGATACGTTATTTCATGCTGTGGAAGTATGTGGATCCCTTCAAGCTGACAAAAAGGAATTGCCATGACTTAATTTCCATGACCACCTGTGCTTTCTAATACTGTCTGAAACTATGTCATACCCATTGCTATTTATCTGTCTAGTGCTATAAAACTCTCAAGATTTCACAAGATAACGTTGCCCCTGGGGTAAGCCACATTACTGAACATCATATCCTATCTATATCTATCTATTTCTATCTCTATGCGAGAGAGAGAATTTCTGTAATGCCATTCAAACATAAGTGATTGATTAGTGGGACTGCAAGGATCCAACTATGCTAGAGTGAAGCAGCAGGACAAGCTGCTTCCTTGAAATGAGATTTGACCTGATTGCGAGGGGAGCAGAGCTCATATAGAAGACTTGAAAATCTTGATGGTGGCAAGGCACAAGATTGGTAACAAACCAGTATTTGCCCATTAGTAAAATAGTAAGGCAGGAAGTGGAGGAAGATACTATTGGCCTAATCATTAGAATCAATGGGAACTTCACTGCCATTACTGGACCAAGTCTGGAACCACTGTAGAGAAAATAAGCTTGACCCATTCACACTTATTTAGTATAAACCAAATTCATGAATTAGGCTGTGTAAATCTAGGGCACTTCACCACTGCTCTCAGGTTGTTCTGCTAGGTCTGCTCTGTAACACTGAAGCTACCTAGTTTGGAGGTTTTGTGGGACACTGAGTGGGCATCAGTGGACAAGGCTTTTCTCTTCATCAGGGAGACAATATAGGCTCAACCTTAATTGCAGCATGGGAGACTTTTAGGTTTGGAAAATCAGTCTCCACCTCTTTCTTTTCATAATATGGCAACTGTATTTTGTCCTATTTATATTCCCTTTAAGTATGTTTGTCTTTATTTAGCTCTTGCAACACATATGCAACCTTGTGCAGTTCTTTTAAACACATTTACTACTTTGCCATGTATACATATATACAGTAGAGATAACTTGAAAGTAGAAGTCATTGCCGTTTGTCTCAGCATTATTGATAGACCTAGGAAAATAGCAAAAACATGTTACTACATAATAGGCCAAAATTATCCCTTTTGTAGCACCATTCATTGTAATGGAGTTACACCAAGGGTTAAGTTAACTCACCTTTCGTGCAGATATTTATTTGCAATTCTATAACACCTTCCTAAAATTTTTTACCATTTGCATTATAAGAGCTTCTTATCTTTGACTAGAGATCCATTTCAAGCATTGAGACATTCTTTGGCTTCTTTCATGGGACCAAATGAAGATAGGCTTTGTATGCTGGACACATTGCTGTTTTCTTTCTTTACTGCTTATTAATATTATTTTGTCTATGACCTAATAAAATAAAGTATAAAAATACAGGAATGTTTGCTAATGATTATATCAGCTAGGGAAAGAAATCAGACCTTGGTCCAAAGCACTCTTTCTCCCTGGAGTATATTTATTGTCATAAACTTTGAGAGGGAGGTATGGAGCACCACTGCTGTACAGAGACAGATTTTTTCAGTAACACAAACCCCATTGAATATCTCATTTTCCTTTAGCTCATGTGTGAGCAGTGCATGGTAGGCCAGCTTTTTGGGAAAGAGCAAGAGATGGAAAACCCCCCAAAGCAAAAATCTTGGTTTGGTTTTCCCATTTCATCCCATTTGATGATGTCATCTAGTTGGAATGACGTACTGATCAAACTAATTTATTTGGAATAGTAGCTTTGGCTGTGCAAAAGATGTCCTCCTGTCTAATTCTTCCAAGGTTGGGTGGGAACTTCACTGCATGCAATTAGGTGGCAATTGGATAGGAACTGAAATAGGTAGCTCAAGGTTTGCAGGGACCTAATATTTCATCCAGCTCTTCTGGATGTAATAGCATCATAGCTTTACTATCTATATGTCAGTTACCTCAATAAAACAGGCAAGTACAATCTTTCCTTGAATATTTTATCCAGAGATAAAGTCTCTTCTGATAATGCATGGCGCACAGCTTTCATGAAAGATGCATTGTGAATAAATTAACTCTAAATACTCAATCTGCCGATACAAAAGCAAAACATGTCAGCAGCGGAGAGACATTGATAAATAAATACAGGATACAAAGTAAATTGCTTGGACTGAAGATACATGACAACCTGCGTTATATTCTTGTCTTATTTACCCTGATGACAAGAAAAGATTATCAATGAGTAATATACATCTATTGGTTTTTATCACTCAAATCCTTTTACTTTGCCAATTACATCAAGGATTCTTTGAGCAAATATACTGAGATAAGCAGGGAGATGGAGAAATAAGTTTATTACATTTAGGTGCAACAAGTATTTTCAGCTAAAATTATTTCAAAAGAAAAAGAGTCATAGATATTACAATGAGAGGCCAGATTCCACTTTGCTACTGTCACTTAAAGCCAATCGACTCACTTTGGATTTACACTAGGAGAAGACAAAGCAGGATTTGCCCCATTACTTTTATCTTATTGCATTTGTGCAACACAAGTCTACCCCCCAGTCTTTAGTTAATTACTACATGGCCCCTCCAACTTCTAAGTGGCTGTTCTAATGAGAACCTTAACCCACAGTGATTTAAGATGGAAAAAATGGGCATTACTTCTCAAATCAAAGGAGTGCTCTGGTGGAGCAGAGCCAGTGAAATGATTGCTGTACTGCCAGCCCCTCCAGAGTAGAGAACATTGTAAGAGAACAGCAAGGTATAGCCGGAGTTGCCCTGTGATCTAATGGTTCCTGATGAGGTGTAACAAGCAGGTTGTGCGCCATGGGTGACGGGCGGTGGCAGGAGTGGCTGTCAGTCTTGAACCCCTACCTCCTCTAAGTGGGCATCTAGAACTGGTGTCTCAGATGTCCCCTCTTCATTACTCTACTTTTTCTTGGCATTATTTTGCAGCCCCAGTGCCAGTTAGAGAAACCTTTGGGCCACTATAAGAGAAGTTGAGAGAGCAGAGAGCACAGGTGGCCCAGAAAGCACAAACGTGGCATAAATCTAATGTAATGAACATATACACACATGCACATCAGCCCCTCCCCTCCCAAATTGTATGTGTTCCCAGGTGCAACTCCACTATCATCATTAGAGACACATCAGGAATAAATGTGGCCCATTGCTTAGTTTATTGCTATCAGTATGAAATTCTGATAGTCACTTTATCGCTCTGCACGCTGACTGAATACATTATTCAACCAGGCATCCAAAAGATTTCCATCTACTAAGATATGTTGAGCAATTTTCATATGACAAAGCTTTTATTCTTATGGGATAGTATTGTTAAAGTTTACTTTGGTAAAGTACATTAAAAGAAAATTCAATAATCTCTACAAAGCTACAGTAGTGAGATGCAAGTTCCCTGTCTGGATGAAGTTATAGTAAAATGCATAATACCAGGGACTCCTTCAATAATCTTTAATGCATATTTACCATGTAAATCAAATTATAAGGCAAAGATGGAATCTTACTATAGCTGTTGAAAATATAGGCTTGAAAGGCAGTTGAAATGAATATTAAGTTCCTTTTATATTTACTCTAGAAAGTGAACAATCTTTGCTTTTCTCCCAAAATGCTGCATATACAGTAGTAAATCTTCAGTTCATAGCACATTCTTTTCTGGTGTCCTTGCTACCACAGTCTCTCCTGCCTATGTGGATACTACCAGAAATGCACCTTCACTTTACTAGCATAAATTTTATGGCATTGGAATAACATCAGGTATTAACAAATAGAAGTGAAGTCAGTTTTTCTGAGAGACAGGCTGCGGTAGGAAAGATCTTTCTGATATTGATAGCTGTGGTCTTCTTTCCTTTTCTCACCAAATAAAAATAGTTTGCTAAAATAGCTTTTTTTCTGATAGGGCCGTCTCTTGTTCTCTAGCTGCAGTTTTGTTCTGTCTGTACAGTGCACATTTCAGCAGTAGCCTAGTCCAGGATGCAGACTCAGTGACATTATCATGGTAGAAATAATAAACACTGTTGTATTATTCTGACTATTAATTGATCTTTTTTTTCTCTCTCTAAAAGGACCAACAAAATCCACCTATAATTCAGCCCCATTCAGTCTGTTTTATTTATTCAGTATTTGTGTTCATGAAATAAAAGTGCCAAGTCAGAAACTTTTTCGGGGTGTTTTCTATTTGAATATTGCTAGTGTATTTAAGTCTTTGAGACCTTTCCTAGGTTATCTGATTCTTCTATGAGGTTTTGTAAAGGCAATAGTAGTACAAGGTATCCAGGTTGTTGCCATATCGGTCTAGAGGCAAAATTTCAGGCACGGGCACCCTTCATCAGGCATAGGAAACTGCAAATATTGTAAAAGTTCTGCTAGGTAGAAATGAAAATTCATATTTCACAAGAGAGCTGCAGGTGTGGTGAAGTTTCCTGTTTGGAACAGTTCATTTTGTGCAGATTAGGTTCAGAGAAAAGTTGAAAAAGTCTTTTTACCTAAAAGTTGTCTGGTGGTAAGCAGGATATAGAAACATATTTCCTTCTGGTTATGATGTTTCATAGAAGAGTGGAAAGATGTAATGCCCTTCTGGGCAGGAATCTCTTTTGCGGAGAGGTATCTCTGAGCTCTGTTGGAATGCAGATTAGCTCAAACAAAGGCGGGCACAGGGTCTCAGGTTTCAGGTGGTAAATTTTGCTTCTTTTTAAAATTATGAAGTTTTCACTTCAAAAAGCACCTAAAATTTGATATTTTCCATGTGTCAGGTATCCAGGTTGTAGTTCAAGGCCTTCATCTATGGTTACTGACTTACATTTAGGAGAATATCTGTTTCTCCTATAATTGAACCTGAAAATGTGGGGTCAACGTATATGCAGGGTCATTCCCAGAGTTGATTGGGAACACTGTAGGTGCATACAGTTTCAGGATATGGAGGTTCCAGCTTCTTTCTACAGATGTCTGGTTGTTAGCACTTTTTCCCGTTTTGAAATTCTACACAAAACTTTGGATTCTAGTAAGGAACAGCTAGATAATGAGATGTGACAAGATAACGTATTGCAGCTCTGCTAAGCACAGGGGAGAAATATACCTCTAATTGTGATGAGTTTCTCCCAGCTCCACTTCCTCAGACGGATGCTAAATGACAGAAATGTATTATCATTGTCCCCAGGTGTCTGTTTCCAATCTCTTTTGATACTTGTCATAAGGGAAGTGCCAACCACCAACTAAATCCTTTTACAGTCTGCTGCTGGGGTATAGATGAGGGCAGGTTGTGACCCTGTCTTACTTCTTTTTGCCTTCACGCTTCTAGGGTCTGTCTTTATCTTCCCTCGTTGCCCTCTTTCAGGTACTGATGCCTCATGCCTCTGTAGCCTGCCCTGTCGCTCTGCTACCACTTCTAGGACTACCTGCCATTTCTGAGACATTTCTTGCACCTATGTTCCTCATCATCCACTGGGTCTGCTGTTTGCAGCAGTTGCTCTTAAGTGATTCCCTTGATCTCTGTGCAGATGTCCCTGCCTTATACTGTTCTTCTCAGCCCTCCACTGAGATCAGTTCTCACCTTGTTTTAGCCATCATTCCACATGTGGCTTCACCTGGCCCAAGCTCTCCCTGCAGTTGCTGGTGACACCATGCTCTCCCAAGCCTGGCCTGCCTTTTATCACCTACTTTTAGGGTGTTGAGCCTAACCTGCCAATCCCATGCTGTCCCCTCTGCCTGACCTTTCCTGGATGCACATTTCTGATCATTTCAGATAACACGGAACAAAGTGGGCAGAGGCTAGTCTAGCTCCTTTGTCCTCCTTGCATGACTGCTGGGTCTAATTCTACCTTCAAATGATTCTAAGAAGTGAGGGAGGACAGTGGTGTGCCAGATGGATCGTTAAAATATAAATATAATAAAGTTTAATAATTCAGCTAAAACAAACAAACAAACGAAAGCCACAAATAAGCCCTTTGGGGTGGAAATGTCTTCTTTATGTAACATTCAGCACAGTGGAGTCCCGGAGCACCTAGGTGACTGAATTTGAGATTCTAGTTGTCTATGGACAAATCACAGTAAGCCAATGGTGCTTGACCAGTTTTTTCCAAGTGGGCCAAATCTCAGAATCAGGAATGAACCAGGGGCTGCATAGGAAAGCATTATAGTGCTATACTTTGCCATATCCTAATATAATGTATTTTAAGTAATATTAGAAAGGAAAAGATAAGCTTTTAGTATTCTGGGCTTATTAATACAAAATTTAAAAAACAATATTCTGTACTATTAATTTATATTTTATAAAAATAATTAAAATTGTGCATGGAAGAGGAGGTACTGAAACTGTCTTAACTGGGCTGGACTCTGCCATGATGAGCCATTGCTCTGGCCTTGCAAGCTGCATGTGGCCTGTGAGCCAGAGGTTGAGCACCCTTCATTAAGCAGTGGTGTCCAGTTCAGGGGTCAGCAAAATATGGCCTGCAGAGCCACTGAATCCAACTTGTGGAGCCAGGGGGCTTCAGGAGTGCGTCACTGGCAAAGAGTTTTGCCCATGCCTGCACTGGTGTCAGGTGACAAAGTGCTGCACCCACACCACAACCAGGGAGTGCAGAGGCAAAGCCAAACCGAGTTGTTCCAGGCTGTGACTCTGAAACATTGCCAGCCTCTGTCCTAGCTAGATAGGAAAATCTCAGTGTACAGGAAAGCTTTCTTTCTCCCACCCTGTCCTGGGATTTCAGGAAAGGGAGAAGGGGGGAAGAAAAGACTTGAAATGTTAGAGATGTGCTGTTTTATTTCTGAAAGAAGCATTTACACTTTCCCTCAGAGTCTGGTTTGAGGCAGGGGACATAACAATTTAATGACCCAGGACAGTGCAGTACAACACAATGGGGTCTGCTTTGCTGTGCACTGTGAATGGCTGTCACTTAGCATTAGCCGGTTTGATTGCTCAAATTTCCTGCCATTTTATTAACCAGTGCCAGCAACAGCTGAAGTACTTGGAGTAGGAGTACTGCTACAAATCACACAATTAGTTAACTGGTTTTGACACATGGGAGGCTGCTGCTTTGTTTCATTGTCATGCTTCCCTGGATTTTAAACATTTATTTTTAAAAGAATATCAGAGGCCTACATTCAGAGGGAGTTTCTAGGAATTCCTAGTGCATCATTTACTGAGAACAGGGTAACGAAGGGAGAAAACCCTTGGAAATAATATAACAGGTTTTAAAAGTTTAATTTCACCTTTCAGAAGAAATGTCACAGGCAGCAATAATCAAAAGAGTGTGACTAGTCCCACATTAATCAGTATGAAAAGAGATAGAGCCAAAAACATCCAAAGAGCAAAATAAACCTATGATCAAAGATATCACTAGTCGTTTCCATTCTTGGAAGAGCCTCAAAGGCAGTATTTTCTTCAAGAATTAATGGCAGAAAGAAATGGACTTTCAGACTTTCTCTTCATGATGTCAAAAGCTGATAGCTCAGTGCCAGAAGCAGCTTTTAGAGACTTGGCCACTATTATGCATGATGCTAGCATATCAACATTTCTGTTATTTCTATTTATCAACAGCATTTACAGAGGAGAACAAATACAAAGGCAAAGTGGTGCTGTATTACGCCTTCCATAAACTCACTGACAATCAGTGAAACTCCCTAAAACACTTTAACCTTTATATGGATAAAAGGGAATATAGAGTGGTATAACATGCACTGTGAATAGGCTGGAAAAGGTGAATAGTATACCAGGTTAAGTCATAAATCCATAAATATGTTAACCTTTGAAAACTCCCATTGCCCTGGGTACACATGATGTAAAACCTTCAATTAATGTAGGTTTCCTCCAACTTGGAGAATTTTGCCTCCAGACAATTCAAAGGGTAAATTCCTCCTTGCCTCGAGTATCATGGGTGAACATACCCCAACACTGATTCATACTTTTGGCCTGCCCCATTTCTTCCTAGACTGCTTCACACCTTCTTGCACATGGCCACTCTGCTTGCCTATCTGTTCTCTAGTGCTCTGGAGTTCATGGTAACTATATACCACTCCTGCATTAGATTCTGGTATTTTCTAATGGGATCTAGCCCTTGAAAGCCCACCCACAACACCTTCCTTCTTACAACTACACTATCTTAAACCTTCAAGGATTCCCACTTGCAATGTCAGCACCTTGACCTCTGGAACCTGAATCTGGCCCCTTACACTATTGGCCTATAGCTGCACTGTATTTCTCATTTCCTTTTTTTTTTTGTTCAGATTCCTGTAGACATTAACAAAGAAAAGCTAGATAAGGAATGCCTAAGGCTATGCCTACATGCTGGCACTCATAAAAATGAAGGTAAATCGATTTAGGATGTGGAGCCAATGCACGTAAGTTAACACGTGTTAAACCCCTGGGTTGGCATTCTTGTTCGGGAGTAAAGGGGCTCAGATCTCTAGAGCTTAATCCTCCTCAGAGCAGTGCAAGGCTCTTTTACTCTTGCATGAAAATAGACACGTGGATTTAACATGATTTAATTGATAGCCATTGGGTCCACACATTTAACTGATTCATCTTAACTTTCCTTGCCCCCCTGTACTCAGGCCCTGAACAGCACAGGTGAATTGGACACTGGTATGAAACAACAATTTTGAATTCATCTTAGGTTTTAAAAAGTATGTAAATAAAATGAAAGCATACAGAATTAAACAAACCCAAGCAGATTTTTCATGCTGAATGTAAACTAAATTATGCCTACAAAATATACCTGGTTGCCAAATCCAGGATTGACTTTGCTGCATGGATTGACCTGATGATGCTTGCAATAAGTATTCTGGATTTCACTCTCTGTTGCAAACCCGTTTGTGATTACTGGAAGCAGATATAAAATCATGCTGAGATCCTTCTAAACAGACATGACTGTTGCCTACAAACAATAATCACTAAGCAACTGATTAACACTAAACATTTATTTAAAATGAAAAAAACTCAGTTACATCACAACTCGTGTTTTGGGAACATCTCCAAGGACTTGTTGAATAGCTTAGGCTTCTCTGTTTCCTAGGCAACCTAAAGCCCAGAAGACCACTAGGCATTTCTGTGCCAGCCTTCTGATGGGGAGAGGGAAGAGGGAACTCCCCACATTAAGAGAGATGTGGGACTGGTTTGGAGAAGAACTTTTGCAAATAAAGTCTCTCATTTCCACAGTACAACACCTAATTGTTTCCCTCTAAATGCGATTGCATGAAGGAAATGGTGTTATTTTTACAGTAACTCTCCCATGTTTTCTTGAGTTTTTATGCCCATACCAGTGACTGGGCACTAAGGCTAAACCTGGGTGGTTAAGCTGTTGTCATGATGATTTAAGTTATGCAGTATAAACCTGCTAATGAAGTTTTGTGCAGGCTTTTATCGGTGTAGCAGATCAGTTTTAGTCCAGTATGTCCTAAGACTCTTAAGGGACAGGACTATGGCATGTGTGAAAGTTAAAGGAATAAGCAGATTTGTAGGATGGGTTTGTTTAAGATGTTTCAGAGCAAAAGAAGTGCAATACCCTCATGAAATTCCCTGTCCTGGCATGACATAAATAATCCAATCTGAGCACAGAGGTGTCTGCAAACACCTAACTCTGGATATACAGTTCATCAGTATTATGACCCAGTTATCAACTTTAATCACCAGTGTATATAGAACAAATTAGTACTTTATAGTAGCACTGCCTTTGATATCAGATAAGTCACGAGAGGCACATCAAAACCATTCCCTGTGCATCACAGATTTCCTTCGGTTTTACAGTTTAATTAGCTAGTTTTACCTGGGTTTTTTTTTTACTGTAATGTCTCTATATCAACTATGAAATCTGTAATGTAATTTTCACAGATAATTTATCAGAGGGTACAGGATTCCTGTAGCACTAATTAACCTCAAGAAATTCCGCAGTGCATTTGTGAATATGTATATCACGTTTTATATGAGGCATAAAGTGCAAATGCATTTAAGGAATTTCTGTTAGCAACCAGATATTCATATTGTGAAAATAAATAATTGTTTTTTAATGATGAAGACATTATAAAATTGTGTTATTTCATTCAGGCCCTAAGCTAGAAGCAGCCTGTAGTGGCAATTCTCCAAGAGCAAGTTAGTAATCTAGGCCGTGTGATTTTGTTAGTAATCTAGACGAAATGAGAAGCGTGTGTACATGACACTTTAAAGCAGGCTAAATGCTTTTGCACCGCTTTAATGGTGTTGGTGTTTGCATTCCTCGGCGACGTATTGCACATTAATTCCAGCCACTGTAGGAAATTCGGCAGCATAATGTGCCTTAAATGACTTGGGGAGGAGTTTTAGTTTGCTGCCCCGACAGCTGCAGAGCAAAGCACCGGGCTCTGTGCAGCTTCACAGCTCTGCAGGAAGCCCTGCAGGCAGCCTGGAAGCAGACCAGGAAAGCAGCTCCATCCAAGAAAAGTGGCAAGCGTGATCTTTTTTATCCTCCCCGTGGAGCCTGCCTGCCTGGCTGAGCTGCGCAGGGGCCCAGTGCTTCTCTCCATGGCTGTGGTGCCTCCCGGGACTCCCCGAGCCAGGTGCCTGGGAGTGGGTGCCACCTGGGGGGGAGGGGGAGCCGCAGCTGCCATGGGGTGTCGGGTCCCCCGGGGGGGGGGGGTTATTGTGCCAATATCCCGCGAGTTCTATCGCTGAGAGGAGCTGAGCCAGTCCCTCCAGGAAGCTACCTCTCTCTTCATACTCGAAGGGGGGGGCTGTCGCCGGGGGATTCTCTGGGCTTCCTTCTCTCTTCCTTCCTGAAACACTGGGGCCAGTCATGGGTGTTACTGAGGGACTTTCTGACCTCTCCCTTCCCGAAGAGTCAGGATCCTCTCGGGATGATGACAAAGATCCCTGGCTCCTGGTGCTGGGGCCAGAGTCCGTCTGGGATGATGACGATGACTCCTGGCTCCTGGAGCTGGGGCTGGCAGGCGGCTGTGCTCTAACCCTGTGCTTCAGTCCCTGAGTCAGATCTCTCTCACTACCAGAATCAGGAAGGACCTGGGCTGTTCTCCCAGTGTCTTTTGCCAATAACATCTTACACATTTTTCCCTTACACTTCCGGACCCATGGGGGAACAGGATTCATTATAGCACTTATCCAATAATCTATATACGGATATTGATCCCAGTGACCGTCCCTAGTCACCACATTCGACACTGCATTAGCTAATTTTACATTGAAAGAACCAACTTCTGGCCACCCAACCCCGAAAGTGAGCCATTCCCTCTGACAGAATATAATCAAGTCATCCTTTGTCATTTCCATTCCGTAATCTCCCTGAAATTTGCCAGAATTCCTAAGCATGCATCCTAATGGGGAAGCAGAGTCTTCTTCCCGGGAGCTACCCGAACCCATTGTGTCAACCAATATACAAATGCACTCAGGTCCCTGTCCGCTGGGTCACGAGGTTCCAGCTGAGCCCCCTTGCATTCGACACTACCTTGTTAGGCAGAATCGGGGCGGCTGGGCTCAGCTTTTAGTCTCAGACCTGGTCAGCGGCTCATTTTTCTAAAGGGAATCCCCGGATCCAAAATCCAGAACCAATATGCTGGACACCAAAACCAACAATCCTCAGGGTTCCCCAAATTCCCCTAGGGACCATTCAAATGACACAAGGAAAACGAATACTCACTCTGCTGAGCCCCTGCGCCTTCTCTTCGGACCCACTCAGCCTGGGTGACTCATTCAAAGGAGAGCCTTTAACCTTCCGGGTGTCCTGACTCACGTACCCGGGGACCGTGACAGACTCCAAAAGCGGTCTGGTGGCGCCACTTCACAAGCCCCCTTCGCCGGTCTCATCGTGACCCCGAAGTGGTCCCGAGGATCTCCTGGCTGGCTCGCCAAATTGTTGCCCAAATGGCTAGTTTCGTTCCCCTGGAGGCTTGTCCAATTGTCCTCAAGGAGTGAGTCACACTTACATACAGGCTAGGTCCATCACATATTTATTGTTTACGTAAACAGGTTCAGCTAAGAGGCTAATGCCAAAACAGAGCCGAACGAGAGTCTGGCCCGGAATTACATATTTATAGCTTACATAAACATAGTCTTGACGTCTTAGGCACTCATTGGTAGCATTATAATTTCCTAGTTGTTACATCTTATCTTGTAGGCTGAACTTAACTTGTTATTGGTTAGTGTGACTTATCAGGGTTGGTGCATGCGCATTCAAAAATCAGAACTACGGCAAAAATCTTCTGTCGCATGCGCAGAGGAAAAGAGGAACTACAGCAAAGTTTAGTAATCTTTTAGTAACTCCGGTGTCTGGGTGTAATTTTTAGAACGCTAGACACAGATGACTTCATTATACCAGGCAAGCAAAAAGTAAAGCAGACCACAACTCAGTCGTTGGCCTCATGATCTTACTCAAGAGGTCATAAGACGGTCATCAGACACCTCTGTTATATAGTTGCTGCTTAAGCATTATTACAAAATCATGGGGTCTAACCTATTTTTGACTACACCTTTCCCCCCTCAGATGCTTTCTTACTCTAAAAATTTTAATAAGTGTCAGCAATAGCCAATTTCTGATAATGCACAAGCATTTCACGGTTAACAACTGAGCGAACAGTCCATCTCAGAAGGGTCATGATGCACGGTAGCATACAAGGAAGCAAGCAAAGGGTTGACACTAACAAGCATGAGGCCATCAACACACCCTTCAACCATCCAGGCTGAGGAAGCCAGGATGTAAACCAATCAAAGTTCCACCCGTTCCATGTCTGGACTGGGACATGTGCTATCTTTTCCATATCATCTGCTAGGGTCTTTATCAATTCACCATTATCATCAATCTCAACACAACAATTGGACAGATTTAACTTCTTACACACCCCTCCTTCACTAGCAAGTAAGAAGTCAAGAGCTAAGCGATTCTGTAGTACCGTAGTGCGTAGCTGGGTAAGCTGATTTCCAATTAGACGCAGGGCTGCGGCAGTCTTGTTAGTGACTATCTCTACTACGGCCTGGAGTCTAATAATACGGTTAGTTAGATAGGTGGGCTCTCTTCCAACCACGTTTGGTTCCCAAGTTGCCGGGTCATAATATTGAACGATTCTTTCTGCTGGCCATTCATCATTACCCCACCGTTGACTCCCTCCCGCGGCTATCTTTTCAAGGAAGTTATCAGTACTACGTTTAGTGCGATAAAGCCCAGGTTGGATTGTCTGAATATCAGGGGGTGTTAGCTGAGTTATCCAAACACCAGGAATCAAAGCTCCTAAGTAACAAGTCCCAGTCCAATTCAAGGGAAGCTGCCTATATGCCCATCGTCCACAAATCTACCATAGCCCACAGGCTTCCGTTGTAATGGTGGTGCGGGATCTCATTAAATCTAGGGTCAGTGAGTTACCTAATAGACAGCTACAATTATCAAAATTGTCGTATAAGACATTCGAGCACGTCCATGCACCTTCCTGAGGGGCGACTTCCTTAGAAATCCATGTCTCCTGGCATCTTGACTGTCCAACCTTAAACCCACCTCCCTGTTGGGAAATGCAAATAGAGCCCCTAATTTTTGCCACCATGAGTCTCCCAGAACCAGTGTATCGTGAAGAGAAATTAAAATCACGATTAAAACCCCAATCTGAAATTATACCTGTCCTATTGAGGGGAATAAGCAGGAAAGGGACCCCCTCCTCGCTAGAGACTGGGGTGAGCGCACACAAAAGGCAACTGTGATTAGTCAATGCCCGGGCAGAGTCTTTGAGAAGGGCCACCCAAGAATTTCCTACCCATGGATTCGCAAATGGGCCCCTAGGTCCCCAGATATCAATGGGTGAGGGGTTACTAATAATACCAACCGTGTTGGGCTCGGTTTGGAACTCCGAAGGTTGAAGGCTGGAAGGCCAAGCCTTAAGTATAGCTGACCAGAGTTCTGGTTTTGGCTCTACTCACCTTACCAATTTACCTTTGGCGCCCTTGAATACAAACCCCACTATAATTTCTTGGCGTGAACAGCATGCGGAAATGGGAAATAGATAGGTATTAGACATTGCATACTTAACCTTTTCATAAACGGTCATTGTGAGGTTTTCACGCATGTCTAAAGTACATTTACAACAATCTGGAGTTGATACCCCGAAAAGGGATAAGAGTCCCAGCAAATAGATTAAAGCCCACATCGTTGCAAGCGCAGCTTCAGATCTCCTATTGGTGTACTTGTCCACTGGTTGGCTTCTTGTTCCCGGGTGTTATCAGCTTCCGGAGTGACCACACCCTGGGAGTTGGTGTCCTCCAGATGATAAGGCTTTACCCTCGAACAGTGGGTCCACTTATCGCTGTTTGATAGGCGGACAGCTGTGTGTGTAGTCAGCAGCACCTGGTAGGGTCCTTCCCACTTCTCCGCAAGAGGATCTTTCTTCTACTTCTGTACCAGGACTTGGTCACCCGGTTTGAAGTTGTGGATCGGTGCGTCGAGCAGGAGGCTCTGGAAGGATGCAGCAAACCTGTGTAGAGAAGACAAAACAGACTGCAAGGCAGTAACATGTTTCCAAATTTCAGATTTACCCAATTCTACAGTAACTTGTTCCCTTCATCCTGCTGGCAAGACCCTGGGAGGCATACCAAACATCAATTCAAAAGGTGACAATTTAATCCCTCTACGTGGTGTGCTACAAATACGAGTTAAAGCCAGTGGGAGTGCCTGCGGCCATTTCAAATGAGTCTCAATGCAGATTTTTGTCAACATAGCCTTCAGTGTTCTATTCATGCGTTCCACCTGGCCTGAACTCTGGGGTCTCCATGGAGCATGGAGTTTCCACCTGATATCTAGAGCTTGGGACACTTCCTGCACTATTTTCCCCACCAAGTGACTACCTTGATCTGACTCAATAGACTCAGGCAACAGAAATCTGGGTATTATCTCGTGGAGTAGCACCCGTGCCACTGTAGATGCGGTAGCCGTTCTTGTGGGGTATGCTTCCACCCATCCAGTTAACTGGTCAACTAGTACCAGCAGGTAATGGTATCGACCAGATCTAGGAAGTTCAGCAAAGTCTATCTGCCAAGCTTGTCCAGGGTACTGGGCCCACGGTCTCCCTCCCATGGGTGCTGGTGGTCTGGCAGATTTTGGATTCACCTTCTGGCAGGTCGGGCACTGAGAGACTACTCTCTGGCATCCAAATAAAGTCCTGGGGCTACCATCTGACGAGTCAACAAGTCTCCCATCGCTGTGCTCCCCATGTGAGTGGAAGAATGCAACCGGTGGAGTATCTCTCCCAGCAGGGCTCGAGGTATTAACACTTTCCCTCCTGGTATGATCCACCATCCCTGTGAGTTCTTACTAGCCTTGAGCTCAGCGGCTAGCTTATCTGACCCTGGACCATACTTTACTTTACAATCTTCTAAATAGGAAGACACTTCATGGGCCATGCCCTGAAACACTGCCTCTCCTCCTGTTTGTGCTGCCTCTTTGGCTGCCACGTCAGCCTTTGCATTTCCCCTTTTCTGGCGTTCATTTGCAGCTTTGCCATGGGCTTTTACATGTACCACAGCCACCTCCTTTGGTAGCCAGAGGGCTTCTAATAACGTTACTATCTGTGGACCATTGGCGATCTTTTGTCCAGAAGCCGTGATGAATCCCCGCTCTTTCCATAACAACCCATGGGCATGAACAGTGGCAAAGGCATAACGTGGGTCTGTAAAAATGTTCACCCTTTTGTCTTTTCCCAATTCTAGTGCACGGGTCAGGGCAACGAGCTCCACTGCCTGCGCTGACCATGTTGCAGGGAGCTTTTCTTTCCACACCGTTTCTGTCAATGTTACCACAGCACACCCCGTATATCGCACGCCATGTATCACACTGCTCGAACCATCCACAAAGAACTCCTCCTCTGGGTCCTCAATTGGGTCATCAGTCAAATCAGGATGAATTAGTACTGTCTGTGTCAATACTTCTAAACAGTCATGACCCGGAGGGCCCGGCTCTGGCAGTAGAGTCGCTGGATTTAAGGCAGTGGTGTGCTTGAAGGTAAGACCTGGATTAGATAAAAGAAAGATTTCATATCTTGATTGTCTGGAGGGGTTCAGAAATTTCCCTCCTTCTCCTCCGAGAATCTGGGGAACCCCATGTGGTGTGTGTATCTCCATATCAGCTCCCATAACAATCTTTTGGGCCTCCTCCACAAGGGTAGCTGTGGCGGCGACAGCCCTCAAACATGCAGGCCACCCCTTTGCCACCGGGTCTAAGACCTTGGAGTAGTATCCCACAGGTTTCCAAGTTGGACCAACTGGTTGAGTTAAAACCCCTGAAGCTACCCCTTTGTTCTCATGCACATATAGTCTATAGGGCTTGCGCCCATTTGGAATCATCAATGCTGGGGGTTGCAAGAGGGCAACTTTCAGTAATTCAAATGCATGTTGTTTCTCCTTAGTCCATTTCCAATTTGTGAGGCCCTCTTTCGTGAGGGACTCATATAGGGGTTTGGCTTTTCCCCCATAATCAGGAATCCACAGTCTACAAAACCCGGTTAGGCCCAAGAAAGCTCGCAGCTCTTTAGGATTTTTGGGGGCAGGCATATCCTGTATTGCTTGAATTTGATCCCTGCTCAGAGCCCGAATCCCCTTTTCAATCTCATATCCCAAAAAGGTAACCTTTGGTTGGCAAATTTGAGCCTTTTCCCGTGACACCTTATACCCTTTCTTTCCCAGGGTATTCAGCAAGGATTCTGTTGCTCTTTTCCCCGTCTGTAGGTTGGGACTTGCTATCAACAAATCATCAACATATTGCAACAGCGCCACCTCGTGGTGTCTCTCTTTCCAGTGCTCCAAATCTTTTTGCAAAGCAATTCCGAAAATATGAGGAGACGAGATAAACCCCTGGGGTAATACCGTCCACAACAACTGGGTCTTATAGTATGTGTCTGGATCGTCCCATTCAAAGGCAAACAATTTCTGACTATCTTCATGTAGCGGGATAGAGAAGAAAGCATCTTTTAAATCTAACACAGAGAATATCTTAGCATCTGCTGGAACCTGGGTTAAGATGGTGTGGGGGTTTGGGACTGTGTGGTGGTCCACTAAAATCTTTTTGTTCACGGCCCTCAAGTCTTGTACCAACCTAAAAGAGGTTCCATCTGCTTTAGGCACACCCAAGATTGGGGTGTTAAAGGGGGATGATCCCTCTATTAGCCACCCATATTTCTTAAATTTTTCAATCAGTGGCTTCAAGCCTATTCGAGTGGTTCTCTTCAGAGGATATTGCTTTACACACACAGGACCCTCTCCTTCCCTCAGGGAAATTTTTACAGGATTTACGTATTTTGCTCGGCAGGAGTTCCGTCTGCCCATACACATGGATCCACATTTTCTAAAACCTCAATCCCTTCGGGTTCTGATCTTGTTTCAGCTGTTCGTAGGGCCATCTGGTAGTTCGAGCCTTGCTTTACCGGCAATCGCACTACAATTTGATCCTCACGGAAGAAGATTTCAGCTTGCAGTTTTGTTAGCAAATCCCGCCCCAAGAGTGCTACTGGACAGGCAGGCGATACTACAAATGCATGTTCCAACCTACTATTTCCAATCTTCGTGAGGAGGGGCTTACATACAGGCAATCTGATCCGTCTTCTCTCTATCCCTTCTACAGTCACATGCTTTCCGCTTTCTTTAGCCAAAGGGGGTTTCACAGGAATCATCGAAAAGGTGGCCCCAGTATCCACCAGGGCCTCATAATCTCTGCCACCTACCCTTATCTGTACCATGGGATCCTTCCGGGCATTCGCCCGCAGGGCGGTGGCCTTAAATCCCTGGTCTCTTCAGCTAGAGTCTTCCCCCGAGGATTCCGCTCGCATCTGGCGGTCCACTCGTTGGGTTTCCCTCTTTCTGTCCTTTAGCTTAGAACAATCCCTTTTCCAATGTCCTTTCTCCCGACAATATGCACATTCATCTGGCTGCAACTGACCTCTTCTTTTCTTCTGCCCCCCCTCTGGTTGCCCTTTCCATCCTTCACTGCCATTAGCAGTCTTGCCCAAGGCGGCCGCTAGCATGGCCATTTGCTTCTGCCCACGCTTCTCCTCCTTCTTCTCTGCTATTTGATCCCGGTTCCCATAGACTTTGTAGGCAATCTCCACTAATTCTGAAAGGGGTTTCCCCGGCCCTCCTTCAACCTTTTGCAACTTCTTCCTGATGTCTGGGGCTGCCTGTCCCATAAACAGCATATTCACCATGCGGTGATTTTCTGGAGCCTCAGGGTTTATGTCACTAAATTTCTTAAAGGCATTATACAATCGCTCGAGGAAGGCTGAAGGAGATTCATCCTTTCCCTGGCGGATCTCACATACTTTGGAGAGGTTTGATACTCGTGGTACTGCCTTACCCAGAGCTTCTACTATAATCCCCAGATATTGACGATTCAGCTCTCTTCCTTCCTCTGAGTTATTGTCCCAATCGGGACTCTCAACCGGACATACAGCACGCAGGTCCGCTCCAGGGGCTACTACCCGCTCCTCAGCTATCTTATCCGCTACTCCCTGCACCAACCGTCTTTCCTCAGAGGTCAGGAGACTATGCAGCATCATCTGAACATCAGCCCAGGTAGGGCGGTGGGTTTGCCCTACTGACCGAAACAAATTTTGCATCTTCTCGGGGTCTTCTCTAAAAGAGGGATTTTGATTCTTCCAATTAAACAAATCTGATGTGTGGAAGGGCACATAAACGAAGGTTGTCCCCTCCCCTCCTTCTCCTGGGGTCGCTACTTGTCTCATGGGACAATTGTAGTTGGAGTTCGGGTGTCGGGTCCCCCGGGGGGGGGGGTTATTGTGCCAATATCCCGCGAGTTCTATCGCTGAGAGGAGCTGAGCCAGTCCCTCCAGGAAGCTTCCTCTCTCTTCATACTCGAAGGGGGGGGCTGTCGCCGGGGGATTCTCTGGGCTTCCTTCTCTCTTCCTTCCTGAAACACTGGGGCCAGTCATGGGTGTTACTGAGGGACTTTCTGACCTCTCCCTTCCCGAAGAGTCAGGATCCTCTCGGGATGATGACAAAGATCCCTGGCTCCTGGTGCTGGGGCCAGAGTCCGTCTGGGATGATGACGATGACTCCTGGCTCCTGGAGCTGGGGCTGGCAGGCGGCTGTGCTCTAACCCTGTGCTTCAGTCCCTGAGTCAGATCTCTCTCACTACCAGAATCAGGAAGGACCTGGGCTGTTCTCCCAGTGTCTTTTGCCAATAACATCTTACACATTTTTCCCTTACACTTCCGGACCCATGGGGGAACAGGATTCATTATAGCACTTATCCAATAATCTATATACGGATATTGATCCCAGTGACCGTCCCTAGTCACCACATTCGACACTGCATTAGCTAATTTTACATTGAAAGAACCAACTTCTGGCCACCCAACCCCGAAAGTGAGCCATTCCCTCTGACAGAATATAATCAAGTCATCCTTTGTCATTTCCATTCCGTAATCTCCCTGAAATTTGCCAGAATTCCTAAGCATGCATCCTAATGGGGAAGCAGAGTCTTCTTCCCGGGAGCTACCCGAACCCATTGTGTCAACCAATATACAAATGCACTCAGGTCCCTGTCCGCTGGGTCACGAGGTTCCAGCTGAGCCCCCTTGCATTCGACACTACCTTGTTAGGCAGAATCGGGGCGGCTGGGCTCAGCTTTTAGTCTCAGACCTGGTCAGCGGCTCATTTTTCTAAAGGGAATCCCCGGATCCAAAATCCAGAACCAATATGCTGGACACCAAAACCAACAATCCTCAGGGTTCCCCAAATTCCCCTAGGGACCATTCAAATGACACAAGGAAAACGAATACTCACTCTGCTGAGCCCCTGCGCCTTCTCTTCGGACCCACTCAGCCTGGGTGACTCATTCAAAGGAGAGCCTTTAACCTTCCGGGTGTCCTGACTCACGTACCCGGGGACCGTGACAGACTCCAAAAGCGGTCTGGTGGCGCCACTTCACAAGCCCCCTTCGCCGGTCTCATCGTGACCCCGAAGTGGTCCCGAGGATCTCCTGGCTGGCTCGCCAAATTGTTGCCCAAATGGCTAGTTTCGTTCCCCTGGAGGCTTGTCCAATTGTCCTCAAGGAGTGAGTCACACTTACATACAGGCTAGGTCCATCACATATTTATTGTTTACGTAAACAGGTTCAGCTAAGAGGCTAATGCCAAAACAGAGCCGAACGAGAGTCTGGCCCGGAATTACATATTTATAGCTTACATAAACATAGTCTTGACGTCTTAGGCACTCATTGGTAGCATTATAATTTCCTAGTTGTTACATCTTATCTTGTAGGCTGAACTTAACTTGTTATTGGTTAGTGTGACTTATCAGGGTTGGTGCATGCGCATTCAAAAATCAGAACTACGGCAAAAATCTTCTGTCGCATGCGCAGAGGAAAAGAGGAACTACAGCAAAGTTTAGTAATCTTTTAGTAACTCCGGTGTCTGGGTGTAATTTTTAGAACGCTAGACACAGATGACTTCATTATACCAGGCAAGCAAAAAGTAAAGCAGACCACAACTCAGTCGTTGGCCTCATGATCTTACTCAAGAGGTCATAAGACGGTCATCAGACACCTCTGTTATATAGTTGCTGCTTAAGCATTATTACAAAATCATGGGGTCTAACCTATTTTTGACTACAATCTAGGCTGCTTATTCCTCCCCTATATATACAGGGAGTGTTGAGGGATAACGAAGTAAGCAGCTGTGCTGAGCCTGCTTGCCATCACCTGCAATATTTGTGAGGCAGTAGTGCCCAAGCAGGGGGTTCCCTGTGCTCCCTGTACTCCCCTGTGCTGTACCCTACCCAGTAGGGCTGTGCGAAATTTCACCGAGTGTTTCATTTTGAAGCTGTTTCAATGCGTTTTAAGTTCAAAACAGTGAAACTGAAAAAAAAAAAAAGCATCGAAACAGCTTTGAAACAAAATGAGGGCACTCGAAGCAGCCAGGAGGTGGGAGGCAGGGGAGAGCCAGGGTTGCACTCCCAGTGGCTCCGCAGCCCCATGTGGCTCATCCCAGCGGGGAGCACAGCCCTGGCTCTCCCCACCTCCCACTGCCGGACTGCGGTCCATGGGGCTGACGGAGCCAAATGAAGTGCAGTACCAGCTCTGCCTCCCTCCTGCCGCCGGGCTGCGCTCCAGTCAGCTCTGTCAGCCCCATGGAGCTCACCAGGCTGAGTCCCACGGGGCTGTAAGCCACTGGGAGCTGTTTATTGCTGTTTGTTGCTCATTGTCCCCAAAGAGTTACTTTTTTTCCTGCTTCCTCACACCAAGCTAAAAGACTTGCCCCTTAAAAAGGCGGTGAGGGCCCATGAAATGGCCTAGGGACTGGCCTGCAAACTGCTTACCCTCTTTGCAGCCAAGGCCTATCACAGTGGGGGCCAGGAGGGCCATTTGGCCCGGGCCTCTCATTCACAGAGGGCCTCAAATTTAGACTTTTGACATTATCTCCAAATGAGGTTATACATACAGACAAGAGATATACTGACAGGATTGAAAGAAGAAGAAAAAAGCTAGAAAAGCACTTGTTAAATAAAAAAGGAACATTTATTACAAATTATTGCACTGTATTTTGAGCCTCAAAAAAATGGAAGTGGGCCGGGCCTCTCTCGACCTCTGAGAGGGCCTGTTTGCAGCCCCTCTTCACCGGCCACCTGGTCACCTGGAGAGTCTTCTTTTATACCCTGCTGGGCCTGGACTGGCTCTGCCCCTTGTTAGGGCTTCTGTCAGGCTCAAACAGCAATCACTCAGCAGTCAGCAATCACTTCCAGCTTCTCAGAGCACACACCCCAAATGCACACAGCCCACAAAACAAACACACAGCAAACCAAAGGCACTGGGAGCTGGATCTCTTACCTTCCCTGTGCAGGATCTGGTGCCTGGCTTCTCTCCCACTTCATCCTCTTACCCCCAGCAGCTGCCTGGAAACTGCTTACCTGTTTGCAGCCCGTTTGCTGGTTCCCTGGCCACTGGCTCCGTATGAAACAAAGGAACCTTCCAGGAGATGCTCAAAAACACAGGGCCCTCCTCATTCACATGTGTATCTTTCACTTGTAAAAGAAAAGTCAAATCAAGTCTGGTCCCCTGTGAATAGGTATTTCCAATGGAAGTGCTCTAACTCTTCTGCTCTGTTACAAGCATATAGCATGGATGCCATAACCTTTATGTCCATGTTTCCTTATACTATGATACAGATGGGTGAAGATTTGTCAGGAGAGAAGAGGAGGCCAATATGAAGTGATCCATGTTAGATCCCTTTGGACTTGACCTACAGGATGAATCTAATCATGTAGCTTATTTACTCTGAGTTAATGGACTCAGTGTTTAACATTCATTGTATTTGATTAATGAAGGCTTTGCTGTTCTTTGGTTGAGGAAAAGGACAAATGTATCTGTAGCCTGCTTGTTCCACTTAAACAAACACATAGAAATAGATTCTCAAATCCTATTCAAGAACATGTCTCATCAAGGGGAGAATATATAGCTTTTAGTCTGAAAACCATTTTCAAAAGCACTAAGTAGTAGGTATTTTTAACTGTGGGCTGCATAGTAGCTATCTTCCTCCCCAGGTTTCTCCAACAAGGGACAGAAAATAGCACAGGATGTTGCAGCCTTCACACCTCTCATGATCACCAGCACAACCCCCCTCCCACACTGCCTAAAGTTGCTCTTAGGGCAGTCAACTCTGCACTGTTCCCAGTTTAGAGCTGTCCTTTGAAGGCACAGTCTGCTCCTGAGTGATCAGTACATTCTCATGTTCATTGGCGATGCATAGGGGTGCACACGGCTGCACGTGCACCCCCTGAGATTGGCTGTGGACCCCCTGGAAGTGCCAGCCACAAAACCGGAAGTGCCGGTGGAAGTGCACTTCTGGTTTCACCACTGGTTCAGCGATTGCTGCCCGCCCCGCCCCCCCCCCCCCCCCTGGTTGGTGATTGACCACTGTGTCATCCCCCCCCCCCCCCCCCAGCGAATCTGGTGCCTCGGGAGGCACTGGTTGCTCATGTTCAGTGTCAGGTATCGTATTTGCTCTTGATCAGTGCCTGTCATTTATTTCCACTGGCATCAGCTGGAGTAAGGCATTCTGGTTGTAGGAAAATATATATATCTAGCTATGGAAGTATATTAAAAGTACATGGAAGTCTATTAAAGTACATTTACTGTATTCATTTTTAATTATTTTCCCAACACTTTTAAAACATAAATCTTCTGGCCTTGCTACTAGTTACCCTGTGAGCTGCTCAAATGTTGAACGGTGGTAGTGCTAGCTCAAGTTTGGAGAAGTCACACTTAAGGGCAGGACGAGCCTGAAGGACTGAAAGGTAATAATCCCCCCTCCCATTCCCAGCTCTCCCCCTGTCTTCTGCCCCATGTGGCTTCACCAGTTACCCTGTGTCCCCACCCCAGGTCTTTCCCCAACTTCTTTGTGGCTTCCTGTCCTCTCTGTCCTGGGGAGCAGGGAGGGAAAGGTTAACCTGCCTGCCTTGCCCCTACCACCACCCCTGCTGGGCTACTGCTCTTCTCAAGGCTGAGCCCAGCCCAGAGAGCAGCGGCAGTGGCAGCAGCCAGGCAAGCAGGTTAACCCTTTCCTGCCTGTACCCCCAGGACAGAGAGTTCAGCTGCCACAGGGGAGCAGTGAGTGAGGATCTGTGTTGCTGGGTGTGGGGAGGGGAAGGGGGTAGTGGGCAGTGAACCATATCTGGGTCAGCAGGGGATAGGGGGTTGGTGATTTTCACTTGAATGCCAATTACTCTTATAGTCATCCTTCAGTTCAACCCTGTAATGTAATTGTTAATATAATAAGCATGCTTGTATCACTGTCAGCTGGAGAGGCTTAGGGGACAGACTGGACTAAGAACCAGCTTGTATCCCAGAAGTATTGAAACATTTGTAGAGCTCATTTTCTGATCTATGCAGAGCCAAATCTAAATAAGAAAAATTCAGCTACTTACCATTGGGGCTCAGTATAAAACAGACATGATCTAAAACAACCCATGACACCTGAGTTACCAGTGAAGAGCACTGACAATTTACTTTGATAAACATGAAGCATAGTCATGTCAGCAGCATGTACAATTTTTGCTAGATATGCTCTATTTGGTGAGAAGATAAAACTGAGGTCATAACAAAATAGAGATGTTCAAAGGATTCAGAGTGCTCATAGGTGAATATCCTCATTGTTTTGACTCTGAAACTTCCCCTATTGTGTTTACACTAAAAATATACTGGTCCATGATAAACTTAACCAGGGATTACTACATACAGTAAAAATAGAAACCATCATGAAAGTGGCATATGAAGTATATTTGCTTAACTCCCTAGCTATAGAGGAAAAGCCTGGAACCAGGGGAGTTCAGGCCTATACTAAGCAAATGAGCGATGCTAAAATAGCTATCCATGTCCCATGAAAATGGGAGGCGTTATAGAGTGTACTGATTGCAAGTTTGGTCTACTATGCACCAACCAAAATGCTGATAAACGTGTGGTTGCAAATAAGTAATTTCTTCTCCTGATCCTGAAATGAAGGGTTACCTGGATGTACTATATAAACCTCAAAAGGCTGAACAAGAAATAGACTCACTGGTTTCCACTAAAAATGGGAAAATGTTAGCTTGTAAAAGAAGGATGCCAGAGGCGCTTCATTTCTTCTTCTTTTTTTTCTTCTGTTTTAATTCTCTGACATATTGTTCCAATTGCAACCACCCAGTTTATTGTTAAAATTATATAATCACAGTTCATTTGGGACCAATTTTGTTTTCACAGCAGTCAAATAACATAGGATTGTGTTTTATATCAGTGTTTGGTCCCCCTCAAAATGTGTCTGGTATACAGTATGTGTACACATATAGTAGGATGCTCAAGGGCAGTACGTTTTGTGAGAATTGAACCAAAATACCTTATAGCTTCTTTACTGTCATTACCCACTTTGTACTGCAAGTCCAATATGTAGCCTTTAGTTTATCCCCACCATAGAGAAAAGACATAGGTTGCTGGATATGCAGAATATATAAGGTAAGTATTATTGCAAATACTGGTGCATCACTTGCAAAATACATGTTAATACTTGGAAAATTGTTAATACTTGGAAAATACTTGGAAAATTGTTCATTGGTCCACCAATTTACATTTCAATGGGTTTAGGGGAATTGCCCTGGATTATAGAGGTTGTTGCATAAACCATAGGACCATATATAGGAATCTCCTGTATATCAAAATGGTCTAACATTTATTTTTATTGTGCTGTCAATGTATACTTAACAGTAGCATGAATTTGAACCTAAATGCCCCCTACATTAAAACCAAGTTCAGCTTCATCTTTGTATCAGCATACATCATGAAAACTAGTGCAAAAATGTGATTGAGCAGGACATGTCACTGATTCTAAGAACCCATAATGCATTCATCCCAAGATACAAAACACCTGACATATATTCTCTCAGGGGAACAGGAGGGCAGGTTGCTTGCTAGTATTTTGATAACACTGTACTCCTGGGAAGCATGTTGAGTCATTTATTTTTTAGTCCCAGAGTGTCTGTACTTAACTGAATTATGGATATGAGAATATTGCAACATGTGATCAGCATCAAAGAGGACAAAATTGCCTAGCAGGTGTGACCGGCATAACCTTAGTGGTTGGGTATAAAATGAACAATTAGAGTAAGTAAACCATAAAATATTAACAGTGCATGATACTGTAGTGATTTTCTGGCAGATTGATTGCCTTAGTCAAGATGAGGTGATGGGCTGCCAAGGATCTATACTGACTAATTAAAAGCACTCATAATAATAGTTTCTTCTGGTAAAAGTGACAACATGCCTCAGGTCAAAGTACATAAAATAGCAACTGAAATAAAAAATTATCTTGTAACTTTGTCCTAGACAAGAAACAGCTTAGTCCAGCTCCTTAACATATGAAGCAGATGGCTTGTGATTTTGTCCTTTCTAATACAACAATAAAAATGGTAAAGAGCATCATTAAAACAAATTTCTGGTAAGAAGCTATTAGCGGAAGGGTTAACAGTGAAAGACAGCTTGTAAGACTTGTCTTCACAACAAAGTTGGTTTGAGTTCTCTGCACTTGATTTAGTCTAGCTTGAACTCAACTGAGAGTGATTATTTTAGCAGGTGATGAGCTATACTTTCTCATGTTCTCACCGATCCTGCTGATGGACCCACCAACCCCAGGAAAAAGTATGGTCAACCTTGAATTAAACAGTTTTATGTGTGGACAGGATTTAAGTTGTATCTTGAATTAACTCTGCAATGGAGACAAGTCCTGAGCATTTTATAGCATAGTACTTAATAAATAACTGTCTCCTCTTGCCTCACTGAAGATCATGGGGGTTTTGCTTGAGTGAGGATTGGTAGGATCAGTCTGCAGGTTCACAGACGGCTTGTGCTAATATTAAATGCAAGAAATCAATATGTTGAAGCATGAGGCAGGGTTGTCACAAAAGTTACAAAAGACAGTGAAGTACACAGAAGCAAGGATGAATAGCAGGCCATCCTTAATTAGAATGCTGTTAAACAAGGACATTACCAAGGAAGACAAGAATATCACTTTGAATTTCCTGCTCTACCAGTTCCTTTACTAATCTTAGACTTATAGGGAAGGACGGGTAAGAGAATATTTAAATTCCCGTTTGAAATAATTTATGGAATAATATAAAATTGAAAAATATTTGCCCATGAAGATAGAATGCCTCACTTGAGTGCTGTCTGGTCTCTTGAATAAATACCTATTTAGGCAGTTCTTTGAAACATGTATCATTTACTCGGTAGCTAATCAGGTCAATTATGTTTATGAATAGGGCCAGATCCTACTGAGAGGAAATGGGGGAAATACTCTAGAAATTATATTTATCACAGAGGAGAAAGAGAAGGGGATTTTCCCCTTGCTAAATTCCTGCACTGAGCCCATGTGGGCCAAGTTACTGGTCTCTATAGGTCAAAGAGGAATCTCAAGCCTTTTTGCATTGATTAGGTTGTGACTGGACCCTGACTGGGAGATGCAATATGTTGTTGGCAGGGAGAGTGTTACCAAATTTGCCCATTACTTTGGGGTGTGCTCATTTATTAAAGGATAGTTTCTAGGGTCTTGGTGATTCTGTCAATGTGCTGCTTGTGTTACTATATGGAGCTGTATTTCTCCCTTCTGCAAGCCCTCACCCCCAGTGGAGCTATCTTGCAGGACTCAGTCTCAATGGGACTGGGTTCCTCTAGTCACCAAATCAGTCATACACACAAACACACACAAATTAACGTGACAAGCCTGATCTGGCCGGGCTGATCAGCATGGACAGGCTGACACCCTTATATGCCAAGAATCAGTTCATAAGAGCAACAATAAAATGCAGTCAGACACAAGCACACAGGTAAACAGAATCCCTCTGAATCCGGCTGGGTGTCCAGCTGACACCCTCATGGGCCAGCATTCAGTTCATAAGGGCACGTCTGAGTCAAACTGGGTCAATCAGCCTGTACAAGCTGATCCCCTTATGTGTTTCAAACTCAGCACGTCCCAATCTTGGCCTCTTGATGAGCAGACCCCACAATAATTTAGGCTTCACAGGGATCTTTAGCATAGGTAAAAGAAGCGTTGCTGCAGAGCACAGGAGGAAAAAGAAGCAGAGAAGGAAAAATATACCCAATTACTACCAGTTTGCCTATAAAAGTTATTTATTGCTAAGCATATGAAATATATAATAGTACTAGTAGTAATAGACATGCAAAAGAAAAACAAACACAAACAATGACAATACTACCCTGGTTTCACTAAGTATTTGGGGAAACTTAGCTCAAGCTTAACTGATACAGGTCAGGTTCAGAAGTTTATGCCTAGAAAGAAGAGAGAACGCTGGGAATCTCACCGAGTCCATGGTACCCAGGCTGCAAAGCTGACAGGCACAGTCCGTAGCACAATCCTTGAAGAGAAAGACGATCTGTTCTTCCAGCGTCCCAAGAACGACAGGGGATGGTGTCAGCACAGGAGTTTTCTTCTTCTTCTTTCTTTCTTTCTTCTTTCCTCCTGCTTCTTCTTTTTCTTTCTCTTTCTCCTTTTTTTAAGCACACACACTTACAGATTTTTATACCCTCGGTTGAGCTGCTTTGAAGCACCCTCAGTAGTGTAAATCATTGTCTTTTCTATTGACAAGGGGTTATCTGGTTTGGACCATCTCAGGAAACTGATTGATAATCAGGAAACACTTAAGATTAGGGAGTAACCCAAATACTTGGGAGCCAGCTTGAGATTCCTATGGATGGCAGATATCCTGATGGGATATCTCATGGTTTCTTCAGGAACAATAGATAGCTTGCAGTATCAGGATTTTGGATTTTTACTTGTTGTGCACAAGCCTCAGCTTACCATGACTTTTCCAGATTTTACTATAGTCTTTTAACAGACTTAAAGCAATTATTGGGGTGCTCATAACCTTTTGTGGAGAGGACTCCCACCAGTCGTCTCGGGAAAGATACGACAACACCTGGGATTAGGGCTCCAGCAGGCTGGATGCTGTGATGAACCCTTAACCATTGTTCAAATGTTGCCCGTACCCCCTCGGACTCGGTCTCTTGCCTCAGCATTCCCTAACCCGGCAACCGAGTTTTAGTCAATCAAGTTTAAATAGGCCTCCCATAGTGGGACCGGGGAATGTACGGCCTGAGATGCCTATTAAACTTAGAGCTGTGTGTGTGTGTCTGGGGGGAGAAAAGACTCCATCTATAATAAAGAAATATGATGTTTCCTGTTGTATAATGTCATTCATCTTTAGATATAAGGAATATTTTTCCCACACAGGGACTTGATCTAGACATCAAAATTTTGCCAACATAGCTGTTTAGGAATAAGAAAGCAACCCCCTATTTTATGTAGTACCTGGACCAGCAAGAGCCTTAGTCCCAATGCAGTTATACTGGCAAAAAAAATCCTTTTGCTAGTGTTCTTTACTGGAGACACAGTATAAGGCATATGAACAAAAGAAATCTTTACCAATATAAGTTGTATGTTCATTAAGAGGATCTGCTAGGGCAGCTCTATCTGTACTGTATCTTAAATCCTTAGAATAAATCTGTATAAAATATCAAATATCCTTAAAGGCTTCAGAGTAACTGGTCACCTTTTTAAGATTAAGTAGTCTAATTGTGTTTTAGAAGAGAGAGCTTCCTTGAGTACAAACCCCTCCTTATCTGGCACAGTAGTAGCTGTGTAAATGATTCTGACTATGTATTTCTTATTTATGTTGCTGCAGTACTGCCTCTGTTACAACTATTCATTGTGAAGAATGCTTGAATTTTGTTGACTGTTACTCAGATGGCCATCAGATAGCCTCCTTATCATAGTATTCTCCAAAGTTTTCCAAATAGACCTCACCCTTATCTAAATTGGACACTTCACATGCTGTTCTTAAACCTTTTCTTCATACAGCTTAGAACTAGCAATGCACTATCTTGATGGCGTATTTTTTCTCAAAAAGCATAAATAATGAAGAAGAAAATCCTGGCACTCAGCCTTCAGGATCTAAATAATTATTTAACTCACATACAGCAGCTGCATTAAACAAACGTTCACTCTGTTTTCTGAGGCAACAAAAGCAAGGAAATACAGCAAAAAATTAAACACCCAGAAACACACAAGTTTCCCATCATTCATGATTTTTGGAAGTTTATCCAGGAACAATATGTGCTTCTTGGGTTTAACTTTGATGCCAAATCATGACATGTGTGCATATAATTTGAATTTGAATATCCCTGATTTAATTCTCACTTTTAAGTGCCGTCAAAATGTCTCCTTGAACAAAAACAATTGGAACGATATCTCCTTAAGCAAAACCAAAACTGATTACTGGTAAGAAATAGGGGTGTGCGAAGCAGGCCCTATGAGATTCGGATTCAGATTTGGTCCAGATCAGGGACAGTGATTGGATTCTTTAGTTCAGTTCATTAAGGCTGAACTCTTTTGCTAGTGAACTCTTTAATGAATACTTTGTGTTGGTATTCCGAAATACAAATGGTGGTCGCCCACCTGGTCGGATACTGGACAGATGGGGTGGGGGCAATTGCCAATCAATGGTCAGTGTCAAACTGGTGAGGGAGTACTTGGAGCAGCTGAATGTCTTCAAGTTGGCATGACCAGATGGACTACACCCAAGAGTGCTGAGGGAATTGGCTGGAGTCATTGCAGGACCATTGACAAAGGTATTTGAAGACTTGTAGTGCTCAGGAGAGGAGAAGACCCCGAAGACTGGAAAAGGGCCAGTGTGGTGCCAATCTTTAAGAAGGGGAGGAGGGAGGATCCAGGAAACTATAGGCCAGTCAGTTTGACCTCTATACCAGGTAAAATTTTAGACAAAATTATCAGAAAGTCCATTTGTGAGAGACTGGCAGCAGGCATGATGCTGAAGGATAGCCAGCATGGTTTTGTTGTGGGTGGGTCATGTCTGACCAACCTGATCTCCTTCTATGATCAAGTAATGAACCACTTAGATGTGGGAGATGTGGTTGATATCATATACTTGGATTTTTAAAAAGCCTTTAATGTGGTCTCCCATGATGCTCTTATAAAAAAACCTGGGGGACAGTGGGCTGGTAGAGTCCACAGTCAGGTGGGTTGGGTACTGGCTAACGGGTCAAGCCCAGAGAGTATTAGTGGACAGGTCTTTGTTATCTTGCTGGGAGGTGGCCAGTGGTGTTCCCCAGAGTTTGGTTCTTGGCCCTGTGCTGTTCAACATCTTTAACAATGACTTAGAAAATGATATGGAAAGCATGCTGGTCAAGTTTGTGGTTAGGCAAAAAGCAGGGTTAGGGTGGCATTTTATATATATATTAGAAAGCTAGTCCAGGTAATGGGTAAGAATCCAGAGTCTCCATTGAGAGCATACTTAACTATCTAATCTGTGAATGAGTTCATTTAGTCATTTCACATTCAAGCTGGTTTTTAAAGTTTTGTTGTTTAAGAACAGCTATTCTGAGGTCCAGGGAGGTTAAAGTGTTCTGCTTAAGCTTGTGTGTCTTCCTGGAACTGATATCAGATTGGTGTTAATTCATTCTTGCACATAGGTATTCTTCTATCTTTCCAATATAGATGATGGCATATATGACATTGGTAGAGGTGCAGATAAATTAACTTTGGATGTTATAACCCTTGTTATTTGGTCCAATGATGATGTGGTCAGGGACTGCAAATTCTTATCCCTTGAACTGGATTTGCTTTTGTGACTCCTTTGTTCGTCTGGATTTATTATTTGTTTCCCTTTCCCAGCACTGTTCCCCTTCCCACCTCCCCTTTTTCCTGCCCCTCCTTTCCTACTTTATGCAGTCATAGATTCATAGAGTCCTTTATGAAGGGACCTCAGAGGGCCATCTAGTCCAACCCCCTGCCCCTGGCAGGCAAGAAAAGAGTCACCAACCCTGATCCCAACCAGGTGCCTGTCCAGTCTCTTCTTGAAGACCCCCAAAGATGAGGTGAGCACCACCTCCCTTGGGAGCCCATTCCAGATTCTGGCAACCCTGACCATGAAGAACTTTTTCCTAATGTCCAGCCTAAACCTTCTCTCTAGTAACTTATGGCCATTGTTCCTTGTCATTCCAGGGGGTGCCCTGGTGAACGGAGTGTCGCCTACTTCATGTTGCGTTCCCCTTATGAATTTGTAAACCACCACAAGGTCCCCTCAGCCTTCTCTTGGGGAGGCTGAAGAGGTTAAGTTCCCTTAGCCTTTCCTCATAGGGCCTTCCCTGCACGCTCTTCTTTGGACCCTCTCCAGGTTGTCCGCATCCTGCTTGAACTGCAGTGTCCAGAACTGGACACAGTACTCCAACTGCGGTCTGAGCAGTGCCGCATAGAATGGGAGAATCACTTCCCTGGACCTGTTTGTGAAGCACCTACGGATGCACAACAAGGTGCAACTGGCTCTGCCAACTGCTTCATCACATTGGCAACTCATGTTCATCCTGAAGTCAACAGTGACTCCAAGATCTTTTTCTGCCTCAGTGGAGCTGAGAAGGTCGCCCCCCAACCTGTAGATATGATGGCAGTTCTTCCCTAGATGCAGCACCTTGCACTTGTCCTTATTGAATTGCATCCTGTTGCTCTCTGCCCACTTCCCCAACCTGTCTAGGTTGCCCTGGATCTGGTTCCTCCTCTCTAGGGTGTTAGCTGCACCCCATAATTTTGTGTCATCAGTGAATTTGGACAGGATGCTTCCCACCCCCTCATCCAGATCACTGAGGAAGATGTTGAACAGCACCGACCCCAGAACTGAGCCCTGAGGGACTCCACTGCCCACATCTTTCCAGGGTGACATGGACCCATCCACTACCACTCTATGAGTGTGACCCTTGAGCCAATTTGCTACCCAGTCTACCGTGTAATCATCCAAGGCAAATCCCCTCAGTTTATTTATAAGGATGGTATGGGATACCTTGTCAAAGGCCTTCTTGAAGTCCAGATAGATAATATCCATCTCAACTCCTGCATCTAAACAATTGGTGGCCTTGTTATAAAAGGAAACTAGGTTAGTCAGGCAGGACCTGCCTGCTAAAAATCCATGTTGGTTACCCCTCCGCATCACATAAGCCAGTGGACTCCCACAGATGTGCTCCTTGATAATTTTTTCTAGGATTTTCCCAGGAATAGAGGTAAGGCTGACTGGTCTGTAGTTCCCCGGGTCCTCCTTCCTCCCCTTCTTAAAGATTGGGAAGATGTTAGCCCTCTTCCAATCCTCTGAAACCTGTCCCAAGCACCATGAGCGCTCATATATCCTTGCCAGTGGATCAGCTATGACCCCTGTTAATTCCTTCATTACCCGTGGGTGGAGTCCCTCCGGTCCCGGTGATTTGAATATGTCCAGTCCCTCCAAGTGTCTTTTTACCGTGTCGGCACTGACTGTTGGTTGGCTGATGTTCCCTTTGTTGGCGTCTGTGATGTATGTTGAGGGTTTGTCTAGATTCACAATTAAGAAGACAGAGGCAAAAAACTCATTGAAGAGCTCTGCCTTGTCCCTGCTATCTGTCACTAAGCCCCGCTGCCTGTCCTGTATCAGTCCTATACTACCCCACACCCTCTTTTTGCTCCCAACATACCTAAAGAAGGACTTTTTATTGTCCTTAATCTCTGACACTAGCCCAAGTTCTAGAGTTGCGTTGGCCTTCCTGACCGACTCCCTGCAAGTGCAGGCTAATGAAGTATACTCCTCTTTGCTAGCTACCCCCTGCTTCCGCTTCCTGTACATCTCTTTTTTTGCCCTTAAGGTATCTTGGATGCCCCTGATTAGCCAAAGCCCCTTTGCCCCCTTTCCTCTGCCATGGGATTGACTCACTCTGAGACCAAAGAGTTTCCTTGAGGAATGTCCACCCATCCTGGACCCTCAATACATCTAAGTTCTTAGCTCCTAGCACCCTGCTAACCAATTCCCTGAGTCTATTAAAGTCAGCTTTTTAAAAATTTATCACCCGTGCCCTTCTGGGTATAATGCCCGCCTTTTGCTGGATAGTGAATTTTATCATTTGGTGATCGCTGTCCCCTAAATTGCCTTGAATCCGCAGGTCCCGCACCAGGTCATCCCCTGTGGCCAACACCAAGTTGAGCAAGGCATTGCCCCTGGTGGGACACCTTACCTCCTGTGTTAGGTGGAGGTGTTGAATACAGGTTAAGAACCCGTGAGAGTGGTTAGAGCTAGCTGACTGCTTCTCCCAGCATATGTCTGGGTAGTTAAGGTCCCCCATGACTACCATATCTCTAGACCTCACAGCCTCTTTGAGCTGCTTGGAAAATTCCTGGTCTAGCTCGTCGTCCTGGTATGGTGGCCTGTAGTAGACCCCCACCACCAGATCCCTTTCACCCCGAGCCTCTTGGATCCTAACCCACAGTGTCTCTGCTTGAGCACCCTCTGGCCCTAATTTGATTAGGGAAGATGTGTACTGCTCTTTGACATAGAGAGCAACTCCCCCACCTTTTTTCCCTACTCTCTCTCTCCTATAAAACCTATAGCCCTCTATTCCCACCACCCAGTTGTGAGAAGAGTCCCACCAGGTTTCAGTTAGTCCCACTAGGTCAAAGTTGTTACTCCCTAGCAAGAGCTTTAGGTCCTCCTGCTTGTTTTCCATGCTTCTAGCATTTGTGTATATACACCTAATTCTCCTGGTGGCTGTCCCTGGTCCACCCTTAAACTGCTGTCTAATAAGATCTTTGCTACATACCTGGGCTGATCTTGTTGGTCTCTTGGTTTGGTGTTCCATGGTACTCGTTCTCCCCTTCCCCTGACGAACCTAGTTTAAAGCCTGCTGGAGGAGATCAGCCAACCTGAAAGAGAACAGACGCTTACCTTTGGGGGAGAGGTGAAGCCCATCCCACCCGAGCATGTCTCTTGTTCTGAAGTATGGGTCATGATCCAAAAAGCCAAAGGCTGCCTCGAGACACCATTTCCGAAGCCACAAGTATCGGAAGCCATGAGACCTCCCTGATGCAGGTCTCATGGCGTCATCCATGTCTGCTCACTGGGAGAACAGATGAGAAGACTACCTGTGTCCCTGTCTCCTTCAACTTGTCCCCCAGAGCTTTGTAGTCCTTCATCAGGCGATCTGGGCTGCTCCTGGCCATATCATTAGTGCCCACATGGATTAGGACCATGGGCTAGTAATCAGTGGGGCAAATGAGGGCCGGGATCATCTCCATCACATCCCGAATCCGAGCTCCTGACAGACAGGAGACCTCACATGTCATGGGATCCTGGCGACAGATGGGACCCTCCATTCCTCTCAGGATGGAGTTGCCTATGATGAGTACCCAGTGTCTCTTCTTCTGGGTCAACTGGCCTTCTTCAGTCTGTTCTGTATGTGGAGTGGCCTCATCTCCAGGGGTTTCCTCCTCTCCTTCCTCTTCCGCCAATGTTGCCAGGGCCTCATACCTGTTCCCCAGCTGGACTGGGGGAGCTGATACTGCACCACTGTGAGCAGCCCTGGCTCTAGAGGGAACCTTCTGCCAGTCACTCTTTCTATTTGACACAATGCTCCGTGCATGTCCTTTCACAGCATCTGACGAAGTGAACTCAGGCTTGTGAAAGCTTATGCCAGTGGGAGCCAGACTTTTTGGCAGCATGCCACAAATTAACCCTACACCCTTCCCACATCCTACTCTAATCCCCTTCCCCTCTCCTATCTGCCACTCTGCTTTCTGCTCCCTATCCAATCTGTTACTCTGCATTCTGCTACCTGCCCTGTACTCCCTGCCTGATGTGCTGCTCTGATTTCTGCTTCCTGCCCTATCTGCCAATGTACTGTTTGTCCCTTCCCCGGCCTGCCATGTGCCATGCACAGAAGCTGCCTTTGCCACTTGTGTCATGCATGCCACAGGTTGCCCACCCCTGGCTTATGCTATACATATCTAATTTAAGCTAAAAATTGCAAATCTACCCTGCCTTCCGTCTGACTTCAAACTAACAGGGCTAACTATCTCTCTAAGCTTATAAAGAAACACTCTAATGAACCATCCTTTTCTATTATGGCCTATGAAGTATAGCAGTATATTGTGCCCCATAGCCCCTCACATATACACAACCCCCCAACATACCCTATCCCACCACACACACAGCCACACCCCCTCACAAACGCCTCCCCACACACCACACTCTACCATACACGCACACACACTACCATACACAGATACCCAATCAGCCCCCATAATATAGAACACTAAGAATTTATTTTTAAGTTATTATGCAATCACCTCTTTATACAGTACGCAAACACAAATCACAACAAATATTTTTTTCAATAAAATTAAAATATAGTTGGTGTTTGACTTTTAGTGTATGATTTGTTTTTTTTCTGGATCTAAGATGGCAACCTCCACCCTTCCAAAAGGAGTATTTCCAGGGGGCAAGGGGAGGAACTTCCGGTGGCAAAGGTCAGGGGTTGGGGATGGGACTTCCACTCCCCAGATGGCAACCAGGAGGCGGGGCAGTGTCAAGGGGTGGGGCTACCCACGCAGTCCTCCACAGTGCACCAAAAGTCATTAAGCAGATCTCCACCCAAAATAATTGCTCATCCCTGGTCTAAGGACATAGGCAAACATGGTTCTTTGGGTAAATGTGATATCTTTTATTAGACCAACTAAATAGTTGGGGAAATTGTTCTTTGCAAGCTTTTGGGTAAAAGCACCCTTCTTTAGGCATAGGGAGAGTATTTTGCACAAATATGGTTTGGAACAGTGCAGAGAAATGGCCCCGTATTATTAATTATCGTTCCTTGAATCTTTTAAAATAGTTTGCCCCTGGCTGAAAATGCTGAACACCACTGGATTAGGCAGTTTAGAAATATACATACCAGCAAAAAAAACAGTCCACAAAATATAAAAATTTAATGCTTTCAGCATTACTTCCTAGGCCCATCACTTCATTATATCAGCCATGAAGTAAGTGGCTTTTCCTTTTTTTTTTTTTTTTAACTAAACCTGGAGTGACAGAGATTGCAAATAAAGCACCAGCTGTTTTAATGCACATCTTCATAACACCATAATATTTATATGTGGGAAATCACAGTTGGTTTAATCTTAAACTTAAAAAACCACACACACATATATATTATATTGACAGAGAGAAAAAATGAGTCATTCTTTTCATGCCTGGTACACAGAGGAATGGATATTATTGCAGTATGTCCTACTGCTGAATACTTCAGGCTTTGCTTAATAGCAAGGAATTGTGTATAATTACAAACATATCTTGGCATATAGTGAGGCAGTATAATGGCTGTGGGTTTTCTTTGCCCTGCTAACACATGGGAAACTAAAGACTGACTTGTTTTCAGCGGGATCTTACCTTATGATAGCTACTGAAGACAAGGTCAGAGAACTTTACCTGAAGGTCAGGGGCATAGATATGTGTATCTGAAACTGACGGTTGATCTACTTATGAACTGTGCTACTTTTATACTTGCCTCTGCAAAGTAATACTTACCATCAGCCAAATTCTATTTGTCCTTTTACTTTTGAACAGGAGTACTCAAACTCTGGCCCATGGGCCAGATGCCTCCTGTGGAACCTTAGAATCTGGCCTGCAGAGCTCCCCATGGGTCAGGAAATTTAGCAGCAAGGGAACGGTGGCATTCAGTAATGCAACCCCCACCCAGTGCCACCACCCTGCCACCGCCAAATTTTAAAAACCTGAAAACCCCAAGCCCTGAACAGCAGGTTGGAGCCAGGCCCTGCCCACCCCTCAGCCTGTTCCCCCTCCTTCTGGCTTGATTGGGTTCAGGCCATGCTCCCTCCCCCCTGCTGATCTGCATGGCAAGATGGAGTTCCACTGCAACTGCCCCAGGCACCAGATCAGTCCCACCAGCCAGATCCAGCCTGCGGACAGACCAGGCACTGTCCATCAGCCAAAAAAGTTGAACACCACTAGTGAGATGGGACACCTTTTAAAAATCAGTGACAACACCCTTTTCAGTTTCACTGTGTGCAGGATGTGGATCTTACACATTAAAATTAGTAGGATAATTTGTACAAGCCAGGTGAATACCTTTTGTCCTGATACCTCTGTCTTGCCAGAATAAATTGGAAAATGTGAAGATAATTTACATTATGGTAAAAACTAAATCCTGACACATTTGATCTCTTTCTATTTAGAAAAAAAAATCTTTGATATTATACATCTCTTTTACCAGGACCAAGAAGTAGCACAAATAAAGCAATGTCCATTCAATTATTTATCATTTCTAGATAATGTCAAACCTGTTCAGAAGCTTTTATTTCTATGGATAATCACTTAACTTCAAGGCATTCGCTCTCATCTGCATCACCTTCATCTATATAGTCACTGTAAATCAATTGCTGGGAAAGATATTTAGGGGAGAGCTGCATAAAACAGCTGTTTAGGACACAAGCACATTACAAGGAAGTCACCTTAAATATTTTTTTCAGTTAGGTTAACACCACATATTTAAAACTATTCATTTTATAATGCTAGATTTGTCCCTTTATTGGTCTAGAGACATCTTTCTTACTAAATTCACATTTAGGCAAGAGTACATTTGTAGTTTGGGGCCGGAGGGAGGATTATGTTTAGAAATGTGCAATATTAGTCATCACTACATATGAATATATTAATACCTTCAAGTAGGGATACAAATTCTACTGAATATTGCTAAATATAAAAGATACTGAATAATTATTTTATTTTGTAAAGTGAATAAACCATAACAGAAAGTGAATATTCTGTTTTCTTTCTTAATATAGATTATAAGGTCCAAATGGACCAATGTGATTTTGTTTTCTGACTTGCTGACTCACAAAGGATTTGGGAATTCTCTGTTGTAATTCCTATTTCAAATACAATAGTTAGGTTTGAACTGGAGCATGTAGTTGGAGTGGGGGTGGTGGGGAGGGAAATCCAATCTTGACAAAGTTATATCATGTAACTAGGAAATTTTGAGGCCATGTCAGCTGCTGCCATTTTTATGCTTCTCTAAGTCAGCACCTGGGGCTGGTGCTGTACTTGCCTACCCCTAGTTACACTACTGAATCTTGATTTTAAAAATTGTAAGTGATGATGAATCCAGTTGCTGGCGGTGACTGCACACACACCATAGAGCAGAGAGCAGGGACAAACCTGCTCTCTGCTCTGAGGCACACATGCAGTCACTGGCATGAAGCTGATGCCGAGGCTGCGGAACCCATTGCAGCTGTTTGCATCCTGACTGCTGCAGCTGCCCAGAGCCTAGGCTGGATAAAGGCAGTGCCCATGGCAGCACAGGGCTTTTCTGGGCTGGGCTGCGCTGCCTCAGGGCCCCCCTGTCCGCTCAGAGCCATGGGATGCTGGAGCCTGGAGCAGCTCCTGTGCAGCCTCCTGGCTGCAGCTAGCCCAGGGTCTGGCTAACTGCTGCCAGCCACGGAGCCTGGGCAGCTTGCAGCAGGGCTTGCAGCCTCCCAGATGCCTGCTGGGAACAGCCCAGGCTCCATGGCTGGCAGTGGAGTGCCAAGCAAAATGGCCTCATGTGCCATGCTCATTAGCATAGCGTGAACATTCTCCTAATTTGCTTATTAGTGGTTCTGCTCCTTATTGTGTTATTAAGGCCCAAAATATCTGGAAGCTTTGCAGTGAAGGCTAATCAGTGCATTGGAAACCCTTCCCAGGCTTATGCCGGGCTGGGCAAGGTGAGCATGATGGAAGATCTGATTGCCTGGTTACTTTCAAGCCTTGATCTGGGCATGGGGGGCTGCTGGGTCAGCTGGGGCTTTGCTATGGCCTTGGGAGCAACATCCCCCACAACCCCCCCAGAGCTCCTGGAGTTAAATGAGGCCACACTCTGGATCTAAAGTAGACTGGGGGCCAGTCTCCCCTGGGAGGTGCTCAGTGCCCTCACACATGAGTTAATTGCAACAGGACAAAGCCCTGGGAACAGACTGTGGAGAGTGTCACAACCCAAAGTTGTGATTTTTTGTTTGTGTGTGCTTTGGCGTTGCTAAATTATGTTCCCGCTAAATTGCAGCTTCCTTGCACGGTGGAGTTCTCTGCTGCAGAAGAGAACCCCGGTGCAAAGGAGAATTTCCCACCAATTTGTAGCTTTCTTTGCATGGTGCATTTCTTTTGCATCTCAGAAATGCACGGTGCAAAGGAGTTCCCGCCATTTGTATGAAGATTCGTGCCACATTATTGGCCGATTCTAATACATGCACACGTGGCGGCTAGCGATTGGCTTGCTACCCGTATAAGAGCTTGTGTGGTTTCCGCCCAAGTTGGAGAGAAATGGGAGGACTCCACGAACACCAGGAATTAGAGAACTCACCAGGAGGAGGAGACTTCGCACTGTGTGAAGATCTCTAAGCGCTGTGGATCCTTACGGACCCGACGCATTTCTTAAGAAGGCAACAGAGGTCTAAACAGTCTCTGGCCTCTCCCTGTCACCGAGCGCAATCCTAGATGTATCCCTTTCCCATATACTAAGGATTCGAACCCATGGAGCTTTAACAACTCCGGGGCCAAAGAACCGAACCCACGGAGCTTCGACAACTCCGTGGGAAAGAAATTACTGAACCCGCGGAACCTTAACAACTCCGGGGCCAAAGAACCGAATTTGTCATAGTCCTCCAACGAGGATTTAAGCGGAGCTGCACCTGGAAACTGTCCAGCCTACACCGCGACCATCTTGGGTGTAAGTAAATAATCTTTAAGTCAACCATTACGCCTCTGTGACTAATTCTAGCCCGTGCATGCCTTGCCGCCGCACGGTCCTTTCCGGGCCTGCGTGCCCGGGGTGCTGGCCACAGCCCGCATGCGCAAAGACGGGCCCGGCTCACCCCCGGCCCGCACAGGGAGTAGTTCTGTGCCAGGCCCCCAGGGATGGCTTTCACCGGGACCTCATAGACCTATCTGGTTGCTGCAGTCTGCTCAGCTTTTGTTCTGCTGCAAATGGATGTTCAAACTTTTTGCCATAATTTTGAGGGGAGGAAGGGGTAAGAGAGGGAAAGAGGGTGAGAGAGAGAGAGAGGAAAAGAAGGCGAGATAGAGAGACAGACAAGGATATAGAGTGAGAGAGAGCGAGCGAGATAGGGAAGTGGGGAGGGTGAAGAGAGAGAGGGAAGGGGGGAGAGAGAGGGGACAGGTAGCAGCCGTAATTGTGGTGCAGGCAGGTGGTGTCGGCTGCTTCCAGGGCCGCTGCAGCAGGGGCACGCATGCCTCGGGGGTTGCTGACCCCTGCCCTACAGACTTACCTCACCACACTGTGGCCTCTGCTTCCTCCATCACCCCAACCCCTGCTACCAGCAGCCCCAGAAGCAGCTGACACCACCTGCCTGCTCCACAATTACGGTTGCTACCTGTCCCCTCTCTCTCCCCGCTTCCCTCTCTCTCTTCACCCTCCCCCCTTCCCTGTCTCACTCTCTCTCTCGCCCTATATCATTGTCTCTCTCTCTCGCTCTCTCTCGCCCTCTTTTCCTCTCTCTCTCTCACCCCTTCCTCGTCTCAAAACTATGACAAAAAATTTGGCACGCTGCACATTGCGCAGCGCTTTATATTCCCCAACAATAATTTGGCGTGCCACGCTTTGCACGACACTGGGTTCAGCCCTCCTAGCTTTGGCCAACATCACCTCTAGCCCAAGTACATTCTTGAGCACCCCTGGTGTAAAAGGTAGCATTCCTACCCACACCAGATCAGACATCTGTCATATCACGGCCTTATATACGCAGCCCTTCTTCCACATATTAGTCTGTAAATATAAAATCCCCTGGAAAATTGAGTGTTGGGGTACTTATTAAAATTTTCAGAAGTTAAGGGGTACTTGCTACTTAAAAGGTTGAGAAACACTGTCCTAGAAGACCGTTTCAGGCTTAACACTAGGAAAAACTTATTCACGGTTAGGGTGTCCAGACTGTGGAATAAACTCCCGCCAGTGGTGGTACAGTCACCTACCCTGGAAATCCTCAAGAGGAAATTGGATGGTCACCTCGTTGAGGTCACCTGACCCCAGTTGTCTTTCCTGCCTAGTGCAGGGGGACTGGACCCAATGATCTTGCAAGGTCCATTCCAGGCCCTTACTATCTATGAATCTATGAACACCCAGGAAAGCAGACAGTGGTTATCTCAGTATCATTTTTGAAGCATGGCAAAAAATACTCTGGTATTTTCTGATGTGAAAGATATAGTTAGGTGGGCAATTTTTTTCTTGTTCTCCTTTCTATATGGGTATTCACGTTCACTCCACATCTTAGTCACACCACAATTTTTAGAGAGGGCATTGCTAGAAATATCTTTGATAGTGAAGTATGAATATTTCTGGAGCTTTTAATTTTCACATTTCCTTCCATTAACAATTATCTTTAAAAAGAAGTAATCAGGAAAAATCTAAACAGTGTTCATCAGCTGATATAGTTAAAATAAACCATCACAACTTGGAAGGGTCAGTGCTTTGATAGGAAAAAGAGTCAGTGTATGTGATAATGAACTGTGATTAGCTCACTGATTACAAGATTATAGAGTCATGATATTTCAAAATTATTTTGGAATAGATCATGGAAGAGAAGAAAGAGACAATTAGTAATTAGTATTTGCCATTAGAATGAGCATTTATGAGACGTTCCAGCAAGGGGCAGTGCAGGACACAGAAAGCAGGGCTAATGACAAATCAGCTTCTCCAGGGACAGATTTGGAGCATGTTTATTTAATCTTTTTTAAGCAAATAAAATAACTCTTTACAGTTGAACAAATCCTCTCTCCTTGCATGTAGTGTGAGATGAGTGGCTGTTTAAGAAAGAATGGAAGGAAGCCTCTTTTCTGAAGTGTACTTCAAAAAAAAATGAATGATTGCATTTCTGGATAATCTCATCCCCTTTGTTCAAAAGTAATTAAGTATATTTAGGGCAAAGGGACCATTTATACAATTAAGAACTGCAGGATCAGATCCTCAGATTTCATTTTTCCCTTTTGTAACATTCATGGGAATTATTTTGAGCAGTTTCTACACAGAGATGAAATTAATGACATAGTAAGTGCATGTCTCCTACCTGTCAAGAGAAGGCAGTGGGTGACATCTTGGCCTGTTGAAAACAATAGCAAATGTTACATGGATTTCAGTGACATCAGGATTTCACTCAGAAGCAGTTCTTAGGAACTCGCATAGAAATCACAAAGTAATTTTAAGAGTATAGAGTAATTTTCTTAAGGGAACACATTTTATTGCTAATCTCCTGCCTTAACAAACCCTTGATGTCAGTGAGGTTGAATGGAGTGCAAAATAGGGCAGAAGTTGTTCCCAGAAAAATAGTACCCTGAATATGTTCTTCATTGTTTATTTCTATAACATTGACTGCAACAAATAACTATGTTGATCATGAACTCTGAGCATTTTGTAGCAAGGAATCTGAACTGTTTTTCTGTTTAGTTCATGGCTTGTCAAAATCATTTTAAAAAATAGCATTCTACTTGATAATGGTGTAGCATTGTATACAATGACATCAGTTGAAAAGACAAAACAAAATATAAGCTTGAATTGAGGGAACTGGAAGTTCAATTAGTAAAAGCTTGGATTAACTTATTCTGCAATAAACAGTAATTCCATTTACTTGGAATCTAATTCTAGTTGTCTCCTATAGATTGAGTTAGCTTTTTAAAGGTATTTGTCCTCATTTTGCTACATAGATTACATTTCAAAATTATTTTCCATTCCTCTGGTTTACTGAGAAAGCCACTAACAGTCTAGTCAATCGTTTTACCCAAAGATTTGGACTTTCCCTTTGGGAAATTCAAGTGGGTAGACCTCACTGAATTTACCAGAATAAGATGACCATGATAGACCCAAAGGGCGCATCCAGACAAGCATGCATCTGCTGTTTGTGGCACATCAAACCTGTTTGAGACACTGACAACCACCCGCAGTTCACATGCAACTGTTCCCAGTATCAAATTTCCAGCAGAGCGAACACTCAGTATAAAATATAAAAGCCACAAAAAAGTGATGTAGCAGCAGCTGAAGCAACTGGAGGCTGGGTTCTCCAGGGACACACTGTGGCTGCTGGCCAGAGTGTCTCCACTGCTTTAGGTGTCCCCCAGCTCCTCCAGCATGCCAGGACCTGGGAGAAGTGGGCAAACAGATGTTTCCCCAAAGCAGGGCATTTTGCCTTGCACCAAATCCCACTTGCAGGGGCATGTAGAGCAGCAAAAAGCAGCAGCACAAATTTGTGCTGCTGCTATTTGTGCCATGGCAAATGCATCTGCCACCCCTTCATTGTTAGGAGAAGGTATATAGTCATCTTCAGTCATACCTGTTTTTCTGTACCCTAATTACTTGAAGATTTTTCCATCAAACAAGGCACATATGGTTTACTATGTAATGAGCAGGAATCTGGGTTTTCTGTTTGCTGCAGAAAAATGTGAAAAAATGTGAATTTTCTTGTTTAAAGGAGAAAATCACGAATTTTCCCTTTGACTGGAAAAAACCATGGAAATTGGTGGGTTTCCCCTTGCAGGCCAGCCTGCAAAAAGCTGCTTAGGGCTGCAGGGAGCAGAGGAGGGCAATTGGAGGCAGGGGGTGCCACATGCGTGTTCATGCATGTGACCAGCATGCAACCAGGCAGGATGGATATAAGTAAGTCAATGGAGCGCGGTTGGAGGGCCAGGCCTTGGGGACTATCTGGGGGGCTCTGTGGGTGCACATATGTGGGTGGGTGGCAAAGGTGTATGCAGGGGATGTGTATGTGGTTGTGGGGTGTGTGGAGCAGGGGTCTCTGGAACTGCAGCAGGGCAGGGGGTCTGAGGCAGCACTCAGTGCCACTGGGTAGCCCAGCTCTGTGCTGTTGCCAGCAGGGCCCACCCAGAGGCGTCTTCCCCTGCAAATGGGGCAAGGAGGTGGTGGGGTCGTTCAGGGACAGCAGGGAGCTGTGTAACCAGGCTGGCGACACCAGGGGCCAGTGCCCATGCTCACAGGGGTGGGGCAGCCAGAAGGTGTTGCCTGGGGTTGGCTGTGCCACCGATGTCCCCTCCTCCTCCCTTCAGCCTGCACCCGAGCCGGACTTGCTCTGCCGCCACCCACATGAGTTGGAGCCTCCACAGCTGCCACGCTTCAGCTCAGGTGGGACAAGGCTTGGAGCCCCTCACCCTCCTGCTGCTTCCTGCAGCATGACTGGGCCAGAGCTGCACTCCACTTCACGCTGCTGCTATGGAGCGTGGCACCAATCATCCCTGTGACACCACAGCCCCTACACTGCAGGGGCGTAGGGCAGCACGTGATGCCTCAGCCACTGCCTGTGGTTCTACATGAGGTGTGCTGTATGCACCTCATGCTGGGGGCTGCCCCCATAGACCACTGTCCTGTAGTCCGAGCAGGGTGGGGGCAACTGGAGGCCCCCTCTGGCAAGGCTGGGGGTGGCTGGGGGTTGTGGGTCAGAAGTTAGGGGCACTGGCATAGCCAGGGGGCTTTGGGTCAGGGTTGAGGGGCACCAGCAGCAATGGGGGGCTGCGGGTTGGGAGTGGGGGCTCCAGCATGGTTCAGGGGGCAGAGGACTGTGGCTTGGGAGTGAAGGACAGCAGGGGGCCAGGGACTGTGGGTTGGGAGTGAGGGGTATTGGTAGGATTGAGCGGCTCCGGATCAGGAGTGAGGGACAGTGGCATTGCCAGGGGGCAGGGGCAGCAGACTATGTAATGGGAGTGAGGGGCACCAGCAGGGCTGGGGGGCTGTAGCTTGGGAGTGAGGGGCAAGAGAATGGGCACCAGCATATCAAGGCTGCTCAGCCCCATAAAGCAGCAGTGGAGGGACAGCCATAGCTGGACCTGTGTCTTGATGACTGCAGGAGATAGGGAGCTCTGATTATCCTTGCGAAAAGAAAGCAAAAACAAATGCTAAAATATATAGGTATTTAGAATTAATTTTATTATAATGATTGCAGCACGGGTAGGCTTCCAAATTGCTTTAAAATTGTAAATATAAAATTGTAAATATAGCAGTGTTAACATTGTGTTAAAACATTGTGTTAAACTGATACCTATATATATATAGTGGTATTTCATTTTAATCACGGAAAAATGTGAATTTGGGGGGTTTTAGTTGGAGAATTTGGGGGTTTTTAAATCCGAGAACTTGCTATTTTTACATAGAGAAAACCAGGATCCCTGGTAATGAGCTCAGTGGTTTGTTGTACCCAGTGAGTAGCCCCCCATCCCCACCAGTGCCCCTCATTCCCAAGCCACAGCCCCTCTAGCCCCACCAGTGCCCCTCACTCCTGACCCACAGTCCCCTGCCCTGCCCCTCCCTCATTCCCAAGCCACAGCCCCTGCTGATGACCTTCACTCCAGACCCACAGTCCTCTACCCTCTGGACCATGCTGGTGTCCCCCATTATCAACCCGCATCTATTAAATTGAAACATTGTCAACTTCTAAGCTTCTCCAAGAATGTATTAATTACCCATATTCTCTGGGTTATGTTTCAGCTATGAATGTTATGATAGAAAGCTTATCCTTCTGTACACACAACATAAGGAGAGCCTTTCTATAGTAGAATGCTAATGCTTTTCAGTGACCCTGTAATGGAAAAAATAACGAAAGTCAATTAAATTTATTGTCGGCATTGCATTGGATCACTAACACTTCATATTTAAATAGATCTTAAAAAACAGTTAATAATAAAGACTTAATGGATTCCTTTAGCCAGTTTCAAGACCTTTGATGTACTTTACAAAGAAGCTGTTTCACTCCCAGAGTTTTTATTAAAATAAAATGTGGCCTGCAGTGAAGCTGACAGCTGAGCAGTTAGGTTACAAATTTGATTGTGACGGTAGTGCAGCCAGAATGAATATTACCATTCTAGCTTGTCAGAGCCGGGGTAAAAACAGAGCTGATGAATAGTGGAGCTCACCCCTACATAGTAAAATAGTTCGGGGCAGCAAAAAAGACTTTGGCCTGGTAGCACAGAGAGAGAAAGTGCTTTGTGCTAACTGACTGGTCTGAACATTAAAATTCATATTCATTTGCTGTGCAGTAGATTTGAAGATTTCATTAAAAAAATTCTGGCAATAAAATAATAGATGTTCAAGATGAGAGATGTTTAATTAGGCACTGCTACAGTGCTAAGCAGACATTGTAAATAGAGTTGAATGAGTGAGTGACCTCTTTTCAGGAAGCGTAATAAACTACAGTGCTTATGAGTAATGAAAGCCTTGTCTGCACTGAATTAGTGGATGAATTTAAATCGGTAAGATTGATTTCATTCATAGTGGTTTGCTTAGATCAGTTAACTCCTGGAAAACCAGTTCTTTGGCTCAGCTGATATGTGACTTATTTCAAGAGACTTCTAACATATGGTGGGGTTTTGTTTTTGTTTTTTGGGAGGTTTGGGGGGGATTTTTTGCTTTTTAAATAAACTGAGGTTTTTCAAAATCCTGTTCCTCTCACAGGGATTTTCTTTACATGTTTTCATAATCTTTTATTATTATTATCTTTTTTTAGAAACAGATGGACTTCATTGAAGGAAAAGCTAGCAGAATATTTTAAAGATAGATAAATGTATGGGAATGTCAGCTATGGCGGTGCTGCTTTAACTGGTTAACTGTGACCCCCACCCCCGCATCTGCAATGTTATTATTAAAGACCATGTAATTAACAGGAATCTAATGTAATAGGTTAGAGCTATTATTAACATTATCTCTGTTTGTGTGCTTGTTTGTGTGTATACATACCTATGCAAAGCAACTCTTTTATTATAATTACTATTTTTATTTTTGTCTAATTTAAAGTTGAAGGTACACTGTATTTCATTACATTAAGCAACACAGAGCCTTGTTGGCACAATACAAAAAAGTTGCTTTGTAATACTTTTGTTTACAAACAGTTTATCCATTGTATCGCTGTGATTATTTTTATACACTCCATATGCATTAAGAGGAAAATTAAGGATTAAGCCCCGCAAAGACTTGCATGATATCCACTCCAAAGGATTTACTCAAATTGATTTACATATATACAAAGGGCTTAGTGGGATCAGGCCCTAAGTTTGAAAATGGGACATGTATTGGAGTTGCTAGGCAACTTTCAACCCAACATATAACAGTTAATAAACACAGTGAGCCCAAAGCTCCATGATGGTGTAGACTTTATATAATGGCATCTTCCTCATTTAAGGAACATTTTAACATTCTAGGTAAAACAGTTTGAAACCAGAGAGCAGTACACTTGAAAAAATAGACCTTTTATTCAGTCAAAAATGTATCTATCTAGTCAAACTAAGTGTGAGCTTACATGTTACAATTACCACAGGCTAACTTTATGGAAAGTTAGACTGTGTTAAAGTTAGCACATACTGTGAGCAGTCACATGTTAAGGTTTAATATCCTCTAACATGTTCAGACCTGCTGCTAGAGGGCTATCACACAGGGACAGTGGTGTCGTGTAGTGGGTGCATGGGGAGCACGGGTGCACCCCCTGACAGGCCGCGCTCCCTACTTAGGCGACAGGCAGGGGCGGCAGGCGGGAGAGCCAGTGCTCCCCCTATGAGCACTGGCTGGGGAGTGGGAGTGCCACAGCCACTTCCAGGAGTGCCACAGCTGCTTCCTGGGTGGCATGATCAGCCACAGTCAGCAAGATTGGCCACAGGAAGACTCCCCCACCAGTTGCTGACTGGTTGCTGGGGGGGCACATGCCCCCCCTGACTAAGGTGGCACCAGTCGCTCATGCCACAGGCATGGCTAGGAGCTTCCAAGTCTACTCCATGCTTTCCCTTCCCTGTTCACTGGCCCTCTTACTAGAGTATAGGCTGGGGAGGGGAGGGGGAAGGGGCCCCCTGCACTGCTTGGATTGCTTCCCACCCTCCAAATCTCCTCCACTGCCCTGCATTGGCCCCTGGATCACCCTTCAGCCTTGATCATCTCCTCCACCCACCCCCAATATCCCCTGTTGCCCCCCACTTGCCCCTTCACCCCTAGGTCACCACCCTGCCACACCAATCAGCCCAAGAGCAGTGACAGTAGTGGGGGAGTTTTCCCCTCCCTGCCTGCTTCCAGGCTCCTGACAGCCCACACCATTCCTTTGTACCCAGATCCAGCCCCCGTTAGCCCCCAGGAAAGATGGGGAAGTGGTAAGGAACTACAGAGCTCTTCAATGAGTTCTTCACTTCAGTATTCCTTAATACTGACCAAGACAATCCCCCATCTTGAGCATAGACAGCTGTCCAAAAGGCACCAGACTGCCAAAGGTTAGTGCTGACTCAGTTAAAGAGCACTTGGAAGGGCTGGATGGGTACAAGTCAGCTGGCCCGGATGACCTCCATCCACGGGTGCTGAAGGAATTGGCCAGTGTCATTGCTGAGCCACTGGCATGGCTGTTTGAGCTCTCATGGTGCTCCAGATAGGTCCCTGAGGACTGGAAAAAGGCCAAAGTGGTGCCCATTTTTAAGATGGGTAGAAGGAAGGAGCCAGGTAACTTTAGGCCAGTCAGTCTTACCTCTATCCCTGGGAAAATACTAGCAAAAATCATCAAAGAGCATATTTGTGAAAGCCCAGCAGGGGAAATGATGCTGAAAGGAAACCAGCATGGGTTCATCACAGATCACAGGTAGATCCTGCCTGACAAACCTTATAGCTTTTTATGACCAGGTCACACACTGCCTTGACACAGGAACGGAGGCTGATGTCATCTACCTGGATTTTAGGAAGGCCTTCAACACAGTTTCACGTCCTATTCTCATAGGGAAGCTAACCGACTGTGAAGTGGATGCCTACACAGTCAAGTGGGTGGCTAACTGGCTTAGGGACTGCACCCAGAGAGTGGTGGTTGACGGGTCATTCTCAGCCTGGAAGGAGGTGGGCAGTGGGGTCCCACAGGGTTCGGTCCTTGGGCCAGTGTTATTTAATATCTTCATCAGCAATTTGGACGAGGGTGTGGTGAGCACCCTCTCCAAGTTCATGGATGATACCAAATTATCATAGATTCATAGATTCATAGATGCTAGGGTCGAAAGGGACCTCAATAGATCATCGAGTCCGACCCCCTGCATAAGCAGGAAAGAGTGCTGGGTCTAGATGACCTCAGCTAGATACTCATCTAACCTCCTCTTGAAGACCCTCAGGGTAGGGGAGAGCACCACCTCCCTTGGGAGCCCGTTCCAGACCCTGGCCACTCTAACTGTGAAGAAGTTCTTCCTAATGTCCAATCTAAATCTGCTCTCTGCTAGCTTGTGGCCATTATTTCTTGTAACCCCCAGGGGCACCTTGATGAATAAATACTCACCTATTCCCTTCTGTGCCCCCGTGATGAACTTATAGGCAGCCACAAGGTCGCCTCTCAACCTTCTCTTGCGGAGGCTGAAAAGGTCCAGTTTCTCTAGTCTCTCCTCATAGGGCTTGGTCTGCAGGCCCTTAACCATACGAGTGGCTCTTCTCTGGACCCTCTCCAGGTTATCCTCATCCTTCTTGAAGTGTGGTGCCCAGAATTGCACGCAGTACTCCAACTGCAGTCTGACCAGTGCCCGATAGAGGGGAAGTATCACCTCCTTGGACCTATTTGTCATGCATCTGCTGATGCACGATAAAGTGCCATTGGCTTTTCTGATGGCTTCATCACACTGCCGACTCATGTTCATCTTGGAGTCCACTAGGACTCCAAGATCCCTTTCCACTTCCGTGCCACCCAGCAGGTCATTTCCTAGGCTGTAGGTGTGCTGGATATTTTTCCTCCCTAGGTGCAGCACTTTGCATTTCTCCTTGTTGAACTGCATTCTGTTGTTTTCTGCCCATTTGTCCAACCTGTCCAGGTCTGCTTGCAGCTGTTCCCTGCCCTCCGGCGTGTCCACTTCTCCCCATAGCTTTGTGTCATGTGCAAACTTGGACAGAGTACATTTCACTCCCTCGTCCAAGTCACTGATGAAGACATTAAAGAGTATCGGTCCAAGGACCGATGGAGCAAAGTTAATACACCAGAGGGCAGGGAGCAGTTATAGACTGACTTGGACAGGTTAGATCAATGGGCGGAACATAATAGGGTGCAGTTCAACAAAGACAAATGTAAGGTACTCCACCTAGGAAGGAGGAATCCCCAGCAAACCCACAGGTTGGGGGATGTCCTCCTCAGCAGCTCAGAGGCTGAGAGAGATCTTGGAGTCATAGTTGACTCCAAGATGAACATGAGCCGGCAGTATAACGAGGCCATCAACATAGCCAATCTCACCTTGTCGTGTATTAGCAGATGCATGACCAACAGATCGAGGGAGGTGATGCTCCCCCCTGTATGCAGCATTAGTCAGGCTGCAGTTGGAGTACTGTGTCCAGTTTTGGGCGCCGCACTTCAACAGGGACATGGAGGATCTGGAGGGGGTTCAGAGGAGGACCACTCACATGATTAGTGGTCTCTGTGAAAGACCCTACAAGGAGAGGTTGAGAGATTTGGATCTCTTCAGCCTATACAAAAGATGGCTGATGGGGTGACCTTGTAGCTGCCTATAAATTTATCAGGGGAGGACAGCAAGGAATTGGGGATGCGCTGTTCACCAGAGTGCCCCAGGGAGTAACTAGGAATAATGGGTGCAAACTAGTGGAGAGTAGATTTAGGTTAGACATTAGGAAGAATTTTTTTTACAATAAGGGTGGCCAGAGTCAGGAATGGGCTTCCAAGAGAGGTGGTGCTGTCACCTAACTTGGAGGTCTTCAAGAAGAGGTTTGACAATCACCTGGCTGGGGTCATCTGACCTCAGTCCTCTTTCCTGCCAGGGGCAGGGGGTCAGACACAATGATCCATTGGGTCCCTTCTGACTCTATAATCTATGAATCTATGAATGTATGGACAGCTGTGGGGCTTGGCAGGGGCAGCACAGGCCACAGAGAGCCCAGGAGAGGCAGAAAGGGAAAACCTGCCCCCTTGCTGCCACTGCCACTGTCACTGCTCTTGGGCTGATTGGGTTGGCAGAGAAACAATCTGGGGGTGGAGAGGCTGATGAAGGATGGAGGGGGTGATTCAGGGAGCAGTCAGGGCAATGGGGGGGATCAGAGTGGCAGGGGGGCTATCTGAGGATGGAGGGGATGCTCAGTGGGCAGACGAGTGATTCAGGGACTAATGGGGAGCACTGAGGGAGTTTCAGAGGGATAGGCGGAAATTTAGGGGATGGAGGAGGCAATCCAAGCAGCATGGGGGGGGGGTCTTTTCCCCCCACCCAGCCAGCCTATACTGTGGCTAGAGAACTGGCAAGCAGGGCAAGCAGGGAGCACGTGGCAGCTTCTAGCCATGCTCCTGCTCACCAGCCTTCTAGGAGCAGGTTTGAGCATGTTAGGGGGGGCACTAACCCTTAACACGTGACTACATTTTAAGCGCTCTTAATTTGGTCTCATTGTGATTTATGTAATCTCACCCTAAGTCACCATACAACTGCAACTGCTTTGTGTTGTCATACATATATCATTATTACAAGAACCAAAATAAACAGTAGTCATGCATGAGAGAAATGTAGGTTTCTCTGTCCCCAAAGGATGCTTGATGGGGATGTGAGCTTTGTGAATTTGAAGCAAGTTGACCACTGATGGAACAATAAGCGGTAAGTGATTCTAGTCACAAAGGGAATGAGGAAAAGAACTTTCAATGAGATTTCTTTCACAGAGAACTACAATCAGCAGCAGGAAATAAAAGCACATTCTCAGTTTCAGGCTATTCACATTCCCCTTTAAGATAATGTCCAATGAGGACTGTCTCCAGACCCATGCTCTAAAGCTTAGAGTCTTCCCAGTAGATGGGGTCTTCCTTCAATGACCTGTGCTCAACCAATCTGGATAGACAACCACAAAAGATTCAAGAGTTGATGTTTTGTTACATTGCGTGTAATATTTCTCACTGATGGGAAAACTTTGTTAGTTATGTCCTGCAGGTGCCAATGACCAGTGAAAACAGGTGTGAGGAAATGTAGATACCTATTTCTGTTGTACTCCTCAGAGCAGAGGCAGTGCTTTGGCTGATTGCCATTTGGGTTAGGGTCTTAATGAAGCCCAAGAAGGGAGTTATTGGAAGTCTGGGGGCTGACCTTCCTAAGGAACCTGACAGGGTTGGTGGCCAAGAAAAGAGCACCTGGAACCATCTATTGTAGTTACTAACACACTTGCTATGGTTACAGCCCAAAATATTGTCATACCTGCTTTATCTTTCAGCCAGGTAGCTCAGATACCAATAGCAGCAACATAGGCATCAACATTGATCCTACTTGAGACCCCAAGTACTTATTTGGGGAATTAGCCCATGCTAAATCCAAGGGCTGTATCTCCACTCTTACTGAGGCCTGAGTTGACTAGATGAAGCTATCTGGGGTATGACTACACCTTTGCAGTGCAAACATAGCCTCCTGAAAAGCTGATAGTCATGGAGTAATTCCCAACGTAAGAAACTAGCACTGAATTCCTTAATCTGTCCCATTGGCAAATTTATGTCTCCCCAGTTTGTTAGTTCCTGCCCCCTCATCTCTGTCAGCTTCTGTTTCCCCCCACCCCCTGCCCTGATGCTTCTTTACCTAGTTCTGCCAACGTGTGTGAACCAGCAGTGAGAGCCCTGGGGCAGGCAAAGAGGAGAAGCCTCCTGCCATCAATCTCTGGATCACATGGGGCCCTAGATCATAGCAGGGGGAATCTCTGCTACCTCTTTGATGAATTAATGGGAATCCAGCATGGATGCAAGAGCAAATGTCATTGCTGTCAGTTGTAGTAAACTTCCACCCTCTACCTCTCTTGTGCAAAATGGAGTTTCTTTTCTACCTAGGAGCATTTTTACAATCTTTGAATTTGCCTCAGCCTGAAGAAGGGTGTATGTGCCTGAAAGCTTGCAATGAAATGATTTTTTTGCTACTATTTAGTTGGTCTAATAAAAGATATTGCCTCAGACCCAACAGCTTTGTGTATGTGGGGGCTATGATGCTTAGCACCTGTGGCAAACATATTCAAGTCACTTTCAACAAAGATATATCCCTGTCATAAAGAGATCTAGATAAAAGCTTCGTTTGCTCTTGTATCCATCCACGCTACAGGAAATTCCTAAAAGATTTCCTAGAAAAGAGAACTACTACAGTGTTAAGCTGTGTTTTACCTGTATATTTCCTTTATGGACTGAAATAAGTTATTCACTCATTCAGTATTCATTGATGAGACTAGTTATTCATTTGCTAATGTGTCTGGGAATATAAAAAGCTTATTTACTAAACTTGAGGCAGTAGAGCTCCTAAAACTGCATATTTCAGGCATAGAGCTCTTGTTGAAACTGTGAAAAAATCTAGTAAATAGAAAAGTCTGTTTAACCACTTTTTCCATCAGAGAGAAGATTACTGAATGCAAGAAAAATGTAGCCAGTGAATCAGCAAGCACGTACCTACCACAGATCGTTTGGCTAGATTTCTCTTAGAACCCCTCTCCTTTCCAGACTTACCCACTTCAGAAAACTTAAGGTGTTTGCCTCAAAGTTGTTCCCCTTATTTATCAGACACTGAGTATCTGGGTAGCTCAGATACTTGAGCTTGTTTGCATTCACTTGTTTGCAAAATTAAAGTGGACATTCCCAGAGGCTGAAGACTGAATAATTGTCTTGATGAATATACTGGTCTTCCAGTGTGATTCAGGTTGACATCCTGGAACTGTTGCAGAGGAGGACATGAGTCTCAGAGGCAAAGCAGCCTTCAAGGAGGACATCCTGCTATCATCTTCTGTGATTTTAGTCAAAGTGCTCAAAGGCAAATACCCCTACTGACTGAACTATCTATACCTGTATGACCAGCATCTTGAATTGCACCTGAAAATTCATCCTTTTGCGTATGCATCTCCTGTAGTACTGGCATCATTTCTTGGTGGCATGACTTTCCATGAGTTGCTTAACTTCAATTTCAGTGTGATCAGGGATTGGATTCTTCCCAAAGTATGATGGTTCATCTCCCTTCCCAACCTTCTGGGAGGTTTTCTGTTTGTTTTGGTTTTTTTGTTTTGTTTTTTTGGGGGGGGGGTCATTTGCTGTTTCATATTATAACTTTTGTAGCCTTGCTTTCTGTGCCAAGGACAATCATGCTAAGCTTTTGACCTCTTCACTGAGGACCCTTAGTGAAGGAACAGGGTTCCACTGTGGTAGGCCGTGTATGAACAAAATGTGTGCACAATCTAAGTAGAAGTTGATGAGATAAACAGCAGGATGCAGATTGATAGGGGAGAACAAGGAAGCAATGAGATAACCCTTGTCAGCATGACAGGCAAGGGTATCAGAACACCAGTGACCTGACCATTATCAATTTTCTGGTTCCTAGGCATCATGAGAATTTTAAGGAGAGAGCTAAAATACAATGACATCATTTTGCAAATGTTTATAGGAAGTGCTTTTCAAGCATGAGGGACAGGATGTGTAAAAGGTGGTAAGAGCTTGTTTATAAATGTAACAAATGGATATAGAAAGGGTTTTTTTTCGCTCCATTAGTCATTCCATTATCTGCTCTGTTTCAGTATAAGATACTCCTTCTCCAAACAAATAAAATTTGCTTTAAATATGGTTGTGATTAATGCAATTTATTATTTTAATTTCAATCTTTTTATTAATAAACGCTATTTAGTAGCCAGAAGACATATGAATGCCATTGTAGAGGAAAAGCAGCATTTCAGGCCAAACAATGGCATTAATTAGGTTCCTTCCCATTCGTCTGATCAGAGAGAGTTCAGTTTGGTAGTATATTCTTTTACTGCAATAAGTGATTCAAAAAAGTACTTTGCAGAGTAGCAACTTGCAAAAAATATAATCACTAGAAAGACTACCTCAGTCTCAGTAGCTGAGACACTGGAACAACTATTTGTGGCAGCTTGATAGGTTAATATTTTTTAATCCAATTTCAAAATTATTTATGCTATTTATTGTTTTACCAGAAAATATGCCCTCACCCACCATGCTATAATGGCTCTATTAAGGCCATGCTGCCACACTGAGATCTGTCTGTTTTCATGTGTTTCCAAAGTTCACCTTCACAGAAGTTGTCAGAAAATCACACTCCTCTGGGTAAAAGGCCTCAATTAATGCCTCTCTGTTAATCAATCAGCACTAATATCAGTAGGATGCCATTTCCCCCTAATGCTCCCCTACAACCAAATACATCTTTCAAATGCATGCCTGGACAGTTCAGGAGCTGGTTCTTCTCCAGAGAATGCAAGCATCTGGTCTTGAGGGATGGTTTTGTATCCAGAAGGTCTGGTTAAAACATCTGTCTCCTCTTCTCTGTCTAGTTTGGTATTTAAATACACCATGGATGAAAATAGTTTTGAGAAGCTTCTTAAGGGATAGAAAAACCTATGTGAATTAGGATCATAAATAGCTGTTTAGCAACTGTCAACCTTATCTGTTGAAATTACCCTCCCTGCTCTATATTTTACTCTATTTATAGTCAGGCTGCCTTTGTATTGGTAAATGATGATGTAATTTAAAGTCAGAGAGAACCCTGATTGCAATTATCCACAGGCTGCAGATTTTGGTTGCAGAAAAATAGAATAGTATCTTCTGACATCCTTAAACCAGAGTTGATACCAGGAAGGGTACGACAGGGAATGGATGACTCTAGACATACCATGTGTAGAGTACTCTCCCTTTGAAGCATCAGTATACTGAAGTCAGAATATTAAGCTAGAGACAGAATACTGGGCTAGATGGACCACTGGTCTGACCCAGTATGGCACTTCTTATGTTCCCCACTTCCATCATGAAATTATCTCTCTTCCCAGATGATTTTGTTCTTTCCTTCAATTCTGCCATTTTCCTAGCCAAAGAGCTCTACTTTTTAGCCCTGATTTAATTTAATCCCAGGGGCTTGACTATTCACCACCTGTGACTCCCTCTTTTCTCACTACTCTCTCTACAAAAAGCTTACTTGACATTTCGAGGAGAAAGCTAACACAGTCCATTATTACTGCTTTTCTTTCTTCCAGCTTAAAGTTCCAACTCACCTCTGTGCCTTACTAATGAAAGGTAAAGAAAAAGAAGATGCACCATCTTTTCTGAGACAAAATACAGGTCACTTCTTTCTGGGGCACCAAAAGCCCCAACTGCCAGCAACCCTGCTAGATGCTCTAGCTTTCCCCAGACAGCGATAAATATGTGCTGTCATGACCACATTAAGTAGGAAGCTTGCAGAAAATGAGGAAATTATTTACATAGTCACACATGTCAGTTTGAGATTTCAACTCAGTATCAAAATGGAGACTACTAGAAATATTGTTTTATCTTTATTGTATATGTGTGTACGTGTGTTTATACAGGGTCTTCATAAAGTCCTTGTGGACATTTAAACTTTAATAACTTAGGTTGTGTACAAGGACTTTATGAAGACCCTGTATATGCTTAATTATATATTGTCATATATAATAATTATATGTAAAATAAATACCTGGCACTATCATCTACATTACCACAGGCCACAGAAAACAGCATTCCTCCACTCCTTGGCTACAAATTTACGGGGACCATGCCATACAGATTACATCTAGGGACCTACCTAATTCATGGCAGCTGCCTCTGGATTTCATGGCCCTGGCATGGCATTGGGCATCATTTTTGTGGTGGAGTGCAGCAGGATCCCCCACATCTCTGATTGCCCAAGGGATCCAGGAAGTCCAGCCCGTCCCTGGAGATTGACAGCTGTCCATCTGTCAATTTCCAGGGAGGGGCGGGACTTCCGGAGCCCCTCAGTTAATCAGAGTCTTGAGGCAGCTGCCACACACTGCTGTGAAAATCCACCCCCTCTTCCCCGTTTTCCCTCTCCCCTGTGTTTCAGGGCACCAGGGCTTCCCACCTTGGTTTGCAACTCCTTGCCACCCCTGCCCCTGCTTGCTGGCCATTTTGCAGCTTTTTCAGTCCCCACACTTTTTCATGGGGACTGGGCTTTTTCACAGAGGATCTATCAAATTTGTGGTTTCTGCAAAAATTGAAAAATCACAAATTTGGTAGGTCCCTAATTATATCCAACATGGAACAGAGCACATTGGGCTGGGAGTGAAATACATATGTTTCACACCCTGATTCAGAAAAGTACTTAAAGCATGTGCTTAACTTTCACTTGATTTTTGGTAGGACTACTTTCTGTGGATGTTGTATTATCTTGCTGAATCAGAGGCGCACAGTAGTGATTCAGTTGTTTAAAGTTAACTTGTGTATGGAAGAAAAGATCACATGGAGCCTTTATGAATATTTTGAGTCATTTTGATTCTCCTAAATTTGCTAAAGCAACATTTCTAAGCAACGGGTTGCATAGGAAAGGCAACTTCTTTATTCACTGAAGATAAAAGCAAGAAATGTTGCATGCAGGTTCAAGAGCACAGGAGGATAATACAGCAGAGAAAAAGTTTTAAATGTTTCTAACGTTCCAGGGAAGGAAGAGCAAATTCTGATTTTCTGGTTTGGTTTATTTCACTGAAGGATTTTCTGTGATAGCTGGAGATTTATTGATTGAATCTGCATCATTCAAAGAAGCGAATTAGTGTTTTACTGTCAAGTTCTGTAATCGTGTGGTATGCTGTGATTTGGTCTGTTTCAGCAAGAAGGCATCTTTTTAATCATCTTGTCTTATTTGTTTTACTCCTTACATACAGCTGCACTATGTTCATTCAGTTAACAACAGCACTTCAACAAATTCATGGCTCAAACTATAGGAAAAGAGATGAGGCCAAACTCATTTCATTTGTGTTAGGGATGAACTATGGGGATACAAAATGGAATTCTCCACATTTTGTTTTCTAATATTTATAGCTCAATTCTGATTGTTAGTCAAAAGAAATGGAGATTCTGCCATTGATTTCTCAGGGAGCAGGATTAGACACAACTCCAGATTTTACTCTGTCTTCCATCATGTGCATTCACTTACAATTGTAGCAAATGAGTGACAGGTATCAGAAAACCTCTTCTGACTAAGGTTTTTCACCAGTTGGCACTCACTCTGTATGGAATAAATGAGTGCACATTGGGTGAGGAAGTAGAGAATTAGGTTTTGGGGGAAAGGCAAAAGAAATGCGTTATTCCTGGTTTTGAATTATGTAATTTTCCTGATTTCATCAGAGTATTCTTGGCATAAATCTGATGCCACACAGGAGAGTAGCAAACCCAAAGATTTATTTATTGGGGGTCTGTTTTATTTCACTTTGTTGCTGGTAGGTGTTGTAAGGCTTCAGTCCCTTTCTGGTTGGTGCCTTCCTCCCTAGCGACGTCAGGGTGAGACCGCCCCCTAGGGCCACCTAGATGATTCTGAGGACTGCCTCTACTCGTCTGCCACGACTTTGATGTTGAGAGATGGGGAGGCAATGCCCTTTCAGTACCAGAGAGGTTGTGGCCCTGGTCTTTCTTCGTGGGGCTCCAAACCTCCCTTTTACCCCACCCTTACCACATCCACAGCCTGAGAGGGCTCTGGTCCCTGTAATCTTCCCCAGGATAATCTCTTTTCACCTGCGAGGTCTACCCCGAGTGGGGTCGGGTATGTAGAGCCATCAGTTGCTCCTGAATTGATCCTTTATCTTCAGACCAACCTGAGGATAACTGAACATGCCCCAGTCTGGGGTAACAATAACTTAGAAGGTTCTTCACTCGAGGTAAAGACATTCGGTGTCTGCTGATGAAGTACAGGGGACTCTGGCTCACCAGGACCCCTCTTCCTCCCTGGAATGGGAGAAGGAATCTTCGCCTGTCCCTCCGGTTACTTTTCCCAGGGACCAGCAGGCTAGGAGTTAATCACTCCTGTTCCCACCACCTGGGAACACACACACATGCTCTGTCCCTCCATCCCTCATTGTACGTGTGCACACACACACGCACACACACGCTGTCCCTCCCTCCTTCATTGTGTGTGGGCCGGGCACGAACCCGGGCCCTTTGTCGCGCTGCACATGGGCTGTGGCCGGCAGCCCGGGCACGCCAGGTCAGAGAGGGCGGGCGCCGAGCTAGAATTAGGCACAGACACGTAACGGTTGATTTTAAGATTGTTTACTTACACTGAGATGGTTGCGGTGCAGGCTGAAAAACTTGCTTGAGTTGCGGTTACAAACAGAAAAAACAGGAACAATCACGTGGAGTGAACAATCACGTGTCCAGGACAATCACGTGTCCAGGACAAGCGCGCCTCAAAATTCGTCGATATGTCTTATAAAAGGTTACTGCTCGAAGACGGGAAGAGGTGGGCGGTGGATCAGGCCGCCAAACTCCTCTGAGTCCCACACAGGGTTTCTATGACCCTGCCGCGTACCCAGAGTCCCCACGAGATGGATGTGGAGTCCTCTTTGGCTTGGGCGGAAACTGCTCAAGCCTCTTATACGGCTAGCAGGCCAATCGCTAGCCGCCACGTGGGAATAATTTAGCACTAGCCAATAGCGGGACACAAATTTGCATTTGAAGAGCGGGAACTCTTTGCACCGTGCATTTCTGTGTTGCAAAGAAAATGCACCCTGCAAAGACAGCTGCAAAGTGGCGGGAACTCTCTCCTTTGCACGCGGGTTCTCTGTGCAGCAAAACTCCACCGTGCAATGAAGCTGTAATCCCACGGGGATAATTCTAGTGCCGAAGCACACACAAAAATCAGACCTTTGGGTCATGACACATTGTATATAGGCACACACACATACACACACTCTGTCTCTTCCTCATTGCTCAGATGCACACACACACACACAGAGTCCCTTCTCCCCCCTCCCCCCCCTCCACTCCTGGCTCCAGGGTACCAGTGCAGGCCCCATGCTCCTGCGGCCCAGCCATGCAGCCAGGAGCCACATGGTGCAGGAGTGGCCAGCAGGTGGGCAGGGAAGTGGTGAAAGCAGTGATGGAGGGGGGAGTGGCAGTGAGCGGGTGCATAGAGTGCAGCAACAGCTGAGTGGGAGCATGGGGCCCATGCCGGTATCCCAGGGCCAGCACCAGTGGGGCCCAGAGTGGGGCAGCAAGAGCACAGGGCCTGGGCAGGCAAGGGTCTATGGAGCCAGGCTTAGCTATGCCAGCAGAGAAAGTGGGGAGCCAGCCCAGTTACAGAGCTTTTGCCAACCCAGGCCCATGCTCCTGCCACCCTGCCCCAGGGTCCCAGGCTGGAGGCTTCCAGGTGGGAGGTTGGGGAGGGGCTGGGGCGTGGGGCTGGCTGGCCTGGCTGCTGGGTCTTGCCAGCTTCCCCTTGGTCCTACTGCCCCTGGCTCCTGTCATCTTTGACAGGCAGCCATCAGCAAATAAATATTAATTTTCTAAATTTTTTAAGGGCCCTGCAGGCCAAATAGAATGGCCTGGTGGGCCAGATCCAGCCTGCAGGCCATATTTTGCCTACCCCTGGTCTAATTAAAAAATGAACTACATTTGATCTGAGCCAAAAGGCCTAGAAGCGTATTACTACTATATTCTGTACAAATCTTTATTTAAAGCAAGAGAGAGTCCCCAGTCTGTAGAATTTGCCATTTAAAATGGACAGATAAATGGCAAAACATTTCAGAAAGATTAGGATAATTTAATAGGGAATTCAAAGACATGACTCATGTTTAAAAGTCCAGCTGGGCCATTGTTTTTCACAGGTGACAATATTTTTATTTTGCTGCATTTCTTTGTTAGTATCCAAAAGCATTTGGGATGTTTTATTTGATGTAGCAAAAATATATGTAGAGTTCAGGAAAGCCATCTGACTAAATTTTGTGGAGGTTAAAGATTTCTTTTTTATCTACAGGATAGATATAGTAGATATAACTTGGTCCCAAAGAATGAGAGCTTTCCCACTTCGTCATGCCAATGTAGCAGGATAATTTATTACAGGAGTTAGTAACCTGTGTGCCATGGAGCCATTAGATCGAGCCCAATGATGTGAGGCTACAGTGGCATTTAGTGGCAGGGGGTTTCAGCATCAGGCACTCTCCCTGCACCACTGCAGAGAGAAATGGTGGTGGCAGCCAGATCCTTGCACCCACCTGCCCCCTTCCTTTGACCTGGGGTGGATCATTCTGGTCCACATCTGGAAAAGGTTGCCTACTAGGGCTGTGTGAAGCTTCAGTCCCTGATTCGATTCGGTGGAGATTCAGCCCGATTTGGTGGCCGAATCTCTGAATCTGAATTGAATCAGAGGACCCTTTAATCTGTCCAAATTGAATTGAAACCCTCTGAATCGATTCGGAAAGATTTGGTGATTTGGCCATAGACACAGATTTAAATATTTTTTCTACATACCTCTAGGTAGCGGGTGGCTTGTCCCGCTGTGGCACTTCTGGTTTCACTGCTACAACCCAAGTCCCACCTAGAGGCCCTTCGCATCCCACTGGTTGAGAAACCCTGATTTAGGTGACCAGGAAATAATAGAAGGTCACCCTGTGTTCATTTATTTTTCAACCTGTTTAGCAAGACTGCCCATAAGTAATTAGCTATTGCTGACTCTGTCCTTCTTTACTTCTAAAAAGCAGAACAAACAACAATTGTTTAGCAAGATTGGAGCCAATTATGGAATCTGTCCTGACTTGGGCTAAGTCAGGGGTGGGCAATTTTTGGATTCCAAGGGCCACACAGGGAGTGTGGGTGAGCTGTTGCAGGCCAGATCAATCCCCTCCCCTTCTTCCCCCCATGCACAACAGCTCACCAAAACTTCCTGTGTGGCCTGGGAGCAGCTTCCAGGAGGGAAACAGCATATGGGGTTGGAATCACGGGACAGGGATAGCAATGAGTTCAGGAATCAGATCATGGCTCTGTTACTGCCCTGCTGTCACTGCCCTGCAGTCCTGGGGTCCCCATGGAGGCTAGCCAAGACCCACATAGGCAGGGCATGTGGCAGGGCTGATGGGATGGGGCCTTGAGTGTGTAGGGAGCAGTGTCTGGGGCCAAATCCAGCATTTTGGAGTGGTGACAACATGGGGCCAGGGGCCAGGGCAGAGCTGCGATCCGCTTCTCACATGTCCTTTCCCATGGAACCCACACCAGCCTCAGGGCCATGTGGGGAGCAGATCATAGTTCTGCCCCAAGCCCCAACCTCATGCTGTCACCTCACCACAATCCTGCCCAGTGATCCTGGCCTCACCCATGCATCCTGCTCCTGAACACTGTTCCCCATCTGTCCAGATGGAATGTTGTGGCCTCATCCCATCCACCCAACTGCAAACCCTGCCTGCACAGGTCGCTCGGTCCTGGGAGTGGAGGTGGGGCAGATGGGCCAGGGTGCCCAGGGAGTGGACCTAAGTCTGGCAGTGGCAACAGCTGGGAGGCCCCATCACTGCTGGGGCTGCCAGGAAGCAAGTACAGCCACCGGGCTGCCCTAGCCTCACTGTTTGCCTAAGGATGATAGGGTGAGACCAAGGGACCCACTGCAGGCCAAACAAAATCCCTTAATTTTGCCAGGATCCAGCCCGCAGGCTATATTTTTCCCACCCCTGGGCCAAATCCTCAGCTGATATAAATCAGCTATAGGTCCACTGTGATAAATGGAGCTACACTGACTTACATTAGTAAGGGATCTGACCCAATGTATTCTCACCAGTAACATAACTAGTGGGGAGCAAGGAAAGCATTAGCCCTGAGTGCTGATTCAGAAGAGAAACCAGAATAGCAGCCCCCAGACAACTACCACCACTGCAGCAGCAGTAATCTGTGTTCATAGACTGTAGCAGGTTATCATTTTCACAGTGCAGCTTTTATTTTCCCTAGGACAAGCTTGTCCCCACAGGAAACAAGCAAGTACATAAACAAGGAAAGATTAAACTAAACCCTATAGTCCTTTCCCAGACCCTAAGAGAGTAGCTCCAGCTCTGTGCTGCTTCCTCAGCACCTCCACCTTCCCTCTGTCCCTCAACTCCCTTTCCTGGGATCCTTTAACTTCCTCTGGGCCATGCAATCATCCCCATTAGCTAGCCCAGTCCTCTTAGGCAGGCAGGAAATCCTCTTTCAACAACCTGCCCCTGCCTCTGAGCCATGCGCCCTGTTACAGGGACCTTGCACTGAAGCAAAAGCCCCTGTGCAAAAAGGTAAAAGCCCATTCCTTCCAAGCCCATGCTACCCATAGTGCCAAATATTTAAGTTATACCTCAGATTTATACACAACACATACCTCAGGTGTAAAGTTTAAAATGGCCTAGTTTCAAGAACTGGGAGTTTGCGGGGTATCTTGCATGATTTCTTGAGTTAATTTTAGTATTGTGGCGTGTGTAGTCTATATGTAAAGGTAACCTCAAGCTGTATTTAGCCTTATTGTCCTTTTGTTTATATGCCTTTCTTATAGGTTGTAATAGGATCAGGATTGCACAATATGATAATGATTTTCAAGTATTAAACAATTAGTTTCTTTGGCACCTCGGATGGATGAAAAACAGTAATGGCTTGGCATTAGCATTTGACGCAAGTTGTTTACTGTCACCCTTGAATTTACAGTTTAAAAGAAAGGGTCAAAATATCTGGCTGGTCAAACCATGGGAGTAGAGAGATAATATATTGGTTTAGGAAATCTGTGTTTCTGAAAGGATGTGCATGTTCTCCTGGTCTTAACAAGATCAAGAAAATCTTTTAGTCTGGAAAACATTCACTTTTTGCAGGTAGGGAGTTACTGTACTTAAGCCAGCTTCAAGAGCATGGGTACAGGGGAGAGTGGAGTCCCTTAACCTAAGTAGAGCAGGCTGAAAAAAGAAGCTGACAGGAAACCTTGCAAAAGGCCATGACAGAAAGGTTACAGGCAAGTTTTGCTCTTTAACCTATTGAAGCTGGCTAGTGACTGCATCCTTGGATTTATGTGCAAGGTAAGAACAGGCTATTGTTCTGATATTTTGTTTGTTCATTCTGATATCTCTGTCTGTATCTCAACACAAGGTTACTTATTTCTTATGCTTGTTCTTCTTTTTTATTTAAAAAATACTTTTTGTTGTCTTTTTATAAATCATTTGATGTAACTGATACTTGTGAGTCCAAAGTATTTGCCTATTTTATGGAAAGGAGAACAAGAGTGTGATCCTTCTAGGTGGCAAAATCCCCTCTGCTATGGGCTGCCAAGGCCTGAGTAAGACAAGTGGGCGTAAGGCACCATAAGTCAAGTAGTTAGCCTCTGACATATCTCAGGTGGTTCTCATTGGTCAAGCAGCAGACTGCAGAGAGAGATTTGGGGCACAAAGGCACCCCAATGGTGCAAAAGTACCTGGGAATGTGTCTCAGAAGTGCACCCAAGCCTACATCCAGGGCCTGGATGTGTAACACCTCGATTCAAACTCTGTTTCTTCATGTCTGACTCCCACTGCAAGCTCATGGCTTTATGACTCCACTTTAGCATTCACAAGGATTTTTTTGTGTGTTTGCAGAAAAAGAAAACATTTAATCTCTGTCTTGGGGCAGCAATATGTAAACCGTGTGCTCAATGCATGTTGCCATTTAAATCATGGGTGACCAAGAATCCAGGAAAAAGAAGCTACCTAAATTTTAAGCCAACTGAGATGGAATTATAGCTAATGTAATACTGGAGCGAGAACCAATTCCAGGATATGCTGTAAAGGGGAACAGGAAGAAGCAATGAGATAGTTTTTCTCTGTGTGTGTGTCTCTCTCTCCTCTCTCTCTCTACTGGAGCTGCCCTGTCATGTCATGTATGTATGTGTGTATTCCGCTCTAGGAAAAAGTCTAATATTAATTAACAGTCTCTAAAATATTTAACAAAAACTGGAGAAAATGGAACCAGCTAAAGCCTTCAGGAAAGTTAGTGCCTGAAAGAAATGCAACAGAAAGCTAGAGACAACAGAACTAAGCGTTTGAACTGTCCTGCATTGCAATGGTGCAGACAAAAAAAAGATTAATGGCTACAAGCAGCCTTATTTCTTCATGCGGCAGGTGAGGAAGCAATAGACATATTTAATCCTTTTCATTTTGAGAATGTAGCAGATAAAGAAATAATATAAATCTTAATGAATAAGTTTGAGGTCTGCAATGCCCCAAAGAAAAATGTTACATGTACTGTTAGGCATATATTGTTCACTGGAAATCAGACCTAAGGGGACAAGAGAGACCAGTGTGTGACTGAGCTAAAAATGGCAACACAAATTAATGCATTTGGGGAACAGTGCGAATTCCCCATTACGGATCACATTGTGTGTGGCATTGCATTGGACTCGTGTGCCAGACTGTGGGCAGAGAATGAATGTGCTGTGGGGATAAACTGAGCAGAAGAAATGTTAATAAAACCATGGAAGGGATTGGCTGAACCAGAATAAATACAAGTATGTATTTCCTGCTAAATCCAACTTTAATAAATCCTCAGAAGTACCATCAGGGACTGGAAGGCATCATGCTGCCAATACAAGTCTGAGATTAAGAGAAATTTGAAAAAAAGAGAGGTCAAAGACAATTAAAGATTGTTTTAAAGGCAGTCATAGCCTTTCTGTAAGAAATTGTCCTACATGTAGGCAAGAATGCTGAAAATGTGGTGAAAGCAATCGTTTTGTCAAAATGGGCAAATCTGGAAAGGAAAAGCTCCAGGGCAAACACATTTGAACTCTTTAAAGAGACAGATGGCAACTCACATGGTTGCTTGCTAGGTATGGTAAGTACTGAGCTTTTCAAGGGAGAATGGAAGATGAATCTTCTGGTCAGCAGTGTAACTTGGCAGGGGGAAGGGGAGCATGGCTGTCTCAGTAACCCTGGGTACTAGCTAACATAGCTGGGACACAAAAATAGCCACTGCTGGAGCTGCCAGCAAGCTGCACCAGCATCACCTGCAGCTAGTGCTGACCCATTTACTGCTGCTGCCTAGGACATAAAACTGCCATGTTATACCTCTGCTTCAGGTTAATGATCACAAAATAGCAAATTATAAAACTGACACAGAGATACAAGCCAGTCCGCTGCCTCACGGATTATACAACACAATGAAAGACTGAACCATTTCACATCTCTAGTATTAAGTTAATAGCCTCCAGAGGGAGAAAATTGCAAGTATGTAGCAAATGCAATTTATATGGTGAGTACTAGAATAAGAAAGTATTGCTAAAATTATGTGTGGTAGAGTTTGATGTACAAGCTGTCCTGGGCTTACCACATGTGTCAAGTTTGTTTAGTTCAGAATCAGTAAAATAAAGAAAAAAACAAAAGAAACTCACAAGCAGTACATGCATACCGTAGCATTAACGGATAAAGTAAAAAAATAATTGCCCTGTATGGAACAGTTGCAAGTTAACAGTGCAAAGACCTACATATTGGGACAATCCTATAGTGAATGAAGACAAACCAGAGCAAAATGAAATATTAATTCAGTTGGATCCAACAGCAATAAACAAAACAATAAGAAGGGGGCATTTTCAATAGTTTGTAGTAGGAAAAAAATACTAAAAAGCTGGCAAAAGTTGAAATTTTCACTAACTTCAATTCCAGCAGTAGATATTGGCTAATTTAGTTGGATAACAAAAGCTGTAGACATTGAACATTCAAAACACCTTTTGGCAGGTGCATGTTTATTCAAGTTTCTTTCAGTATCTGTTCAGCTTCTGAAGTGTATCGAAAAATGATACACCAGATATTTGAAAGCCTGCAAGGTATTGAATGATATATAGATGATATACTGCTGTGAAGATGAGATTGATAGAAGAGTTTTGGACAGGGGCTTGTGAAAAGAATATATAACTGATTAAGAACAAATGCAAAGTTGTTCTAGTTTAAATAAAATATTTGGAACATTACTTGATAAAAGAAGGTCTAAGATTTGATAACTCAGAAATTGCTGTGGTAATAAATGATTCCTGGTTATCCAGGGCTTAGTTTCAAAAGGAATACTAGAGAGGCAGATTGATCATGCCAGATCTATGGTATGGTTTTTAGCATGCTGTCCTGCAAAGTGAAGATGACCCAGATACAAACCCTCTCTTGATTGGGGGGAGGGGGGGTTACAACCCATGGTTCCAGCTTATCATGAGTGTCCTAGTTACTAAGCTATTGGGGCAGAAGATGTGAAGGCCTTTTCCTCCTGATTTAAGTCCATTAGTCATATAGATGACCAAAAAAATGTTACTGAGGTGACCAGTAGAATGCTGCCCTAATTATTTTGGATACTATAAAAAAATAAAAAGGAGCTGTAATGATGATAAGAACCTTGGAGTGGGAACCAAACTTACCAGAGTATGTTGCAGAGGGACAGGACAAGACAATGATGCAGTTCAGACACATGGGCTTGGGAGCCATGTAGAGAAAGCCACACACACACACGCACGCACGCACGCACGCACGCACGGAGTTTTAAATAATACATTCAATAAAGGGTCTAAAGTTAATAAAAGATGCATGTATTACAGATATTACAGCTACTAAGCTAATGCAATGGAGAAGATACATCCATGGTTATTGTCATGTCTGTTTGGAGACTGCACAAATCAAAATAATAAACATTTCCACTTGAATTGACACAAGGAAATGTTGCCAGTGACAAAACAAAAATCCCTTTCTTCGACTGTATTAATTTATGTTCTTGAGCTTGCCAGCAAGTGACCGAAAAAAAAACAACCTGGCAACAAGACTCCCCAAAGCCACATTGCCAAAGTTCTGTGGTGGAAGCAGGGACCCTCGAGATAGCATTGAGATTCAGTGTCTCTTTTATGATCGGTCAAATGAGACCTAACCATTAACAACAGAACAATCTAGAGAAAGCTCCATAATGTGTGTGTATGCATTTTCCAAGAAGGGTTGATCTGACCCCTTGTTTCTGATTGCTCTGATATTGGTAGCAGTAAGCAATGGAATGAGCAGGCAGAGTTGTAGGAAAGAGATCTTTATTGGGAAACTGCAGCTGCATGCTGAAAGATCTATGTTTGCCTGGTGTCACTGGCCATCAGGTTTTACCTCTGAACTGCAAGTGCCAGATTAAGCAAGGTTCTTCCTGAAATCTGACCCTTGGCTAAATATAGATAGTCAAATAGCCCAAGGCTAAATATATTCAATCTTCACAGGTTAGTCTGAGCTGCGTAGACTGAACCAATAAGCAAGTGAACAGACATTCACTTCTGGTTCCAGAAAGGCAGCCACATGTCTGCAGTGGCACAGGTCAGAAGCCAGGCAGGTGTTAGAGCATGTCTCCCTGCTTGACTTTAGCAGACAGCTTGGGCCAAGGTTAGCCCATGCACCTGGCATGGTGGGGCTTGCAAGGGAGATGCAAAGAATCCTTGGAAGCTGGGGGACTGTGAGTTAACCTGAACCTGGAGCAGATCTGGGACAGAAGTTCAATAAACCAATTTAACCTAAATCAGTTAAGTCTGATACTACATCCATCCAGCTTTATCTTAAACAAGTTTCAACCATTTTGAAAGTGGTTAATGCGACTGAACTTCTGTTGTCTTACAGATCTGAACCAGTTTCCAATCACTTATACCAGTTTATGTATAATTTCTGCCCCTAACTTTTCTGTTCAGCACTGCTTATCCTATTACAGTGGCACTTTCCATCAACATACAAAATGCCCTTCCTGCAGCCAGCAATAGTATAAGTAAGGTTAGGTAAGCAAGGCATCAGCCCCAGGCATCAACTTACTCAGGGCACCAGAATTGTGCACCCACCCATGCAGAGTCTGTGCCACAGCAGCAGAAGCAGCCTCATAGCATTGCTCTTGTGGCAGCAGCAGCCAGATGCATAGACAGTGCACTGCTGCAGTAGGAGCAACGGCCAGAAAGGGCATACTATGTTGTAGCAGCAGCTATGGATGGCTTTGGAGTCCCTAGAATAGGTAAGGGCTGTCAAGACAGCCACACACCCTGATGCCACACACCACCACCCAGGGGCGTAACTGGTCCCAGAATGAGACTGCAGACTTCATTGTACTGAGGTCCAGAGTCAGTTTGCACAGTGTGCACGCTCCAACGCCCGCATCTGTGAGGGCCTGGTGGGCCACATGGGAGTGTGGGCATGACCAGTGCTGTGTAAAGGTCAAGGCCCTGCAAACACAGTGGGTCAGTGTCACCAACCACAACCACTGGTCAGGAGCTGCCCACAGGACCATGCCCTTTATGTGACAGCTGGACCACATTCTCATCCCCTGGGACTCTGGGCAGAGCTGTACCATGTCCTCCAGGATGGGCAGCTTGCCGGAGCCTCCACTGTGGCCTGGCAGTGGTGATGAGACATCAGTGGAGGAGGGTGCCTCAGGGCACCAGGAGCCTTTCTTGCCACAGTTCCCACTCCAGCATTGTCCAGCAGCTCCAGCACTCCAAACCAGTGAATGCCCTGCCAGCTCCTCAAGACCCAGGAGGCCAGCCAAGGAATGTCAATGCCTGTCCTCATGAGCTCCAGCTTCCTCCCAGAGGGCGGCCCTGTCTGGCCAGCCAGATGCTGTGCCCCTGCAATCCAGGATGCTGCTGGGAGCTGCATGTTGTTGCTGCCAGTGGGGACAGACTTGGGCCACTGGGCACATCTGCCATGCCCACCTGGTAAGCCCTGCACTGGGAGGAGCACTTTCCTCTCCTCTCTCTGCCCTTGCCCTTCCTCCCCCCACAACCTAGATGAGCTCCCCTTGAGTCTTCTCTTCCCTCCCCTACTCCCCTCACAGCACTCAGGGAGGTGGAAAGCAATGTAAAACTTTACTGAGCAGCCAGTGTCCCCTCAGCTAGGTAGGCACTAGCTGCCCAACCAGCTGGGAGCCCCTTACTCTACAAGCCCAGGTGCTGTGAGCCTAGCAGCAACAGAGGAGACAGCCTGGCCTGGAGGAGATGCTGCCAAGAGCCAGGCCTGTCCTGGCCTGGGAAAGGGGCAAGGAACCCAGGCTGCCTGCAGCAAGCACCCAGTGGGCCACCTGTCCCTGTGGAGTAAGCAGGGATGGGGGGCCTTGGCTGGTGGCCACCTGTGCCAGAACTTGCCTGGCTGACTTACCATGGTCCCTGGGCACCTGTGTGCACATGACCTCCGATCTGAGGCTGGGCACAGCTCCCTGGTATAGTTCATGCTATCTCAGAAATGTGCAAACTCTCACAAACAACCTCTTTTTCCTGGCTCCACAGGTCCACCAGCTGCAAGCAGGGATGTGCCATCAGAGTTACTGCCAGCCTTGGCTGAGACCCTCTGTATGTACCAGCTCTAGCAGCAGGGGGGGGCTCAGGACCAGACCCTGCTGCTGGACTGGCAGGTCACCATGGCAGAGGAGCAGTTGGCAGACTCACAGGTCTGATGTGCAGAGGGTGTTGCGCGCGAGCAGGAGAGAGACCAGGCATTTTGGGACAGGCTCATGGTCCTCGAGGAGAGCCACATCATCCTTCTCAACAGGATGGTGAAGGCCTAGGAGCAGCAGACTGCTGTGATGGCTGGGAGAGTGGAGGCCACGGAGGAGGGCTGTGGTGTGCTGGGCACAATCCTAGCCCTGGCAGTCACCTTATTCCATCCTGTTGCCCTGCTTGCTGCCCATCTGCAAGCTTGCCAGTGGGTTTGGCCTGAGGTACAGTGGCACCTCCACCAACTAGGTCCCCCTTCCCTGGCACCCACCGCAGTTCCCCCACCAACCAGGACCCCTCCTGGGCCCACCCTTGTCACTTGCCCTGGATCCATGTGGCCCCGGAGCAGGAGCTGCCCACAATGGGATCAGCACTGTGTGTGCACCATGCTGGCTCAGGCAACTCACTGCAAGAGGAGGAGCCAGCCACACTGTCAGAGCAGTGGCCACCTTTACCCCTGGGTTGGCCCCCTGCCCACCAGCCTCACTGCAGCATTCATACCTGTGGTGGTATAGCCAGAAGTCAGGGAGCTGGGTGTCTGTCCCTGAGCTCTGCCCTGTAGGTACCCCCACCCCACTGTGTCCCACCACAGGAGGGTACGCAGAGCACTGTACATACTCTACATGGGGAATAGGGTACTTTAATGGTGGTGAGTGGGGTGGTTGATGGTGGAGTTCTGTGTGTTGGTGGAGAAGGGGGAAGGGCTCTGTGGTTTGGGAGCGGGAATGAGGGAGAGGGGAGGGACTCTTGTTCAATAGGAAGGCGGGGATGGGGTCTGTGTTTGTGGAAAGGAATAAAGTGCTTTCGAGAAAATGGTCCACAGTGAGCTTGGTGCTGGGGATGTGCAGTGGGGCTGAGGTCCAGGGCTGACTGTCCATGTGCCCTACAGTGGAGAGTGCAGGAGAAGGTAGTCTGCCTCCTGTACCAAGTACTCTGACCCCCACTGCCAGGTGTACAGGTCGCCCAGGGCCTGGTGTGGGGGTCCGTTGCTGTTTCTGCCACCATAACTGGCACTACTAATGCCAGGCATCCTCCATCCACTGTGCCTCCTCCAACCAAGCCTCATGGAAGAGCTCTCCACAAGCTTTGCAAATGTTATGCAACACACAGGCTGTAACAATGACCTGGGGCTGTGACTTCAAGGTGGGCAGTGAGAGTGCACTAGTATCCCTTCAGGCAGCCAAAGGTGCACTCCACCAGTGTACAGGTCCAGCGCAGGCACCAGTTAAAGTGTGCCTAGTGGGGGTTCAGCTGGCCAAGTTCAGCTGGCTCAGCTGACCACATGAGTCAGGGCAGAAGTGGGTAGGCAAGGTCCCCATTGAGGAGGGGCAGGGCCACCACCATGCTCAGCTGGAGGTCCAGCACCCCTGGCATGAAGCACCCACCTCTTCACCAGTGTTGGTAGGACAGAGTTCCAGAAGATGCAAGCATCATGGGCACTGCCAGCTCAGCCAGTGTTCATGGTGAAGGTCCCACAGTGGTCAATGACAGCCTGCAGCATGATGGAGTGAAAGCCCCGCTAGCTGTATTAGGGGCAGTCACTACAGAGTGGGCAGGTGATGGGGATATGGGTCCTGTCCAAGGCCCTGATACACTGGGGAAGCCCAGGGCATGGAACCCCGCCACCACCTACAGGAGGTAATGGACCCAGAGCACAGTGTGTCCCAACACATCCCAGTGGCCTCCCCAGTGGTCACGTTGCCCATGCCAAAGAGGTGGCTGACCTAGCCCAGGCTGGTGGATGAGGTCAACTTGAGCAGGGAGATGGCCAGCCAGGTCTCCATGGGGAGGGGCAGCCACATGGTGGAGGCCAGCCACTCCAGGTGCAGGAGAGCTGATCAAGGAGTTCCTGTAACGTGGCTTGAGTCATCCAAAAGGACTCCAGCCACTGCTCATCATCCCAGGTGCTTTGGATGATGTGTAGCCACCAGTGATGGCTGACCAGGCAGGCCCACAGGCAGCAGGGCTGGAGCCCCAGGAGCTCATGGATGGGACCAGTGGCAGCATCCCCATGAGCACTGTCAGCATTCCTGCTGGGGTCTGAATGGGTGGCAGCCCAGGGGCTGGGTGACATCAGTGCATGGTCAGGGGACCTCAGACACAGTGGTGAGTTTAGTCACATGGCCACACAGCTTGTGGGGCTGAGACTGACCTGAACCAGGCAGCAGTCACCATGGTGGTTCAGCATGGTGAGCAGGGTGGCAAGCAGGAGCCCGGGGCACAGGATGTAACTCCTGGGGCCTGGGGGTGGAGCAGCCATCTCATGGGTGCAGGCTCTGGCAACACAGGCTGAGAGGTCTGTGCCAGCACACTGTGGCCTGCTCTATGCCAAAAGTACAGGTGGTCAGGGAGCAGCATGTGGGGCTGGCTTTTAAAGAGGGTCCCTGCCCACAGGCAGCTGTGGCCAGAGCCTTCTGGTCTGCCTGGCTGTTGCAGGGGGGCAGCACAGGGCCAGAGCAGGCTGGGAGCAAGCTAGTGCCATGAGGAGCAAATCTGCTCCCCAATGGCTGCACATGTAACCACTTGTCCAGGGAGGGTTAACTGCACAGTAAATTACTGCAAGGTAAACCCATATAACACTAATTGCACATGTAGATGCCCCCACTGTCCTGGTTTCTTATACTCTAAGCTCTACTGTTATAGCTGTGTAAATAAATGAAGTCGGCTCACTTTATAAGGAGAGGATGAATCAACAAAACAAATGTTCAGTGATTTTTAAAGTTATGTCTTGATGTGGTGTGGTGTGAGAAATCAGCCCTTCCAATTCTGAATATAAGCAGAATGGGAATTTGATATGGTGTATATATAGGATTTGGGTTGGGTTTTTTTTACAATTATTCTTCCAATAAAATCCAAGGTGTGGATTTCATTCTCAAACAGAAAAGGATAACTTTAAATCAGGCTATAGCCTTTGAGTTCTATATCTATACCCGTGGTTCACTCTCATTGGTTTAAATTGCTACTACTTTTTCTCCCCTGGTTATAGAAAAAAATATTCTTGTTTTTCATATATGTAAACACTCCAGTAAATAGCATTTACATATGTGAATGGAAGAGGATTCAAATCTGATTTTAATCTGCAACAGAATCTGGAATAGGATTAAAGTCTGATTTTCTAGCCTCTGTCAGGGAAAACACAGAATAAGAGAAAGACTAGCTACCAAGAGACTAGATAGCAAGCCAGATCCTTTCAGATGATGCTGGTCCAAGAGAGACAGCTCACAAAAGGCACAGGTTACTTCAGACACAGCCTTATATTTTGTTTCTACATCCCTCTCCCAGAGCACTGTGATTGGGAGGGAATTCAGGGAAAGATCACAGTCACTGGCCAGCTACAGATAGCAATATCAGAGCAGTCTTCCCTCCTCCCCCCCACACTTCTCAGTTTCAGTTTCCTGCATGTCTGCCTTCTGAATCTCCAAATCTTTCCAAATCTTTTCTGAATCAATTTGGAGGCTTCTGAATCGATTTGCACCTTTTAACAGGTCTCCCACTTCGATTCAGAGATTCAGTTTCTGAATCGGGCCAAATCTTCTCCAAATCGAATGAGTTGCTGAAGCTCCGCACAGCCCTACTTCCTGTGCAAAATGGAACTTGCGCAAGTATTTCTAGAAGGAAAATGCTGCTGAACTCTAGAGTGAACTAAGAATGTTTTTACTGCAACTAATATATATTTTTTTTTCAGGATTTGCCTAATTATAAACTAAGGCACATATAAAATAGGTATCTGATCATTACACCTGACCTTAAGAGCTCTCTTTTTATAATTCTTCAGTGTATCCATTTGTTGCCAAAACATAGCTTACAATAAAAAAATACTGCTTAAAAAGAAAGGGCAGCTTCTTGCCTGGTTGTTAATTAATCTTTATTGAAGGCTCTTAAATATTTACAGTGACTTACTTTTCTTTTTAACTATACGCACTGTACTGATTTAAATATTTTTTATGGTACAATAGAGTTCTCCCTTTTACTGTAATGGGAGCTATTTAAAACTCAGCGAGCATGTCTACACGTACAGCAGAGTGTGCAGTTGTTACTGTGCAGTCATTTAGTAATTGCTTAAGCAAGTACTAAATAACTGCGCAGTACCACCATTACTGCACAGTCCTGTCACCGCACAGTTATTTTTAGCTGCTACTGGACAGTAGCGTCACTGACATGGTTCATGCCCAGCGACATTGCCATAGCAGTGAGCTATGGTGCAATGGCTCATTGCTACGGTGATGTAGCTTCTCATGTAGATGCTCCCAGCATCTGTCATGCTACAGCAATTGTGATGCTCATCTAATCCTAGAAGCTGCCATGGGGGCCAACTCAGGTCAAAGTAGCCAAGCTGAAGGGAGATCCCCTAGCCCGAAGCAGCACTGTGCAGTGCGGCAGGAGCTGCAGCTGGAGATGAGGGGAGAAAAACATCTCTGCTGGGCCAAACCAACTTCCCCTCACCTCCAGTGGTTATTCCACCTCCCATTCCTGCCACTGTTGCGCCGCTCTGGGAGGCAGTGCGGGGGAGGGGGGGCAGAGGCAAAGAAAGAGCAGAGGGAAAGCTGGACAGACCTCAACTGGGGTCCTGTGCCCAGAGACAGGGGAGTTTAATCCCCACCCCCTGCCTGCCTTTGCCTGAGGTGCTGCCTGGCCAGTGTCGGGCCTCAGGGACAAGCCTGTCAAGAGTTACTTCCCCCCTACTCCTCCAGGCACAGCCTGGCTGGGGTTCCTACAGGCCAGGGTGGGATTTTAAACCCCTCCACAATCATACTTAGCTCAGGGCCAGGTCACACACCCCACATCAGCTTCCCTCCAGTTTTGCAGCTGCTGCAATTTAAAGGGAGGTCTACTCTAGTGCCCTCCGCCACCCCCCAGTTTCTAGCCTCAGCTACTGCAGGCATGCACCTGCATTTCCAGAATTAAACATGAATGTCTATGCACTCATAAATCAGTTCAATCCTTGCAGGTTAGACTAATCTGCAAAGATTGAATCAATTTGGGCTCCAGCTTTTTTAATGTCTGTCCCTACCCCTAAAGACCTGTTGGCACCTCTATACCACCTTTGACTTCACTAAGCAACGCTGCCATGAAAGCACACCCTGCCCACTCATCCTAGCTGCACGCACACCAGATACCCTAAAGAATTAGATAACCGTCAATAGAGTGGCTATGGCCCAAGACTTATAGAGGCATTCCATACATGCCCAAGTATAACTATATTACATTTGGTGGCATTTGGTAAACTCAGAGCAGAAGCTGACATGTAAGGCATGTTTTCACAGTCCAATTCCTCGGTACAATGGGACCCAGGATAGGCATGCCCTAAAAAGCGATAGAGAGATGTAAATCCAGTTTTATACAGGAGGTCAGACTGACTAATCACAAGGCTCCCAGTGTTCCTCAGATTACAAATTAATTATTTATAGAGCAGTAGGAACATTTCTTTTTAATATGAATAATGGTAGAATAAACCTCCACATATCAGTTCTTCAACAAAACCTTGTTTCACTTCTGTTTATTTTTGGAGCTAACCTGCCTAATATAATAGGAAAGATAGTAACATTCTGGGAAATAAGATGAGCAAAATTATTAACTAAATATAGGAAAAGTGTAATCTAATCTACTACACTGGCAAATAGCTTGCTGGCATAAACTGTTTCCCTACAGATATACTTAGTGATTGTGGTACACTGTTCATTGTTTATATAAACTATAGACAGATCAAAATTATTTGCTTGCTCTAACATCTTTTTGGCAAACTATGGGAGCTCACTGTTTAAGCTGAATAAAATATTGCCACTCATCATTATATCTGGAGTGAAGAAATTGTGGGGAAAGTGTATTTTTCTATTCTTCTACTGAATATTTAAAAAATCTATCAATTGAAAAGGTGAGGATTTTCCCACATCTTAATAGAAAATACCTACTGTAGCCAGAGATCAATATTGATGTTGACTGGATGAAATTTAAGTCCAAATATTACAACATAAAATAAGAATTATATAATAGGATAATTGTTGATATAAAGTCTGCAACATGGATATAAGCTGAGCATACTAAGGGAAATCCTTCTAGTTTTATTCATTCAAGTAGTTCCACTGCAATTGATGCATATAATTCCTTCTTAATGTAAGTCCATGATTTCCTGTGTAAATGAAGCTCACAGATGCTGATAAGGTGTTGTGCATTTAATTGTTGGAGGCCAAAAAATTAAAATAATTGAACACTAAGATAATGCTATATTACTTTTATTTTTTCCTATTTAATGCAAATGCCCAATGTGGTTAATTCTTCGTGAAAATGCCTGTTCTCTCAAAGTGAGTAATTTGCTTTCTCTTAAGTGGGGGGGTGGGGAGGGGTTACTTAGCCTCTTATATTGATATTACATTTTTAAGGAGTTTCATTTTCATGGTGCACACATTAATGTACAGCCAAGTATAGTAAGACTTCCTTCCTTTAGCCATTGTTATATCAGTTAAATAAGAATTTGTACACTAACCTCACATTTTGAATTCCCAAAGAGGACAATGGATCCTTACTTAATTGATATTACTTCATTTTGGATGTAGCATGATACAATAGATAAGACATTACATGGGGAATCATCCTAGCCTAAGATTTGAAATACATGGTCTCAATAAAGGCTTAGGTGCCTATAATAGGACTTAAGTGGACCTTAAGGGCATGGACAGAAATGATTATTTTCATCCAATCTGGCCACAGAAAGCGATTTATAGCCATAACCAGACACAAGTGCATGGCTGCACACTGCTTCAAATATGGCTGATAGAGTGAAAATCTGAACCCTCATTGCATTGCATGAGGGTTCAGATGAAGACATTTCAAAACCTAGTATGTTCTATAACTTGTGTCTGCCTGCCTCCCAGCCTGTTGCTGTTTTTGGAATGGGAGAGGGGAAAGGAAGTTGAGGGACTTTGGTGTGCAGTTTTTTCAGCCTCTGCTGGAGGTGGGGTGAAAAAACTGCACCCTCCAGTGCCAGCTGGGGAACCCCTAGAATGAGCTCCCTCTGCTCCCTTTCCCCTCATCCCATTCTGAAAACAGGAACGGGTTGGGAGTGAGGAAGGACCGTTGCTAGGGGAAACTGGCTGCAGGCTGGCAGTCAGCAGCTAAAGCCCCCTCCCCCCTGGAAGCAACAGTGTACTTCTGTTTGTTCTGGGTCATGGTTGACTGGTGCCTCCTGTGTCAGGGGGGCACTTACTCCCCCAGCAGACAGTCAGCAACCAGGGCAGGGGGTCTCCCATGGCTGATCCTGCAGGCTGGGGGAGCTCCCCCTGCGGCCAATCCTGCCGACCCAAAACTGGCAGCAGTGCACCACTAGCACTTCTGGGCACACCACTGGCACTTCCAGAAGCGCTGCTGGCACTTCCGGGACATCAGGATCAGCTGCAGGTGGACTGCTTCTCCTGGCGCAGTCCCCGGCCGGCGCTCCTGGGGGGGCACCAGTGCTCTTGCCTGCCCCCCCTGCCTGAGAAAGCTGCTGTCAGAGGATGCACTAGCACTCTCAGGGGGTATGCATGCACCCCCGTACACCCCATATGCATCACCACTGTTCCAGGGGATCGTTGTAACTCAGAACCATGCCTGCAAAGCATTCTTAGTTACAGCAGGAAGCTGCACTTCTGTCTACACCCAAAATGCCTAATTCCAACCTTTTAGTCCAAAAAACCCCTGTTCAATAGCTACATAAGCCTAGATACTCCAGTATTTTTTACCTGAAGGTTTCCACAGTTTTGTTCATGCAGAGGTGGATTAAGATTTATTGGAGCTCCGGACAAACACAAAATTGAGCACCCCCTCTAGAAGTGCACCGATATATTGGTCACATATTGGATCACCACCAATAAAAGGAAAATTAACATTATTGGCTATTGGCTTTTTTTGGCCAGTGTTGCCAATTAATGTCACTAATAAATGCTGTGTGCACATGGCCAGGAATGCAGCTGGGTAGCTTGGAGTGCTAGTGCTAGTAAGTCTACGGGGGTGAGAAGGGGCATGGGGGAGGGAGGGAGGGAGAGAGAGGGTGTGGAAGGGGCAGATGGAGGCCCCCATGTCGAGGGAGGGAGGGAGGGAGTGGGGCAGGAGCAGGTGCTGCCCAGCCAGGGAGATGAATGTGACCTCAGGGTCAGGAGCGAGATGGAGCCACAGGCAGCTTGTCCAGGAGGAGTGGGCAGGTGGGGAAGGGGGGCATGTGCCTCCCCCCCTGGATTTATGCATGGGATGAGGGCAGGCTGCCCACTGTGGCCTTAGGGCCAGGGGTTGTGCTGTCCTCTTCCTAGTGCGGGGGCTGGGCTCGGGGTGGGCTCATCTGCATAGGGTGGGCAGGCAATGGTGGCACTAGGAAGGATGGTTTGGAGGGACTATGGGGAATTTTGGGGTGACCATAGCCCCCCAATCTCCCATCCAGCACCACCCTTGCTTGAGGCTCTCCACTTTCCTGCCTTTCCCTTGGGAGCCCCAGGTGGAGTGCCCTAAGCAGGGGTGTCACTGGGGGCAATTGGGGGGGGCTAGAACCACCCCAAAGCTCCCTGTAGCCCCACTGTAGCCATCCCTCCCAGTGCTGCTGCCACCCAACCCATGCAGGTGAGCCCACCCCCAGCCCAGCCCTGGTCCAGGCCCCCTGCTGGGAAGAGGCCAGCTCAGCCCCTTGCCCCAAGCCCTCACCAGGCAGCCCACCCTAACTCTGTGTACAAATCAGGAAGGCACATGCCTCACCCCAGGGGCACACAGTGATGGGGAGCCAGACCCCCTCCCCACCCCCCACACTGCCTGGATGAGCTGCCCATGACTCTGTCCTCCTCCTGGCCCCAGTGTCCTACTTACCACCCTGGCTGGGGAACAACTTCTCTTGCCCCACTTCCTTCCTCACTGCAGGGGCCTCGGTCTGTTAGTGGGCAGCAGCAGGGCTGGGGGGCTGTGGCTTGGGAGTAAGGTGCAAGGGAAGGGCACGGGCATATTGCTCCCCCCCCCACAATCATCTACCCCTTCCCCCCCTCCCCCTTTCACCCCACAGGTGTCCTCTTTTTTGAAATTGGAATTATGGTAATCCTAGGAAAGCACCAGGTCCGATGTTGCCTAGCTTGTAGGCACCTATGTTCTTTGCTGGGTCTGCACCTTCATTTGTCTTAAATTTGTCTTGTCTGCACCTTCATTTGTCTGTGCCTCAGTTCCCAACCTGTGTAACAGGATAATAGCTCTTCGTTACCTCAGAATATTGTGATGATCAATATTTAAAGACTACCAGAAACTGTGGGAATGGCAGGCTGTTTAAGTACCTCAAGGGGCCAATCTGAATTGTGCTTCCAGCTCTTCCTATGTTTCATAGTAATGCTGTAATGGCCATCTCTGCTCCTTTCTGGAGCTTAACTAATTTTATTTTTATGTGTAAAATGTCTTTGAACATTGAGCACACTCACTGAACCACTTAGGGAAAGGAGAGCATGGATCCTCTTTCTGTTGGAGGCAGATGATTTTTCTGCATAGTGTCTGCTAATAGGATTTTCCCATATGCTTACTGATTTCAGGATTGCACACCAGTGGCAATCTCAATAGATTCCCTTAGTCTGGCAGCCAAAGTAATTGTCAGTGTTTTGCAGGCTATGGGATCAGTGGAACAACTTTGGTTGAAAGCAAGAACGAAGGCTAGGTGGACAGAACTCTTATCCGCTCTGAGGGCTGATGATCTACTATCATTCACCTTCCTAAGAAGCTTGCAGACTGTCATCCTCCCCTCTACTAATCAATAAAGTAGAGGAAAAGTCAAATGGCTGAGTCCTGACATCTTTGATAATGTAACCTAGAATTAATATAGGCCCATAAATGCAGTTCATATGGGTCATATGACAGTGAGCTACAGGCACCTTCAGGCACACAAAAGATCATCAATGCAAATGACACAAAAGCCGGAGGAGAAACGACACAAGATTATTTATCTTGGCACAAATTAAACAGAAGTAAATGACATAGGACTAGTTAGCAGTCCACATATCCTTTCAATAACATAGCATAACTGTGCCTTGAAGCTTACAGCAATCTCACCAGATGTTTTTGATTGTCAGTGAAGCTGGCTCAGTAATACCTGCAATACCTGTTCATAAACATTTTTTTCAGATTCCAAACAGCTGTTAGGTGTTACCATGTTCATATTCCTGCTTATTCACTATTCAGAGGCATTTGCCTGAGGGGGGTTTTGTTCACAGATATGTTTGAGGAATTACTATTTTTTGCCTGAGTACTCACATTCAGATGCAAACAAGAACATACAAGTGCAAACAAAGGCACTAGTTAGCCTCTATTCATTTGTGTCAAAAAAAGTGTTAGTCTTCCATTCAGAAAGCATGGATAGCCATCTCTCTGACTGGTCATCTCAGGGACACAACATCTTCCTCATTCTTCCTGTTCCCACCAGGTGCATAAGAAGTCAAAACAACAATGAATAGTAAATAGCAATTGCCTGAACAGCTGACATACCACCCACAAGCTGAAGATTGTTTGTCCAAATGATTCAGTGAATAATTAACAAATGCATTCACAGAAATCTGTGCAAGAAGAATCTGTGAGCAGGAAAAAGACTTAGATAATTTATCTGCAAACTAGCTACAGATGGACCTAGTAGGAATGTGTACTTACATAATTGCCTTGAAAATAAGTGTCTTTATTACCCACTGTTTGAATGTAGAAGAGATGCTATCTTCTTTTTTTGTCCTAATTCAGAGGTTCAAAACAAATCAACTGGAGGGCAGTATTGCAGTTGCTTGTGGGCTGCACTATGGCTCTCACACTAACAGCCCCAGTGGCGCCACAGGCAGTAGCTCAGCCACTGATGCTTGGGTCCCAGTGTTGAACAACCAGCATCCCAGCCCTGCAGGAGCACAGAGTATGTGCATATGAGAAAGACTGCAGAAGCAGTGTGTGTGTGTGAGAGAGAGAGACAGAGACAGAGACAGAGACAGAGAGATACCCATGGCCACGGTGGCTGGGTTTTCTGTAGTGGCAGGCAGCCACTGACAACCTGAGCAGCACTGCATTTCCCATGGTGGCAGCCTGCATCCCAGTGAGAGCTGGGGCACTGACCACCCCAATGGCACCATGTGCAAACCATGCCACCAACTCCAGCAACACTGTAGGCTGAAGCCTGACCACTGCAGCCAGGGCCAGGGCTCTGACCAAGGGGGGAGGGGTGGAACGACAGGGGCCTCCTGTGGCAGCAGCCAACACTCCAGTGAGAGCCAAGGAATGAGCAGCAACACTGTGACCAGAAGCTCTGCCACCCTGACAAGAACCCACTGAGCAGGGTCTTTTGCCCTGGTTCTGGTTGCAGTGGCAGGGCTTCTTGTGGCAGTGCTGTTCAGTGCTACTCTCTCAGGGGTGCTGGCTGCTATTGCAGAAAGTCTCACCAGCTCAGTCAGAGTCAACAGAAAAGTTCAAAGGCTGGATGATCTAGGTTAGCAGGATGGATCTAACCCATGAGCCATATGTTTGACACCCGTCTTGGATCATTTGGATCACCCCTGAAATAGATCACCGGGAAAGGAAATTATTTCTTCATAGCAAAGACTTGGGGTTTGTCTGCATGAGTGGTTCTTACCTCCAGCCCGTGGGCCAAATCAAGCCCACAGAACCATGTCATCTGGCCCATGGGACTCCCCATGGGACTGGGGAGTGGCAACATTAACTGCTATGGCTTCCAGAGCTGCTGCAGTTAACACTGATACCCCTCCCATTGCCAAATTTCTGGCTCGGTGGGGCACCTTGCAGACCAGATGACACAGCCCCATGCACCAACCCATGCTGAATCTGGCCCATGGACCAACCCAGGATCTGGCTCATGGGGACAAAAGATTGAGCATCACCACTCCACACAGATACTTCTGGAAGCAGAGTTGAATTAAGTAGAGGAGTGTGAAGTCCATGCATATAAATTACAATTTAGTATGTGGATTATGTGGACATCGTGATTCAGAAGCAACAAAAATCTACCTCCTAATCCAAGTAATTGTGCTGGTATAACTTACACCTGACTAGATCTAAGCTAGGTGTATGGGCATACAAACAGCTTAATGTGGGATAGAAGCAAATGGAACTTCATCCATTACCCACTGTTCTGCACTATCTGCCCATTTGCAGTCTCACCCTGTGATAATTGAAGTCTAAACTACATTTACCTACCTTGCTTTGACTGGAAGATAAACTACCATTATACTCACCATGGGGTCATAACAGAGTACCTGATAGCACTCCCCACAGGTGCCCGCTTGCTTGCCAGCAAGGCATTCCACACCACTCCAACTCCCAGCCAGGCTGCACCCCATGCCCCTGCATTTCTAGGATGTCCCTTATAATTCTCAACAGCCGACTGGGACTAGTCTTTGAAATCGAGGACTATCCTGGCTAAACCAGGACATATGGTTGCTGTATTCATATATTCATAGCCTGGGATATAGGTATATGGGATGTTAAAACAACAAAGTCCTCCTACTACAGATGCAGCTAAAACAGCATGGCTTTGCTTTGTACAGTAGAAGTTCTGTTAACTGGCATCTTACAAGCTGGCATGCTCCACTAACCAGCATGCCAGCTTGTAAGATAAAGTGAAACCGGAAGTGCCCACTGTGGCACTTCCGGTTTCTCCAAGCCCTAATGGTTCAGGGCAAAGCAGCCTGCACTGCTGAGCCCCAACACCCCGGGGGCATAACAGGCTGTGCAGGACCCGCGGGAGGGGCAGCGATGCCGTGGGAGGGGTGAAGGGACACCCCAGACACAGCAGGAGAAGCGGCTGTCAGGGCTGCTCAATTAACTGGCATATTTTGTTATCCGGCATCCCCCATTCCCAGGGGATGCCAGATAATAGAGCTTTTACTGTACTACTACAGTAAAATAACCCCTTCAAGCAAAATAACTGTCAGTGTAAGCACATTTTTTGCCTGTGTAAATATCAGCGTAGGTATGTCACTCAGAAATCACGCCTCTTCACATCCTCGACTGATGTACACTTTCTAGACATCTGTAATGTAGTTGTAGCCCCATTTTGGGTTAGAAAATGGCCTTTTGCCCATACATAGGATTACCATATTTCCAGTTTCAAAAAAATAGGACACCTGTCAGGGAGAGGGAGGTAATAGAATGGTTGGGGGGAAGTGATATGCCCATGCCCTATCCCTGCCTCGCTCTCCCAAACCACAGCCCCACCCAACCCATGCTGATGCCCCTCACTCTCAACTCGTAGCCCCCTGGCACTGCCTGTGCACTATACTTCCAACCCACAGTCCCCTCCCCACCTGTGTCTCTCACTCCTAAGCCACAGTACCGCCAGCCCCTCATTCCCGAACCACAGACCCCTGCTCCCCCAGCCCTGCAGCACCTTCTGGCTGCCCCACCCCATAAGCATGGGCACAGGCCCCAGTGCAGCCAGGCTGGCCACACAGTTCTCTGCCACCCCTAAAGGGTCCCCCTACCCCCTTCCCCTGCTGGAGCAACAAGTGCCTCCCCCTCTGCCCTGCCGCAGCCCTGGTGCCCAGACAGCTTCCCCCAGTTCCAGCAGGCACCCGCCCCATCCCCTCTCTGCACACACACACACACCCACCCCTGGACAGTCCCCAAGCCCTGGCCCTCCAACTCTCACCACCCATAGACTTGCCTGCATTCAACTACCATGCTTGTGTGCACCCAAATGCACATGATTTCCCCTGCCTCCAATTGCCCTCTCCCTACTCCCCTCAGCCCCAAGCAGCTCCTTGCTAGGGCAAGCTGGGAAATGCCAGGGAAAACTTTGATGGTGAGCAGAGCAAAATCCCGGACATTTGTTAATATTTTAAAGAAACACCTAGACAGAGATGGGAGGACCCAAAAAGAGGACATGTCTGGGAAAACCTGGATGTATGGTAACCCTACCTAGACAGGGTAACCTGATACCAGCATTAATGTGCCTGTGGTGTGGCTTATACCAGTAGAATTAGACTGATAACGTTTAGATTCCAAACTGACATAGCTGTGCTATAGGAAATGATCTCTGATGTAGACCATGCCTCAGCAACACCAGAAAAGCACTTGTCAGAGAAAGCTGCACTGGTTTACCTGAAGGAGTGATCTTAAACTGATTTCCCTGTGTAAGTTTAAGATAAATTGGTTTAAGATAACTAAAACTATATAAAAATTTTTACTTGGAAGTTTAAGTACCATTTTAAGTTAAACTAGTGCAACTTCCTGATGTAAATAAGTCCTTAGCCTGGGATTTTCTAAGGGTTCTCAGGGATAAAAGAGATAATGATAGAAGAGATGATGCTTCCAAACATAAGAGATGCACTTGTGTGTATATTCAACAATGTTTATTTTAATAATACCTAATTACAGAGGTAAAGAGACATTGACTGTGCTTTTTCCAGTCATACACAGAGTGTGTGGAAATGTCACTTTCATTTGACATATTTTTTTTGAATGAATAAGCTAGGGTGCTTAAACTATGCAGCTGTTCATTTGACCCAGTGTTATAAATTTCCTTAACCTGATCACTGTCATACTCAAGAGCATGATAGTTCCACTACTCAATCTTATTTAACAGATGATGTTTCCTGTGAGATTAAATACTATATCACCAATGAAATGTTTTAATAATAATACAATAAAAAGTTCTGCCTAGTTCCAGCCAGATAGATGAAAGCTCAGGGCAGATAGTCTGTTTACACATGCTACATTTTAGTATAAACACTGACTAACCTAAAGGTTTTTCTGTTTATATTTTTTAAGACTTTTATCTATGGCTGGCAAACCAGTCAATTGACCAGTCAGATATTATCAATTGATTTCATATTTTTTGACTGGTCAATGATTATAGCAATTTTATGGAGAGTTAATTTTTTTTTTTTTTGCAGTTTTCTTGACAAATCTGATATTTTTCTTGGTTTTTGACACATTTCTTAATGGAAAATTTATGCTTTTTCTGTGTATTGTTCTAATATTATAAAAGCTTAAGTCAGTCTGTCTGTCTGTCTGTCCATAATGCCTTATTCATGCTCTGATTGGCTGACAAACAGCTAATCAGAGTGTGAACAAGCATTCCAGCAGGAGCTGGCAGTGGTGGAGTGCAGCCATGATGGTGGGGACACAAGGACAGTGGGTGGGGGAGCTGCTGGCCTCGGCTCCCCCACCCTGCTCCCTGCAAGAGGCAGAACAGCGGCAGCATGGGGCATTAGGTGGCAGCACGCCATCCCAGCCCCCCTCTACCCCCCTCCCATCCCCTGTCATTCTTGACGGGCAATTAACTAGTTTGACTATATTAGCAATGTTTTACAATTTTTGACCAATGCTTGACCAGTCAATTGATCAAATATTATTTGATTGGTCAAATATGCAGCTCTACTTTCATCTTCACTGAGGGTACATTCAGGAGAAAAAGGTTACATGCTTTCCTTAGGTAAACAAGGCCTAGTAGACAGGGATTACATATTCAGGCACAAGATTGGCCATGTTCAAAAGGGAAGGAAATCAACACTGGGTGCATCTACATGTGTGCTTAACTGCACTGTAGACTAATTTTCTGTGATGTAAAGCAGGGGTTTTCAACCTTTTTTTAATAAGTGTACCCCTTGCTGCCCCCTTTTTAATAAGTATACCTCAGGGGGGAGTGAGTGCGAAGCGGGGGCATGACAAGCAGCAGAGTGGCAGCAGCACAGAATCTGTATGACCCTGCTCCTGTGAGGCAGCAGTGCGAGGTGACAGCGCTCCATCCCCACCCACCCCTGCGTACTCCTTGAGACCTTTCAAAGTACCCGCCAGGGGTATGCATACCCCCGATTGACAACCCTAATGTAAAGCATCAGAGTCTGCATGTGCAATACTATTAGACCATAACAAACAAATTTTTTCCACCATAAGATAGTACTGTCAGAGACAGTACCTTTTTAAGGCAGCAAAAATAACTGCAGCTAAATGCATGTGTAAACGCTGACCCAGCCATACATTGTGCCCAGTCAGTCCAGGCAGCAGGGGACCAGACCCCTGCCTGCCCCGTAGCCACAGGTCTATGTACACTGGGGTGCTCTTGTGCCCCAGCCAGACCCTGTGCCACCCCACACCACCTCCCAGAGCCCAGGGCTGACCCCCCTGGATCCCCTCACAGCCTGATGCTGTTCTTCCCCAACTCAAACTGCTGTTGTCCTGGGCACAGCATCTGCACACGTGCCCCAGACTGCAGTTTGAGTATCTACACATGCCAATAAAGTGCCATGATAAACTCCGGTGCAAACTGCACCAGAGTTTATCATGTCACCTTAATGGCACACGTAGATGTACCCACAGCTTGAAAAACTGCGAAGGTAAGATCGAAGGAAAAAAGAAATTAATGCATGTTAATTGTGTTCCCTCTAGCATGATATTAGTTGAAAATATTAGGGAAAACATTTCCACCTGAAAACTGAAACATTTTGTGGGTCTCTAGAATATTTTTAGAAAAATAATTAAGGTCAAAAGCACTTTTTAAAAATTATAATATAACAAAGTAACAAAAAAAAGTGGTGCTCTTATTAAAATGAATTTTATTTCTTGGAGCATTCTGAGTTATTGTTCAAATTCAGGACAAAAGAAATTCTTCAAATGTCAAATTTTCTCACAGAATGTAAATTTATATTAGTTCAACTGGCAACTGTTTCCTGTTTTTGCCCATCTTCCTTTTCCTTTAAGGCCTTGGGTTTAGCATGTTCTCATTGTATCTAGTTTTTTGTTGTGTCAGTTAAAGGTACATTCTCCTAAAGGCTTGAGGGAATTACCTTTCTCAAACCTGCAAAATCTGTTGATACTGGCCACGTCTACACATGTGACAGACTGCGCAGTTGTTCCTGTACAGTCATTTAGTACTTGCATAATTCATTTAGTACTTGCACAAGCAAGTACTAAATGAGGTCACTGTGCAGTACCAACCCCGCACAGTTTTTTCATATGCTATTGTGCAGTAGCAATGAGTGACTGCACAGTAGCACATTACTACTGTGCAGTAGCATCACCACATGGTTAGTGCCCGGCAATGCTACTGCACTGTAGCAATGAGCTACGGTGCAGTAGTGTGTTGTGTAGACATACCCACTGAAGAGTGTATAACTATTAGAAATGTGCAGTTCAAGGGTTTCCAGTTTGGCTTCTCAGTCACCCTGAATTTTCAGTGAGTAGGTTCGACAAAATCAGGACCCAACATGGAGATCAGCCTAAATCTGATTGTCTACTGCTCTCTCTGGAGTTCCTGTACTCAGTGCAAAGTTGTGGGGATAATATATATAATAAGATGGAGTCAAATCCTCCCTCTCCTTATGATCTACCTTAATTTTCATCACCACGGAAGTCCAAAATTCTAGTAACAAGCCTACTAAACTTATGATACTACAGACTGAGCATGTCTACATGTGCATTTAAGCGTACCTAAATGTAATGTGCATTAGCTTAACACACATTAAGCGGGTTTAAGCAGGAGTCTACATCTGCAGGTGTTAAAGTGCATTAACGCTGTGTATAGACTGACTTGAAATGGATTAAAGTTAGTACCAAATTAGTCCACGCACAGTGTTAATGCACTTTAACGCATCTACGTGTGTGTTAATGCATTTTACTATTCGCATCTCAATTTGATACCTCCATTTGCAGGTATCAAATTGAGGTGTGAATAGTCTAAATTTGCCATTTTTAATGTGCATTAAAGGTGCACATGTGTGGACACATGCCCTTAATGCACATTAACTTAAGCTAATATGAATTAAGCATCACATGGAGACACACCCACTGAATACTAGTAGTGCTGTTTACATAAGTAAATGCTCAGTTTGAGGAATGTTTTCACAGTTTGGATAGGATAGAAGTTGTAGGATGAATGGGACATTTTTCATGAAGACCAAAACAAAAAATGTTTTAAGACCAAATTTTGTGGAAAAAAATAATAAACAGAAAAACAAAATAACGAGTATGACAGGTGAATCTGGGGTCTATTCTACTGCTGTATAGGATTTTCAACTCTTTAAAGCTTATTTTGAATGCTACTATGCCATATGAATTTTGAAAATGTAAGTAATACTATTTTACAAGTTGTAACATGTCTTAAGAGATTTTTTTTAAATACTGTAAAAATAAGGCTTATTCATGATAATTAGGGAAAAGTACCCTCATCCTCAATATGGAATGTATTAGTATTTAGATTTGATTAAGTAGGGGTTTTGTTGGTTTTGTGCTTTGTTTTTTAGGATTTGTTTGTTTGTTTTACTAAGTTATACTTTTCCAAAAGATATAGGCCAAATCCTCAATGATCCATTAATATAAGATATTTTTGTATGGCCATTTCCATACTGAGGGCCTGATGCTCTCACCTTGTTGTCTCCACCAGTCAAAGCTTCTTTGACTGGTGGAGACAACAAAGGGAGAATGCCATTTACCATTTGCATTTGCTTTTATAAGAGAGTGTTTTGTATTGCAGATAAATTATTGTTCTGGTTGGACTTGTGAATTTTTAACCTCATAGCTTCTTTTAAGGAATGGGTTTTCCAGCAATTCTTTTCCCATTTGCTGTACCTGACTGCTTTATGTTCATAGCCACTGGTTGGCTTTGAACACCCCCTACTGTGCGTTCAGAGTTATTCCTTATTTCAGACTTAGCCTTGTATTTCTACATAGTCCTTTCCCCAGCAAGAAGCACATGATTCAGGAAGTGATGCTGCTTTCATCTTTGTAAATCTGAATATATTTGGGAGGTAATCAATCACAGTATTATAGAAAAGTAGGGCTGGGAGGGATCTTCAGAGGTCATCTAGTCCAACCTCCATCAGAGGATAGGACATCCCTATTCAAACCACCCTATACAAATCCATTGTCTATCCTATTAGTAACCCTGATACAGTCAACCCTGATACAACCACAGGGTATAGCACCTTAACCTACCACAGGTAAAGCAAGGGGTTAACCGTGTCTAGTGTCCTGCTGCTGTGAGGGTTGTTAAAATATGCCTAAATTGAAAAAAGAGGGACATGCCTTCTGCTGCAGAGAAAGGCAAAAATCTCCAGTCTGTACCAGTCTGGCCATAGGGTAAAATTCCTTCCTGACCCCAAATATGGTGATCAGTCTGATCCTGAGTGGAGAGGCAAGGAACATCCAGGTTAAAATACTAACAGGAGCACTAGCATACATCAGTCAAAATTTCCAGTGTTGACTGCAGCCAACATCCAAAGCTCCTGAGGAAGGTGAAAGAAAAACCCTGACCTGTGTACAAGCTGGAGGGGAAACATTCTTTCCCAGCTCCATGAAGCAATTGGCAATGCCCAGAAGCATGGGAAATGCCCATAGAAGAACATAGGCATAGCTACATGTACATAATCTATCCAATTCTTGTCCAATCTCTTCTTCATGGAGGCTTCACAATCTCTAGGCAATCTGTTCTATCGCCTCACTGTTCTAACAGCGAAGAAGTTTTTTATATATCCAATCTGAACCTGTGTTGCTGCAACTTCAAGCTATTGGCCCAAATCCTGCTCTCTGAAGCAAAAGTGAAACAAGGTGATTTCCCTCTTCCTTATGGCAGTCCTTCAAATATTTAAAGGTTGCTACCATGTCCCCTCTTAAGCACCTTTTCTGCAAGCTGAGCATGTCTATTTCCTTCAACTTTTCCTCTATGACTTGCCTTCCAAGTTCTTTATGTTGCCTACCTCTGGACCCTCTCTTAACTTCTTCATTTTTAAAATGTAGAGCTCAAAATTGCACACAATACCCCTGAGAAAGCCTAACCAGTCCTGCGTAAAGTAGCACCATCTCTTTCTATGTCTTGCAGTTAATGCTTCTATTGATACAGCTCAAAATTTCATTTCCCTTTTGTGTCATAGCATAATACTACAAACTCATGCTGAGTACACAGTCCATAAAGACTGCTTCATATTGAGACTATGACTGCATCTATGGTGATGTTGCTATGGCATCATGCTTCCAAAAGGAAGTACTGAAGCACAGCAGAGTATGGACAGTTACTGTGCCATGCATGCAGCACACAGGTAGATTTTGCTGCTACATCACCATAGTTCCATGCTAAAACCAGAGAGCACATCATTATGGTGACATAGCTGGCAATCATGTGTAGATTTGCATGAGCACTACATTGCCTTAGCGCACCATGTAGTGATGTAGTGCATCGCTATATCACCATAAGGCAACATGTAGATGCAGCCTATGGCAGGTAAAGCACACAGTTGGGGTCCACCGGGCATCAATTTTATGGAGGGTGCCCTCGTAATGCATAAGTCTCAGGAAGGAAAAAAAAAATCAGTTTTAGTGAAATTTGGCAAAAAAATCCAGTATTTTCACCCTCAATCAATGGATTGCCTTTTTATTCCCCATGAAATGACATTTATGTCTCATTTTTTTTACTCATTAATTGGACAGAGACAATGGTATAATGAAATACAAGTATGTGCCAAGAAGGGCTGGGAATAAACTAGAGCAATTAGTAAGGAATCCATATATTTTACTGGGAAAGCTGGCAGAATACCTACAGGTTATAATCTGTGCTAAGAGTTACTTTAGCTTCAAGAAAACCAAGTTTCAAGCATTATAGCCTTAGGTTTGAACAAAGGCTATAAACGCATTGTGTTAACTAGGAAAGAGTTACAATGAACTTAATTGAACACCCCCATTAAAGAGAAACTCAGAAGGCTTTATTAGCATGTCTTGGTTGTGGTACAATTTTGTTTAGCCCACAAAGGATTTTTCCACAATAATATATTTAAGTAGCAGAGAAGACAATGTTCAAAGGTCAGACATTAGAATGGTTCACCTGTAGTGTAACAGTTATTCTGTCAGTGCTTCCTTCAGAGACGCCTATTTTAAGTACTTGTATCATAACTAGGTTTTAATGATTTTCACCATTTTGGCATAAAGGATTTTATCTTAGAAGCAAATTATTTCACTCCAGATTTTCTTTTAACAGCTTGAACAGAAACCTCAGCTTGGCCACTATTAAAGTATATAAGAGCTATTAATTTTTTACACAAACATTATGGATCTTTTAGTTTACATTATGGTCTGTGATGAATCTTTCCTCCACTGGCATTGGTGAGCTACATAGATTTATTGCTGTTGACAATCTGGCCCCACTACATTTTTTTATTTTATTTGTTTGCTATTACTATTAGATAAATATGATTAAGGGTATGGCACACGACACATTTACTGTGGAAAAGTTTACCCTGGATTTTACCCTACAGTAAATTTAGACATTACATTTTTCTAGGTTTAATCCAGACTACAGCCATCACGATATACACGTGGACATCTATAATCCAAATTAAAATTGGTTCCAGTCTGAATTAACTAATCCTCACTAAATGAGAATTAAAGTTAATGCAGATGAGAGCAGTCCAAACTAGGCAATTTAAACTGTATTAATTAACATGTGTCTACAGCAGGTATCTAGAGCTTGCTGTTGCTCATGCCCTCTATAGCAAGTGACCTCAATTTTGTGCCTCTGATTGTGAGTGGTGGGCAGAGTCCCAGTGCTTCCTGCCATCTCTACTGTAAAAGTGTAGAAATGCATGAAAACCTCCCTGATGGATAATGATCGTCTATTAACCCTTAATTTGAACTGAAATTTGATTTGAACTGTGTGATGTGAATCAGTGAGCACTTTAGAAAACAGTGAGCACTTGCATAAATGGACCATGTGACCAGCTTCTCCCTAGCTGGCTGCCTGAAATAGGCACTGTTATAGTTTTGGCCATAGGCCTGTGCGAAGCAACTAGTATTTGCTTCAGATTCAGATTCAGCCAATTCACGGGACAGTGATTTGATTCGGTGATTCAAATCACTGTACCAAATCAATTTGACTGAATCACCAAATCTGATTCAGAGATTCAGCTGCCACTGAATCGGCCAACTGTCTGAATGGAACAGGCCCCATCCCATGCCCACTCTCCCAGCCCTGTCAATGGTCTGGCACTTTAAAAAACAAACAAACCTCACACTCACCAGTTCCTGCCAGGGAGGGGGGCAATCCCCGCTGCCCCCCATTGCCCTGTAGTGCATGGTGGGGCTCCACCATGAACCTTCAGAAGCCCGAGTGCTGCAGCAGCAGCCAGTGAATGCGGGGTTTGATTTTTTTTAAGCTCCGGAATGCTGGGGCCAGGAGGGGCAGCCATTGACAGGGCTGGGAGAGCGGGCAGCAGGTCAAGGGGTGCTCAGAGAGGCTGGGGGAGCTGGCAGGGGATGGGGCCTGGTGAGGGTCCCCCCATGGTCCCCTCCCCCTCCTCCAGGCCCCCCACCCACTACTTACTGACGCGAGGTCCAGGTCTGGATCCCTGTAGTAGCAACTGGGGACTGCCTGAATCTCCTCCTGAGCTTTTCCAAATCAATTTGGAGGCTTTAAATCAATTTGGACCTTTTTATTGGTCTCCCGATTTGATTTGGATTGGGAGATTTGGCAACCAAATCTGGCCGAATCTCCTCCAAATTGAATCAGCAACTGAAGCTTTGCAGGGCCCTAATTGGCCACCAGGGGGCAAGCTGAGCTGATTTGCAATAAGTAAATGGCAGCCCTCAAGTGAATGTGACAGTGGTAGTTGACACATAACATGTACACCAGAGTAACCATCTCTGGAGTGAATTTACTTTCAACTTCCTTAGCAAAATAAAAACAGTCTTCAGTAATAGTTGTGTGCATCTATGCCCTTAATCATGTAAACAAAATTGTGTCTAAAATGTATAGGTTATCCATACCTACACAAAAAATGTATAAACAACATGTAAGTATGATGGTTGATTTAAAAGGTAGGTATACTAAACAGAACTGGCTGCAGTTTTTTCTAAATTTTAGGTCTGACTGAAATACCATCTGCTTTTGTGAGGAGATAAGCATGAGAAAATTACTCAAGCTGCATAGCACTGGATAGGTCCTGGGATGTGGAACCGTCAAACTGATTCCTTGGAATTCGGAATGAAATAAATATAGATGGAAAAGGATTAGATCATCCAAACAGTCCTGATTGGATCAGGGGAGAAGTTTGTGTCAGATGAAGTATGTCACGTAGGTGTATATAGATGCATAGATATATAGGGGAGTAAATAGAGTAATGCAGGGCCCCACAAGGGAGGCACAGTATAAAGCAATACAGGACAGCCAGAGACAAGGCACAGCCATGGCTTCATGAAGACTGAAATGATCAACATGTGCCACAGGACTGGAAAACTAAACATTACTCAGGTCTTCTATATCTGCTAACCATTGTATTTTTTTAGCTGAAAGGTGACAACCTACTGTCCTAAGAAGCTATTAAGTAAAACACTTTCATTGAGTTAAATTATGATGTGGACCATGTCCTTTACCTAATTTATTTGACATGGCTGAGTTTGCAAGGTCTCACTACTAGTTTGCCATGGTTCCTCCTAAAGTAGATGGTTATATTTAAATTTAGATCAATCACAAGAGTTTTTTTACACAGACTCCCAGAGAGTAGCGTCAACTGTCCATAACTAAACTCTAAAACTGAAACATGCGATTGGCAGCAGAGCTAAGTACATATTAAACTCTTTGAACAAGTCAACCTGTTTAGGAAGCTTCTGAAACTTTCCTTGGATTTATGGTTTTGTGTTTGAAACTCCAATGTCTCAATAACATACCCAGTAAAATCAATGGGAAATGATTGTTTTTATTTGGTGCAGCACCAGCTTTGACTGGTAGAGACAGCAAGGTGAGATGCCATATTAGCCCTGCTTGTATAGGCTATCCAGGAGGATGCATTCATTCACCATGTTGCATCAGAGTGCTAACTATCTCTACCCTCAGCTACTGTTGTATACTTTTGAGGGTGATATTGTGTGGGGCACAGACAAGCACCTTGTCCTCACAACTAAATGAAGGCTGAAAATCTGATGGGCATTCAGCAATATAATGAACAGTTCTCTTGGGTCTTCATTTAACTTCAAATAACAAATCATCTTAGTCTGGTTTGGTTAACTCCAGTACTTAATTGATTAAGTAATTCCTGATTCTTTAATTCTCTTTTTTCAGAATATAGTCAACATTAGAAGATTTATGCCTTAAGGGAGATCATAGATTATTGCATCAAAAAAGAACTGGTCATATTGGTCTTCTCACAAGTAAGTTCTTTTTTTGCTGAGTTTTTTTTAATCTTGCTATCTCTTTCTCAGTTTTCGTCTCTGTGATACTGACTGTGATAATGACATCCAGCTGCCAAAGATACCATTAGAATGACTGGCAAATTGAATAGTGAAAAAGCATGCTTAATCCTGCGCCTCCAACTAGACTGTGGATTTGAGGTAACACATCATCCTCTTCTCCTTACCTAGACCTTTCACATAAGGGAAGGCTCCTATCCTCCCCTGCCTTTTGGTTCCCTTCTACTGATTGCCCTGCATTTGCTCTTTTGAGTTTCTCCCTCATCTTGCCCACATGCCCTCCCCAGGTGTGCCAGCTGAACTTAAATATAGTTCTCAGAATCTCTTCAACCCTTCCCAAGCTTGTGTGGAGCTAGACCACCCCATCAGACATCCCAGAAGGTTGCAAAATCTGTGTAGATGAGCATTCAAAAGGCCCTGGGACTCTGCCAAATCCTTCTGAACTGTTCTGCCCAGTCAACAGGGAAGTAGAAGGAAGATTTATTAGCTCCTTGTCTCTCAGCTTCCTGGAAAAACAAACACCCTTTGGCATCAATTTTTTAACAGAACACAAAGTTTAAGAAAGAGAGAATTGCTCTTTTGGTCCCAATGTGGAACCCTTTGACAAATTCAGTGATGGTGTCTCTCCAAGCTGGAAGAATTTTGGAATCTGTCAACAGTAAGAGTATGAGAGATGTGGGTGGAGGTGTCAGATAAAGGGATCAGAGTATTGAAGGGAATGGATAGGATCAGATAAAGGAAAAGAGAAGAAGACTCTGGTTAAACTGCAAAGAAGGAAAGGGAGTCCTCAGAAAGTTTAGCAAAACAGTTGCAAGATAAATTGTCTTTTCAGGAGTTATCTAAACTGAAGTCATTTTCAGAACTTCTTTCAGTTTTCCCCCAGTGCTAAAGAACTAGTTTTATGTGAAAGTCCTATAAAAATCATCCCTAAACAATATAAACCACTCACCCTAGCTTCCCAACTCAAGGAAAACATGTTTGAAAAATCCATCCAAGAGTCTGTTCCACAAATATAGCAATGAAGATCCTCATCTCACTACTGTACAGCTTAAGCTACAGTATATCTCTCTGCGTGCCTTTATAAAACTACTGGATGTCATTTGTTTGTTCTTAAAATATATTCCTCTTCAGATCATGCAGTGGGTGTTTATGAAATTCAATTCCTGGTTAAAGGCTTGTTCAGCTTTGTTGATCATACTTGATCAGACTCTGCTGATAGGTAGCGAAATAGGACATTATCACTTTTTTCCACTGCGTATGTCTGGGATAGGAAAGTATGGAATACGTAGACTGTAAGACAGTGTTTGTTTGTTTGTTTGTTTGTTTGTTTTTACCTGTGCTAATTAATCAAGCTTAGATACTTGTAGTCTATAAATGCAAAACTTTGGCATAGTTCAGATGTACTATTTTGTACATATCGGGTGCATCTACATGAGACACGTGGGTGCAGTAGCTTGTTGCTTTTTTTTTTTTGGTTATGCAAGTACTAAATGACTGCACAGTACTGTGCAGTCTGCTGCTCGTGTAGACATTGCCATTATGTAATATTTCATATGTAGTGAGATAATAAGAAAAATTGATATAAAGAACAATATAATGCTTAACATTTTTATAACGGTTTGCACAAGCCACATTATGCTTTGCCTATGTAAACCATTTAATACACAAGGGCAAAAAATAACCCACTGCATTATGTCCTGAAACTCAGTTTAATTTTATTGCAGGCCATATATTAGAAAATCTGACCTCATATTTACAGACAAGCAAATGGAATTGTGGAACTTTTGCTCAGTTTTCTTCCTATATTTCCACAAAAAAATCAACTTTTTTTTAAACAACATTTCCAGCATATTTAATCTTTGTAGGTATCATGAATGAGAAGAACTAAACAAGTTTTATTGTGGAACTGTAAGCAACTTCTGCAGAGCCCCCCTCTCTCTCTCTAACTAACCAACCAGACTCAGGGGCCATCTCCCAATTCCCAGTCTCTGGGGTTTTCTTAGACAGCGTCTTTAAATTACAACTTCTATCACTACATCTTCCCTCTTAACAATAAATACAAAAACCAACACAAAAATTGATTAACACTCATCTGCAGAGGAGAGGTTACTAACACTTCACTCTGGAGTCTTTACCCCTCCTTTCCTTCTTCCCCGTTTTCTACAGCTCTTTCAGCAAGTCTCTGTGAGTCTTGCAGGAAGTTTTACTTTTTTTTCAGACCAAGGAGGTATCAAATCCAGTTTCTGATGTTTGGGGTGGGAAGCTTTTCCTCCAAGTCTTAATAAACTTGTGCCCTTGTATTGGGAGCCAACTGACTTGCACTTTTGACAGCTGTGCTTTCTCTGTATAGCACAAAGTTCATTAGCTATAGACTGTTGAAGCTGATTTCCTGCTTCTGCTTGATGTTATTTGCATTTGTGTCCATAGGTACATTTATTTTAAGGACATGGCTGTTTGTTGTGTTCTAGAGCAATTGGTTTCTTCCTAAGAAAATTACACATTTTGGTGCTGTGACATCTAAGAGAATCATCAGGAGGCATGAATCTTGTTTCTTGTTGTACTGCAAGCACACACTTAACTTGGTTCAGTTTCTCACAAGCTGCCAGACCCAAATTGGTGTCACCACCCTAGGTACCACAGTGAATTGGAGTTTGTATACTTTATTTTTATATTGTATGCTAGCAATGTATCACACTGGCACTGGTATATTTGTTCCTGATGAACCAATTATTTTGATGTTTGTTGGATTCACTTTTGGTCTCAATTTTAATTTTCTGTGTTCATACTATGGCAAAATATTTACCTGAGCTCCAGTGTCCAATGAAACCACTTGATTCTACTATATATATTAACAACTTCTCTTTCAGTGTACGCTCAACTGTGTGCACTTGAGGTTTCTGTGTTTGGGATCTGCAGCACCTGGCAAAATGGTTCCTCTTGTTAAAATTAGAACAGGTAAGGCTGGTGAACTCAGACTGGTGAGGCAGGTGGAGCATCACATGGGAGCCGGGGGGTGGATTTTGCAGCTGGCCAGGAGCGGGGTGGGGTTTGTAACCAGCTGGGAGCAGGGTGGGTTTTGCAGTCAGCCAGGAGCAGGAGGGTAGGGGGGGTTGCAGCCAGCAGGGCACTCCGGCCTCCCCTCTGCCTCCAGCTGGCTGCAAACTGCCCCCACACCCGGCCAGCTGCAAACTGCTCCCTGCTCCTATGTGCCACTCCACCTGCCCTACCAGTCTGAGTTCACCAGCCATGCCTGAATTAGAACAGATATTTCCAAATGCAACGCAATGTTTGGGGCCATGTTGTCTTCCACAGTGGCAGCACGCTGACTCTTTTCCTCTTTCTCCCTTAGCATTCTCCTTGCCAGTAGAAAATTCCACCCTGTCAGGTGGCTTTTTCTGGCCACATGCTTTGATGCCTACTCTGCTGTCAACCCCTTTTGACATATTCATCTCTGCAGCTTGGACCATCACAGTTTCTGCTGTCCTGGACATGTGGATAGTCTTTTCTAGGAACCAGTCTCCCACATGCAATAGCCTTTGTTGTAAGACTACAGGTGCATCCAGATGAGAACACACATGTATTTCCCCTGGAACAACTAGCAGTGACACATATTTGTGCCACTGCTAGTTGTCCCTGGGGAATACCCCTGCATGTGCACTCTGGTGTGGGGCACATTTCCCTGAGTGGGGTAGGGGAGCCTGGAGCCAGCCTAGGTAAGCCCAACAGCCTTACCTAGGGTCCTGGAAGCCTCCTGGGGCTGCAGCTGCGGCGATCCAGGTGCACAGAGCCTGGCTGGCAGCTGGCACATGGCTCTGACTGGCCAGGCTCCAGTTTCGGGTGGTGCATGCTGCGCACCACTGCACTTTTTTTTGGCACATTTTTTTATTGATACCAGGATTTCTCAGTATCTAAATTTGGCTCCACACTGCAATTATGCAGCACAGGGAACCAAATCATGCGTGCAGAGTGTCTTTTGCGGTGCCTCAAAAACATCTGAGGCGCCGCAAAGTGCACGTGTGCTCACCTGGATGCACTCTACCTGTGCAAGAAGATCACTTCCTTCCTAGGAGCCCTTGTCTGTCCATGTGGCTCTGTTGCTTCACTTGCTCTCAGTTTCTACCTTTGTTTTCAGTTTGAAACTCAAATGCTTTCAAGCTCTTTCTCATTTGCCACTCTTGAAACCATGTAGTGATCACCAGGTTCAGTAAACACAGGTATATGTGAATGTGAAGAATTAAAACAACAACTTTTATTGTGGGTCTGTAGACAACCTCAGCAGACCCCTTCTCTATCTCTCTCATACTAACTAATGAGACTCAGAGAATCATAGGACTGACCTAAAGGGTCATCCAGTCCAACCCTCTGCCCTATATCTGAACCAGCTCTGTCCAATGCTTATCCACTCATCCAGCCTCCTCTTGAAAACTTCCAAGGAAACAAATTCTGTCACTTTGCTGCGTAGTCTATTCCACTGGCTTTTCTAGCAATAAGGAAGGGGTTTTTTTCTTTTTTTTTTCCTGACAGTTAATCTAAATCTACTTTGCTGCAAGTGAAAACATTTGCTTCATGCCCTGCCCTCTGCAGCAAGGGAGAAACAGTTGTTCCCCTGCTTCCTTATAGCAGCCTTTCAAATATTTCAATTTCAGTTTAATTAATTGTTCTGATTAACAGAAATTGTAATGAAAAAAACCAACATGTGGCTATGGCCCTCCCAGTCTTGCTACCACTAAAGCAGTTTCTGAAGGATCTTGTTATTTGGTGCAAGTATCCATAGCCCAGGGTCACTTTTGATTTTGCTTGGTGTTATTATGGCTGTGTATGTAATTGATTTTTCATTTCAGCAGGCAAATAAAAAATATTTGGAGAAAAAATATAATCAGATATATTTTGGGTAGCACAAAGCATTTCACTTGACCCAATAGGGAACATTTTGTTTTCAGACAATTGTCATAAAAGCAAGCTATTAAAGCAAGTAAATGGACAACTAACTTAAAAATACAAGTTGGATTTATCTCAGGACAAAGCCTTTTATTCTAGGATCCTACAAATGTACAAGCCTATACTGCCACTTTAAGCATCTGTGAAGAATCCAAAATGGCACTTTTTCCTGGGACAGTTGAGGCTAACTTGAGTCAATTGCCATTCAAGCTGCACGCACAAATAACAGTCCTATGCCTGTTTTGATGTGAGTCTAAGCCCAGGACAGTCAGACCTAGGATGAACCCCACATCTGTGTTCGCCCTTTGAATCACAAAAATGGAAAGCTGGACTGCATCTACACATGCAGTGAATGCGACTGAATAAACACCGGCACAATTTGAGCCGGAGTGAACTCATCCCAATGCCACCATCTATATATGCATTTAAGTACAGTAATTTATTCTGCTGTTGGATAGTACCTGTGTCTGACAGGACTGTCCTGTGCCGGAGTAAATTAATCTACTATGCCCTAATTGTGGCACATGTGTAGACAGTGACGCTTTACTGTGCAGTAAATCAGTCTACTGCACAGTAAAGCACACATGTAGGTACACCCAGGAAGAGGTAGTGGGAATAGCCCAGTGATTAGGATATTTACATGGAATATGGCTGATGCTAGTTCAATTCCCTAGTCTGCCTAAGGGCATTTGAAGCCACATCTCTCATACCTCCAGGCAATACCCTCACCAGCCATGCTACATGAGATGTAGCACTCTGAATAACTTCTCTTGATATTGCAGGACATGCTGATTTTTTTTAAAAATGAGCACTGTACAATATCAAAAGAACATAGGTTAAATGGATTAAAAACCAGCTAACTGACAAATTTCAAACAGTAGTTATCGTCATTAAAAAGGGTTGTTTGTAGTGGGGTTCCATAGGGTTTGGGACCAGCCCCAAAGCTACTCCACATTTTCATTAGCAATACGAAAGTTAATATAAAATCCCAGCTGCTAAAATTTTCTTGACACCACGCAGATTGGTAAGAGCAGTGCATAACGGTGAGGACAGGCAATCATTACAGAGCAATCTGGGTAAATTGGCCGCTTGGGCCTATTCAGAGACAAACATTTTAAAACAGCCAAATGCAAACTTATGTACATGTAGGAACTGGAACTGGGAATGCAGGCCAGGCCTGCAGAATAGGGGGAATGTATCCTGGAAAGCATTGACTGTGGAAAGGAAATAGGAGTTATGGTGAACAAGCAATTCCTTAGGAGTGTGGGACTCAGCATACTACTCATACATACCCTTAAAAATGAGTTCAGTCTGTTTAGTTTATCAAACAGGATACCAAGATTGCTTCATGGGAAACAATCCTAGGTTCTAATGGTTCATTTTAGTCTTGCAATAATAACAAAAACAGCAACTGGAAGCTGGAACCAGACAAACTGAAATTAGAAATAAGGCATATATTTCTACAAGTAACAATGATTAGCCATCAGAACAAACTATTAAGAGAAGTGGATTTTCTATCCCATCTTGTCTTCAAATCAGGCTGAAAGTTTCTTTGAATGCCTTTTGAAACCTACAATCTCTTCCCATCCCCCTACAAATTAAATCTTACTGGCTCCCTGAAAAAATAGATTACTTTAAATCAAAGTGATTTAAGTCACTGATCTGCATTGTGATTTAGATCAGGAAGAAAGTCAAGAAACCTTAAGTCAGTGATTTTAATCTTGTTTTCATTTGTATGTTTTAGTTATTTTTTCAAACAAAGGTTGATTTATATTGATTGGTAAACATTAAGACACATTAATTTGTAGTTAAATATAGCCTTTATGTTAAATGTTGTTCTTTTTTTTTTCCTAAACAGGGAGTGATAGAGGAGGAGAAATTATATAGCTTTACCTAGTTTTATTCAGATTCTTAATTTTTATTTTTTTTTTACTTTTTATGTAGAAGATGGTGAATGACATTTCTTATTTACTGGACTATTTTTTCTTGTGATTTCTGTCAAGCTGCATAGAGATTGGAATCTAATTAAAAATTGAGAAAACAATCACTTAGAATTATTTTTATTAGTTAAATAAACTTCATACAAATAAAATGTTTCATATAACTTCATAAAATTAAGATGTGTTTTATATTTACAACTAATTGAGTAATTAAACAAACATGTTTTTCCTATTGTTAGAGAATTGAGCTGTTTATTGTGATTAGTGTGTCATTCAGATTTTCAGAACTAATAGAACTTGACCTCTCTGACATATTTTTAATTCATAGCTTGGAAAAGGAAAATAAATTTTCCTGTTTTTTCAACTCCCCGTCAGTTTTGTTGAATGAACAAATTACTGAATTGAGCTAAACTAAATAAACTGAAGAAAATAAAATATTTGCTCTAAGTCTGCAGAAAGTCTATAGTTATCAAAGGCAATTTTATCATTTCAACAGCTTGTTCCGGGGATTTCCATGAAGTGAGTGGCTTGGTATTCTTTAAAACTTTTCCAGCAAGCAGCCACTGCTTGAATAATAGTTTTCATTTGAATTGCTTTAAAAGAGTATGGTAAATATGAGCCTTTATATAAATTGTCATAGTTTTAGATTCAATTTTAATTATTTTAAAAGTATATGTAATTTTAAATTAGCATATTTAATTTTAAATTCATATATACAATTTATATAAAATTCTGGTATTTTTATTAAAAACCATTTATTTTAGCCACCCTATACCTAAAAGCATTAATATAGATTCATACAGATCTACTTTACATTATCATTTGCAAATCTATAAGAGATCAAAGAATGAATTGTTCAGTTTTCTATTGCAACAGATAAATACACATTTAGAAGCTGATTTTTTTTCAAATTAACAAAACTAAAATTCAAGATGCACAACATCTTTGTGCAAATTATCAGATTAAATATACATTTTAAATATTAGTATTATACTTTTATTATTTTATAATATTTACACTTATGTATTATTTTATAATTTTTTGTAAGGAAAATTCCAAAAAAAAGCTACTTGGAATACTGCTGCACAAGTGAAATGCAACATTTTGGGGGAGGAAGAATTAGGAAGAGATGTTAACCAGGTGATTAGATTTCAGGTAGCTTTAATAACGTTAATAATCGATGGCTTCTGAGAGAACAAAAGCCTACCTTGACAATTCATACCTCATTCATGATACTTGTGTAGAATATTGTGTATTCTATTTGCAGGGTGGCTTATGTTTTAGAAATGTATCAGAGGAATTTTCCTAGAAATTCATTTTTAATACAACAGTGATTTCCAATACCTTCACATAACAGTGTGTTCAATAAAATGCTGTTTCTGTTTTTAATTTACTTTTAATTTGGATTTATGCTCAAATATTTTTCTCAGGTTTTTGAAGTAAGCTTCTCCCAGTATGAAGCCAAATTTAATTTTAGTCTGTGTTAATGAGGAGGGGGGGAGAGCCTGAGAAGAACTGCCGAAAATCTATAAATCAAAATCGTTAGCCAATTGCACAGTAACATGTGCAGTTATATAGACAAATGTTGCTGATGCTAATCATTCTTTATTCTAGTCATGTCAGTTGCTTAAATATTGTACGCTTCTGAATAAACAGGGCTGGCTTTGATGTTGGCAGTGTGTGTTTGTCCAAATCTGATAACGCTCTTGCTGTGTCTGAGCTGATAAGCATAACAAATGCTGATCCTGAGAGATGTTTGAGCACCTGCATCTCCTACATCACTTAACTGAGAGCTTTGTAGGAGAAGCAACTCAGAGCTTTGTAGGAGAAACAACTGAGTGAAAATGATGGGGCAGGCCAATATTGATGTCCTTTCATGATGAAGGTGGGGTCGCATTGTGTCTTGCAATGCTTGAGGAGGTATACTCTTTGGAGGACACAGGGAGGGCACAAGCTACATCATCAGACAAGTAGCTAAGCAGTTCTGCACCCTGGGCCGCAGCAACACTTGGGACAGTGACTACAGTCAGGCTGCTGTTAGTGACACAGAAGCCAGGATAGCAGTAGAGGCAACTGCTACTTTTGTACCACTCCTCAGCGGTGGGCTTTCTTTGGATGCTGCCATCTGCTCTGATGTTTATATTTCCTTCTTCAGGTAGGGACAGAAATTACAAATAAACCGGTAGTGCAGAAGTTCAGTACACATAAACCACCTTCACAATGGATTAAACCAGTTTAAGATAAACCTGGATGGAATGTAGTATATCAGACTTAACTGATTTAGGTTAAATTGGTCCAGATCCCCTCCAGATTTAAGTTAACTCACAGTCCCCCAGTGTCCCAGGATGCTTCGTACCTCTCCTGCAACCCTCTTCCCCCCACCCCCCAGGGTGGGCGGGCTTGCCTAACCCAAGCTGTCTGCTCTAGAATAGGGAGGTGCATTCTAGTGCCCTCTGGCTTCTGGCCTGAGCCACTGCAGGCATGTGGCTGTTTTTTTAGAATCAAAAGTGAATGTCTGTTCACTTGTTAATCAGTTCAATGTAGGCAGCTTAGACCAGGGGTGAGCAATTATTTGTGCCCACAGACCACATAGGCCATTTTGAAGAGCTGTTGCAGGTCAGTCATCACCCCCATGTGACAGCTCACCAAACCCGGAATCCATGTGCTCTGCAGTCCCTGCCACTACCGCCACCAGCAGTGCCCAGGAGCAGCTGAGCACCCCAGCCTTCCCCATCCCCACTCTGGACTCACCCCAGCCAGAGTGAACCAGCTCTGGACCAGTCCAGGGCCCATGCACACAGCTCTGGCCTTCTCGACCTCTTAGTCTACTCTTCTGCATACTAAATAAGCTCATTTCCCTCAGCTTCCCCTCATAAGTCATGTGCCCCAGCCCCAAAACCATTGTTGTTACACTCTGCTTGACTCTCTCCAACTTGTCTACATCCTTTCTGTAGTGGGGGACCCAAAAATGAACACAATACTCAAGATATAGCCTCACCAGTTCAGAATAGAGGGGAGGAATCAATTCCCTTAATCTGCTGGTAATGCTCCTACTAATGCAGCACTGTATGCTGTTAGCCTTTCTGGCAGCAAGCACACATGGTTGACTCATTCAGCTTATTTTCCACTGTAACACCTAGGTCCTTTTCTGCAGCACTGCTGCTTAGCCAGTTGGTCCCAAGCCTGTAGCGATGCATGGGATTCTTCCATCCTATGTCCAGGACTTTGCACTTGTCCTTATTGAACTTCTTGATATTTCTTTTGGCCCAATCTTCTAATTTGTCTAGGTCACTCTGAATCCTACTCTGACCTTCCAGCATATCTACTACTCCCCCCAGCTTGGTGTCATCTGTGAACTTGCTGAGGGTGCACTCCATCCCATCTTCCAGGTCATTAATGAAGCTATTGAACAAAACCAGCCCCTGGAGCACACTGCTTGATACTGCCTGTCAACTACACATTGAGCCGTTGACTACTACCCTCTGAGCTGATGATCCAGCCAGTTTTCTATCTACCTTATAGTCCATTCCTCGAAGCCATATTTCCTTAACTTGCTTGCAAGAATACTGAGGGAGACCAAAACAAAAGCCTTGTTAAAATCAAGGTACACCACATCCACTGGTCTCCCCGCATCCACAGAGTCAGTCATCTCATCATAGAAGGCACCAGGTCAGTCAGGTATGACTTGCCCTTGGTGAATCCATGCTGGCTGTTCCTGATAACTTTCTTCTCCTCCAAGTGCTTAGAAATGGATTCCTTGAGGATCTGCTCTATGATTTCTTTAGGGACTGAGGTGAGACTGACTGGACTGTAGTTCCCTGGATCCTCCTTCTTCCCTTTCTTAAAGATAGGCACTATGTTTATTCTTTTCCAATCATTTGGGACCTTTCCCAATCACTATGAGTTTTCAAAGATAATGGCCTGTGGCTCTGCAATTACATCAGCCAACCCCTTCAGCACCCTCAAATGCATCATGTCTGGCCCCATGGACTTGTACACATCCAGCTTTTCTAAATAGCCCCTAACCTGTTCTTTCACCATTGAGGGCTGCTCACCTTCTCCCCAAACTGTGCTGCCCAGTACAGTAGTCTGGGAGCTGATCTTCTCTGTGAAAACTGAGGTAAAAAAAGACATTGAGTACTTTAGCCTTTTCCTCATCATCTCTGACTAGGTTACCTCCCCCATTCAGTAATGGACATACACTTTCTCTGACCTTCCTCTTGTTGCTAACATACTTGTAGAAATCCTTCTTGTTACACTTCACGTCCTTTGCTTGCTGCGACTCCAATTGCATTTTGGCCTTCCTGATTTCATGCCAGCATGCCCGAGCAATATTCTTATACTCCTTCTGTAGACGCCTTATACTCATTCTATAGGCACAATCTCTTTGTCTTCCAGTCTCTTGTACATGTGGTTGTTTAATGCTGATTTTTTTTTTCAATATTAAAAGAGAGAAGAAATAGGTGATGTAATATCTGAGGTGCCTGGAGGCCTTGTATTTGCCTATGACAAACAGTAACATAACTGAGTGGGGGTGACCCAGCCTCCAGCCCTGAGCATTGCCTTTTGGGGATAGGAGGGTGCAGGGAAGGGTGTAAAATACCTTGCCCCGCAACTAGCAGCTGGCAGTGCCCCATTCACTGCTGCTGCCCTGCTACACCCCTGAGCACAGTGCCTCCTGCCTTTCCAGTGAGGGAACTGCAGCTCTGCATCACTCCAGTGAATAGCTGTGAATTCAGATGAGCCAGAGCCTTTCAGTAAGGGAATCACTGCTCGTTGCCCTTCTACAGTGAAGAGGTAGTACTTTCAAAGCATGAAGCTCACATGCTAATGTGACATAGCTCATGAACTCACCCTGACTGAGGAGTAGATGCACTAAATGCAGTCTTGTGTAGCTTAGAAGGTGAGGAATAAAAATCTTGGCCAGCTGATTGTGCCTTTAAAAGGCAGCCACAATGGTATTCTTTGCTTTTCTTATCAGAATATGAATGGGCAAAGAGCCAAAAGTTCAGTTCATTAGGAAAGAACCAAACCATTTAATTACCTTGAAAAAACTGTCTTCTTCTGCCAGCAGCTGTAGTTCTCCTGGGTTGATATATATATATATAACAACAGATGGTCACAGAATACCCTAACTCATCATCACATTGCTCTTCACCAGGCTGAAGCTGATTAAAACATGATCTTCTATGTAACTTCCCCATTATTCCTCTCTTTCCCTACTATTTCCAATGTAGGATCTTTTTCACTGTACTCAGTGGGCGCATCTATATGGTGATTAGCCATTTTTAAGGTGCATTAAGGGCATGGGTCTACATGTGTGTGCCCTTAATGTGCCTTAAAAATGGTGATTTTAGGCTAATCAGGCCTAAATTGAATACCTGCATAAAGCAGGTATCAAATTTAGGCATGATTAGTTAAGGTGCCTTAACCCACATGTAGATGCCTTAAGGTGCCTTAACACTGTCTATGTGACTGAACGGGCCAGAGACAAGCTTGTGGGGTCCTGCGCTGCCGCCAGGCACTGCCAAAAAGAAGACATGGCGAATGCTGTTCTGCAGGGTGCAGATGGTGGAGCTGGAGCGGCGGTTCTGGCAGCAGCGGTCCCTGTCGGTGTGCCAACACACTTGTGAGTAAGTTGGCAGAGGGGGCAGAAGGTGCAACGGCTCCTGTCAAAGCACAAGAGAAAAATCCTGCCCCCCACCCCCGACTCCCTGCAGGAGAAGTGGGCAGCTCAGTGCAGTCAGGGCCTTTGCTCAGCCTGGGCAGGCTAGGTGCAACATGGGTGGGGACTTGACTCTCTCCTTGGCCTGCCTGATCCAAGGCCAAGCCCCCACCCACATTGAACCCAGCCTACCTGGCCTGAGCTGAGCAGAGCCCCCAGGAGCTTAGACCACCTCTCCCATGGACAGTGTCTGGCAGAGAAGCCAGGAACTTGCCCCGGATGGAGGTGGGTGGAGCAGGGAAAGCTGTGCTGGGCACTGGGAGCAGACACAGTCCCAACCTGTCTGCTGTCCCAGGTGGGAGACCCAATGCAGGCTTCTAAGGTGCCTGAATTCCAGGTGGGCAGCAAAGCATCCCGCGGCTGCAGGGCTGCATTGCCCAGGCAGAAAACGTGCCCTGAGGGAGTGGCATGGGGGAGCTAGTAGCAAAAGCCCTGCCTGTGCTGCGCTGGCCACTTCCTCTGCAGGGAGTAGTGTGGGGGGGAGGGCTGTTCCCTTGTGCTTTGACAGAAACCCTTGACCTCCAGCCTCCTCTGCTGACTTAGTCCCAAGTGGGTCAGCATGCTGACAGGGACCGCTGCTGCCGGAACTGCCACTCCAGGTCTAGCATCTGCACCTTGCAGAGCAGCACCTGCTGCATCTTCTTTTTGGCGGTGCCTGGCAGCAGCACAGGACCTCATGGGCTTGGCTATAGTGCACTGTCGTCCAGTGCTAGGGAGGCAGGAACATGGGGAGGGGATTAGAGCTGGGACTGGGCCAATCAGATCCAGGAGGATTGGAGGCTCCCATCCCCTCAGCAGGCACTGGGCTACACTGCCATGGGCTTCCATGGGGCATCCAGGGACCAGGGCAGGCAGCCAATGTGTTTGCCCAGTGAGCCACTTTAAGGCATCTTAAGGTGTCCACACATGCCTAAATCACCATAGTGCATCTTACACTAAGACACATTAAGTTTAGGCACACGTAAATTCACGTGTAGATACGCCCAGCATAAGCCAAAAATTCATGGCCCTACAGAGCTATCCCTGCCTTTCTTGAACTTTTCTGTATCAAAAGCTGAGCTAGGACTCATTAACAAAAAGTTGTTCATGAAGCAGCGTCATCCTCTCCCACAGGAGATCATGTCACTTACATCTCTGACGTTCCAAAACTCCAAAAGGAAAAGAAAGGACTGTTATCACTCTAGATCTCATGACTCTTGCAGCACAGTGCAGGCATTGTGACTGACTGTTACTTTTCATTGTAATCCTAATTCAATTTGACACTGTCCCTGTGACAGACAGTTGCATCCAGGTGTTTGATTTTTAATTGAACATTAAAATGCTCAACCCATTTACATCACAACTCTGGAATCTCCATTCTTGGAAATCTTTAAGGACAGGTTAGAGAAACACTTGTCTAGGATGGTGTAGTCAGTGTCCTGCCTTGAGCAGAAGTTGGGATTAAATGACCTCTTGAGGTCCCTTTCAACTTACTTTTCTATGATTCTATGATAATGCGTGTGTACAAGTTGGGCTAAGGTAAAAATTCACAGGCAGCTTTACTTCTATTCTAGCTTTCCCTAATTTTGAATGTTGCAATCTGAAAAAAAAAATTTAATGCAGGGGGTGGGGGTGGGGGTGGGGAGGTGTGGGTGTGTGTGTTCGTGCTTGTGATAATTAAGGGTAACATTTATAATAAAATATATAATTAAATGTTATATATTTTATTTTAAGGGTGATAATTAAGGGTAATGTTCATTTTTTAGTAATTTTCACAGTAGAGGTGCAAGAAAAAGACCCAGAAAATTAATGGAAGCAGCTAAACAGTTACTTTCCAGGTACATTTCCCTGTGGTGTAGCAATTATTTTTGAAAGCCTTTGTAAGGAAGGGTAATGCCCTCATTTTTTTCCTATACACCAGTTTCACTGGCTGAACAACAACTCCTATGATCTTCTGCATTCCACCATCTGACTCCATGGCAGAATGCCTCAAGAGAGCCACCAGGTTTCTTCAAATTCACAGTTTCCATAGCTAATGGTAGTAATCATTTTTTTTCCCATCAGTTCCTTGCTCCTTTGCATTAGAGCCAGGCTGCCCCACTCCTTTTTTACAAGCTGCTTGGAAGTTTCCAGAGGGAGCATTGAGACTATGAGAGAGTCAGTCTTCCTGTTCTCAGCTCCTGTGCCTGGTACCACAACACACCTGGCTACCAGGAGAAGCAATTGCAAGGGAAATTATGTTCAGCTCCTTTGCCCCCAGAATGAAGAATACTTAGTTACTGGCTTAAGGGATAGTCCATGCACTGTTCAGTTGGCCAGTATGGAGGACATGTGGTGGAGATGTAATCTTCAGAAAATACAGTGTTTAAACTCAAATAAGGTCTTCTGGGCTTGAGCAAACTGAGATTTTTCATAACTTTGCAAGTTGACTAATTTTGAGTACCAAATGGCATGTTTATTAGGGGTGTGTATAGCAGGCCCTATTCGATTTGGATTCAGATTCGGCCCAAATCAGGCATAGTGATTCGATTTGTTGATTCAGATCGCAGTCCCTGATTCAATTCAGCTGAATCCGAATCTGAAGATTCGATGCTGATTTGGAGAATCAGTGATTTGGACATAGATGCAGCTTTAAAAGTTTTTTCTATATACCTCAAGGTACCAGGTGTAGCTTGTGAATGCTGTGACACTGGGGCACATGCAGCATCCCATAGGAGTGCAGGGGGCCCTCCACATGCTCAGCGGTGAACCCATAAGTGGACCAAAAGCACTTCCGTTCCACTTCCGGGTCTGCCGGGGAGCACATCGGGGGGGCCCCCATGCCCTCTCGGCTCGGGGATCAGATGCAGGGGGACCCTGGATGCCTCCCCCAGACCCAGGAGGCACCAGTCACCAAGCCAGGGAGGAATGGGGGAGCCCCCCAGTGCACTCCATGGCAGACTCGGAAGTGGAAGTCCTTCTGGTCCACTTCCGGGTCTGCTGCAGAGCGTGCTGGGGAGCCCCCTGTGCTTCTGTGGGATGCTCCATGTTCCCCAGCATTGCAGCATTCATGAGCCCCTGCTATTTAGAGCTATGTAGAAAAAGCATTTAAAGCTGTGTCTGTGTCCAAATCTCCAAATCTTTCCGAATCTCTCCGAATTGATTCAGAGGTTTCCAATTAGATTCGGAGAAATCAAAGCGTCCTCTGATTCGATTTGGATTTAGAAATTCGGCCACCAAATCGGGCCGAATCTCCACCAACTCGAATCAGGGGCTGAAGCTTTGCACAGCCCTAATGTTTATTACAACAGGGGATTCCCATACCCAAACTGATACTTTCTGTTCCAGAGCATGAAAGCATGAGACCTCAAAAGTGGCTTTAAAAATGTCTTAATCTGGTAGCAAAACAACAGAGTGTTTCCTTATTTTATCCCCAGAAACAACTAAACTGGTTAGGCTGAAACTTAGCAAGAATTGCAACCTTAAGCATATGCCTGGCTTGAAAATATTCAGCCTAAATAGTTCAAATTTGGCACAAATATAAAAAATTACAAATAAGAGTCTTACATTTAAAATTTTCAGGCACCCTTAATGATGAGTGAGGCTTCTTGTGTCGCAGAGAATATAATAAAATGAAAGCTTACTGAAAAGTGACTTGTGTGAGCCACTAATGAACACAAAGACCCAAACAATCAGAAGAGTACTGCTCTTCAGCCATGCTAGTGTATTTTACACACGTTATACTTAAGCAACTGAAATTTCAGTTTTATTTAGTAAAATAGAGCAGTATTAAGTTATAGCACCTTGCTTTTAGGTACTGTATTGACCTGACAGTATTTGGAAAATACAGCCATTCATTAGTTGGTATTGTCTGTCTTCTCATCCAACATGATTGTTTTAATGTAGACCAGCACTTTGCTTTGTGTGTACAATTATTGACAAAAATATATATCTTTCTTCATCAAATGATTAGCTAAATCATCCGTTTGTTTACAAGCAATGCTACGTCCCTCTGCACTAAATCTTGCTAGTTGGAAGTGTGGAAGGGAAAGCAATTTAATTAAGTTAAGTTTATTGACCCACTGGAGCTGTTGTTTAATAGGATGGCTCCCAGGAGTGTACTACAGGTAAATTGAATGAATGCCACAAAATATCACGTCCCTGCATTGCATATTTCAAACCTTTTCCAGGCAGCCAATCTGAAAAAGGTTTTTCCCACTACTGCTAGCCTCAGTGGCTTTGTATATGCTGTTACTGCTTCCTTCCCGTGAATATGGTGAAAAGAGTAATCTGTGATTGCAATTTGCTTTCTACTGTTATATTCAGAAGACAACTTTTGTGGACTGGCTATTTGGCTATGTTTTAAATGTGTTTCTTAAATAAGGAAAGAAAACTGACAAGTAAGTCTGAATGTATGTGCTGTAAGTAAACCATTTAATTATAAAAACATACCTACACTCATTCTGCATGGAAGACCAGTATCCAAAAGGCTATTTGAGTTATTTCCCAGAACTATATTTGCCATAAGATACTTGGGAAAAAAATAATGTACTCTTCCTTAATATTTAATTAGAGCATGATAAAATAGAAGCTAAAGAGAGATTGGGTATGTTTTTTCAAACACTGTTGTTTGCCACTTCTTTAGTTACTATTTTTAATGCTGTTGAAATCATGTGTCAAATATGTACATCAGCTGTGGTGCCAGTTGATTGAAGCAATATAGCTTTTTTACATTATACCATCTATATAATCTATTATCTGATACAAGACAGTTGTTCTTTCCATTGCTTATTCTCTTTTTTAAAGTAATTGATTTGTGCAACAACAGTGTCAGTCAGCTTTGTCAACAACAAGAATGTAAAGCCTCTTTGATTAATATTTAGACCCAAATATCCAGCACTAAAGTTCTGCCTAAATCTTAGCTACTCAGCTCATTTTTATTTTAGAGAAAAACTTTTTCATATTTTGATAGCAGAAGAAGTTACTTGGGTAGCAGAAGATGCATACAATTCAGTATTTTTCCACGTATACTGCAGAAAGGATTTTTGTCAGCTTCCAATTGATGATTTGAATGTGAAATGCCCATCTTAACTAAAATATGCACACACATTCAGGTCCAAGGCTCTTGAACCTATGTGGCCACTCCCCTTATAGAAACATGAAGCTGTCAGGGAACTCAGGAGGTCTTGTTCAACCTCCTGATCACAGCATAGCTGTCCATGTCTAAACTCTCTCATCCAAATGCTTGTCTGATCTGCTCATAAGAACTTCGAATGATGGAGATTCCACATGCTCTCTAAGTGACCTGTTCCAGTGTTTAACCATCCTCAGAGTTAGAAACTTTTCCCGAATAGCCAACCTAAATTTCCCAGTTTAAGACCATTGCTTCTTTCACCTTCAGATATTTCAAAGACTGTTATCAAATCCTCCCCATAGTCTTCTCTTTTTCAGACTAAATAACCTGTTTTTCCAGTCTTCCCTCATAAATTTTGTCTCTGTGGTCTCTAATCATTTTAGTAGAGCTCCTCTGGACTCTTTCCAATTTGTTCACATCTTTCTTGCTTAGAAGTGCCTAAAATTTCAGTTGATCCTCAGCCAATGCACATTCACATAGCTCCATTCACATTCAATGGCTATTCATTTGGGTTGTTCCATTGACTTCAGTGGGATTCCACAAAGGCAAAAGGATCCACAGGAAGCAACTGTGGCATCAGGATTTCACATGCAGGGATACTTCCTGATAGTAAGTACATGAATGACACAGCCTTCTGAGGCTGGTGGGGCACAGTGGTCACCCACAAGCAGCGGCGGTGGTGGCGTGGCGGTAGTGAGCAGGGACCACCCGCAGGTGGCCACGGCGGTGTCAGCAGTGAGGGGGTAGAGGGGTGGCAAGCGGTGGGCAGCGAGCTGGGACCGCCTGCAGCTGCCATCCACACTGTTGGCAGCAGCGAGCATTGAGTAGGGAACGCCTGCAGCTGCATCAGTAATGAGGGGGTGGGGAGTGGCAACTGCCCACAGAAGCCGGTGGCGGCCAATCTCAGGGGGGGCACATGCTCCCCTGTACCTCTCCTATGCATTGCCTATGGGTATGTACAAGCTTTATATTTAGATCAACTTAACCTAGATTAGGTCAGTCTAAATGCCTGGGTGTCACAGTGTTCACAGTGCTTAAATCATCCCAAAAATGGTGTGCCCAATCTAAGCTAGTTCACTTTGGAAGGTGAACTATAGATCAACTTGGGTCAACCCAATCTTTACTGTAGAACAAATTTGGAGTCACATATGCCTGAAGAAGGGTGTTTGTGCCCAAAAGCTTACAAAGAACAATGTTTCCAACTGTTTAGTTGGTCTGATAAAAAATATCACTTCTACCCAAAGAACCTTGTGTACCTATGTCTTTAGACCAACATGGTTACAACCAACAACCCCAAGACATTTCTGTATTCTTTTACATGGGTTTTACAGTTTACTTGTTTATAGTTGTAAAAGTGTAAATTAAAAACTAATGGCATTAAAAAGTACCTGTTACAAAGCTGTAGTTGGTTCTTGTAACGCTATTAAGACCAGTGATTCTCAACCAGGGTGGCTTGAGATCCTTGTCTGCACTTAAATTTTAGGATGCATTCATTAAAAACCCTAAGTAAAACACTTCGCCCCACCGCCCCCCCCCATGAAGACATGACCTAAAGGGCTGTTGTCCTAGCGTTTTTCTTTAACATGGACAGTCAATTAACTCAAGGCAGTTAACATAGGCATAGAAGTTACTGAGGATACCTCAAACCTTTGTTCCAAGATACAAACATTTATTTTGAGTTCAGCATGGGAGCCCATCCTATAACTCAACTGGTCAGAAAGTACAAAGTGCAATTTCTTTTGACAGTTAGAGTTTTAAAAGGCATTAATTGGATCTCAATGGATGACTTGATCTAATAAGAGAACTTTGAATTCAATTGAATTAGCATTTCATAGAGTTTCATAATGTCAGCTGGGATAGACAAGAAACTGAGGCAATAGGGGGAATTTAATTCCCAAATCTTAGTTAGTAGAATGCAGTCTTCTTGAATAATATGAAGAAGAGGAAGTAAGAGAAGAAGGGGAGGAGTTTTGGCGATGATAAGTGTTTGATCCTACTTGGAGGTGCAAGCACTATAGATCTGGTCATCTTATGCCATGCACAAGGCAGTACAGATTTGCCTTATAAACTAACTCAGGCTGTGTACACATGTTCAAATGATGTGGGAGAATTCTCCTGTTTGGGCTCTTTGTAGAAAAATTTACCTGGAAATGCCTGAACACACATATAGATGCTGAGTTCCTTAAGAGCAGAAAGCATGCAGTGCTGATGCTGCGCAGCCAAAGGACCCATGTATTGTGCATACATCTCAGGGGTCCCTGCAGGCTCCCTCAGCCTGTATGGTAACAGATAGCAGCAGTGCTCAGGGCAGCCTGGATTTGCTCACTCAAACTGATCAAGATCAGCCTGTGTCTCCCTGTAGGAATTGTGAAAGCAGGGTGTCCTGTTCTCTGCACGATGGGGTGGGAGAGGAGCAAAGCTGGAGGACTGTGTTGAAGCTCTGAGAAGAAAACATGTACAGACATTTTCTCTCCCCAGACAAACTCTCACAAAAGTAATTTAAACCTGGTTGTTCCCAGGTTATTTTTCTTCCAGACTGGCCATTTCTGCTCTGGGAGAAAAATTCTGAACATCTGTACACTTCTGGTTTCTCCTGGGAGAGCAGTGGCTCTCCTAGGAGAAACTGAATGTCTGTACATGGACTCACTTTATCTGTAAGGTGCAAATTTGCTCTGCCTTTTGCATGACTTCATACTAACATAGCTAACTACCATTCCCATCTTATGCCATGCCAAGCAGAAATCAGTTTCTTTAAAATCCAATATCATCATTAGTTTTTGAAACACAAGATTTTTAAGACAAGAAAGTAGAGATGAAAAAATGGTGGGTTCTTTTTCTTAGCATATGAACTGAAAAGGTATCTTCAGTTCTTTGCTGACAAAACAAATGCTTACTCAAACAAGGACTGAAATACCAACAATTCCCTAAAGAAAGAAGATGGATTCTGTTCTGCCAAATGCATCATCAGCAAAGTTGCTGATTAAGTTATCTGCCAGTAGTCACCCAGTAGAATGTGTAGTACTAGGAATAATAAAAGAGGGTAGAGAAAAAGTGCTTATTCTTTTTTAGATCCAAAGTTACATTAGCAATAGTTGAAAGAGCCAGTCACACTATTTATCCTTTTAAATAAACAAGCTGAAATGGAATCACTGAGAAAAATTCAGTATGAAACTCTTATCTTAGAATGGCTTTTCTGTGCCTAACCATAGAAGAGCATTAACAGCACCAAACAAAATCCAGCAATTTTGAAAGGGATGTAGTTACTTTAACTAGAACACTACCACTATTTCAAAAACATGTCCTCCAACTCACAAAGATATTTTAAAAATATTTGCCGAGGCATGACAAGCCAATAATAAACCACATCACAATTTCTGCTTATAGAATAAGAATTTCAATTGTCATTACAGTATTTGATTTTATGATCATCATTTCTGTCCCTCAGCTGTCTTCAGTATTCAGGATATTTGTTCTGTGGGGGTATAATTTAAGGCAAGGAGCCAGGCAGGCAATTATTATATGTTTGGATTTTATGCCTTCATTCCCACATGACCACCTTAAGCTGCAAGATTTTTTCTCTCCAGTTTATTGTTATATTTCTATGGGAAAATGGTCACATAATGTTGCGGAGTGTCAAGTTACACTGTTAAAAAAATACTGATGGTAAAATATTACTCAGACTGGAACTGTAGATACAGATTGGAAGCCAGCTTCTAAACCTCTGAACAAAGCCTAATTAACCAAAATTTGTACTAAAATCCTCACCACTAACTAAGAAACACAGACTTCCCCTCTCAGAATATGGAAGATTTAGGACAGGAGAGATCTTGGCCATGCCTAGCTGGCCCCAATTCTACATGCACATGTATGCATGCATACATACCCCTACACTCCCTAGCTGTGGCTCAGAGAGCTTCTGTTCAGCCCTGATTCATGATATACAAAATTATCTTTCTGTGTATATCATCACTGAAGAGTTTACCTAGGTCCAAGCGCTAGATATGGGAACCTGGGTTAGCCAGTGGAAGCACCAGCATCCATGGTGCTAAGTGACATTAAATTCAAATTTAGGTAGGAATATCTCACCTAGCACTGTGGTAGCCCTGGGTAGACATTTGGATTTCTGGTGAAGATCACATGATCTTTTTATTGCACTAAGCTGTGCTGCTGCATGAATTGCTTCATGGTATATAGGGAAAGAATTTCTCTCTCCCACCCAGGTCACTGAGCAGAAATGTTTTTAGCTTGCCAACTGATGGCAAAGCATGAGTCCAGCTCAGTGATCAGTTCCAGCCATTGGCCCTATCAATGCAATGCCAGTTTCAACAAGCAGAGGCAGTTAGAGGGTGTGATGGGCAGTTAGAGGGCAGAGACATGATGGAGGGCTTTTCAGCAGCATCTTTCCATCCTCAGAAAGTGATGGCAGTCATGCAGGCTGCATACAAACAGGGTGGAGCAGAGACAGCTGGCACCAGTTGTAATAGCTGTGAACTCCTCCTATGCTGACCAGCCATCCTGGAACAGGGCCACAAGTAAGGGATACACCATTGGGCAGACCTGGCACAACCAGCAGTGACTCCAGAACTTCCACTTGGGGAAAAGAATCTCTATGGAATAGCGTGAGCAGCTTGGCCTGACCCTTCAGCATCAAGATGTGACAATGAGGCAGGCCAGTCCAGTGCCAGTCCAGTGCCAGTGCAAATGTGTGTGGTCATCCCCAGACTAAAGCAGGGGTGGGCAATTATTTTGACTGGAGGGCTGCTTAACAAGTTTTGGTGAGCTGTTGAGGGTCACAAGGGTAGCCCCACCCCTTGACAGGTGTCATACCGACTGGTCACCATCTTGGAGCCTGAAGTCCCATCCCCCTAACCCTTGGCCTTTGCCACCTGAAGTACCTCCATTTGCCCTGGAAGTACTCCTTGGGGAGGGGTGGGGGGGGTTGCCATCTTGCAACCAAGGGGAAAAAAAACAAATAGTATACTAAGAATCAAAAAGCTACTATAATGTATTTTAATTTTATTTATCCTGATTTATGTGTGTTTGCACAATGTACATAGAGGCAATTGTATAATAGTTCAAAATACAGTCTTACTTTTGTATAGTGTATGGGGAGGGGGCTAAGGGTGCGTGTGGTTGCGGAAGCGTATAGTTGGAGAGTGGGTGGGTTTGTGTGTGGTGGGGTGTGTGGGGATGGCTGTATGTGTGGGAGTGTGGGTCTGGGGTGTGTGGTTGGGGTGGAGGTATGTGGGTGTGTGTGTGGGTATGGTGGGGTGGGATGTGTGGGGGGGCTGTGGGAGGATATGGGTGTATGTGGGGGTGTGGTGGGGTGTGAGGGGTATGGTGGGATGTGGGGGGTATGGGAGGGTGTGTGGGGGCCACACATGGTGGCAGCAAGTGGAACAAGCCCACCCAGCCCCATAGTGCACATTTCTGCACTCCTGCCCAAGTCCCTGGCTGCACGTGGCAGCAGCAAGCAGAGCCAACCCAACCCATCCCCATAATACAGAGCTCCTGCACTACCACCCAAGTCCCCAGGGCCATATGTGGTGGCAGCAAGTGTGGTCAGCCCCACTGTGCTCCTGCCCAAGTGCCCAGCCACATGTGGTGGCAGAGTGTGGGGCCAGCCCCACCCAGGTCCATAGTGCACAGGTCCCATGTTCCTGCCCAAGTCCCGAGCTGCATGTGGTGGTAGCATGTGGGGCCAGCCTGGCCTGGCCCCATAGCACATGACTCCCTGTGCTCCCAGCTCCCTTTCCCCCAACAGGAGTCCCTGGCCCTCAGCCCAGTGGGGCCTATACCTGAATTCCCACTCTCCCAGGAGGCAGGGCTTGGAAACAGCCATAGGGCACCTGACAAAAGCCTCTGCCAGGCAGCAGCTTCTTGTCTCTAGTGCCCCCTCCTTTGGGGCTGGGGGCAGGACAGGCAAGGCTGGAGTGGGGGTTGGTTGCTTTGCAACCAGAGCTGCACATCCTGCATGGAGGCACTGGCTTTCACAGGGGCAGCCAAGAGCCAGGGCCCATGATAATTCCTTCAGCTTACAGAGGGGCCCTGAAGGCTGGATGGAATTGCCTGGTGGGCTGGATGTGGCCCACAGACCATATTTTGTCCACCTCTGAGATAACCTGTTCATTGCTGGCACATTGATGGTCAGCACCGATGTGATGGATGTTTGTAAGGTAATTATCGCTGATGTTTATACACAGCAACGAAGTTACTAATGTCCCAGACACTATGAAATCATAGTGTTCCTGAATTGTGCTGGGGTGATCACTGCCTGTTGTCTGCCCCATTGCAAGGTACACACGAATGTCATACAAATAGACAAAACCTTGTCTGGGATTATATAGTTGGGGGGGTCCTGCTTTGAGCAGGGGGTTGAACTACATGACCTCCTGAGGTCTCTTCCAACCCTAATTTTCTATGATTCTATGTATGGCCTCCTGGGCCATCAAATCCAGTCCTCTGTGTTCATAGAAAACTATTCAATAAAGGATCCCCCCAAACTCACAGGATGATGGTGATTTAAGCATTGGAATAGATAATCTAGAAAGGTTATGGAATCCACATCCTTGGAAGTTCCTAAGAACAGGTTAGACAAATATTTTTCTGGGATGGTTTAGACAGAGATGTTCCTGCTTTGAACTAGGGGTTGGTCTAGATGACCTCCTGAAGTCCCTTTCACCCCTACATTTCTGTGATTCTATGAAGATCACCACTTCAGACCCTCATCCACAACTACATGGAACAATATCTAAAAAGCTAATAACACCCTATATTATGTCAAAGTTAGACACAGAAGAGATCTGAGCATTACCAGTGCCCTGCTACTGCTGCTTTTCTTTTTAACAGAAAAGGATACTACTCAATCATTCTGCCAGGCTTGGGTTGATTCATAAACATCAGTATTGGATGCACTTTCAGAGGGGATGAAATCAGGATCTTGCATTTGGAACAAATGTGACTTCATTCGCTTCCAACAGTTTGGATATCAAAGATGTGTGTGCAGCCACTGTTGTTTTAGGTGCCAGGATGTCCCAAATCATTTGTAGTATTGGGGAATGCTAAAAATGTTTTAACATTGGAAGAATTCAGTTTAAGGTCAGGTGAAGGTTGAAGATGGAAATAATTTAGAGGAAGGGTGAACATACATCCCGGTTTGGCTGGGGCGGTCCTGGATTTTGGAAGTGACCACTCCTGGCCAGCCAGTGAAAATTAAAATGAGCATCCTAGGCATGGGACCAGCAGGGAGGTAGACAAAAATCTAAAAATCTAAAAATAGACCTGCTAACTTTGCTTCAAGCTGCCACCCAAGAGGAAATTCTCCTCAGGGAGCTGGCTACCCTCTCTTAACAGCCCATCAGATACAGGAGGGAGTCATCTTCATGTGGAGGAGGAGCTATGTGCCTCCAGGTCTGGCCAGACTGGAAGTGCTTTGTGCAAGCCACAGATCACTGTTAGTGACTACCTCATAGCAGACAAGACCTATTGACTGTCTTCCCAGTACTTTTGGTGGCCATGCCTGCATGAGAATCTGAGACTTCATTTGCTCCTGTGATCTGTGCCTGCACTAAAAGACCCACACAAAAATCATGTGGGCTTCTCCAGCCTCTTCCTATTCCCCTTTGACCTTTATCTGCTATTTCACTATTTATTGTAGGAATGCCTGAATCAAACAGATACTCCACAGTCCTGATGGTGACAGATCACCTTACCAAAATGGCCTACTTTATCCCATGGACAGGTCTGCCTTCAGCCAAAGACACTGCCCAATTATGTTTGGACCATGTGGTTCACCTTCATAATCTCCCAGACCACATAATTTCTGACTGTGGGCCCCAGTTTGTCTTCTGATTTTTGGTGCGAGGCCCTGCACTTGCTGGGGGTCCATCCATGCCCAGCTCTTGTCTGCATACCACCCACACACAAATAGTCAAGCTGAGAAAACAAATCAGATCCTAGAAAAATACCTCTGGTATTAACTCAATTTCCAGTAGAATAACTAGGTCCCCCTTCTAGCACTTGCAGAGTTCACCTACAACTCCATGCACACCTCAATCAGACAGACCCTATTCTAGACCAGTTATGGGTTTAATCCCCAGTCCTACCCACCACCTCTGATAACCCTGGGTACAACATGGCTTAGTGGACCATAACACCAGCTTACTCAGTAGAACAAACAATGTGGCTGTCAATAGGATACCTCCACACCCACCAGCCTTCAAAAAACTGGATCACGGGTCCATTGGCTCCTTCCGTATCACTAGGCAAATTAATCCGATCCCACCAACACTGAAAATTCATTCAGTATTTTATAAGTCCCTGCTTAAGCCCTACACAGAAAATTCACTCCCCTACTGGTCTTGGCTTCCTCCACCACCTGTAATTGTTTGGGGTCAAGAAGAATACTTAGCCCTTGAGATTCTAGACTCAAGGGGGCGGCAAGGAAAACCATATTACCTTGAGGACTGGGAGGGGTATGGGCCAGAGAAACTCACATGGGAGCCTATTGAAAATGTCCAGGCCCCTGATCTAGTGAAAAAAACTCCATAATGACCACTCAGGGAAGCCTGGACCAGTGCCCCCTGGAAGTGGGGTTTATGTCAGGCTGCAGCCTTTAATCTAGGCCATGGCACACCTCGCACAGCTGCTCCCCCTGGGCTCCCATCTCATCAGCAGAGTTTTTGGGTAGACACAGGTGGCTAGAATCCTTCATGTCATGCCAGGCTATAGGCAGCCAAGTCTGAGAGTCACCTCAGGGTCAGGAGAAGCGAGGAGATCTGTCTGGGGAACCAAGCCAGAAATCCAGAGGTCCAGGCAGATCATGAGGTCAGGAGGCTAGCTGGGTCAGGATCTAAGAGGTAAAGTCAGAGCCAGGTCAGGTATCCAGAGGATCAGGGAGAGCATGAGGTCAGGAGGCTAGCCAGGTCAGGTATCCAGAGAATCTATCAGTCACTAGCAGCACAATCCAAGGGTGCAGCAGCCTATGTACAAAGCTTCACCTTGTACCTGGACACTTCCCCTTCTGGGTCAGGGGCTTAAAGGGGAAGGGGTAAGAAGTCAGCTGAACCTGGCTGGCCACTCCAGTGGCAGGGAGTGGGTGTGTGCCTAGGCCCAGATGGAGTGCTCTGGCCACTTGTCTCTCCTCTGGTGTTCTTCTGGGGAGGTGGCATGTGGGTGAGCTTCTATGTCAGGGAGGCCAAACTCTCAGGTTCAAGGTCAGAGCCTGACACTCCAGCTTGACTTAGCCACATGCCTGTTCCCTGCCATTAGACTGGCCAGCCAAGGTAAGCTGACACTTCATCCCTTCCAATATAAACCCCTGACCTGGAAGAGAAAGTATCTAGGCAATGAGGTTCAACCTTGTACCCAGGCTGCTGCACCCTTAGCTTGTGCTGTTCCTGGGTTCCTGACACATTCTTATAGATTCATAGATTCATAGATGTTAGGGTGGGTAGGGACCTCAATAGAACATCGAGTCCGACCCCCTGCATAGGCAGGAAAGAGTGCTGGGTTTAGATGACCCCAGCTAGATGCATATCCACCCTCCTTTTGAAGACCCCCAGGGTAGGGGAGAGCACCACCTCCCTGGGGAGCCCGTTCCAGACCTTGGCCACTCTAACTGTGAAGGAGTTCTTCCTAATGTCCAGTCTAAATCTGCTCTCTGCTAGCTTGTGGCCATTATTTCTTGTAACCCCCAGAGGCACCTTGGTGAGTAAAGCCCCACCAATTCCCTTCTGTGCCCCCGTGATGAACTTATAGGCAGCCACAAGGTCGCCTCTCAACCTTCTCTTGCGGAGGCTGAAAAGGTCCAGTTTCTCTAGTCTCTCCTCATAGGGCTTGGCCTGCAAGCCCTTAACCATACGAGTGGCCCTTCTCTGGACCCTCTCCAGGTTATCCACATCCCTCTTGAAGTGCGGCACCCAAAATTGCACGCAGTACTCCAACTGCGGTCTGACCAGAGCCCGATAGAGGGGAAGTATCACCTCCTTGGACCTATTCGTCATGCATCTGCTGATGCACGATAAAGTGCCATTGGCTTTTTTGATGGCTTCATCACACTGCCGATTCATGTTCATCTTGGAGTCCACTAGGACTCCAAGATCCCTTTCCACCTCTGTGCCATTCTCTAGATGCCTGACCTGATTCTGGATACCTGACCCAGCTAGCCTCCTGATTTCATGCTCTGCTTGATCTTTTGGATTTCTGACTCATTTCCTCATATAGATCTCTTGGTTTCTGGCTTCCTGGCTTCCGTACACTCAAATTCAGTATACTCGCCCCAGACCTGGCCACCTACAACCTAGAATGACAACTAGGCCTCTAAATATGGTGACCATTTGGGACAATGTGAAATCTGAGACCAGAGCTGTCCCTTGGAGGGAGAGCAAATTGGGGCAATCACCCCAGGCCCCGTGCTTTGGGGGGCCCTGTGGACAGTGCTGTACAGGCCCCACGGACAGTGCCATTGGCAAGTGGCGAGAGCACCACCACTCTGCATGCCACTGGCTTTCTGCTCCTGCCGCTTGCCACCACCCCCACCTCCCACACAGGCCCTGCATAGGCTGATATGCCCTGGGCCCTGCACACCCCTAGGGTCAGCTGTGTCTGGGACACTGCCCCTGCACCCCTCAAGTCAGTGGCACTGCTGCAGGCAGAGGTGAGGCGGGGCAGGGCAGCATGGTGGTACAGCTCTGGTGTTATTTTTCATGCAGCTAAGGGAGTCAGCAGTCCATTAATGACCCGTTGTTCTTTACTACACAGTTGTTAACAGTTGTCTCCCCTTTTTAATGGTCTTTCTTTTTTTTTCTTTTACATACCTATAAATATAGATATCTATCTATCTATCTATCAATCTATCAATCTATCTATACCTATAGATATAGTTTCATAGTTTCTAGCGTTGGAAGGGACCTGAACAGATTATCAAGTCTGACCCCCTGCCCTGGGCAGGAACGAGTGCTGGGATCATAATACCCCAGTCAAATATCTATCCAACCTCCTCTTGAAGACCCCCAAGGTAGGGGAGAGTACCACCTCCCATGGGAGCCCATTCCAGAGCCTGGCAGCCCTAACTGTAAAGTAATGCCTCCTGATACCAAACCCGAACCTACTCTCTATCAATTTGTGGTCGTTGTTCCTTGTTATCCAAAGTGGTGCCCAGGTGAACAGAGCCTCACCTATTTTCCACTGGTCCCCCCTGGTGACTTTATAGACAATCACCAGATCCCCTCTCAGTCTTCTCTTGTGGAGGCTTAATAGATTCAGGCCTTTTAGTCTATCCTCATAGGGCCTGGCCTGCTGCCCCCTGACCATGTGAGTGCCCCTCCTCTGGATCCTCTCAAGGTTAGCCACATCCCTCTTGAAGTGCGGCACCCAGAACTGGATGCAGTACTACAACTGTGGCCTGACCAGCACCACATAGAGGGAAAGAATCACCTCCCTGGACCTGTTTGTGATGCATCAAGGCAATTCACCACCCATCTGTCTGTGTAGGCATCAATGCCACAGTCGCCTAGTTTTTTTATCAGAACAGGGTGAAAAACAGTGACAAAGGCCTTCTTGAAGTCCAGGTAGACAACATCCACCTCAATGCCCGCATCCAAGGACTTTATGACCTGGTTGTAAAAGGAAACAAGGTTAGTCAGGCAGGATCTGCCCACAATGAACCCGTGTGTTGGTTGCCCCTGAGTATTACCTCCCATGCTGAGCCCCCGCAGATGTGCTCCTTGATAATTTTCTCAAAGGTCTTCTCAAGGACTGAGGTGGAACTAACTGGCCTATAGTTACCCCAGATCCTCCTTTCTCCCCTTCTTGTAAATGGGGACCACACTGGCTCTTTTCCAGTCCTCTGGGATGTGGCTAGAGCATCACAAGCACTCATACAGCCATGCCAAGGGCCCTGCTATGACCTTTGCCAATTCCCTCAGTACCCTCGGATGAAGAACATCCAGACCCGCTGATTTAAACATGTCCAGCCCCTCCAAAAGTTCCCTAACTAGATTGTCCTTGACCCTAGGCATGGCGTTGTGTCCCCTAAACCCATCCATAATCCTAGTGGGGGAGTTGTCCCAGTCCCTGCTCAGAACTCGTTGAAGAGATCAGCTTTTTCCTTTGCTGCAATCACCAGATTGCCAAACCTGTCCTGTAGGGGCCCCACGTTACCTGGTGTCTTCTTCTTACTCCCTATGTATTTGAAAAAGGACTTTTTGTTATCCTTAATTCTACTCACCAGCCCTAGTACTGTCTCTGCCTTGGCCTTCCTAACCGCCTCCCTGCAATCACAAACAATGGAGGTGTAATCCTCCTTGGTGATTTCCCCTTGCTTCCACTGATTGTATGCCACCTTTTTTGCCCTCAGGCCCTCCTGGGTGCCTTTACTGAGCCAAGAGGACTTTTTAGCACTCTTGCCCCCTTTTGTTCACGTTGGAACTGACTCCCTCTGAGCTCAGAGGATCATCTCCTTAAGGAACAACCACCCGTCCTGGACTCCCGTCTCATTGAGGCTCCGAATCCCCAATGTCTCTGTTAATTTCCTTAGCTCATTGAAGTCAGCCCTCCTGAAGTCAAGGACTTTTTCCTTACTGCTTGCTTTCACCACCTTGCGCTGGATAGTAAATTCTAGCAGATGATGGTCACTAACACCTAGGTAGTCAAGCACCCACAAATCCCTTGTCAGGCCATCACCTCTGGTCATGCCACTATTCAAGATAACTTATTTTAGGGCAGTTTTTCTGTCTGCTAGGGCTTCCTACTTCACAGCTCATGCCACTCTGCCTCCCTGCTGGCCCTGCTCTGCCTCCCTGCTGCCTCCCCACTATCTCAGAGTGAAGTTACACATTACACTTAAAACATACTAAATCTGGGGAATGTTAAGTTGTGTTTAAGTTAGAATATGCCATAAGCAGTTGCACATTAAGAGTTAATACTGTTTGTTGCATATGCTGTTCAGCTCTGACTTGGCATTAGAGTACGGGTATTCAGGAACATGACTAGTACCCAGGACACCTAGGCTTTATCCCTGCTCAGGCAAGAGCAGGCAGGGAGAGCTGGGAATGGAGCATCCTGGGATGCAGGATGACTGAATATTGCTCATTTTATCTCTGTGAAATAGACTGAAGTTGCCCTAACATGAACTAAGTAGCACAGCTTCATCTGAAGTGGTATAACTTTGAGATATTCAGATGGCACTTAGCATGAGTTAATAGGCTTTAACATATCTTTATCCTCCTCTAGAAGGTTGTTTTCTTTTGTCTGGGGGTAGTGTTGCAAGTAAAAGTGTATTCAGTGTTTTCTCTTATCTCCCTCAAGTAAGGCAGCAGGGGTCTGAATTTCTGTAGTAATTGCTCTTGTTTTCATCTTACACATTAGTCACTTGTCCTTGTTTCCCATCAAATGTAAGGTGTATGGTGATGTGTTGCATTCTTGCATTCTTGAAAGGGAATGGTTATGTTCTTATGATCTGAATAATGAACATTGCCCAGGTAGGCAACATAGACATAGCATATATTTTCAGAGGCAGAAAGAGCTCTTTATCCATTGCTCTGCACCAGTTTGAACATAGATTTCATCTGTCAGGCTACCCTCCTCAATTTCAGTTGTTGCAAGCCTGGACTGAAAGCTGCCATTCTTTGCTTTTTTGGGTGCCTATACATTAGCAGAGAGGCAGCTCTGATGCACTGTAATTACAGTGTGTTGGAGTAGACTTGATTAATTGAGTCTGCTGAAGCATGGTAATTACCGCACTCCAGCAGACTCCAGCATCTCATGTATCAGCGTCCTTGCACTGAAAAATAAGGGCCGGGATGGGGCACTTTAATTAAAGTTTGTTTGACAAGCTTTAGTTAAAGCGCTTCCCCACCACCCACTATTATAATACTAATTGACCATTCTGGGCTCCCTACCACTCTGGACTAACCACTCTGGACTAACCGGTCTAGACTAACCGCACACACATTCCTGGAGAACATGTATTACCACTAGCATACTAGGAATATTTATATTACCTTAATTTATTTTTTTCTCCTCTACAAAAAAAAAATCAGAAATTAACTAAGAATTCTAAAGTATTTACCTCAATTTTTCATCAGACTGCAAGATTAAAGCATATTATGTAGCACATAACAAGATATAAATAATTATCATTCACAATTGTAATTCTATTAAAAATTACAATTCTTATTTATGATTCAGATATAAAGTTTGTTTCTTATATTTATGAATTGTATATATACATGTACAACATGTATGTGTGATCTTCCTTTGTTTAATTGCACTCTCACTAAGTTTAAATACTTTCTTCCCTGATTAACTTGGGTATAACCTTGAGCTCTTAGAAGCTCTGGGCACAGGAAAGCCCACAAAGACCTGACTTGAGCATTTAAGAACAGTACAAGTACTGAACAGCTAGATGAGAAGTTTTATGATTGTCCAACCCAAAGACCTGGATTTTAAAAGACTAATGTTATCTCTACTTTTAGAGAAACAGTACAGCTGTGCAGAATAGTTTTATTATAACATGTTGGTATTGTTAGTTTTTAATCGATATATGGATATTACAAACTAACTCAGGGATGTTATTGAAACAGAATTTGTAACTGTAGCACTTGTGTGCATAGAAGCACAGGGAGAACAACTTGAAATATAAATAGAAAATAGAAAAATAAAACTGCTTGGGATGCTTTGGACCTTAATATTAATTATGAAGAATCCTGCTCTCTTTTAAGATCCCAAAACACTGGTTCTGATACCACCTTCTAGATCTCAAATGCAACTAAATTAGTATGTGTCCGGAGAAATAACATTCACAGTGTAATTATGTGAGGGATTTTTTTTTAAAAAAAGAATCTTATAAAAAGAACATTATGGGCCATATTATGCTCACAGTTATGCTGGGACAAAAGTCTGGAATAATTCCATAAGCTACTGAGATCCTCTTACTCTATTACTTTCCACACTGATCGTTGCAGGGTTAGTGAAATAAAAAGCTTGTTCCTCCTGCCTAATCACTCCTCCTACTGTGGATCACATGGATCCATGTGGATCACATGGATTTTGAGACCCAAGAAAGCCTTTCACTATTCCAAGCAGGAGGAGAGTTGCTACCATGAAAGCAGCAAAGCCTTCTTTTGGAACACAAAGAGAAAGTCCAGGTGCAGAAGGGATCCTCCATGTGTGAATCACGGGGGTATAAAGAGATCCACAGTTTGAAGTACACCACCTTAAACACTCTGGTCCAGAACCCACTGAAGTCAATGGAAAGATGCCCATAGATTGCAGTGAGGTTAAGAACATAAGGAAGTGTGATATTGATATCACAAATTAGGAAAAACTAATCCAGAACAGGGCTACATGGTGACACCTTGTGAGAAAAGGTACACCATACGTTGAAAAAAATCATCTCACCCTGGAGGCAGAAAAATGACAGAAATGGAAGAAGAAATCTGTGGTCCAACCCTCCCTTTAACTACCACCTGTGGCATCTGCCAGAGAATTTGCAGCTCTAGGATCAGCCTTCATAGCCATCAACAGACTCACCTACTACCCTTTACTTGACCTGTGGGCATAATCATCCTTGACCATGAGGGATTGCCAATGACAATGAAGATCATGTTATCCCATTAAGGATTCTGCTTCTCTTCTCCTATGTTCAGACAAAGATAACCAGTTCAGATATGTTAGAAATTGGAATCTTCCAAGACTGATTCTTTTACTGGGTTGGTATTAGTGGTTGTGATTGTGTTTAGCATCAACATCCAAGAACACAGATTTTAACAGTGTAATTTTAAAGGGCCTCCTTAATTTGGATCAAATCTACCAAAAGCATTCATAAAGGAAAATTTATTGAGCAGTTGGAATCATGATTAAGCTAAGGCCTTGTCCTTGTCGCTCTAGAATTCCCTCTTAGACTACAGCCAGTGGAGATCCATCCAAAGTTGGGGGGAAGGAGAGGGATGACTTTGAAGAAAACTCACAGAAAAGATGCACAAATCCAATGGCTGGGGTTTGGAAACATCCTCTGAAGCTATAATTTTCCTATATGCCCAGCCAGCAAGCTCCCAGCATGCCTTCCATCTTTTTTGGTTTAGGGTAGGGATGTCAGAGAGACAGTTGTATCATCCAGTCCACAGGGCCCCTGGAGAGGTCAGGAGTCTGGTGGCAAGGTGAGCAGGGGTGGGGCCTGCCACAAAATTCAACACAGCCCTCAGTGCTGGTCACCCTGTTATCCAGACTGTTATCCCCTCCCCACCCAGTATACCAGGCCCCTGGCCCTACCTCAGTTTTCCCCAGGCCCCTAGCCCTATCTTTAGGGTAACCTTTATCACACACCTGCTATCAACTACCCTCTCTTTTGTATAATGAAGCACCCTCCAGCACTGTTCTCAGGCAGCCCTAGTGGCCTCCACTCACCTATTACTAGCCACTCCATGCCTTGCAGCTGTCATCTCAATCTTGACAAAAGGTCCTGAGTTTTGCCCTTCCCTAGGATCTCCCCCACTATCATCTATAACCTGGAGTTGCCCTTTCCCAGAGCCCTTCTGCACTTCCAGCTGTGACCTGTCTATAACCTATGGTTTGCCTTTGCCCCTCACTTCCACCCAGATTCCACCCTTCTGGGTTTCTTGGCCCTCCTCTGCCTCAGTATCCTCTGAGCACACTTTCAGGATCACCTCTTACTCCTCAAGTGGCTCCTTCTTAGCTGCCAGGGGCCAAGCTGTAGCAAGCTTCAGGGAACCCTTCTCTCCCCTTTGTTCTGACCCCAAATGCCCCCTCCAGCTCAGGAGCCAGAATTATAGAGTCGTAGGCTCCATCCTTTCTAGTCACATGATCTTAGCCCCGTTAACTGGGTCCAGAGATTTCCCCTTAGCCCAGCAGCCCTGCCACAGCCATCACTTAAATGCTTGGAGTTTAGCACCCCATCCTAGTCCTGCTTGCTGCAGGTAAGTGACTGGCAGCTTGGTACATCCTTGGAGTTATGATTCCTAACTCCCTTCTTCTGCTTGTCTCTTTGCAGCTGGCACCAATTCAGCTGCTAGCAATCTTGCAGTCATCTATGTTGCTTTTGCTGCCTCTTGAAGTAACAGGGAGCAGGGGCCTCTGTTACAGATGGCTAAGAATTTAAGATTTAAGGTGGCATTCTGTTCCTTTCAGGTCATCTGTCGCCATTTTTATGTCATCAATATGGCATTTTTGGCCCTTATGAACAAGCAGGACTTCTATTCTGGGCTGCATAAGGCTGTGAGCATATGCAACTACATGTGTGTGTACCAGCAAAGAAGAGGAGAGCCTTCCTATCTTCTGCCCCACAATAACTGAGGGGCTAGGACACTCAACTAGAAATTAGAGACTGAGGTTCTGAGCTTCTGGATATTTTCTCCCCCAAAATTGCTAAGTGGCTAGAGTGCTCACCTGGCAAGCCAGATGACCTCTGCTGCAATGGCTAGAATGCTGTCCTAGGAAGTCAAGTCTCAGTGGCTGCGTCCAGATGAGCGCGGATGTTTGGTTCCCCAGGGACAAGTAGCAGCAGCACACCTTGTGCTGCTGGTATTTGTCCCCAGGGAACACCTGTGCCACATGCCCTCTTGTACCACAGCAGGTTACCCCAGGGGAGGCTGGGACCAGCAACTATGCTGACCCCAGCAGCCTTACCTGGGGTCCTGGAGTTCAAGGAAGTTGCAGCTGTGGTGCTCCTGCAGCTGGGAGCCTGGTCAGCAGCCAGTGTGGCTCTGGCTGGGCAGTCTCTGGTTTTGTATGGCATTCATTGCCGCCACGTGTGCCACCCTGCTTTTTTTCTGGGCAGGTTTTTTGATCTGCCAGGGTCAAATAAAACCCCTGCAGTGCAAGGTAGCAGCATGAGGAATGCCTACGTGTGCAATGTGTGGCACTGCAGATAGGTCTGCAGCACCACATACCACACAGCCATGCTTATCTGGATGTGGCCAGTGGGTGCATCTACATGTGCCATTAAGGTGACATGATAAACTCTGGTGCAGTTTGGGCCAGAGCCAGCATGAGGGTGCACTTTAGCACCCTGCACTTTAGCACCCTCGGGCCCTGCCAGCTTCTTTCACCATCTACCCGTGTGTTTCGGTGGAGTTAAGTAGTCCACCATAGTCCCTGACAGTACTCTTATGGTAGAGTTAATTAAATTTACTCTGCCCTAATGAATTTACTGTGAGCCCTAATACTGGCACATGTGTAGATGGGGATGTTTTACTTCAGAGCTAATTAGTCGACTCAGTAAAGTGCACATGTAGATGCACCCAGTGTCAAACCCTCCCTGGGTGAGGCACTGGGTTCCAACCCTCCCTTGGGAGCCAGTGACTCCAGCTTCCCAGGAAAGTGTCCTAATCACTCAGTTCTTAGGAGTGAAGGACAGGAAAGCCTTCTTCAATTTAATACCTGCTAGTCATTATTGCTTCTCCATGTTCTCTCTTGTTCAGCGTAGCTCTTTGTATATAGGCATTGTCTATACTGCAGCTGCTGGCGCCCCGCCACCATTTTTCAGTGCGGGAGTGCTAATACATGTGATGCTAGAGTCTGCTGGAGCACGTTATTTCCATGCTCCAGCAGGCTTGATTAATCATGTCTGCTCTGACTTACTGGATTTCTAGGCATTGAAGCAGGCTCCTTGCATGTATATAGGAGCCCTTGGAGACTTCAGTGTTACACAAAGAACTGACACAAGGCTAGGTTCAGGGGCAAAAGCTTGGCCAGGTTTATTACCTACACAGCATCTACTCACAAACATGACTGTCCAGATGGTTACAAGGTGTTAGCCCTGGATGCAGATGGTAAGGTACATCACTCAGAATTGCTTGTGTCCCCTAAGCCTAATGCAAGGTTCAAAGATTAACAGGTCTCCTCCTATACATAGGGACCTACCAATATCAAAGTGGCAGATGAGTGGTTTTGCAGGCCGATCACAGCGCCAGCCACCATTTTCAAGGGCTTATTGCAGCGAACCCTCCCCACCACTGATTGGCCAAGAGAGCTGCCCTTTGGAGGCCCTACCCCTCGCCACTGATTGGCCAAGAGGGACAGAGCCACTTGAAATATAGCTGTCTCAGCCAATCAGCAGCTTTAATGCATTCCACCCCGCCCCCCCGACGTTTCTGCACAAAATCACAGAAATCATCATTTTTTACAGTATTAGTGGGAACCATTTTTTGCAGTTTCTGTGAAAATCATGGAAAACACGCAATTTGAATAGGTCCCTACTTATACATGAAGTAAGCATGTCTGCTTACATCAGGCATTTACATAACAAACATCAACACTTCAATACCAAATTACCCTAATCCTCAGGTGCTTTCTGCATTTTTTTTGGCAATAGCCTTATTGATTAATTTTAACAGTCAACTTTAAGACTCTGGTGTCCTGTCCATCAGTTTTATTTGCACAGCCCCCCCCCCAGTAGTGTGAGGTCACTCTTTTGGGTGTGAGGCCTGCTTTAGTCAATCCTGTTAGCAAAGCCTTTTTGAGTTATATATGCATTGATCAGTAGGGATGTGCAAAGTGGGCCATATTCAATTCGGATGCGGATTTGGCCCAAATCAGAGTCAGTGATTCAATTCATTGATTCGGATCACTGTCCCTGATTCGATTCAGCCAAATCCGAATCTGAAGATTCAATGCTGATTTGGAGAATCAGTGATTCGGCTATAGACACAGCTTTAAATGGTTTTTCTACACACTTCTAGGTACCAGTGTGGCTTGTGAATGCTGCAATGCTGGGGCACATGGAGTGTCCCACAGGAGTGGGGCGGGGCCCTCCCCGTGCTCAGTGGCAAACCCAGAAGTGGACCAGAAATACTTCCAGCCCACTTGTGGGTCTGCTGGGGAACATGCAGGGGAACCCCCTCGTGCCCCCCCAGCTTGGCAATCAGCTGAGGGGGACCCTGGGTCCCCCCCCGACCCAGGAGGCACCAGTCACCAAGTTGGGGGAGCAGAGGGGGAGGCCCCCAGCATGCTCCCTGGTGGAACCAGAAGTGGACTGGAAATGCTTCTGGTCCACTTCTGGGTCTGCTGCCAAGCATGCTGGGGAGCCCCCCACGCTTCTGTGGAACACTCCATGCACCCAGCATCACAGCACTCATGAGCCTCTGCTACCTAGAGGTATGCAGAAAAAACATTTAAAGCTGTGTCTATGTCCGAGTCTCCAAATCTTTCCAAATCTCTCCAAATCGATTCGGAGGATTCCAGTTTGATTCAGAGAGATTAAAGGGTCCTCTGATTCAATTGGGATTCAGAGATTTGGCCACTGAATTGGCCTGAATTTCCACCAAATCAAATCAGGGACTGAAGCTTCACACAGCCCTGTTGATCAGTGCTTATATGACTTATTATTCCAGAAAGTCATATGTTCTGGGGTCTACCCAGCTGCTTTTTCACACTTTAGATATACATCCACAAGAAACCTATGCATGTAGACAAGCTAGAGTGTAGCCTACTGCACATGCCCTGTCTGCATGTGTATGTAGTTGTATATACACACAAACCACTTAGACAACCCATTCTATTCCTTAGAAGGAACAGATTGCTACCTTACACAAATATCAATGAAAAGCTACATGTAAGTCCATGTTGTCCCACCATATTTGTATTGGGCTGAATCACTTATGCAAAGCCCAGGTTTCCCTCAGGGTGGCACTTCTGCAAAATCAGCTTTACAAATTATTAGTCCATCACTTTGTATTCAAGTTATTCATGGGCCACTGCAACACTTTGCCTGGAAACCCAAGCTTCAATAAGCTTAAGGACCTTGCGATTTTCTGTGTACTAATGGATTTTCTGTATTACAGCATGCATATGATTCTGAATTATTCCCCTTTCCAAGAGCATACTTCTTCCATTACAACTAATCCTTCATTCTTCTACAGGCAACTTGATATTTTCAACAACATGGACTGTGATCAGTATGCCAGAATTATAGCTACTGATTTAAAAAACAAACAAACAGTGGTAAATATTGCTATATGTGATATTTTCAAGCAGAAAGGATACAAGTGCTATAATCCTAGTTAAATAAGAGGTCACCTACTCATCAACCTATTTAAAGGATTTTACATCAAAGAAAGTGAGATCAAAGAGAAAAAAAATTATGGACCATCTTTACATTTTACACTTTTTTTTTCCCTAAAATTTCATTAGGTGACTATCTGTATAGAAGAAGTACTTTTACATCTATGATACCAGGCCCTAACCAAAATAATTAATTTGGATAACTTAAATGCCTGATTTAGACTGGGGCCAGGGGAGGGGGAAAGAGGATTTTTTTTTTCCTGAAGTATAAGTAAAGAGAATTTATATTATTCTGAACACCTGAGAGGTGCCAGCTGTATTTATACCATACTGCCTCTTGACTGGACCAGATTAGTAGCTTTGAGGGCATTTAGGGAAACATTATGACCTACTATTAATCTTTGGTTCATATTTGTTTTTGGGTGTACTGTGCAGTGCTAGTTTTAGCCTCTTGCATAAGAGCAGCTACAACATTCTACACAAATTCTGGAAAAAGAGAAAACTGCTGATTTCTCTGTCTTGTCATTCTCCCCATAGAGGAGGAGAACACAAGGTGAGAGAAACTGGAGAATTTGTGGACAGAGAAAACAAAGAGCTTCATGAGGAAGAAACACAGAGAGACATTTAGGGTGCCCATACACGTGCAGCGAGGCTGCTCTGATGCACTGTAATTACAGTACATCAGAGCAGACTTGATTAATCTTGAGTAATTACCGAGCTCCAGCAGACTCCAGTGTCATGTGTATCAGCATCTTGGCACTAAACAGTGGCAGCAGAGGCACTTTAACTGAAGCTTATTTGAGCTTTATTTTCACCCTTTACTCAACAAACATAATATGAAAGAATAAACAGGCATAATAGGGCTCAAATAACCATATTACTTAACTATATATAAGGTAGGGTAGATATGCACCTTATAGACAAACTAAATTAAAGTTGTGTATATCACAAACTTCCATGAGCTGGAGGTCAGTTTATCAGATGTCTAAGGCACAAATCTACCCTGCGTTTTCCTTAAATGTGACTAACTACATTAACTAGACTTCCCATGCATGGTCTAGGAGCAGACACTCTGCAGCACTCACAGGTTTGTAAACACAGGACACAAATTGAACCACTAGATCAAGGGTACTCAAACCCCAGCCTGCAGGCACTTTAATGTTGTTTATATAGGGCTTCTTAAGCATCAACAAGAAGGCAGTCTATCTAACTGCTATCAGTTTTTGGAACTGACCAAACTCATATATTTGTTATTTGTGAATGAATTTTCAACTGATAGCTTTATAATTTTGGGTTCACCATTTACATTTCCATCTGACAAACTTTAATTCAAAAGAGATGTTCACAGCTGCTTTTAGCATTGCAGATGCAATATTGCAGTATTAATAAGGAAAATACTTTTTAAAATATTTTTTTCCTTACTGTTTCTAGTAACTCTTTAGAAATTTGACATTTAATCCCATGTCCTCCATCCTACACTGAGTTGTTAGGTTGCTAATAAGTGCTCATTTGTACTGCATTTGTCTTGGTCATTTTCTGTCTTGAATTATCATTGGATCATAGGAAAGTAGAGCTGGAAAGTGTAACAGAGCAAGGGGGTGCTCTGTTACTCCTAGAGGTGTGGGAAGCAGCAAAGCAGCCTGCAGCTGGCGATTTTCCTTAATCAGTCCTAATTACCTGATTGGGAACAGGGCCCAGCTGTTCACTATAAGGGCAGAGCCCTGAATATGAAAGTGAGCAGTCTACTGCTAGCACCCAGGAGAACATCATCCGGCTGAGCTAGTGCTCATGAAACATCCTTGGAGGTTAGGGCAGGACCACGGACCTGGCTCTGGTAGATGAGGATGTCTCAGCCCTTGCCCTGCGGCTATGGGACTGGAGCTGGGAGATCAGGATTTCCCATCCCTGGCCTAGCAACTGTGGAGCGGAGGCTGGGAGCTGCCTGCTGCTGGGGCAGAGGGACATTGTCTTCACCCAGGTGCTAGTTGGGAAGCCCACCACAGCAGCAGGCAGCTCCTAGGCCAGGGTCAGCTGTCTCCGCGGTCCAGGGCTAGCGTCAAGGGGAAGCCTAGAGCTCCCCGTGGCTGCTGCAGGGGCTGGTTGCAGGGCTTCAGGGAGTTGGAGCAGTCTGCTGTTAGGAGCAGCAAATCTGATCTAGCATCCCTGCATGTGTAGACACATGCCCAGGAGAGTTTACTCTCAAGTAGCTTATTTGAGAGTATACTGCTCCTGGATTATTTGCACATGTAAATGCACCTACTGGCTACAAATTGACATCACATTTGTCCTGGGATAAGCTATTTTATCCTGGAACAAAGTACTATTGTTCAGATGTCTATGTCCATTGTTCCAAGATGAATCCTAAAGTTTACAGGATAATACATACTAAAAATTATCCTGGGGTATCGCAAAGTGTGCCTGAACAGTTATCCAGGGATTGCATCATTGAATGTATGGCAGCAAAACAGAAATGCATTCAGCCACTCAGTAAACCTTGATTAGAAAGTTATTGAACAGCACTGGCCCAAGGACCGAAATTTAGGGGACCCCACTGCCCACATCTTTCCAGATCGATACCGACCCATCCACCACCATTCTTTGGGTGCATCCCATAAGGCAATTCACCAGTCATCTGACCGTGTAATCATCTATGTCACAGCCACTTAGTTTATTTATAAGAATGGTATGAGACATCATATCGAAGGCCTCTTTAAAATCCAAGTAAATGACATCTACCTCGACTCCTGCATCTAAGTATTTTGTGACCTGGTTGTAAAAAGAGACCAGGCTAGTCGGGCAGAATCTACCTGCTATGAATCCATGCTGGTTGTCCTTCAGGATTATTTTTTTCCTGCTGAAATTATGTGATTTCCCAGTTTTTATTTAAAGAAAAAAGTCTACCTTTCATGGTTACAGAGCAAAGAATCTGAAACTAGGATGTAATAGTATATAGACTAGTAATAGTGTATATACTAAAATTGAAAATCTCATGGCTTCTAGGAAGCTGATTACTATTAACCCCAAATACTTAATTATTAGAGGGAGAAAATACATTGTGGTGTTTAAAAAACAAAACAAAACAAAACAAAAACCAACTCCTTCTGAGAAGCTCTATAGATACTGATGGATGACTATTGGTGGCTTCTAATGCACCCTGATACTTAATCATGGAGCGCTGTTTCATACACTTCTTAAAACTGAATTTGTTTAAATAAAAACTTGGTCAGCAAGCTCTATTTACCTGCCATAGTTCAAATATAAAAGTTTGGATGTTTCTGAATTGACTGTGAGAAGAATAAAAGTGGCAATCAATTTTGCTTGCAATGTGAATGTTTTTAGCTTTTAATGTAACTCAAAAAATGCTTGGTAGATTTTTCTCAACTTTCTATTAAAGAAAAATAACTTTTTTTTTTGTCAGGGATAGACAAGAACCTGAAACACAACAGGGGAATTTCTCCAAAAAATCAGAAGTTTATAAAAAGCAAGAAGTATAATTCAAGCTGTTTTTAATCTTATTTTAGTGTGTTGTTCTGAAAGTTCAATAGTATTCATAAGCTACTTCTACATGCAGTAAAATTGGAAGTCATCATTATTAAAGTGGAATTACTCATTAGTGCTGAGCAGTTCACATGAGTGCCCAGACTTGATTGTGTTTGTTTATTTATTTACTGGAATAAAAACAGCAATGAAGCACTTTTTTTTTTTTAATCCACTCACTTGGAGAAGTCCACAGACTTCTGCAAACAAATAGGGAAAAAAAATAGGTCGTTTTGGACCTAAAAAATCTGGGTGGAATCAATGTATATTTCCTATTTAATAGGTTTTAACTATCATTTTGTCTTATTCTTCTGCTGAAAAACTCTTTTCGCTATAAATATTCTCAAACTTTTATCTCTGCTGACTTACTCAGGGAGAAGGAAAAAGATTCCAAGAAGATTCTGGAATTCTTCCTCTCAAAGTTGTGGCAGGGCACTGTTGGTGCCTGCCACTTTAAGGGCTGAGCCAAACAGCCAGAAGGTACTTAATTGCAGCAGCCATTTTGAGACACTGGCTGCCTATATAAACAGAGTAGATTGCAGCTGGCAGGCCAGGCAGAAACATTGCCTGGCTGAACTGCTGAATGGAACATCTTCAGGGAGGAGCAGGAGGCTCTTGGTCCTGGGCATGACCTAAAACTGCACCCTGTCAGGACTGGGTGGCCTGGTGGGGCTCTCAGTGGTGTGGAAGCCTCCAGGTAAATACCAGACCAGTTACCATGTTGGTGGATGGTGGGTTGGGGCACCTCAGTAACCCCTAGCTCCCACATCACTGTGGGTAGCAGTTGGGGACAGGCATGGCTAGGGCTACCTGAGCCCCCACCAGGGATGGAAGCCCCATAACCCCAGTGAGGGGCTAGAAAAAATGGAGCCCCAGTGAAGGGGTAGAGATGTGGAGCCCCAGTGAGGGGGAAACCAGGGGGCTGGGAGCCCAGTGTTTGTGTAGAGTTGCCCTGGGAGGGGCCAGGGCAAGCTTGGCCCCAGTCGGGTAATTGGCTGGCCACTACCCCAGTGAGGGTCATGGGAGAGGCCAAAAACACAGTACGTCTGCCAGCCAAGGTGTGCGCTAGATAAAGCCTATGGCTGGAGGGGCCTGTGCCAAGAGGGAGAAAGGTGGTTTAAGTTGTTGATGCATGACAGAGACCCTGTGAGAGGGGGTAGAGCGTGAGAGGAGGGAGGTATGAATGTGTGGGTGTATGAGGCCTGACAACAAGGGTTAAGCTTGGTCCGGCTATAGGCCAGGAGTATTTGTCACCTTGCTGCCAGCTGCGAGGCTTGGGGTGCAGCGTAGGGGAGGATGGGAGCTGCAGATAGTGCCCCTTGGCATGGGGACAAGAATGGGTAGCCTCCCACCTAATTAGAACCAATTATGAAATAAGGCATGGTAGGTGAGTGAGGCAGGCGGTTAGCCGAGAAACAGGTGGGTGGGCCAACAGCAGACCAACCCTGAGAGAACCCCCTGTTACAAAAAGTATTATGCAATTAAGTCCTACGAACTTGTCTCAATAATTTCCTTTTTAAGTTCTGATGCAACTTGTGTGTTAAAGCTTGCCTTAGAAATCAGGTGTTACGTTGTCCCATGAGGATCCTGAGCAAATGAAGCTTACCAGAGGAGGAAAGGATTTTATTCTCATGGCATAGTCTTGCCCCCAGCCTCTTTGGAGACTTCTGTAGACTATAAAGTTATCATATGACTTTGAAGCCCAACCTAAGTTGTCCTCAGTCTGAGACTGTACCATCCTTTCTGATGATGGGTGGTAGAAGGAGGAGATACAAGAGCAAAGATTCTCAGTGCCAAATAACACATTTGTTTTGCTACATTTATTTTGAACCCTTATATGGAGAAAATGCCACAAAGTGATCATTGACAACTTTTCTATTTCCCTCCTCACAGAAGAGGCTGGGACCAAGCTTCAGGTAAATAGTTCACATTGAAATAGTTGTTGGTTTATCTGCATCTGATACCAAATTGTCCTTAGAAGTTCAAGGGACAGCTGTGACAAAACACCAAGTTTTTTCAACTCCTCAAAATGAGGAGGTTTTTTTAATTTCCAATCTGGAAATTGGGAATTATTTAGGCCTATCAAAGGATTTTAAAAATTAATTATTATTAATCATGAAATTAAAAAAAAGAATCTTCTCCAAAGCTGGCACCCCCTACCCAAAACTGGAAGAAGTTACTGCTGATTTAGCTCTGGAGACTCCACAGAGGGATGGTGTATGCAGAATAACCTCCAAACTTATAAATGGAAAGAGGTGGCTGGAGGCAGACAGCAACATTAGTTGAAGTGGGGCTTCAAAGCAGACGTGTGCTGATAGCCAGGCACAGAATTAATTGGCATTTGTGGATTTTTGGAGAGAAGCAGACAGTCTGTATGCCATCAGTAAGTACTGCATTCATGTTTCTTTGTGCAGATGAGAATAAGGAGGAAGTTATGAAAGTGTGTATGTTGTGCATGCATGTGTGTGATCATTTTAGGCAAGGGAGGGACTGGATATGGAAAGTGTTAGTGAGGTGAAATGGGAAGAAGGATGAAGATACAGAGAGGTCAAGAAAGATAGGGACACAGGGATGTGTGATAAAGCAGGGGGAAGAAAAAGAATGTAACGTAGGATGAAAAAACAAAGTGACTGGAGGGAAATTTTAAACATAAAGGCCATGTCCAGTTGAGCATGGACATCTGGTTTGCTGGGGACAAGTAGCAGTGAGATGCCTTGCACTGCCTCTACTTTGTTCCTGGGGAATGTACATGCCATGCGTGCTTTGGCATATGGCAAGTTACCCTGGGTGGGGTTGGGGAGGCTGGGGCCAGTACTAGGCTGGCCCCAGCAGCTTTACTTAAGGTCCTGCGGTGCTTCCTGGGGCTGCAGCAGCATTGATTCTGCTGTGTGAAGTCTGGCCAGGAGCCAGAGTATGGCTCTGGGTGGCCCAGTTCTACTTTTGAACGACATGCACTGCCTGTGTGTGTGCTGCTCCACTGTTTGTTTTTTTTTTGTTTTTTCCCTGCGGAAAAACCCATGGGGGGGGGGGGGGCGGAAAGCAGAGCAGAAAAAGCATTGGGACGTGGCCAAAAAGCATGTGATGGAAAACAGTAAGTAAAAGAAGCAAAAGCAGAAAGTGAACAACTAAATGCACAAGAGATAAAGTACAATTGCTAAAAAAAAATTATTTTTTTTTTTACAAATGTACACACAAAGGTATACAATAAATGATCTGTTTCTCTCTAATGCTTATCTGTCCCCATAGGGTAGCATTCTCTTCCCTTCCTGGTCATCCAAATATCTAGATTTGGTCATCTATGAATGAAGGTCTATTCTTTCTTGGCAGGCTACAGGGCATTTTTGCCACCCAGGAAATAGATGCGGAGAGTGGGAGAGTAGTTTGGATTTAGTAGAATCAGTGGGTCAGCTGGCAGGTGACAAGCTAGGCCACAGGGAGGTGAGCACCAGGGTCAATGTGGGGTGCTCCTGGTGAAGCTTGTGTTTGGGCATATGGCAGATCTCTGTAGAGATATTGCAGATGCTCTGAGAAAGAAAGCTTCCCCTCTCTTGTCCTTACATTTGCTCTATGCACTGCCTGCCAACCATGTACAGCAGGGTGCAACTGCTTTCCCTCACTCTTTCCCTCACCCCTACAAAACAGTACTGGAGATTGCGGCTGGCTTCATCTCTTGTTTGTGGACCTTGTTTCTGCTCTTGTCAAAGCTGGAAACTCTACTTGCCCTAGCAGCATAACTCCTACAGAGACTGCCTCTGTGGTCCTGCTCCCCCTGTTGGGGGAGGGGTGAACTGGCCCCCATCACTCTTGTAGATGCACAAAACATAGCTTGATCTGGACACCCAGATCTAGACAACTAAGACAAAAATAATAGAATACCTCTAAAATTTTAGTCTTCTACATAGGGGTTTTTGTCTGCAGCAAATCTAGATGCCCTGACTAAATAATAGGATGTCTCTCTAACTGACTTGATAAAGGTCTCTCTCAAATTCTGTGGGGTTAAACCCAGGTCTCCAGGCTAGCACCTTAAAACTGCATCCAGCTCCTGAAAGGAAGGGGTTGATGGTTTGCACATAGAGCATTGCATGTGACACTGGCTACAGTACATATGGACTTCTGCTGGCCTGGTGTATTGCCCTGAAAGTATGGCTAGACAAGAAATGTCTACTGTTCTTATAAGTTGCTGAGAGCTTCCCTCACTTAAAGAGGATGAAAAGACAACCCCAGTTGTTTTTCCTGCCTAGTGCAGGGGGGTGGGGCTGGACCTGATAGTCTTGAAGCCCCTTCCAGCCCTTACAATCTATGTATCTGTGTTTCCTTGGGGGAAATAGCAGTGGCACACCTTGTCACAGCTACTTATCTCCAGGGAATGCCCATGCCACATGCACTCTAGCACATGGCAGGTTACCCTGGGTTGGGTAGGGGAGGCAGCCAGCAACTGCTGACCCCAGCTGCCTTACCTGGGTTCCTAAGAGACTCTGGGAGCTACAGCCACAGTGCTGCTGCAGTAAGGAACCTGGCTGGCAGCTGGAGTGTGGCTCTGGTTGCCCAGGCTCCAGTTCTGGGCAGTGCACACTGCTGTCACATGTGCCACTCCACTTTTTTCTTTTTTTTTCAGCGTGGGGGTTTTTTTACCCTGGAATCTCACGGGGAACACCAGGATTCCTGCTGGTGAGGCAAGTGGTGGAACCTGGGCAGACCCAAGGCTAGCACTGGGGACCCAACTAGAGGGCTATTTGGGGCCAGGTCAACACATTTCAACAGTTTGAAGCAGGCTACCACAAGGAGCACATCTTCTGGGCGATAGCTGCCCAGATGGCAGAGCAAGGACACCAAGAGACATGACAGCAGTGCCACCCAAAAGCCAACTGTGCAGCCACAGCCCACTGGCAGTTGGCCCAGAGGTGCAGGTGGCTCTGCTGCAGTGCCTGTACCAGAGCCCAGATGGTCATGCGGTTCCCCCTCTGGGTCTGGCAGGCATGCAGCCATGGAGCCACAGGTCCAAGGGGGTGGATGCTCTGGTAGATGGCAGCAGCTCACAAGCAGGCAGCAGCCTCTGCTGGCAGAATGCTGCAGAGGGTGAAGGAGTCACTCTAGGTTATGGCTGCTTCAGCAATAGAGCTGGCATAAGGGGCTGGTGTCCCCAGATACCAACTGGCCAGACCTCAGAAGTTCATGAGGGCAAGTAGCCCTGAGCTGCTCACCAGGGCAACTTTTTATACTGCTGCGGCCAGCACAAGTGCCTCTAGCTCCCCCTGGCTGAAGATCTGGGAGGAGTTGAGTAGGGTCAGTTTGCCCCAAGTGGCACAATTTGCCCCACACAAGTCGGGTACATGTGCTGAGGCACAAATCTCCGGCACAAACTTCTGCTTAAAGTGGCTCAAATAGCAGTGGTACATGTGCCTGCATGTGTGGCTGTGCCCTAAGGGCATGTCCAGATGAGCACGGGCATTTGGTTCCCCAGGGACAAGTAACAGTGGTGAGCCTTGTGCTGCGGCTACTTGTCCCTGGGGAGTACCCGTTTCATGCACTCCTTGGCGCATGGTAAGTTACCCCGGGCTGGGTAGGGGAGGCTGGGGCCAATGCTGACCTGGCCCCAGCAGCCTTACCTGGAGTCTGGTGGGGCTCCAACAGTGGTAATTCTGCCACTCAGAGCCTGGCCAGTAGTGGCAGAGTGGCTCTGGGTAGCCCAGCTCTGGTTCTGAGGACCTCATGCTACCTGTGTGTGTGCTGCTCAGCTTTTTTTTCCCTTTTTGACCCCTGGCCAGGGGTCAAAAAAACCTGCAGAGAAAAAAGTCAAGCAACACATGCACAGCCAATGCTCCCTTGCAGCTCAAAGAAAATTTAAAATGCGTGGTATGTGGTGCCACAGATGTGTTTGCAGTGCCACATACTGCATAGCCGCAGTTATCTGGACACGGCCTAAGAAGGCATCCTTCCACTCTGTAAGCTGTGTCCACATGACTGCAGATGTTTGTTTGCCTGGGGACAAGTAGCAGCAATATACCCTTGTGCCACTGCTACTTTTCCCCAGGAAACACCCGTGCCACACGCCTTCTGACACATGGCAGGTTACCCTGGGTGGGATAGGAGAGACTGGAGCCAGCAACTGTGCTGGCCCCAGCAGTCTTAACCGGGGTCCCGGGGGCCTCTGGGAACTGCAGCCATGGCAATTCTCCATCAGGAAACCTGGCCAGCAGCCTATGTGGCTCCAGCTGGCCAGGTTCCAGTTTTGGGTGGCACGTGCTACTACCACGTGCACCAACCCACTTTTTTTCAGCATGGGGTTTGGGGGGGGTTGGATTTTTGGGGATTTTTTTGCTCCCTGGGATCTCCCAGGGTCAAAAAAACCCCAAAAAACCATGCTGCAAAGTAGCAGTGCAGGGAATGCCTGCATGTGCGCTATATGGCACCGCAGATAGGTCTGTCTGTGTAGACAGGTCTGCAGTGCCACATACCACACATCCACACTCGTCTGGGCATGGCCATGAAGTTCAAAATGCTCTTTAAAGGGATGGAATAAATTACATGCTGTGGAACAGGATAGAAATTCACTGATGGCCAGGTTTGTCTGGCTGTCCTGATTCTTTCTATTTGATGTTGAATGAAGTTCTCCTACTTCAGTTTCCTTTCATCTGTAATTCCAACTAGATCAGTGAATCTAGCCAAGCATTTTTCTTAAGCATTGAAACTGCTATAACAAATGTAACTTCATAACAACTCCTGCTTGTAATTCATATTTACCTGAATTTAAATGATTTCGGTCACCTTTTGATTCAATGCAAAACTATCAATAAAGACTTCAAAGCTTTTCCCACTTTTAAATCTGCTATTAACTCTAAAGTTCTTCAGTAGCTTCCTAATCAAACGTTAGTCAACCTCTACTCTGGCACATGAATGCTCTCACATTCTGCTGACATTGAATTATCTACCATCGGACTTTTGCATGAAGAATTTCATTGCATTCAGACTCTTCAATAAGGGAATCGGGGCAAAATATATATAGCTTCTTTTTTTTTAGTTTTTAATGCAAGATATTTGCTTTTCTCCAGAATGAGATGGTTCCTTTTCTAGAGACTTCAGTATTTAAGAATGACTTCTGGTGTTTAGACATTTTTAAGGCCATCAGTTTTATCCAAGTACCTGGTGAAGACAAAAGATAGTGAACTATTAGGAATGTAGTAAATTCAAAGTGAAGTGAAATCTTTCCTACTAGAAGACTGGGTCGATCAGAAAACCTCTTTGATTTATGGAAGGAGGAAGGTCAAATGATGAATGTTATCGTGCCATTATCTATATTCAGAAATTCAGTTTGTATCATTGGTCTACATTTTGTATAGTCTATGCTGCTTGGTTTTGAAATGAAGACAACTGTGATGAGCATTTTGTATATGAGATTCTGTCTAGACTGCAAACTTACTGTACCCACCATACCACTACATATTTGTGTGACGGACTAGCTGGCAGTGACTTTGCCTTTTCAAAACCCCTGGGCTAAAGATGATTGGAGGACTTGGGATTCCCTTTCCTCACCAGTCAGGCTCCAGAGACTCACCCTCCGTGTCCCCTGATTTGGCCCTTTGGGTCACCTGGAGGGGGATAAAAGGAGCAACACAGCTGACTCAAGGGAGAGACCAGCAAGGGACCGCAAGGAAGAAGCTTCAAAGAGCTGGGCTAGCGGGGCGGGAGCAGTTACCCCGGAAGAGCCTGAAGGAGTAGGACCTGCAGGTAGCAGTTGGACACTCAGCAGTGCAGCGTGCAGCAGGCAGGAGAGGCTCCCCACTGGGCTTCAGGATCCCATATGGGAGGGTGCAGCCGGCAGGAGAGGCTCCCTAGCTCCAGCAAGGATCTGAGCAGCGACCTGAGAGGTTCCCAGCTCTGCTTCCAGCTTTTCCAATAAGAGTCCAGGCAGCTCGACGTGAGGCTGGGGTTCTGGGAAGGTCAAGACCCCTAGTAGCTTGGAGCAGTGCCACCAGTGGTGGCTGTGTGGCAGTGTTTCTGCCTACCATGGGGGAGATCTTAGTTCAAGTCCTAGTAGGGGTGACTTGAGGTCAATGAGCTAATGGAGAAATTCTTCTTGCAGTGGAAAGGGGCCATTGTGTTTTCCCCCTTTCTCTCCCTCCAGGTACCTAGGCCCTATATTTCCCTGTCATTTGACATTTTGTATTTTGTGCCTTTTTATATTTCACCAACCAGTATTGTTTGTTCTGCTGTTTGTGTTTTACACTTTGGTTAACCCTGTCTTTTGTCAACTGGATGAATATGTCTATGATTCAAAGCGTCTAACCTTTGAATTCTGCCCCCTCAGGGCATTGTAGTGTCCCTTAAACCAGGGGGTATATACTAGTTATGTTCCCAGTACTGTTCTTTCATTAAAAGGCATATGGTTAAGTCCCCATTGGTGGTCTGGCTCTGCTCTATAGGGGGAGGAGAGTCCCTATGCCTCCCACAGTGCTTGTGCACCTGCTTTGATCCCTTCAATTGGAGAGGGGGTACCTCTTGGAGTACCACCCAGGTTACATTTGCTAGCTCCCAACTGGAAGCAGTGCTTGAGCACCCACATTCACCAGGGGTGGCTAATCAGCACTGCTGGGCGACAGGGTTATTTTGAGGAGTAGATGATACTTGAGGTCCCCTCCAACCCCTTGATTCTATAAGTAGAACATCTGCAGTACCATGCACACTTTGCAATACTGTTTCTGGTCAGGAAGTAGCATGCATAGTGTAATAAATGTGTGTAAATTTGTGTAACAGCAGATGGAACCAGGGTGCAGTCTGCAGAGCTGTGATGACTGTTAAGTTGGGCTACAACTCCCAGGGGTTGGGGGAGGTGGTGGGGAATCGAGGGGGGGAATAAAAAAGAATCAAGTAAGAGAGGACATTGCAGCCAGAGTAAGAAGAAAGTGTTTTCAGCATGCATATGAAGTCCAGTCAGCCTTTCACAGGAAGAATGTACAGAGGACCTTGAGATCCTACTGCCTTGGATAGGCAGGGCACTATGGACTAAAGGAGCTGTATTCAGACTTGATGTCAGCTGCAAGCTGATGCTGTTCAAGCACTCTGAGACTAAAGGCTTGTTTGGGGAAACCTCTGGTGGTGTAAGGGGAAGAAGAGGAAATTAAGGTACTGAGTATATGTTACCACTGTTGCTCATGTTCCTTTATTTTTATTTTTGTATTTATTTACCTGTTCCTTCCCTTTCACCTGTTGGCTTGTGACCCTAACTCCTATGATTTTCCTGTGTCAAAGCTGAATTTGTTCTGGTACCCATCCTCTTCAATTGATACACATGTGATATTCCCCATATAAAAACAAGACAATTTATTTATGCTGACTATATCACCATTCTAGTACAGGACTCTGATCCTGGCATTACTGAAACTACACTCAGCAATGATGTGGCAAAATTAGAAGACTATTTTAATGAATGGTATCTGAAGCCTAACCCTGACAAAACAGTTTATTGCTTTTTTATCTCAGTAACACCCATGTGAACGCCAGACTAAGAACAAGATTTTATGAAAAACCAGTCAACTCTGAACCCAACCCCAAATATTTAAGAGTCCACCTTGCCCATAGTCTCATGTATAGGCATCATCTGCAAATAACTAAAAACTTCCCACACATAATAACATCTCAAAATTGTCTGGTAGAAGTTGGGGGAAGCAATGCTGAAGTTCTTAGAATATCAGCACCGGCTCTTCATTTATTCAGCAAGTGAGTATTGTTCCCCAGGTGGGGCAGGAGTGCCTCTACCAGCCTAATTGAAATAAAGAGACTCATACCAGGTACTTGTAGAACAGGCAGATCCACCTCCAATCCTTGGCGGTCTTATATCCCCTCTTCTGATCTTCACTGTAAACAGGCTACTTGAAGAGTTTACAAAAAAAACTGCTTCTACTCAACTCGCTACCAATTTTTGAGGAATTTAATTCCCCCACCCCATCCTCCACCATCCCCCAAGCCAAGGCTTAAGTTGAAAAAGCCATTTTGGAGTGCAGAAATAGAGCTGAATGACAAAAGTTCTGACATCAAGGAAAAATGAATCTAGTAATGGAACACAATTGACATCAGTAATAAATTTCTTATCACAGATCACACACCTAAACCCCGTGGCTTTGTTTTACCAAGGCACATCTAGATATTGAACAGGGTTTCTACTGGACAAGGTAGATGTTACTACCTACTACATAAATGGAATTTTATTAAAGACTTCAAGTGTGGGCGTGGTGAAATCCAAACTATTGCACACATCACAGAGGAATGTCCTACTTATCATTTTAATGGTTGTATTGAAGATGGGCCGGTACCAGCACATGGTTTCGGAACAGATATCAAATCTAAAACTGTCACTCTGGACTTATCACTCAGTGCCATTGTTTATAGCTTGTTCTGTCATTCAGTTGCTGCATTCCATACAAATAAATAAATAACTGAATATGGAAGGAAAGAAATAGCAGGAGAGAGTTTATTTGCTTATATTTCCAAATCTCTTTCCAGCTAGCATTTTGTCCAGAAGTCCTCTCAGTTTCACCATTAGTTTTCCTTAGGGTCATAGATTCATAGAAATTTAGGGTTGGAAGGAACCTCGGGAGGTCATCTAGTCCAATCCTCTACTTAAAGCAGGACCATTCCCAACTTGATCATCCCAGCCAAGGCTTTGTCTGTCCGGGTCTTAAAAACCTCCAAGGATGGCGGTTCCACAACCTCTCTGGGTAACCTATTCGTATCCCTCCTAGTGAGAAGGTTTTTCCTCATAGCTAACCTAAACCTCCCTTGCTGCAACGTGAGACCATTGGTTCTTGTTCTGTGATCTGCCACCACTGAGAACAGTCTAACTCCATCCTCTTTGGAATCACCCTTCAGGTATTGCTGTTAAATACTCCCTTAGTTGTATTTTCTGCAGATTAAATAATCCCAGTTCCTTTAGCCTCCCCTCAGAAGTCATGTGCTCTGGCCCAGTAACCATTTTCCAGTGCCCTCCGCTGGACTCTCTCCAATTTGTCTACATCCTTTCTGTAGCGGGGGGCCTAAAACTGGACACACTACTCCAGATGTGGCCTCACTAGTGCCAAACAGAGGAGAATAGTCACTTCTCCATCTGCCTGCAGCACTTCTAATAGCACAGCCTAGTATGCTGTTAGCCTTCTTTGCAAGGCACACTGTTGGCACATATTTGGCTTATTATCTACTGTAACCCACAGATCATTTTCTGCAGAGCTTCTTAGCCAGTTGGTCCCCAGCCTGTATTGGTGCATGGGATTGTTGCATCTTAAGTGAAAGACTTTGCACTTGTCCTTGTTGAACTTCATGAGATTTCTTTTGGCCCAATTCTCCAATTTGTCTAAGTCACTCTAGATCCTAGATCTACGCTCTACTATATCTACTACTCCTCCCAGCTTGGTGTCATCTGCAAAGTTGCTGTGGGTGCACTCCATCTCATCTTCCAGGTCGTTGATGATGGCATTAAACAAAAAATGGTCATGCTACCAGTGCTTCTCTGGATGGCTCTCAAGCTCCCTTGTCACTTTCTTTGTGTGATTCTGTGGTATTTCTGCTGCTATTTTCTCTCACAGATATATAGCTACCTCAAACTATATGCAGCCTTCTGCAATGGCATTCAGCCCTGAAGTCCTTCCACTCCTCCATGTGGCCTGTGCTTTGGTCAGTTGTTCCTGTGGTTTCAGCTATCTGTTCCATAAAAGTAATTCAATTCCTTTTTTCATTTTTCTGAATGAAGGGCATTTGTCATATTTACCACTTCGCTGAGGTTTCTCCAAACCCTCAGCATAATTATATTAATTTGAAATATTAGGAGAATACAATACTAAGGGAACAAAATACCATTCCTTTGAGCTCTGAAAGGAGAGAACGGTGAGCACTTTTGAATTATATTTAGCTCTGTGACTAGTTGTGAATAAATACATTATTTAAACCTTATACCAAAAACACAGTAATTTATTCTTCGTACGAGTCAACCAGCAACACCTTCTTACACCCACTGGAACAGTTAGTCACTTCTGTAATCTGTGCAAACAAGCTAACTGAGCAGAACTGAGACAAATGAAGCATCACTGAAACAACTTGCTTTCTTCCCAGGGTTGAGAAACTATTGGCAACTACTTTAACCCTATCAGTCAGAATAACTCACCACTGGTCTACAGAGCTAAAGGCTAATGGCTGTTCTCAAAAGGAGACCTCCTCTTTCAAGCTCTTTTAAAATGGGCTATGCACATTGCCCTGTGACTGACAGTCTGTGTATACATTCTGTTTGAGATGTCTATCTCTTGTAGAGCCTGACTTCTCTATGACCTTCTTACATGTCTTCCTCTACAGCTGAGTTCAGAAGCTATTCCTTCTGAGCTGAACATAAGCCAGGCAGAAAGTCTCTCTCTGTGTGATACCATGCTTAAGAAACTTCCCTGTTGCTACCTGACCTGGATCCACAGTATATCTGTGTCCTTGCTGACACACTGCCTCTGTGCAGTGAACCAGACAAAAGCCTCCACATCTCAAAATTTCAGCCTGACCAAGCAGATTCCTAAGCTTGGTAGGAAAATGACATTTGCAATTGTCCAATGAGTGTCATGGACATACATCCCTGACATGGAGGAGAGCTATTTTCATTCTGATCAAAAATCTAGGCAGTGGGTAGGAATGTGAAAAAGTGCCATGGCTGGATTTTAATTGAGGTTCATTCCAACCAAAAGATCTGTTCTTATGTTCTTACTGGGGAAGTCATTTTTCTGTCACCTCCAGAGAATTTTTGAGAAAGCAGGGGTAAACTAGCCCCAACAATAAATCTACTGACTACCATAAAAGTACAAAAGTAAACACCATGTCAATTTTTGAGTGCCACAATTGCCCACTTTCCCTCCCATATCCACTAAATATTTTAGAAATGTATACAAATATGATATTATGGCTGATACATCATCAGATGACATCTATCCTGCTCTGTATACGTGTTTAATATATCCACCTTATCACTATTTTATTTTAACTTCTAGTCATGCAGTTTGTGATTTGATTAACATCTCTGAAATGTGGTCTGTTCTCTCTCTCATCCTCTACCTGAGGGAGGGCTGTGTATGCAGTGGAGTAGGCTTTTTTTAACAACTGTGTATAAGCTGTTATACATTTGGTGGAGATGGTAGTGGTGAGTTATAGACAAATGTAACTTTTAACCACTTAAAAAGGAAAATGGGAGCTTATGTCAATGCACATGTTACATCTTTACGTTCCTCTAACAATACAAGTTAGCTATATTGCTAAGATTTTAATCCTGGATGGAACAGAAGCTGTATACATGCATTCAAATTCTCCCAGGTTTTTTCTCCTAGTAGAAAAACTTACCCAAAACTGCAAGTACAGACATTCAAATGCTGAGACCCTGAAGAGTGCAGAGCTTGCAGTGCTAACACGTGTACAGGGGCTCTGTCTGGCTGCACAATCAAAGCATACTCTGCAGCTTCCTTCTGCCTGTCTGGTGACAGATGGCAGTAGTGCATAGGACAGCCCTGATTGGCTGCCTCAAGCCTATGGTCAGCATGTGTTTTCCTGTGGCCCAGCGTGGGGATTTTGAAGGGGGCATGTTCTCCTTGCTGGAAGCAGAAGGAGTTGGGGGGGGAACTCAAGGCTCCGCTCCATAACTTTTGTGAATTGAGTGGCACCCAATTAAAAACTAACATATATTACAGTGCTTACCTCCTTGCAGAGGGGCAGGGCATTGGGGGTGGGGAATCATATAGGCAGGGGCAAGCCTGAGCCTGTATTTATCTGCTTATTTCTTCACACCTTACTTATCTCCTTACACCATGAGGCACCCTTTAAAGGATTTGACAACAACCCAAGGTGCCCCAGCACTCTAGTAAAGAATCAGTGGTCTAGAAAATATCCAACATTGCTTCTCCCTCCTACTCTGTTCTCATTCATGCAAGACAGCAACTTCAGTGTAGAGCTCAAGTAACTACAATTTGCACCCTGACTACAAGAAAACACTGAGAATAATAGAGGAAAATGAAAAGTTAGGAAGAAAAGTAGTCCACAAGAAGTGTGAAATTCATTCCCACCCATTGGTGGCTTCATAGTTTACAGCACGAGGCAACTTTTAAAATGTTATCTTATGGCCTATTGTGATAGAAAGAACTCTAGACTAGAGGGCAACAACCAACAGTCTCTCACCACTTTTGCAGTTTCCAGGCTTTGGTTGGATAGGGATTTAATTACTTACTTGATACATCTGTATGCTGCATGCCTCCATTCCCATGCATGTGTACTATTGTGGTGCACCCTTCATGGTATTCATGCCCAGAGAACTTGACTATCCCTTGGGCTTTAGAGAATGGCATTTTCAGAGCCCTGCTTGATTAACAGAAAACTGTTGTAATTGTTTCAGTACTGATTTATCTATTCAATTGTACGTGGCCAGTTAAAACAGAATACTGAGTATGTTTGGACTATAGACAAAGATTAGACGTTATTTTTTAAGTTTGAATAGTTTTCTTATCCTGGTTCATGTTTCTGCAGTATTTGATCCAGAAGAATTGAAGCACATGGTTAAGGAAAAGAGTGGCATGTGGTTCATGAACCCTATAATTAGTTCGCCTTCCTAGCTCTAAGCAGTAATTAAATCTGCCACTTCTGCTCTGCTGATTCATTTATTTAGCTATTTAATTGCTCAACTGAATACGTCTTTATCTCTGGAACTGCAACATTTTATTCAGACAAAGAAATAGCATAATCCATTTTTTTCCAAGAGCAAAGACATGTGAAAGAAAAGAGCATTAATACTATATGGTGTTGTCACTTTTCACTTATCAAATAATACAGTGTTTAGGGGATCAACTGATGCTTAAGGATAGGTTTCCATATATAGTTTTGTTTCTTCCAAGATCTCATTATATATGTCAAACTTTGAGCCCTAATATACCTATTCTAAGTTGCTGTCAGGGACATGAGTTAAACACATAAGTACTCAGTGAAGAATAGCAATAATTACATACAAAACAGGAAATCTAAGCACTATTCTATTGGCAGTAGATATTTTGTAAACACTTTTTAGATGCAGAAATACAACTACCATAGTAACTCTTCTTCATATATCTCTGTGTTGGGATTTTTCTCATGAATACATGAGTTGTGTCCATGCTATTTTTGTCAGATTCATCTACAGCAACCACATCTGGATATATAAAGCATGCTGCCTTGAGTATGTCTAAGCGTACAGGAGAGAGCCTTTGTGTTGTGCTGAATATCTCTGTTATGAATATTTCCATAAATGCAGCTTTTCTCACCATGTAATTTTAGCATTCTTTGAAGGTACCGCCATCATTTTTATCCACAAGTTGCAATAATGGAGCTTGTAATACCTAGTAATACCTAGGGCTGTGTGAAATTTCAGCGGCTGTTTCATTTCATTTCAGATTCGGATGTTTTGATGATTGAAACATCAAATCCAAAATGAAACGCAGGGCTCCGAAACAGCTCTGAAATGAAATGGGCCATTCGAAACATTTCAGAAATTTTCCGAAATGATTCAGACATTTCCGAAACATTTTACATGTTTCAGAGCTGTTTCGAGCTGTTTCGGAGGCAGGCTTGCAGGGAAAGAGGGAGGGGGAAGGACTGCTTTGATATTGACATCTGTAGCTGGCCAGTGACAATGATCTGTCCTTGAGGTCCCTTCCAATCCCAGTGCTCTGGGGGAAGGACAGAGAAGTATACACAAAGTCACACATGTCACAAGTTTTGCTTGTCAGCACTTTGAGGTGCAGTTTCCCAGAAGCCCCTTGTGACAGGGGGACTTCCCAGGGCCAAACTCTGTGGCCCGCCTGCCTGTCACCGTGACAGCAGGCCTACTCAGGGCCAAGCTCTTCATGGCCCGCCCACCTGTCTCTGGGCAACCACCCACTTATCTCGCCCGCCACGCCTTTGATGATAATGAGTTCAATTAAGATGATAATTAAGCAGGAGGCTGCCCATTGTAATGCCCTGATGCCAAGGGGCATTCTGCGGCTCCGACCTCCCCTAATACCGCAGCCCAAGCCTCGCAGATGGCATCACGGTGTTCTTCCTCACCGGCCCCCGCACTGGGCCCCAGAATCTTCTATGCACGACCCCACTATGGTCTTCTCTTCTTAGGCGGCCACTCCGCCGTCATCTGGGCTACCTCACCCCCCCGAAGCCTTGTTCCCCTCTCGGGTGTGGTTCCCCCGGAACCTTCGGCTACCTAGCCCTGGCCCACCTCAAGGCCAGTCGGCACCCGAGGCCCCCGGCTCTTGGGCGTCCCTCGCGGTGGGCCCCCGGCCCTTTTGACCCTCACTGGTCCTGGCCCCAGCATGGGCCAGTCGAGGGGACTCTCCTCTTTGGGCTGGGTCTCTCTAGCCACTCACTCTACTCCTCGGGCCTCACTGTGCCACTACTCCCTTCCTCCTAGGAGCAACCACAGCACCTCGCCCACCTTACTTCCACTCTCGGGGTCCGCCCTCTCTGGGCCCCTCATAACCCTGGCCCTCTCGGCCCTCATAACCCTGGCCCTCTCGGCCCTCATCCAACTCAGGGATCACCTACCTAGTGGTGGTGGGAGCTAGGGTTTAAGGCGCCCCGACCCACCTTCCACCGGGGTGATCACTGGCCTGGCATTTCCTGGGGGCTCCTGCACCACTGAGAGCCCCACCAGACCACCCACTCCCAGCAGGGTGCAGTTTCAGGTCATGCCCAGGACCAGGAGCCTCCTGCCATCCCCTTACAGCTCCCCCTTACCTCCGGTTATCTACAGCAGCTCTAAAACCAGGCAATGTTGCTGCCTGACCTCCTGCAGCCCAACTGCCTGGATTATATAAGCCTCAAAATGGCTGCCGCAATCAGGCACCTGGAGGCTGCCAGCTCCAGGCCCTTAAAGTGGCAGGAGCACCCTGTGCTCCGCCACACTCCTCCCCTCCTTAAATCACCGCCCCCTCTCTGGAGCCTCTCCATCACCGCCCCCTCACATTGGGGCTCCCCATATTCGAGCCTTCAGTCTTTTAGGCCCCATGCACTACCATCCTCCCAACTGGGCTCACTGTCCTGCTCTCTCCCTTGCCGAAGCTATCTTCCCCTCTCGGGTGTGGTTCCCCCAGAACCTTCGGCCTCTTGCCCTGGCCCACCTCAAGGCCAGTCGGGACCCCAGGCCCCCGGCTCTTCGGCGTCCCTCGCGGTGGGCCCCTGGCCCTTTTGACCATCCTAGTCCTGACCCCAGCATGGGCCAGTCGAGGGTACTCTCCCCTTCGGGCTGCTACCGCAGGACCCAGCCCCCTCGAGGCCTATCATTGTGCTGGCCTTTTACCGGGCTCAATGTACCGCCCCTCTCGGTCTCCTCATCGGTGGCCCCCTTCCCACCGGGGCCTCTCATTACCGCCCCCTCACACCGGGGCTACGCAACCCACTGGTTGCAAGTGGCAGGCACACACCATGCCCTGCCACACATCTCCCCCCTTAATGGGGCTCGCATCATTGCCCCCTCTCTTGGGGCTGCCCTTACTAGTGCCCCCTCACTGGGGCCGGGGTCACCATACCCCACACGCAACCCACCGGTTGCACCCCTATACCTATCTCCTTGAAACTTGGCAGGCTTCATGGACTCAGAAGGGGCTACCATGCCTGCAAGTGTCATCCTAGTCAGGCAGGAAATGACAAAGTTATAGGCAGTTTTGTGATTCCCCATTATAGTTTATGGCCAAAACACTGTAAAAATTCCAAAACAGTTTCAGCCAAAACAAAATGGGACAGTGATTCAAAACACCAAAATGAATCTCTGTCCCTCTGAAATGGTGAATCCAAAACAAAATGAAACACAGCCATTTTGGACAACCCTGATAATTACCAGATCAAGGCAAGCCAACTTGAGTGGGAATTTTCTGGAAGGTGTGGAATAAATAGTTGTTTTGTTAGGGGCTTTTTTGCTATTTATTCTTGTGTTTTCATAACTCTCTTTTTACCTAAGATAAGAGGTTTAAAAAACAAAAACTCCCTGAGAAAGCTTATCTCTTTGGTATTTTTAGTATCAGTGTCTCAATTGTGTCTGTCTATCTGTATATTCAATGGACATAGCTTATTTGAGTGCCCACATTGTATTTCATGCAATAAGTTTACTATTAATAGTGCGCTTCTTACTGACTTTTTACCAAATGATAATTGATTCAAAACTATGCAGCTATTTAAATATATCATAGTCAATAGTTTTTCCCATGTAAATGCCTTATTTCAATTCCTATTTCTCTGGGATTCATTTTTTTTCTTATATGAAGCTCTTCCATACATCTTAGTCAGGCAAAAATGTCATTGAATTACTAATGACCTAAGCTTTGGTCAAACAATACTTAAGTGGTATTGTTTTTATTGATTTTATTGTTATGCTTCACTGTACTGCACTTTATTGAAAGATCTTTGTTAAATAAATATTAATTCTGATGCTGTCAAAATTGGGAAGCATTGCAAATCTTGCTGGCAACTTTGTTTGCACAAGATAGCCACCTGATTTCCTGGCCAAAGCAGTTTGCATAAGATTTGTCTAAATATTTATCTTTTAGATATATGCCTCTTCTAAAAGTTCATGGTCCACAACTATGCACAGAACCTTCTCTTAATCTCTTAGGCTAGGGACAGAAATTACACACAAACTGATATAAGTGATCAGAAACCAGACAAGCACAGCTGACCAGTCTGGGATTAATAAGCAGCCTGCTGCCAGGTCAGCTGATAGAGCACATGACCAGAAGAGGCAGGGCTCTGGGCATATAAACCGGAGCCAGAGCAGGCAGCCTGCCCTGTAAGCTGTAAGGGATACCTGGTTTGTTGCTGAGCTACCAGTAAGGCTCTTGAGACTTAAAGGGAGCACCCCAGAGTTGGGGGAGCTTTGTGCCTACAGCTAGTGAGCTGGGATTTATGTTTGAAGCCAGTGTGGGGGTTGTTTGTGTGGGGGCCGAGTATAGCTGGAATTGGGGCCGCGCCGATGGAGTGGAATTAGGCACAAACGCATACTGGTTGATTTGAAAAGAACTTTACTTACAAACTGATGTACAGGGACTTGCGTCGATGCACACAGTGTAGGTACAAGCAAAAGCACACTGATGTTTTCCGAGCATGCAGGGTGCGGGGTACGTCGGGATGGTCGGCGACGGGGAGTGGTTGGTGGTTGATCAGGCCTCCAATTTTGCTCCAAGGTACACGAGGAACTCATTCCCAACGTACATGTGGAGTTCTCCAGCTTGGGCGGAAACTACCCAAGCTTTTATACGGCTAGTGAGCCAATTGCTAGCTGTCGGGTATGAATAATTTACGATGAGCCAATCGGTAGCATGCATCCAAACAGTGCAGCTGCTAGTTTTGGCGGGAGCTGATCACTGCACCAAGGCTTTTCCCGCCGTAGCGAGGCATTCCTTGCACTGAGCACTCGCATTGTGCTAAGAATTCTGCTGTGTTGAGGCACTTTTAATTACTAAGCACAGACAGTTTGAATTGTAGCCAGGGGCTTACATTTTGTTGTACTGTTTACATGGTGGCTTAGGTTTAGGACTAAGGGGGTGGTTTGGCAGTCCCATTAGTGCCCTAGGGGCACCTGTTTACTATAAGCTATGCCTGGGGCAGGCTCAAGGCATAGCCAAAGGCCTGGGAGCAAGGCCAGAGCCCAGAGTGAGGAAGAGTGTGGGGCCAGAAGGCCAAAGCCTGAGAGGGGCAGAGACTGAGGCTGGAGGGCCCAGCACCTGTGAAGGGCGAAGGCAGGGAGCTGGGAACCCTGAAGTTTGGTTCAGTTAATGAACTGGAGGTAGAGGGCTCAGCAAAAGGAAAAGGGTGGAAGCCAAGAAGGCTGAAGCCTGACACAGGAAAAACAACAGGCTCAATCAAAGACCTTTGGACAGCCTCCCCTCCTAATCAAGTTTAACAACAAAGGCATGGCAGGTAAGAGCAGGAAGTGAAAGGGCACCCGAAGAGCTAGTGTCAGGGAAGGGATTGCGGAGCTGCCAGGGGGTGTCACAGCTGCCCCTGGAGCATGAAGATGCTACAGGCACCTATACGTGTGCTCTGGGGAGAGGGGAGGGGCATTTTAATTAAAATGGGTCTGGGTAGAACTGCTCTAACTATAAGGCCTGCAGCATCTCATATATTCAGCATCCCACAGTTCAAAATGGTGGCAGGGGCACCTTAACTAAAGTGCCTTCCACGATTAATCGAGTCTGCTCCAATGCATTCTAATTGGAATGTGTTGGACCAAGTGGAAAAGGGCCCAAAATGACCAACCCAGGTTTAAGATGGACCTGGATAGGTGTAGTATCAGACCTAACTGATTTAGGTTAAATTAGTCTGGCAAACACCTGTTGTGGATCTCCTCCTGACTCAAGTTACTTTATAGTCTCCCCACATCCCAGGATGCTTTGCACCCTCTTTCAGACCGACCCCCCCCCGGTTGGCTTACTAGGACACTTCTCATTCTTCCCATCCCAGCTCTGGCTGCCAAGCCCTGGTCTGCCCTCTTCACCCCTTCCTGGCATGAATGGGCAACTTGGTTCTGCCACTTCCACAGCTGGGAGTGAGGGAAGCATTCCCTCAGGCCAGGTGCCTGCCCATGCAGCTGGGCATGAGGGTACAGGGGGAGCCCTGTACCTCAGGAGGCTTCCCCAGCCTAGCACCGGACTGGGTCAGGGGTTGGGGGCATGTGTTTGGGCAGTCAATCAGGGATGATCACTCTTGGCTGGACTGGGCTTAGCAATGGTCAGCAGGCTGGCAGATGTTTCAGGACTCCCTGCCTTCTGGCCTGGGCCAGTGCAGGCCTACGCTTGCCTTTCTCAAGTGAAACTTAAACTTGACTTCTTCAGTTTGTTATTAATTCAAGCTATGCAGCTTAGAGAAACCTGCGAATATTGGACTGATTCCACCTTGGGCTTTTTGAGTGTTTGTACGTAGCCTTGGAGTTCACGAAAAACAAGAGGACAGTCCTTCTGAATGTTAACCATGAAGTAAACTATCTCATATTTACATATTAATGATTTTAGTATGAGGAAATGATGTTCATTGTGGAAGTACATGCAAACAGATGCAGTGTAATGCCTCTGAATAAAAAGTGAAATTCATTTGTTATTTAGTTAAGAAACTGAGTTTTTTGCTATATGCATGGAACACTGGTGCAGGAAGGCTTTCTCATAAGCATGCAGAAATATTTTCAAATGGTTTTCATCCCTGTTTTATATACACATGAAGAAAGGCATTGGATTAGTGTGTTCTTTTGATAAAATTACACACTGTACCTTTATTTAGAGAGAGACATTGAGAGTACCTGTACACATGCCTGACACCTGCTCCAATGCATTCTAATTAGTATGCATTGGAGCAGACTCAATTAATGCTAATTAGCATGCTCCAGTGGCTTTGGCATCATGTGTATTAAGCTTCCCTGCACTTAAAAGTCTCAGTGGGGGTACTTTAGTTAAAGTGCCCCTACTGCCATTTTTAAGTACAGGACACTGAGTACACAAGATGTATGCTGCAGCATTTTAAGAGCTGCTTTAATTAAAAGACCACCCCCCCACCCCCCACCAACAAATGTAAAGATGCCTTGAGATAAATTAGATGAGGGAGAAATAACTAGATAATTATTTACAGGTGATCAATTGTTTTATTACATTCTCAAATCTTTGTAGTGGGAAGGAGGTGATTTGTTACTGAAAGCTTCCCCCCAGGTGAACCTAGCTATTGCCATCTTATCATCAACAGTCGGGAGATTAGGGCAATGCTGGATTTACACACAGTAAAATGTAAGTGAAGCCACTCCCTTTTTCCTCCCCTCACCGCACTGGAGGAAGCATTATCCAGCAACTTGTAGCAAGCGGCTGTCATCTGCCACAATGGGAACAAGATATTTGCAACGTAATGTCCACATTCTAGGTCTGGCCACTGTACATTGAGCCCGTTTGCTAGGTCTCTAAGGCAATTTAAATTTAACTCCTATTGTTCAGCAGTATAGTTACAAACTTTGGGCTGGCTCTCACACCAGCATCTCTCATAGGAGGAGTTATGCTGGAGTAAGGGGGTTAAGATTCAGGCTCCAAATTTTGGTAGTAAATATACAAGAGTACATGTAGGTAATGAATGTACTAATGTACTTTATTTGTTGGGGGGTGAGTCTCTCATTCAGAGCGGTTTTTATGGAAGAACCAACTGTTGGGTAGGGGTTGGAAGTGGGTATATGGGAGTTGCGTATAGCCCCACTCATTCTGTAGTTAGTCCTGTTCACCCAAATCTTATTACTGGTTTGTATGCTCTGATACTTACACATGTCAGGAAACAAATGTAACACATGGTTTTCAGTGAGTTAGTCAAGAAAACAATCAAAATAATTGACACACAGGTGTCTACAGGTAGAAATAGATACCTTTGATAACCCATTGACATATACAGCATGCATAATAGGGTGTTCGTTTTTTAAACTTCACCCCCTGCCCCCCTTTGCTCCTCATATAGGTTGTTGCGTTACAGTCTTATTACATTAGGATGTGACATTCCCGGCCTTGACTGCTTTTGTTTGGATATTTATAGCAGCTTCTGGTCATTGTGGAGCAAAGAAGATTGCCCTGCCCTCTGGCCCTTTCTTAAGCTGATTTTGGGCAGAAGCTCTTCTCATGTGGCACTAATTGAAATGATTGGTGGAGGGGGTGTTGTGAGCTCACTGTGCCTGACTCGGGCTTATCTGCCAGGGGCTAAGCTAAGGGAGAAGGGGGGTGGGGGGGAAGCAAAAGCTTTGCCTCATTCCAGTAGGGCTCAGGGCTCTTGGCCATCTGTCCACACTTGGAATCAGAAGACAAATAGAGGGACCACACTCACTTTAACTCTACAGAAGGAAATTGTTCGGAAACTCTGGCTGAGCTTTTCATCTAAAGTGCGGGCTGGAGACCAGCTCAGCAGGTCAGTACTTCTACCAGTCAGATTTATTTATTCAGATGATGTTCAGGGTTTCAGCTGCAAAGCTTTCGTATTAGAAACGCTGTATTATTTTCTGGAATTTATAGTGTGACCAAAGGAATCCTTTTTTTTTTTTTTTTTTAAGAAAAAAATCTTTAGGACTGGAACTCAGCTTGCTGTATTTGCTGTCCCATATGCACTGTGATCAGAGTTTTGTTTATCTAGCGTGCTGTTAGTCGTGATGGCTGAATGCCCAGGGAAGCCTAACAAAAGGCAAATCTTTCAAAGATTTAAACTAACAAGTTGCTTTTAAAGTGATTTGTATGGAGATTTTTTTTAAATGTTTGTATGGCTTATCATCTGGACAAGAGGGCTACATTAAAATATGTATTGGGGATTGTCATTTGAAATGTGTGCGCTTCATTTTGGTGAGCAGCTCAGCCTGAGTTGGCAGCTTGAGGATTTAAATGCTATAATATCATTTAAAGGCTTTCTTACCCTCCCTGCTTCCCTCCCCAGTTAATAGTTTGCTGTAAGTTTAATGTGAAATCAGGACAGGCAAAAGCAAGCTATTCACTAAAAAAAACCACAAGCTGTTGTGGTCTGATTAGAAAAGCAGAGGCTAAGAAGTTTTTTGGCATACTGTAAATGGGTATTACAATAAAAAATCAAGTGAACTGAAATACTTTCTCATGTATTATGAGTCTTATCATTTGAAGCTGTTTGAATATATTTAGCCGATTATTGCAATTTTTTGAGATTTTTTTAAATCTTGTTGATAAAACAAGACAGCCGCTAGCCTAATCATATGTGTTAGATAATGGAGAAAAAGAACATACGCAACTTCTTTAATACCTAGTTCTTAAAGAAAATTCAGTATTAGTCAGGAAATTGACAGCAAATTTAGGATAGTGCTAATAGGATTGTGTTAAATTTCTGGATATCCTAAAGTCAAAATATTTTCTTTTTAGGTTAGAAAAAGTTGTATTACTATATGTTTAAGGCTAACTAAATTTCCATCTGTTCATTTGACATCTTTTTTACAACTCCATAACTTCAGGATGTTATTTGTTACTGATCTATGTTTAAACACAATCCTGCTACCATGAAATATATATGTTTTTTGTTATTCTTATGTGTTTGAAGGTATTTTCTATTTGTTCTCTTCATAATTTTTTATAAGATAAATTTACTAAATGTAGACTAGCAGCAAACTCCACTATAAATGACATGCAAGAAAATCAAGTCACAGAAAGGAAATCAGTTCAGTTGTTGTGTATCAATACCTTCAAATGTTAAAATTTTTTTAAATCCTTTTTAAGTGCATTGTTGCAAAATTAATTTTCCTTCAGATCTAGCTATTTGTCTTGTTTTTTCCTTGTATATAAGGCTTATAGAAGTGACACAACCGCTCAAAATGGAGGCAAGTGAGTAGTAATCCACTTGTGCAGTACTTATCACCTAAAAAGATGTCTGGTACAAAGTTCATAAACTACTGTTGTGGATTACTCAAAATGGATTCCAGGAATTGGCCATAGGAAAGGTAGACAAGCACTTATTAAGAGGCTTACAGTTGGTTGCGATTGACATTGCATTTTATTTTATTTAAACGAAAATGCTGCTAGTGATACATCAATTGTATTTTTTAAAAATCCCTAGTAAGAGAACACTAAAACATGTATAGAATAATAAAAATCTTTGCAAAGATGCATGCATAATATTGATAACAGCTTTGCAAGTTGAAATAGCTGGTTTACTATATGAGAAGATCCCTTTATAACTGCATTATAATCTATTTGTGACTAGAGATAACAATAAGTATACAAGTGAATGGATTTCTTGGTCAGACAATACCTTTCCTTAAAATTCCTAGTTTCTTATTCATGAAAAGCTGAAGATCTTCAAAATATTGAAATCAGTTGCTATTAGTTTCTTCAAGAAGTGCCTGTAAACCTTCTCCATACTGTATGTGGTATGATAATGTAATGAATTGTGAATGTAGTACACGTTTGTTTTATCCTTTAATGAATTAATATATTTTTCTTGTATTTTTAAAGCTAAAAATCTGGGTAATGCATCTTAGTGATAAATAAGAAAATAATAGCAAAAAAGCCCACTCCATTAGAAAGCCTCATTATTTGAAAACAGCCTTATGGCACATGTGTGGTTTATCCTAAATTCTACAGTTGATTTACCATTAGGTACTTTACTATTTTAATCCTCCCTTTTTTTATGAATTGCTTTTTGCCAGAAGTCCAGAATCTTGAGCTGGGTCTTCAACTTTTACTTGGTCCTTATGCCCCGGGACTTCCATGAAAGTTTGCCTAAGGAAGAATTTGAGTATTAAATGAAGAAGCATTTCAGGATGTGGCCCATACTGTTCAGAATTCTGTTAGCTATTAAGCTCTGTGAGGGGAATTTTGTTTTTTTTTGACATTAATATGAACTGATTTGACAGATATTTTTGTGCAGGATTTTATAATGCTGTCTTGTTGGTTGGACAATAAACAAAAAAGCTCTCTGATGTCATTCCAAACAGTCAGTCGTTGTCCTTTTGAAAAGGGTGAAATGGATTCTCAGTTTCCTTGCGCGGATGTGAACTGCATTAAGTACAGATTAAGCACAAAAAAAATCCAGCACATGAGAATAGTAGCGATTTGCAACTCTTATGCAGGGCAAGAAAGAATCTAGCCTTCCAGTTCCATCTTTTCTAAGAAGTGGGAGTTCAGACCAGACTCTTTCAGGAAGCATGGCACAAGGGTTTTTGGGGGGTACAGGGTACTTATCTACAGTAGGAGAAGTTGAGTAGGCTCAAAAGGTAAAAGAGGAATGTAGCTGAAGCCAAGACCTTGCAGGTGTATGGAACATTTGCCAGAGGAGTGGGACTTCAGAAGCTGGAAGGGGAATGAGGACGTGGGCGACTGGTGCCGCCTTAGTCGGGCGGGGGGGAGGGGGCACATGCCCCACACCCCCCCTCCCCCCGCAACCAGTCCCACATACCTGGGGGGAGGAGGGTCCCCCGCAGCTGGTCCCGTGACGGCCGATCGCTGCAGTCACTTCCAGGAGTGGCTGCGGCCACTTATTTAATTGGTCAGCACTTGTGGGAGGGGGGGCACTGGCACTCCTGCCTGCCCCCCCTGCCCATCGCCTAAGCAGTGAGTGCGGCTGGTCAGGGGGTGCACTGGCACTCTCAGGGGGTGCACGTGCACCCCCTACATGTCGCCACTGGATGAGGAAGCCGAGTTGGAGCACATAGTTTTGAAAAATTGTGGGGAGAAGATTGGGCATCTATCACAGGGAGTATGTGGCAGCTAGGAAGGGGTAAGGAGAGAGAATGGCAAAGTTTTGCTGTAGGTGGGTTGTGCATCTGGGAGGGGAGTTGAATGTGGGTTCTTTGGTGGGGATTAGTGCATAAAGACGTGAGAGCTGGAAAGTGAGCATCAAGATATTTGTCAGGAGGGGCAGGGGGAGGATTTGACAGCTGAGAAGGAGGGAGGTCAGGTGTAACAATTACAAACTGGGTGCAGTGGGAGGGTTTAGCAGTGAACAGGCTGCGGTTAGTCTGAATAACCTTAGACATCTCTATTAAGCCTGTGAAAGCAGCACAGCAAATGATTATAAGCAACAAAAGATAGAAACTGCACTAATTGCAAACCAACATAAAGGTCTAAAAATAAGCTTAAATAGCCACTTTTAGTGCTACAGATTCATTCAGAGCTCCAATCAAAATACAGCATTGCTGTGATAATATATTGCTGTAAATTTGAGTAACCGTTTCTCACAAGAAAATGTAGAATTCACTATACAATTTGAGAGACAATGCTTTTTTTTTAAGTGGTCCTGTCACACTTTAATAACAACTGCGTTTTGCCACTTCCATTCGCTGAGCAACAGATTCACTTTGTTGTTTCTGAAGCACAAAAGGAGAGGAAGAATTACACAAAAGGCAAAGAGATTATGCATAGTTTATGCACAGTAACAGAAAGAGGGAATGATGAATTCTCCCAATTTTTGTTTCTTATATATTTTTAAGTTCTTTAGAAAGTTTCCTGTGCTGGCTGCCACCAGAGATAGAAGTATCAACAGGAGAAAATGGGTCGCTAGGGTTTTAGCATTAAGCAGCAAATCCAGGGCCAATAGGATTTAGCTGAGATGTTAAGGTTTATTCAGTGCATTTAGTTAATGAAGTAAAAAAAAAAGTTTGAGGCAGAGTTGTGGGGAGGGGACAGCCTGGCCTCCTGCCAGGTGGTACGTCCTGCAGTAATTCTTTCTGATTGATAGATATTCCACAGGACAAAAAAGAGCTAAGCAAAAGGGGATTTTAATTAAAAAATACCAGCACAAAGCCTGCTCTTCTGGATTGAAATCCATCTGAAATAGTAACAGGCATCTATGTAGTATGGCAGGGGAGGGAATTATTAACACTTGACTGTGGGGAGGACAGGAAAATACAATGCGTCTATATTTCTACATACTACCTATAAAACTATGAGAGCTCTTGCACAAAAAATTGCCAGTAACAAATGTTCATGAATCAGGCACCAACAGTCATGTGCAGGCAGTTAATTCCTTTTCTTAATAGCGAACAAATTCCTAATCTTTAAATCATGAATGGCTTGAGTCGTTCTAACATGTGCTCTGAAACTGCTATGTGCTCTATAAAAAGATTTTCTACCTAAGATTTACATTTTTATGCATCTCTGGGTCAGCCCCTGCACTTGCTGCTGATTTGCAGTGACCAATTGTATACATTGATGTAGTAACTAGATTAGGTCCTGCTTAAAGATTTAAAAAAAAAAAGTTTCCTAAATTTAAAAGAAAACACAGATAAGTCATATTTCTTATTAGTTAATTTATGCAGGTTTTCTTTTTCTTTTTAAAATTCTGTGCTTATATAGGCAAAACTACTACTTAAGTCAGATTCCTGTCTTTCCCAAGGTTAGAGAGGACATCTAGAATCTGTTGAACCTCCCTGCTAAATCCACCATCCTTGAATATCTTAGCCAGAGATATCTTAACATGTTCTTAGCCAAGATCTGGGAGGTTTGCCGGAGTAAAGACCAGAAAGGTCTAGTATCTGTCTTTCAATAGACACATTGCCTAAGGACGGAGGAGGCAAGCACTGCAGAAGTTGACTATACCACCTGCTAAGAATAGTCTTTGGAGTTATAAAACATCTTAAAGAGACACTGAGTACTAGTAGTCCTGTGGTTACACACAGGATGATGAGAAAATTTGCACGAGTCCGTTGAAAATGTATAACACTTCAATTAAAAACAAGGTATGTTTCTTTTAATATGTGTGTATTATTATTATTATTCACACCAATCAAAAGAAGTCAACAATTCAAAATTGTTATGAAAATTTTCAAGGAAGAATTTCCAGAAATACTTTTCTTTGCATTTCTGTTAAGTTCTAGTGTGTCTCAGATTCTTTCCTGAGAATTTAAATTCATAAAGAAGCATGCGTCATGACTGCAGAAAACAACAAAGGATAGTTTCATTATTTAAACAAAATAGAGACACAGAAAATACTAATATGATGACATGGGATTAAAAATGCCATAGCTGCATGGAGATTCCAAATGGTGGAATGAGTTTAAAAGAGATGGCATGTCTAAGCATAGCAGTACCAAGCTCCCAATGAAATGCAGCAAATGTCAAGATGATACCACAAAAAACAAATGGAATTTCAAACGTTTTGTACAATAGGAAGATAATGTTCCCTTGAAGTGTTGTCAAATTTTAAATGTATATAGTCATAGTTTTAACTGGCAGTCAGTAGGATTGTCGCACTGGGTGCATCTAAACGAGCAATTAATCTGATGTATTAAACTCTAATGCAGTTCATGCTTGAGTCAGCTGCTCCCAGGCACTGCATTTACAGGTGCATTCGGGACCTCAACAGTCTGTGCTGAAGAGGAACAGCTCCAGGCTGGCAGGAGGCACAGGGGGTCAGCCAAAAATCTGGGTGGCAGTGTTGGGTGGTGGAGGGACTGGCTGAGGCATGAGGGTGCTACAGTGCAGGGCTAGCCAGCATGCAGCTCTCACACTGTAGCCCCCTTGTGTTTCAGCCAGCCCCAGTCACCATCTACATGTGTTGCAGCAGCATAAATCACTCCACCATAGGATAATACTTGTCCTGGGTAGTACTATCCTACAGCTCAGTTAATTAATTTACTGTGCCCTAATATGAGCACACATGTAAACAGTTGGGTTTTACTGAAGAGCTAATTAGTCAACTTTGCAATAAAGTGCATGTGTAGATGTACCCACTGAGAGTTAATGTCACACAGTATTTTCCAAGCGGAGCCCCATCAGTGCCCAGCTGTGATGTGGATGAGCAGTGTGGCAGAGCTATGCCCCAGAAGTTTAGCCTATAGTTGAGCACACTGCATTGAGTGGGGCCTAAGTATTAGGTTCCCTTGGGGTGCAGAGTGCAATCTGGAGAGGGGGGGAAGTCAAGTGAGGTGAATAAGCTGCACTACTCAAAGAATGAATGCCTCATGCCTGCCTTGGTATAGCATAGCTTCTTACCATTCATTAGGGCTCTATACAAATGGTACAAGCTAGACCTGAAAATATTTTTCCAGGCCTGTTCACACTTACTCTGTCTGGGTGCTATTCATCCAGTCAATTGTTAGCTAATTCCTATATAGCATTGAAGTCCTACTTAAATCCAATTAGAAGAGTAGGATCAGGGTCTCAGTGAGCACAGTGATTGCCATTCAGTTAGCAATAATATTTGGATAGCTCTAGGATCTCATAAGCATAACTGTGGCCATGTCCAATGCCTAGCCAGAAAGTTAAAATAGAAATTTAAACTATGGTTGTGTAACATTATATGTCAGAGGAAACAAAAGTAAAGGTTGTAAATAGAAAAGATATATATAACATGATATATTAAAATACCAACTAATTTCTGTAAATTTTGTATAGAGCTCAATATTATAAGCCATGGAGCACACAGACTCCAATAAGTTTTTCTGCAGTTGATTAAGGGAGATAGATTTGGGGGGAGGGGGGGCAGTTTTTTGTCATATGAGATGAGAGATAAACTAGGCAAAGTGTGTCTGTGTGCATTTCTGACACCATGAGGGAAAACAGGAAGGGACTTGCCTCCAGTGCTACCAAGATGTAGGTTTAAGATTTTACTTAACAGAAACAAGAACCAACATAAAACTGAGAGCCAGGCTTTGATTCTGAATTCTTCTAAGTTCTACGGTTTTTAGCTCTGTGGTCTTGGTTTAGGCTTATATTTCTGTTTCAGATGGTAACAAACATTATTAGACTAGAAGTTGTATTTCTGCTGAAAGATCCAGGTGCCAGTGAGTAATCCAAAAGATTATTCATTGTTATCCCAGTAGTATTTACATTTGACAAATGTGGTCTGCATTAGGTAATGGAAAGACTGACCTTGTCAATTTAAGATTATGGACAGTATATAACTTATGCCTCTAGACTTTGGGGGATAGAGAAGGGAGGAGGAATTCTCACTGACCTTTCTCATACAGCAGTTCAATGAACCAACAGTGTTTCCAGTGTCAGATGTATAGTCACATTTAGAGTCACTCTATACTTTAAATTCATGTCATGTAGGAGATGGTATGTTGCAGGGCTTTTCAATACAAGAAGAGCCTCTGTCACTCAACTAAGCTGGCAGTTATAGCTATACCATCTTCCCAAATAACATGAGTTAAGCCAACCAGTGTACTCTTCTGTTGGCATAGCAATGGTCATGCAAGGGATGCTACAAAGGCTGCATACACATGTTCAAATGACCTGGGAGACTTTTCCTGGGCTTGCTTTCCTAAGAGTAAAACTTACCTGGAGACCCCTGAACAGATATTCAAATGCTGAGACCTTGAAGGTGCTGATGCTGTGCAGCCAGGGGACCCCTGTGCACACATCTCAGCATGCAATGCGGGCTTCCTCAGTCTGACTGGAGACAGAATGGTAGCAGTGCTCAGAGCAATCCTGATTGGTTGACCCAGACTGATTTAGGGTCAGCCTACGTGTCCCTGCATCACAATATGGGGGTTATGTATGAAGGAGAGAAGGGAGGGGAAGGTGCTCTGCTTCCTGCTCAACTGGAGCAGTAGAATCCAGCAAATGACATGATCTCTGTGGGTGGGTGGGAGTGGGAGCAAAACACCCTGGGATGCTAGAGGACTGTGCTATGGTCTCTTTCAGAAGAGAACATGTACAGACATTTGTTGTCCCAGGTATGATTGAATCCTGGTTGTTCCCAAGTTTATTTCTCTCCTAGGCTAGGGGCAGACATTTAAAAAGCCTGAGCCTGAATTGATTCAATCTTTGCAGGTTAGTCTAACCTGGCTAGCTAAATCAGATTTGTAACCAGATGGACATCCCAGCACATCCCTGCAGTGGCTCAAGCTAAAAGCTGGGGGTGGGGGGAACTGGAGCAGCCCTCCCTTCCCTTCGACAGGACTGAGCTGAGGGGGGGCGTGGCCAGGCCTTGCAGGACACTCTGATTAGCCCAGCAGGAAATTGATAACAGTGTTTATCACCCCTAACTCAGTGTTTATCACCCCATTAAGAAAATAACAGAGGGAGATTACCAGCTACCTGTTGATTCTACCTGTTGATTCAGCACAGATTGTAACCAGCATGTGGTCTGTTAGCTGATACACAGAAACCTCTCCCCAAAGCAGAGGGGAAACGGGAATTCCTGATTAACAGGGCGGTGAGGGGAAGGGGGAGAGCATCCCGCAGTCTTGCTGGAGCTGCAGGCAGGGAGCAGAGGGGAGGGGCCAGCCCTGCTGTGGAGCAGAGAACCCCACCCAGCCCAGAGAGCATGCCAGGATGCTGGGGGAGTCTGATTTATCTTAAACCAGCAAGGGGTCTACAACAGATATTGCATAAACTGGTTTGAGCCAAATCAGTTAAGTCTGATAGTACATTCAACCAGGTTTTATCTTGAACTGATTTCAGACATTTTCAAACTGGTTTATGTGCATTGACCATCTGTTCTATTACAGGTTTATAAACCTACAGTCCTTCAAATAGTATCAGACATCCTCCAAAGCTAGGGACAGACATTCAAAAAGCCTCACCCTGAATTGATTCAATCTTTGCAGGTTAGTCTAGGTTGAACCAGTTTGCAGATGCACAGACATTCTCGTACCACTTCTGCACCTGTCCCTCTGTCTGTCTTTCTCTGTCCCCATGCTGCTGCTACAGGGGCAGGCTGGGGATGTGCTCTGCACCTCAGGCTGGAGTGGGGACAGAGCCTGCCTGTGCTGGAACAAAAGTAAGCAAGGGTGGGGAAGCATGGCAGAGGAAAGGAGGAGACCCCAAGGCTGCAGGGAGCAGAAGGAGGTAGATGTGGGGGCAGGGGAATATGGAGAGATGGTGGGGGAGTCGAGTCCAAGTTTGCAGGGGGGAGAGGCAGAGCATGTACAGATGGTGGAGGAGCAAACAGCAGCTGCAGCTCCGGTCCCAAGCTAGAGCCAGAGCCACAGCAACTACTTTCCTTCCCCTGACTCCCCACCATGGTTCCTTGTACTCAGTTGCCAGATGAGGGTCTTTTCCCCCCCCATATTAAATGGGGTGGGCAACCTCATTTTGGAATCAAGTATGTATGGTAGCTGCCCCTTTTTAACCTCACAATAGCTAGCTCATCTGCCCATACCGTTGCAGATGCATGAATATGAATCCATGGGTGACATCAAGGAAAAGTAAGATTTTGAGTGAAGAGGGAGAAAAAGCTGTTTTAGTATAATTAAATGCAACAAAATCACTTAAGAGAAAAAATGCTTTAAAAATATTTAACTGTGTTTAGAATAGCTGAAAAAAAGGTTTCAAATACAGTAGAATATACATAAACTTTCATTTCTTTTCTCTTGATAAGAAATTTAAACAAACTACGCCGAGTACATTTTAAAGGGTTAATTTCAGCATCTAGGAAGTCTAGGCCTGTGCACAGTTAACCTGATTTCTAGTAGGAATGGCGGCAGACATTTGCAATAGCAGTATGAAGTGCAGTGCAGCTAGATAACTTTCATAAAATCATAGAAATGAAGGGCTGGAAGGACCTCGAAAGATTGTTGAGTCCAATGCTGCTACTCTGGGCAGGAATACTGCTGAGATCAAATGATTCCAGCAAGGTGTCTGTCTAGGTTCTTCCTGAAGACTTCCAAGGTTTGGGACTGCACCATCTTCTTGAGAAGCCTATTCCAGATTCTGGTCACCCTTATCATAAAGATGTTCTTCCTTACATCCAGCCTGAAACCATCCTCTAACAGTTTATGGCCCTTGTTCTTTGTCCTCCCCTGCTGTGCGCTAGTGAACAGTTTTTCTCTCCGCTCTGAATATTCACCCCTTACATACATATAGATTGCCAGCAAATCAGTCTTCTCTTCCCCAGGCTGAACAGTCCCAGATCCCTTAGTCTTTCCTCATAAGGTTTGTCTTCCAGGTCCTTAATCATTCTTGTGGCCTTTCTCTGGACCCTTTCAAGATCCCCTATGTCTTTTTTGAAGTGTGGTGCCCAGAACTGGACACATCAGCTAATGCACCCCGGTATGCTATTAGCTCGGTTGACTACAGCACCACACTGACAGCTTATGTTCATCCTGTGATCACCATAACCCTAATTTCTTTCAGTCATCATCCTGACCAGAACATCTCCTCCTAACCTATATTCATGCCGGTTACTTCTCCCCAAATGAAGCACTCTGCATTTATCCTTATTGAAGTGCATCCAGTTCCGCTTCGCCCACCTTTCCAGCTTGTCCAGGTCCACTTGGATCTGCATCCTGTCTCCTACAGTGACCACTTTTCCCCATAAGTATCATCCGCAAACTTGGCAAGCATGCTTTCCACATCCTCATCTAAGTATTATACTAAGACAACAATGTACATTATTTGCTTTTCAGTTTTTGGTTGCTCAGTGAAAGGGACTGGTGCAAGGTAGTATTACATGGCTATGTGGCTTTAATTTTACATTTCTCTACTTTTAAAATTTAGTCATCTTCTATCAAGGCTAACATCACTTCAAATTCCAGTTTGTCTATTTGTTCTGGTTTTTCTTTGGTTTTGGTGGAGTATTTTTAAGAACTAAAATATTCAGTTAAGGCTTTCTTCCCTCTGAGATACTAATGACTTTTAGCCCTTGCTTAATGATATCCAGTTGTTTGAGAAAGCTTTGAATATAAGTTAGAAGAGCTTTCTGCCAGCCTGTCACGCAATGTCAGCACTGCCGTTATTAGATTTTATATATGCTAGTTTGGGGGATGGTTATTCCATTAATCCCCACATTTGCTGGGATTTGAAATTCCTGCCTTGACATATTGAGTTTGAGGGTTTTGTCCTGTTGTCCCAATATGCCATTTCAGATTCACCTGCTTGTTGTAAAAATAAATCCCATTTACAGAAAGTATCATGCTGCAGTGCAACTTAAAGATATACCTCTTGAACTTGCAGCTAAAAATGAACCTTATTTTAGGGGTGTGTGGTTTAAAGTAATAGTACAGTTGGCAGTAAACTGCAAGACTGACTTGTTTTTACTTAGAAAATATACACGCGCTATACTTTTTATTGTGCCTTTATTACATTACATTGTGCACAGATGGAAGGGCTTTTAGCAGACTGAGGAACAAGAGATTCACCCATATATATCTAGCCCTTTCTAAAGCAACTAGAATTCCCTTAGGAGCAGTATATTAAAGCTACTATGAAAATAAAATTTTCTTTTACCTTGTGACATTTCTAGTTTTCTCAACAAAGACTCTAGCGAATAATATTAGTCAACAAAGTTAAAGCAGCAGATCAGATATGTACAGGGAGATAAATAATAAAGAAAGTAGTCCAAACTGAGTTTGCCTACAGCTACTAATAAAATATCACCTATGTTTGATATGCCCCTGAGAGCATAGTTTAATAATGCATCAAAATCTGCTCCTTTGAGCAGGAATTTGAATGAACTTCCTCAGTAAAGAAATACATCGTGTAAATAATACTTTTTTAGATCATAACAGGCAAGCATAAATATTGCAGGTGCCAAATTAGGTGTATTTCCTTTACAGGTAATACAATTCAGATGTTTTAGATGCATGGTTTCTATATTTGGATTATCTTGTGTAGGGCTTAAAAGGTTTTAGAAAACACCTTTTTTTTGTCTGTGTTGGTCTTAAAAAAATCAACTTTCACCAGTTTGAAATACTTCCCTGTATTTTTAACCATAGCTATCATTGTCCTGAGCCAAATTATTCATGTTTGTAATACACAGTCTGTCTTACACACTTCTATTTCTTCGTGCAAAGCAAATATTCAAATTTAAAAGGCAACAAACTGCTTTTGCTGACTGTCCTTTTCTGTGTCTGCTTTGTGAGGATATTTGACCAAATCACTCTGTTCTTAGAACTAGTCACAAAAACAGCTGTTTTTTTGGTCAGAGGAGCTAAGGTATTGTTTCCCTGTACAGTAATTATTGAATAATTTTATCAAAAATGTATTTATTTATTTGCTGGCTCAGTTCAACTCGTATTTCTGCATGCCTATGATATCATGCTATATTATAGCATGAAATACAAGAAAGGATACCTACCAAAATCTATACTTGTCATCATTTTGCAAATGGGTGACTGACTAGTAAAATTATTCAAAGCATCTACAGATCCGTTTTCAAAAAGGAAAATATGTATGTATGTGCAATGAATACATCTTAAGTGTTGCCTAATACCTTCCCTCCCAAGTGGTTCCTCGGTCGTTCCTTTCACCTGCTGTCTGCTTCCAGATTGCCAATAGAACCATCTAGTGCACCCATCTAATGAGCTTCTACTGAGTTTTGGTCCGCAGGCTGATTCATTGCAGCAATAGTGTTGGTCAAAAAACAGTAGAACAGGACAGGGATGATTGGATGAAATCAGCAGCACTAAAGGCTGTACTGACCTCAGACTAGTGTAAATCAAAAGTAATCCAACTGTACAGTAGGGTTACACCAGCATAAAACCACTCTGAGGGTATGCCCAGTTGAGTGCATACATGCATGGGGATGTGTTTCCTGCAGAAAAAGAACCGCAGCACATATTTGTGCCACTGCTGTTTGTCCTAGGGCACACTCCTGCATGTGTGCTCCAGTGCACAGCAAAATGATCTGGGTGGGGTAGGGGAGGCTGGAGCCAGCCAGCAGCCTTACCTGGGGTCGCCTGGGCACCAACGGCACCAAGCCATCCCCTCGGAGCCTTCCCAGCAGACAGAGCATGGTTCTGGCCAGCCAGGCTCCATTTCTAGTGGGGCACTCTGCTGCCATGTGTGCTGCACTGCTTTTTTGGTGGTGGTTTTTTGTTTGTTTGTTTGTTTTGTTTTGTTTGTTTGTTTGTTTGTTTTGGGGGGGTGTTTGACACCTGCATCTCCCAGTGTCAAAAAAAAAAGCTGCCACGCTGCAAACTAGCAGTGCAGTGATTGGGTGCACGCTTGCACCAAGTACAGTTTGCAGCACCTCAAACAGCTTTGAAGCACTGCAAACTAACTACCCGTGCACTCTCATCTAGACAAGCCCTGAGGGATCAGAACTAGGCTGCTCCAGTTCTAATTGAAGCACATGTTAAAAAACCCTTTGTGGAAATCTGGCTTGTGGTCTATGAAGCAAAGGTACTTTACATTCTTGACAGGCTTTGTATGTAATTGTGCACCTTTATACTCAAAATAAATCATTAGCTCTTGAAATAAATCCAAAAAATTGATTTCAAAATTGCTGTCAAGGATCTTGTTCATATACAGTATTTAATATGCCAACTATCAAATAATAATTTAAAATAGTCATTATCCAAACAATATAGATGTATTAGAAGACCTATGCCTTGGATGTCTTTTTTTGTTTTTACTAGTAATTACCAGATGGTAAATACCCCATTAAAATATTTGATTAAGATTAGTTTTTGGTTATTACCTGCTTAACATGTTTGGCACAATCCATATCCCATTTCCTTCCCATTATTTTAAAAGGATAATGCCAATTTAAACCTCACTCTTTCATCCATACATATATACCTATTATTGCTCCAGCTATTAGCCAGCAGCCCCACAACCAGAAGTATTCAGAAAAAGATTAGGTTTTTTTGCTCTTTCTCTTTTCAGTTTGTTTTATGTGTATTAGGCTTGCTGTTTTTTTCCCTTATAAGTATTAAGTTAGTCTGGTGTCAGTGCAAGTCTTTTCTGCAGGGAACAAAAAACAAAATAAAAAATGAGAAAATATTATTTTAAATAAAGGGGTTTCAGAGCTGGTGAAAAACTTGAAACTACTTTTAACTCCACAAAAAATTACTAGCTTTCAAGTTGATGGTTACATTTACAATCCATAGGCAAGCTACAAGCAAATGAAAATATCCATAAATCCATAAGTGAGGACTCTGCTTTGGGAGGGGAGGAGAGGGGAGTCCGTTCTCCATGGCCACAAAGAAGCTTTGCCCCAACAGAAGCTGTGGAGTTACACTATGTGAGAGGCAGAATCTAGGAAGCTGGTCTGAGCACAACACCCCTGAAGGAAAGCTCGATGAATGCTGCATTTGCTGTAGTCTATGGATACAGGAGCTGCTGGGTAAAACTATTTTTATCTCACAGATTGGTTGCAATAGGGATGATTCTACATTTGCCATTCCACTTGTAACTTGTATATAGCATAATGTCAGCCAGAGCAGTGTGCGCATGATTGATTTCACAGTTTACTAGCCAAACAGGAAAACGTGGGTGGGGATTTTTGGTTAATCTGGAACAAATTCCACCCCCCCCTCCCCCATTTTCTCAGCAAAATGAGGGAGGTCAAAGATTTGTAGCAACTAAAACAAATTCAAATTTTTACTTTTCTCAATATAAGGTTTTAGTTTTCATTACATTTTACTAGTGAGGATACTGAAACTACTCAACAACTCACATATTTGTTGTTCAAGTAACCCATTCACCAAAAAAACCCTTTCCTGGCTATATTCAGCTTTGAAATTCACTGAAAGATTTGGATCTCGCAGAATAAGACCAACTTCTTTCTCTATATCATGTCCTTAACAAGAAAAACTTTAACTTGGGACTTGATCTATAAATATTATTGAAGCCAGCAGGCCAAATTCTTCCCTGGTGTCAAGACTGTTATAGAGAGAATTAATTTGGTTGGGTATGTTTTATGTTGTAATCATCTTGTTTCAGATAAATAGTGCTACAAACTGTAAAACTTCAAAGGACTCCTATGCAAAAGGAAACATCATAGATAAACTTTCCAACCTTCAGGACTTTGGGAAAAGAGACACTCTCATGGACCCAGAGGGACAGTTTTTCCATCCCCAGCTCCTTCTGTGCAAAAATGAAGTTTATTTCCTATCCGTGGGGACTTTTTACCATCTTTATTTTTCCTAGAGCCTGATGAAGGGTGTTTGAGCCTGAAAGCTTGCAGAAAAAGATTTCACAATTTCCTAGTTGGTCTAATAAAAAGTATCTTTCTAAACCAAGAGTTCTAGTTTTTCACATTTCTTGTCTTGGACCAACAAGGCTACCAAATACATCCTGGAAACATAAAACTGTGTGCACTCGCATTCTTTTCACTAAGGACTTTCTACTAGTTTATGTATCTGGTGGGTCAACTGTAGCTATAGTTATAAACAAAACAGCCTTTATACCTCGTGTCATGAGATTAGCTTTGGTGGCAACAGTCATGAATAGTAGCAGTTGTCTGTTACTATACAGTCTTACTTGTCTTTATACTCCTCATTAATAAAAGGAACTGATTTATCTGCAATTGTTAAAATAAATCTTTTTTAATTCAATATTTAATGTGAAAATAATAAATTATGGAAGCCTCCATTTAAATTTTTTACATACAATTGTTGTAGAAAAACATTCCTTCACAGATGCCTTTAACAAGATGAAAATCACAAATATCATTTTTGGCATCTTAAAGTTTTGCTGTTCTGTATCCTTAGCTGATGATGGTTTTATATTTGTAACTGCTGATAACATATTGATAAAATCTACTGGGTATTAGTCCATAAGGCAAACCAATTGCGCCAGCTCTTTTTATGTGCGATTCCCCTGCCCCAGGTACCTGTCCTGCTAGGCCAAATCCTCAGAATTATGTTATGTTTTATATTTAGTTTAAATTCAGCACTTGCAGCATCTATGCATATGGTCCGGGGGTGGGGGCAGATGCTTTTATTAGAGCGGCTCCAAGAGCTGCTCTAATTAAAGCGCCCTGAGCATCTCGTGCATCAGTGTCCCAGTGCTTCAAAATGGCAGTGGAGGTACTTTATCTAAAGCTCATTCAATGATCTTTAGATAAAGCACCCCTGCTGCCATGTTGAAGTGCAGGAGCACTGATAAACGAAACGCAGAGGCTGGTTGGAGCACAGTAATTACTGCACTCCAGCAGACTCAAATAATTGAGTCTGCTCCAACACTGTAATTACAGCATGTCAGAGCAGCCTCGGCACTCATGTACAGGCACTCTTAGATACTGAAGACAAGGATTTAGGAAACACATACAGGGTGCATCTACACATGCTCTTTAATGTGAATTAGGCTATTTTTATGCACATTAAAGTGTCACTAAGAAAGCATACTATTTAATTAATGTGCATTAAAATGGGGTAATGCTCTTAAGCATCACTTAAAACCATGCTCTTTAGTTAATGTGTGTTAAGACAAGCTAATGTGCGTTTTCCTAGTGCCTCACTAGATTTAATGCACACTAACTGAAGTGTGTTAATGCATGTGTAGACAAGCCCATTTGAGGTTCAGATAGGCATGTTCTATAGTAATATCCATGGGAGGGGGATAAGGTAGGGAAGAAGGTAATCTCTGCAATAAACCAGTTGTGAAGTTACTCACTGGTTATTCTGCTGGAGAAGTGGATTCTGAATGAACTTCCTGGGTGACCCAAAAGTTTGGAGAGTTTCCACAGATCTGAGATCCTTTTGGAAGCTAGGTAGATATGCCTTTTTTGCTGGCTCTACCATTTTTGCTATGAATCCACCATTCAGCAAACCTCACCTTTGACAACAGGCTATGCGATGCAAAGCAATGGGGCTCTGCATTCCCACCGAGCACTGTTACAAGGGGGTTTCTAACTGTGGAGGGCTGCTATAGCAGTGCAGTTGCAGGTTAAATCTGAATAAGGGAATGAATGGCACAATAAAACAGGGAATAAGCCACAAAGTTATTACACAAAATATGGACTTTGTGGCTGGTTCCCATTGCATATTAAATTGGATGTGTGACCAGGCCAATCAACTGATTGGTGCTCCCAGCCTTGGTAGTACATGAAGCCCTTAATTCCAGAGTGTTCCCATGGCTTGGAACACAGGTCACCTCATTGGCACATGTAGCATGACAAGAGGCATGAATTGTTGAGATCAGAGATCAAATCACATTGCACCTTAAATTGAACATCTGCCGTGACCTCACTGTAGTAGTCCCTACACTCTTCCTTTCCCTAGTCCACCTGTGGATCCTGGTCATATAGGTACAACTTCTAAGAACACATGGGAAAGGAGAAATGATGTTACAGAAGAATAGAAAAATTGAGGTGGAAGGGACCTCTGGAGGTCATCTATTCAACCCTTTGCTCAAGACAGGATCATCCCTGTCTAAACTATACTAGGCAAATGTTTAGCTAACCTGCACTTAAAGCCTCCTAATGATGGAGATCCCACATTCTCTCTATACATGATTGACCTGCTGTTCCACACAGGATTGGGATGCTGCACATGGAAAATCTCTTTTTTGCTCATATTGGGAGCGTGATTCCAAGGAGGATGTTCAAGACAGACCACTGGGGGTTTTTTTGTTTGTTTGTTTGTTTGTTTGTTTTTGGTGGGGGTTGTTGTATGCTGCTGCTTTTTTCTCTATTCAAAAAGGCATTTCTTCTGTGACAGGGGAAACACCCCTCCATGACATTTAAATAGAATCACCTGTTCTAGCATTTTCCTCCTGTGTCAGTTCTGCACAGCCCTGGTACTTGTGATGAAAACCAGACTGACACTCCAACAAGATATTTTCTGTGACAGTGCTTAAAGAACTTTAATTGTGGGCAGTGCACCTGAAACAACACTGAAAAGTTGTAACTGTGTAAATATCTGCATTTGAAAGAGATTTTATCTAATTGAAGATAGAAGAAATGTGGGTATATTACCCAGTATATTGTGGTAGTATTTTAACCACAGCTGTATAATATAGTAAATAAGAAAACTTTGTGCAAATATGATGAACATGGCCTACTGGTATTTGCATTTGGGTAGTAACAATGGTATAATCCTTGTGTGTACGTAAATACCATAGCACAAAAGTTTTGCATGTGAAAGGGCTACAGTAACCTGCCTTAACTAAGCTTTAAGTTTTTCCATTGCCAATAATCTCTCTCAAATGTTCAAGTATACAGTACAGGAAAAGAGGTGTGTTCTTCTTTCAGGGCACATGTTAATATTTGACAAGAATTACAAACTCTAATAACTTTTTCCCCATAATATGACACCATTAAATATAAACTGTTCTTATTTCTTCTTCTTATAGGTATTGTAATTTGGAAAGGTGACTGCAGTCATGTTTCACAGTAATTAGCAATGCTGTTGGTCATTGCTTAAAACAAAACAAAAAAACATCTTCTAGGTTCCAGGCACAACATTTACTATTTCAATAACTTACGGTACGTGGTTATAAATAATGTAGTTTTTGACACGTCACTTCCTTCGGTATGTCTACACTACAGTGAACGGTGCGGCTGTGGCTCTTGTTACCACACCTGAGTGAAATTCAAACCAATTATCTCTGGCACCAATGACTGTTGGCAAATCAGAGTTTAGCATGGGTAATGCATCCCAGGATCTACCCAGCTTCTTGCATGCATCTTGCAGCCTATGTTGAGTTTCTTGTTGTTGTGCTAGCAATACCCAAAATACCTGTGCTAATGTTAGCTATTTCTACATGAGCTGTAGTCAGACCTTGACTACAGTATAGATATACCCCAATCACAAAAATTGTTCCAGGATACACATTGTGCAAGGGCAACTTAATGCCACCTTCACAGTTCCCTGCCCCTGAGCCCCCACCAAATGCTCTGCACATATGCTTGAGAACTAGGACCTAATATTTTTTTTAATTATGATTCATTCTGCCCCATTTATTAAGGACTGCTGCTTTTATTGATGTTGCATAGGGTTGAATTGAAAGAGTCCCACCTCTGTCTAAAGGTTCACCCCTACTGCACCCTATGTGTTTGACCATAATGTATTATAGCTGCATGTCTGTCTTAGACCCACAGTTACACAACTTGTCCCGAGCACTCTGTACATTATTAAATGCTCATGTTCTGCCTCCCAGAAGTTGCAAAGGTGAACACTGTTAATTGACCCTTACCCCCAAACCAGACTTTGATCTAACCTCTCGTGACCCCTTGCCTACAGGTTCCTACAGAACTTAATCGTCTTCAAATAATATTGAGGAGATATTTTGAAGGGCTGATGGGACAACACAGGGGCTGGAGTGTTAGTGCATTGTAAATGAGCCCAGGTCAACACCTCTGACATCTCAAACACAAATACCTTCTGGCTTTTTCATTTCCTGCCTAGAGTCAGCCCATGGACAAACAGCACCTGGACACAGCTGAACCCATGAGTAGCTGAAATGAGAACAGTAAACGGAAGAAAACACTTTGGAATATGTGCCTCTCCAGTAACATATCCCCACTAGCGAAGGCATCTGCCCTGTGTTTGTTAAGCCTGTCTTTAGCCTTACTGTCTCTTTGGAATTCATCAGTGCTACCAGCTCTCCAGACAGGCATCATAGCTAAACCCAGCTCTATTTCCAGCTGACCAGATGATGGCCCTACTTATAGTGGTAGTCCTTAAAGAAATGGGTTGCATTCTGGGATAGGTGGAGCTTTAACAGGGTGCATGGCTTTAATTTTAGACAAAATTAGTTGATCACTTAGATCACTCGAAGTATCCCAAAGGTATCATATTTGGTGGTGGTGTTAAAGAATCCTGTTCTCAGATATTTAATCTACGTGCTGAACTTTTCTTATTTCAGTTTAGGCAACTGTTTCTTGTCCTATCATCTTCTAAGTCGCCAAATAGGCTGTTTGCAGATGTTTACAAAACAATGTAAAAAGCAGTGCTTTACTTTAAACTTGGTGCATTCCCATACTGAGCCCAGCATATACCCAGAAGAGGCAGCACCTAACTTAGACCTGGCTCGCCCAACATGTATATAGCTCAGGCACTTTAGGAAGGGGGCTTTTTGGCACTTTTATCTAAGAACCGATTAAATCAGCTTTAGCTAAAAGCACCAAAAGCCCTGCTGAAGCACTCAATCTATACAGGTGCTGCAGACTCAGATCAAAGTAATGCAATACTTCTTCTGTAAAGCATTTTTTTTAACATAAGCAAGCAGCCAGTTCTTTCATCTGTATTGTTACCTGAAAGGTGTTTACAGACTGTGATCATGCTCTTTGCAATCTTCTAGATTATGTACACTTAGGTCCTTTACCTTGCCTTCATATTCAGTGCCATACTCTTAATTCTTGCACCATTTTAATTGTCTTTCTTTCTATTTAGTTAATTTGGTATCTCTTCCTACCTGTGAAAACCAGAGCTGCATGTTGTATTCCATTTGTGGCCCCTTTAAGACTCGATGTAGTGGAATTACTCCCATGATTTTCTGAGATACTTATATATACCGCACATTTTGGCATAAGTTGCAACGAGTTAGGTACTCAGCCTAAAGCAGGGAAAGAACAGTGCTTTCTCAGAATCTGAGACTATTTAGATAAATGTGTTCAAATAGGAAGAACCTGATGAGTTCCATCCTAGACTGCTCAAGGAATTGTTGGAAGTAATTGCAGGGCCATTGGCTTTCATCATCCTGAACTCTCAAAATAAGATGATGCCTCAGACTGGAAAAGAGCACATATAATGCCCTTTTAAAAAAAGAGGAAGAAAAGGAGGATCCTGGGACTTACAGGCTAGTCATTTGAGATTCAGTACCTGAAAAGATACTGAAGCATATCATCAACCGATCAATTTTAAGCACTGAGAGGATAACAAGGTGGAAAGTAACAGCAAACTTGGATTTCTCAAGAGCAAGTCATGCTTATCTTCACTTTAGCTTCACTTTGGTAAGGCTTTTGACACAGTGTAGTTGAAACTACCATAAGGTAGGAGTATATCTGATTGGATAATCAGGCTCACAGAATAGTCCTCCATGGCTCAATGTTAAACTGAGAGGTAACATCAGATGGGTCACTCAAAGGGCTGTCCTTCTGCTTCATATCTTCATCAATGATTTGAAGGATGGAATTGACTATATATTTAGTAAGCTTGAGGGTTGCATATATTTTAGATGAAACAGAATTCAAAATAGTCTTAATATATTAGAAGATTGGTCTGCAACAAACAGGATACATTCAATAACAAGTACAAATACTTTACCAAAGATAGAACAGCAAATACACGGATGGAAAATAGCTGGATAGACTTCAGTACTGTGGAAAAGGATTTGGAAATTTTAGTGAACCACAAGCTGAACATGATTCAGTGTTTTTTGTTTTTCTTTTTGTTTTTAAAAAGACTCATGGCATGGTGGGGTATATTTGTAGACTGCTGTATGCAGGCCTCACCTGGAGGGCTGCATCCAATTCTGGGCACTGTACTTCAAGAAAAATTGTGGACAAATTAGAAAAAGTCCAGAAAATAGCAACAAAAGCAAGAAGGGGTTTAGGAAAATATGGTAGACCAGGAACGGATGGAAGAATGGGATTTTTTAGTCTGGAGAAGTAAAGACAGGGGGCAGGGTTTTAATAAGAGTCTTCAAATACAAAGCAGATTGTTGTAAAAAGGTGGAGAGCAACTGTTCACTGCATCTGCAGGTGACAAGTAATGGTCTTCCTAAATTGCAACAAGGACAATTTAGGTTAGATATTTAGACTGAACTTTATAGCTCGGGGGATGATTAAATATTCAAACAGATTACCTAGATAAGCTATAGAATCCCCATCACCAGAAGTTTTTAAGTGCGGGTTAGACAAATGTCTGTCTGGGATGAGCAGAGCCTTGAGCAGAGTTTTGGTTTAAATAATCTTTTGAGGTCCCTTCCAAACCTATTTTTGATCATTCTAGACAGTAACCTTGTCCAGAAAGTTTGATTTGCAATATGTCAAAGGTAGCAGAAAAAATATAAACTGGAAGAACAATACTTGATAGGGAAGAGGATTTTTGAAGCAGAAATCTTTTCTTTTATAATCACAATGGTTAGTTCTATATGTTGATTTGTTTCTGAAACCAAGGTATGAGAATGCCTTTCCTGTCCAGTGAAATTATTTGGCATCTAGTAAAGAAGCTAGGGAATGGTAATAAAGATAAGTGGACTCTGAAGCACAAGTATGTGTGCCTGCTGTATTTATAGGTTCTTACAGCACTGTTGATAGGAAAGTCAGAGGAGTCTTTCTACTTTTGGTCACATAGTCAGCAAGAGAGAATAGCCTCACTGTTTCTCCCCCCTCCTCTCCACCCCCTCTCCCTTTAACTTCTTATCTGAACAGCCCAGAGGGATTAGTGTCAGCTGGCCTGGTCTGGTGTCTGTTGAGTGCAGACAGTTTGCCTACATGCACTATCTGCTTTCACAGTGTTTGTGTACCTTTTGGGATGAACAGAAAGGGCGGCTAAATCATTTCATCTCATCAAGGTTCAAAATGTGTATATAACTACCACAGAGCTACACTCTACTTTGCAAGTGTAACCACTTTTCAAGTACCACACCACACTTCACATTTGCTTGCATTGCAATTAATGTCTTTTTGCTCACTGAGAACTGTTCAGCAAGGTTAAGTGGAAAAATTAATTCTCTTTTATTAAACAGTTTCCTGCTGCCTGAAGGAATGACAGGCTACATAAGTCACTCATACTGTAACAATTGCAGGAACTTAGGATAGGGTAATTACCTTATAGGAAAAATAAAAGCCTCTTTATTCCAGGCCTTCTCTCTCTGCTGTGTGGCCCTTGTTAATCCTGTAGACATGGAATAAAGTCATATCCCCTCAGGGTTCAAACTTCCCCTGGAAAATATAATTCTCTCTGACACCATTTGGGCTAGGGACAGAAGTTACACATAAACCAGTTTAAGTGATCAGGAACTTGTTTAAACCTGAACAGAACATAAGTTCAGTGCACATAAACCAGTTTCAAAATGGCTGAAACTGGTTTAAGATAAACGTGGTTGAATATAGTATCAGACTTAACTGATTTGGGTCCAACTGGTTTATGGAACTTCTGTCTCAGGATCCTTCCTGGCTTAAGTTAAATCAGAGTCCCCCAGCATCCCATCATGCTTTTCAGCCCTGCGCTGGGCTGGGCTATCTGCTCCAGAGAGCAAGGCTGGCCCTACCCTTCTCCTTCCTAGCCAGAACTCCAGCTGACTGAGAAAGAGGTGGGGGACTGCAGGCACAGCAGTAGCTGCCTGGCTTCCCCCTGCTCCTCACTCACTGATCAAGCAGGGATCCCCCTTTCCCACAGCAGGGATTCCAGCTGGCATCTAGCCACACCACCCCCATGCTAGCTAATGCTAAGAGGGGTCTGTGTGTGTGTGTGTCTCCAATTTCACTGGAACAAAGGTAGACAGAATGGTGTCTGCTTGGGGCTTTTTGAAACTAATCAACAGATCAGCTGGTAATGTCTTCCTTACAAATACCTTGGAAACAGCTGTTTAAGAAGAGCTTGAACTAATGCAAGAAGCTTTTGTGTTCTTGATGGGCTGATAAGCTTTGTGTTTTAATAAGCTCCCTTCTGGCTTGCTTCAAAGGCTGCAATCTGTCAGTGTTCAAGAGGGGACAGAGAAAGGTGTGAGAAATGACCTGGTTTGTAATGAATGCAGTGCCTGTCAGACAGTATGAAAAAGCTGCAGGAGAAAAAAGCAGGGAGAGGGAGACTGAAAAGCTCAGTATCATTGACAGATGCATGCAGTCCACACCAGCATTTCCCAACCGGTGTGCCATCGGACATGTCCAGGTGTGCTGTGGAATCTTGTGGGGGTGTGGCTACAGTGAGTGCCACCACTACTGCACCCCAGTGAGGGCCACCCTGCACCACTACTGCATCTCAGCCGGCCCTGAGCTGACTTTCCCCTCCCCCCACGTTCCATGTTCAGCTGCTCGCTACCCTCACCCTTCATGTTTGGCTGGTGTGCCATGGGATGAAAAAGGCCATGTAAGTGTGCCATGGGACAGAAATGGTTGGAAAACACCAATCTACACAAGCAGTCCTCCCTCCCCTCACCCCCACTTTGCCTCAGAGTGCTAGCCAGGAGCTAGGGCCTGGCAACACTCCCACCCCTCGAGCAGCAGGGGGAGGGGAACCTGTCAAGGGCTGCTTCCCCCTCACCCCCTCCAGGCATACCCTGGCTGGGGACTGTGCAGGTAGGGTTGAGGCTTAAACCCCTCCCTAATAATATCATCCTGCTGGGGCCTGGCCATGCCCCTCCCTGCTCAGCCCTGTGGAAGGGAAGGGAGGGCTTGCTCAAGTACCCCCTGGCTTCTAGCCTGAGCCACTGCAGGCATGTATGTGCCTGCATTTCTTGATTCAAAAGTGAATGTCTATCCACTTGCAAATCAGTTCAGTCTCTGGAGGTTAGACTAACCTGCAAAGATTGAATCAATTGAGACTCGGGCTTTTTAAATGTCTGTCCTTTGCCCTGGAGGTTTCAACAACAGAGCAGTCACAAATGAGTCAGAAAAAGATTACAGTGTTTTAATAAGTAATGTCATTCACTTAAGACCTCGTTGCTGTGCTTGAAAATATGTGTGTCACAGCTGTCCATTTGAGACATATTTTAGTAGAAAAAGGGAAGGCAATTGTTACACATACTGTCTTGAATTCATACACATAATGCTGCTGAGACTTCTTAATAGTCTACATGATTTATGTTAACACTAATTCAAATTACACTAGAAACTGCATTAAACCTAGTGCAGAATGAAATGTTTGCAAACTAAATAGTATTTTTCACAAAGAAGGCATCCATTTTGCTGCAATTCCATAAAGAAAAGAACTGGCAAAAAATGTAGAGCAAAATGAGTGGCTGTAGCCAGACTGAATTTCATTAATATGGCTCAGCAGAAAATCAGAAAGAGGGGGAGGAAGAAACATTTTATTTAAGGGTCAAGTCTGGAACTTGGGAGATAAGACTTAACTTTCTGGCTTTGCCACAGCTGTCCCAGGTTGCTGGCCTACCTGTCTTTTGTGCCTCATCTTTGTTCCTAAGTTTACCACCTGTAGTAATGATTGTGATATTCCTTCCTCCTGTTCTTCATCCATCTTAGATTGGAATGGGACAAAGGGCACCCAGGAATGGGAAAAACTGCCTTAATCTCTCTCAGGTTTTTGTTTATTTCTCCATGCAACCCCAAGGCCTCATAAATTAAAATGTTGCATAGAATATGAGCAGTACTCACTTTATCAACCTCTGAAATTCATCTGCTCCTGGAAAGCAAATGTGGTCCAGCAGTGTTAAATTGCTGTGTGCTGTTACACCATTTTAAATCTATTGAAAAATACCAATTGATATTGCCTGGAGAGTTTAGACAGACAAAAAGTAATTATGTGAGTGAGGCTAGATCACTTGGGTTAACTCAAAACTTTTCCTTTCCTGAACCTTGATGAGGCAGCTAACAATGACTGGAAGGTACTTTCTAGCGTGACCAAAGTTTTAATACTCCTTATCTGGCAACAGTGTTTTCAAAGGGGTAAGCCTGCATCTTCAAAATTTACTGCCATTTTTTTTTAACAGTTTGTGCCTGAATTTAGCATCTTTCAGGGCATTTGGCAACCAATGGTTTCTTTGTGTAATGTTTGAGTTAAGTGGTTTTGTTTTATTACTGACAATTGTAATATTCTGTGATTTAAAGAACCTGCATTCCACCATGACAAGTGCTATAGAAATTAATAAAATAAACTTTCTTGATCACTGGTTTTATGTGAAACAGAATAGTTTCATATAAAACATGATCTCCCCAGTGACCCATCATTCTGCATGTATTAGAAAAGAGAATTCCATTGACTGAATTGCCAGCACAGCTTATAGAACATGTGCCTTAATAGTTGATACATTAGTTTAGCTCTCCATTAGCAAATTATTAGCCATATAGATTTGTACATTAGACATGTATATTGCTTATTGGTATGCTTTTCAGCAAGTTTGGAAAAAAACCTCTTATTTACAAATCAGATTGCAATTCCCCAGGTCTTATTCCACAATACGTAGTTGCATTTGAAAGAAATGAAGATTTCTGATAATGTCTGCTCTTCTTTGTGTCGGGACCCAGGGCAGCCGGGCAGCAGCTCTCCCTGACTCCCACCCGGGCAGATAAGGGTCCGGGGCCTTAGAAGGCCGTCAGGCGGGTACTTGTGACGCTTGGAGTGGAATTAATTAGGCGGACGCTTATTGGTTGCAAAGCAAGATTGTTTACTCACATCAAGGTGGTGTAAGACGGAGGTCAGAGATACTTAGTTACAGCTTAGAGATCGTTGTTCAGTCGTTCTGCAGATATATATATATATACGGGCCGGCGGTCGGCTTATCGGGCATGCGGGGCAAGGGTATGCCAGGGAGGTCGCGGCAGGAAGACGCTGACAACTGATCAAATTGTCAGATTTTCTCCAAGGTGTGGGCAGAGTTGTCTTCAACTTTGCGAAAAATGTAAGCGGGTTTTGTTTGTATGATAGCCAATTGTTTTTCGCCACGTCATAAATCTAATTGGAATCGCCAATTATCTAGTGGTCTTTGCTAGGGTGTTATTTTCACAGGGTTACTCCTTGTTTTCTTTGACCAATTATAATGATTTATATAAAGCAAAGAAGGCAAAAGTTTTTATCTCTGTTAGTGGCGCAGCAATAAATTTCTTTTTGACATGCGCAGAAAAAAGCGGTTACTATCATTATTGTTAACCCTTAGTTAACCTAGTGTAGAAAAAACTGTTTTAAATGGTTATTACTTGTTTGTGACATGGGCACTACTTAATTTGGTTGTGACACTTTGTACATCACATACTAAACTTGCTTTTTTTTCCTGAAATGTTAATAGCAGCTACTTTGACTTGTCCAGTGACGTTGCCTCACCATATATGCCAATTCCCTGTTTTTTCGTCTCTCCTCTTCTCTATATATGGTTCATTTTCTTTGAGTATAATAGGTAATATTAGATTGTATATCTCCATTTACAGTTGTGTATGGGTTTTCCAACTTGTCTATTTACTGATATTCTTCTTTTTGATCTAATATTAAGCCTGTGATGAACGTTTATATTTTAGCCGCACGTTCAGTAGAAAACTCTACTATTGCTGACAATGGTTGCTCAGAAGGATTCCCCCTGAAGTAATAATGAGAAATTCAACAGGTTAGAGGGAGGGGTGTGTGAGTAATTTCAACACCATAACAGTGTGATTTGAGAGTAAGGTTTGCTAGTATCTGTGTCCTGAACTAAACAGATCTGTTATGCTGCAAGATTTTCTAGTGAGTCTACCAAGCCTCTGCTGTCAAAAGTGTGTGCGAGAGTGGCAGTTCCCCATACGTGTTCCCTATTAAACTGCTTTTACTAAAAACTCTGGGGATCTGTTGTCTATGGGTTGGTGTTTTTTGTTAGACCAGTGAACTGAGGCCACTTTCTCTTTGTAACACATCAGTATTTATAGCAGTACTATTGTAATCTGAATGTCAAACATCAGCTATGCAGCTGAATTTTGGTGTCCACCATAGCAGATTTCATGTGGGAAAAAAAAAAAGTGACAGCAGACAGGGGATGGCTGGGGGGGGGAAAAAAAAACCCTTTTCAAATCAGTAATTCATTTATAGGCCCTTATATTAAGAGACCTGTCTAAGGAATGAAAGTAATACATATTTTAAAAATATCTGATTGAGGTGTGTCTGGAACAGTATATCATAAATTTCCATGACAAATGCAACTTGCCTTAGGAAAAGATTATATATACAAGAGACCTATGACCTCAAGCAGATGTCCTTATTTTAGTCATATGGATGAGCAAGAAAGTAAAGTCAGAGTTTTTATTTATGAACCCACAGAATTGATTATAAAAATACTTTGTATATGTATATATTGTGTGTGTGACCGAATAAATCCTATGTTTGTGTGTCTGTGTGATGAAAAGGAGGTGATGTTGGGATTAGGTTTCATGCTAACATACATTATCAGCTTAAAACAATTAGTGCTTGATGGACTACAGCTGACTGCCCTTTAGGGATAGATTTTTTTCCCCCTATTATCATTTCTGGGATGAGGAAGAAAGAACATAATGATTTCCCAGGCTAAACTGTGTGCTGAATTTGGAGGGAGAGTCCAGGGGAAGGCCAGCACAGAATTTGCTCCCTTAAAAGAAGCTATCATCTTCATGAAATTTGTGCATGTCTTCCTGTTGTTGCCTTTAGCAGCTGTCATAAGCCAGAGAAAAATCTTGCAGTTTGGACAGTACAGGTTTATTGTTGCCCATTCTTAATGGGGCTGGTAAAGCTGCAAATCATGGAGTCAAAGGCATTGAATTTGGTTTCAGTGCTATTCCACTGTTTACAACTCCCCTTTTATCTGAGGCCATATAATTTTATTTTGCAAAGTAAACCCTAACTCATTAGATTACCCAAATGACTAGCCAGAACAAATGAACAAACAAACATCAAATGGTCGCCTCTTCTAAAATGATTTGTGATACAGCCCCTGTTTTACATTCTTCCCTCTTCCCCTCTTTAGAAAAACCAGCAGGAGACCATTTTTAATCACCAACACAGCAAAAATTTCTAATTAAAATGAAATTACCCCTGTTTAAAAATTAAAGTCGAGCCTGAGAGAAAAGGGATGAACATAACCCTGTACTAAAATTTACCCTTTGCTTATATCTTTCTGGATTAGGGCACTGCCACATTTCAGCAGAATAACTAAACTCTCAGTTACATGCTTGTGAAGCATGTAGAACAATAAATACAACACTGAGCATTTTTTCTATTAAGTCACAGACCTATTAAAGCCAAGCAGCAGCTCATTAGCATTGCTGTACCACCTTATTGGTAAGAATAGTCACAGAGATTCCAGACAATTTACACAAATGGATTTACTGAAACAAATCTGATGCACTGAAATATAAAACCTGCCTTTAAACAATGGCCAAATTTATCTATCGATTTTAGGAGCTTATTCTTTAGCCTTTTACATGCCAGGTCCTTTCCAGCACTGAATTAAAGATTCAGTCACCCTCACAATACAAGTTAAGAATAAGCTTTCCCCCCATATTCCACCAGAGGTTTGGAAATCCTGTGTGCACTGCTGTAGCAAGGGAGGTGGGGGGATGAGCAGGGTGTCCCCCCCTGGTCACTGAAGTGAAGGGACATGCCAACAAGCACTGCCTAACCAGGGCGAGGCACAGGATGGAGCCACAAACGGCTCATTTGTGGAGGTGCAAGAACAGGAGGAGGGTTTTTGCCACTGTGTGCACTGCCAGGCAAGTATGGGGCGGGGGCGTGTGCACTCCAGATCTGTGCACGGGGCGAGGGTGGGGTGCCGTTGGAAAGCTTTGCCCCAGGCACTGAACTTCCTTGCCACAGCACTGCCTGTGTGACACATCAGGGGATACTGTAAACTAAACAAGTACTGGTGGCTGCCTATTCAGAATCCATTGTGCACACGCACACGCTCAAAAGATTCAGTCTCATCTGTTAGTACCTACAAAAGACCAGAGTCATGGTGCTGTGACCTAGAAGTATGCAATGGGTATGGTGGGTCCCTAGAAAAGATGGAAGACTGTCATTGACCAGGGGCTACCCCTTTATACTTTTCTCCTATCTTCTCTTCTGAATTCCATAGCTTGATGCAAAGTTAGAGATCAGTTGTTTTATGTTTCCTTTTTTTTAATGCAACACTCAAAACCACCTAAAGGAGCTATAAAAGCTGGTAGGTAAGGTACTGACTTTAACCATAACTCTTCCTTCTCCTTCCTTATCTACCTTCTCTCTATGGGGTGAGTTTAGAAAGTACCAGTTTAAGTAGCACAAATATATAACCCCAAGGTATAAGAATTGCCATTTCCTGAGTCAAACCATAGGTCCATCTTGCCCAGAATCCTGTGTGTCACAGTGGGAGAAAGTACTGAAATGGAGAGTGAACTGAGTTTGACCAGGGTTTTTTGTTTTCTTCCCCCATTGTTTGTCTCTCACAGCCTTCAGCATTTAAGGTCTAGGAGGTTCTGATTCAGAGGCTGTATCCCTAACTCCGATGCTCAATAGCTACTGTGATGCCCCTTTCCTCCAAGATTTAGTTCAGTCCCTTTTTTGAATCTGAGTTGATGTTTTTCTGTACCCAATGGGTGCTGACAGATATGCAGGCTCGCACTCTAACTCAGGATGCTTTACATAAAGTGCTATGAATTAGAGCATCCCCCTGACCCACCAGACAGACATTCACCTGTTGGGTTGGGGAGAGGAAGGGGGGTGGGAATCAAGCCTGTCTGTAGGTGAGCAGCCAGCTGAGGAACCATCCCTCTCCCCAGCCCTGCCCACCACCAGCTCTGGGGGCTACCAGCAGGACAGAAGCAGGAAGGGGGAAGCAAGCAGCGGTGAGCTGCCATCTGGAGTTTGCCCAGCCTGAGCTGGAAGGGGGGAGTGTGGGGGTGGGAGGGGTTCCAATGGGAGTCATATTAGCAACCCTCCAGTCCTTTGGTAACAAGCCTGTTTTTTGTGATAGGTTGCATACTACAGTTAGCAGTTCAGCAGTGTCCCATTTGAGCTCCTTCAGAACCCTAGGGTGAATGATCTGCTACTGTTTAGTTTATCATTTTCCCCTATAACCTCATCTATTGAAACCTCAGTTTAAGCCTCCTTTATACAAAGAAGCTAAAACTGACTTGAGCGTATTTGTCCAGGAATCAAAGCCTTACCAGATTCTGATCCGAGTTTTTGGTAAAACTGCAACAAAAACCAAGGGACTCAGAAAAGGGGCAAGGAAAGCATGTAAAATATAGTGTGACGTTGGCAGGTAGTGACACTACTGAGTAAATCCAGTCACGAGCAGAAAACCTGATCTGATGGAACTCATACTTGGCAATGTTGAACTAGGGATTAAAAAAAAAGACAAAAGATGGAAGAAAGATATGAGTGTTCACTTACAGGGGATATTTAGCATTTGGCATCTGCTCATTCCACAGATGGAATGCTGCATGGTTTGGTCCACAGGATACAGACAAATGACCCTGGGCATAGTTTCTACATGGCACTAGACTGTTTTTTAGTTGCATCAGTCATGGCTGGCATTAGATCAAAGCCACCAAGCTGAAAGGGCATCCAAACCTTTTCACACCTTTTTTAAAAAGGTAAACCTTTCAAAAGCTCTGGCACAATGCCTGTCTAAAGTGAATGTTGCTTTTTGAGCTCACGGGAACACTGTGCTGACTGAATGTCAAAATTAGACTTGTAAATAGCCAAAAGTCACTTTTAAAATGCATTTAGTGGCACTGACCATTCCTGTTGCTGCAAAGATTGAGTAGTCTATTCAGGGACAGAAGTAGGGAGGGAGGGAGGGAATTAGGTCTTTGTAGGGTACAAAGGTCTCTGTGTGGGTACAGTAGCAATTACATCGAACACATTTACTGGAACATCATGAGTGTCCCTGGTGGTGTTAGAAGAATCCCAGTTGTGTGTTCAGTTCTCCCAAGACCAAAAACAAAGTTTCATTTATAATCTTTATTGATTTTTTTTTTCTAATGAAAAGTGCACATTTTATTTGATTTACATAAAGCAAGCATTTAAGAGAAAAGAAATACAAGTTAGGGGTATCAAACATCATACTTTAACCACATGGGGTGACACGTAGGCAAATAAATCCGGTCCTCTACATGGGTGCATAGGCAGCAGAAGTTGGGGGGTAGTGGTGGCAGGGGGCTAATTGGGCTTAGCCCCCCTTAACGTGGGGCAGTGGTAGGGCCGCAAAGCAGCCTGGCCGCAGGCTTCCAGTGGCTGCAGCAGGGGTGGGGAGGGAGTGGGGCTGGGGCAGGTGCTGTACAGCTGGCAGGGCATGGGACTGACCTGCAAATGGCTCATCTGGGGGGTGTGGCTCCTGCTGCTACGAGCACCCCAGGAGGGAATGGGAGGCATGTGCCCCCAGATCTGCATGGGGGGAGGCAGGCTGCTGCTGTGGGCTGGGACTGCACCACTGGGGTAGGGAGCTGGGCTGTACCCATGGTGGGCAGTGGTGGCGCTAGGAGGAGGGCTATGAGGGAGCTTCAATCACCCCAAAATTCACCATAGCTCCCCGAACTCCCCTCCCAGCACTTCAACTGCCCATCCCAAGCACAATGCAGCCCAACCACCCCTCCTCCGGGAAGAGCCCAGCACAGCCTCAGCCCACAGTGGCAGCCTACCTCCCGCTGCACAGATCTGGGGGCACCCACCCCCATGCCCTCCCAGGGTGCATGCAGCAGCAGGAGCCACCACCCTTTCCCTGTGCTGGGTGCCCCTGGACAAGCCACTAGCAGCTCTGTCTCATGCCCCATTTGGGGGGGGCTGAGCATGCGTGCATGCACTAAGCCCTCCCCCAAATAATTTTTTTCTCCCTCTGCCTATGCATGGGTGTCTAAGTCTTAGATATAGGTTGGCATTGTGTTGCTGCATATGTGGTCCTATGCATGTGGACAGCTACATACATACCCAATCTAGTCTTACACTCTGAGAAAACAAGCCAAGAAAAAGAAAGAATGAACAAGATTTCCCCTCCTTCCTTAGATAGCTGACTGGCTAGGGCACTCACTGGTGAAGATGGAGATCTTGGATTCTAGGCCATGCTCATCCAGATGAGGTTTGAATCTGGGTGTCCCTGTCTTCCCAGCATAGCACTCCATTGCACCCCACAGGTCATGATTACCTATGTAGATGATTCTGTGCAATGGAGTTGGCCAAAACCTAGATGACCAGAAAAGAATGCCCCTACACACACTCATTGGGTCTCATTTCTATCCCTGTAATCAAAGATCCTTAGATATAGAGGAAATTATCTCAATGAATCTCCCAGTCCCCATACAGTCAGAATATTTTCTCTATATCCATGGTCAGGTTGGGTTGGTTAGGAATGAAGTTGGCTAGATGTTTTAGAAGCTGCATTACCTTTTCCTTAGGACCTACCTTTTGTTGTGGAACCTGAGTTTCCAAGGAAATTGAATTATTTGGATGTTTGCCATAAAGTGACAAGGAGGCTTTGAGCTGCAGGGGAGACAAAGAAGCTTTAGGAAAAAGTCATAATCAGGGTAACTATTTTAATGGTTAGTATTATCATTTTGATAATTAGCTTGTTACTCATAACACTATTTGCAACTGCAGAAATGCCATCTTGTGTTTTTACAGTATATCTGGCACATTTGATGCCAAAATTAGTTTCTAGGCTGAAGTATAACTTTACAATGGAAGCTAGTTGCAAACCTCCCTGCTGGTAAGGCAACTGGCAGGACCCAGGCAAAGGAGTCTTCCCAGAGGCAGCACCAGGGACCCAGCTGGAGGGCAGATGAGGTGGCTGGCCTCCTGCCCTTTTGGGTCCAGGAGGACACACTTCAACAGTTCAAAGCAGGCCACTGCAACAGGCACATCTTCCAGGCAATAGCTGCCCAGATGGTAGAGCGGGGGCACCAGAAGACGTGGCAGCAGTGCCACATGGAAGCCAACTGTGCAGCCACAGCCCATTGGCAGCTGATGCAGAGGTTCAGGCAGCTCTGCTGCAGTGTCCATGCCATAGCCCAGGCTGCCATGCAGTCCCTGTCCGGGTCTGGCAGGTGCACAGCCACGGGGTCTCAGGTCCAAGGAGGCAGATGCTGTTGCAGGTGGCAGCAGGTAAAAGCCAGACAGCAGACCCCATTGCCAGACTGCTGGGCCTCAGATGCTTCTGAGGACAAGTAGCCCTGAGCTGATCACCAGGGCAGCTTTTTATATTGCTGAAGCCAACACAAGTGCTGGCTCCAGCCTTTAACTCCCCCTGGCTGAAGATCTGGGAGGAGCTGAGCTGGATCAGTTTGCCCCAAGTGGCACAGTTTGCCCCATACCAAAGTGCATGGTCAGGCATGTGTGCTGAGGCATACATCTTTGGCACAAATCTTCAGTACAAATTTGTGCCGCTGCTACTTGAACTGCTGCAAGCGCACATGCCGTCCTGTGTGGACGCGCCTATTTTGTTCATGTTGCAGTGTAGTGGAGAATTAAGCTTACAAAGACGAACTGGTTATTGCTTATTTCTAAGTAGTAAGAGTTTTTAGTTAATAGCATTAAAAAGAAATATTTTAAAGATTTTCATTAAAAGTCAACTATGTTTACTCAAGATGCAAACACTCATGCATTTATGTACTTTCATTTCAGAGAGAGGAGGGAAAGCAGGGAAAAGAAAACAGAGAGTGGTGGCGATGACAAACATAACCTGAAGGATTTCTGTCACCCAGGATCATTTTTAGACAGTTTGAACTAATGTGTAGCACTAAAGTGCTGGAAGTTTTCTGTCCTTTCCCTTTCTGTAGCACTTTTATTTCATTTGAAGTGCTAAAAATCTACACCTGTCCATACCTAGACAAAGTAAGATCTCCCACCACATTTCTTTATAAGTGCTGTACCTCCTGCAACAGGTGCCATTTTCACATGGGTTTCTCAATACATTCCTCTTTCAAGGAGCATATCACTATCTTAATGCTGGTAAATGCTAGACACTTTAATTGTGGCTTACAGCAGTGGTGCTCAACCTTTCTGGTGGAAGAGCCAGGTTAGTGGGACAGTCGGAAGAGCTGGATGTGGCACACAGGGCAGGGGCTGGGGTACACATTAGGTCCAGAGCTGGATATCATCTGATCTGGCACATAGTGCCATGTCATCTAGCCCACTGGACTCCTACCCCACTGCCAAATTTCCAGATCCAAAAGAAGTGACAGCATTAATTGCAGTGTGGCTCCCAGAGCCATGGGCATTATCACTACCAAAACTATTCTGCTGCCAAATTTCCAGACCTGTTGGGAACTCCATGGGTCAGATGACTTCACTTCGCAAACTGTACTTTGAGAACCATTGACTTTGTTACAAACGGATTTGAGGTGTTATCTGTATCAAATTCAAGTGTTTGTTTTAGAACTTTGAACTCTATAAAACGTTTTTTTATGGGCTATAAAGAAAAGGAAATGCTATAAAAAGAAAAAAATATATCAATGGGGTCAGTTTATCAAAATGTCCTGTTATCTTATATAAAACAGTGCCTGATTAACTAAAATGCCCCAGATCATTTTTTTTCAAGTACCATTTTGGTATTCTTTAAATATATATTCCATCCAGCAAATGTGAGTAGTCAGGTACACCTATTTACAGAAAATGTTTGGCACTAGGAAGGGAAAGGGTATGTTTGAATTTCATAGATTTTCATAGATTTCATAGACTTCATAGACATTAGGGCTGGAAGGGTCCTCGGAAGATCATCAAGTCCAGCCCCCCGCCCAAAGGGCAGGACGTCAGCTGGGGTCATAGGATCCCAGCAAGATAAGCATCCAGTTTCATCTTGAAGGTGTTCAATGAAGGCGCTTGAACAACCTCCGGTGGCAGGCTGTTCCAGACCTTGGGGGCTCGGACAGTAAAGAAATTCTTCCTTATGTCCAGCCTGAAACGATCTTGTAGTAGTTTGTGACCATTCGTCCTCGTCATCCCTTGGGGCGCTCTGGTGATAAACGTTCCCCTAGATACTGGTGGTCACCCCTGATAAACTTGTAGGTGGCCATCAGATCACCTCTGAGCCTGCGCTTTTCCAGGCTAAAGAGCCCCAGGGCTCTCAGCCTGTCATCGTAGGGTCTGCTTCCCTGACCTCTGATCACGCGCGTGGCTCTTCTCTGGACTCTCTCAAGCTTCTCCACATCCTTTTTGAATTGTGGAGCCCAAAACTGGACGCAGTACTCCAGCTGCAGCCTCACCAAGGCCGAGTACAAGGGGAGAATGACGTCCCGGGATTTGCTTGAGAAGCATCTATGGATGCAAGCCAGCGTTTTGGTCGCTTTACTAGCTGCAGCATCGCATTGCAGGCTCATGTTCATCTTGTGGTCAATGATGACCCCCAAGTCTCTTTCTTCCATAGTGCTAACCAACATAGCACTGCCGAGCCTATAAGGATGCTGCGGGTTTTTTTTCCCCAAGGTGGAGAACCTTGCATTTATCGGCGTTGAACACCATCAGATTCTCATCCGCCCACTTGCTGAGCCTGTCCAGGTCAGCCTGGATCATCTGCCTGTCTTCTGGTGTGGATGCTTTGCCTGAAAGTTTGGTGTCATCGGCGAACTTGGCCAGTCCACTTCTGACTCCAGTGTCCACATCATTAATGAAGATGTTGAACAGTATGGGTCCAAGGACAGAGCCCTGGGGGACCCCACTGGTCACAGGACACCACGATGAGTGACTTCCATCAATTACTACCCTCTGGGTCCGACCCCGGAGCCAATTTTCCAGCCAGTGGATCGTGGGGGACCCAAGGCGACAATTGGCCAGTTTCTCCAAGAGACGATCATGGGACACCAGATTGAAGGCTTTTTTGAAGTCAAGATATATAACATCAATCTCATCTCCCTTGTCCAGGTGATAGGTCACCTGGTCATAGAAGGAAATGAGATTGGTCAAGCAAGACCTACCCGCAACAAACCCGTGCTGGCTATCCCTTAAGACGTTGGCGTCGGTCAGTCCATTGAGGATGGCCTCCTTAATAAACTTTTCTAAGATCTTCCCCGGGATAGAAGTCAGGCTGATGGGCCTATAGTTAGCCGGATCCACTTTCCTCCCTTTCTTGAAGATAGGCACCACGTTGGCCTTCTTCCAGTCTTCGGGCACTACACCAGAGCGCCAAGAGTTTTCAAAGATCCACGCTAGAGGCTGGGCTATGATGCTCGCCAGCTCCTTGAGTACCCTGGGGTGAAGATTGTCAGGGCCGGCTGACTTGAAGGTATCCAGCTTCTCAAGATGTTCCTTCACAAAGTCAGCATTAATGGAGGGCAGGAGATCACCCTCACCCGGACTTCCCGGCCCTGTAGCGGGCACGGGCGTCCCATGGGGCTGATGAAAGACCGGTGCAAAGTACCTATTTAATAGGTTGGCTTTTTCCTGGGCGTCAGTTGTCAGTTGCCCCATCTGGTTCAGCAGGGGTCCAACGTTGCCCCTGCTTTTCCTCCGGCTCCCCACATATCTGAAAAAGGACTTTTTATTGTCCTTGATGCTCAAAGCTAGCTGGAGTTCAGTTGCAGCCTTGGCTTTCCTGGTCTGCTCCCTACAGGACCGGACCAGTGCAGAATAATCCTCCTTGGAGGTGACTCCCATCCTCCATCCTTTGTAGGCCTTTCTTTTTAGCCTCAGGAGGTCTGCTAGGTCCCTGGAGAGCCAGGGGGGCTGCTGTGCCCTCTTGCTGCCTTTCCTCCGAGATGGAATAGACTTAGTTTGTGCATTGAGGATCGCTCCCTTGAGGAGCAACCACTCTTCTTGAACTCCCCTCTCCCTGCGGTCACAGTCCCTTAGGGCCTCACTGACAAGCCTCCTGAGCCTGTCAAAGTCGGCTTTCCTGAAGTCAAGGACTTGCGTGTTGCTGACTGACTTGCCAGCTTTTCGGCGGATGGTGAAGGTGATCAGCTCGTGGTCGCTGTCACCCAGCTTCCCGTCGATCACTAGGTCGCCGACTAGGTCCTCCCCAGTAGCCAGCACCAGGTCGAGCAGCGCTTTGCCTCTCGTTGGCCCATAGACTTCTTGAGTCAGGTAGAGGTCATCCACGCACGAGAGGAAGCTCTGCGACCGCTCAGATTTTGCTGAGCGATCCTCCCACGAGATGTCTGGGTAATTGAAGTCACCCATGACAACCATGGTCCTGGAGCAAGCTGCCTTAGCCAGTTCCTGGGCAAACTCCTGGTCTAGCTCAGGACTTTGGGTGGGGGGTCTGTAATAGACTCCCACCATTGTGTCCCCTGTGCCGTGTTCCCCACGGATTTTAACCCAGAGGGTCTCCAGCCGTCCACCCTGGTCGCCAATATCGGCTTGCAGGGACGCGTAGCTTTCCTTAACATAGAGAGCTACACCCCCGCCCCTTTTCTCTACACGATCCCTCCTGTACAGGGTATAGCCATCTATCACCGTGGTCCAGTCATGGGTGGTGTCCCACCAGGTCTCCGTGATCCCTATGACATCGTAATTGTTTGCACTGAGCAGGAGGATGAGCTCCTCCTGCTTATTCCCCAAGCTCCTGGCATTTGTGTACAGGCAGGCAAGTGCCCCCTGGGGGGCTCCTTCCTTGCCCACAGATTTTACCAGGGCTGGGGCTGGGGTGGGCTCCCTTGAGTGCCATGATCCGCTGGCTTTGCAAGGATTGTTCAGCGGGCCAGCAGTGGCGGTATCCCCCCATCCCCCAGCGGGCTTAGTTTAAAGCCCGGTGGAGCAGGTCAGCCAGTCTGGCTGAGAAGAGCCTCCTCCCTAGGGGAGAGAGGTGGAGACCATCTCTTCCCAGCAGCTCACTGCCTCTCTCGCCAAAGAGTGGGCTGTGGTCATGAAAGCCAAAGCCTTCCTGACGACACCAGCGCCGCAGTCTTTTGTTGACCACATAGATCCTCCTGTCCCTTCTCAGCCCATAGCCTGAGACTGGGAGGAGTGCGGGTGGGCGCCGGACCCTGCCTGCGCACCCCCCAGGGTAGACAGTCCCAGCCGTAGCCAGCCTACCTGAGGCATGACACGGATGGGCACGCGCCGCACCCCAAGGGTCCCCTCGGGCTCCGCGGCCCCCCCCTCTGGCACCTCAGAGACGGCCACCCAGACAGAGCCCCTGGTTCCGGGCTCCACGCAGCCATTTAGTTAGTTCCTGGTGCATCTTTACATCTTAAGACGTTACTCATGGTTTGTATTATGGAAGTTTTAATGGTATATGACAGTAAACTGATTTAATTATAAAGACAAAGAACGAACTCTCTGTTGTTCAGAGATGCAGCAGATGTGGAGAATAAATTATAAACAATTTTCTAAACATAATATGTGTAAATTTATAGCAGTAACATCTTGATGTTGCTTGAGAAATACAGCATGTACATACTAAGTGGAACAGCTCAGGCTAAACAGATGCAGGGTCATCCATTAGCAATACTTTATCTGATTAGTTTTGTTAATGGAAGGGCTTACCCAGCCATTTCCTAAAAGCAGATCTGCTGTAGATCATTAATTCTTGTCAATACAGTCATCACCGCTACTATGGTGAAGATAGCTCAGCTATTAACCTAGTAAAGGGCAGTGGACAGAAAAATATACTGACCAGTTAGTGAAATGGAGACCCTTCCATTTATCTTTCTTCTCCACATAGCGTCGTTTCAGAGGTAGCCATCTTTTTCAGCATTTCACTTGCAAGACAAATTATTTCAGCATCTTTCTTTTCACAAAAATAATTTTTAACATATTCAGTGCCTTGATTATGCTAATTTACAGTACTCTTGATTTTACACTACGTGACATCTTGATAAATGGAAGGGTGATATAGAAAGAAGCAGAAGACATTACCAAAATTATCCTGGATATTTTCTTTAAATGCATAAATTAAGGTATGGACAACATTTGGCCTTTCCTAGAGAAAGGAATGGTTTTGTAAATGAAATGCATAATATTGATTTGAATATGATCTGTCTGTCTCGAATTTCAGTTTTGCTAAATAAATTTCTGTCATGTTTGTTTTAACATCACAAATAACTACCATTATAGCTAGTGATCAGCTGCTGTTTTCATCGTAAACACTATTTTCAGAGATTTACAATTCAGTGAGCTTAATTTTAATTGGGCTAGAGTTTAAAATCACTTACAGTAGCTGGAGTTGCTTTTTCACTGATTGGCATCTAAAAATATAGGTGTTTTTGCTTTCTTGTTTTAAATACTTGAAAAGTTCTTTCAATAACAACAAACAGCTACTTTCATTTTTTTAAACCTGGTACTTTGCATGTTTCTGGGTAACTAGTTTTATTTTTCCTGTTAATTCTAACTGTTGAGATATTGCAAAGGAAATTGTAGTGTAAAAAAGCTTTGATTAATGCACTGAGATGAAAATACAGTGCATTCATGGAGATTTACCATTATACTGATGACATTGCATAAACAAGTCTTATGTTGGACCCTCACAGAAAAAAGTCCACTCTGTATTGCAATGAGGGTGAAGCTGATGATGAATGTCAGAATATTTTTCAAACAGATCCCCTTTCTGCCTTTTCTTGTTTTTTGTTTTAAAACAATAGAAGATAGTAAGATCTCATGCAGAGCAAGGAGTGGAAGCAGGAGGAGAGTTTGAGAACAGAGTCAAAGATGGAAAAAGGCAGCAGAGACTGTTGGTGTAGGACTAAGTGAAGTTGGAAAAAATGAGTTCTTCATATGGGGGATACCAGAACGGAAAGAGGGGAAAGGAAGTGTTTAGAAAACTAAGTCATTCTGGTCATAGGATCTCTGCCTGAGACTTAAAATCAAGGATATGCTAAGTTATAAGCCATGGGGGAGGGAAAGTTGATGGGCCATGTTGAATAAGACTGGGTGGTGGTAAGAAAGGAGAACTTGTCTACAGAAAAATCAGAGAAAGGGCAGTGCTTGGTGAAGACTGATGGAAAGGTGCTAGGTGAACAGTAGATGGGATAACATGGTTGAGGAGGGGGGAGAAGAGTTTGGTGAGAGGGAGTGGGAAATGTGTTGAGAGGGTTTGTAAGAAGCAAGAATAGGAGGGAAGAAGCCCAATACATCCACCATGGTGTTATTCAGGGCAGGGAGTGAAAGACAAGAGGAGAACTGCTTGTAGAATCACAGATGAAGGGAACCAGGTGGTGGTGGCAATTGTCACTACAGGCGAGGAAGAAGAGGGTGTGGCTGTGGGATCTGGATTTGTGCTGCTGGGAAGTAAAAGGAGATCAGCATGAAAAGAGAAAGAGGAACAGTCAGAGCTGATGAAAATTGAAAAGAGGGGAAGTAATGAAAAAGGAGAAATGTAGTACATGGAGCTAGAGTGATGAAAGAAGAAGGACAGATGCAATGATTTAGGAGAGAGGTGTCGTGATGCTCATGATAGCGTGGCTTTTGGACAAGATTACAAAAGATTGAACCAGGTCCATACGATTCATGGACCTAATCCACTTTCAAGGGAATAAATCACTGTTATAGGGCCAGCATAGTGCAATTTGGTAAAACCCCATTGAAACTACTCTACACAACACAAGAATCTGGCCCAAAATAGTTATCCCCATGTCTAGATTCTTGCATAACATGATTCTCTGTGTTATCTGTCCGCTTGGTAATTGTTAGAGCTGTAGGGAGCCTTGAAGCCAGGGAACTGAACAATGGTTCCACGTTCACTCCATGTGGTATGAACCAGGAAGGCAGACAAATGCACAGTAAAAAGCACTGATGTTCCTAAGCAAACACCCTCCTCCTGAATGTTTTCATCCATTGCTACCAGCCTGACCTTCCTTTAAACAAAACACTGGCTGAGAATTTTAGTACATACTCGACCAACGTCCCTGAAAAATTAGACCTCTTCCTTTCAAACAAAAAGACAATGGAATGTGTTATGTCCTTGGTTAAATCTTTGATCCAATTAACATGGAGCCAGTGTGTCAGAATGCTGTCTCGGGTGACCTCAGTATAAACTCAGAGCAAGTACCTTGATTTCCATGGAATTACTGTGGATCATAAAAGTGGAACTTGTAGTAATAGAAATTCTAATTTATAGATGCTCCCTAACAGGAAGCTGAGGGACTTGGGGATCAGGAGATTGTCCATTAAGTGATAGAGTGGCTAGTTAGTTAGAGAGATGGACAGAGGTCAGCAAAGGTAACATGCTCCACAAATTAGTATGTTGTTCTTCTCATTCATTGTATACTGTTTACTGAACCTAGTGATCACTATAGAACTGAGTGCAGAATCAAGCCTGTGGGGGTTACATGAGTATAAGGAAGAAAAGGATTTTCCTGGAAGAGTGAGTATTTGCCTTCTCTGTGGTTGAGTTCAGATAATAAATACTTACATATACTGGAATTTAGGAGTAAGCAGATGCAAGTGTCTTCCCCACGGACGTTTCAGAGAGCACAGTAACATCATTGACACTAATACATCTGATTCCTGCTTAAATATCCCAGTACCATATTTGACTTAAAGGGCACATTGTATTATCACTGAGCAAGAGAACAATACGCTTCACCCTCCTACTCTATCATTCTGAATGAGCAAGGATGAGTAAGCAGCGTATTAGCTCTTGACTGGAACTCACTTTAAGTGGATGTATTTTATGTTTAAATCCATTCTGGAGACCATTTCAGTGTGAACCATAATTATACCATTCTGCCAGTAACTGAGATACAATAAGAAGAATGTCACCTTCTCTGAGCTCCTTTTAATACAATATTTATTGCAGCTCAATTCTGACTATATTCAGCAATCTTCATTTGAGTAAAACTGTAGTACTAAGTGGCTACATTGAAGAAGAATATTCTACAGGTCAAATTCTCATCTAACTTGTACCATTTTTTATGCGATGTAATTTCATTAACTAACTAGAAATTACTCTTAATTTACAGTGGTGTAGGAGGAGAATCAGGTCCAGTATCTGAAATGACATAATTTTACTCTACCATTACACATTTTTCTTATACTCGGTTCTTTACAACAAGAGGAATGAGGACCGATGTTCTCTTGGTTAGCTTCCTCTGTGATTTAATTTCAGGCTCTTTCTTTCCACACTTGGGAATGGACCAAGCTGTCAATGCCAGTGTATGTTTTATTGCAACACTGCTAACAGAAATGTTCTATAGCCTTCCCCGAGAGAATTCAGCACCACATGTACTTGTAGTTTTATGCCCTGCTCCCTGGTTTCAGCCATCACGTTTGGTTTCAGTTTGTTAATTGCAATAAATTTAAGTCAACAGGAGGAAAAAAAAGGGCGGGTACTAGATCCTGGATGAAATATAGAACTGAGAGAAAGGAGGGAGGCCAATATATATGTGTCTTAAGATAGTTCTTATGTTGTAGGTTGCTATATTTTACCTGTCATTTTTCCTTAAAAATAGTTAATTGTTCAGCACCAGAGATCTTAAAAGTAACATCTATGTGCTTTTACACCTGTTGAAATTTAACCTTTGAAAGTGATATGACTGGGGAAAGGGGATTTTTTATGCAATTCAGCAAATTTTGCTTATTGATGCAAAAGAAGGCATCAGCGGTACGCAGGTATTGCAAGCTATTTGACCATGTTCTGTTCAGTCATCCTTCCTGTGCCATGATTTGTAGTGAGGTCATCTTGTCCCATTCCACTGTATGCCAGCTTTTTCTTAATTGGTTTTGACAAGTTGATAATCTTGTGAGCATTCTCAGGCAGCCAGTTTCAAAAACAAAGAGTCCTCCTTCAGTTTCCAGAAAACACTAACTATTAAAGTCTGTCCTTGGCAGAGTATAATAGGGGGCAGATTGAAAATAATTAGGGGACAGAGTGGTATAGACCCTAACGGGAAATTATTTTCTGTGTATACTAATCAATGTCTGATGCTTGTGTTTGATCAAGGAGGTGCAAGTACAACAATTAACATTCAGTTTCTAGACTTTGTGGATGAGTGGAAAGGGTATTTGAAACATCTTTTCCTCACTAGGAACAACTAAAACTGTCAGAGTTAAAATTAGTGACCTTGTTCTGTTAAAGCCTTGAAACACCATTGGATCAGCCGCTAACTTTGGCCAAGCTCTATTCTACAGACACCCCTCAGCAACATTACAACATGTGCATAAACAATAAGTGCCACTCCAATAGCAATGCAAAGGTCAAATGTAAAAATAAATGAAAACAAGGATAAAAGGCACTGAATGTGAGCTGACTTTTCCACCACTGAAGTCTACAGGCTTTTATGATCACTTCAAGCTCCATATTTACTTTGGGGGTGCAGTTATTTTTAACCATTTTAATCAAATTGAGAAGACACACAGTTTCAGTCAGCTGATAGTATTTATCATACTTACTTTTCCACTAGCAAATAGATACCCATAGCAGTCGAACAGAAATGCCTGCATTGCAATCAGATGTTTGTAGACCTATTTCTATTTTGGCCTTATGTATTTCACCCATATTTAAGGTGCAGATGTTTAGTTCTGATGGGTTTTGTTATATCTGATCCCCAAACTAGACACTGTCAGGAAATTTAGGGGGGTTTCTTATAAATTAAATGTGTTGTTTTCTTTGTCAATGACTTAGTGCATTTCTTCTCATTGGGCCCTCGCTTTAGGACATCACTAAATTTATTATAATGCATTGAAATGATTCATTTGAGAGGGGTTTTTTCCTCTCCCTTTGTACATGCTTGCTAATTAGCAGATGAATTTTGATGTTCTAATTGATCTGCTACAGAGAGACAGCTGTGTGCCCCAGCTGTCCTCTGTTCCAATAGGCCTCCACATAAGGGGGGGCAGTGCCACTTCTGACAAATTGATTTAACTAGAGTGCACTGCCTTGAGGGAGTCGTCCACCACACTGTCACTGCAGATGATTGCAGCCTTTGTGGACTCCAAACACTGTAGCACTATAATTGCCCACCAATGTCCTTTCCATTGCTTTGCTGAAATTCAATTTTTCATGCCTCACCAAGCTCTTTTCTTTCCCAGTTAGAAATACTGTACTCTGCCTGATTTACATTTCAGGAAATGCAGATAGTTCAGAATGTGGTTCTACTGTATTTAATGTGCTAATAATCACTAAATAGACTCAGTCACATATCAAATTATTTGCATTTAATTTGCAGGGAAGTATTCTATAATTATATTGTATTTAGCATGAACTCATTATTATGAACCTTGTAATAACAATATCAGTGTGTCACCGTTCTTTCAAGTGGTGCTCGGGGTGTGTGAAATAATGTCAATTGTCTTTTAAGCATTTTCTCTTCAGCTCGCAAGCCTGGATTTGAGGGGGTTTATACAATGATACTTTATGCCACATGGAAAATGTACAGCCTGTAATAAATGCATTTCCATCTTTCACAAAAATGATGCTGAGGCCCTGGGAAGTATAAACATCTAATTAATCTTTGTTGTCAGAATCTTTCATGAATAGATTCACAAGCTGTGAATTGCATCCTCACAGCCTTCAGGAGGACAGCTACTTGAAGTGACTTGTACAAAAAAACCCACCCTTCAAAAAGTGCCAACACAAATGACAGTGTTTGTTGAAACATTCTGCATACTGCATATATATAACCAGGAACACTTAGTAGGATGCAGATTTAAGCATCTGCTTGCTCAGGACGCTAGGAGTGCTGGTTGCAGAGGACTTGCAGGATTCCCAAGAACTGGTGGTTGTATAAAGATCCATAGCACATCCCACTTTACAAGGACCTCATGATTTTTATTTATTCTGTAGGTACTATTTGGTATGTATGCATGCTGTGCATTATGCTTAAAGGACTTCAAAGGCAGAGGTGGAGTCTAAATGTAAGCAAGTATGTAGACATAAGGCTGTGATGAGGTTTTTTTGTCTGTGTTCAGAACTAAATTATTGTCTGTTTTTGCCAAACTAAGCTGCTATTTAACCATATTTGCATTTAACCATATTTAAAGCATATCTGCATTTAACCATGTTTCCAAAGCAGAACAAAATGGACTGCTTAAACTAATCAAGACTCCATCAGCCTTACACGATCATTTTTTTTTCTCCCTCAAACATAACTGTTAGAGAAAAGAGAAGTATATGTATATATAGTAGACGTGTAGCTTACGATTTTAAGGTGTTAATATTTAGATGATGATGACTTATAAGCTGTAAAGTAAATATTTCCCTTACTAGGTGCAGCTAATACATTTCCAGTTACAGTATACTTTTTATAGGGATCTCAGAGAGCCTATGTACTGTGTACTGTGGGGACCATTAGTGGTCCCTTACATATTGAATAGCATGGTAAATTGTCTCATTCTGCTTTTAGGAACACAGTATCCAAGTAATGAGATGGCTTTTCCTTAGAGAAATGAAAAAGTGCATCAAATAATGCGCTTTATAACAAAAATATATATCAAATAAAATTAGAACGATATAGGAGCAGCAGATGAATTGCTAAATCACAGCCTAAATTGCCACATTAAAGTTCAGGGAGCAATCTGAGATCTTTTGATCTTTAGTCAGGCTATCACAAGCTGAGGGTGTCGCCTAAATGGAAAAACAGATTGTGCTTTGGTGGCTGTATATGTGTGTAATGAGGAGAAGGAATCTCTCCTCCAAAGCCAGGGAAGATCATGGTTGTACCGCCAGAGGAATGGGGAAGCAGTTGTGTTCCCTGTATGCCTATGGCCAGCAAAACACAGTGTGCTTAGGGCTGGATTAACACATAGGCAAACTAGGCACATGCCTAGGGCCCTAAGTGAGGCAGGGGCCCAGTTGTGCTTATTTTACATATTAAAATTATTGAGTGAAAAAAAAAATAAAGTATTAAGTAGGAACCCATGAATTTGTTTGCCTACGGCCCACTAAAGGGTTAATCTGGCCCTGAATGTACCCAATATGCTCCTGTTTTGCCTGATGCAATAGCCAGCAGCTAAGTCACAACACCTCTGTTGTTGAAGTCTCAGCAGGGTGGCCTCTGCATGGCTTTTGTGCTGTGTCAGCTGACATGGGCACTAGGGACAGAAGTTACACTTAAACCAGTTTAAGTGATCAGAAACTGGTTTAAACCTGTAACAGAACATAAGTTCAGTGCACATAAATCAGTTTCAAAATGGCTGAAACTGGTTTAAGATAAACCTGGTTGAATGTAGTATCAGACTTAACTGATTTGGGTCTAACTGGTTTATAGAACTTCTGTCCCAGACCCCTTCCTGGTTTAAGTTAAATCAGAGCCCCACAGCATCCCAGCATGCTTTTCAGCCCTGAGCTAGGCCATGCTGTCTGCTCCAGAGAACAGGGTTGGCCCTGCCCCTCTGCTCTCTAGTTGGAGCAGGGTAAGGGGCATGGCCAGGTGCCAGCTCTGCATGGCCCCCTTAAGCAAAGGGGGCATATTTCCCCCCTCCCTTCCCTTCCCTCTCCCCCTGGGACCCCTGCTGGGGTCTACCTGGCCAGGGCACAGCAGCCCCTGTCAGGGCCCCCCCCCCAACCCCTGCTCCTGTGGCAGGGGTGGGGCGAAGGAAGCAGGGAGGGGGTTTATTTCCCCCATGTTGGCCCCAGCCAGTACTCTAACAACTGCATGTCAAACCACTGCCTGCACAACAAAGGTGACTAACACCTTGTTAAAATGTTAATCCAAGAGCCATCAAGACTGCAGTATGAGGCTAACTTCTTTGATTGTTTCTGAATTATTGACCCACCTCCCTAGCAGGATGTGTTTTCCTATCCCTTTGTCTGCCAAACTTCTACCCATTTGCATCTTCACAGACTTCTGGTTTACTTTAGCTTCTTTTCTACCTTGGAGAACTCATAGCATCAGCAGTCTCCCACCACCTAAAGAAATGTGTTTGTGCCCAAAAGTTTGCAAAGAACTTTTTTCCAACTATTTAGCTGATCTAATAAAAGTTGTCACATCTACCCAAAGAACCTTGCCTGCCTTTTCCTATCCAGAGACTTCTTGGAGGAAGTGACAAGATAGGACCTTACTTATGGAGAAGACTCAACCCCCCCTCCCACCTCTGGCAGAGACTAAAGAAAGAAGTTGATAAGGGGAGGAAAAGGGAGAGTGGGAGGGGGCATGATTCCCCTTCGGTCCTCCCAGGACATGGGAGAGGGGAAAGAGGTTGGGGAACCGGGCTTGTCCCCTGCCACTTGTGAGCGCAAGAGCCAAGCTCTGCAGGACCAGACTGAAAGTTGGCAGGTGTTGACAAAGACTTGGCATAATCATCACATGTCTGTGCTGGAGATAGAGCTAAGGGAACAGGAGAGGGTTGCAGACAGCTTGACCAAAGAATGCAGAAAGCTACATTTACATTATAAAGCAGAACCTGTAAAAGGTGGGAATACCTTTCTGAATACCTGGCTGTAAAGAGGCACTCTGCCCTCAGGATTATGTAAGACTTATGCAAAGCTTTCTCTTATCTTTGGTGTATCACATTCCATTTTAAGTTAGACTAAGTTGTGTGGGCTCTCACTGTATTTTATTGGCTGCATCTTAGTGTAGGCAAGGTTTCTGGTTGTTCTTTGTGTGCTTGAGATTGCAAATTGTTGTGTTCAATACATGCTTGATTCAGAGAGAGGACTTTTTCCCCACCCCTACTCCTCAATCTGGCAGTGGCTGCCCTTGCCTCCCCCAGCTGGCATCCCGTGTGGGCCAGGGAGGGGATTTAAATCCCCACCTTCCAGCGGGCTATCTCCAGGATGGTGCCTAGCCATGACCCCTCTGCTCCAGCTCCTTTTTGAGGGCTCCTCTATAAAGCTTTGTAGCTCTGTGTGTATATGTGCCAGCACACAGGAACTGTAAAACACCATAAACCTACAGGTTAGTCGCTTTCCCCTCTTCTAAATACTTGTATTAAAATATAGTTCAGATTGTAAAGAGTGCCCCACATCCCAAAGTCTTTCTGGGACAGATTTTGACCCAGTTACATGCACATCTATCTTTTTTCACTGTATCCAAGAAAGGAGATAATTTGAAATTATTGCAATCCCAGTGCATTGTTCAAGTTCCTGTATCAGGCACCCATGAGCAGATGCCCTCCAGACTTCATCCACACTCTAGACTCTCTCTCTAAATACTAATTCCTCTCCAGATCTGGTCAGGGTAAAAAGCCCGTTGCCAAAGTGCATCAACAGAATCAACCAACTGTTCTTTAGCTGGATAGGATCAATACCAGCTAACAAAGTGGGTTACTACCAGCCTATTATACTGACCTTCTTAAGAATGAATTTATTTCCCCCCTGCCTGGTCAACTGGTATTAAACCCGCTATAAAACTTTTAAGCTCTCGGTGACCTTTCTGAGAGCCTATTGACTCCTACTCAGTCAACAGACATAAACAAATATACATTATAAACTGTCAGTCTCTACTAACATTGTGTATCTGTGTCAGAACATCTAGCTGCTCTGCATACAAGAAAGAAGTGCTCATTCCCAAATTCATGGCTTGGCACATTCCAGCACCATTCTTCTTTCACAAAGCTGAAATATAACGGTAAAAGACAAATACAATGAAAGCTCATTAATTCTCACTAGTGGCTGGGAGACTGTGTGAAATACTGAATTTTTCAATTTGGCAAGTAAACGAGCAAACAATTAGAAAGGAAGGAAAATGCCTCGCTAAATGAACTTTGTTCTTTTCATTTTGCCTCTTTGTATTTTTGTTAATTATTTATGCTGGTATGTCATAATATTACAATGTTTCTATAGTAACCTGTACCCACAGTGGTCAATCTAGTGGCTGTTAGTTGCTGCTGCAAGATAAATCTGAAGTAATAATGAAGTTCATGCTCAACCTTCCTGCTCAGTATAATCAACCTTTTAGCCACAAGCTGCTGCTGAACAGCTTTTAAAAACCACCAGCTCAAGTTGTATCCAGGCTACACGAAAAATAATGTAGAAGGGGTTTGCACCCTGAGCAGCTACAGGCTCTGAATGGTGGCCAGGATCCAGGGAGGTAGAGACAGGGAGACTCAGGCTGAAAAGAGAGTGGAAAGGAGCCAGGGAGGTTCTAGAGTCCTGGCACCTACAGAGGAAGGTATCCCCCAATCAAGGAGTTAAGCATCTCTCTCATTTTCTCTCTACGTCCACCCTTCCACAGGTGCTGCTAATATCATGCTCAGCAAACCCTTCATTTGAAACCCTTATGAAACCCTTAATTTGGCAGCAAGGTGTAAGGGTACCTTCTCCCAGTCCACACAGTCAGAATTCCTAGTGGCTGAGACCCTAGAGCCCTTCTGCCATCACCCCTTGGCTCCTTTCCTACTCTTCACAGCCAGAACATGTAGCTACTAGAGTAGCAGTGTAGCCGTGTCCATTCCAGCCCCACTCCCCCTTGCCTCCATTCCAGCACCCCTCCTTAATCAGCACCCAGGGCTTGTGCCTCCCTTGCCTAATCATAGTTATTCCACTGACCATAGGATGATAGAAAAGGAGGGCTGGAAGGGATCTCATGAGGTCATCTAATCCAGCTGCCTGCTCAAGGCAGAACTGCCCCTGATTTAAGCCACACCACAGCCAAGTGCCTGTCCAGCCCATTCTTGAGAATTGTCAAGGATGAAGAGTGCATAATGTCTTCTGGTAGCCTACTCCAATGCTTGACCACCCTTATAGTTGGAAAGATTCTCCTAATCTCAAACCTAAATTTTCTCCTCTGCAGCTTGAGGCCAGTGCTCCTAGTCCTGTCCCCTACAGCTTCGGAGAAAAGTCTTATCTCCTTCCTCTCCATAATAGCCCTTCAGGTATTTGAAGACAAATCCCCCTGCCCCTCAGTATTTTCTTCTCCAGACTAAATAACCTTTGTTCCTCCAGCCTTTCCTCATAAGTCTTGCTTCCCTGGACCCTAATCATTTTTGTCATTCTGTGCTCAACTCTTGCCAGTTTGTCCACATCCTTCTTGATATGTGGGGCCCTGGACACAGTACTCCAGGTGACACCTCACCAGTGCTGAATAGAGTGGAAGAATCGCTTCCCTTGATTTTCAAGTGACACTCCTGTTAATACAACAGGCTTATTTTTTAATCTTTTTAAAATAAGAATACACTGTTGGCTCATATTCAGCTTATTGCTTACTGTAACCTCCAGGCCTTTCTCTGAAGTACTGCAACCTAACCAGTCATTCCACAGTCTGCATTTGTGCATGCAATTATTCTGTCCCAAGGGTAGGACTTTGTACTTGTTCTTATTGAATTCCATCTGATTTAATTGTGGACCATTTCTCCAGTCTATCCAGGACATTCTGGATCCTAGACCTGCATTCCAGAGTCTTTGTAACTCCACCCAATTTCATGTCATCCACAAATTTGCTAAGTGTGCACTCAATCCCATTACTGAAATCCTTAATAAACATATTGAAAAATACCAGACACAGGAGATCTTTAGGAAATCCCCTTGATAACTCCTCCCACTTAGACCTTGAGCCACTGACAACTACTCATTGAGCACAATGATCCAAACTGTTATGTATCTGTCTTGCTGTATTTTCGTCTAGCCTAGGGGTGCTCAACCGCTGGCCCATGGGCCAAATGTGGCCCATGGAACCATGACATCTGGCCTGTGGGGCTCCCTGCACATCAGGAAATTTGGTGGTGGGGGAGTGGTGGCCATTAATTTGGCCATCCTCCCCCCTGCCAAATTCCCAAACCCCACAGCACCTGGTCAGAGCCAGACTGTTCCTCCTTCCCCCTTCAGAGCTAGGTTGCAGATAGGCCACCCCTCCTCTCCCCCCTCCATGAGGCTGGGCCATGCTACCTTTTCCCCATCAGGCCAAGATGGGCCCAAGCCATGACCCCTGTCCCTCACAAAGCTAAGTCACAATCTCTTCCCCCCTGCAGGGGCATGTTGGGGCTGGGTCATGCCCCCTTTCTGCCACCCCTGCAAGCCTGGGCCACACTGCCTTTTCCCCTGTGGGACCAGGCTGGGCCAGACCATACCCCCTTCTCTCCATAAGCCTAGGCCATGCCCCACAGGGCTGGGTTGGGGCTGAACCATGCCCCCTTTATCCCCATGTGGGCTGGGGTCATGCCCCACCTTTCCCTTCCCTACCCCCACAGGGCTGGGTGAAGCCTCCTTCCGCTATTGCAAAGTCAGGACTACTCGTCCACCCCCCTCCATGTTCTCCTCTAGGCGTTTCACAATAGATTGCTTCAGGACCTGCTCCATGAGCTTTCCAGGGGCCAGGGACAGACGGTCAAAAAACCTGAGGGTGAATTGATTCAATCTTTGCAGGTTAGTCTAACCTGGCTAGGCTAAATCAGTTTTGTAACCAGACACACATCCCAGAAATGCAGGCACATACCTGCAATGCCTCAGGCTAGAAGCTGGGGGGCACTACAGCAGCCCTCCCTTCCCTTCTCCAGAGCTGAGCTGAAGGGGGCGTGGCCAGACCCCAGAAGGATGCTGTGTTTAGGGAGCCCCCCACTACCCTTGATAACACAGCATTTATCAGCTCTGTTATCAGCATTTAACAACCAATCAGAAACAAAGCCTTGCTCATTACAAGCTCTTCTTAAAAAAGCTTTTTTCCAAAGGAAGGAATGCAGGGACATTACCATCTGAGTTGTTGATTACCTCCAAAAAGCCCTAAGTGGACACTGTTCTGTCTGCTTTACACAGCATTAGCTAGCATACCACATGCTGGCTACATTCCATGCTGTGGGAGAGAGGAGAAAAGGATCTCTGCTTAAGCAGCTAATGGTGAGGGGGGCACAGGGAAGCCAGCACACTCTGCTGTGCCTGCAAGTCTCTACCAAGCTCTGGCCAGAAAGTAGAGTGGAGGGGCCAGCCCTGCTGTGGAGCAGAAAGCCCCGCCCAGCTCAGAGAGCATGCTGGGGGTGTCTGGTTTAGATTAAACCAGCAAAGGGTCTGGGACAGACATTGCATAAAACCAGTTTGGCCCAATTAAGTTAAGTCTGATAGTACATTCAACCAGATTTATGTCACGCCAGTTTCAGCCAGTTTCAAACTGATTTATGTGCACTGAACGTCTGTTCTGTTACAGATTTAAACCAGTTTCTGATCACTTAAACTGGTTTATGTGTAATGTCTGTCCCTAGCCAGGTTGACTGGTTTGTAATTCCCCTGATCCTCCTTCCCTTGCTTAAAGATGAGCACTATATTTGCCCTTTTTCAATCATCCAAGACCTGATGCAGAGGGAAAATGAGAAAAATATTTCACAGAGTTAGCAAAGATGGTTACGTCTCCTTTTCTACAATGCACTTCTGTTTGCCAAGGGAATGCAAGGATTCTACTAGATTCAACACTAGTCCTGTACACCCAAGTAGCAGTGGTCAGAAATCTATTCTTCCACTGCTAGCTACTACCACTGTGAAACTATGCTTCATTGACAAGGAACTGGTAGTAGAGGATGCATTCATTCATTCCCTCATTCATAACTGCCAGGTTTAACTTCTCTAACTCACCTGAAGCTGAATGTAAGGACCTCACTAGCATGGAAAACACTGAGAATAAGTAGTACCAGTGCTCTGCATCATCAGCTGACTTCAGCTCACTTCTGCAGTCAATTCAAGAGTTAATAGATTAATGTTTAAAGCTCTTAAAAGATTGTGGTCTAGCTGTCTATTGCCTGCCAAGACAGTTGTGCACTTCTAAAATAATGCTGCTATTAGGGCAAAGCTTGTGAGAGGTGAAGATAAGGTGATTTTGGTCAAAGATGTGCTTGATCTGTGTTTTAGACTAAGCCCAAAATTAGTCATTTCCAGAGCTTGTTACAAGAATCACCGTTTTGCAAATAACTCTCTGCAATCATAGAAGGGAAACAATTTCAAAGTATGCAGATTAGCAGAAAAAAGATCTGTGAAGAAAGAAGAATTCACTGTGGAGAACTATGTGAATTTTAATTACTGACATTGATATTCAGATAGCAGGATATTGGATGCCCTAAAAATGTCTTAGCTAGATGGATAGTGTACTAGTAAATGTGCTATTAAGGGTTAGGATAAGCCCTTGTTGAATTTGGCAGTGTTAACGCTGAATTTCATTCAGGAGAAATGTAAAGAAGGGGTTGCAAAGATATAGCCTGCTAAGCTATAGGCAGGCAATTAGAAATTGAGGGGTATGGCCAGAGAGGAGTAGTCTGCTGTGGAATCCAGGACCCCTGGATTCTGGTAGATATGGCAGTCAGTGGCAGGAGGGCAAGCAGAGGCTGAGCAGGTGCAGCCCCACTCACCCTGCAGTGACTGCCACGCCCTCTGATGCCCTGGCCCAGATCCAGAACAAGGCATGGGGTGAGCTTGATTTTTGATGTCAAGAAACCAATGTGCCCCTTATTTAACTAATTCATCAGCACAATGTCAGCCTCCACCTGAAACACTGGTATGTGTCACCATTCAAATCAAAACACAAGCAGAATTTTGCCAGTGTATTGCTTTGTGAAAGTTTGTACATCTGTGAGAGAAAAAGAGAAATCTGAGTGAAACAGCAAAGAAGCAACAAACAGTCAGGTAGGCACTGGTAATGTGGCACTGAGAATAAGGTTTTGGGTTAAGTGCTGGCTATAAGAAGCTTGGAGCTGTAAGTAATGAAACCGTCTCCTCATGTTTTGTGGGGGACTCTTTGCATTCCTTCTTTCATTCTGAATAAAATGTTTGCTTTAGAAATTGCAGACATCATAGGAAAGTGAAGCTGGAAGAGAGCTTAAGGTGTCTAGTAGGTCACGTCTCTCTCTAAAACAAGATGAAGTCTATACTAGATCATACCTGACAGAAATGTGGAAGTTTTAGGAAAAGGTGAGACAATAAAAAGGCCCCATGACCTCTCTTGGTAGACTAGTCAGTCTCCCTTGCTGCAAATTAACATAGATAACCATGTGTTGTTGTTAATAATAATAATGATGATGATGATAATAATAATAATACTATTTGGAATATTATTACTTGTTGGAATATTATTAACTGCCCTCCTTAAAACAACCCTAAAACCGCTCTTACTTTTTACCCTCGCTCTTCCCTTTTCCCTATAAGCTTTTCCAGCTTTTCCAACCTTCCTTTGCTCTTCTCTGAACTTTTACTGCATCTTTTGTAAAGGGTAGTGCCTGACACTGAACACAGTACTCCAGAAGAGAGCAGAATAATTTCCTCCCATCTTGCATATGATGCTTCTGTTAATATTCTCTAGATTAAGATTTGCCTTCATTGTAACAGCAACACATTGGTTGCGTGCACCTGTTACATTTAGATAGACCTAATTGGATCACCCCCTGAGTAGATGAAATAATTTAGATTGGAAACTGGTTAACCTGATCCAGCAAACTTCTGCATGGGTTTAGAGCTGTTCCCTGGGGCTGCGAAAGCCCAACCACTCACCCTAGATCCGAGGCTGCACTCTTCCAACTCCCTCTCCACCTCTCCCCCAACCCTAACAAAGCCCCGAAATGCCTATAAAGTTAAATAAGAACTAATTCCAGTGTCTGGTTATATACTGTTGCTGAGAAGTAGGATGAGACCATTGTTTGTTTTTGTGCAAGCTTTTTCAGGTGTGCACATTAGTGAACTGCAAACTAATGAAGACCTGCTGCAATACAATGCATAAAGCCAACTGCTGTATAAAAAGTAGCAAGGTCCTTTAGGAGCCAAAAAGAGTTCAGTGGATTTCCATTGAAATAAATAGCACGCATTATTACTCATGAAAGATCATAATCTGACCTCTGAGACCTTACTACTTAGTAGCAGTCAGTCCCGCAGTTTGTATAGTCATTCATATTTTACTTTCCTCATTTAGTCCAAATGGCCAGCTTTTGGAGAACATGACAACATAACATATTGGTTGTAAAACTTGTAAACCATAATAGCATGGCCAAAGAAAGCTGAGATAGATTGCTGTACCATGCTTATTGTGACATACTGTGATGAGGAGGTATAGTTATAGCTACTCATCATATCCATTACCCTGGTGACATGGAAGCAGGCAAACCTGTTATTAGAAAAACAGGTTATACGTCCAGGTTTAAAATGACTGTATCCTTAGATGGTGTCAGAAATAATTTTGGTTACAGTTCCGTTTGTTGGAAGGCAGACCGTAATTTTCTTCATTTGCTGTTGTAAATTGATTTTTATTTTTTTTAGGCCTGAATTTGGCAGGATTAAGTAAGTATACAATAACAATAAAAAGCACTTTTAAAATATATAGCTATAGTCCTTTTGAGAGCGCTTTGCTAAGATGAGATGCAAGAGTCCAAGTGATTTTTATTACTATAGCACCAAAGTAGATTGTTATATTAGATTTATATTGTTATAAGTAGATTGTTATAAACAGATTGTTGTATTGTCAATTATTCATGTTTTCTTAGGGATCCTTGTTTTCTCTGTTTAAAAATTCTCTGATTAAAACCCCCCAAATCTGCAGTTTCCACAAAAAATGAAATGCCCCTAAAATATATATGAGAGGTATCGATTGAACACAATGTTTTATTGATATATTTACAATTTTAGAGCAGTTTGGAAGCCTACCAGTGTCTCAATCATTATAATAAACTAAATTCTAAATAGCTACATATTTTGGCATTTTATTTTGGTTTTTCATCATGGAAAATCAGAGCTCTCCTGGCCCCTTTGCTCACCAGGATGCGAGTCCAGCTGCGGCTGTCCCTGCTACCCTCCTCCCCCGCCACTACTTTGTGGAACTGAGCAGCCCTGATATGCAAGTGCCCTGCCCATGCCATTGCTAGGGTCACCATCATAAAGGACAGTCCGGTTGACCTCTGTGCTCTATTGGTACAAAACCAGACACCTTTATGTCCTCTATTTTTTTTTAAGAGAAAAATAGAGGACATAAAGGGGTCGAGTGTCGTATCAATAGAGGACAGAGGACAGAGTAGCAGAAAACCGGAATGATCTCTATGATGGCCACTCTAGCCATTACACCTCACTCCCAACCCACAGCCCCAACCTGCCTCAGCCCTGCTGGTGCCCCTCACTCCTGACCTGCAGCCCCCTGGTCCTACCAGTGCCCCTCACTCCCGACCCACTGACCACAGGCCCTAGCCCCCTACTTTTTGAGGAAGGGGATAGGTGTGTCAGGAAGGAGTACAGGCAACAACAATGTGTTGGGGGCAGTGGGGGCACATGCCTCCCCAGATTTCTGTGCCCATAGTGGGGCACAGGGTTGCAGTTGGGCCAAACCAGCTCTGGACAGGAATCACCTCCATGGCCCAGTGGGCAGGTCCCGGCATAGGAAGGGGCACCAGTGGCATATCTATGCTGCCATTGCCGCATCTTACCTTGGCGGCCATAGCAGTGTGGTGCCGCACACAGCCACCAACATAAGACATGGCAATGGCAGTATAGAGTTGTGCCCCCTGCTGCTGCCAGGTGGTGGCCACAGTGGTGTGGTGTTCCCTCCCACACCAGGTTTCATCCACTGGGCCACAAAAGCAGCTTCTGCCTGGAGCTGGGATAGCCTGGCTGATGCATCCCAGCTGAAGCCATGCACCCCACTGGAAGCACAGAAATAAGGGGGGACAGGATGCTGCTTGAGAAAAGGTGTCAGTGCCAAGAGTCAGATTAACCCTTCTTCAGCCATGTAGCCACTGCCAAGTTCAGGGCTTTAGATCCTTACTTGCCATGCAAAACTGCTGCAATTTTATATCAGTGCCCTGCTCCCACTCCATGTGCCCCGGTGCATAAAATCTATCAGGTATGCCTCTAGGGTATGAGGGTCAGAGTGGCATTCAGAGAAGGGGTTGGCACACCTTATGTGTCAGAAAGGTTGGCCATCACTGTAGTATAACTTTCACTAAATGAAAATGAATATACATATACAGGACAGATCTCATACCTGCTTTTGAGCCCTCAGGGTTAATTGTTAGAAAGGGAACATCAATCCAGTGGATACAACTCATTTCTGTAACTCCTCTTATTCCACTGGAGTGTAATTAAGCAGGCATGAAACAGAAAAAATATCGTTGTGTATCTAGGTATATACTAAGCATTCTCTTTTGTAGCTTGTTGTTTAGGTGGTAAAGTGGGTCACTTATAAAGTTAAAAGAAAGAAGGGTTATTAAAATTGCAAACCACACGGGGAAAAAAATATGGTGTGCTCTACAATTGTTGTAAAATAAATGTTATTGGAATCACCATAATAAAAGTGATAAGTTGCTTTGGGAAGCAAAAATACTCAGTTAGAAGTCTGAGATCACATTTGAAGAACTCAAACAAGATTTTACTGAAGGCTGTTCTTGTACACATGTAGCTAATTTGATTAAGAGCAGTTCTCATTTTGTACCAGTCATAGCCCTAGCTTTTCTCCTCCTCATCTTCTTTAGTTGCTGTTTTTCCCCTTCTTCTTAAGTAATCTTCTAGTTATAACAAAATAAGAATTTTTTATCTTCATGCCTCACATTTACGTGGGGTGCTAAGTCTTGCAGAGTCTTTTTATTTTATTAGACTCTTCCTTAATTTCAACATCTGACTTTTTCCCTAACTTTTATCATTTGCAATAACAGTCTAAGAGTGTTCAATTTCTGCTGTACTAGACTTTCAAGAAAATATACTCTAACATAATATCAGTCTGATTACAAGTATTTAAGTAGAAGTGCATGTACTATACAGGGACTTCCTAAAACTGGTGACTCTTCAGATGAATCCATCCCATCTTACTCCAAGCCATTTTGTTACTTTATCATATATAACATTAGTCCATAAACCCTTCAAGGAAAAAAAAAAATCTTCCCATCTTCATTGTATAAAGCACCCACCACAGTTCTTCGCAATGTAAAAATAATGAATAATGTTGTTGCTAGTAGTATTAATATTATTACAACGGGCTATTGTTTGTAAGACTTGTCTGTAAACTGACATAATCTGAACTACTAGGTTAAGTACAGTCAATGAGAAATCCCAATTCAGTCTTTGCAGGTTAGTCTAAAATGCAGAGATTAACCTGAAAAACAACTGGCCAGATATTCACTTTTAATTCAGGAAATGCAGCCACGTACCTGCAGTAACTCAGGCCAGAAGCCAAGGGGCACTAGAGCATGGTTTTCTGGCACATAGCCAGCATTGGCTGTGTGTTTACTTCCTCTTCCTGCTGCCCCCAAAGTCTCTGGGATTTGCAGTCCAGAACCACAGCTGCAGGACTCATCACATCCTCTTCCTGCTTCCAGGTGCCTCTGGGATTTGTAGCCCATAGTCACAGCCAGCAGTAAGTTTTTAGCACTGCAGGGCAGGGCAGTTCTGTACTCAGGGGAAGGTGAGTTTAATCCCCCTCACTGGCCCCAGACCTCAAGCTGGGTTTCCCTGGGGGGGAGTAGTCCCTGCCTCCCCTCCCAAACCCTTCTCTGCTGGAGCAAACAGCATAGCCTAGCCCAGTGCTGGAAAGCATGCTGGGGGACTCAGATTTAACTTGAACCAGGAAGGGGCCTGGGACAGAAATTTCATAAACTGGTTTGATCCAAATCAGTTAAGTCTGATACTACATTCAACCAGTTTCAGTCATATTGAAACTGATTTATGTGCACTGAACTTCTGTTCTGTTACAGGTTTAAACCAATTTCTGATGACTTAAGCCAGTTTATGTGTAACTTCTGTCCCTAGCCCTAATGAGTCTAGTTGCTAATTAGTGTGATAGTGATGATATAGCTGCAATGGTCCAGAAATTATGCATGTGGCAAGTATTTCTTAATGTGATATCTTTTTATTGGACCAATTGCATAGTTGGAATAGAGTTGGACAAGCTTTTGAATGCAAGACATTCTTCATTGGGTCTCGTATTTCGAAGTTTGTTTAACTCTATTCCAACCATTCAGTTGGTGCAATAGGAGATATCACTCTAATGAGAAATCTTTGTGTCTAATTACATCTTAAAATGAAGCCTGGGCTATTTCATTGTGATCTTCAAGGGAAACTTATCTTTAAGGAAAGGAATGTTTACTTGTTTTGTAAGGTTAAATTAGTAGCAAATACATACTTTATGGTTGAAGTTAATAATGCAGGTTTTAAAATAACTAATGTAAATGCTATGTCCTGTAAATTTTTTGATCTGGAAACAAACTTCTATAATAATCAGTAATCATTGTAATCTAGTATGGATGATAAGCAGTTATAGCTCCCTGGGATATTCCATATTCTGGGGTGAATTAATTAAATAATTTAAATGTAGACAAATATCTACCATTCCTCTGACAATAAATTTATAGTTTTACTGATAATTGATCAACTTGTACATTCAATTATAGATAAAAATATTTATTAAGGCTGAGAGTATATTGGCATTTAAAACACATTTTCTTAAAAATTTATAGTTAAAAATACAAGTATTATAGAAATTCAGAAAAAAAGCACGGAGTTTTCCACAAACAGAATATATTTAATTATCAAGCTATTACCATTGCTTAAAAGAGACAAACCATTGCAAAAAGTAAGGCATTTCCCAGACAAAAATATTTATGTTTAAAAAGTGGGTTTTTTCATGCTCCTTTAACTCGCAGATGGCTCCATGGAATTTTCTTGCAACTTCAGTGAAATCCATGTTTTGTAAGTAATGAGTTACAAGCTCTGTTAGCTACTCTGCCAGTACTAATTCTATGAAGCATCAGAAGTGCTGATGGAGTGCTTCCATTTTACCAGCTGTGCTATTTCAAAGCACCAAATACTGTTGGATTTTTTTGAGGGGGGCTGACAAAAGGGGCTGTAAGGAGCTGCTCAGCCTGCAACTCTCCCTGAGACCCAGATGCAGGTAGTAAGCAGTTAGGAGCCTCCTGGCTGGGAATAGTAGCAGCTGATGATCAGTAAATGAAGGTAGAGGTAGAGAGGGAGTTAGGAGCTCCTGGACCACAGGGAAAGTGGGAGGAAGAAAGGAAGTGTGGTGTTTAAGGGGAAGCACTGACCTTGTATAATGCTTCCCAGGGTCTGAAGAAAGACCACAGCTTAAATTTTTATTATTCAAAAATAACCTGAATTAGAATAACACTGAGCACTTTTAGAACTCCTATCTCTATGTCTCTAACTTTGCCCCAAAGTTACAGGGCCTGAAGCCAGAACTCATAATTTTCTGCCTTTCCCTCACCAAGCCACCTGGCATTTTATTTCTGTCTTCCTGGATGTTTCTTGCTTTCTTTCTAGTGTTTATGTTGTCAAGAGATTTAATTGTGAATTAATTTTTATTGAAAACCTTACCAATTCATTTAGGGTGCTGATATGGCCCTGATCACTGTAATGGCTGAGTGTCTTTTTATTACTTTTTATGTATTTACTGTCATTGTACTGCTGTAAAGTATGGAGGAACTGAAAGGCAGAGAAACTAAGTGAGTTGCCTGTACTCATGCAGAAAGCCTTTGGCAAAGAAGGAGTCTGAAGCACATCTTGGCTTGGTGACCTAATCACTGGGACAATCCTCCTTCACTGACAGAGGTACTAAGCTGCTATTAATGGGGGCAGAGAGATGCCCAATTTCTTTTTAATTCAGTTAAATTCAGCCTAAGAACTTGGCTGCAGTCAACAGCAAATGTCACTACTTGAAAACTGATTTAATCACTGTGACCTAATAGGTTTCTTTGAAAAAAAATCAACAATTTTTCATTGTGTCATAGGTTCATTTTCTTGGTATTCTTGATACAGGAGTTGAATATTCTATAATACCTAAAGGAAGGGCTGACTCTGCTGCACGTCAATAGGACCATGGTCAATGATTTCAGCGAAAGTGAGACAAGGCCAGAAGTAGCCCACCCAAGGCAGTTGTCAGAAGCTTTTCCAAACTGTACTCCATCTCCTACCATTCCAAACCTTTGTAATACTTCCTCTTTGCAATAAGTTTTCATTTTAAATAACATTTAGGGGGGCTTAAATAGCATGGAAAAGCCTAATTTATTAGCTAAACATGATGGCCTCTTTGTCTTTAAGAGTTTTAGATGGCTATCTCCCAAAGGCAACATTCTGAAACCTGTCAACCCAGTTGCACAGCCCTGGTAGATTTGGTAAGGTTTATGCCTGGCCCATTGAATCTGAGGTAAAGGACAGTAGCTCTGAGCTTTCAGTGCTCTGGCTACCTTTTGGGTGCAAGCTATCTTGCTAAGAAAAAGAAAATATTCCACGAGGTGTTAACGATAAATGGTTGATTGAAGCAATATCTCTATACAGGCAACCCCTGCTTACCCCTGTTTCGCTTAGCGCTATTTCACTATAACACTTATTTTAAATTGATACATGATTTCACCTAGCGCTCAGCAAGTTTTGCTATAACACTCACAATTGCCATCTTGGGTCATTAAAAACACTCACGATCACCATCTTGGGTTGTCAAATACTTTCGATTTCTCTTAACGCTTGTTTCACTTCATGCTTGATTTTCTAGGAGCTAATTAAGAGCACTAAGCGGGGGTTGCCTATAATAAAAATAAGCTATGTGAAAAATGTGAATATATACAAATGTACAATTAGAATCTTTTGTCATCATGTGTTAAAAAAACTAAAAGTGTTGACCTCTTAAAAATAGTCACTTAGGGTTAGTTTCTCTGGACTCTTTTTGTAGCAATGCAAAAATATACAAAACATTTCCACGATTTTAATTCAGCCTCTAATGGAGCATGAAGTGAATGAATGAGAAAACGAGTGGAAATATATACAATGATTTTTTTTAAAACTTAACAAGCCTGTTTGTTTGTTTTTTACAGCCTGTTGAATAAATCCTCTGTGGTTTATACTAGAGAGGTCAACATTCTGCAGTAGGAAATGACTGGTTACATGTCAGTGTTCTCCAAGAGTTCATCTCAATTACTGGATTTGTCAAACATGACAAGCCTGAATGACTGTGTGGTGAAAATAGCACACAGTTTGACTATTAAAGTAATTGGAGCATTGACATTTAACCGAACTGGAAGAGAATCGCAGTAATAAGTCAGAGGAGCACAACCACAAGCAAAAGAGAATAATATTTTTATAAAACCTCTAGTGAAAACTGATGTTTTCTTGTATTTTTATTAATGTTAAATTTATTTAACGCACAACATGTTGTGGTTTTAAATTAATTGCTGGATGAAAGAGGTGATTTATCTATCTTTTTCCTCAGTAAGAAAGACTAATATTTATAGGATTGGAGATGACATGAATATAATATACATAACAACAACAACATGAATAAAAATATGTTGGGGCACATCCAGATGAGCGTGGCCATGTGGTATGTGGCACTGCAGACGTGTCTGCGGCGCCACATACCACACATTCAGCTGTTCTCTGCGCTGCTTGGGAGCAGTGCGGGGGCAAGGGGGTTGACCCCAGATATCCAGGGGTATAAAAACCTGCGCCAAAAAAAGCAGAGGCGCACATGGGAGCAGCGTACACCTCTCAAAACTGGAGCCTGGCTGGCCAGAGCCATGCTAGTCAGACTCAGAGCAGCAGGATCACCACTGCTGCAGCCCCAGGAGGCCCCCAGGATTCCAGGTTAGGTTACTGGATGCTGGCTCCAGCCTTCCCTATCCCACCCTGGGTAACCTGCCATGCACCAGGGTGTGCATGGCACAAGCATTCTTTGGGGACAACTAGTGGGGACCTCCTAGCTCAGCACTACTCTGTGTGTGTGTGTGTGTGTGTGTGTGTGTGTGTGTGTGTGTGTACTCCAGATACACCCCTCCCCCACCCATGAAGGATCCATCTGCTAACTACCCTCCCCACTCTTGATGGGAACTGGGTGTTCTTGTCACAAGTCCTGAGATTCTCCAAAAACTTATAAGCAGATGAAGCTCAGGGAAACCTGGCCTGGCTCCACATCATGGAAGGTAATCACATGCACAGTTCATTGGGCTATGGCCCAAAAGAGTCAGGAGGAGACGGAAGGATTCTGGGTGAACTGTTTCATAGTTTCATAGTTGGTAGGGTCGGAAGGGACCTAAGCAGATCATTAAGTCTGACCCCCTGCCATGGGTAGGAAAGGATGCTGGGGTCAAATAACCCCGGCTAAGGTGGCTGTCTAGCCTCCTTTTGAAGACCCCCAGGGTAGGGGTGAGCACCACTTCCCTTGAAAGTTGGTTTCAGCTCCTAGCCAGCCTGACTGTGAAGTAGTGCCTCCTGATATCTAGCCTGAATCTACTCTCAGTCAACTTATGGCCGTTGTTCCTTTTTACCCCTGGTAGTGCTCAGGGGGATAGGGACACTCCCATTGCCTTGTGGTCCCCCTTGGCAAGTTTATAGGTGACCACCAAATCCCCTCTCAGCCTTCTCTTGTGGACTCTGAACAGGTTCAGGTCCCGTAGCCTCTCCTCGGAGGGCCTGCCCTGCTGGTTCAGATCACCATATCATGTTTGTCAGGCATTTAAGGCTGTGAAGAAACCAGGATAATTGGAAATGGGGAAAGAAAGGAACAGCTCAGCTGTGGGAATGAAAAGGAAGTCAAAATTTCTCAATGTAGTGGCTTACCATGACTTGGCAAAAACCACTAAAGAGGACTGAGCACAATGGGCACTACTATATATTTTATTCAGATGGGCTGCAATAACCTATCCATCACAGCCTTTTCCTCTAATATCAAGTGTAGCAAAGATCAAAAGCTGAAAGAAACCATTCATGGAATTGTGCAGAAGGCCCACAAGCTAGATTCATCCCTCCTAGCCCCCTGGCAGAAGGCAGATGTGGTGAGCACTTTCCTCGTGCCCTGCATCATGCTTGTCCTGAGGGGTTCAGCAGTTGCCAAGACCCCTCTTAAGAAGGCAGGTACTGAGGTCCAGCAGCTGCTGAAGGAGTGGCTGCACCTGCCACTGTGGGCCAGCAATAAGATCCTTCACTTCCCCTACTGGCAGGGAGACACCAACATGCCCTGTGTGGGTGACCTCTGAAACGTCATGGTGGTCACCCACGAATTCCATCTCCTGATCTGCCCAGAAAAGACAGTGAACAGTATCGCTGCCAGCACCCTGAAGGAAACTGCCCACAATAGGATCATGAGGCAGCCCACCAGACATGACTGGCCACCTGCCTGATTGGCTTGCTGGAAGGAGTGTTCAGCCAAGACTATAAAGGCTTCACCTCACTGTTGAGCCAAGCCTACAATGCCATGCACTACCTTAGGAAGTGCATCAGCTGTAACTGGACTTGGACTGAAGAGTGCCAGGAGCTGGGAATCTCACTGCTCCTGGCCCCTAACACTAGCCATGTCACTGTGACCCTCCACATGAGGACCCTCATGGAGAGGTTCCTGATGGACACCATCCAAGCGAAATATGACAGTGACCTGAGAGTGAAACCTAACCAGGAACCAGGACAAGGTCCTCAAGCTCACCACAAAGTGGGATGTAAGTAACTACTTCATGCTCAGCAGGAGCTTTGCACAGTTTGCAAACTGGCATTTCATCCACTACACCTGCCGCAAATGCCTGCTGCTCAATGGTGCCATCCAGTACAGGAAACATGACAGGTAGTGCTGACACTGTGGCTATGAGGCAAAGATTCTCCCCTATGTACTGTGTGCCTGCAAACCCCATGCCAGAGCATGACACCTGCATCACAACGCCATCCAAGACCTACTGGCCAAGGTCATCCTGATCACAGCAGGGACTGTGTCCATTAACCTCACTGTGCCAGGCTGCAAGAGCCAGTTGTACATACATCATTGTGACTTATGAGGACAGCAAGCGCACAGTGATGGAAGATGCCACCATCCTGTTCAAGAACCGTTGGCAAGCTCTCGTTGAGGCCCAAAAATGGAAGTGAAAGTACTACTGGCTACTGGTGGACACCTTGAGGAGCTGGGGATATGACGTGGTGGTCTAGGTGCTGATCATCAGGGTGCTCAGAGCATAGGACCCCAGCAACTAGAGCATCTTGTGCACCTGCTGTGTATCCCGCCACTATGCCAAGCTGATGCAGTGCCTCATGGTGTCTGACACCATCCAAGGGTTGAGGATCATCTGTGTAAAACAGATCATTGGATAGTGTCAGTACATGGACCCCACCAGACCACCAGCCAGAAGTCTTGCAGAGGGGACCACCTAACCACCCCTTCCCTCCCTCCCTTCTACTACACCAAATTGCCTCCAAGGACTTTTAATCCTGGACACTTCCCACCCCTACAATTGTATCCTTCATATTGTTGTTTGTATTTGTATGAGTTTCCTGAACCATCTCCCTATTACAATGTAGTATTATTGTGCAGGGTCTCCTAAATATTTTATGCTTTGGAAGCATTGTGCTCCCTCCCTCCCTTTCCCCCTTCCCACCCCCCACCCCCTGGGTTTAGTTGGCTGCATGTTTTGTATGTAATTTAGTTGCATTCCCGCCCCTACCCTCCTCCTCTACTATGTAGCCCCACACTCAGGTCTTTCTGTATTTCCTTGTGCTTTGAAGTTTATGATTTGAACTTTAACATTTTTAATTAATTAAATTTTTGGCACCCAAGGGAGGGTGCCAGGGCTGGTTCTGGCCTTCCCCATGCTGGCCTGCTATTGCAATACCTTCAGGCCTGGTGCCAGTTCTCTGTGGAGGGAACACTAGCCTGTTTTCTGGGTTGTATTTTTTTTTAAGGGCCAAGAACAAAAAAAGTTCCCATCAGTATGTTTGTCTACTATAGGCCATGTGTTTTATAATGTTGGCTGCATTTAATTAGCTTCATAGTTGATTTCCACTATGGAGCATATGCTACTTTTGGCAGCAGTTTAATCATAAACAATATATTTTAATGAAATTTTCTGGTATGCGAATGTAAGATGAGAAGCTTTTTTCTTCACATGCTGATTTGGGAGCAGGAGGGACCACATCTTGTGTTCAAGTAAATATGGTACATTTATTCATTTAATTTTTTTCTGTACTGCAAATCCCTGAAGAGAGAGAGGAAACAGGTGAAGAGAAAGGGAGAGATTTGTCCTAATTTAAAAAAATAACACAACTCTCAAAAAATCTCAATTTCATCACCATAAATGTGTTTCATTATACATAATAGCAAGACTACAAGCAAAAAAGAATCAATTTAGATTGAAGTTTACAAATGTGATTGAATTTCATACAAAATCAGTGAAACAGCACTTGTGGCAGAAACTTAAACCCCTGTCTGTTCTTCCAGTTCCAAAATAGGGATCAAAAACAATGGTAAATGAATGTACTTTGTCTGAAGATATATGTCCCACATTGATGTTTCTGCATTTAGGAATACAGCATATTCACATGAATTAGCAGTTGCTCTACAAATTAATTTTCTTATGCATAGAATCCTGTCTTGTCCTGAGTTTTGAAGCCTGCCAGCTCAGATCCTTTGAAGGGTAAAAGTGTATTCTGTAACCCTTACTGGGAAACTGAGAAATTCCCCATCCCTAGTAATGTACAATTCCCAGATATTTAATTCTAAAAGAAGAGAGTGAGCACAGGTGAAAGCAAGGGTCTGTCTAAAATGATCAAGTTATGCCAATTTATGAATCCAAAACTTTTAAAACAAATCAGATATGCAGAACTGGATAGTCCAAACTGATTCTGATTATTATTAAAGTACACAAACCTATAATAGTATCTGTTAAACTCACTAATAGTTGTGGTTCACTCAGGCCCTAATTCAGGGAAGCATTTAATCTCATGCTTAAATTCATCCCTGCTGAGCAAAGCACTGAAGCATGTGTCCTCAATCCTGTTAACCACAATGGAATTTATGCGTGGACATCAATGTTTTGGATTCTATGTCCTCGGCTTGCAGCAGTCAAGGTATTTCCTATAGGACACATGGCAATAGTAAAGGGAATACTGCAGATACCAGGGTAACATTATTAACTCCCATACTTGTTAAGGACTACTACTGTACACTAGAAAATAGTCATTAAATAAACCAGATTTAAAAAAACAGACAAACATGATATGTGATGGTTGGGTCAGTTACTTTTAAAGTTCTGTATTCTATACTGCAGATTGTGTGTGCTTATATATGTGAATGAACAAATTCTAATTGCTGGCATTCAATACTATGCATTTTAGGGGTGCACTGATACATCAATCCGATATTGGATCGGCACCAATGTCTGTATTGGAAATCAGCTGATGTGGCTGATAAATGGCCCGTCCATGCACACAGCTGTAGCACAGCATATAGGCGGTAAGGAGCACAGCCCAGCAGCATAGAGAGTTGCGTGCAGCTTGTAAATCAGTTGTGGTGGAAGGGGAGGGGGGAGGAAAGAGGCATGGCGGGGGTGCAGATCAAGGCCCCCACTGTAAGGGAGGGAGTGGGGCTTGCAGGGGCAGGTGCTGCCCAGCCAGGGCAAGACGGGGTGCAGGACAGAGCTGTGGCAGCATCCTGCAGAGGGATATGTGGAGGGTGGGGGTGGCTCCCACCACTGCTTACACCTTGGGAGGGCGTGGGAGTCACGTCCTCCCAGATCGCCATGGGGCGGGGCAGGGTGGACTGCTGCTGCAGACTAGAGCTGGGGCTGGGCCAGGCTGCTCTCGGGGCAGGTGACAGCAGCATTGGGAGGGGGGCTGCAGCGAATTTTGGGTGACTGCAGCCCCCACCCCCATAGACCACTTCCCAGCACTGCCACTGCCCTGCCTCTGCCAGGAAGAGCCCAGCACAGCCCCATCCCCAGCCTGCAGCTGCAGCCCGCCCCACCATGCACAGATCCATGGTGCACATGCCCCACCCCCCATCCTCCTGGGGTATGTGAAGTGGTGAGAGCTCCCCTCCCCCCCCCCCCGCATCTCCTAGACAAGCTGCAGCTCTGGCCTATGCCTGCCCTGCCCTGCCCCACCTGGGCAGTGCCTACCCCAGTACCACTCCCTCCTTTACCTCAGGGACCTCAATCTGCACCCCTCACACCCCTTCTCCTCCCCCTTCCCTTCCACCACAACAGACTTATCAGCCAGATGCTGCTCTTCAAGCTGCTGGGCTGCATATCGGAAATCGAGTCAGAATCAGCCAATATGCCTCCTTAAAATAGGCTATCAGTATTGGCCCCAAAAATCTCTTATTGGTGCACCCCAAGTGCATTTATGTATCTGAAGAAGGATATGGCTTAATTTTCTTCCATAACTCATTTAACTCCACTGACTTATTGAATTATTCTTGATAGGCACTCGTATGAGTGAGATCAGAAATTTGTTCCCAGCGATCAGGTTGTGACAGAGATTTTGGGCAAGTTCCTTATTCAATATACATCAATTTACTTCCCATGAGTCTATCTGAATTTAGACTTCCAGGATGAAATGGGTACAGAAATATAACTAAATGGGGGAGGGGGGAGGGTAAAAAGCAGCAAGCTGTTCTTTAAAGTGGAATATTAGAGACCAGGGACTCTTGTGTTCAAGAATAAACTCCATCTTTTTCTACACACCAGAACAGTAGCTTGTGACCTTCATTAAGCACTAAATAGCTTTAATGCATTAAATCCAAAATGAGACAACTTAACTGCAAAGGTTAATACTGTGGAATGCCAAATTGATGGTTTGGAACAATAGACAGCCAAGACAGATTACATGACTGACTGTAATACCATAGAAGTAGTGCCCTCCCAAGGAGAAACATCCACCCCAATTACCGGGAAAAGCTATCAAGGTTTTCAGTACAAAATAGTAAAACACCAGAACAGTGAAGTTAGACTCTCTGTGATTCACAAGCAGGAAGAAGAAATGAGATGACAACTAGGATAAAAGCATTATCTTTAAATTCTGAGACATTAAGATAAAGACCAAATGCACACTAGGTGCATCTACACCAGATATTAGTGTGATACAATAAACTCTGTTGCATTTGCGCCAGAGTTTATTGCTCCCAGGCACTACATTCACACATGTGCCTGGGACTGCAGCACATTGAGGCTGGTAGGAGGCATGGGAGGGTCAATTTGCCAATCTGGAGCTGCTTGGACGCAGCTCAACATGCTGCAGAGGGGCTGGCTGGGGCACAAGGGTGCTACAGTGCTGAGCTAGCTGGCAGGCAGCCCACACACTGAAGCACCTTCATGTCCCAGCCAGCCCCATCAGCGTCTACATGTATGTTGCTGAACACTTAGTCATGCTGCCATAGGATAGTTACTTATGTTTACAAGTACTAACCTATGGCAGCATTTATTCATTTCCTTCGGCCTATAGGGCTGCACATGTCAATGTTGAGACTACTGCAGAGCTAATTAGACATTTCCCCATTAAATGTCTCACATAGACACACTTACTGACAGCAAAAGAGCATATTTGTATATGTTACTATACTAAGAGCATCCTGTACTAAAAGCTCTGAACTTTTCTGAGCTTTTAGAAGCAGTTGCAGAGGCTTTGCTTCCCTAGCTGCCCACAAGAATACAATGATGAAGGCAAGGACTCTTTGCTGCATTCTGGCCAGGTACAGAGATTACATGTAAGTCAGTATAAGTGATCAAAAACCAGCCTCCACCCATAACAGGACAGAAGTTCAGTGCACATAGACTAGTTTAAAAATGGGGGAACTCAGTCTAGGATAGACCTGGATCAATGTGCACTCAGACTTAATTGATTTAAGTTAGACTACTGCATCAAACTTCTGTACCAGATCTCCTATTGTTTTACATTAGGTCAGTGTCCACCCACATCCCAAGTAGCTTTGTAGCCCCCCACTTGCCCCTCCCCCCTGCCCCATGCAGGGAGACATGCTAGCACTCGCCCCATGCTCAGCTGTACCTCCTGAGCATCCAGCAGATCCCACCCCCAGGCTATCACAAAGCTGAGACAGCATTGACTGTCTCCCCAACCACACCTCCTGACTCTAGCCAGCTGTCAGCCACAGGCAGGTTGGGGGTGGAGGCAAAGGGAGGCATCTGCATTCCTGCATGAACCCCAGTACCTAGGCACCCATGTCCCTGGGCTGTGCCCTCCAACCCTGTCATGAAGCACCCCACAATGTACACACAGAGCTCACACAATCCAGGAGAACCCCAGTGCTTGGGAACATGCTTTGGCACAGATCCATGAGAGCCTGACCCTGGCACCTGCACACCCAGCCAGGAACCCCCATAGTCCTGCAAAATTATGGAACAAAGAACATCATACACAAAATACCTGAAAAATATTCTCTACCATTAATTTAACCATAATAATGCCTAAGTATTTTGTATATAGTACATGATATTCAGTGAAAATGAGTGGAAAATAAAGATAACTGATTCATAATGAGTTTATTCTAACATTTACATTCATTTCTATGTTGTGTGACATGTTTATATGTTAGAAAGTAGGAAGCAATATGTATTCATCTGAGTATTTGTAGAAAAACTGCATTTACATTTTACTGGAGGAATGCCGGGTTGGGGGCATGCTTGTCTGTGCCCAACAGCCAATCAGGAGTGGCTTGGGTGCTCTATAGAATGGGGCAGAAAAAATATGGTCCTCAGGCCAGATTTGGCCCACCAAGCCATTCTATCTGGCCTGTGAGGTCCCTAAAAAAATTAGAAAATTAATATTTATCTGTTCCTGGCTGCCTGTCAAAGATGACAGGAGACAGAGGCAGTAAGACCTAGGGGAAGCTGGCAGGACTCAGCAGCAAGGCCAGCCTGGCCCCTCCCCACCTTCAGCCCCCTCCTACCCATGCCCCCCCCACAAGAAAGCCTCTGCCTGCTGCAGCTTTCACTGCTTCCCTGCACGCCCACTGGCTGCTCCAGCACCACATGGCCTTCAGCTGCATCACCAGACCATGAGAGCATAGGGGCCGCACCGGTACCCAGGGCCAGGAATGAGAGGGGGTGTGTGTGTGTGTGTGTGTGTGTGTGTGTGTGTGTGTGCGCAGTGAGGGAGGAAGAGTCTGTGTGTATGTGTGCGCACAGGGAGGGAGAGAGAGAGTGTGTGTATATGTGTGTGTTCATAGGGTAAGTCCCACACACACCCCACCATACACATGCACCTAAACTGCCCCCTTGCACTGCCATACCTGCAGACCCCCACACCCACTCCACCTCACACACCTCAGCCACCCTCTCCCACACACAATCCCCCACAAACCCCAGACCTACCCAGACCCCACATATCCACACACATACTCACCCCACACTCACACCCTCCCCCACATCCCACATACCCACACACCAACAGCCCCCCACAAACCTCTATCCACCCCTTTGTGCCCCCAACCCCCACAATATACAAGAGTAAGACTTCATTTTAAGCTATTGTGCAATCACCTCTGTGTACACTACACAAGCGTATGTAAATCAGGACAAAAATATTTTTTGAAATCAAATTAATGAATGTTGTAGATGTTCGATTTTTAGAATATCATTTGGTGTTTTTCTGGTTCTGAGATGGCAAAAACCCTTGTGGAAAGGAGTGCTTCTGGCGGGGCAAGGGGAGGGAACTCTGGTGGCAAAGGTCAGGGGTTAGGGGGTGGGACTTCTGATCACAAGATGACGACCAGGGGCAGGGCACCTGTCAAGGGGTGGGGCTACCGATGTGGCCCTTGGCAGCTTGCCTAAACTCAGTAAGTGGCCCTCCACCTGAAATAATTGCCCACCCCTGGCCTAGATTCACTGCACAAGTGATTGGATTAATTGTAGTTGAAAGTTTCTACTTGTGTTGTCTGACCACCCTTTGGTGAAAATGCCTAGCTAAGAGTTCGTATGACTGGTACAGCAGTGTTGTCACTACTCAGTTTCTGTGGGGTAACTTCACCAACAATCTACGTACTTGATGCATCCAACTGAAAAAAAAAATATCTGAGTGAAAATCTGCTTTATGTCATACACACATGAAAATGTCCATCCATTTGGCTCTCAGAATCATTACATCTTCAAAGGCAATTCTCTGTATTCCGAGGGGGAAATCTGAGATTTTCTGAAGACCATTCATTTTCTTAATTGAGACAATAGCAGTGTGGAAAACTTTGAGAGTCCTTTTCTTCATGTGAGTAGAGTTCCTAAGTGAATGTACTCAGGATGTGATCAGGATCTTTATCTTCCAGAGTTAGCTGCCTATTTATTATGTACTAAAAATAAACTTCAGTTGATGAAACTTCAGTTGCTTCATCAAACCAATCACAGTTTGTCTCATGCCAAACCTTTATCAATGTACATGGCATTCAGACATTGGTTCTAGCAGTGTGCAGTATGTTTCTCAGTGGAGTCATCCTCAAGAAATAGAATTAAATTTGGCTCTCAGGGTACAGACACATGATGTTAACTACAGAAGAAACTGACTTTACTTCATAGTAAAAGTAGAGGGACCCTGTCACAGAGCACGGAGGTGCCCTGTTCCTAGAGAGGGGGAAACTGCCAGGGAAAGAGCCCTAGCAAGGAATAAGGAGCCCAGCTGGGGGTTGCCAGGGCAACCAGGAGGTCAGCTGACTGAAAGGGGCAGGGCCTGGCTCCTATATAAAGCACAGACAGGAGGCCAGAGGTAGTTCCCTGCCAGCAGTCAGAGAGGCAGGAGCTCCCTAAGCCAGGATGTGAGGAGAAGCCTAACTGCAGGTACAGCTTGATCTGGGTTGAGCAATGTTGTTTTAGCCAGGCGGCTTTAAGTTATGTTATAGCCTAGGGGCTTGTGTTTTGCTTTGTTGTTGTTATCACTGGTGGTTTGGGAGAGGCTATAAGGGGATGGAGGAGGCCTCATAGGGGGCTCACAGCGGAGTGTGAGGACCCCAGTGCCAGTGAGGGTGCAGCATATGGGGTGCATAGACCCCAGCCCCAGAGAGGGGCGTTTGAGAAGCCCCAGGGTGGGCATGGTGAGCCCAGAGAGGGGGCCCTGTTGAGAAGCCCTAGTGTGGGCGTGGCGAACCCCAGAGAAAGAGGGCACTATTGCGAAGCCCCAGTGTGGGCATTGAGAGCCCCAGGAGAGGGCCGCATTATTGAGGAGCCCCAGTGTGGGCACGAAGGGCCCCAGGAGAGGGCCACATTATTGAGGAGCCCCAGTGTGGGGCGCAGAAGACCCCTGAGCGGGGGCCGCGTTGTAGATGAGGCCCGGAGAAGAGGGCACAGAGTGAGATAGGGCCGGGGAGAGCCCTAGCACCAGAGGGAGCGTGTATCCAAGGAAGGAGGGCCCAGAGAGACCAAGAAGGGGCCAGATAGTGATAGAGCTAAGACAACGGCTATTCCATCGGCAAGGAGTGGGCTGCGGTGTAGGGGAGGAAACGGAGCCGCAGATAGTGCCCCCTGGCAACGGGGCAGTACAATGGCAGCCTCCCGCTAATTAACATCAATTAATTCATTAACAGCAAGGCATGGCAGGCGAGAAGGCGGGCGGTTGCCTCAGGAACAGGTGTGCGGGCCACATTTTAGCTCGGCCCAGAACGGCTACCTGTTACAGACCCTCAACACAGGGCACATCTACACAAGATGCTAACTGCATAGTAGTCCAATTCTACTACGCAGTAGCATGCAGGGCAAAAACCATGCTAATATGCTACTGTGCACTAGTATTAGGCTACTGTACAGTTAGCATCACTAAAAAGCTGTGCACCCATGCTACTGTGCAGTAATGCCAGTTCCTGTACATTGATTTAGTACTTGTATAACCAAGTACTGAACTTAATGTGCCATATTTATGGTGCATTAATGGACATGTGCATGCGCCCACAAAGCCTTATATTTCTGTAAATCAGTTCACTCTAGGGTAAAGTTCTCACTCCAAAAATGAGGAGTAACTATAAGCTGCTTCTAGTTACACTAGAGCAGTGGGGGCCAACCTTTTTGGCCGGTGTGGTACAAACTAACCCTGCACCTTCTGAACGCCACTCCAGTCCCATCTCTGTGCCTGATCTGTGGCTCTGCTTTCTGCTTCCTTCCCTATATGCTGCTGTGCTGCTTGTCCCTTCCTCAGTCTGCTACATGCTATGTGCAGAGTCTGCCTGCACCATTTGTGCCACAGGTAGTGCAGACTGACCACCTCTGCACTAGAGAGCCACTCTTATTTTTGCTGATCTTATCATTTGCATCTCTGTATAATCATTTGTTCAGGGCAAGCAGGCTTTTCTGCCACTTAGTGGCCAGGCTCTGTATTAATGCTGTGCAGGCTACCAGGTTACTCCAGAGCAATCCCGCTGTGTCTGCACCCTCAGTCTTTTATTGTGTGTGAGTTTCAGTCAGCCTTCCTCCTTGTGCAGCACTTGTTCAAGTCTTCATTGTCTGCTGTCCCTGACATGCATCTAGGATTGGATGGAGAAGAAGTCTCAGCTATGGTTAATACATTTAGCCCTTTGATAATATTTTTAAGATCTGATTCTGCCCTTTAACAGATGAGATAAAAGAAGAAGTAAAGTGTGTGCAGCTAATAAAAAAAAAAATAGAATGGAGCCTTAATTCATTGACTAGAATTATTTGGGGATACTTGAAAAGATGGGAGCTTAATTTGCCTTCTGTAATTAACAGTAAGGGTTAATGCACAAGAGACTGCTAACCATGCAAACCCCTAACAATGCTGGAATAAACATGGATTATCTTCCCAAACATTATACAATGTATACAGAAAGACTACCAAATATTTTTTACAACATCCATTCAACATTAAAAGAAGAAATGGAACCAATTACTACAAGAACAACCTCCCCAGCCATTAAACAACTATCAGAGAAACAACACCAATACCATACAATATTCCAACCTCATACCTGATAAACTAAAGGAACCAGTCAACCCTCAAATATTATTAATCTCTTCATGCATGCATTTACCAAAGTGGAAAAATCTTTCTGTTCAAAAGGTCTTAATTTCCATCCAGAAAAAATACCCTAATAAAATACTACAATGTGGAGAACTAAAAGAATTTTTTTTTTTTTGATACCTCCATCTCATGAAATATTTCCACAACCAAAATGAATCCACTTTCAACAACACTTCATCCTGTGACAACACTGAAGGAAAGGATTAATACCAAAAAATCCCCCCAAAATCAAACTGGACACCTCACAGTGGATGAAATTCAAACCTTGATGGCTATGTTGACTGCTTCAGGGAAAGAATGAATAATGAAATAATCAACAACAAACACCACCATAACAACTTCTCCCTCTCTGAGAGTAAGGCCATGGAATCTCTAAGATCCAACCACCAAAGAGTAATAAAACCAGCAGATAAAGGAGGAGCTATAGTTATCTTCAACCTACATAAAAGCCAACAGACTACATAAGACTACATACAAGAAGCCAACAGACAACTGTCTTGACACTGCCTACTATGAAAAATTAAAGGATGATCCAACTCCCCTTTTGACCTTAAAACTCAAAACCACCATCACATCATTTCCATGTGAACTACAGGAAAAGCTACAAAACTTGATTCCCCCCACTACCCAAACCAAAGACTTTTTACATGCTCCCTAAAATCTACAAACAAGGAAACCCAGACAAACCTATAATTTCCAACCATGGAACCCAAACTGAGGAAATATCCAGTTTTACTGAATCCATCCTAAAACCTCGCATCACCCAAAGACCAAGTTTTGTCCAAGACACAACAGACTTTCTATAAAACTTAAAAACATAGACCACCTTTCAAGCAAAACCCTCCCCACTAGGGATGTTATCGTCTTATATACCAATATTCCACACCAGGATGGCATCTAAGCCTGCCTTACGTATCTACAAAAGCAAGATTACAACTCAGAAGTATAGACCTAAAGATATTACTGAATTTATACACTTTATCCTCAAACACAACAACTTCAGTTTCAATAAACAATACTTCCTCCAGCCCATGGGCACAGCTATGGGCACCAAAATGGCTCTACAATATGCGAACCTTTTTATGACCCACCTGGAAAAAAAAATTCACAAGAACTGCATCATCAAACCCATGCTATACCTAAGATATATAGATGACATCTTCATCATTTGGAAGATCATTTGAAAACCTACAGTATCCAATTAATTTCCATCACAAATTCAATAACCATCACCAAGCAATCAGACTATCTCTTGAATACTCTAGCACCAATATTTCCTTTTTAGACACTATGATCAATATCTAGAATAGTAAAATACAAACCACCATATACAGGAAACCAACATGCCTATCTCCACAGATCTAGCAATCACCCTAAACACACCAAGAAAACTGTACTATACATCCAAGCCCTCCAATACCACTGAATTTGCACTGAGCAGAATACCCCTGATTGTCACCTCACCAATAGCAAAAGGGATTTCCCCAAGAAAGGACACTCCTGCAGAGAGAGAGATCATACTTTTGAAAGAGCCACCCCAATACCACATGAAGAAACACTGCGGTACAAAAAGAAATCCCCACAAATTGCATACCATTAGTTATGACTTCCCTGAAACCTATACGGAAAATCCTCAAACAATTGAAACCCACACCAGAAGAAGACCCAATTCTTAAAGAGATCTTTCCAGAACCATCCATCCTAGCCTTTAAACAAGCACCAAATTTTACCAACCTGATCACTAGAAGCAAACTTCCTATGGCCCAAAGCACACTGGATGGATCCAGACCATGCCGGGACAAAAAAATGTAAAACCTGCCAACACATGTCCACTACCCTCACAATGACTACATCCCACAACAGAACCACCACCATTCCTGGATCTTACACCTGCACCTCCAGAAATATAATATATCTCATCTAGTGCACTAAATGCCCAGATGGAAAATATGTAGGAGAAACAAAACAACTGTGTACCAGAATGAACACACACCAAAAATCTATCAAAGACAAAAATATCCAGTTAACTAGAGGTGCACACTTCCCATGAGATAACCACTCTCTCTCCAGTCTCTCAGCTCTAATCCTAAAGTGCATTTACAAAACACCTTTCGTACACAAGCCTATAAACTTCACATCGTAAATCTACTGGATACAAAAAATCGTGGACTAAATATAGACATTGGATTAGTGGCGCATTATAACCTGCCTGCCATCTGATAATCCCAGGTAACCTGTCTGCATTTTACCAGCTACATTTGACCACCTTCTCCCCCTTTCTCCCCACAATACCTTTTCACACCTATTGTCTCCCATTCGCTTTGAACCTTACTGCCACACATTTGCATTTTCACAGACCTGCATTTTGGCTTCTGTTCTACCTAGGAAAGCATGTACATACCAACAGACTATGCCTGAAGAAGGGTGTTTGTGCCTGAAAGCTTGCAAAGAACATTTTTTTCCGGCTATTTAGTTGGTCTAATCAAAGATATCACGTCTACCCAAATAATCTTGTCTGCCTATGTCCTTAGTCCAACACAACTATAACCAAGAGCCTGGAATAAAGTAACGATATATACTGAAACCATTTTTTGCAGTCCCTTAAGGAATTTTTTCTGTTTTTCTGGGGTAGTAAAATACAGTTGAAGGTAGTGCCTATGGGAAAGTGCTGATGTTGTTGGGGTTCCACATCTCTTTTTCTAGCTTGGAATGGAATTATTTTTTAACACATCCAACTGAGGGCTTTCTCATAATGTTCAAACAATTTCCACAAAATCCTTAGACACATAAAGCCTCGCACACAGAGCTCACAGACACCTCGCCACATAACAAATGCCTGCCCAAAAGAGCATTCCATCTATTTACTCCTCTGTGAAATATGAAACACCATAACCAGAAGGAAATAGGACTATATTCTGCTTACCACCTAACAACTTTGAGGTAAACAGACCATTCCAACTTTTCTCTGAGCCTACTCTGCATATAAAATGAATATTACTGACCTTATACACTTCATTCTCTCACACAACAATTTCACTTTTAATAATCAACACTTCCTCCAGATGATGGGAACAGCTATGGGCACTAAAATGGCCCCACAGTATGCCAACCTTTTTATGAGCCACCTGGAAGAAGACTTCCTCAAGAACTGCACCATCAAACCCTTGCTATACTTAAGATACATCGATGACATCTTCATCATTTGGACTGAAAACCTACAATCTCTGATTGAGTTCCATCAGAAATTCAACAATCACCATCCCTCCATTCGACTTTCTTTAGAATACTCCAGCACCAACATCTCCTTTTTAGACACAATGATCAGTATCCAGAAGGGTAAAATACAGACCACAGTATACAAGAAACCCACAGACCAACATACATATCTGCACAGAACCAGCAATCACCCTAAACACACCAAAAAAGCTGTGATATACAGCCAAGCCCTCAGATACCACCGCATATGTACTAAAGAGAACACCCAGGATTGCCACCTCACCAATCTTAAAAAGGCTTTCACCCAGCAAGGACACTTATCCAGAGAGGTAGATCTCATGTTTGAAAAAGCCACCTGGATACCACGTGAAGAACTGCTGCAGTACAGAAGAAAAACCCCCACAAATCGCACACCGCTGGTTATGACTTATCACCTCTCCCTTGAACCTGTATGGAAAATCCTCAAAAAATTGCAACCTATACTAGAAAGAGACCCTATTCTTAAAAATATCTTCCTAGAGCCACCAATCCTAGCCTTCAACAAGCACTGAACCTCACCAACCTCATCACCAGAAGCAAACTTCCTCAAGTCCAGAACACACCAAAAGGATCCAGACTGTGCCATGACAAGAAATGCAAGACCTGCCAACACATCTCCACCACCCCCACAATTACTACACCCCACAACAGAGCCATCAGCCTCCCTGGATCTTACAGCTGCACCTCCAGAAATGTAATATACCTCATCCAATGCACCAAATGCCCTGATGGAAAATATGTAGGAGACACCAAACAACAACTGCGCACCAGAATGAACGCACACCAGAAATCTATCCAAGACAGAAATACCCAATTACTGGTGGGGGCACATTTCTCACAGGAGGGCCACTCTCCCTCCAATCTCTCAGTCCTGATCCTCAAGGGAAACTTACACAACACTTCCCAGAGACAAGCCTATGAGCTCCAGTTCATCAACCTGCTGGATACTAGAGATCAGGGACTAAACATAGACATTGGATTTTTGATACATTATAATCTGCCTGGCAACTGACTCCCCAGCCCAGCCCCTAGCTTCTTTACTTTTCATTCCATCCAGGAAGAGCACACACCAACTGCTGAAATTTCCTCAGCCTGATGAAGGGTTTTTGAACCCGAAAATTTGCTTAATAACTATTCTCCAACTATTTGGGTTGGTCTAATAAAAGATATCAAATTCACCCAAGGAACCTTGTCTGCCCTTGTTCCAAACAGAAGATTTTACCACACCTTCAACTGTCCTATTAAATATGAACTTTCATTTCTACTCAGGAGAACTTTTACAATCTTTTCTCCTATGCCTGATGAAGGGTGTTTGTGCCCGAAAGCTTGTAATTAACAATTTTTTTTTTTGTAAAAATCTAGTTGGTCTAATAGAAGATATCATCTCTACCACAAGTCCTGATTGCTTTTGCCACTAGACCAATATGGCTACAACCTGGAAACCTTTTGTCAATTATTGCTTTCCACCAATTCCCTGAAAAAGATAAGTTATTACAGCAAACAGGACTTTTCTTTTGCCTATATAATGACATCTACACTAGACCTCTTGCTGGCATAGCAATGTCAAAACTGTGATTTTCTTTTTTCTTTTCTCTTCTTTTCCTTTTTCTTTTTTCTTACATTCCTAACCTATGCCAGTGAAACTTTAAAGGTTAGACCAAACTTTAGAGTTTAAATCTACATGTGATTTGAGTTTGGTCTAGTGGGGCCATGACCCCACTACATAAAAGCACTTACAATAACAGAAAAATAGAGCTGGATGGGACCTCAAGGAAGTCATCTAGGCCAGCTTTCTCTCAAAGCAAAATCATCCCTGTCTAAATCATTCCAGACAAACGTCTAACCCAGTGATTCCCAAAGGGTATGCTGCAGCACACTACTATGCTGCAAGAGCATTGAAAGTGTACTTCAAAAAACCACACTTTATCAGTATCAGATAAGGCCTCTGGAGCTATGTCATTGGGTCTGTGGGACTCCCCACAGGTCTGGACATTTGGCAGTGGAGGAATGGTGACAATTAATGCTGCCATTCCTCCCTCACCCCCAAATTTCCAAGCTTCACACAGCAGGATTGGGCCCCGGCCCTGTGCCCAAAATGTTGAGCACCACTGCATAAGGTTGGAAGTGCCCAAAAATTGGAAGAAGGCCAATGTGGTGCCTATCTTCAAGAAAGGGAGGAAAGAAGATCTGGTAAACTACAGGCCCATCAGCCTGACCTCTATCCCAGAGAAGGTCTTAGAAAAGATTATCAAAGAGACCATTCTTAACAGACTGGCAACAACCTGAGGGATAGCCAGCACGGATTTGTTGCAGGTAGGTCTTGCTTGACCAATCTCATTTCCTTTTACGACCAGGTGACCTATCACCTGGACAAGGGAGAAGAGATTGATGTCATATATCTTGACTTTAAAAAAGCCTTTGATCTGGTATCCCATGATCACCTCTTAGCAAAACTGGCCAACTGTGGCCTCGGCTTCACCACAGTGCGCTGGCTGGGGAATTGGCTCTGTGCTTCGACTCAGAGGGTGGTGGTTGATGGAAGTCAATCGTTGTGGTGCGCTGTGACCAGTGGGGTCCCTCAAGGCTCTGTCCTTGGGCCTATACTATTCAACATCTTCATTACTAATGTGGACATTGGTATCAGAAGTGGACTGGCCAAGTTCGCCAACGACACCAAACTTTGGGGTAAAGCATCCACACCTGATCCAGGCTGACCTTGACAGGCTCAGGAAATGGGCAGATGAGAACCTGATGGTGTTTAACACTGAAAAATGGAAGGTTCTCCACCTTGGGAAGAAAAACCCGCAGCATGCTTATAGGCTCAGCAGTGCTACGCTGGCTAGCACTATGGACAAAAGGGACTTGGGTGTCATGATTGACCATAAGACGAACATGAGCCATCAATGTGATGCTGCAGCTAGTAAAGCAAGCAAAACATTGGCTTGCATCCATAGATGCTTCTCAAGAAAATCCCAGGACGTCATTCTCCCCTTGTACTCGGCCTTGGTGAGGCCGCAGCTGGAGTACCAATTTCGGGCTCCACAATTCAAAAAGGATGTGGAGAAGCTTGAGAGAGTCCAGAGGAGAGCCATGCACATGATCAGAGATCAGGAAAACAGGCCCTATGACGAGAGGCTGAGAGGTATGGGACTCTTCAGCCTGGAAAAGCGCAGGCTCAGGGGTGATCTGGTGGCTGCCTATAAGTTTATAAGGGGTGCTCACCGGGATCTGGGGGAACGTCTGTTCACCAGAGCACCCCAAGTGATGACTAGGTCGAATGGTCACAAACTCCTCTATGACCATTTCAGGCTGGACATAAGGAAGAACTTCTTTACTGTCCGAGCCCCCAAGGTTTGGAATAGACTGCTGCCGGAGGTGGTTCAAGCACCTACTTTGAATGCCTTCAAGAGACATTTGGATGCTTATCTTGCTGGGATCCTATGACCCCTGCTGACTTCCTGCCCCTCGGGCAGGGGGCTGGACTCGAAGATCTTCCAAGGTCCCTTCCATCCCTAATGTCTATTCAATCTATTAAATAAGCTTTACACATACATATTTTTGGGTGTAAGTGTAAAGTGTGCCACCTATTTTAATTCAGAAAAAAAGTGTGCCCTGGGTATCAAAAGTTTAGGAAATGCTGACCTAACCTGCTCTTAAAAACTTCCAGAGAGAGATTCTACCACCTCTGTAGGGAATCCATTCCAACACTTAATGACCTGCAGAAGTAGCAAGTTCTTCCTAATATCCAACCTAAATTTTAAGACTGTTGTAATTTAAGACTGTTATCCTTTTTTCCTGTCCCCTGTGGCCATAGAAAATAATCAAGCACCATCAGGGCTGTCCAATTCGTGACCTGTGAAGGGTTATCAAATGCCCCACCCCCTAGGATTAAAAAATCCTAGTTCTTCCAAAATATAGGCTAAATAATTTCAATTATTTGGTGCTTGCCTTAAGTACTTTAACATAAGAGAAGTCCCTTTTGAGGCGGATTGTCTTAGGTGCATTCCAAGCCAGGCCCAACATCCTTTGATACACTGGGGGCGTGTGTAGATAAAACAGGGGCCCTAACTTGAAGCAGTGAGTTTTAAAAAACACCGCTTCAATTTAGGGCCAATTAAACCCCGTGTTGTGCACACACCCTGCTGACTTACCTGCCTCTCCAGCGGGGAGGGGAGGGCGAGCTGGCAGGAGGCGGAGCAGTCCCTGGGCTATGTGGGGAGCTGGTTCTTCCCTCTGCAGCAGCAGTGCCTTCCCCCCCGCCCCTGTTCCCCAGCAGCACCCACCCACAGGCACCCGATTTGGGCAGTCCCAGAGGTCACCGCAGCCATGGAGGGAAGCCCTGGGCCCCCACACAGCTCAGGCAGACAGGCAGGCTCCAGGGAGGAGGAAGATCAGGCTCATCACTTTTCTTGGCAGAGCCTGCTTTCCCGGGCTGCTGCCAGGCTGCCTGCATGGGCTTCCTGCAGAGCCACAGAACTGCACAGGGCCCGGTGCTTTCTTCTGCAGTTGTAGGGGCAGCAAACTAAAACTCCTCAAAGGAGTTTTAATTTGCTGCGCTCCAAGTCATTTAAGGCACATTATGCCACCGGATTTCCTACAGCGACTGGAATTAATGTGCGATACACCACCAAGGCGTGCAAACACGAACATCATTAAAGCAATGCAAAAGCATTTAGCCCACTTTAAAGCGTTGTGCGCACACACCCCTCATTTCGTCTACACACGGCTTGGGACCTTATTCTCTCTTGCTGTCCTAAGTGCTTCCATTTGGGTACAGTGTCATCCTGTTTGTGCATGACAGCCATCTTTGCTCAATCACTGCCCGAGGAGCAGCAGGAATAGAAAAGGCTTATTATGCCCTCCCACCTTGCAGTGGCACGGACTCCAGTGGCATGGCGAGATTGTGACTGTTTTCAGCTAAAACGCTGAAATCAGTGAGTTTCACCATGAGAAGTTAGGACTTCTTCCCAAATTTTAGATTTCAGATTTGAAATCCCATTTCAGCTGGCAACTTGGGCTGTGAGCTAACCAAAGAAAACGTTCACTCAAACAATCCCCTACTATGTGAGACTGTTCCATTTCATACCAATTTATTATTAGTCTATTCTTAATAAAATAACTCTCTTTCAGCTGCCTTCATCGTTGTTGTTGTTGTTGTTGTTGTTGTTGTTGTAAAAACCCTCTTTTATTCATAGATGTTAGGGTCGGAAGGGACCTCAATAGATCATCGAGTCCGACCCCCTGCATAGGCAGGAAAGAGTGCTGGGTCTAGATGACCCCAGCTAGATGCATATCCAACCTCCTCTTGAAGACCCCCAGTTATTCTCAGTTAGTTAAGCAGAGCTGGGTTATCCAAAACAAAGTGACACTCAAGCTTCAGTACATTTTTTAACATAAGATTTTTAATGAATTCCAGTCACTAAGAAATAATGTTATCTAGGTCAAACTTTTTGAATATTGTTTTCTGTAGATGCTTAGTCACACTGCATTTCTAAAATGAGTTCTCCTGTGAAACCCCATTTAATGCTTTGCTTTCTCACAGCCTCATGATTTGTCTTTCTGGGATTTTTTTATCACTGAAAAAACCAGGTGATCACTCAGGCGGAGCCACATTCAGAATTTCTACCTTTGCAGGGAGGAAAAGAGAGGAATGGGTAGGGGAAGGGAGGGGAGAAGGGGAAGACTCCCAGGTATCTCAGTTTAGTGGCCAAATTCTGCCTTCAAGCGCACTGATGTAAGTGAGGTTATATGAGTGCAACACAAAGGATATTGTATCCAATATAATGCTATTGTATTCTTTCTATTTTGCTAGTCCTGAAAACTTTGGTCTTAGTGAAATGTCCGTATGTTTTTACCAGTAGATCAGTGCTTAGCCCATTTATCTCTGTTCCCATGCAAATCTGACAAGTAACACTTCTGACAGGCACTTCTTCATTGGATGCGCAGACTGGTATTATGAACTTGGAACAAAAGATCCTTCATTTGAAACATTGAAACATATTGCAGTTAACATGATTTCACAGGCTGGCATTTCAGATTACAGGGCCCCATAGACTATAGCATGCCCCTGCAATAAATACAAAGTATGACGTATCTTTTGTCGTTGCCGTATGTCACAAAATGTGACATTCTTCTTTTCTGTTTTAGAATCATACAGGTCCTCAGCAGGTCATAGAGTCCAAACATCTGCTCAAAGCAGGATCATCCCTTCAGACAAGTGTTGGTCTAACCTGCTTTTAAAAACTTCCAATAATGGAGATTCCGCAACCTCTCTAGGTCAGCAGTTCTCAGCTTCCAGCCCACAGGCTAGAATCTGGCCTGTGCAGCCCTATCATATGGTCCATGGAGCTCCCCATGGCTCCAGAAATTTGGCAATAAGCGAGTAGTGGCAATGTTAATTGCTGCTCCACTGTTGCCAAATTTTTGGACTGTGGGGAGCACTGCAGACTGGATACTGTGGTCTGTGTGCTATATCAGGCCAGCATGCAGAGTCATTCTGGCACACGGCTAGATCTGGGCACGCAGGGTCACTCCAGTGCACAGCTGGATCTTGGTGTTTTGGGTCACTCCAGAATGTTATACTGCACCTAAAAACTGACCCCATGCACCAACCCCACATCACTCATCCAGCCAGCAGAGGAAGGTTGGGTGCCACCATTCTAGGTAATCTATTCCAATGCTTACCAACCCGTATAAAGAAAATGTTCTTCCTAATATTCAACTTTAATTTCCCTTTCTGTGATTTAAGACTGTTATGCCTTGTCCTTTCTCCTGAGTCCTGTGGACTCAGAGAATTGTCTATCGCTATCCCCTTTATAACCACCCTTCAGGTACTTGACAGCTGTTATCAAATCTCCCTCATAGTCTTTTTGTCTTCAGGCTTAATAACCCCACTTCTTCCAGTCTTTCTGTTTAAGTCCTGTTTCCTAAACTTGTCATCATTTTTGTTGCTCTCCACTAGATGACATCCAGACATTTTTATAACTATTGTTCTGTTGTATTCTTTCAGATAATGTGTTGGACCAGTTAAATAAGACAAGCGATCCTGAGTCTGCTCTCAAATACATTGGTGCAAATACAGAGTGACAACATTTATTTGCACCTTCAGAGGAGATTTACATTTGTGTGAGTCAAAGAGGGTTTGTCCCAATTTGCTTATATTAACAATCTATATAGAACTGTACTTGCATAACATATGAACTGTGACATCATGTCCTTCTCTGTGCGGCTGTCTGTGGCGACACAGCTGTGTCTTTATGTGTGTCTGTGGTGACACACATAAAGATGTTGAGTGAGAGGCTTTCTCCTCTTACTCCATGGCACATTAGAGGAAACATCCCTGTGCAGTGGAGAACAGAACTGGGTAAACAAATTATTTTAATCCTTTCACTGGACTAGGAGTAGAGTCTCTGGTGCCATGGTAGGATCCACCTAAGCATCAGACACTTTGAATGCATAGGTCCAAGGGTGCTTTTTATCTCTAGATCACAAAACAGGATCAAAAGCGTGGAAGTGGAAGGTAATATTACCTCTCTTCAGCAAGGCTAGGGACAGACATTACACAGAAACTGGTTTAAGTGATCAGAAACTAGTTTACATCTGTAACAGAACAGACATTCAGTACACATAAACCAGTTTGAAAATGGCTAAAACCGGCTTGAGATAAACCTGGCTGAATGTAGTATGAGATTTAACTAATTTGGCTCAAACTGGTTTATGTCTGTTCCAGACCTCTTGATGGTTTAAGTTAAATCAGAGACCCCTAGCATCCCGGCATGCTGTCTGGGCTGGGCACTGCTACAGAGAGCTGGGCTGGCCCCTCCCCTCTGCTCTCTAGCCAGAGAAGGGATGGGGCGTGGCCAGGTGCTGGCCTGTCACGGCCCCTGAGGCAAATTCCTTCCTCCATCCCCTGCCCCTCCATCCCTGCTGGCAAACCCTGCAAACTGCAGCTGGGGTTTGCCAGCCCCAGGCGCACCTCCAGTGCTTTCCTGCAGTCAGGCAGAGATGGAATTTAATTCCTCCCTCTGTCCAGCTTGCCTGCAGCCAGGGAGGGGATTAATTCCACAGCAGTCCCAGAGCAAGGGAGAGAGGCAAGCTAGTTCCCTGCATGCAGATCCAAGACCTGCACCTGTGAGCCCAGAGCAAGACCTTCAGGACCAGACTGAGAGATGGGAAGTGTTGATGATTGTCAGGTCTTTGCCACACATATGTGCTGGAGATGGAGTTAAGGGAAGTTGCAAGTGAAAGAATGCAGAGACTTACATTTATGTTATAAAGCATAACCTGTAAAACCTAAACAAACTCTTTCTGAATGCCTGGCAATAAGGAGACACTCTGCCCTCAGGATTAGTAGGGCTTATGCAAGGCTTTCTCTTGTCTTCCTGCTTTACATTTTAAGTTAGACTAAGTTGTGTATGCTGTATGTTGTGTTTTACTGGGCTATATCTTAACCTAGGCAAAGATTTTTGGTAGTTACCTGTTGTATGCTTTGCAAATTGCTGTGTTCAATAGATGCTTCCTTCAGAGAATGGACTTTTTCCCATCCCCACTCCTCAGTCTGGCAGCAGCCCCCCCCTTCCCGGCTGGTGACTGGCATTCTGTGTGTCCTGCTAGCCCCAGGCTGGTGCCTGGCCATGCCCCCTCCACTGCAGCAGGGAGGGGTGAGAGCCTTGGCAGTGTTGGCAAGCATGCCCTAGTACCCCCCAGCTTCTGGCTTGAGCCACTGCAGGCATGTGCCTGCATTTGCTGATTTAACAGAGAATGTCTGTCCAGTTATTAATCAGTTTAAGCTGTGCAGCTTAAACTAACCTGCAAAGAGTGAATCAATTCAGTCTCAGGGTTTTTGAATGTCTGCCCCTAGCCCAAGTAGGGAAACTGACAGAACAATGAAGTGACTTGCCAGTGGGCACCCAGTGGGTCAGTGGCTGAGCTGGGAATGAAACCAAGCCTCTTGACTTCCAGCCCAGCACCCTTCACATTTTATTATCCCACATTTTCTCCTGCAACTTCAGACTAGATTCTATTCCACCTATTGGGCGTCTAACTGGACACAGATGTGTAAGTAGCATTCTGTTCCACTCCCTTGAAGTCCTAAAATCCATTAATGCATCTGCTTTTGTAACATGCCACCATATACTGAGTCACAAAAAGAGGATGAAAAGAAGGGGTCAGTCCAGCAAGCACTGCATGTGCTGTGTGGGTCAATTCAGACCCAGGGCCAACACCATAGGCCAAATGTTGTGGTTCCACAGACTAAATCCAGTCCACAGGCCATATCTGATTAACACCCCTGATTTACACCAAACATCTGGGCAGCAGGAGGCCACATGCCATGGGGGTCACATTCTGTATGGGCAACACAGTGCTCTCCCCTCCCCGCCACTGTACACACTGTGCAGGCACCCTTGCTCCCCTTTTCTCCCAGCTGCACATACCATGTCAGCAGCCCCCCACCTTTCCCCACCCCAGCACAGCTGGTCTTCCCCCATCCCAGGTGCAACACCTGCCCCCCTCTTTCACCTGCACACACCATCCACCTGCAGTATAGGCAGCCCAGCTCCCTTCTTTGCTATACTCATAGCTTGGGCACTCCAGCCCTTTCCTGGCTGGGGTGCAGGAGCAAATGGAGGCAAGGAGAAGTAGCAACCGGGCCAGAGCCTAGGGGTTACATACAGTCCATTGGACATTCCTGATCTAAGCCATCAGGTCCTCTTACACGAGCAAAATTAATATTGTAATGGTATATTATTACTATTCTTAAGGTCACTACCAAACATCCCCCAGCAGTAATGTGGTGCTGCAGGTATGCTCCTATTCAGCATAAAAGAAAGAGGTATAGTAACCTGGGTGAATCAAAATATTTCTATAGCCCAACAATGGTTACACAGACCACACAAAATTGCAATAAGGATTTTTAAAAGTAAATATAATTAGGGTATGTTTTCCATAAGCACAGATTGGGCAAGGGTTTGTTCTCAGCTGGCTGTAAGCAAAAAAGGGTAAATGTTAGAGTTCTTTAACAAGTGGTTCATTCCTGGTATTATTTCCTATAGTCACAGAAGCCTTAAAACTTACAATATTATAATTTTGGCTTTTAGCTTGATGGTGCTGTAAGTCCCTATTGTAGCCAATTGTTTGTAAATGCATCAAAGCAAAGAATCAGTAAAGGACAGCTCAATGAAAAGAGAAAAGAATTATTAAAATAAAGTGTTATTTTTTGCCAGCCTCAGGAGGCACATCCAAATGAGTGTGCATGTGCATTTCCCCAGGGACAAATAGCAGCAGCACATAGTTATGCCACTGCTACTTATCCCCAGGGAATGCCCCTGCATGCACTCTCTGGTGTCCAGCAAATTGCCCTGGGTGGGGTAGGAGAGCTGGGATCCCGGGTGTGAGGAAAGCAGCCTTACCTGGGGGCCCTGTTGGGCTGCAGCAGCAGTAATCCGGGCACACAGAGCCTGGCTGGCAGCCAGAGCATGATTCTGGCCAGCCAAGCTCCAGTTTCAGGTGGCGCACACTACAGCCACATGCACCACCCTACATTTTTTAATACCCTTTTTTGTAAATACCAGAATTTCCTGGTACCTAATTTTGGCTCTGCACTGCAAATATGCAGCACAGAAACCCATTTTTCTGTGTGCCACATGCATTTTGTGGCACCTCAAAAGCCTTTGAGGTGCCACGAAGCACACAAGTGCACTCATCTAGACGTATACCCAAGTTGTATGAGAATACAATGGCAAAAAATGTCTGGTGGTCTGTATTCTACTTGTTGCATAGCTTCCTTAATCGTTTCAGTGCTGGAGTACACAAGTAATAGCTCTGCTGGTCTGCTATGCTAGGTACAATCATTAGACTTTTACCAGTATAAGCAATGGGAACCCAGACTATACTTGTAACAGACAAAAGTTCAGCACACAAAACCAGTCTATACCTGTAACAAAACATAAGTTTGGCACACATAGACTGGTTTAAAAATGGTAGAACCCAATCTAAGTGTTGCCCCCCTCCCCCAAACAGAAGCTGAATGCATGTTCTGTTCGCTACTGATGTAAACTATACAGAAAACCATGCAACTTAGATGAGTTCTGCCTCAGGCTTTTTGAACGTCTGTACTTAGCTCTAGTAAAAACTTGGTGGCCTGAACTTCTGAAAGCAGGGTGATTAACAGTCTGTTTGGGAAGCTCCTGTTATTTAGAACCTTGAGCTGACTAAGGAAAAACCTTTGGAGGGCTCATTGCCACAAGAGGAACGGATCGCAGTCTTGTTACAAAAATTTAAATGAAACTGACAAGTCCCAAGCTGGTTTTAACTCTGTAAATTATTGTCTATTTTAGTATTTAAGACTTGGTGAAACAAAGTGCTTTGTTACTACAGTTTTGCGGTAGATTCAGGAGCACAACAAGAAAATTTAGTGTGCCTATACATGTTCAGCAAAGCTGTTCCAATGCACTGAAATTACAATGCATCGGAGCAGACTTGATTAATCGAGTCTTCTGGAGCGTGATAATTACTGCGCTCCAGCAGACTCGAGTGTCATGTGTATCAGCTTCCATGAGCTGAAAAACGGCTGCAGGGGCGCTTAAATTAAAGCTCGTTTGATGAGCCTTAGTTAAGGAGCCCCCGCTGCCATTTTTCAGTGTGGGGATGCTGACACATGACACGTTGGGTGCTTTAATTAGAGTGGGTCTCAGAGCCACTCTAATTAAAGCACCCCCATCCCACTCCTAGAGCACATGTATAAATGTACCTAGAGACAACTAGACATTCCCCAGCAAGTCAGACATTTCAAATGTCTCCAACCAGTTGAGCTTTTGTGTTTGAATATGGCACAAAGATGGTATGAATAGTGCATCTGTGGTGGATCCTTGCCTTTCTCGTGTCCTTATGACGAGGTATTTAGCAGAATTTGCAGATTCATTGGACTCTGACAGGGCAATGCTGTGACCTGGGGTGGATAATCAGATTTAACAGTGGATGCTGAAAAGTCATCCGTGTTGCTTTGAGTAAATCTATTGGCAGCCTTTGACACCACTGATGACAAGATTATATTGACTCTCCTGCTGTGCTTCTCTGACCACTGATGTCCAACAGTCAGGCAGATGGGCAACATGAAAATCCCTCATCAAGTCCCTCTTAAAATTTCAAAATAAAACTTAAATTGGATTTAAGGTCTCTTCCTCATCTTCTGTCCATTGAGGAATGTCACCCTGAAGTATATTTTGCTAAGTCTGCAGTAGTGAGCCTAAGTTGGGTTGTATTTAATAAATTAGGTACCCATCTCAGGTTATGTTTCTTAGATCTTGTTACTGAAAAGATAAGGCATCAGGAACCATGTACAGAAACAAAGGCTTTTTAGTGGCAGCATGTGAAAGTAAAGCAATCTTCTTCCTCTCAATCTTCTACTAGTTCCATAAACACTCAATTCAGTCTTTTGTTATGTAAATGAAGTATCATTAAACACCAGCTGCAGTATTGGATTTGTTTCTATTTGAATACATTTTATTTGTACTAAAGACAGCATGTAAGTTTAAGATGTGCTTATATCTCTCTATTAAAGGTTACCATTCTTCCTGAAGCATATTTATTTGGACATGTCTGCCCAGTGACATTTCAAGATCAAGACCTTTGAGGTTCTTTGAGGTGCAGTGCATAGAACAAAATGTTAGGATCCTTTTTGTTTTTACCTTTAGATTCTCTCATTTAAATAGCTGAAACTGTGCCTAATGAATCCACAAAGGGTTGTATCCTGCCCTCTAGGACGCTGATGTGTGGGGTTTTTAGGTATATAAGAAAAAAGGCCTTTCTCTTGTTACTGCCAGTCCTCCCCATCATGTAAGCTACCTTGTGCCCACATTGGAAAAATGCATCCTGTCAGGAAATGTATTGACTCTCTTCTAACTAAGGGCCTTGTTGCACATTAATTTTAGGTTGCTCCATGAGCTCTTAACCTCTGAATTGTCCACACATTAACACCTGAAAGTAATTTTAAGCATACTTTAGACAGCTTACAGTTAAACCACTCCAAGGGAGGTTCATCTCTGATCCATGCTACCCAGCTCATGTTCCATTAATGTGTGGCCATTCCCCACATATAAGCCACCCCAATTGCAGTCCTCCAGCATCTCAGGATGCAATGTTCCCTCGCCCACCCTCCTGTTCTGTGTGGACAAACTTTCCACCCCGTGAACTCTACTGCTCAAGGGGCAGTTCTGGTGTCAAAGCAACTGCCCCTCCCACCCCTGAGTGTGTGATCTTCCCACCTGCATAGGTGCAACTCCATGCAAACAGCCTGCAAAATACATGCCAGCTAGCCAGGTTGCAGGTCAAGGACAGATCTGGGAGTGGGATCTAAGGGGGTGGGGAGGATACAAGGTAGGTGGCCAGATTGGATCCCCCTGAGCTTGGGCTTCCTTCCCAAGGCAGTAGCTCCCTCAAGAGTACCTCACCACTCCTACCTTCCAGTCACCCCAGAAAGCATGGCCAGCACCCTCCATACCCCAATCCCAAATTATTAAAACATGAGACCTTTAATTTACTTTCTCTTTATTCATTTATTTGTGCTTCGTTTTATTTTTCCTTCAGTGGCTGACTTCCTTCATTTTACCACCCATTCCCTACCCCCATTTCCCTTCCAACTCCTATTTCATTACCCCCGTCCCATTAACTTTCTGCCTCCCAGCTTCATGTTCCTGCATCCCCAACCCATCTGTCACACACCCCCACTTATAGTAGGCATCGAAATCTGTCCTGGTTCACCAGCTCTTTAGTGGCAAATCACAGCTGTAGCTCCTAATCCATCCCCTGCTTGCCAGACCTCTAGTGGCAAGTCACAGCTGTGCAAATCGGGGGCAGTCAGAGAAGGGTTTTATCCTTAAGGTGTGACTGCTCCAAACTCAAGCTACCACTAACATTGATCAACATTTGAGCAACTCAAAGTGCAACATGTAACAAGGCCCTAAAACAGTGCTAAATACAGCTTTGCTTTTAATCAAGGCAAGGACTGCCATGTTTCAGTATGGATGAACTTGGGGTACTTTGAGCCTTATCCACATTAAGGACTTTGTGGTATTTTAGCAGTGTTTTTGAAAGTTTGTTAGTTAATACATTTTAACACAGTGCATTTTCGTAGTCTAGACAAGAACTAAAAGAGTAGGAATTCTCTCTCATATTCATGAGAATATTAGGAGGCATGGAGGACCAACAGGTGAGTCCCCTTTATGACTCCACAAGGGCACAATCTGAAGCTTTCAGAGTGTGTCCATCTCTTCACTGTCTTCTAAGAAGGCTATGTTCCCTTCTGCTCTACCCTACATAGGCAATGTTCATGGAGAAAAGAATGCAACAGGCAACCTCTCCATTCTACTCACTGTACTGTTTATTCGAGGGCTTGGCCCTAAAGCTTGGGTCCATCCTATGAAAACGTACCTTGTCAGTGATGAATATTTGCTGCTATAGACATATTTTAGGCAAATTAGAATGCATAATTCAGCACCAGCAAAGCTCCGTTGGTGATCACAATGCCGGCAGGCATTTTTTAATCACAATATCATAGGGTTACACAGCAAAGGGTAGAAATACCAGAGTCCTGTTTACGTGACCACTTCCATCTTTGCTACTTCTAACGGGATAATTTACTCCAAATTCCCCAGTGAAGAAGCACCCTCTTGTTTTTACCTGTTAATTCTAGTTCCATGTATATTTAGTTATGCATAATAAATTGTGCTAGTCTATCACCATCAATTAATCTTTACCATCAGTTCAACAATTTGAATACAGTCCTTGAAGCTAATGGAGAGTGATGGAAGAATTTTATCCTTTGACAACAACAAATTTCCAAAGCTCTTGATACCTCATTCAGAATTACCGTATCCCAGTTCCCTGTTTGCAGATGCATCATGATTGTGTTCAGCAGGAATATTTAGGCTGACTTAAGCATGTATACTTTCTCTTTGCTGTTTAGTGTGATTATAAAGTTAAAGGTACACATTTCAATTTATGAATTCTGGTTGAAGTTACTAAATTGTTATATCAGTGAATGCCTTAGTGTATATGGAATCAGACATGTGTCAGGCCTGTGTCATGTGCCTTCCAAACCGGGAAAATAGAGCTGCCATTAAAGCTTGATAGATCCCTTTCAAGTGGGAGTGCTCAGAGACAGGGATAGCTGTAGCCTAGGGAAATCAGGTCAGCTATGTGTGCCTGGAATAGAATTTCCTTAAAAGCAGACGAAAGAAATCGGGTTTCAATGCTTGGTCTTAAAAATCAGAGAGCCTGAGAGGCTCTAGGGTAGAAATACACCCAACTCAGCAGCCTTGGGTCCCCCAGCACTGGGCGCCTGTGCTCTTTAGTTTCACTACTGTACCATCTTTCTTGTTAGCCTTTTTGGCACCCTCCTTGGGCACAGATTTATATCTGCTAGTCCTTCACAGCAATGAACCTTCAGAACTAGGGCTGAGACCCCACAAACCCAAGTAACTCTAACCTTACGGATATACAGGATTTCCAGTTCACTTCTTCAGGGACACACAACAATTCAAAGGTTCAAAAAAAATCCCACTCTTTACTTTTGCTAAATAGCAATCCACATATACATTTAAAAATAAGAAAGCAAGCAACAAGCCCCAAAAGCCCCTGGCAAATGTTAAACTTAAGATGCAATAAACCAGTTAATCACATTTTAAAGTGTAACCCAGCCACAAATTCAGGCAATTAATGATGCAACAAAAAGCAAAAACAGCCACAAAATTATTATACAAAAAAATAAATGGCTGGTTTCTATCATGTCTTAAAATGAATGTGTGGCAGGGCGGACCACACTGGGGCTCAAATGGGCCTTGGTAAAGTCCCTGCCAGCCATCAAGCAACTGATCAGCAGCAGCCCCCAAAGGGAAGATAAGATCTTCAAACAGATAAGACCTATTCGAGCTCCGGCATGGTCCCTATGTTGCCACCAATTAGCTGTTCAACACTTGGCTCAAAGTGTTGGGCCCCAGCTCAAGTCTGGGTTCGTGCCCGGTATGCAAAGGCCAATAAAGATACCAGGGGTGAAAGTATAAAAATGATTTATTGCTAGCAATAAAAGGTGCAAGCGGAATAATCTCCCAAGACAAGCACAAGCACATTCAATACTTAGCCCCTTATATACCAGAGGTTGAATCTTCATAAGCATCCTTGTTTGCTAATTGGTTATAAAGGAGTGACGCAAGGAGCTCTTTACTGAGCATGTCTCTATACCTGTGTTTTAGCTATGTATCTCATTAACGTACATATATGTTCCATTAGCATATATCTTCCCCGCCTCGGGGTGTGATTTTTAGTATTTTAATGAGCTCTTTGCTCCAGTACCTCTGATTCTGTTTTTTGTTTTCAAGCTTCCTCTATCTAAGACTGTCTGCCCCTTATCATTGCAGATGGGCATTCGACACACAACATTCACTTTTGCTTAGGCTTTGCATAGTAGTTTCTAGGTCAAACCTTACAAAAGGGCTTCAGTCCGCCGGTTGAGTCCCCAGAGCCAGGTGATAATCAGCTAATCACTGGGCACCTCTGCCAGTGCAGAAGGAGCCGAGGTTCTTAATCATGGGCTCCCCCTGTATTGGCAAGTAGGGTGCAATTGGAGTCTGGTCCTGATCCCAAAATCACACATCTTGCCATACACGTGTAACATGGCAGGAGGTACAATTGTTAGGATCATGGATCAGAACCCATCACACCTTTAATTCAACATCTATCGGTGGCCCAAGAAAACAAGACATTTCACTGTACACAATTCTCCCCGTAGAGGGAGAATGAGAGAATAAACAAGAGGGACGTTGTTTACATTTCCGCATTTACCACACACTACTGAAGTAGGGAAGAATCCTATAAAAATAATAAAGTTGTAATCTTTTTGCTTTGCAACTTGCATTTAAATGAATTAAGCAGCTTCCTTTAAATGTATATATGTGAGGAGTGACTGAGATACAGCCTAAAGCTCACATACAATAGCAGATCATTTACTGCCTAAAGGCAAATTACTTTAGGTTTGTAAGAACACTGAAGAGACAATATTATCTTTAATATGTCGTAATTGGCTGTGATGGATTTACACTAACATTTCATTACACTAATTGACTCTGTAACACTGAACAGCTATCTCATACCAAATTAATCTTCTGCTTATGGGTTTTTTAAATAAGGGTGTGCTCATAGCCCTTCAATTTATCTTCTAGAAGGGTCTGATGTGACTTCCATTTAAGTTAATGGCAAAAATCTGGTGATTTCAGTGGGAGCAGACTGAGTCCTTAATTCCTATTATCAGGGGTTTGTCATTTGGATGTATAAAAATTGATTTCTGATGGATATTTGGCTTAAGAAGTTTTTAACCTCAAGACACTGCAATACATGTTTCAAAACTTTGGTCCTAATTTTTAAAATGCATACAGCAAATGAATGCCTGCTCAATCTCAAATACTTATTATTACCAATGAAATTATCCTGATTCTTCTCTATTGTAGCCTGTACAATAATAACTCCATTACAGGCAACCCCTGCTTAGCGCTCTTAATTGGTTCCAGGAAAACTGAGCATTAAGCAGAACCGCGCTAAGCGAAACCCATTTTCCCACAGGAATTAATGTAAATAGAGATAACTAGTTACTGCCGCTTTTTGTTGCCACTGTCTCCTCCCCACCCTCTGGCTGTTCTGGCCCCACGTACCAGCATGGGAACCTCACTCACACCCACCCACCCGCCCACCCACCGCCACTTGTCGCCACCACCTTTTCTCCCCACCCTCCCACCCAATGGCCGCTCTGGCCCCACATGCCAGCCCAGGCCCTACGCTTCTGCTGCCCCTGGCTCCAGGCACTGGCTCAGGCCCCGTGCTCACACCTGCCTGCCCACCCACCCACTCGCCGCTTCTCCCCACCCCCCCCACCCATCAGCAGTGCCAACCCAGGCCCCATGCTTCTGCCACCCCGGGCACTGACACGGGCCCTGCACTCACGCCCACCCACCCACCACTTCTCACCACCGCTGCTTCTTACTGCCACAGCCCCTCTGCCACCCACTGCTGCAACCAGGATCCTGGGACAGAGCAGAGTAGCAGTGATCCTGGCATAAACTGCTCCACCCTCGTTCAAATTGCTGCTGTCCCAGGAGTATGTGTAGATGGTGTGCCTGCTAGCAGTTTACTGCAGCTCAAACTGCTCCAGAGTTTATTGCTTCTAATTAATTGCACATGTAGACACACCCACACCTGAAAGCAGCATTTGGCATAATGGTTGCCAATCAATGTGCTGTGTATGTGTGCTGTGTATGTGTGTAAAACTTTTCATAATCTATAATCATGAAAAAAAATCCTTAATGTAAAATAATATTAAAACAATTTGCCTTTTTAACATGTCTATCCAACTGAAAATACTTTCAATATAGAAATGCAAGTGAAAGCTTAATAGCATATACCAGTAATATATTTTAGAAAAGTATAATGTTTTTCAAGAATACATAATTAATATATTCTAAAATATACATTATGCACACACACATTATAGAACTGTCATATTATATATACTGGCAACCCCTGCTTAATGCTCTTAATTAGTTCCAGAAAAACTGAGTGTTAAGTGGAACCACGTTAAGCAAAACCCATTTCCCCATAGGAATTAATGTAAATAAATAGAATTCATTACCGGGGTGCCATTGCCTCCTGCCTAGGCATGGGCCATGGAGGCAGTGCTGTTGGTCCCCTCCATTCTGGGCAGTGAGTGGGAGCTGTGGTCATGGCCACTGTCGTGGTCACTCCAGGCTGGCTCCCTCCTCTTCCTGCTGGTGCAGCCCAGCCTGGCTCCATTGAGACCCTGCCAGCCCAGGCCCCACGCCAGCCCTCACCCCAGGGCACCGGTGTGGGTCCCCCACTCATGCCCACCTGTCCACTCACTGCCACTTGCCTCCCTGCCTACAGTTGCCATTTTCCCGCTTTCCTGCCCACCACTGCCACTTCTCCCCACCCCACCCCCCTGCACCCACCCACTCAGTGTTATACCAAAACTTGCTGAGCACTAAGCAAGTACAAAGTATTTGTCTATCAGCATACTGCAAAACATTGCAGGTATATGTGTATGTGTGTGTATGCACACACATTAAATATATATATGTGTATATGTGTGTGTATACACACACACAATATAGAATTGTCATATATCTAATATAGCAACCTGAAGAGTGCCTACTTCAACTCAGTAATAAATAGGTATTATACAAAGTATTTGTCTATCAGCGTACTTAAATGCACTTTTAAGTAACATATAACTATATATTTCGTTAAAAAAAACTAATGCAATTGCTCACTTTTGGAGAACAAATTATTATTTTCTTTTCCAATTTAGAAACTGCCATATCGATTGAACAAAGCCTAAATGTTGTTTTTGTTGATTTGCTGCTTTGAAGAGAGTCATGAGTCATTCATTCTAAATAGGTCTGGGCCCTTTCCATGTTTCTTTCATTTGTACCTGTCTAGTTAGGTTATTGCTTGACACCGTGCCAGACATTTACAGCATGCATTTCTGGGGATTTTTTTTTTCCTCCCTGATATTGCATGATATTCCAGCTTTTTTGTGTACTAAAAATGTAGAATCTCTTTTGATTCTCATGGTCATAACATTTCCCAACATCGTGCAAGAAAATATTATATTCATGTTGGCAATGACAGCAGCTACTTAGTGAGATCCCTGGGGCTTGCCCTCCCAAGGTGACTAATAACCCATTCTCTGAGATGTCTCTTCTCTCTATTGCTATCCAGAAATGAACAACTATTCTAAAAAATGTCCCCACAGCCCCACTAAAAAATCAAATCCATGACACACATGCAACTAGCATATTATTAGCAAAGTGGTGAGTGCTGGCCATGATCAGAATTCATGTACAAAGTTGCTGGGTTCATCACTATGGCTTAATCTTATTTTCACATTAGGAATAAAACTTCTGGCCAGGGACTCCTAGATTTATCAGAAAATGAAGTTTTCAAGACAGTTGAGAATGAATTCTGCATTTCTCACTTTTGTTAAAAACCTAAAATCCTTTTATAAGGAAATAAATCATCTTTTAAAATTAAAACTCACCCATTTCTAGGCTGCTTGTTCATTAGCACAAAGACAAGTAGTATCCTCTAGTGTGTTTCTGTAACCACAGTTCTTGAGTGTCATATATCTGTGTTTAAGGTAACTAGAAATTCACATTAACCAAGTAGTGGCACTTGCTCCCTCATGACTGAGCTTTTCCATTTATTATTATCATTGCAAATGGATAAAAATGGAGCAACGGTATAAAAACTGAGAGATACAATAAAGTCGAAGCTTGAATACACAATGGACATGTCTACATGAGATGCTAACTCACAGTAGCTTAATAATACTGCACAGTAGCTTGTCACAACACAAACAGCGCTAATATGCTACTGCACAGTATTATTAGGCTACTGTACAGTAGCGTCACTAAAAAAGCATGTGCCAGCACTACTGCACAGTAATGCCAGTTACTGTGGATTAATTTAGTACTTGGTTATACAAGTACTAAACTTAATGCATGGTAACTACAATGCATTAATGAACATGTAGCTGTGCCCACTATTAAGTAAACCACAACAAATCAGTTATAATGTTGAGAGGATCAAATTGACTTTGTACTAAGTAGGCCTCATCTTTTATCCCACTAACAATCCAGATCAGATGCTTTCTGTCCTAGGGCAATTAGGGACTATAATACATGGGAGAGGATTACAAGGGAACAAAATTGAGTTTTCCTGATACAGTCTCTACTGATGGAAAGCCCCACTGCAGATGCTGCATCTCAGCTTGACTCACAGATAGAAGAGCCCCCCCTAGAAGCCAAGCATATTAAAAAAATTATGACTCATGTCAGAGATAAACTTCCTCATCCTAATCCTCCTAGCATAGAATCAGAGAATAGTAGGGTCTGAAAGAACCTCATGAGGTTATCTAATCCAAGGCTCTCCAACTTCTGAGATGCCAGGGCCATACTGGCCAAATACCACATGAGCTGTGTACTGCAGGGGCCATACACCCCACAAACAGCACAAACTTCCTGCCAAGCTGTGCCATGAAGTCACCATGGTCCCCCGGTTGGTGCCACTATGTGGGCACTGGGCTTAAGAGGTTCCCTCCAACCATGCTGCCCTGAGCCCGAGACCATAGCCACCACATCAGCAGGAGCAATGAGGGGAATGGCAGCCAGGTGGGAACCTATGGACCACACATTAACCTGTCTTGGGCTGGATGCAGTTGAACATCCCTGATCTAGTTCAACCCCCTGCTTAAGGCAGTATAGTCCCTGCATCACTTGGGGGAAATGAGAAGAGATATTTGTAGGTTCCCGCCCATGGAGTATATCTGTAGGGCAGGAAATCCTATCTGGGTTATATTTCAGTTTATGAATCATCCGGGTGCACCAGTCTTGGTGTGGTAGTCTTAAATAGTCTTGGAAGGGATTTGTTAAAAACCAAAATGAAAAAAGAAAAAGTCTCCAATGCAAAACCCAAGGTGTGTTGCAGAGTAACTTCCTATCCCTCTCTGAGAGGCAAGAAAATGGCACATGTCAGTGCTTTACTAAAAACATTCTTTTGTGAAACTTTGTGTAAGACTGTGCATGAGAGAACTTTATGCACTTTGTGGGAGTAGAAGAGCCTTTAGTTTTGGCGTAATTTAGTAGAGCAAAACCATGCCCAAGAGCAAAGAAGACCAGCCCAGCCAGATCCCTGACATTGTTTCCTGCACACTGAGGATTTGAATTTATAAACTGAACGCACTCCTCCCAGTCCCCACACAGTGTGAATTAGTTGGAGGTAGAGATGGGCTTGGATCACAAAACATGGGTCCAAAACTTTTCCAAATTTGGGTGTTCAGTTCCAGACAGTTTTGTTCAGAGATGTCTCTGAGTAGTGGACAGACAGTATGGGAATCAGCAGCACAGGTCTCATGTTACTCAGGTCAATGTTAACAGTACTTAAGTCTTATTAATTCAGAGAATGGACCGCTACTTTTAGTTCATACAGGAAAAGAAAGGGAGAGAGTTTATCTTGTATATAAGGGAAGACATTTAGAAGCATGTTTCAGAATAAAGTGAATGAATACTATTTATCACTGACACAATCAGATCATTGTGACTAGGGACAGAAATTGCACATAAACTAGTTTAAGTGATTGGAAACTGGTTTAAACCTGTAACAGAACAGAAGTTCAGTGCACGTAAACTGCTTTCAAAATGGCCAAAATCAGTTTAAGAGAAACCTGATTCGATGTAGTATCAGACTTAACTGATTTAGGTTAAACCAGTTTATGGGACTTCTGTCCCAGATCCCTTCCCAATTCAAGTTAACTCAGTCTGCCAGCATCCCAGGATGTTTTGTAGCCCTGGGCTGTGCTGTCTGCTCCAATGGAGCAAGGCTGGCCCTGCCCCCAGCTGTCACAGAGCTGAGGCACTAAAGTCTCAGCTCCCCAACCTGCTTCCTGCCTGTGCCTGTCAGCCTAGCAGGCCGGGGTCAGGAGAACAGACACCCAGCTCCCCCTAGCTCCACACTGTCAGCAAAAGGAGGAAAACCCCTGTGATGGGGGCTTTTTACTCCCCTCCTTGCAGCCCAATGAGCCAAGCAGGGATCAATTCAGTGCCACCCACTCCCCAGCCTCTACCTCTTAGAGGGGGGAAGCATATCCCACTCCATTCCCTCCTCGCAATCACTCCCCGAGCTGGGGTCTGAGGGGGAGAGGGGAAGTCCCAACCCTGGAGCTTTATGCCTGCCGTCCTGCAGCTCTGAGCCAGGTTGGGATCGGTCCAGACCCACACCTTCCAGAGGGGCAGGGGGAGGGGGAGAACACCCCCGCCAGCCAAGGTCTGCCTGGTGTTGGGGGCAAAAGTACCCACTCCCTCACAGTTCGAGCCAGGCTGGGATCAACCCAGCCCCACCCTTTTCCCAGCCCTCTGCTTCCAAGAGGGACGGGAGGTGGGGCAGGGGGTGAGAACCACCCCCTCCAAACCCTGCAGCAGCCTGCCCAACCAACATCTGCCCGGCTTAGAGGGGAAAGCATCCACTGGGTGGCTTTTAACCCCTTCCCCCCTGCAGCTTGAGCCCAGGTGGGATTGCCCCGGCCCCGTCCCTTCCCCAGCCATCACCTCCAAGAGGGATGGTTGTATAACATGGGAGGAGCAGGGGGTTGGAACACACTGCCCCGCTGCACCAGCTGATCTCTGCCCATCATAGAGGGGAAAGTACCCACCATGGGGCTTTTCATTCTCCCCCACCCTCCTGCAGTTCAATCTAGGCTGGGATTGCCTCAGCCTCACGCCTTCTTGGCCATCTGGTTAGGGAAGGAGTGGGGCTGGGGTGATCCCAGCCAGGTTCTGAGCTGCAGAGAAGTGAACCCCCACCTCAAAGTGAGTGCTTTCTCCCCATACCAGGCAGACCCTGGCTGGGGAGGCTGGTGCTGGACCAGTGGGATACATTCCTACCTTTCACCCCCACTGCCCCTCAGAGAGGTGATGGCTGAGGAGGGGTGAGGTTCGGGCAATTCCAGCTCAACTCAAGCTGCAGAGGGGAGAAAAGTCCCTTTCCCCACTGGTGGGTGCTGCCCTACCATGTGGGGCACCCCTAGCTGGAGGGGCCAGTGTGGGTGGGGATGGATGCGCTGCCCTCCCACACACCCTTCTCTTGCCTCTTGGAGGCAAACAGCTGCAGAAGGGATGGGGCTGGATTGAGCCCAGCCCAGCTGGGGGCAGGGTGGAAGACCCTAGGTGGGTGCTTTCCCTCTGCATTCAACAGACCCTGGCTGCCAATCAGGCCTGGGCTGCCACTGAGTTGGGTTCAGCACCTTTATGCAGCCTGGCCACGATGGATGGTATACTTCAGTGCTCCCAGGCTCCTGGCCTGGGCCTGTGCAGGTTTCTGCCTGTTTTGACTACCCAAACACTGAACATCAGTTTAGTTTGTTACCAGTTCAATCTACACAGTTTAGAAAAAACTGCAAAGATTGATCGATTTTGCCTCGGGTGTTTTGAACCTCTGTACTTAGCTTGTGTTGTGGTTGGCTATACACAGCCCACGTGTGTACCAAAGTAGGCAAACAGATTTGGGAGTATTACTATGAACAACTGATGTATTCCTTTTTTTTTTCTTTTTTTTTAATATCCTGTTTTCTTTCATGGAGAGTGTAATAATACTGAGAAAACCTTCTTGTCAGATCAGGACAATTGCATTTATGAAACATGACTAGTTTCTAGAGTTGGCCTTCAGTAAGAGACCCAAATATCCTTAGTTTGCTGATAAAATAGTTACAAAAACTGTTATCTCTCTATGGCCTGTGGTATGTTGTGTAACACCAACTTATTTTGCATTGCTCATATAGCAGTTTCTCCAGCATTTTCCATGCTCTTGCTCTATGTCTCACTTAGGAACATGCTTCAGCAGGGAATAGAATGATGCTTGATATCCCCTGCAACCTAAAAGGAGACTTGTAGCCAGGTTTGTTATTTGCAGTGGTGCGTGATAAGGCTTCCTTGCACTGGTTACTCTTCCTTGTTTTGCATTCTCACCATTTGTATAATACTGACTCAAGTCCAGCTGGGAGAAATGAGCAGCTGCTGGTTTGCTATGAGGCCAGAACCGGTGATGATTTCACTGACAGTGCCAGAAAAAAAGGGCAATTGTTCCACTGCCTTGTGGATGTCACACTCGCCCTTTAGAAAAAAGAGCAGCATGGGTCCCCTCTGCAGCCTCTGCTTCCAAAGCCACTTCCTTTGCTTGTTGAGCAAACATCAAGGCTCTATGGCAGTGTTTCATTTATTTGTGTAGTAAAAACAGTGGTAAGCTAGCTTGCTTTAACTATAAGTATAGATATGTGTGTACAGGAATATATAAAATGGGTATGTAATATCTGGAATGAAGCTGACAGCCAGAAGTAGCTGCTAGTGGTCCAGGGACCTGTAGCAGTTACTCTGCCTAGTTTTGTTTTGATACTGGACACCTCCTTATCCATTTTACCCTTTCACTGCCAGCACCTCCAACCTCTGGCAGGAGCGGCAGAGTGGTTACCTTTGGTGAGTGGGAAACCTGGACCAATATTTAGGGATGAGCTCCATGCTGACCTGAGCAGCTCACACCATGACCAGCACAGCAGTTGTATGAATCTTTTCTGTTCTCTTTCTGAAACTAGCCCAATCACTCCCAAGACTGCTTTGACTAAGTCTAACTCATTTCTACTGAGATATCACACCACTACCAGTTTTACCAATGCTAATCCACTCTACTAAAAAACAGTCTTGCCAGTGCTAACCCACTCTACTAAAAATCAGTCGTAATAAAGGTATTTCAGAAAAGCATGCACATTACATAATAGTAGCTTATTAATTGTGCATCACTAAATGTTAACATGAAAAGATTATCTCATTTCTAATGCTGGTGAGAAATCAAGTGATGCTTTTGTGACCACTAGGAAAAGGACTGCATTCATAAGGAAAAAAATATGCAAACTACAAAGCTTTCTTGTTTCCTGTGATCAAGTTATATTCCTGCATTAATGCTCACAGCAACAGCTTTGTGGAACAAAAGAACCTCTGTTTTGAATTGATGATTATTCAGTTTGTTTTAATTTAGCATAAAGTGACCCTTTATGCTCAAAAGCTTGCAAGTGTTTAAAAATTGTTGATAAGCCTACAATTCTTAGCACATTCAAAAATGACAATGTCTCGAGACAGCAAAATACTAAACAGAGAATACAGTTAAAAGGTGGACAGAAGAAAGCCAAGAGCAGGACCAAAAGGTAATTTTCTTCTTCCTTAGTTTCTGCCACTTATAAGTAGAAGAACTGCCATTCTTATAAAGCACCTCTTTGTGCTAAACTCTGCATTTTTCTGCTTGAGATTTTAAAAAAGAAAAAAAATAGCTTGGATTTGGGTCATATAAAGTCATCAAGTAAGATTTATGTTATTTTTTTTAAAATTCATAGTCCTAACTCATGTAAGTAGGCCATATGAACATAAGAGTCCACAGGACACCAGGGTTTTTATATGTATGTTGTAAATGCTACTATGCTGCAGACTGGCAATAAACTTGATTTTCATTTTCACTCCAAGAAATTCAGCTCTCTTGAAGAATTCCCTTGTGCTCCCTAGCAACTGTATACTAGCTGGGATGCCCCATAATCTCTGGCCATTCATCTAACTTTGTTGGCAATGGGAACAAGGAAGTATGGTGTTTTGCCATACTGAGGAGAATCAGGCCACTTTCCTAACAGATTCTACTGAGACTGTAGGCTCTTCAAGACAGAAACTTTACATACCTGTTCCTCTTATAGAACCAAGCACATTATCAATGTTTAAAAATGGTATCCTTCCCTTCCTTCCTGTGTATCAGTGATGATGAAGTCAAGCAAAGGCTAGCAAGTGACTCATTCAGTTTCTTTTGTCTAATACTTTGCCAGGTGTTCAACAACTTGATTTACATCAATGGCACCCTAGTGCCATCAATAAGACTCCAAGGTGATCTCCCATCCAAGTACTAGCCACATGATGTGTTGCCTAGCTTCAGAGATCAGGTGAATTCAATCTGGCATGGCTGTCCCAATTATAGGTATATAATTAAATAAAAGTATTACATGAAAGAGAACAGTATGGTTGAAAAAGTAAGCACTTGAAAATTAGGAAATGCAGGGTTACGGTTGCCTGTGTAATCATAATTCAACTCCCTTGGACAAATTTATTCTGGCACAGTTTTTAATCACAGGGTAACTTTATTTGTTCCCTGTGGTTTCAGCCTCATTCAATGAACAGGTTGGACAGCACTCATGCAGTGAATGGGTGTCGAGTGACAAATAACACTGTTGTCCATAGGACCCTTGCCTCATTTCATTCAGGAGTCAGCAGATGTATAGAAGACTGCTGAAAAGGAAATGATGGTCATATGCTCAGGGCAGGTGAGTACCACATCAAAGAACATTGTTCATCCTCTACCAGCTACAGCTGTTCTGGTGTCAACCAGGCTGTCTCTCTACACCCAAGGGTCTATAGTACTATGTTGTCTGTGGTTGTGACAGGAGAGGATCCAGTTTAAGAATATTTAATATTTTTGCACGTTGCCAAAATGAAACTGTACAATGCAAGCCAAAGTTCAAAGGAAAATAGGACTGGAAGGGACCTCATGCGGTCACCTAGGCAAGCACCCTGCTCACAGGAGCATCATCCCTAAATAAACCATCCCAACCAAATGTCTGTCCAACCTGCTCTTGGAAGTTTCCAGGAATACAGATCCCACAATTTCTCCCTCCGTCGAAAGTTCTTTCTAAATTCCCCCTAATCTCCATCTTAAATTTTCTGTACTGCAGCCTGAGACCATTGCTCTTAGTCCTGTCCCCTGTGACCACAGAGAAAAGCCAGTCTCCATCATCTCTGTAATCATCCTTCAGGTGTTTGAAGACTGTTATTGGATCCTCACTGAGCCTTCTCCTCTCCTGACTAAATAACCCTAGTTCTTTCAGACTTTGCTAATAATTCTTGCTTCCCAGGCCCCTTATCATTTCATTGCTCTGTGCTAAACTCTTTCCTATCTGTCTACTTTCTTCTAAAACCATGGGGGCTAAAACTGACCACAGTGCTCCCAGTGAGATGGCAATAACCTAGCTATATCTCAAAGGTTAGGAAGAGGCTTCTAGGCCACAAGCCCAAAGGGAGACCAATAAAGAAAACAAAACATGCTTAATTGAATACTTTTTTGTTTAAATGGCCAGAAAATTGGGTCACTGTCTTTAACCAATTGGGGAGTGAGGTGCTGAGATTGTCATTGCTGTGAGATGATGTGGGGGCAGAGTCCTAGAGCATATAATCTCTATCAATCTATCTCAGTGATTCTCAACCTTTTCAGAATCAAGGCACTATTGTTAGACTCAAGAAACCCTCAGAAATGCCTAATCTTAGCTTTCACTTATTCCTTGACTATGGAAAAATATGGCTGTTTTTTGGTTGTAAAGAACTCAGAAAGACCACAACAAGTCAGAATGTTTTTGGCACTATGCATTCCTATTTTAAATCTCGGGGTTGTATCTTGTAAATCATGTGTAGGCGTTTGTACACCTATCAGTGCTAATATTATGCACCCTTAAAAGGATTAGAGAATCATAGAAAAGTAGGACTGGAAAGAACATCTGGAGATCACCTTGTCCAGCCCCCTGCTCCAAGCATCATCATGCCTATCCAAACCATTCCATTCAACTCCTTGTTTAAGCTATTCCTAAAATAATGCAATCAACTCTGCGGCCCAGCTACAAGGCATATTGTCCAAAAACACCAAAAGCACCCTAACTCGCCACAGATAAAGCAGGAGGACAAGGACTGTGTGTCTCACCACTGCAAGGGTTTGAAAATGCACCTAAAAAATCCAAGGAAAAAAGCCATGCCCCCCACTACAGAGAAAGAGAACCTTCCCACCCTCTGTACCAATCGAGAAGAGCTGGAGGTGCCTCAGGTCCGGGCCGGGGTGGATGGAGGCATAGGGTAAGTTCCCACACAGAGCTGGTGGTGCCTCGGGGCCGGGCTGGGGTGGATGGAGGCACGGGGTGAGTTCCCATGCAGAGCTGGGGGTGCCTCTGGGCTGGCCTGGGGCGGACGGAGGCAGAGGGTAAGTTCGTGTGCAGAGCAGACCCATTTCATTGTCACTTCCTGCAACTTCATTGGTGTCAATAGTCACATGACATCACTTCCTGATGTGATGTCACTTCCTGCGAGGTTTTTGAATATGGCTCGCTGGCCCACTGGGTGATAAAAAGTTTGTGATCTGGCTCCACATTCAAAAAGGTTGGACATCCCTGAACTGGATCATTCCATCCAGGGCTTTGTTGAGCCAGGCCTTAAAAACCTCCATGGATGGAGAGTCCATGATCTCTCTATGCAACCCATTCCAGTGCTTCACCACCCTCCAAGTGAGATAATTATTCACCTGCTCTAGGCTGTAGAGCTATTCACATTATCTCCCAGTGACCTATTTGGGAGTGCAGGGGCTCCTGTTGCTTTTTACAGAGCATTCCAGACAGCTACTCCTAGATCATCCCTGACCAATGTTTATACAGCCGCTACTTGAAACTTCCAATGGTGGAGATTCCATAACTCCCCTACATAGTCTGTTTCACTGCCTCGCTGTCCTAACAGTGAAGACCAGTGGCAATGCATAGGGAATTCACGGGGGTCCATGTGCACCCCATGAGAATGCTGGTGTACCCCCTGACTGGCCAGGCTCCCTGCTTAGGCAGTGGGTAGGGGGGGCAGGTGGGAGTGCCAGTGCCCCCCCCCGTGAGCACCGGCTGGGGAGTGGGAGCACCGGATGTAGGCCGCGACCACTTCTGGAAGCGCCACGGCCACGTCCGGGACTGCTGTGGTCACTCGCGGGAGCAGTGCGCCTGCTCACCAGTCGATAAGTTTTGCCATGTGGGGACCCACCCCCCTGGTCAGCGAGATTGGTGGACCCTCCCCCCGGTCGCTGTGGGGGGCACATGCCCCCCCGACTAAGGTGGTACCAGTCACCCATAGCTAAGATATTTCCTGATCTCAGTCTAAATCTACTTCGGTGCAACTTCAAGCTATTGGTCTGTGTCCTGCTCTCTGCTGCAATGGAAAAAAGATGTTCTCCCTCTTCTTTACAGCAATCCCTCAGCTATTTGAAAACTGCTCTCATGCCCCTCCTAATCACCTTATCCACAAAGTGAACATGTTTTTTCTTTCCACCTCAGCTCATATGACTTGCCTTCCAAGCTCTTATCCTTTTTGCTGCCTGCCTCTGGACCCTCACACTAGCTTCTCTACATCCTTTTTAAAATGTGGAGTCCAAAACTGTACCCCAGGGTTCTTCAGATGCCTGGTTGAGAATCACTGATTTAGGTTTACTAAAGTGCATGCTCTTGAGCTGACAGTCACCAATTGCCCTAAAACGAAATGTGCCACAACTTGGAGATGGGCATTAGGTCCAAGTGAACATTTGTAAAACCTTAGTTAATGTTGTTATCAGACAAGGCACTGCAGATTATTGCATCTCCTTAGAATATCTTGTCCTGGAGAAAAAAATATGTCTTGGCTGCAAAGACTGATCCAATCCTGACTGTCCCAGTGCTTGGTAGGAATATTTAGTCTGTAGTTTTGGCATTATAAAGAAATGCCAGTTGTAAAGTTCAAGAGAGAAAGTGTTGTCTAGCGGTAATTGCTGGAAACTCTCAAGCAGCACTTCTTGGTTCTATTCCAAATATGCAACTGACTTGCTGTGTGGTCTTCAATCACTCAAGTCATTGCTCAGATTTTATTCTTGCTCAAGGGTAGGCATTTACAGTGGGCTAACTGAGAGCAGAATCTAATCCTTTACCTTTGTTTACTTCCCTCTGCTTCCCTCCCTTAGCAGAAGGTTTTGAAGTAGCTAATGTACCACACAAGAGTATTATGAGGTTTGTTTAAGGTCCATAAAGCAATTTTTGATCCTTGTATGAAAAACAGTATGCACTAAAGTTCAAAGCTAATTTATGCTGTTGTAATTGCACAGAGGTCAGTGAGATCAAGTCCCAATTTATGTAATCAGAATTAAAACCTGGCCTGTCATTCTAAAGCAAATGCACTGTAACATCATGAAAGTAAATATGGCTTGATTCAGGATTTACTGTGATACCAGTGGGATTAGAATATAGGCCTCTCTAAAATGCACAACAAGAAGAACTGTTGTGGCAAGAGAGTTTCTGAACCATTAAAATTTGTCTTGAGTATGGGAGTCTGTTTCTCCCAGAGATGAAGCATAAATGGTAACAACAAGCATATTGCTCAAGTACAGCACCAGACAATGTGCTTCAGGGCACACCTATGTGAGACGTTTACTGCGGAGTTGACTAACTAGCTCCACAGTCAATGTCTTGTTTCTATACATGCAATGCTATTTGGCAGGAGTAAACTAATTAACTTCACTGCAGGATAGTACTTGTATTTAGTACTATCGTGCTGTGTAGTTTTTCACTCCACAGCAATGCACTTGTAGATGCTGGAAGTGCTGGCTGGAGCACAAAGGTGCTTCAGTTTGGGGGCTATCTGCAGGCTAGCCCTGCACTGGAGCACTCTCATGCCCCATTCAGCCCCTCTACAGCATGTTGAGCTGGGTCAGAGCAGCCCCACCTGACAGGCTAACCACTCAGGCCCCCTGCCAGCTGGAGCTGCTCTGACCTGGCTCAAGGTGCTACTCCCCCAACACACCTGTAAACACGGCACCCAGGAAGTAATAAACTCTAGAGCAATACGTACCAGAGTTTATTTTGCTTTGACTTAATTGCTTGTGTAGATGCACCCACTGAGACATGCTGGTTCTTTCTAAACCAGCTTAATCCTCTATAGAGCATATTGGTACATGGGCAACAGTGCACTGAGCTGGCCAGCCTTCTCCAACTGGGGCGTTAGTGAGCTGGAAGAGTATGGTGTGACACTGAAATTGAGCAGCACAGATATGTTCACTAATACATAGCAGTTAAACAGCCCTTGCCATTTCTGAATTTCAAAGCCCTTCTCAAACATTCATTGATGAAAGGATACTTCATTAAGAGGCATACAAGCATCTGTATTTGTACCATGCTTTGTCTTGCCCCTCTTTATCTTCTTGATTAGAAATAATACATTGGGAAGTAATATAGAGAGAATATGTGTACTAATTTAAATCTATGCTGTACAATTAGCTGTTAGTCAGTCCCTGGAGCATTGTATACAGACCTCTGAAAAAAGCCCTGTAAGTTGATACATATATTGTTCAAGTACTACTAGATAATTTAGCTCCAAAATTTGATGCGCCTTACATTTGGTGTCTGGGAAGAAATGCCCTCTCTGGGAGCATTTACATGTGAAATTAATTTGACACAATAAACTCCAGCACAGTTTGTGCTGGAGTTCATTGTACCCTGGAGCAGCATTTACATATGCGCCCAGAACTGCAGCATGATGAACTCGGGTTTCATAGATTCATAGATTGTAGAGTCAGAAGGGACCACAATGGATCATTGTGTCTGACCCCTTACCCCTGACAGGAAAGAGGACCGAGGTCAGATGACCCCAGCCAGGTGACTATCTAGCCTCCTCTTGAAGACCTCCAAGCTAGGTGATAGCACCACCTCTCTTGGAAGCCAGTTCCAGATCCTGGCCACCCTTACTGTGAAAAATGTCTTCCTAATATCTAACCTAAATCCCCTCTCAACTAGTTTACACCCATTATTCCTAGTCAGTCCCTGGGGTGCCTTAATAAACAGCGCTTCCCCTATTCCCTATTGACCTCTCCTAATAAGTTTATAGGCGGCCACAAGATCTCCCCTCAGCTGTCTCTTGTGAAGGCTGAAGAGATTCAGCTCTCTCAACCTCTCCCTGTAGGGTCTATCATGAAGGCCACTAATCATGCAAGTGGCCCTCCTCTGGACCCTCTCGAGATTCCCTGTGTCCCTCTTGAAGTGCGGAGCCCAAAACTGGACACAGTACTCCAACTGCAGCCTGACCAGTGCCGCATAGAGGGGGAGCATCACCTCCTTTGTTCTATTAGTCATGCACCTGCTAATGCACGCTAAGGTGTGATTGGCCTTGTTGGTGGCCTTGTTACACTGCTGGCTCATGTTCATCTTGGAGTCAATTATGACTCCAAGATCCCTCTCTGCATCTGAGCTGCTGAGAAGAACACTCCCCAGGGGTCCCAGGGGGCCATCCTGCCAGCCTGGAGCTGCTCCTCCCCAGCATAGCGTGTTTTGGGGGTGCTGGCTAGGGCATGAGGGTGCTACAGTACAGGGCCAATTTCTTCCTCTTCGCACTTCATAATCATTCTTTATAGTACCAGCACCAAGTTGGCTTTCCTTATCGCCTGTTAGGACTCGCTCAGTTTTTTTCCCCCCAAGTTTACCACCATCAGTTTCCCTGGGTCTTTCTGCCTCCACAGGAGCTCTATCTTTTTCTCTGATCAGAGTCATTCTGTCTCTACACTGCTGGACCCTTTCCCTTATATTTCTCTAAGGAGCATGGCCTCTAGCCTGTCTTGTGTCCTTGAAAAGGCTCTGCCCCTTCTCCCCCTTGCAATGAGGATTAAAGGGGCCCTGTTACAATGTTCTCTTGTTTGCTTTTCTTCTGACTTTCTGACTCTCACGTTCCTTTCTATTCAGAGGCTCATTTTCAAAAAAAGGGATGAAGGATATTCTCAGCCCTACCTAGAAGTTAGGGAATTCTCCTTCATATTTGAAGATACGAATTCAAATCCCCTCAAAATGAGATCCTGAGAACCCAGGTATCCCAAGTTTGAAAAGCCTTAACCACTTGGCTTTTGGACCAATGGGTAGCATCTTGATCTTAGTATGAGACAGTTATCTTGTATGTTTTCTCTTCAAGTAAGGACTTGGAGACTTGCTCACAAGTGACAGACATTACTATATTAAACAGGACAGCAACAGAATGTAAGTGAAGTCTGATTCCTACGTGGCTATACTGGATCAATTCTAAGCCTGTCTAGTTATCTTACTCAATTAGGGGTGCGTCTACATGAGATGCTTTACTGTACTGTAGTATAGTTTACTGCACAGTAAGTGCACACATCAACACTTGTGCAAACTCACTGCACAGTAGATGATGCTACTTGCGAGTAAATTTCCTACCTGCAAATGCAAGTAGTAAGTTTACTTGTGAGTAGTTACTGCACAGTAGGCACATGTACATGTGCACATTTACTGAACAGTAACAGAAATTACTGTGCAGTACAGGTGTGCATCTTCACGTGCACACTGTACTGCGCAGTTAACATAGACACTTACACCTACTTGAGTGTAAATTTGATACCTGCATCATGCAGGTACCAAATTTATGCCTGATTAGTTACTGTGCAGTAATGCATGTGTAGACACCTTACTGTGCAGTAACACTGTGTGCATGGACTGACTTCTGACTAACTTTATTCCCAAATCAGTCCAAATACAGTGTTAATTCGCTTTAATGCCTACACGTGTATATGCCAGCCTATTCCCACTTACTGTGCAGTAATTTACTACACAGTAAATTTAAGCTGATGTAAATGCATATGTAGACATGCCCAGTAACATACATGTAGATGCCAACTGGAAGCAGATTTGCTTCTAGTCAGCCCTGCCACTAGGAGACCAGCCTGAGGCTAGCCCCAGGGCTTCAGGGCTGGGAACCTCTCCTGCTCCAGGGCTGGGCTGCCTCTATGGCACCCCAATCCTCAGGTCCTTAAAAGCCTGCTGGCAGGCACCCTGCAGCCACTCCAGGCCCCTGTGTGCCCCCGGGCAGGCCACAGGCTAGCTGCATCAGCCTGCCTGCACCCCGACACTGCTGCCTGGCACCGTAGTGCTGTGCAGCTGCCAGGTCCATGCCGTTCAGGCCTGCAGGCTGCTCCAGGCTCCTGACAGACCTGTCAGCACCCAGGCCCAGGTGCAGGCAGCTCCTGGCCACTGTGGCCAGCTCCAGCTGCCTCTAGCCCACCCCCAGCAGCCTGCCCGGAGCCTGCAGGTGCTGTGGGGCATCACCTCACTGCATGGCTCCTAGTCCCACACTGCCCCTGCGCTGGGCACTACAGGCAGCTGCCAAGGCCTGACAGCACACAGATACCCATACAGAGTCCTGGGCAGAGGTCCAGTGCCACCTTGAGTCCCTGCTCCGGCCCCCGCCACCCAGCCCCCCTGCCTGTGTCTAGGCCTAATGATCACCCTGGCTCCACGCAAGCACAAAGCCAGAGCTGTCTGCAGCAGGACCAGGACTGTGTGCTGGCCCTGCTGTTCCTGGACAGTGGCTGCCAGCTGGTGAGCAGCCCATGCTGGGGGACCACCAGCCACCATCACCCCTGAGCAAGCCCCCTGCCCACTGGACTCACCATGGCATGCACACCTGCAGGGGAACAGCCAGAGGCTGGGGTGCTGGCCACTTGTCTCCAGGCTCTGCCCCCTAGGCGCCCCCACCCCACCATCCCCCACCATGGGACGGCAGACAAACCACATTGTAAATAGTTTGCACGGGGAAGAAGGAGTTTTATTGTTGGTGGGTGGGGTGGGTGGTGGAGGGGTGGGAGAGTCTGTTGGGTGGGAGAGTCTGATGTGAGGAGAATAAAAACTGTTGTTCTTCTGAGACTTGTCTGCAGTAAGTGTGGTGCTTGGGGAGGGGTGTCTGTGGGCAGCTATCCTGTCCCCTGTATAACTGCTGTACAGGGATTTTGAAAACTGTTATTAAAAAACCTCTTCTGTCTTCAATCCTTCTGACTAAATAGTCCCAGCTCTTTCTTGCTTTTCTCATATGTTGTGTTTCCCAGATGTCTAATATCTTTTGTTACTCTCAGTTGGACTTTCCAATTAGTTTGCATCTTTCTTTCTACCCCCCCACAATGTCTTTAACTCCTCCCAACTTCGTGTCAGCTGCAAATTTGTAAAATGTGCACTCAATGCCATCTTTCAAACATTAATAAAGATACTGGACCCAGGACAGACCCTTGGGGAATGCCTGGTTAGTGCCTCCTCCCAACTAGATATCAAGCCATTCATAACTATTCTTTGAGCACAATGATACAACCAGTTATGTATCCACCTTACATTACTTTCATCTAGACTGTATTCCTTTAGCTTACTGACAAGAAAGTTATGGGAGAATGCCATTACACTGAGCCTTCTGTGCCTTTTAAGAGGCCTAATGCAAAATGTGCCTCAGTCATTTTGGGGGGGGGGAATGTCTAATCATTGTTCTTTCATGACCCAAAGCTGTCTCTAACATCAGTGGGACCTGAAGCTCCAAAGGGATATCTACACTGTAACAGCAAAATGCTCAGTCTTGCTGCTGAGGAACTAAGCCTTGCTCCACTTGCATCAACTCACAAATTAAGTTGAAGTTGTTAATGCATGAGTAGATTGAGACTCCCAGTGAGGCAGTGAAAAGGCCCTGGAGAGACCCAATTCTAGCCATAAGAACCATGCTGAAAGACAGCACCTTAGGATGTCCTCAAGGCATTTTCACCGCCTCATTTCTTAGGCTGATGTGGGTGAAGTAAGAGCAGGTGAGTGGACTTATTTCATCAGTAACAAGACCGAGTCCCCTGACACCATAGGATAGACATACCCTTCATCTGGCATTATAAGAGCTAAGGATTAGATGGCAATGTTAACACAGCAAAATCATAAAATATGGGCCTAATTATTCAAATATTTGAGTTCTAATAATGATCTAATATGGCCATCAGTCCCTTGAGGTGGCAGCAATTCCTCTTAAAGTGAACAAAACCCATGGATTTCCATAGAAGTTTTACATTTGATGTTTCTGTATATACTAAAGTACATGTTTAACAGCTGACTAATTAGTTACTTAATATACTTCATTCATACAATTTGCATGCCAGCATGCCCTGATGGTTTATGTCAGTGAAATTGATGTTGATGGAAGTAATCTGAGTTGAATTACAGCAGGGATAAATTTAAACATTAATTTTAATAGAGCCAGTAAATTGTTTTTAAAATTTTCACAAAAACAGTTTGGGTTTTGAGTGTGTCTAATAATATTCTTTATTATTATTACCTACCCATGAAACAACATTTTGTTTATACAAATGTTCTCAAACAGTAAATTTTAGGTTCATAGCAGGTATTTATTTAATTGAAGAATGTAATTTATTTTGTGACATTTATTTTGGGCAAAGCTATTTAAAAGGATTAAGGGTGCAGATAAATGTTTTGATTAGTACAGGGCACATCTACACGTGCACCCGACTGCGCAGTCATTTAGTACTTGCTAAAGTACTAAAACAAGTACTAAATGACTGCGCAATCCCAACACCATGTGAATCATTTCTGACTCTACTTTGCAGTAGAAATGGCATCACAGTTTGTGCCCACCATCACAACATCACCGTAGCACCTCATGTAGATGTGCCCACAAAGTAATTTACCCCAGATTTTACTCCAGAGTAAATTTATTCCATAGAAAAGGGTAAATGTACAATGAGCTGTCCCAAGCTAACTGGCTGACATAGGCTGTGGCAGGCCAGTAGGGGGTGCTCCTGTGTTGAGCCACCCACCTCAATGCACCCGACCACCTTCCAGGCTCTGAGTGCCTCTCTAGAGGTGCCTCACATCTGGCCGACCCCCTTCCAGGAGCACACCCGCTAGCCTGGAGGTTCCACTGCCACCACTCAAGGCTCTGGACTTAATTCAGGCTCTGTGCACCCTGGGAAACACAGGCCTGGTAGCCCTCAAGGGTACTTGATTCATTTCAAGAAGTTGGGGTGCTTCCCTCAGTCAGAAGCACAAGTAGTGGTCTCCCTCAGTCAGCCGAACCAAGGGGACCCCAAGGCATAAACTAGACCCACTCCCAATAAGTCTCCCACACTGGGTACAAAGGAGAACTTTATTGGTTACAGAGGGTAGGGTTAGAATAGGGTACAGGGTAGAGCTATATCAGAGAAATCCCACAGAGCAAACTCCTGTGGCTGGGGTAGCCTTTGATCACGCATCTGAGTTACTGTAAGCTAAATATCTAGTTAGAGCTCAGGTAGCTTACTCACAAGTATCAGCCAGAGGCAGGTGGAGATTCCCTCTGGAGGCAGGCAGTTCCTTGATCATGAGTTTTGAGAGAGAGAGCAAGTTCCAGATAGTACAACTCTGCTCTGTGACAATTGGATTAGGATGGGCCCAGCAGAGGATAACACACCTTTACCCTATCTTTTTAGGTAACCTAAGCTAGGTACATTCCTGAGGGAGGGGGGAAACCTGCTTCCTCTGCCTACGTGACTAGTATCACATACCTGGGTGAGGGGCTTCCTTCCTGATGGGCTAGAGTCTGCCCGGCAACTAGTGATATATTTCAAATTGGTTGGCTGACAGCCAACAGGTGCTGGCCTCCACTGAACCAGGTGAATGAGGTCACAAGGGCTATATAGGTTAAGGACTGTCCAGGAAGATGGGGCAGCAGCCATGAGGGAGAGACAGAGAAGAGCTGTACCATCTGGAACTTGCTCTCTCTCTCAAAACTAATGATCAAGGAACTGCCTCCGAGTGCCTCCCTGGGGGCGCCTCATGTCTGGCCGACCCCCTTCCTGGAGCACACCCACTAGCCTGGGGTTTCCACTGACACCACCCAAACTAGCAGGAGTGCTCCAGGAAAGGGGTCGGCCAGACACGAGGCACCCCCAGGGAGGCACTCAGAACCTGGAAGGTAGTCGGGCACAGTGAGGTGGGCGGCTCAACACAGGAGCGCCTCCTACTGGCCTGCCACATAGGCACTATTATAGCACCTGACCAATAGATGACACAATTAGTTTTCAGTGAGCAAATGGCTATTATACAATTGATAACACACAGTGGACACACAGTATATATACCAGAGTAACCTTCTCAGAAATAACTTGCACAGGAGAACAACTTTTCCCTGCAGAACAAATGTTGTGGATTATGTTTCTGTTCCATGTTACCTCCAAAATAAATAGAGAATATTCTGGAGCCAGCTGGTCATGTGTCTAAAGCCTTATTTACCCATTCAGAAAACACTGATAATACCACGTGACACAGGTAACAAGCCTGTCTGAATAGAAAGTTCAGTATATTGTCTAAGTAAATCTGATGCTGTCCATGACCAGTTTGGTATCAATACCAATCAGCAACCAGTTATATTCAGAAAAGTTCATCTTTGCACAACACAGAATGACAAATTTATAGAATGTGTAGTATCTTCACAGACAATTTGCAGACAGGAGAAAAAAGCTAGATATGTCAATAAGCTGATCGTGACTAATTGTTGCACCAACTCCATAGTCATTTTCATTACTTAAAGGCTACATTATTATATGATTTGATATTTAATATGATTCAGCACTAGCACACAGTAAGCTGTAAATTAATTTTAAAATGTTCTTTGTAATAAAATATCTGAAAGTGGAGGAAGTGTGCCAAAATAAATGGATTAACTTTTGGTATATGAAGAACAAAAGGAACACAGATACCTCCTAATTAAATTTCTTTGAAATACATCTTAGGTTCAGATAAGTTTGTAAGTGGCCGCTCACCTTGCAGAGCCCAAGATGATGTCACTGATGAGATGGGTGGCTGCAACTTACACTGCCCAAACTACACATCTGCCTATTCCAGCCCTTCCAAGTAAAATAAACTGCACCAGCAACAGCACAGCTTTCCCATTTAGCTGCACTGACTTTTAGGTTTTCACCAGCACAACTATACTGATCAGAGATCACATCTTATCACACTCCTGATCAACCTATTTGTGCAGGCAGAAATCCATAGTGTCAACTGAAGCTCAGACTGGAACGGCTGCTGTTTAGCCCATACATCTGAACCAACTATACCATTTGTAACATCATTTAGCAATAAGTCTCTCGGAGTTAGGTAGTACAATTATGGGCTTGGTCCTGCAGATCATACTCCTACCGGCATAGCAAGATGCTGCACTGTAAAAAACAGCGTGTAAATTAATGCAAACACTCCCCGTAAACCTAGTAGCTTATTAAACTAGTATGTCTAAGCCCTGCCAGTTCTTGTAGCCAATGGCACACATGGGAATGATGTGGCCACCATAATATCCAGCCTGAATGACCAGGTATCAGTTTACAGCTGACTTGACTAGGCATAGCTTAAGGACAGTGTGGAACAAGGTTCAGACTTGTTCATCAGAGCTGTGGTGAGATGTTTGAACCAGGGAGCAACATTTCATGGAACAACATACTGAGCCTAGGATTAGATAAAAATTGATTTCTCTTCTACTTCCACATTGAGAGAAAATGTTAGCCCCTTCCTTCCATAGATTACATACCTGTAAACTAGTGCTTTGATAGAAAAGAAGACACTGGAAAAGGCAGTTCTACTTGGTCTTTCTTTTTTAAAATCCTTTTAAAAATAAATATATGAACCAGTAGTACTGTTAAAAAGTTATTCACAAGAGATTTCAGTTTTATAGGCAAGAAACCTTCCTTGGATGGTCTTAGGTCTGATTGCATAATAACTATCGTGAAAACAGCAGTCAGTCAGAATGTGGGTGCCATCATTCACAGATCAAAGATAAGATTTTGAGCAAGCTATTTAAATCTCTGATGGCCCGCAGGTAATGAGTAGTCAAGAGATGCTAAGTTTTGTACTGTCAGCTCCTTAAAGAGTGATGAGAAAACAATGTACTGTAAAATTGGTGGATTTCTATGCAAAAAGATAAAGAACCTGTGTTACCTATCGGCATAAGCAGAAAAGAGGTGGATTAGGTAAATGTCGGCTGTCTTTGAAATAAACACTTGCAAATATATTATTATTATTATTATTATTATTATCATACTTAATAATGGTATTAAAATCTAGTAATCACTTAGGTGACCAGGAAGGGAACAGAATGTTGTGCTAAGTGTCCAGTCTTGATTGTCTACATGGCATTTTTGGTAGTCTAAGTGCCAAAGGTAGAACTTCTATTCCTCATCATCACACAGACTGTGCATGTAGATGTCTATGTATATGTGCAAAGTGGGCATGAAATACAGGCTGCACATTGGCTGTGTATATAGCTGGGCTTGTCTAAAAGTCATGCTTGTACATGTAGTAGCATGTAAAGCCCAAAAATGAGAATGGCCAAAATCCCTGACTAGATGGACTTAGACTCAGGAATGGATTCGTAGATTGTTAGGGGCTGGAAGGGACCTTGTAGATCATTGGGTCCAGTCCCCCTGCACCAGGGAGGGTCTTCCTGTCCTTTCCCCACAAAGCAGGATGGCTTGCACACACACCTGGGAGATTTGAGGACCTGGATTCTAGGCAGCCCTTACCCTGAAGTGGTACCCTTTCTGGTTTCTTACCATAGCCCTCGCTCACATCAGTATACCTCAAGTCAGCCACTTCCAAGTGCTGTCTCTGCTACTTCTTTTGAAACTGAACTCCTGAGCAGCCACAAGTGTGAGGTGTGTGAAAGATATGTGGGGCCAGAAGCAAAGGAAAAAGCCAGAGGATCAATGGATCCATGAGATGGCCACTGGTCTTGTGGGGGCAGACCTGAATTTTAGCTTGTGGCCCTTGCTCCCAATGAGACAGAAGCTTCCACCTACACTGCCATCCATTCATTTTTTCAATGACTGTTAAATGCAAAGGACAGTATCTCAGCTTCAAAAGAATAAAGAAGAAGAGCCTGGACAATGTCTGACCTGTGTCTAGCTGGCTGTAGCATTCACTGAGGAATCAGGTTCAAATCCCCTCTGAGCAAAGGCAGCCTAGAACCAAAGTTCTCTGGTTTCTCAGTTGAGTGCCCTAGCCACTCAGCTTTTAGGAGAAAAGAGGCTAAGAACTACCCATACTTCATTGTCAGTAGATGTAGACAGCTATTGACATACATGGGCTTTGCTGCCAGGAAGAGAATAGTTCTACCTATTCATAAGTGGCACTTTTGGCACTTAGCAGGAAAAAAGCCATTTAGGTAACCAAAACTGGATGTTTAGTTGAACAGGATAGGGAGAGAATGCCAACCATATTTTTAGCTCCCACATTTTAATGCGTGCTGTAATTCATGGAGGTCCCAACTCCATTTCTAGTGTTGAGTGAAATATTTAGCAAGCATACAGTGAACACAGGAATCTTGGGCAAATGTCATCTGTTGTGTTTGTTGTTTGTCAATTGTCAGCAAGCCTAGTGCAAAAATTTTGAATTTGTAATTTGAAATGAATCCTATTTTTTCAGAAAATATTTCTGGTTTGGCAGATCGTTCACAAATAAGATAGTTGAAAATAGTCAGCTTTTTGGCTGCCTTGGCAATATTCCCTTTCCCAAGTTAAAAACGAATATATTATTATTAATGTTATATTAGTATTATTCAGGCTAGTCAAAATATTTTCATCAAATCTGTTCTTCAATCAAAAATTGAACATTTGACAAAACTGATTTTTGTGAAAAGCATCTGCTTTCATCACAAATTTACACTAGCTGGAAAAAAAACCAGAAGAAAAATATCTCAAAAGTATCTCAAGCAGTGAAAAGATTTCAGTTAAAAACTAAAATCTTTTCCTACAAAATAGTGCAGTCATTTGTGCGTCATGATAGCTGTCCCCTCTCTTCTTCGCAAGACTGGTTCTCCGCCATTTCATCTTTGCATAAATTTTCCATAGAAGGAAAAAATACTTTTTCCCAGCACACTCTTATGATTTGAATTATTAATGACATATTCAGGGATCAGCCTGAACACACACATGAAAGGAAGAAAGGGGACAATAAGTTCTCTGCTGTTCGCCTGATCAGGCTGTTCTGCATTGTGAGGTGGAAAGCACATTCTCCAAGTAGAGACCCACTACCTGAGACTTGTCAAGCAAAGAGCAGGGAGACAAAGCAGCTCAGCTGGAAAACTACAAAAAAGCAAGCTGCTCTATGATTGGGGCTGGCAAAGATGGCTTGCAGTAAGGGAAGAATTGGTAGCCATACTGTGATTCTAGGGGTCTATCACAGCTGTTGATCTATTTGAGTTACGTTTAAATTAGCCAGCTCAGGCACTCAGTGTGCCTGGAGCACCGCTGGCAGAGCTGGCCTTAGGGAAAATGGTGCCCTGGACAAACTTTTGTTTTGACAAAAGTCCCCCTCTCCCCACCCCACTCCCCACCTAACACACACACACACACTTCCCCAAAGTCAATGGCACTGCTGTAGAAAGAGGCAGGCAGGCAGGAGTGCAGGGTGTAGTCTGGCAGAAAGGCAAAGCGGTATGGTGTGCCAGGCAGGTGGGCAGGCAAGCACCACTGCTGCTGTGCAGGAGCAAGGCGGGCAGATTGGAGCAGGTACCACCCCACCCAGACTGCCCAGCCTGGCTATTCCCAATAAGCACCTGGAGGTGGAGGAGGAGGGGGTGGCCTGGGCTGGGCACTGCTCCTCCTGCCTGGGGTGGGGATCAGCTTAGATGGGGTAGAGTGGGGCAGGGTGGGAGGAGAGCATTTATGTGAGTGCAGGCTGCTCATACATGTGTGCTTGTGTGTGCGTCTGGGTAAGTGTGTGGTGCCCCCCTGACCATGGTGCCCTGGGTGATCACCCATGTTGGCTGCCCGTAAGGCCAGCTCCGAGCATGGGGGTTCAGCATGCAGTGCTAAACCCACCAGGGAAGTTTGGTAAATAATTAGGCAGTGAGCCCATGTTCAGCTCCGTCTTGTTGCAGCTACGCTGCTCTCAGTAACCATGATAGTTCAGGCTGGGATACACAAGCTGCTTTCAAAGGCATGGCTGCAGCATAGACATGCCATGAGTCTGCTCTTCTCCTGAGGCATTGCTTCTTACTAACTGTCATGAGTAAAACTGATTGATCCGTAAGTGCCAGTAGGGTACAAGAAGGCAAATGAGGCAATTCCTCATCTCAGAGGACTACAGGATGACAAAAAGACTGTCTGAAGAAAGCAGCACAACACAAATTAAATCAAATCAAATCAGATACGCAATGCTATTTGCTTTTGGCAAATAATCAAGTGCATGTCCACTTCTAGCAAACATTCAGTTTGATAACCTGGGCCCCTGGAGTCAGAAATGGGGGCATATGTGGCAGAACCAAATCCACATTAGAATCCTGACAAAAATAGCAATGGGGAGATTTTCATGTCCCGCACTGAGCTCCACTGGTTTCAGTCAGTTACCATTCAACAGCAATGAATTTGGTTTTTGAGATATGATTTACCAAGGCCCGTATCTCCAGAAAACTGGATCTCATGGTGGCAGTTTCTTTTGATTTGTTTCTCATTGAAATAAAATACTACTGGTGCCTCTGCTGTGTGCATGAGATCAAGCAATAGAAATGATGAAAAGCGGGGTGGGAAAGGAGGAAGGGGGTGGAATCACACTTAGTTCACTTGAGCTTGTTAATAGGCTGTTCCTTTTCTGCATCCAAGGATAGTGTGCTCTTCTCTAGCTTACTAAATGTGCAGAGGTATGACTAGAGGGAAGAAAAAACTGAGCAAGCAGGAAACTTGCAAGGGAATGTTTGCACACACATACACATGCATGAATATATGCACACCCATATGCACATGTATACAAACACCTTTTCGAAGCAGTTCCATAAAACATGTTTCCTTGTATGTTATGCTGCACTCAGGAACATCATCCTTAAAAAAAATATACTGAAAGATATTGTTAGGTTTTCTTCTAGAACTGAGACCCTTTTAAAGGTTCAGGAGCAAGCTATCCTGATGCAATGGAAGAATGGGAAATATAATAGAAGACCAGTCTAGCTAGGTAGCAATCTCTTCCAGCTAGACAGCAATCTCTTCTGAAAAAGGAATCCTACATAAAGCAGAAACTTGGTCATAGTACTAGGGAAAAGTATAAGAGTATCACATGCAGGGAAAAATAGGAAATCCAAGGCACATTTAGAGATGCAGCTGGTGAGGGACATATAAGGCAATAAAAAGCAATTCTACAAGTGCATCAAGAGTAAGAGGAAGATCAAAGAAACCATATGTCCATTACAGAATGTAGAAGGCAATCTGGTTACAAATGATGCAAAGGACACTGAAGTATTTAATACCTCTTTTTACCTCAGTCTTCGCAAATAGGAACAGCTACCAGAAGACGAGTGCAGATGGCAGCAAAGATAAAGAAGGTGTCAAACAAACTAGAGTAATGGCCGAACAGTTTAGGCATTACTTAGAGAAGCTTGGTGCTTTTTAGTTGGTAGGACCAGATGGGATGTACCCTTGAATACTGAAAATATGGCTGAGATAATTTCAGAGCCATTAGCTATCCTTTTAGAGAACTCTTGGAGACTGTGTGAGGTCCTGGATGATTGGATTAGAACAAATAAGGTCCCTATCCTTAAGAGAGTGAGGGAAGAGTATCTGGGGAATTACAGACTAATCAGTCTGAATTTACCTGGAAAGATCATGAAGTAAGTCCTCAAGAAAGCTATTATGAAACATCTAGAGGAGAACAAGGTGATAAGGAACAGCCAGCATGGAGTCACCAAGAGCAAGTAAATCCTGACAAACCTGATTTCCTTCTTTGATAAGTTGACAGCCTCTTTGGGTGAGGGAAGAGCAGTGGATGTGATGCACCTTGACTTTAGCAAGGTACTTTACAGTGTCCCATGACATTCTCATTAACAAGCTATGGAAATGCAGACTAGATGCAAATACTGTAAGGTGGATACATAATGGGTTGGATCATTGTGCTCAGTGACTAGTCCTCAATGGCTCAATGTCTACTTGGGAGGAGGAATCAAGTGAGATTCCCCAGGGATCTGTCCTAAGCCTGGTGTTGTTTAATATCTTAATGATATGGGTAATGGGATTAAGCACACAGTTAGAAAATTTGCAGATGGCACCAGCCCTCTGGTTGGTAGGGTTAGGATCCAGAATGACCTGGATAGATTGGAAAAATGGTCTTCAATCAACCAAATTAAATTCAACAAGGACAAACAAGTGTGAAATCCTGCACTTAGGTTGCAGTAATTGCATGCACAAATACAGACTGGGGAATTATTGGTCAGACTGCAGTGCTGCAAAGAAGGACCTAGGGATTACAATAGACCACAAGCTGAATATGAGACAACAATTGTTGCCCTGTGGGGTCAGGCCAACTCTCAGGATCTCAATATTGCGCTGTTAGACAGATGGGTGTGACACAATTGCACATATACAAACACACAAATCAGTTAGGTGCATACACACGCACACTACCAGCTCAGGCACATACACATTTAAACCAGCCTAGGCACATGCATACCTATCACCAGTTCAAGCACATACACTATACACCCCAAAAGTTAGACACAGATCACTAATTCATATATCATGCACACAATGCCATATATATATATATACACACACACACTCACACAAGCAACTCATACACACATGTTCAAAATAACTAGTTTAGGTACATGCACACCTATCACCAGTTTAAACCCATACATGCTACGCACACCAAATTTAGACAGAATCAGTTACCAGTTACCAACACCTGCACATCCAATACACATACATGGATTACTAATTCATATACCACACACACACACACACACACAATAATATCTGTATATGTATATATATGTGTATTCACTAATTCACACACATACCACCCACCTACACATACACACAAGTGAATTCCTAAATTGGGTGTTGTGATATGTATGTATGTGCTTGGTGTACTTGGGATACCTGGGGTAAGGTTAAGGTAAGAAAGTAGAAGTGTAGGGGGTGAAAGTTGCTGGGAGTGAAAGTCACCGGGACTGGGATTAGAACCGGTAGACTAGAGGGGCCTGGGCTTAAGAACTGATGCTGGGGGTAATTTTAGGTTAATTGATCTTAATTGATTAAAAGACAACACGCAAAGCCTGCAGAACAGGGAAGCAATGCCGGCGCTGAGGCTGGGACTGGAGCCAGAGCTATGGAGGAGCTGAAAAGGTAGGTGGGGAGAGGGAAAATGGAACTAAGGGAAAGTGTGGGTGTTAAAGAGGGGCTCTGGGTGTGGGGAGCCAGAGGATGGCTCTGGGGCAGCTAGAGAAGCTGCAGGGAGTGGCAATAGGTGCTGGGAGCTGGAGAAAGGTTCCAGCTGCTGAAGAAAACTGCAGGACAGCCACAAGGAGCTGGGAAGCTGCGGGGGGGGGGGGAGGATGACTACAGAAGGCGTGGGGGAAGCCTGAAAACAGAGAGACGGACAGTAAAAAATCACAGGAAAAGCGGCAGGAGAGACTGAAAGGCGGCAGGGGCAACGGGAAAGCAGAGAAAGGCAGCAGGAAGTCACAGGGAAAAGGCAGTAGGAATTGAGAGGAGATCAGGAAACTAATGGAGAGGGGTGGAGCTGAGAGAGAGAGAGAGAGAATGAGGCTGGAATTTAAGATAAGGAAGGGACTGGGATTCAGTAAAACATGACCCAACTTGGGGTTGCAAATTACAGTGGTTTTATTGAACAGGGGAGATGGTGACACAATGTCTTATTGGTCCCGTTGCACCCACACACACACCCACACACACAATGGCAGCAGGGGTTAGAGAGGCTTGGTGCAGGGGCTGAAGTCCAGGAGGAGAGAGAGAGAGAGAGTCCAAATTGTAGGAGCAGGTGTGCAGGTAATATCTACCTATTCAGGCTGGAAAGGGGCCCTTGTCCAGTAGGTGTTATCCAGAGAGGAATCGCCGGCAGGGCCTCTGGGTGGATAGGTGGTGTGGCATGATGCTGGTCCAGATGGAGAGGGCATCCCACTGGGTCTGTCTTCACTGCCCCTTTTTATAGGGGCAGACCTTGTGTGACCCTAGTGACAGGAGGCATGCCCAGGCAAGGGTCAGCCCCTGGAGTACTGAGCATGTGTGCTTCATGCAGGGATGTGCAGTTTCGGGTGTCTGTAATGGTGAGAGTTGCTGGTTCTGCAGGGTCTTTTGTCTTTCAAATGCTGGGTTCTTGTCTCTGTTCCTGGATGAGGTCCGTGGTTCCTGGATGAATCAATGCGAGGTGATGGCCCAATCGTTACAGGCTATTCAGTAGAGGCCTGCTACCATTTTATTTCAATCATTCCCAATCATTCTCATTCATCTGGGAACCAATTTACATGGGAGGGGTACGTGACTCATACAGTTGCAACATGGGATGCCCAGGCAGAGGACAGAAGATGGAGGCTTGACATATAAAATGGAAACTTGACATGACTTTGGTTCACTTACAAACACAGACCTAAACCATACAATATCCATATGAAACAATAAAAATCAATATGAAAATGATAATAATACAATATACAACAGTAAGAATCAATACAAACCTAATAATAATACAATATACAACAGAGGATATCCAAAACCAAAAACTTGCTACCAAAATAAAAATGCTTAAAGCTTATCTTAAGTCTGAGCTCACTTATACTTATCTATAGGGAATGGAGAGGAAGAGAAAAAGTCAGAAATAGTTGGGGAAGGAGAGGGAATGCATTTTAAAATAAATTTAAAAAAAAGAAAAACTGGGGGTTTTGCTACACAATGTGTTCTTGTTGCAAAAAAAAAAAAGGGGGCCAATGGTATACTGGGTTGTATTAACAAGAGTGTCTTGCAGATCAAGTACAGTGATTCTTTCATTCCATTCAGCACTGGTGGGGCCTCACTTGGAGTTCTGTATCCAGTTCTGGATCCCACTCTAAGTAAGGATCTGGGCAGATTCAAAAGAATTCAGCTGAGAGCAACAAAAATTATTAGAGGCCTGGCAAGCAAAACTTCTGAGGAAAGGCTGAAAGAGTTAAGGTTATTTAGCCTGGAGAATAGATGCTGAAGCAGGATTTGACAACAGACTTCAAGTACCTGAAGGGCGATTATACAGAGGATGAATTTTGGCTTTTTTCTGTGACTAGGGGACAGGACTCAGAACAATGGTTTCAAGCTGGTACAGAGGAAGTACAGGTTGGAGATTAGGAGGAACTTTCTGACTTCCAGTGCTTGAGGGTGTTCAAACATTGGAACCTAGAAAAGTTATGGAATCTACATCCCTGGAAATTTAAAAGAGCAGATTAGACAACCATTTGCGTGAGATGGTTTAATCAGGGGTGATCCTGCCTTGAGTAGGGGGCTTGATTAGATGACTTTATGAGGTACCTTCCAGCCCTGCATTTCTATGATCCTATATCTGGGGGTTTTTTTTACCCTCTATTAAACTGCAGTTGCAGATCTGAATAGCTGGATCTGGAACTTCCACATAAGCAGAAATAGCGATTATCCCTAATTTGTCTTTTGGTGGGTTCAAAAATGTAAAAACAAATTTTCGGAGGCAAAAATTACCCACAAACAGGGAGGCCAGGTTGCAACTGTTGGAGAAAGATACTCCCCAATTTGTGAAATTAGAGTCTGACTACTCATTGCAATATAGGCTTAAACCTACATAGTGCTCAGAACTCTGGCCCCAGTCCCACAAAGCACTTAAATTTACTGTTAATTTTGAGAACGTGCATAGTTTGAACCGTTATAAATGGAATTTGCATTAGCAAGAACAAAATGTAAAATATTCTGGTAAGTTGTAAATATAAGAAGATGGTCGCGCCTTTTATTTGGTAAGAATGTTATCTGCAATAGTTTCAGTATCATGGTGTGTTTTTATATTTTGCAATATCTGACTGAATGTCGTCAAATATTTGAACCACTGATTTCACTCTGGTGTGGATTATAAGTAACAGCCTAGTGTAGGGAGATTCTGGATAGGTCTTATAAGAATTATATTACTACTGTGGCGTCTTCTGAGATAGCTTCATCTTTCTGATCACAGTTGCACACCTTTCCTATAAACTATCAGGAAGTAAAAAGGATGCTGTTCTGAAGCTTATGCTTGCACATTACTCTGCTTCAAAGTTGTTACTGTCTGGTAAGGAAAATCCTCTCACTGACCTATTCAAGTCAGGTACATTTTAGAAGTTGCATTTTGCCCTCCTATAATTTGCTTTGACATTTCTGAACTCATAAAAGAAAAATAGGGGTGGAATCACTGACTCACTTGTTTGTTCTTTTTTAACATGACATACTCATATTCTCATTTGCGTTATTTTGATATCATCTCAAACTTGTACCAAAAATCATATCACCAACACATGGTGGATGTATATATTTATAATATCTGTCATATATATAAACAAAAACATGCAGTTTTTCACTTGTTTACACTAGCATAACAGAATGTTTAAATTAATTCAACCAAGCAAACTGATTATTTTCTTTCTGTAGCTCAGTACTTCCTGGTTTGAAATAAATAGTAGCTACAGGCATGGATCCCTCCATTAGAAGTAGTATCCATTGTCAGATTCGCATTTTTTAACTGGATTTACTTTAAAGTTTACTTATAGTTTATAAATTAAAAGCAGTTAACTAAATGAGATGCAAAGCATCAGGAAACAGCCATAAGTTGCTTCTTTAATTCTATACTATCAGGAGGAGACTTAAAGGATAAATTTATGCATACAGCATAAAAAGGAAAGGACAAAAAAGGAAGAATGGATATCAAATAGAAGAGGAAAAGGGGAAAGGGCAATAATCTTCAGTTAGGATTTTAAGGCATACTGTTTGTAGAACTTATTTATTCTCTAGAAACAAGACAAGAATTTGGGTGCATCCGATTCATCACAGCCATAATGATCTTGAATTAAGGACCTGGTTCACTCAATTTATAACTGCACTCACTTTACTAGCAAGGGTGTCACTGATAGGTATACTGCCATGGCATTCCTTATAGCTCTGTTTCTGTTGTGCTGTATTGGTTTATGTTGTAGAACAGGCTGGTCCCAGGGCCACCATTTTCTCCATGAGCAACTGGAGTCATCTCAAGGAGAATCCAATTCAACACTCCAACCAGGCCCACAGCATCCCTGGGGGGAGATATAGACACCCTCTGCAGGAATACAGCCTTAGTTTATTATTTAACAGGGATGCTCACTTCTTACAGGAAATGAAAATCAATGGGGAAAAGACTGGATTCTCCTTTAATCTGCCAGTCTAAATCAGGTCATGGGGGCCCCTGTGAAGATCTGCTGATGAGGGAGGCTGCACTGGTACAAGATGATTTGCAGCCTCCCTGTTGACTCGAAAGAACCTCTGGGATCCAAAGAGTGAAGTGATGGAGGTCTAAATTACTTCAAAGCATCAGACCCTCAGACTCTGCCTGCAGAGTTCCAGCTCCATTGGAAACTGTCAAACTGCTCCCCACAGATGTGCCAGTGGATGTAAACTGTTGGAACTGAGGCTGTATTTCTGCAGAGGCTGGCTACGTCTCCTCCCAAGAATGCAGTAGTCCATTCTCAACGTGTAGGGGGTGCACGCGGGATTGGCCGTGCACCCCCTGGAAGCGCACTTCCAGTTTCACCACTGGCTCGGCGATCAGCCGCTGGGGGTCACCCCTCCCCCCCACATCAGCGATCTGGTTATCCCCCAGACTTGGGAAGCACCGGTCACCCATGCAGTGGGCCTGGCTGAAGTGTTACATTGCACTCCCATTTGAGAAGGATCTAGTTGTTCATGGGGAAAATGGTGGTCTAATGGCATCAAGACAGGAGTAACTTTCAGGACCATCCCATCCTGTCACCAAGTTGTTCATTGCCCAGGACAGCAGAATTGAAAAGGAAGCATATCTAGAGTCATAAGGATGTCTAGTTATGTGAATGTGAGTAAAGTGAGGTAAAATCTGTTTTGCCCTGGGCAGCCCTGGAAACTACTCTTAGGACCTTTTCAGGCTGAGCATTTTAATGGGAGTCAGGTATAGGAAGGAAGAATGCATATTCAGTATCTGTGGAGGGGAAGCCCCCAGCCAAAATATCGTGACTAGCTAGCATTATCCTGTCTTCCAAAATCATACTTCTCTGACTTCCCTTAAATGAGAACAGAAAATATAGGCTTGATTGATTAAAAATAGCTTATTGATAACTATGGTCTATTAATTCTATTTGAAAAGATGCTCTGTGGAATAGCCTGACTCACAAAGAGCTTGGGAAATAGGTAGAACTATTTTCACATAGCAAGAGCCATAACAGTGAATTCAGCTCTTTTAGAAGCAATTGGAAAATAAATAGACAATGGGTAGCTCAACTGTAACCCTGAGAGAGCTTCTGTTCTACACTCAGTTCTGTGCAAAGTAGTAATTTTATGACAGCAATGGGCCTGTATTGCTTTTGTGAATGAACACTCAAATGTCACATCTGAGCTTTAAACAGATGTGAAGCCCAATGGGTTAGTCATGATTTATACAAACCAGTAATTTTATATTTTAAAACAATTGCCTCCCTCAAACCAAAGAGAAACTCCCTGGTACCATGCAAGCTAGCTATGGCAGGTGTAAGTGAACCTGGTGGATCTGTTCTAAATAGAGGTGCACCAATACATTGATCCCATATTGGGATCAATATAAGGAAAATTGACAGTACCAGAAATCGGCTTTTTTGGCTGATGTGGCCGATAATGTAGCCGATAATGTCTCTGATAAATGCCCTGTGTGTGTGCGCAGCTGCAGCACAGCACACGGGTGGCCAAAAGCACAGCCCAGCAGCATGGAAAGCAGCTGGGTCCAGCTGGTAAGTCTGTTGTGGGGGATGGCACAGCCCCAGCCCAGGCCCCATTGGGAAGAACCTGATGCCGCCCTGGCCCCAGCCTGCAGCAGCAGCCCTGCCCTCACCCCGTGTGCAGATCCAGGGGCACAGGCCCCCCATGTCCTCCCAGGGTGCATGAAGCTGCAGGAGGCACCCTCCCCTTTCCGCACCCCCCAGACAAGCCACTCGTGGCTCCGTCCCATACTCCACCCTAGCTGTGCAGCGCCTGCCCCTGCCCCAGCCTTGAGTCTAAAAATTAAGAACCACTGTTATAGACAGAACAGAATAGGGTAATCCCAATAGATTTCAATAGTAAAACATACACATCCCAAGGATACGGGAGGTACAGGTTCAGATCCAGTCAGAGGAAGAAAGCGTGGAACATAGGTCTCCTACTTCCTGGGAAAGTGCCCTACCCACTACGGCCATGGTTCTCCACCTTTTTAAGCTCAAGAGACCCCTTACTAGTCATTGACTGTAGTTTCAGAGCACTTACGCAATGTTGGGTCATGCTTAGGGGTAGATCCCTAGGGATGTGGTGGTTCAGTCACTCTCCCCTTTTGTTCCTCCTTTCTGTAGTGAAACAGAGCAGGGGCAAAACAATACTATGAGAAGAGGTGTCACTGCCAAGATCCAGATTAACCTTTCCCTGGCCCTCCAACCACCACTGAATTACAGGCTTGTGACCTTCTCTCACCATATAAAATTAGTGGCTGCAAAGCCAAGGAATGATTAAACTAGACTTTGTCATCAACACCTCCTCTTGCAGCAGCATTTTGTCCCCCACTCCACTTTGCTCCATTCCACACCCACCATTTCAAAATCCTAGATTTGCTGGTGGTCATGCTAAAGCATAAATGAAGTTAGACACCATGGTAGCCATATTGGATTGCATCTAAACAAAAGGTCCAGCATAGGAGCACAGGGTTGTAAGAAATTAATCATCCAACAAGTATTCAAGCTTTTATGCAGGATGGAGTAGAATCATGCTTAGTGATACAGGTGTCTTAAAACTGTTAGAGATACTTAGACAACTGAGTTATAAAATAGGATTTGGCCTTTTATATTCAAGATTATGTCTCCTTACTGAACTGCATATTTTTGTTTTGCTCTACTTATTTGAGAAAAACCTATTGATGTCTTCAAAAGTGTGAGAGGTTTGCTTTCTGGATTATGGCTGTTATATAAATGGTCTAACCAGGCCTCCAAATTTAGGCTGTCATGCTGGCTGACTTACTGGATGTGGAGGTTGCCAAAGGATTTTAATATCTTTCTCTGTCTGTAAATAGATTAGTAATGTGGAAGCTTTAAGCCTTAAGAATATGCAAGGTTCTCTGCACACCTGCTGTATTGTTACTTAGGCAAAGCGATGTAGTGAAAAAGAAGAATGAAATTATTTTTTACTACCTTTTGTGTATCACTTCCATCTGGAACATTTAGTGCTAGAAGAATTGGGGGACTTCTGCCCTGGCTGGTCAAGTCCCAGTGAAGTAAATTAGACTGCTTACAGGAGTCAGGTAAACAGGATTGAGCTCTAAGTAATGCGAGAGAAAATTTCCAGTGCTTGAGAACACAAATTTAAAACCAACTCCACACTAACATTGAAGTCAAGCTATCAACAACTTGTTTAAAATTGGCCATTGTTTGTTAGCAGAGTTTTCATTACTTTTGAGGACAGGGACATTTTATTTTCTGAGGACTGTATTTTTTACCATCATAAATATAGTTCTTCTGAGTGTCTGAAGGACAGTCTTTATTGCAGTTCCCAGAAAAAAATAGCTGTTCCAATAATAGGCCAGGGATGAACATCACAGTGTGGCCAGTGCTGATATGCTTTCCACTGCACTATAGGCCAAAACTGGAAGGCTGAGAATTTCATAATTTGTGAAGAAGAAGAGTCTCCAGAGAGAAGAAGCTAAAAGGAAACCAAGCTTTGGGAGGGAGGGAAAGAGGGAGGGAAGGTTCAGCTATTAAATCAACAGTACTTCTTGTGGCTTCATCTTTGTTGACTACCAAGCCCACAGCTTTTACACTCAATGACCCTGACTCCTAAAAGCAAATTCTCTAGCATAGTCAATGTAAAGTGTTATTTTATTGCATGGAAACTTCATTCTTAAGCCATTTTCAGACTTAACTAATGTATTCTTGCTTCTAATAATCTAAAGGGAACTTGCAAGCAAATTCTATAATATTTGATACAAGCTGGAATTCCCAAATAGTAATTGGCATCATTTAGATTGTATATTGGCTGGTGAAAAAGATACCCCATGGATATCTTGTACCTGCTTTTCTTATCCAGAGGTGATCTGGCTCACACTGGGGTAGCATGTAGTGAATTCCCCTTTTTAGTAATTGTTAAATGTTCTGCTCAGCAGCATACAACATAATGCTGCCTACAAGAGACGTTATTACAGTAGCATTTTGAGAAATGTCAGTCGCACCAGAGTCTGAATTGAGCTGGGGTAACAGAGGAATTTATATCTACTGTTCCCAATCATTTCAAATTGCTTTGCAGTCTCAAAGGATGGAGCTGCAAATATAGTTCTTAGGGATGAAAATTATATTAAACTGATCAAGCACAAACCTTGGTCTTAGTTTACACATCATGAAGCTTCTGTTAAAATGTATTATGTATCCTATTCACAAGCTCCACCCAAATATTCAAAGAAACTGACTTCGTGACTCATCTTTTCATGTATCATATCATCCATCAGATAACAGAATTTTCAGAACCACAGGAGCAGCTCAGATTATTTTGACATCCTCTGTAGAGTTTGGTATAAATTTTTTCTTTTTCTTTCTCTCTCTCTTCCCCTGACCCTGTCGCTTTCCCTCCCCCTCTCCCTCTAATCTGTTTCTGTGCCTCTTTTCCGATTTAGCTGGATTAAACAAGTCTCTGATTATTCTTTATGCCATTGCAAATAAAGTCATTTTCAGAAACAGATGTCGAAGGTACCCAGTGAAATAATCCTGGAGGCAGATGCAGTCTTCCGTAAGCTGCCAGGCTCATGGTGCAATCAAAGTGATGAAAAAAATGGAACAGGCTGCAGGAAAAGTAATTAAATTATAGTTCCATTGTAGAAGCACATTTTAAAATTACTGAAATTCAAAGCCCATAATGCTGGCATTATAGTTGAAAGACTACTCGTCATGGGTCATGAGCATCTTTTTTAACAGTTATTAATCATGCTTGACTGAAAAGACATGTGTAACCTACAACAAGCAGAGGCTGTAGTTGTGCCAAGGGAAGCTTTTGTTCCCCAAAGAGAATTGTATCAAAGGCCAATGTGTCCTATTATTACATGTGCAGTAGTAGAGTGACAAATCTGAATTGGGGCTTTTCAGATTTCAATGCAGAGTTTAAAAAAAAAAAGAAAACAAGTGTTGTATCCTCCTGAATACTGTATGCCCTTTTTTTTCCACTACAAAGTTAACTTATTCATTGACCAAAATAAAATAAAAATGAAAAACCCCTAAATCTTACAAACAGATCATGAGAATTGAAAAAAAAAGGGACATTTGTAGAGTACTAGAAATAAGACCTTGTTCATTTATTCAAATTCATCTTCCCACCAATGTAAGAGTAATCCCTTCTGGAAATGATTGAAAATTTCCTGATAGAATGATTTTACTCTGAAATGTGGATTCATCAAAATCTATACATTCCCTGGGAAAGTGTGTGTTTAAACAAAAAAAAGCATTTTGATATGGTCAGAGGGCTGCTTTGATCAGGTATGACCTCATTAGCCTCATCAGAATGTGACAAATGTTAAAACATTTTTAAAAATTAAAATATTTTTTAATTTTTAAATATATATTTTAATGAAAGGAGTTGAAGTCCAAATGAAGTATTTAGATTGATCCAAAACATTTTTAGTATGAAAATATTGTTTTGCCAAATGTTTTAAAAATCAACTTTCTGTTCTAGTTCAGAATGGAAACAGTCTTTGAAATCACAGCATTTCCCATAAAATAGAAATACCACTGCCTGGCCAGTTCTGGTCCAGGGCTTGATCCAGCATTCCTGAAAACAAAAGGCCAAATCCTGTAGAACCTATGTATCATATATCACAGGGGTGGGCAAAATGCGGCCCGGGGGCCGGATGCAGCCCGCTAGGCCATTCTATCTGGCCTGTGGGGCCCCTAAAAAAATTTAGAAAATTAATATTTATCTTCCCTGGGCTGCCTGTCATGCCATCCTCAATGGCTTGCCAAAACTCAGTAAGTGGACCTCTGCCCAAAATAATTGCCCGCCCCAATGTATCAGGACTAAAAAGCACCTTACTTTAGGCATGTCCACATGTGCAATTAATGCAACTGAATATACTCTGGTTCAATTTGAGACAGAGTAAACTAATCTCAACATCACCATCTACTTGTGCATTTAAGCACAATAATTTGCTGTGCTGCCTGATAACACTTGTATCTGACAGGACTATCTGGCAACTCAGTAAATTAGTCTACTGTGCCCTAATTGTTGCACATGTGTAAATGGTGATGATTTACTGCACAGCAAATTAGTCTGCTGTGCAATAAAATATCTTATGATGCCACTGTGATCTAATTCTGTCCACCATTTATGTATCTACTTCTGTAACATGCTGTTATCCTACCCTTAAACACTGAGTCACAGCAAAATCAGAGAGGAAGAAGAGAACTCAGCCATTTCTTTTAATAACAGTTTTTTGGAGACTCCAGTAGAGTAGACTAGGATCACACTTAGGTAACTAATAGGTAGAATAGGATTTTGCCCTAAGGCTTCTATTGACTTTAATGTGTCCCTGCTACACATAACCCAGTCCATTTTAAATGTAAACAGGCAATTTGTCTTATTTTCTTTCCTTCTGAAGAATACTACACCGCCTCAGAGTTTTCACTGTCTAGTAATTGTTCTAAAAATTCAGCCTAAACATGCCCTTTAGTTGCATACTATTACTTTTTCTTATTATATCTCCACACTTCAATCAGCCCCACAGTTTCACCCCACTTAATCTTTCCCTCTCTTTAGTGTTTATGCCCTTCAAATATTTGTAGACTGTCACCTATTGTCAATTTAGCATATTTATCTTTATAATTTCCCCCATAAATTGTTCTCTCCAGTGCCCATAATTTTTTTTGTTCCTCTGTGAATTTTAGCTCCCATTTTCAATATTTATAGTAAATATCATGCTGAGAGCTAAACATAAGATTGAAGGAACTGAAGGAATAGAGCTTTATGCCCTATTATTATATTTCATGGGCTGATACCTCAAACCCTAATGGCACCATGGTCATACCTAGGTGTCCTGTGGCACTGCTGATTTCAAGGTTCCTTTCTCTCATTTTTCAGGATTATTTTACCCCCAGACATAATATCTCATGTGTCTTCAGCATGTATCCCGAATGCAGAGGTGTGAAACCATGCCAGGGGTTGAGGGATGGGGTGTTGAGCCCTAGGCAAAGTTGTGCCAGGGTGAGGAAGGGCAGCGCTGAGCACCAGAGAGCAGGTTGGGGGGCTCAGTCTTACCTACCCTGGGGACTCAAAGTCCCCAGCTGCTCCTGGCACAGAGCAGTCTGCTTTTCCCTAGCTATTGTTGATGCTGCTAGAGCAGTTGCACAGGGTCCCCGTACCCAGCTGCTGCTAATGCAGCACCACAGACTCCCTGTGGAACCACCATTGTGGTTCCTCTTCCAAGTGGGCGTTTAGGGCAGGTGCCCTGTTCACCTACCCCAAGTTACACTACTATTGTGTTCTGATGAGATTTTCTCATCTCTCTGCGTGTATTATTTCCATGGCTTTGCTTATGTTACCACCCACAATCTTCCACTTTATTATCATCAAAAAATTTAACTTGTGCTGGTAACCCCTTCTTCCAACTCACTGTTGAAGATGTTTATAAAACCAGAGTAATGCTGACTTCTGCAGTAAACCCACTAGCCATTATTTCATTTTGATACATTATGCGTGCATCTACACATATGCATTTACTGCACAGTAACCAAAATTAGCGCTCAGTACGGGCACGCATCTACACATGCATGCCCATACTGTGCAATAAATATGGCAACTTACGCTGACTTGAGTGTAAATTTATGATGATCTATTGGGAGGGGAAACTCTTCTGATTCTGATTCTGGCTGCCTTTCCTCCCTTTGTTCATTAGCACAGACACAAAAGCAATCTGCCATTTTATTCCCCCAAGAGTTATAAGACCAAATTCTGTATTTGGCTTCCCACATAAAACCCCACTACCATCCATGGGGAGCTGCAGAGAGTTCACAAATTCTGTCTGGATCACAGAATTTAAATACAGTAAAACACTCAATATTTGTACTAATTGGGACGTACCCCTCTGTGGTTATGAAAGCACATGATTGATCAGCATGCTTCTGTAACAATACGAGTATAGCCAAATCATTGCAACTTTAGTCATGTTTCATTTGGGGCTACATTTACAGCAATTTGTCTCATTTGTGTCACTAGCAGAACATGCCAAGTGACACTTGCAGTATAACAGTTGCTGTGTACACCTGAGGGGCAACTCTTCCTTCCCATTTTGAAGGTTAAATTACCTCTGCCCATAGCGTGATATTCCCATTGATTGCATTTGGTTGATTGGAGTGTATTTGTTCTGTGTTCTACTATACATTTACATGTATGTCCAAGCAGGTAAAGGAAATTCATCCCAGGTACTGAACGCTTTATATCAAGTTTCTGTATGAGCCATATTTTAAAGCAACCACTTTAAAACAGAGGATTTATAATGGAGGTACTAGGGAAAAATATAATTTGCAGTATAGTACGGGCTACATTACCACACAGAACCACCTTTATTCATTATCTGCTGTGATCATACTGAACCAAAAACATCAGCACTTGTTTAGCTGTAAACGGTAAGGAGTCCTGGGCATTGCTAGAAATACTTGGATGGGGGTCCACCTTCCAACCCTAGCTACCACAGATAAAAGCCAAAGAGATGCTGTTGAGCATTTGGTGAACAGAAGACAAGAGGAAAACTATCAGTCGCTAGAGTTCATTGGTCCCATTGTCACTGCCGAGCTGACAGAGGGAAATAAGAAGAGGGAGGACATAAGAAACAAACCATAGCTTCAGAGGAGTCATGGATGAATTTCTTTGGGTTTTTAGATGTAATTGAATATTAAAGTTAAAAAAAAAAGTTAAACAGGTTGGGGGAAAAACAGTATTCAGAGAAAATGGGACAGTTTCTCTGCTCATTGTGCTCTGTTGGCATTATTTGAGTTGTACAAAAGAGGAAATCCCATTCCTTTAGTCCACTGTGGAGGTTTACCCAGCATATGGAAGTCTCTCAAGTGGAAAGCCCTTTCTACTGTCCATAAAGGACATGAAGGGACGTGGCCAGAGCATCCCTAAGATATCACACCTGGATATTTCTGGTGCATTACAGGTGGAATTGAGGTAGCTGTAATGGGCTGCCTAACAGCAGATAAAATCTGCCCCAGTGATTTCAGACTATATGAGATTGGAATCAGTGTCAGGCACCTGTTTTTCCTGTAATGTTATATTCTAAGTGAATCAGTGTGCCATGGCCCTGTTTCATCATTCAAATCTTTATATCACTCGGACTTATCCATATGACCATGTGAGTAAATTGAACACTAGGCTGTATTTCAGTTCAATGGCTTCAGAAATGCAATTAGCAATTCTGCTATTTAAGAATATTACAGTGCTCTCCTGTAGGTATAACGGACACTCATAATTACCAAATGGGTTATTTGAACTAACTTCTTATCAGTAAAACAGGGTAAAATGTTTCTCTTTAGAGTTTGCATTAATAAGTGGAGCCATTAATAACTAAAATACTTATTTTTTATGAGCTTTTGAGTACTTTGTCAAACAGGCAATAAACTTACTTTTGAGTTTTAAAGATTTTCATAGTTTATATCAGAAACAGAGATACTGATTAGAGTGATTGAAACCTCAGCAAGCATTTGTCCTTTTATTCTCAATATTGACTGCCCCCAAGACAGTAATTCGTATTTAAAAAAAAAAAGTTTTAAATGAAGCGCTGGGAAATTCATGTTGTTGTAATCACTCCATAGTCCTGTGGTTCACTGTAATGTTTTTATGATACAAAATATTTCTCTTATTACAAGAGAAATGGTGGCGGTGCGATTAAATATAAATGTTACTTGAAAGCAACTGTTCTAATGATCTGAAATGACAGTGAAGAACAGTGGGCATATTTAATCCCTAAAACTAATAAAATCTTCATAGAATACAGCTATGTTAGCAACCAATGTGCTTGTGCTGCTGTGGGAGATAGCCTGTCCTTTCCTTTTTCCCATTATATTCTTGTACATTTTGTTTCAAACAAACATGATTGTGATGCCATAAAAGGAACGCTCCTGAATGACATCCCACAGATAGGTGCCAGGTCCCTTGTAGTAATGTGATAGAATCTCACATCCCTCTTTAGACTGGACACTTTATCAGTTTATACACACAGGCTATTGACAGACGTCCAGTTAAAGGTGCAATGGGATCTGATCTGCGATCCCAACAATTGCTCCTCTTGCCATGCCACACGTTTTTTTGTTTTAAGGCCTAAATGGCACATTACAAAAAGAGTTATATCAATAGACTTTCAGGGACTCAAATAGGCAGGAATAGGGTCCCTTAGGCAGCTAATAAATAGAATAGGATTTTTTCTTCCTCCCCAGTCCATGTGTGGCTAGACAAGAGCCTCCTCTGTCTAATGTTTCTTTGAGCGGATTGGGTTGGGTTGATAGCACCAGCTTGTCTATCCTTTTTAAGGGGACTGCACAAAATATCTGAGTTTACACTCAATCTTTCCTTATTCTGTGTAAGTTTTCACATTCACTCTATTCCTGATAGAATTTTTTTTCTGAAACTGTTACAGGAGCAAGAAAGCTATCCTTGAAAAGTGCTTTGTTTTGCCTATGACCATTTTTTCCCTGCCAAGAAATTGCTCCAGCACACCAACATTTTTTTTCTTTTGCTGACGTGCTGATTTGACACTTAAATCATAGAGCTGTTTTAGATAACTTGAGAGTTTGAGCTATCTTGTAACGGTGTTGCTCATTTGTACTCAGATGTTTTGTGCAGGGGTGACTTCTCAGTGTCCAACAAATTTATAGTTAACATTTCAGATTTGACATGATTTACTTTAAAATTGGATGCCTTTTTAAAAGCTTAACTTTCTTTAGATGTTAATATTTGGGAAATGTTCAAGTTAGCTAAAAACGTTTGTGTCATACAAAGCTTTTTTTAAATGTCTTTCTGAATGTTTTATTTTAGTGGTAAATTCACTACTCTATCCTCTGTACAAAAGGCACCATAGCCAATGCAGAAAGTTAAAGAGATAATGGATGGCTCGACCTAATTAATCCAAATAATTTAAACAGGGGAGAGCCAATACCATTGACTCTCCTGGCTGCATTTGGACTGGCACAAAGAGGAGTCATCTCTTTAATGAACTGGAGCTAATGTCTATATGGGGCGAGACTTAAGCACAAAGATCATCTCTTTTCCCCAAAAACATTCTCTGCATTAAGTAAACAATTTACAAAAAGTGTTGTACACACTTTCAAGGACTCAAACAGGCTGGAGTAGTATAGTATCACTTTGGTGCTGTGTCAACAGAGCCATTAGGAGTAATACACAGGAGAAGATAGTGCCACCTCACTCAGTGCTGGTTAGGCCTCATCTACACTATAGTGAGTGGTTAGGGCTCCACATTTTAAAAAGAACATAGAGAAAGGTAGGCAACAAAAATGATAAAGGAATTGGAAAGCAAGCTATATGAGGAGACACTGAGAGAAATATACATGTTCAAATTGTGGAAAAGGTGATTAGGAGGGGACATGCTAGCAGTCTTCAAATATCTGAAGGGCTGCCATAAAGAAGAGAAAAAATACCTGTTCTCCCTTGCTGCAGTCCTGAAATTGTAGCAACATAGGTTTAGCCTGGATATCAGGGAAAAGTTCTTTATTGTTATAATAGTGAGGCAGTGAAATAGACTGCGGAGGGAAGTTGTAGAATCTCCTTCATTGGCAATTTTCAAAAACAGGTTGAATAAGCATTGGTCAAGGATGATTTATGAAAGGCAATGCCTCAGGTGCTCTGTGAAGAGCAACAGTTGGAAGCCCTGGAGACTGCCCCCCTCCCCCCCGTACCCCAACACACACACACACACACACACACACACACTCATTGCTTGTAGATCGGGAGAAGATTTTTGCAGGCCAGCACAGATGGAAATTGGAAAGGACTTTGCTTGGCCGTAGGAGAATGAAGCAGAGCTCCACAAATGACTTCACTGTAAAAGAAGATTAAAGGAGCTGAGATAAGTTCATGGAGGGGATAGGATGACAGAAAGGGGAATTCTGGCTCTCCAGTAAGGATATGTGATATGTGGATGGATATGTGTTTGCAGCCCCCAGGTAGCAGTGCAGAGTGGAGGGTCTCCAGTCTTCCCATGCTTCTGGGCTTTGTTGCTCTCCACTTGAGGCTAGGGAGGAACTTTTCCCCCTTCTGTTGGCACAGATGTTGGGGGGATGTTTTGCCTTCCTCAGAAGCATTGGATGTTGGCTGCAGCTAAGGCTGGGGATTTTGACAGGTGTGTGCTGATGTTCTGACTGGTACTAAAAACCCCAGAGGTTCCTGATTAGAGGATCTTGCTTCTCTGCTCAAGGTCAAACCAATCACCACATTTGGGATCAGGAAGGAATATTATCCCACAGTCAGATCAGCATGGACTGTGAGGAGGGAGTTGCCTTCCTCTGCAGCAAAGGGGTATGGTCCCTATCCTTGCAGTGGTAGGACATTAACAGTGCCCTCAACCTCTGCTTCACACCTTGTGACAGTTTAGGATGTGCTTCGTGTTTTGCAAAGTAGTTCTGTAGTTCTGCAACTACATGATACTTTGTTGTTCTGCAAGATACATTGATTCTTAAGAATCAGCATATCAAAGACTTGTATAGGATGGTTTAGACAGGGATGATCCCACCTTGAGCAGGAGGTTGGACTAGATGACCTCCTGAGGTCTCTTCCAACTCTACTTTTCTATGACTCTATGATTTCCTTTCTTTATGCTCTGAATACTGCCTGACCTTTGTCTATGCTTAATTAATTCAGAATGAACTGGAATGTATATAAATGGAGAGCATGACTGTAATCGAGTAGTTAATATTTGACTAAAATCTTTATGTCACAATTCAGCATTTTTATGGGGCTATGCCAGCTGCCTAAGGCAAGATCTCTTCCAACTTTAGGGAGAACACAAACAGTAGGGTCTTTCCTAGATTGTGGAAATGTCTCCCCTAAAAAGATGGGATTGAAGATAGACCTCAAAGGATGTAGTATGTTCATAAATACCTTGTAAAATTCAGCTGGAAAGCCAACAGGCCCTGAAGCTTTACTGCTTTTCAGACTTTCTATTACCTCTAATATGTTTTCATATTATTTCTTTATCTAAACCTTTTTTTTTCCTAATTTCATGCGTCTTCAACAAACTTTCTATTTTCAAATTATTTTTCATAGAATCAGAGCTTTGAGTATCTGAGGTTTAGAGTTCATTGTAATAAGCTGAAAAAGTAGCACACAGTTTATTCAGGTGTGTAAGATTATTTTGCTGATCGCTTTAATTAGTGGAATAATGTGTTGCTCTTGATTTTTTTTTTTTTTTAAGATTTTAAGCCAATAACATACCACTTCTTAATAAAACATCTGCTTTGTATGCTCACTTGTGTACCCTATTGTGCAGTTATTCCTGCACTGCATATATTCAATTTCCCCTGCTAGTATGTCATTTTTTTAGATCTTTTTTAACCTTTTTTATGAATTTCTTGTAACCTTTCTATCTCCTGTTCTTCCTTTAATTTTTCATGATCTCATCTCAAATGAATGCTCTACTTACCATCTGACCCCTAAGTACTTTGTTATCTGCTCACTGAAAACCTCTCCTCATATTATCTTTATCATTTATTTGGAAGTATGAGCACTGTTTTTCTTTAATTGCTGCAACCCAGTACTTGTCCTGGTGAAGCAAACAAGTTATTTGTGATCTTTGAGACCCATCTCAGCCCTGAAATATTACTGCAAATGAGACATCACGTGACCAAGTAATAGTGGCAATTTCTGCAGATCTTGCCTGCTTCATTAAGGATTTAAAAATTAACATTTAATCTATTCTAAAATATGAATGATAAGATTGTGAATGAAGTGTAAAATTCCATTCCCCTGGGTATCATTTTCTCCAGTAATCTAAGAGACTGAATTGTTAATATAGAAAGTTTAACCTGTTTCCCTATCTGCACCTGTTTCTGTATCTGTTTTGTCTTATGCTGTAATAAGGATTCTCTGTATAGCTGGATCTCTTCCAACTATAGTTTCCCCTTCTCTAAGGAAATTTGAAATTTTAAAGAAACCCTTTTGTCTTCCTTTGCTTTTTTGCTAGGAGCAGATCCTGAGCTTTCTGTTGTTAATGAAACAGAAAGAATGCTCTTTTGGGATGTAGTGGTAGAATTGTTAAGGTATTTATACCTCCAAAGATAAAAATTCAAGCCCTGCTCTGAATTCATATCAAACACCCCTCATCAACTGAAACATTAGTGAATAGCCAGGTAGTCATTCAAACTGGGGAGGCAAGGGCAGGCAGATATAATGCTAGCCACATTACTCCCTTGCCTGAAGCTGGCTACAGAAACCAGTGTGCCTTAATCACTCTGACTCAATGGGACATTAAACTTAGGTGGACTTTTGACCTTGAATTGTACCATTTAATAAAATAAGGTCTCCCCCTTGTCCTTAAATTGATCTTTAATCTATATATGTATAGGTTAAGTGAATACATTTTACATTCCTTTTCTCATTCATTCAGCTGAAATAGGAAATATCAACGGAAAGCAACTATCTTTCACAGCCATAATTTGCCTCTCCTGAAAATGAGTTTCTTAAAGGAAAATAATCTGAGTGCTTTTTTTTTCCTTCTAATTACATCATTTAGTCTTTTGACATTTAAGGTTGTTACTTTCAAGGGAAAAGTCATTAATGATAACTATTTCGCTTTTCAAAAAACTTGAAAGCAGTGTGGTCCTTTGTCTATTTGACAGACCAAAGCCTTGTGTGGCAAATGTCCCTCTCGCTCTCATTTTTAATTATATTGTATTCTCAATTATGGGTCTCGATACAGCCTAATTTCTGTTTGTAAAGTTTAATAGCTATTTCCATGTTAATTTCCTACTACTCCCCCTCAGGTTCTTTCTTCTTCAGGGCACTCTTCATTTATATCCAAACATAAAATACCAAGATGGCATATACAAGTCCCAGAAGATTTTGTTTTCCTAAAATCAAAAGCCAAAATATCCCATGGGCACTTGGGAGTACAAACAAGCATTCAGAAGACCTGGATCAGGTTAGGCAGCTTACTCTGAGCCACCTAAACCTGAGTCAGGTTCTGTCACATCCAAGTGTTCACACAGGCAGCTGGAGGGAAGTTAGTCCAGCAGTGGTGAGCTGGCAGGTCAGGGGAGTGATTATACGATTGACTGGTGGGGGCTGGGTGGTGGAGGTGTGGTTATGGGATCCATGGCGGGAAGGAGGTCTGGCAGGTCCATAAGGGGAGGGAGTGCTTATTGGGCTGAGGGTGTGCTGGTCAGGGGAGGTAAAATTAACCTGGTCAGAAAAGTAAAAACAGCAAATCTCCAGGACTGTGGAGACTGGCTGAGCTTTCCTAGTCCTGAGGCTTCACTGGGGATGTGTGCAATGTTTCACTAGGCCCAGTTAACCAATTCTAGGTCAGATTAACCCATGTCAATCTAAAGTTAGTTCTTACCTGGTAAGAACTAACTAAAAATCTAAATGTACCACTTGTACACACCCTTGGACTACTTAATTTTCAGCCAAGGAAAGATTTGTTCTCCATCTATGGAAACTCAGAATTTGCCTTTTGAGAGAGATTGGACATGTTTACACATCACCCTACATCACCATATGGCATGCTACAGCGATGTAGCAATCGTATGGGTCTACACGTGATCGGCAGCTGTGTCACTGTAGTGGTGCACTTCCCCATTATAGTGCACCGCTATAGCAATGTAGCAGCAAAATCTAACCATGCACTGTATGGGCAATTACTGAACCGTGCTTTAGTATTTCCACAGAGAAGTACTAAAGCATGGCACCACAGCAACATTGCCATATGATGATGTGTAGACGCGCTCATTATCCTGTGAATACAGGAGGCCCTCGCCATTTGCGGGGGATACGTTCTTGAATCCCCTGCAAATGACGAAATCCATAAATAAGGCACTGTGTTCATGAACACAGTGCCCCCGGCAGCTGGGGGGGGGGGGGGGGGGGGGGGCATGGCTGCGCTGGTGGTGGCAGGAGTGCAGTGGTGGAAGCCCGGCAGTGGTGGCAGGAGCCCGATGGCAGCAAGCTCAGAGCTCCTTTAAGTGTATTTAAGATGCGGGTTTGGCATTCACAAGTATTTGAAACCACGAATGCCAAGCCAGCGAATAACAAGGGTTTCCTGTATTGAAGTCATACAGAAATGATGTACACAGAACACCTCCCCCTCAAACTCCTTTATACCAGGAATGCCCACCAAGACCTGCTGCTTATCCTTAATTCTTTTTTTTTTTTTTAATACAAGGTTATCAGAGGGTTCTTGTCACACCCAGTTAAACTAAAGTGCATACTGTTTTCTCCATAACATTAACTATTTGTTGCTGGTGGCTCCCAAGAAACCACTTCAGGAACCACTTACTCCTCAAGTATCCCCATCCTCTTATTTCAGCTTCCTTTGTCCTACTATTAATGCCTTCTCTACAGCCTTTCACCTTATAGTTTCCCATTCTCTGTTCTTTGGGTTTTACCATCTGCTGTGATGTTTTCAGAGGCTTACTGTTAGTTTCTGTCTCTGAAATAGACTCTTGTATGTCTGAGACTGCAATTTCTATTGAAGGTCACTGAATGTACTCAAATTTTCCTCTTGCTTAAAATCTCCTGATGTAAAACAGTGATTTTGGAAGCTAAATGAGAGCCTCCCATTAAGGACTTTTGCCTTCCTGACTACTACTGTAATTTCCCTCCGCACTCTTTTCTCTACTTTTTTTTTTTTTTTAATTAGAATAGAAAGGTCTTGGAAAAATTGCAGCTTATGGCCTTTGAGTATTAGCTCTAGATGCTCCCTGGCTTTTTCATAATTAAATCTTTCTGTTGATAATGATGAAACTTCATAATTAGATCTGTGAGTCTGCTGTGAATAGCAGGTAGAGGGAGTAGCACAAAATAGCATCCCACATGGCCTGTCCAGTTTCACCTCTTTCAAAGAACTCCAGTTTAGCCGCTCTGCAACCAAGGTTTTCACATGCCAGATAGGGTTTCCTCCCTCAGCATTTACAAGTAATCCCTTAATTCAACTGTTACTTCTCTTCACTTTGTTTCTAGCACAATGACTCGATCTTCCAAAGGAATAATTCTCTTTACTACTAGAGTCAATGTCGGCTCATGTTTCTGGACTTTAAACTCAGAGATGAACTCCCTGTTGTCAGCCTTAGTGGCTAGTTGATATTCTTCATCCCTGCCGTGATGTCAAAGAGGCTTCCTCAAAAGCCTGAAATGCTCCTTTTAGGCTAGGGACAGACATTCAATAAGCCAGAGCCTGAATTCATTCAATCTTTGCAGGTTAGTCTAACCTGCAAGATTGAGCTGATTTACAAGTGCACAAGCATTCATGTTTAATTCTGGAAATGCAAGCACATGCCAGCAGTGTCTCACACAAGAAGCCAGGAGGAGTTAAAGCAGCCCTTTCTTCCATTTGGAACAGCCACAAGGCTGGAGGGAAGCTGACCTGGGGGGACATGGTCAGGCCCCTGCAATAGCTAAGTATGATTCATGATTCTGGAGGGTTTAAACCCCAACCCTGGCCTTTAGGTACCCCACCCAGACTGTGCCTGGAGAGAAAGGGGGGAAGCAGCCCTTGACAGGCTTGTCCCCAAGGCCAGACACTGGCTGGGGCAGTGCCTCAAGCAAAGAGGGGCAGGAGGTGGGGATTAAACTCCCCTGTCTCTGAGCATGGGACCCTAGTCAGGGTCTGCCCAGCTTTCCCTCCTGCTCTTGCTTTGATGGCGGGGGGCCTGTCCAGAGTCAGCCAGCATGGCCCTGCTATATGCCCAGAGCTGGGGCTGTGGTTGCAGCTGGGGCTGCGGGGCTGAGCCCAATCAGCCTATGGCTGTTGCTGAGGGTGGAGACAGAGGGGAAGCCTGGGCTTGGGCCGTATAGGCTGTGTGGCTCCTACACCCAACCCAGGTGGGGCTGTCATGATGCCCCAGCCAGCTGGGTAGGGCCCCGCAGGGCAGCCCATGGCGACTGGACACTTCCCATCCCACTGTGACTGCATGACAGCTCAGCCTGGCTGCACAGGTGGGGGCTGTCTGGGGAGTGGGCTTCCTGGGCCAGCTCAGAGATGCCAGGGGGCCCTGAGCCCAGCAGCCACCACCGCTGTGCTCCCTGCCCTGTGCAGCACCTGGAGCTGCAGCTGCACAAGTAGCAGTGGGCTGGCCAGGGCAGGGGACTGTTCTGCCGGAGCCCCACACACGGGGCAGAAGCCACTGAGCTGAAGCTCCCCCTGCCCTTCCCCCCTCCCTCCGCCCCTACCCCCCATTATCAAACATAGACATGCTCCACTTATTTACCATCTGCAGGATTGATTATTGCTTCTGATTATGCCTCAAAAGGGCACTGATTCTACTGAATAAAGGATGCATTGAATTCAAAGTTCTCCTTGAAATTGGCTTTAGCTACTTGTGGCTGTGCCTCTTCTTCAACAACTCCCATTCCACTGGGAACATGGAAAGGCTCTTGCGTACCGCAGACAGAACTTCAACAGAAGTTACATTTAGATTATGAAATTCACTTCCAAAAGAGATAAGGGTAATGACAGACCTTAAGTAAAGACTCATTTATTTAACTTTGTGCTCCCTCAGTAGGGTTTTCACAGCCATATACACAGATACACAAAAGCCAAAAACTCTAAAAGCTTTTCAAGTTGCAAGTTTGCATTGGATTTGCAAAAGAAAAAAGGAGAAACTGGTGGGGAAGGTGTTAAGTTATAAGTGTTTACGATATGATTTTTGATTATCTCAACGGGATATAAATACCTAGATCTACGTATGGATACATATGATGCTGTATAAAAAGATCATCCTCATAGTTAAACCAGGATTCTAGCTCTCCACATTCAGACAGCCCAATCCATTATGAATTTTTAGTGTTAACTCAAATAAATGTGTGGAGGGGGGGAAGGGTTTGATTTGACAGCAAGAATAAGATATAATGAGATTCATTTTAAATGTCTTTAAAACTGAAAGATCAATACAATTAAAAGTTAAAAAGGCTCCATTTTGCTTAGCTGCTGATATACCACACTAAATCACTAGATTCACAGCATGCCTGAGGCTGCTGTAAATGACCTAATAAGCCAGCACTATTCCATCTTCACATATGTGCATCAGTACACTTACATGTACGTAAATCAAGTCCTTCGTAAATGATGTCTCCATTATAAACTCATCCCCTCTTTATTTTCCACAGCTGCCTAGCTCTCTCCCAACACACCTGGACCTCACCCAGCAGTTTGTTCTGCCCCTAAGTGCTGGGTGTCAGAACTTGAGCTGGTTGGAAAATGGTTCTTCCGTACTAAAAATATGGGTTAAAAAAAGATAATTTTTGCCAACCTTCTCTGTAGAAAGTTTTGTCCTTTATCCTAAAAACAGAACCCCAAAATGTCACTGGACAAAAGCCAAAAGGTTGGCAGTGTTTGGCTGAAAATGTGCAATTACTGGGTGTTCTGTTGAAAAGCACTTTCAATGAAGCATTCTCATAGATTCACAGATGTTTGGGTCAGAAGGGACCACAGTACATTCATAGATGTTAGGGTCAGAAGGGACCTCAGTAGGTCATCAAGTCCAAGCCCCAGCCCTGGTCAGGAAATAGCGCTGGGGTCAGACAACCCCAGCTAGGTGCTTGTCCAGTCTCCTCTTGAAGAGTCCCAAGGTAGGGGAGAGCTCCACCTCCCTTGGAAACCCATTCTAGATTCTGGCAACCCTTACTGTGAAGTTCTTTCTAATGTCCAACCTAAATATGCTTTCAGTCAATTTGTAGCCATTATTCCTAGTTACTCCAAGAGGTGCCCTAGTAAATAGAGCATTTCCTATTCCCTGCTGCCCTCCCCTGATGAATTTGTAGGCAGCCACAAGATCACCTCTCAACCTTCTTTTGCAAAGGCTGAAGAGATCTAGGTCTCTCAGTCTCTCCTTGTAGGGCTTTGCCTGCAGGCCTCTGACCATATAAGTGGCCCACATTGCTCTTTCATTCTCAACCACTCTCCAATTTGAACTCCCCTGTGTGGCAATACAGATGCTCAGCAAAAGTCAAAAGGCCATCACCCCATCCCAAGGCATTTCTGGCAACATGGTGCATTAGAAACTTCCAGTCTTCAGAAGCTTAATTGCAACAGGCCAGAAGTACCTTGGGTATGTTTATAACACTGCAAGGCAGTGTCATGTAGAACTACCTGAGATAGCACTGCAGGGATTCACCCCAGAACTGCAAGCAGGATAAAAGGCTAGTGACACACTGGAGAAGCAAGCAGGAAATGGGAACAGGGGGGTTCCCCTAGCCAGCCAGGAGTAGGAAACTGTGAGGGAAGCCTGAGGACAGCTGTGGTGGAAGGGCAATGGGCTAGTGAGCAAGGTGACTATCTTGAGAATAGGAAGAGGAAAGGTGGGAGAAGGAGCTCTGGGCCAGGACTCTGAGTCTCCTAGTTCTTCTCATTGAGGCATTGCCCCTGCCAGCACCACTGGCTTCTGGCATTGTAACAATGGAGGCTGTCAGACTTAGGTAAGGCACCAAATGGCAGTTCACCAGTCAGGGCTCACCATCACAGCCTGCCTCTACTCAAGGAGGTGAAACCAGGCCCCGTGTCTCCAGTCCCTCCACTTCTTTTAGGTGGATTCCACTGATCATCCACAGAGCTGAGCCACTGCTGCAATTCTTCCCACAGGCAGTCACTCTTAAAGGGGGGATGTTCTCAAAGAGCCCTTTCCCAATTAGCTCCCTCACGTCCTTTGTCTATAGCTCCCTGAAGGAAAAAATAGTTTGAGGGATGACAAAGGGCACTGCATCACTTCCTGGCCCTACTCTAAGCTGGCTCAGCTCTCTTCCTCGGGGCATCAGATATGTCAGCAGTGGGCTATCTGCATGCAAACCATCTTCTTCAGAGCCTGAGAGCAAGATTGGGCTGTGGGCTCATTGAAATCCTGATGGCCAGGCTCTGCTGCAGCCATCTAGAACCGACACATCTAGAAAAAGGGACAAGGATATGATCATCAACTGGATGCCCACGTGGCAATAAAATGCCTGTTTGCTCTAATCATCTGCATAACTCTTTTTGGCCCTGGCTAACATGGATACTTGTGTGGGCAGTGTCTATCTTCCTAAGTATATTTGATTAGCTCCTGAGAGTTGTCTGGTTTGATCCAGCCTCCTATAGGTAAACTACTGCTGTGTGTATTGGGCAAGAGTGGGAGTGGGGTGCAGGTGAAGGCAGGATCTTCCAGGAGATACCAAGGGGACAGTGCCCTCCCATCAGTCCTGTGGATAGCCAGATACATAAACCAGTGTGGACCTTCACAGAAGCTTGTCTTCCTTGCATAGATGTAGACAGCTCCTTTACTTAAAATGGGAGCACCTACACCAGGATTGTCCAACATACGGCCCACCAAGCTGTTTTCTGCGGCCCGCGGTGCTGCGACGGGAAACGAAAGTAAACACTGTTTACTTCCATTCCCACCCCTTGTCCCTCCCCCGGCCCCTCAGCAGCTTCTTAATGGCTGCTGAAGGGCTGGGGAAGGAACAAGGTTCCCACACGCACCGCGTCAGCTTGACGTTGCTGACGTGGTGCGTGTGGGAAGAGTAGCCATGTGCCTCTCGGGACAGGGTGCACCCAGCCGGAGCAGCAGGGGCTCAGCTGCACTTTCCCCCTACCTGCATTGCTCAGTCCCAAGCGGCACACGGCTCCGCTGCCGCCTCTGCTGGCTGGTGCCAACCCAGGCAGGTCTGTCCCATCCAGAGCAGCATGCAGCTGAAACCAGATTCCCACGTGCTGCTGGGGCTGGGAGGAGCCTGGCAGGGTCGGCACCGGCCAGCAGAAGCAGTGGCGGAGCCGTGTGCTGCTCGGGACTGACCAGTGCAGGCAGGGGGAAAATGCAGCTGAGCCCCTGCCGCTCCAGCCAGGCTTGTCCCGTCCCAAGTGACACATGGCTCCGCTGCCGCTTCTGCTGACCCGGCCGGGCTCCTCCCAACCCCAGCAGCTCATGGGAACCCGGCTTCAGCCACGTGCTGCTCTGGATGGGACGGACCCAGCCAGGTCAGCACCAGCCAGCAAAAGCGGCATGCAGCTGAAACTGGCTTCCCACATGTACTGGGGATGGGAGGAGCCTGGCTGGGTCGGCACCAGCCAACAGAAGCAGTGGCTCAGCATTTCCCCCTGCCTGTGCCCATCAGTCCCGAGTGGCACACGGCTCTGCCGCCACTTCTGCTGGCTGGTGCTGACCTGTCCGGGCTCCTCCCGTCCCCAGTAGCACGTGGGAAGCCAGCTTCAGCTGCGTGCTGCTCTGGATAGGACAGACCCGCCTGGGTCAGCACCAGCCAGCAGAAGTGGTGGCGGAGCCGTAGGTAGGGGGAAAGTGCAGCTGAGCCCCTGCTTCTCTGGCTGGGCTCATCCTGAGGTTCATTTCATGTTTGTAAAATGCTTGGAGAGCCCCACATAGATGCACTGCATAGAAATGCAAAATATATTTTGACTTATTTGGTTGGCACCTTGGGCTGAGATTTTCAAAGCTGAGTCAAAAAGCCAACTTCCATTAAAATGAATGGGATTTAGAGAGCTCCAAATCTTTATGACAACTTTGTAACATGCCTAGCTACCCCTTTTTGCAAATCTCAGCCATAGTTTGGAAGCTCAGCCAAAGAACATAAAAGCTTCTGAACATAAGAGCATAAAAAGTGGCATGCTTGGTCAGCCCCATGGTCCATCTAGCTCAGTATCCTGTCCCGAACAGTGGCAGAGGTGGATGCTATAGAGGGAGAGTTTTGAACTGGTTATTTAGACCCGTTTCATTGTCACTTCCTGCAACTTCATTGGTGTCAAAGGTCGTGTGACATCACTTCCTGATGTGATACCACTTCCTGTGAGGTCTTTGAATATGGCTCGCCAGCCCACTGGGTAATAAAAAGTTCATGATCCAGCCCCACATTCAAAAAGGTTGGACACCCCTGACCTACACCCATAAAGAGCACTAGGCTATTGCTTGTGCTATAGACTGCAACTATCAAACTGGTAGTCCATGGATTCCATGTAGCCCATGAAGGGTTATGTTGTGGCCCCCAGTCTCCTGCCTGACTACTGCTCCCCACATTGCTCTGGCTGCAACAGAAGCTGGAGTCTCTGGGCTCTGCGTCCCTCCTCTGATTTTCATTGTCTGCCCCCATGCCAGGGAGCAGGGCAGTTCACTGTGTTGCAGCCAGGGTTAGTGAGGGTGCCACGGTGTGGTGGGGTATGTGGACATGCAGTGCAGTGGGGGGTAGAGGTGCACAGTGCAGCAGTGGGAGGGGACCTGCATAGTGCAGCAAACAGGGGAGCTCTTATGCTGTGCAGCTGGAAGGTGGGGGGATGGCCATAAGATATGCAGCCCCTGCTCATCAGGGGGAGTACAGGGCCTTTGGACCCCTGGTCACTGAGAGTTGGACAACCCTACTTTAGATGTCCACATGGCTGTTTTCACCCCCCAGATTTTCAGGCATTAACACAATTCAGCAGTGGTACAGCAAGAAGTTCTGTTCCCTAGTTTAGGTAGCATGTTCATTAGACTCCATTTTGCTTTTCTCCTCACTCAGAGACACTGTATGTAGATAGGGAGCCTCAGTAGTAGTAGTAGTAGTAGTAGTAATAATAATAATAAATAAAGACGCTTGGCCATAGATTAGACAACAGCATTAAAATACAAGAGTTCCTACTGTGCTCTTGCTTATTGGTCAGTCCTCTCCCAGAGCACAATCACTTGGCCAGCATGTGGCAATAAGGGGCACAGTGGCCTTTTGGTTAGTCAGTCTGGGGATAATCAATCCTAGCAATCAAGTGGATGGAGAAGAGCCAGTTATTTTCTGTGCTTGGGAACCGCTAGTCAATTCCCAAGGGAAAAGAGTCAAGTATCTCTTCTGGCATACACATTCACTCTCTCTCTCTCCTTGCCTTTTAAATTGTTGGGTTGCAGACTTTCTACAGGCCTAAGGCCACCAATGTTACTCCCGCTGAAATGTTAGAGAAACTACTTCATCTTCAGACCCACAGTCCTACTGTCCAGATCCACAGTGGTCATGGCCAAATATAAATTGGCCAGGCTGGAAATCAGAGGAGGGTGTCTAACCACCCAAGCAGTAAGGTTCTGGAGCAGCCTCCCAGTAGGAGTAGACCAATGCATTACTTCTAAAATGGTGCTTGATCAATTTATGAAGGAAGTGATAACCAGGGATCCTGGTTTTCTCTGAAATAAAAAATCCCCAATTTTTGGATTAAAAAAAGTAACCCAAAATCCACATTTTCTGTGATTAAAATGAAACACCACTAACATATAGATATATATATATTTTAACCAGAGAAAACCAAGATCCCTGGCGATAACACATGGTGGCCTGTGACATCAGGAGAGTGGATTAATGACCCAGGAGGTGCATCCACTCCCATGTTATATACATGGGGAGTGCTCTGCACTCTGCTGCTGGTGAGACAGTATCTATGGCTACTGGACCACTCCCTGCATAGCGGTCCCTTAAGGATGTGCATTAGCCTCTTCAGTCTGGTCAGACCACCCAAGAATAGTTTGTCTGAGCAGTCTGGCCATAGAGTTTCCATTCTCACTGCTATAGGGATGAACAACATTATCCTTAATACTGCACCTTCATTGCAAGAAGTGAGCCATGCTTTGTTTGTGAGTTTTCTTTTTTTCTTTTTTCTTTTTCTTTTTGGTCATTGCTCTGAACATGGCATTCTGCTCTGAGTGTGACTTCAGGGCTCCTGCTTACTTTCAGATAGGCCTGAAAAGGACAAAAATAACTAGAGTCTGCAAGGAAGCTTTGAGCCTGCTCTGCTTTGAGAGTTGCCTGCCTCTGATAATGTTGCCCCCTTCCCTCTTCTTCATTTGTAATGATAAATATCCTTGCATGAAGAGACTCATAATAGACCTTGTTTACCCCTTCAAAGCCAGTCCTTGCAGCTTTCATTAGTATTTCAGGATATTTATGACTTTATAAATTACTGCAAGTCTGTAATTTGTCATCAGGAATTAAGAAACATTTTTCCATTTAAGGCTGAGACTGAGCTTTGGCCTTTGAAAGACTGAGACACCTCTGGGCTTCCTAGACAAAAACAAAATTGACAGCGCCCAGATTTACAGTAGCAAGTGGCTCTTGGTTACTCGCATGTCTTTGATTATGTGTCAACTGCTGTTGATGGTAGGGATATGTGGTTAGGGTCAGAACTGAAGTAACTGGAGAGAAAATAAAATTATCTCCTGGAGGAGCAAGAAGGTAACAGATGTGCTAGGGACAGACATTACAGATAAACCAGTTTAAATGACCAGAAACTGGTTTAAACCTGTAATAGAACATAAATTCAGTGCACATAAACCAGTTTCAAAGTGGCTGAAAATGGTTTAAGATAAACCTGGTTGAATACAGTATCAGACTTGACTGATTTGGGTCAAACCAGTTTATGTACTGTCTGTCCCAGACCCCTTCCTAGTTTAAGCCAGAGTCCCCCAGCATCCCAGTTGCTTTGCAGCTCTGGGCAGTTCTGTCTGCTCCAGAGAACAGGACTGGCCCCACCCCTCTGCTCCCTAGCCAGAGCTGCAGCAGAGACTGCAGGCACAACAGGGTCTGCCTTGCTTCCCCCTGCCCCATTCTCTGCTTCCTGCTCAAGTAGGAATTCCTCTCCCTCCCTCGCTCCCTCCCTCCCATCTCCCACAGCACAGACCCCAGCCCCATGGACCCTAGGCATGTGGTATGCTAGCTAATGCTGAGAGGTGTCTGTGTGTGTGTATCTCTAATTTCACTGGGACAGGCAGGCAGGAAGGGTCAGCATAGGACTTTTTGGAGCTAATCAACAAGTCAGATGGTAATGTCCTTCCATTCCTTCCTTGGAAAAAATGGTTTAAGAAGAGCTTGAAATAGTGAGAGAGGCTTTTGTTTTGTTGATGGGCTGGTAAACACTGTGTTATCAGTCCCCTTCTGGCTCCCTCACCTGTCAGATTTGCATACAGTATGAAGAAACAGGGAGAAGGAGATTGAAAAGTTCACTGTCCTCAACAGATGCATGCACTGCACACACCCCATTTGCCTCAGAGTGCTAGCTGGAGGCTGAGGTCTGGCAGCACTCCCACTGCTTGACCACTGAGTGGGGAAAAGCCTAGGATGGTGCAGGCAAGGTGGGGGTTTACACCCCTCCCTAACCAGAGGTCTTGCCAGGGCCTGGCCACACTCCCCTCAGCTCAGCATAGTGGAAGGGAAGGGAGGGCTGCATTTCTTCAGTCCAGAGGGAATGTCTATGTAGTTGCAAACCAGTTCAACCTAGGCAGGTTAGACTAACCTACAAAGGTTGAATCAATTCAGGGTCAGGCAATATTTGTCCCTAGCCATGGAGAAAGAGAGGGAGGGAAATAGAATTGTCTCTATTCTCCAATATTGAAGAAAATGACATGGAGTTTAAAAATAAAATTGGAATTCTCATGCACACACATACACGCTCTCATATGCATGAACAATATACCTGTAACCATGTAAAGAAGCAAGTTTTACTTTGTTGCCACAGGTTCTGGTGTGTTGTTTTAGCTCTCAAGTTCAGAACACATAAAGCCTCAAAAAGGGATGTTTATCACCCACTTGATGAGATACTTAAGACCCAGAAAAAAACATAATCCAAGCAGCTTTTTGAGTGCTAAACCATATTTGGGAAAAATCAAAGGGATGGATGTTAATTGCTTTGTGAAACACAGTATTTTCAGTTTAGAAATTCAGCCACTCAATGGTGCCTTTTTTTTTCTTTCTGCAGGTTTATTAAGTGAAAAAATACCAAACTGCTTTCAAGTATTGAAAAGACCAGGCAGGATGAACACGAAAGACACAAAAGTGACTGAAGGAGGCCTCAACGTCACGCTCACCATACGCCTTCTCATGCATGGCAAGGTGATGTTTTAGATTAATTCATAGATTCATATTCAGAGATTCAGAGATTGTGAAGCTGGAAGGGACCTCAGAAGATCATCAAGTCCAGCCCCCCTGCACCCAGCAGGAAAGACAACTGGGGTCAAGTGACCCCAGTAAGGTGATCATCCAGTCTCCTTTTGAAGATTTCCAGGGTAGGCAATAGCACCACCTCTGAAGGAAGCTTATTCCACAGTCTTGATACCCTAGCTATGAAGAAATGTGTCCTAATGTTGAGCCTGAAACAGTCTTCTGGGAGTTTGTGACTATTATTCCTGGTTTTCCCCAAGGGTGCCCTGGTGAACGGTTGTTCACCGAGCCCTTGATGTATTCCCCCCAAGTCCCCTCTCAGCCTTCTCTTTTTCAAGCTGAAGAGTCCCAGGTCCCTCAGCCCTTCCTTGTATGGCTTGCTGTTCAAGTCTCTGATCATACGGGTGGCTCTTCTCTGGACTCTCTCAAGCTTTACCCCGTTCTTGTTAAAGTGCAGCACCCAGAATTGGACTCAGTACTCCAGCTGCAGTCTCACCAAATTTGAGTAGAGTGGAAGAATCACTTCTTTGTTTTTTCTGGAGATGCATTGATTGATACATGCCAGAGTATTATTTGCCCTGTTGGCAACAGTGCTGCACTGCTGGCTTATGTTCATACTGTGGTCTGTTATTACCCCCAGATCCCTTTCATTAGTAGTGCTGGTCAGACTGGTGTTGCCAAACCTGTAGGTGTATAGGGGATTGTTCAGCCCCAGGTGGAGCACTTTACATTTCTCAATGTTGACCTTCAGCTGGTTCCAATCCACCCAATATGCCAGCCTGTCTAGGTCTGTTCTTCCCACTGACAGTGGTTGTCTTCTTATTTAGCTCTGTGCCTGTGGCTGCCATCAAAGTCTGATGGTTACATTCACAAAGGGACATATCTTGTTCCAGTATGAATCAAAAAACTTCCCACCCCCAACCTAGCCTTGGTGCAGCAGTATGACTCAGAGCATGCTTGACTTCAACCCCATTCCTTTTCAGTACAGCATGTGGCTAGATGTGTAAGTCTGAGATGCTAGGGAAAGGCTTTACACATAAACTGGTTTAAGTGATCAGAAACTAGTTTAAACCTGTAACAGAACATAATCTCAGTGCACATAAACCAGTATCAAAATGGCCAAAACCAGTTTGAAATAAACCTAGTTGAATGTAGTAGAATTGAACTGAGCTTAAACTGGTTTATGCAATGTCTGTTCCATACCCCTTCCTGGTTTAAGTTAAACAAGAGTCCGCCAGCATCCCAGTATGCTCTCTGGGCAGGGCTCTCTGCTCCAACAAAGCAGGGCTGGCCCTGCCCCTCTGCTCTCTAGCCTGAACAGGGGCAGGGACATGGCAAGACACTAGCTGGCATGGCCCCGTTAAGGCAAAGTGAGCAGGGAAGGAGTTAATTCTTCCCTCCTTCCCCTCCCCCACCACACCTAGGGTCTGCCTGTCTGCCAGGGCAGGGGGTGGCCCGGGTTGGAAGACCCCAGCTTTGGTCCCCGGGGCAGAAGGGACAAAGGGAGGAATTATCCCCATCCCTGTTCCCTTCACCTTAACAGGGCCATGCCAACACAGCATCTGGCCATGTCCCATTGTTGGAGCAGTGAGGGGATGAGGAAGGGCAGCAGCCTCTGTCAGACTACCCAGGAGGGGGTTTATTCCCACCCTCCCTTCTCTGTCTGTCTCACCAGCAGAGACCACAGCTGTCCCAGCATGGCCCCATTAAAGCTAAGGGGGCAAGGAGGGAGTTAATTCCCACCCCCACCACTGGGGGACTGCAGCCAGGGCAAAGCAGCCCCTCTCTTCCCTGCCTCAGCCAGGGCTCAACTGGGCCAGGCTGGGCCACAGGGGAGGGGCCACTCCCAGGGACTGTGGCTCAGTGACAGCTGCTCCCTGCGGCCAGGCTGGGCCAGGTCAGGCAGCCCCACATGGAGTGGGGGACAGGGGCAAGGGAGGAGGAGAAGGAAGAGTCCCCCATCCAGCACCGCACAGAGCCCCACTCCCCACCTTGCAGCCATAGGGGAGAGGAAGGAGGGGGAAGAGTCCTCCTCTGGGGCTGGGCAGCGCTCTGTGCCAGGATTGATCTTGGTAGTATGGGAGCTACTTAGATGGGCAGAGCTGTCCCCTCCTCCTCTTCCTCCTTGTTCCCTGCCCCCCAGCCACAGGGGTCTCACTGCACTCCTTCTTCCCTCCAAACCCTGCAGACCAAGGTGTGAGTTTGAACCCCTCCTTAGTCTTACTCAAGCCTGCCAGGGCCTAACCTTCAAAGATTGAATCAATTCAGGCTGGCTTTTTGAATGTCTGCCCCTAGCCTGATAGGCTGAATCAAAAACCAAGTGCCCATATTGGTGATATTACAGCTTCTTAGTTCTGCAGCTCTGGGTCTGAGAGCATGTCATTTTCATTAATATTTTTTATCCTTGAAACTGTGGTGCTATAAATTAAAAGTTGTTTTGCAGGTTGTCAAACAAAGGATGTGTTTATTTGCAACATTTGAGCAAAATCTGCCTGGGCACTTCTTCTTTGCTTTGGGAGTATATGTAATAAAAAGAGAACTGATTGGTTTCAAATGTACTTTAGTTTTCCTTTAGCAAGGAAACACTGAAGATGGATATGTCTCTCTGTATGTGTACATTACATACACAATGTTTCTTTTGATTTATAATACATGAAAACACCTGTATTAGGCTCTCAGCATCTATGTTATAAATTAAAAATACAACTCTGTAAAAAAAAAAAAAAAAGCAATTGCTTCTAATCCCCTAAATTAGAAAATAATTGATAGCATCCAAGAACCCATTCTACATTCCCCTCAGCAAAAGGCAAACCCATATATATTGGATTTATATTCATGTGCAATTATGTTATGTGTATGTGCATGTGTGTATATATGTGCATACATATAAGGCAGGAAAAACATCAAACTTCAAATTCTATTATTCAAATTTGAGCACTCAAATATTAGGAAATATCAGAGTTAAGGCATTATGGCTAAATTGGCCTTAGTCAAACTAAGCATTTAAAGACCTGCTTATCTCTAGGCATGGAATAGGTCTACTCCCATGATTAAGTGTTTTGCTAGATCAGTGCCAAAGAGGTGGGTCCCATTCAGGATTGAGCCCAGCATACATAAATTAACAAGCATTGGTCATATACAAAACATTTCAGTTAAAGTGCTTTTTTAACCCATACAAGCAATCAGAAAGGAAATTTGAAAAAGCTAATTTTCTGTGTTAATCACAGTGGTTGTGTGTGCAACTACTGTTAACAGTAATGAATGTTAACGTGTCTAATCTTCATTGTACATGTAGCCCTGGGGCCTAGATTAAACTCATAAAAGCAAAGAAATCCAAAGTTACAGTAGAAATTTCCCATACATCCTCAACTAACAAGGCACAGTGGGTGTACCCTAACTACAGTGCACTTCCAAAAATGTATGCTATTGTGCCTAAATATTGCAAAGAATACATTAAATTAGAATGTATTAAATTCAGACCCTTACCGTTGCTTTGATGTCACTTTTGCAATTTCAAATTGCTAACATCAAGGAATTCACAGTGCCTGGAAGGAGGTCATTCTGAAAGTCGTGAGTGGCTCTGAAATGAAGCAGGAATATGCCTGCCTCCACATAGTTTCTTAAGATTTGTTGTTCTAATGGCATCACTAGAAATTACTGAATTCTAATTAGCATTACTGGACAAAACACTTAATTGTGTTGGAACAAAGAATCTAAATATATATTCATAACTTGCAAGATGAGGGTGGAATGAAAAGAACATTATTAAAAATACTATACATTCCCATTCTTCCAGTTTTATTACTGAAATAAATATTTTATTAAACAGTTGAATTGTATAAAAAAAAAAGATTAAAGAGCTCTCCCAAATAACCTTAACTCTATCCCTGAAACTGGGAGACCTGTAAAACCCCATATAAATAAGCTTTGCACTTGTGACCTCTACATTCTGCATCACAGATAGGTGATAGCCATAATCTCTGGTCACCTAGAGCATTTTAAACCTAAATATTTCTCATATGGACTTTAAGAGGAGAATGGCTCTCTTCAGTCATATTTACTGCATTTTATGCAGTATGATATTCATTTCTGTTGCTGATTTTAAAACAGACAAGAGGAGGCTTACCATTGTGAAACGTAGAAGGTTGTATAAAATTTCAATGACTAGCATGAAGGACATCATACTGATCTGGAAGCTGGACAGATCTCCAGTGTGTATATGACAGGGGTGGGCAAAATATAGCCCGCAGGCTGGATTCAGCCCACGAGGCCAATCCATCCAGCCCACGGGGCCCCTAAAAATGTTTAGAAAATTAAAATTGATCTGTCCTTGGTTCCTGTCAAAGATGACAGGAGCCAAATGCAGTAGAACCCAGGGGAAGCCGTGGAGGGCTCGTTCAACAGCAGAGCCCACCTGGCCCAGTTTCCCCAGCTGGAAGCCCCAGCAGGGGCTTCTGGCCTGTGACCATGTGGCTATACTTGTGCGGGAAACTCAGGTAAGGTGGGGGCGAGGGGGAAGGCAGGGGACAAGCTGGTGCAGAGTGTGGGAAAAAGTGGCCCCTCCCTCTCCCTGTGCCCAGAGCTCCCTGCTGCAGCCACTCACAGCCTGCGCAGGGCTGTCCTGAGCAGGCACAGGCAGCCCCATGCAGGCTGCAAGTGGCTGCAGCATGGGGCACTGGGCATGAGCCGCTTTTCCCCCCCATGCTCAGCACCAGCTTGTAACCCGCCCCCGCTGCCAGCCTAGGCCCCAGGCCAGCTCCAGGCTCACCTGTCAGGGCTGCACTGCGATGGCGGCAGTAGCTGCGGCCCCCCTTTGCTTGCCGTGCTGGGCAGTGTTTGCTGCTGCTGCCCAGTGCATGAGCTCCAGGCGGGCAGCAGCAGCAAACACTGCCCAGAGCAGCAAGCGGGGGGGCCACAGCTGCTGCTGTCGCAGTGGAGCCCTGACAGGCAAGCTCGGAGCCGGTGTGGGGCAAGTTACAAGCTGGTGCTGAGCACAGGTGGGGGAAAGTGACCCCTCCCTCGCCCCGTGGCTGGCGCCTCACACTGCAGCCGCTTGCAGCCCACACAGGGCTGCCTGTCCGTGTTCAGGACAGCCCTGCACAGGCTGCAAGCGGCTACAGCAGGGAGCGTGGGCCACAGAGCAGGCGAGGAGCCGCCTTTCCCCCATGCTCAGCACTAGCTCCTTCCCTGCTGGCAAGCAGGGGGTCGGGGCTGCGTGCTGCCCCCCACCCCATACCGTGGGGCTGGAGAAGCACTGGGATTGAGCGGATGCGGGAGCAGGGCCCGCACCCATGTCCCAGGGCCAGTGCCAGCAGGGCCCAGAACAGGGCGGCAGGAATACAGGGTCCTGGCTGGCAGGGGCTCTATGGAGCCAGGCCAGCTCCCCCCTCTCCATGCTGGTGCAGCCCAACCCAGCTCCACAGACCCCTGCCAGTGTGCACCCTGCTCTGGGCCCCACCGGTGCTGGCCCTGGGACATTGGTCCAAAGACATTGGGGCATTTGTCCCAAGATCGTGACCAGGCGGCAGGGCACCTGTCAAGTGGTGGGGCACCTGTCAAAGGGTGGGGCTACCCATGCGGCCCTTGACAGCTTGCCACAAATTGGTAAGCGGCCCTCCACCTGAAATAATTGCCCGCCCCTGTTATATGACCTGTGGAGAAGCTTGCATTTCATCTTGCACCAAGGTAAATCAGGGGAAAAAAAGCCCATAAAGTATAAATATATTATAATCTTGAGGGGACAGGAAAAAAAAAACATGAAACGAGATGAAAATCCAGGCCAAGATATTTTTATTGTTTTCTTACTAAGTCAGAGTGAAGTAATGAACAGCCTCTGGTCTTTTAGGTCACAGGCACATGTTATATACACTTAAGATGTGATTAACCAATTAATCACATGGCTTAAGTTGTTACCTGGTCCCCGTTAATGTAATTAATGATGTAATAAAACAAGGAATTATCCACAGAGTTATTCCACAATAGAAGTGTAATGATCTTGTGGGTGGTTCCTGTCATGCCATTAATTGAACATGTGGCCAGGCTGGGGCTCCCAGCTGTGGTATACTCTACAACAGCTGGGAGACCTACCAGCTGACAAGGGCCCCAGCCACAGGAGCTTACAACTTGTTAGTTCAGGGGGAACCCAGGGTTGTGATTCTGGACTCCCCCTGCAATGGCATTAAGACATGATGAGATCTGATGCAGTATCCCACAATCACATCTCCAGCCATGCATGTTGGCATGGCAGGAAGAGCAGTAGTAAGGATCCCACATCAGATCCCATTGCAACATCACATGCATATCTGCAATGGGCCTTACTATACAGTAAGCAGAGTGGTCAGTAATATTGTCCACTGCAGTGCAGTGAAGTATTAAATGTAGTGTTAACCATCACTGGAATGATCAATTGTTCTCAATATCCACCAGGGGTAAGACAAAATTAATTGGCTTAATTTACAGCTAGGGAGATTTAGTTTACATATTAAGACCAAATTTCTAATTATAGCATGAACGACACGTGCCCCTGGCAGCTGAGGGGGCATGGCGGCAGCAAGAGCGCAGCAGCGGTAAGCAGGGAGCTCCCACAGATGCCGCTGGCACTGTTGGCGGTGGGGTGGTGAGCGCTGACCATCTGCAGACGCCGCTGTCAGTGTTGGCGGTGAGGGGGGGGGGGGGTGGCAACCGGCGACCACCCACAGGTGCCTTTTCATAGGGGGTGCACAGATGAGCAAAGGATGCTGTGAAATTACTGTCGATGGAGGATTTTATGATCAAGTTAAGCAGCCATCTGCCAGGGATGGTCTTACCTCTGAAAGGGCTGTGAACTAGATGACCTCTTGAGATCAATCCAGCATTTCTGAGATTTCTAGGTACCTATAGATGTGCAGCGAGGCTGCTCCAACGTGCTATAGCTGTAATTACAAAGCAGACTCCAGCAGACTCCTGGAGCCGCTCTAATTAAAGCCCCCCCTCCCGCCCCCCCCCATGTCTATAAACACCGTCTATGTATAGTTAAGTGGCACATCAAGTACTCTGTTTTCTTGAATACCACACCCCAGACTGAAAAAAGAAAGACCTTTCCTTGTAGTACGTAACTGAAAAGTGCAATGGGGAAGCCAAACCTACGTATTGTTACACTCCCTATGGATTGTTTGCAAAAGCTTAAATGATGGAAAAGGTTGTTACCATATTTTCTCACTTATAATGTGCAGCCAGATTTCCAGCAGCTGTTTTTGGTAAAAAGTTGTGTGTTGTATGTGAGAAAACATGATATATTAAGGACCATAGAGGGTAGAGGTGCACAGATCCTTTAATTATCAATTGAAAAAAATGTTCAGGCATAACATTGTTCCATACCTTTTAATAGGGTTGGGACAGGGACGATTGGGGACAAAGCTGAGTTTACTTGGGATACCCTAACTTCATATTTTCAATTTATTTTCCAGTGTTAGAATTCTATACAGGTATCAATGCTTGTTCTATAAAACCAAAATATTCTTTAACATTTTCCCCTTCCCTAAGTAACATGCATAACTTCATCTTACATATAGATACCTAGGTTTTTATGTCTTTACATTGATGGAGTATTAAATGTGGTATCACCAAGCATTGGAGACCTCCTCAGATGTACATGCCATGTCAGGGCCCTCATCCTGTTTACAGATGATACCGGCCTCCTAGCAGGGTTCTCTGGAAGAGATGGTCAGAATATATTGTCAACATTCTGAAAAAAATTGGACAAATTTTTGAAGAAAAATGACATTTTGTGGAAATGTAAATGGTTAAAAAAAGCATTTACTTCAGTAAAATTTCACCTGTTTTTTTAAAAGAATTTGAAATATGTCAAGGCATCCTCTCTTGACATTTTTCTGAACAAAACGTTTTGATTTTTCATGTCCAAGCAGCTTTTCAAAATGAAATTCATTAGATTTTATTTTTTTTTTTGAATGCTTCATGTTCTAGAAGGTTTAAATTAAAATGTTATTAAAAGGAAACTTTTTGACTGACCCAAAATGGAGATTTTAGAACTTTCGATGGCAGGGGAGAAAAAAGGGTTTTGGATTTTATTGCATTTTGGAATGGAAAAAATGTTGAAACCATGGAATTTTCAACAAAATAGAAAGTTTCATGCTTGCCCATCTCCCCAGCTATGCTAATTTCTAAGTAATTCCTTTCTTGGGGCTCTGCTGAGATTGGATGGCCTATAAGAAGGTGAGGGAAACCTACTAATAATACTCTCTCAGGTTCCTACTCAGTCCTACTCCCTGACACTCATGCCCTCAGCTTTCTCTTGCCAGTAGATCCTCCAGAACACTCCAGATGCCTACTGAGCCCTAAACATCCAGGTTCCCTTCTAAACGTCCCAGAAAAACTTATTCTTCCCCAGCTTCTACTCTGAACCCCAGGCCCTAGCTATTGAGCTTGTCCTCCCCAGGCATTCTCTAAAACCCCTTTCTTAGTTACCACTAAGCTTTTTCCAGGTAGCTACGCTCCCAGCTCCTCTCACCACCCACAACTATCTCCCTTGCTTCTGCCCAGAATCTCAGCTGCCACACCTTCCCTATCCCAGTATCTGCTGATTCCCAAGGTACACACTCAGTACTGCTTGCCACAGTAGCTAGTTTTGTACAGCTCCACGTCTGCCACTGCTTAGAGCTGAGTGTACTGACTTTAAAGTGAAGTCTGCAATTATATACAAATTGTTCATGGATATGCTAATTAGAACTTTACATATTTACAAATGATTCGAATATCATGTGGCGCTGCATAAATCTAGGCAGCTGTATCAGCCACTCTCACAGAAGATGTTGATGCCAAATGTAGTGATCTATTCAGAAACTTTAATTCAACAATTGACAGGATTATGGGGAAGAGAGAAATAGGGAGAAGAGAGAGGAGGACTGCAGTGGGGCTGCTTGGAGTGTCAGTGCAGAATTCAGCCCTGCATAGGTAGCAGAACTAGGAAGACTGAAGATGTCAAGTGAGAATTTATTTAGCCAGATTCTAATCTCACCTTCTCCTATTTTACAATAGTATAATAATCCTATGGAAACCTGGGCATTAATTTCTGATTTTAAGTAGTATAAGAGAAATCAAATCCATAAACAGATATTACTTGTACCCTTCATATCATTTACAGTGTAATAATAAAACTCCTAAATTAAAAATATGCATTATAATACTCATTTGACTCTAAAGTGCTCTTAGCAAAAGTTAAAATTCCTCTCTTTTCATCTTGCTTTTTCTCTTTTCTTCCATTTTTCCTTAGCCTTTTCTACTTCTATGAAGTACAGATTTTTCCCAAGAGATATTGTGTTACATTCTCCTATCTCTGCGCCCCATTTTTAACCTTCCCCTTACACTACCAAAGACCTTCCTTCTGATCAGGAGGCACTGATACAAATTCTGCTGGATCCAGCCATTAATGCTGGATCAGCCAGCATGGTACACTACACAGCAGTGCTAGCAGGGAGTGAAGGCAGCTACTAACCAAGAGAGTAGGGAGCTGAATAGTTCTCTTGTATTGGATTTCTATTAGACTAAAAACAAGGGCATTTATAATGGTAAGTAGAATAGACTGGATGCATCTACATGAGATGCTAATGCACAGTGCTTAATGCACATTTATTTAGTACTTGTATAATCAAATACTAAATAAATGCACAGTAACCGGAGTTACTGCGCAGTATCACCAGCGAATGCCTTTTTAGTGATGCTACTGCACAGTAGCCTAATAATACTACTCAGTAGTGTATTAGCACTGTTGGTGCTGTCGCACGCTGCTGCACAGTTAAAGTCTCATGTAGATATGCCCACTATGTCACAAATTACTTCCTGGGATTAATAACTAGCTGGGTGGTCTCAATAGTAAATGTGTAAAATACCAACAGCAGCAGCAACTTTCTGCTGGGCTTATATTTGGGATTTGGTTTGTATCCATGCTTGAAATTCACATTCTGAATAATTGGGATAGCACCCCCATTTTCAGTGCTCCGCAGTACTATGTAATTGTTTGCTTGCTGGCAGTCTCAGGCTCGAACGGGTACAAAAAGGATATTACGTTTCCCCTTTCAGGAACTATTATCAGGTCAAGGCTAGCATATCAAATTAACTTTTTGTGAGTTAATTTGATATGCAGTGCCAAAAGGGAACATGAGTGAGTGTATGTCACCCACAGCTGTAAGAACCCATTGCATAGTGTTAATGCCCCAAAAGTCCAGTTTTGTCCAGTTTTGGACAAATTGGAGAGTCCAGCAGAGGGCAACAAAAATGGTTAAGGGGTGGGGGCACGTGACTTATGAGGAGAGGCTGAGGGAACTGGGCTTATTTAGTCTGGAGAAGAGAAGAGGGGATTTAATAGCAGCCTTCAACTACCCAAAGGGTGGTTCCAAAGAGGATGGAGCTAGATGGTTCTCAGTGGTGGCAGATGACAGAACAAGGAGCAATGATCTCAAGTTTCAACATTAGAAGTTTAGGTTAAATATTAGGAAAAATCTTCTCACTGGAATTAAAGCACTGAAACAGGTTACCCAGAGAGGTGGTGGAATCTCCATCCTTGGAGGTTTTTAAGACCTGGCTACACAAAGCCTTGGTTGGGATGATCTAGCTGGGGATGATCCTGCCCCAGTCACCCTCTCACAGTTACATTACTGATTAATACCAATAACACTAAAAGACCAGTATTGGGTAATTATGAGAGGTAATTTTATGAAAAATAGTGACTAGAGTTATCCAAAGACAAATCAAAGGTGCCAGAAAGGCAGAAGCGTGACAGAAGGGTAAGTAGAGAGACAGGAGAATCTCAGCATTCATAAAGATGCTGAGACATATGCCTCACCATTGGAGACAACAGCAGTCCCACACAAGGTGTGTACATGAGGATCTTAGTAAATCAGGGCCTTAAGTGTCAGAGGATGAATAACAAACCTCTTGGATCACAGTAGTAGCAGTCAGAACTCAGTCCCCAGTGACCTTTCAATTTCTCACCTACAGCTTTTTATGGAAAATGTTATCAACGAGTTTTTTTTCTCTCTTTTTACTCCATTAATTAAGTATGTCTTTCCAGCAGGCATGAATAATGAAATATTTAAGCTAGCTATGTCTATCAATCTTGGTATAGGAATTGGTTGTTTTTTTCTTTTGAGCTGAAGTGCATTTGACACAATTAACCTAGAGGTGTGTACATTCTGTGGTTAACGCTGGCTGCTCATCTGTCTCCAGAGCCAGTGAAGAGTGAGCGTGACTGAATCACAGGGTCAAATCTCAGCCTGACTGACCTAGCCATTCATTCTATCGAATAGATAAATTGAGTTGTGGTAGGTTTAATTTATTGTATCTTTACTCTGAAACCTTAAATACTAACGTTCTCTGCAGACTTCTGTATGATCATTATCATTATTAAAAGTAACACTCTGTGCTTTCCTAGTGCTTTCCTCCAAGAATCCCAAAGTACTTCCCAAGTATCTGTGTATTCATCCTCAGAACACTGCAAAAGGGCAAAGTAGGGGGAAAAGGGGGGTTGCATCTATTTCACAGACAAGGAAAGAGAGACATTGCCAAGCACATAGCACTTTTTCTAAGAGCAGGTGGGACAAATACTTGAGTGAGGTGGTTTAGTCAGGGATGATCCTGCCAAAAACAGGGGCTGAACTAGGTGACCCTATGAGGTCCCTTCAAGGTTAACTTTCCTATGATTCTCTGGTCCTAAAAACAGGTTTTTGCTCAAACAGCCATGTCAAAATATCCCTTCTCTGCACTGTGGTGGAAGTAATTTTTTGATCCCTGAGAATATTGGTATTGCACTGGTTGATGCCTAAATAGAGAGTTTTGTGTTTATATACCCTAGTCCTGATGTCCTTAACCTATTCTTGCTCATGTCAAAGTGCTTTGCCTTTGTGCAAATGGAATAAAAACTTTGGGATGGTTTTTTAGTGTCCCAAATTATTTGCAATAAAACACAAACATTTGTTTTACTATTTTAAAAAGTATTTCCATTTCTATAAATGTATTTATATCAGGGATGTCAAGCATACAGCCTGTGGGCCATATCTGACCCATGGAGCTTTGCTATCTTCCCCATGGGACTCCCAGAGAGGCCAGGAATTTGGGGCAAGCAGGAGTGGAGCCTGCCACCAAAATCCAGGGTATGGAGCCCCACTGGGGGCATGTGTCAGTGTCAGGGGGTGAGGAATGGCTGTTTCACTCCCCGTGGCCAGTGCTGGATCTAGGTGGGGAACCAAGTGACTTTGACACCCCTGATTTATATCAATGTTCCTGTCATATTAGAGTTTCCAGAACATGATAATGTTGGTAGCAGAAACCCTTTTGTAACAGAGCAATAACTGTTTTTATTGTGTAGTTTTGGGGGGGTTAGTAAGTATTCCTAAGATTGATGGTCTCATGATGATTATTGGGCTGGCGATACTTAGAAAAATGATGGAATTTCACACATCATGTTAGCAGAAAAAAGGTTAATCTTTATGCCATGATTGTTAAGTTTCCTGTTTGTAACATGACTAATTTGTTTTCCTTGCTATGCAAAAGGCATACCTATTAGCTGATTAGGCAAATAGCTCTGTTTCCTATAGCTTGACTGGGTGTTTTAGTATCTCAGATTAGTCAATTGCACTGTCAAGATTTCTGCCAGTTATTTGGATCATGAGTACTTCACTGTTGTCTTTTGTTTTTATTGTGTTGCTGCATTAGCATTGGGATGGTATAAGTAACTCAGCAGCTTTCAAAATAGCTTCCTGCTTTGTGATAAGAGTCAGTGCCTCTTGAGTATTCATTCACCATGGAACTCATTCCATATCTAATCCATCATATGAATTAGATGTGAAAATCATAATGTGTGCCTTCCTTTTAGCACAAAGAAGTACATCCCTCATAGTTAACACTACATTTCCTTCAGAAAGGATGACTGACAGACATTACATTATACAGCACTACAAATGCTTCTGTGGTGTGACAAAAGTCAAGGGGACAGATGTATATGCCCATTGTAGCAGTGCAAAAATGGCACACATGCTACAAAAATGGTGCCAGTGCTACATAAATGTCCCTGTAGTGCTATGCTCGTTGCATCACATATAACATCTGTACTGCTATCTATATCAGTACAGGATACCTCTCAGACCCCAGCATCCTGTAGTGCTCCAGTCTTCCTCCTTTCCCCTCCAAGGGGGAGGTTCCCCTGGGAGCTCCCCTCAGGTAGACTGGGGGGCAAAGAAGCAGTCCCCTATTAGTCCCTGGCTGGAGTGCTACAAAGTTACAACATGGACATACTCTCCAGCCACAGGACTCTGAATGTGTATACACTCCCATAGTGCTTGGACTCTATTCCAAGTTCTGCCATAAATCTACCAGGTGGCATTGAGCATTTTTGGCCCCCCTGACCATTTGTCTCTTTGTGCCTCAGTTTCCTCTTCTATAAAATGGAAATAATGACCATGACCTCCTATTAAGTGTTTTGAAATCCACTGATGAGACTGGAGAACTAGGTATAAGATCTGGTATCATTTTTATTATATTTTCCATTGTGATAATGTGTAGAAAAGAGAGATGTAAATCTATCTGAAACTGATCATATTGAACAATATACGTATAGATTATGCATGGAAAATATTCTACAGCAAATAATCAATTCACAAAAACTATACAGTGTTAGGCCTGAACGGCTCAATCAAACCCCAGTGGACATTTGAATCGATATCATTTTCATAAGGCACCAAGAATCTAGATATGATAATCAACCATCCATGACATACTTGATTTCTACAATAAATTGTAATAAATTATAGAAATATTCTGCTAAAGATAAATAAGTCTTCAAAATCATCTCAGGGAGCAAAAAATAATGAAATTTGAATACTATAAAAATAATTATAGATATATTTTAAAGCAGAGGTTGGCAAACACTGGATCTGTCCCAGAGACAGGAGGCTTTGGCAGTATTTGACAGCACAAATGCCATGCTGGCCCACCTAGGACCCAAGCTGGGTCATTCTAGCCTGCCACCAAAAAAAATTGCTGACTGCTGTCTTAAAGTATTACACATTATTTTCAGTAGTGTACGAATCTCTGTGGAAAAAACAATGAGCTAAACCCCAAGCCATGAAAAAGGTCTGGCAAGCAAAAAAATCTCTTCTCCAAATTACCTAAGGCAGCCTCTGGTTTTTATCTGCAACATAAGAGAGACTTTCCCATCCAATATTAGTTGGCCATACATAAAAGTTGACTCCACTTTTTGCAGTTCAATTTTAGAAATACAGCTTTCCCCCAAAATATATGATGGTAACTACAGGTAAATCCTTGAACTAATATTGCCTTTACAAAAATCCTACAGGAAACTTAAATACCTAAGGAGAGAACTCAGAGAGTTAAATATACTAAAACAATTAAAATAAAAATATATACCCTGTACCAAAGACAGTTTTGCACAGAGTTCAGCCTATTGTCTTCTGCCTAAAATACCATATCAATAAATATCAAGATGCATAGTTTTAGTTAAATGAAAACTGCTTCCAGGTTTATACAAAAAACAGGCCCATGCTAAAAGGCCAAATCTGAATATCAGTTCAAGATTCAAACCTTATATGACATGTAGATCCAAACAGGTTTTAGGGTTTAGGGGGTTTAGGGGCTCTACATCCATTTTTTTTTCTAATTGCTGAGGTATGTGGAAAAAGAGAAAGCAGGTGGCTTATGGATTTTTCTGTCCTTGTTCTTATTTTGTTTTTTTTCGGAAATGCTATCTTTATTGAATCAAAAATGTTTTACTCTTGGTTTTGATCGATATATAGTGAATTACAGGAAGGAGTTGAACAGAATTCTGTATTGTTTCATGCCAGCTCGCTTTGGAGCTATTCCTGGCTCTGTAATTCCAGAGATAACATGTTAAATGGACTGCCCTAGAGCCAGAGATCCAAGGCTTCATACTTCCCTGATCTCTGCAGCAGAGCCAGGACCCTGGAAGACTCAACTTGACACAGGCATCTTAGGTTTGCCAAGCTCCTAGCCTACCTGAGGGAGGATAATGCCTTCTTTCCACACCACTGAGTCCAAAGCGATCCCTAGGAACTTGCAGGATGGTAGCAATCTGGGGCATTCAGTCACTGTGGCCTTTCCCACACAACCTGAGTGCCATGCTGCTGCCACCCTGAAGGAGCAGATGACTCAAAACAGCACCTTTAAGGGTGGCAGAGGACCAGATGACCCAGTGTGGGAACCTTAAGGGCCATACTGGCTAGCCACTAAAGGTGCAACACAGGATCACCTGCTTCCTATAGTGAAACTGTATTCAGCCCATTTTCAATTGACCCTGCACATTAGTCAACTATGGTTTTTATGGTTCTTCTTGAGGTGAAAAGGGTCAACATGCAATTGAAAAATAGAACAGGGTTTGGTCTTTTATCTTTATGTGCAATTTGCTGAAAGACCCTGAAGAATCTGGATCTGAACAGGAACATTTTCTCTCGATTTGTTTGTATTCAGCAAATAAAACCTGGGGTTCCCTTTCTAGGCTAAATGTTATCCTTTTCTTCCTCATATAACCCGCATGACACTGTCCTGGTGTGATATGGATGGATACAACATAAAATCATAGAATCGTAGAAATTTAGGGTTGGAAGGAACCTCAGGAGGTCATCTAGTCCAACCCCTGGTTCAAAGGAAGACCATCCCCAACTAGATCATCCCAGCCAAAGCTTTGTCTAGCTGGGTTTTGAAAACCTCCTAGCTGGAGCTTCCACCACCCCTGTGGGTAACCTGTTCCAGTGTTTTACTACCCTCCTAGTGAAAAAAACTCTTCCTAATATCTAACCTAAACTTCCCTTGCTGCAACTTGAGACCGTTGCTCCTTGTTTTGTCATCTGCCACCACTGAGAACAGTCTAGCTCCATCCTCTCTCAAACCCCTCTTCAGGTAGTTAAAGGCTGCTGTTCTCTAGACTAAATCAGTCTCCTCTCAGTCTCCTCTTCTCTAGACTAAATCAGCCCAGTTCCCTCAGCCTCTCCTCAGAAGTCACATCCCCCAGCCCCTCACCATTTTTGTTGTCCTCTGCTGGACTCTCTCCAATGTTTCCACATCCTTTCTGTAGTGGGGGTCGAAAACTGAACACAGTACTCCAGATGTGGCCTCACCAGTGCTGAACAGAGGGAAATAATCACTTCCCTTGACTTACTGGCAACCAGAGATGATCCCAGCAGGGTGTAGGGCCTGGGGCAAAGTAGCCTGCATGGGGCTCCCCTCCCCATCCTATGGCACACTTACTCCAGGGAGTGAAAGCCCCAGCACACTGGACACAACAGGATGGGTGGTGGTTGGAACTTCCAGCCAGAACAGGCAAAGACCCTCCAACCCGCCAGGCAGGTGGGTGGGTGGCTCAAACTGCAGCTGTGGCCTCTCCACCTGGCTCTGTGGGGTCCCCCAAAGCATGGGGCCTGGGGCGATTGCCCCGATTTGCCCCCCACCCCCCCGGGACAGCCCTGCTGGCAACACACCTACCAATGCAGCCCAGTATGCTGTCAGCTTTCTTGAAAACAAGGGCATGCTGCTGGCTCATTCAACTTATTGTCCACTATAATTCCCAGGTCCTTTTCTGTGGAGCTGCTGCCCAGCCACTCAGCCCCCAGCCTGTACTGGTGCATGGGATTGTTCTGTCCTAAGTGCATGAGTTTGCACTTGTCCTTGTTGAAACTCATGAAATTTATTTTTGTCCAATCCTCCAATTTGTCTAAGGTACTCTGAATCCTAACCCTACCCTCCAGCATTACTACTCTCCCCAGCTTGGTATCATCTGCAGACTTGCTAAGGTTGCACTCTATGCCATCCTCAAGGTCATTGATGAAGACACAGAACAAAACTGGCTCCAGAACCGACCCCTGGGGTACTCCACTTGTTACTGGCTGCCAACTAGACCTCAAGCCAGTGATTACTACTCTCTGAGCCTGATGCTTCATCCAGTTTTCTATCCACCTTACAGTCCATTCATCCAGCCCAGACTTCCTTAGCTTGCCTGCAAGAATGTTGTGGGAGACTGTATCAAAAGTCTGGCTAAAATCAAGGTACATCACATCCACTGGCCTCCCTTGCATCCACAGAGCCAGTCATCTCGTCATAGACAGTACATATAGTACAGGAGACAGAAATGTATTTGTCAGCAAGTTTTGTCCTGCCCGTTTAAAGGGTCTTCTAAAAAATGTTAACTATTGGAGTGTATGGGCATATCTAGGATTGCATGCCCCACACTGACAAAGGGGGTGTTGTTCCACTCCCTTTACCATGATCCTAGATGCCAGTGAGCCCAGAGAGCTCTGAGCTCACTAACTGGTTGACATGGGATCTGGCCAGAGCCCTTGCTTTCACTCAGTTCCTGCTTTCATGCAGCTCTGGAGCCTAGAGACTGAGGGCCAAAGGTGGGAGGAAGGAAGAAGGTAAAGGGATGGTGAACAGTAGGGGCTCCAGCCAGACCCTGCACCAAACAGTTGGTGAGCTCAGAGCTCATGGCACACACTGAACTCCAGAAAAATCCTGTGCTGACATGCCAGCGAGATCCAAGAGCTCACTGTGAATGAGGCACACAGCCACCTGGTAGGACACTCCTCTATGAGGTTATGCTCCTAAATTACTGTAGTTATTTCAAAAATTCTCCATCTTAACAATAAAGTGTTGTCAACTAACTACCCACCTTCCAAAGAAATCCTGGAAAGAAGTGCTGATCCCAATGAAGTCACTACTCAGGCCCTGAGAGGGAAACTTCCAGGGCCTTAAAGAGTTCCAAGATTCCTCCTCTACTGTCCTAAGGCTTGATACCTTCTTTAAGTTTGCCAAAAGTTCATGCTTTCCATGTGTTAAAGAAATTCTCTTTCTTCTGGGCTCTTGCCAGTGTTTCAGTATTTTGCACCTCCATTTCCAAAATCTTTTCTTCCTCTTTCCCAAAGTGTTCTAATCACTTACCTGCTGGCTTGTTTTATTAATCACTCTTCCTGCTCAAACATTCATGGCTGAAAATATTGGGCTATTTCCTCAGCTACTATAAATACAGTTTTGGATTGGACCCAAAATTTTTAATGGAAGTGTTTAGCTGCTATGTAGAAACTGAACTTTGAGCTGCTGATGCTGCAACAGTGAGAGAAGAACATACCAGAAAGTAAAAGTCAATTGCTGCTGTTAGATTATCCTTCCACCCCAGGGATGCTATAGGAAGATGCCACAAAAATTGACTTCTAGAACCCAGAGCTTATAGGGCTCGGGAAAATATTCAAAAACAGATAAATATAACACCCAAGATGATCCACTGAATTTCTGGAAACAAACACAAGTAGTTTTATGTATAGCTAGATATATATATATATCAATACACTTATCCATACACTATTATAGCTGGATTCCAATAAAAGGCACTTAGCCTTATACCAAGGAAAGAAGGCTTATATAAAGTATATGTCCACTCTGTGCAGCATTATGGATTTGCAGAGGACACAGGAAGTGTATTGACAACATATCTGAAACAGCACAGCACCATATAAGAATCAAGGAGAGCCTTCTAGAAGCTCATCCTGAAGGGCATGAGGGAGGAAAAGAAGGAATAACAAGAATTGGGAGGGATATATTTTGAAAATCAGCCCAGAATCAAATCAGCCCAGATTGGAGTACTGTGTCCAGTTTTGGGCGCCACACTTCAAGAGGGACACAGGGAATCTCGAGAGGGTCCAGAGGAGGGCCACTCGCATGATTAGTGGCCTTCATGATAGACCCTACAGGGGGAGGTTGAGAGAGCTGAATCTCTTCAGCCTTCATAAGAGACAGCTGAGGGGAGATCTTGTGGCCGTCTATAAATTTATTAGGAGAGGTCAATGGGGAATAGGGGAAGTGCTGTTTACTAAGGCATCCCAGGAAGTGACTAGGAATAATGGGTGTAAACTAGTTGAGAGGGGATTTAGGTTAGATATTAGGAAGAAATTTTTCACAGTAAGGGTGGCCAGGATCTGGAACTGGCTTCCAAGAGAGGTGGTGCTTTCACCTAGCTTGGAGGTCTTCAAGAGGAGGCTAGATAGTCACCTGGCTGGGGTCATCTGACCTCGGTCCTCTTTCCTGTCAGGGGCAGGGAGTCGGACACGATGATCCATTGTGGTCCCTTCCGACTCTACAATCTATGAATCTATGAAAGGCACACTAGTCACCTTGTGGCTTCCAATCCAACTGGAAATTACAGCATGTACTTAACTATAAGCATACTCTGAAAGGCCTTTGAAGTCAATGGCTAGGGACAAACATTCAAAAAGCCAAACCTGAATTGACTCAATCTTTGCAGGTTAGTCTGCCTAGATTGAATCGATTTGCAAGTGAATAGACATTCACTTTTGATTCTAGAAATGCAGGCACATGCCTGCAGTGGCTCAGGCTAGAAGCTGGGGGGTGCTAGGACAACCCTTCCTTCCTTTCCTCAACAGCTGCAGGGCTGGAGGGAAGCTGACCTGTGGGGCATGGCCAGGCCCCTGGCAGGTGGCTAGGTATGATTGGGGAAGTGTTTAAACCCCCACCCAGGCCTGTAGGGACCCCAGTGGAGTATGTCTGGAGGGGGAGGGAGGAAGCAACCCTTGCCAGGCTCCTTCCTAAGGCAAGACACTGGCCTAGGCAGCACCTCAGACAAAGAGGGATTAAACTCCCCTATCTCCCCTCTCAGGCATGGGCATGGGGACCCCAGCTGGGATATGCTCAGCTTTCCCCCATGCTCACTGTTCTTGTGGTGGGGAGCCTGGCCAGAGCCGGCCATCATGGTCCTTCCATCCTCCTGGCACTGCAGCTATGGCTGGGGCTGCAGGGCTGAGACTGTGGGGCTGAGCTGGGCCAGCCTGCAGGTACTGCTGAGGGCAGACACAAAGGGGCCAGCCCAGGCTGGGCCGCAGGGGCCAGGCACTTCCCAGAGGGCTGCAGTTCAGGCTGGGGGCTGCAGGAGCTGCACAGCCAGATTGCTCCCAGCTCCCCATGCCCAGGCTAGGCAGGGCTGTCAGGGAGCTGCAGCTGTCTGGGAAGGGTCTGGCAGGGCCAGCCCGGGCCAGGCCTAGGGAGCAGGGCCCTTCCCACTGGGCTGCAGCTCTGTGACAGCCGGGCTCAGTGGCATGGGTGGCAGCTGCTGAGCAGCAGGCTACCCAGGCCAGCTCAGAGGCACCAGCAGGCCCACATCCTGGTAGCTGCCTCTGCACCCCCTATCCCACCTGGTAGCTGCAGCTGAACCACAAGCGGGGCTGCTCGGCCTCCCTTACCTCCAGCTGCCACTGCTGCCCCTGCCCCTGCTACACCACTCTGGATGGGTAGGTAGGAAGCTTGAGCCCAGTAGCTTCTGCCCAGTGCGTGGAGCTCAGGCTCCAGCTCCCAGCTCCCCATACCCAGGACAGGCAGAGCAGAGCCTGGCCAATGAGCTGCCCTTGCAGGTGGGCAGAGTGGGTGGAAGGCAGTCAAGAGCTGAAGCCAGATCTCCATGCACTAAACTGAAGTTTCCTCCTCTTCCACCCTCTCCCACTACCTAGAGTGGTGCAGCAAGGGGTGGAGTGGGTGGAGGAGGAGCCACTGGAGGTGAGGGGAAGCTGCGCATTCGCTGGGGCCAGCAGGACTTCTGTTCCTCTCACCTCCAACTGCGACTCCTGCTCCTGCCACGCTATGCCTGCTCACAGCAGCACCAGGTGCTTAGAGCAGGCTGCTGTGGGCTGGTGCAGTTCCTGCTCCTGCGATGCCATGCCAGGCCCGGCTGTCATGGGGCCACAGGCAGCTGTGAAGGGCCCTGACCCTGAGGCCTAGCCAGGGCTAGCCCCTCCGTGTCCCTCCTAGCTGGCTGCTGCTCCATGACAGCCCTGCCTGGCCTGGACACAGGGAACTGGGAGCAATCTGGCGGCAGAGCTCCTGTGCACCAGCCCGAGCCACAGCTCACTGGGAAGGGTCTGGCCCCTGCAGCCCAGCCCAGCCCAGGCTAGCCCCTCTGTGTCCACCCTTAACAGTGCCCACAGGCCAGCCCAACTCAGCCCCACAGCCCCAGGCATGGGCAAAGCTGGCTCTGGAGTTGCCCCCACTCCTACCGCTGGAGTGGGGAGGGCAGAATAACTGACAGGGGTTGCTTCAGCTAAGCAGACCCTGACTGGTGGTGGGACAGGGAATGGAGGGGGATATTAAATCCCCCTCCCTTCCCTATTTGCTTCAGGCTGTGTATGGGGCTAGCCATGCCCTGCCCCCTCCCTCCCCTGTCACTGCTTGAGCAGAGAGGGGAAATGCCTGACAGGGGCTGCTACACCCCTGCAAGTTGGACCCTGGTTGCAGTCCCCCACTGGGAGGTGGGGGAATAAACACCTTCCCTGCTGCCTTGGCCTCAGGGGATCATACCAGGCCATGCCTCTGTCCCCACTCCTGAGCAGAGGGGCAGAGCCAGCCCTGGTGTCTGGAGCAAAAAGCCCAGTTCAGCCCAGGGCTGCAGAGTATGCTGGGATGGTGGGGGACTCTGGTTTAACTTAAACCAGAAAGGGGTCTGGGACAAAAGTTGCGTAAACCAGTTTGACCCAAATCTACATTCAACCAGGTTTATCTTAAACCAGTTTTGGGCAGTTTGAAACTGGTTTATGTGCACTGAACTTATGTACTGTTACAGGTTTAACCCAGTTTCTGATCACTTAAACTAATTTATGTGTAGCTTCTGTCCCTAGCCAATGAGACTTGAGCCCATACTGAAGTGCCTTGCTGATCTCAGGGTCCTCCACTCAAATAACATCTGTCTTCATAGTTGTACAGGCAGCTTGAGGAGTCATTAGCTCCAGCTGTTTCATTTTGCATCCATATAAATTATTCTCTAGAAAGAAGCAACAACTTCTACAAGGCTGTATAACAGTGAGCCTGGGGTAGAACTGTGCGAAGCTTCGGTCACTGATTTAATTCAGCAGAGATTTAGCCCAATTTGGTGGCCGAATCTCCAAATCCAGATCGAATCAGGAGGCCCTTTAATCTCTCTGAACCAAATCAGAACCCTCCGAACAGATTCAGAGAGATTCAATGATTCAGACATAGATACAGCTTTAAATGTTTTTTCTACATACCTCAAGGTACCAGGCAGCTTGTGAATGCTGAGATTCTGGGGTAGGTGGAGTATCCCACAGGAGCGCAGGGGGGTCTCCAATTTGCTCAGCAGTGGACCTGGAAGTAGACCAGAAGCACTTCTGGTCCACTTCCATGTCCGCTGGGGAGTACCCGGAGTACCCTCCCCCAACTCCCCAGCTTGGCAACTGGTGCCTCTTGGGTCTGTGTGGGCATCCAGGGTCCCCCCACAACCAATCGTTGAGTCAGGGCAGCACAGGGGGGCCCCCTGTGCTCTCAGCGGCGGAGCCAGAAGTGGACTGGAAGTACTTATGGTCCACTTCCGGGTTCGCCGCCAAGCACATGGTGGGGCCCCCCACGCTCCTGTGGAATGCTGCATCCACCCCACCATCTCAGCATTCACAAGCTGCGCCTGGTACCTTGAGGTACGTAGATAAAACATTTAAAGCTGTGTCTATGGCCAAATCGATGATTCTCCAAATCAGCATCAAATCTTCAGGTTCGGATTTGGCTGAATCGAATCCGAGCACTGATCCGAATCAATGAATCAAATCACTGTCCCCAACTGAGGCCAAATCCGAATTGAATACAGCCCATTTTGCACACCCCTAGCCTGGGGCTCTTTTAAGGGAAAAACAGCAGCAGAAGGAGCCTCAAGTGGGGAAGCCCATTCATTATGAGGTACAGACGAGCAGCTCCCCAGGGATTTATGGGTTATGAGTGCATAGTGCAGGGCTGGCTGCTCTGTAATAGTATAACAGGGTAGAGCCCTGCATAGGAGACAAAACACTGCTACAGCAGGTAGGCAGCAACAGTAAGCTGCCCTGGAGTTAAGCCACTAAGCCTAAGCAGAAAAAACCTGCAGGTAGCTGGCTGGGGAAGCCACATGACCAGAAAGGGCCAAGGCCTATGAGGCACATAAGCCCAGGGCCTGATTCAGAGCAGTCAGTCTAACTCTGGAGACCGAAGGTAGAAGAACTCTGCAAAGAGATGGCTGTGGCTGAATGCCTAACTGAGATCTGGCTATGCCAGAGAACAGCAAGTAAGGGTCTGGAAGCTGGCAGGAGACTAGGATCCAGGCTGAGCAAAGGTTTTGGTATACAGCTAGTAGACTACGTGTTTAGTTATAGTCAGATTGATTATGTCTTCCATTTAAGTTTTAACCAGCGGTTTGGTTTGGGACTATCAGCAGCAAGAGGAGGTCCCAGTACTATCACAGAGGCTTGGTGAGGCTTGAGCCTGCCAGAAACAAGTAACAAGCTACAGTGTAGCCCAAGAGGGCAAGAAGCAGGACCAGGTGCCCAGGGACAGAGGGAGAGAGACAGAGACAGGATCAGGGCCCCAGTGCCCTAGAGAAGTGGAACTGGGGCCAAAGGCCCAGTGCCTGAGAAGGGCAGGACAAGAAGACATAGAGGCTTGGAGAGGCATGAGACTGAACTCAAGCCAAGAGTGTACTGAAATGATTGATTGGAAATGCCTGTGAGGTATGGGCAGGCCTGTAGGGGAGATCAGAGGCCGTGAATAGTCCATAAGGCAATGGGTGCCCTGGGGGCATGGATGGGCCAGACAGACCCACCTAATGTGAGGGGTAGCAGGGTCCAAGAAGGACCTGCTGGCAGGAAGACATACCAAGGCTCACTGTAGGAATGAAAAGGGAAGGCAGCCTCCCTTTTCAATCTAACCAAGTACCTCAAGGCATGGCAGGTGGCAGAAAAGGGAGGGTACCCTAGAGCAGGGGCAGGCAATTATTTCAGGCAGAGGGCTGTTCACTGAGTTTTGGCAAGCCATCAAGGGCCGGACGACAGGCAGCCAGGGGCAGATAAATATTAATTTTCTAGATTTTGTAGGGGCCCCACAGGCCGGATAGAATGGCCTGGCGGGCCGCATCCGGCCCGGGGGCCACATTTTGCTCACCCCTGCCCTAGAGCCAGAGCAGTGCAGGAGTTGCAAGGCCACCAGGGGGCATTACAGCCATGCCTGGGACTGTTGGTCCTGTTACAGTCCATTGCTCCAGTCTTGAATTGTGGGGCAGAAGTTAGCAAACCTTTGTCATGAGTCTTTTAAGATGCAATGGTTAACCATATATGAAGTCTCACCTGGAAGACTGTAGTGCAGTATGTAACAGGAGAAAGTGTTAGCTGCAGTGTTCACATCCTAGATGAGAGAAATCATGTCAGACACTTCTTTTGAACCATGGAAGCCAATTTTGGAGCCTAAATATAGTATAGTTTCTCCCTTTGCTGCAATATTTCCCCATTCAGATCACCCTCTTGTAACTGATGCAGTGCTCCAAGTTTTTCTCTTCTAGTTATTAGATTTGATTTGGGTCCCAAATACTTTCATAAAACCCTGATTTAAAAGTCTTCGCTGTGATTTGAACTTGCAGTTCATCCTCTCATTGTACATTTGAAGTAGTGTTTCCGGATGTCATCTACTACCCCATACACCATTCTGGTAACTTGTTAGTGATCCTCAGCATCTCTGACAGGCGATTATCAATTACTTGTTCTGCAAGTGCTTAATGGAGAGACTGGGAAAGACAAGCCCCACCAGGTGTTTATACAATAACTCCTGATTGTGCGGTAATCCACCTCTATCCCTCTTGTTGAAAAGAAAACAAGCATCAGCCTTCAAACTGATCACCAATGAGCTCAAAGAAGCTTGTATCTACCCAGTTCTCCCAGTCAATTATTGAGCTCAATCATTTCTGAATCTCTCATTCTCCCAAATAGGATATCAGTATTTATCATGAAAGAATGATGCATTAGATAAGGCTTATGTGCGGTGCACAGGGGCTTTTCTTTTGCAGGCAAAGCTTCTGTGTGTATATACATTGCAAGAGCGAGCCATTAGTCCATTCCTTCTTATTATATAGTGCATGTTAATATTTATCACAAAAAAATAATTAAATTTGGCAGAATATGGCTGGTTTCAGCATAAGATTTAGAAAAATACTGTTTAACAAACAATATCCATTCTTTAAAAGACTCTTACAAATCATTATCTCTCTCTCTCTCTCTCTCTCTGTTTCAGGAGGTTGGAAGCATTATTGGAAAGGTCAGTAATTTACTTTTTTTGATTTCACGTCACAATATTTTATATCAATTGGCCATGGCCATATGGACTAACTTTTTTTTCTATTGCTTTAATAGAAAGGAGAGACAGTTAAGAAGATGAGGGAGGAGGTAAGATATAAACTTTGATATCTTTACTTTTATTTCTTCCTATTTCAGAGAACACAGCAATGTAGCATAGCAACATGTACATGGAACAAGAGTGCCACCAGGTGACTGGCAAGATAAAGATGAGCTCCTTATTATAATCCTTACTTTAATACATAAATATACAAGCCTAAATAATCTACATTTTTGTTAATGCGGGCTTCCCCTAAAGCCATCTTCAGTTTTTCTATTTCCTTTAGAAGACACTAACAATAGATCATTTCTTTCATGATACATTTGCAGCTCTATGGCCCCCTCTAAAAGTTACAGGTATCACACAATTAACTGGTTATTAACCTTAAGACTAGCTACATGGGCAAAGTACTTATCACACAATAAAAAGCTCCAACCAGCTACAAAGTTAGACCTCAAAAATGTGTACTAACTTAATAGCTGGTTGTGTTAAGCTTTAATTTGTACATGTAGCAGGGTCTCCACTGCAGCTGGGAGCCCCATCAGCTAACAGGGTTCCCAGGCTCGGAGGTGCACCATGCCCAGCATGAAACCTCCAAGCCTTGAGGATCATGGCAGCTGCAATCACCCAAGCCTGAGGTCTTCACACACCCCTGAGCCTCGGAAACCATGGCAGCTGAGATCATCCAGCCCCAGTTGTGCGTGGGTCACCCTCGCAGCTGGGAGTCCCTCAACTGAGGTGGGTTCCCAGCTGCAGGAACTTGCTTCTTGCCAGTGCAGGGGGAGTCCAGTCTTGGACTCCCCCTGCACCAGCAATAAGGTGTGATGGGATCTAATGTGTGATCCCACAATCATACCTCCTGCCATACACACATGGCATGGCAGGAGGTGTGTGTGTGTGGATCACACATTAGATGCCATCCCACCTTTACCTGCATGTGTAGAGAGAGGCTACTGAATCAGGGGGGCAGGTAGCCAGTTGGACTCTGTATATCACAGAAACACTAAGGATATGATTACAGTACAATCTTGAGACACCCCTTGCCAGGGCCAGAACTAGAAGCAGTGTAACCCCAGTAGTGTAGCACTGCACATGAACCAGTGTTCTATTATCCTGGGCACACAAACGTGGCAGTAATACTTCCAGTTAGTGCAGAACTAATATCTCTCACCAGGAGTGTCTCATCACCAGGGATCTGGGTTTTTTCTTTCCCATAGAAAAACAGAAAAAAAACATGGATTTCCCCTTTACCAGAGAGAAATGCAGATTTTTCATTTTAACAGATAAACATGTGGATTTTGCTCTTTTGCAAAGCGCTCTTTGCAGGCTGGCAGAGTTCCAGCCTGCAATGGGCTGAGAGGGATCAGGAAGAGGATGATCAAGCAGGGGATGCCATGTGCATGTAGCATATATGGCTGCCAGACAGCCTAGAGACCAGACCCTGCAGGTAAGTCTGGAGAGGTGGGAGATATGGGCTGCCATAGGAAGGGAGGGAGGGAGTTGGGTAGGGCTGGGGCTACCGCCCACCTGGAGAATACATGGGGCTTAGGGCCCAGGGCTACAGCAGGGCTGAGGCTGTGGCTTGGGAGTGAGGGCCCTGGACCTGCGTCCTGATAAGCAAAGGGGGCAGGGGAAGCTCTGATTTTCCATGATAAAAAATCCAAAATCAAATGCCAAAATATATAGGTACTTAGAATTTATTTTACTATAGTGATTGTGACACTGGTAGGCTTCCAAATTGCTTTAAAATTATAAATATATCAATAAAACATTGTGTTCAGTTGATACCTATACATATAGTGGCATTTCATTTTAATTGTGGATTTGGGGGGGTTTATCAGAGATTTTGCGATATTTTTATTTTATTTTTTTATCAGGGAAAACCAGGATCCCTGCTCATCAGTGTTCCTGTGTACTTAGGAGCCACCTTAAAAAAAAAAAAAGACTAAGTGGAAATGGAGATTCAAAACACCCCAGTCAGCAGCTATCTAATTTCACTAGACAATTCCCTTTTTAATATGAAATGCTTCTGGGGATGTGCAGTTCTGCCTTGTATGCCTACTCAGCGCTGCCCTGGTCTGAGCATTTAGCCCCCTGTTGAGCCTCATTCATCTCCAGAACCCAGGCACTGTGGCATGTGAGAACCCTAAGGGGCTAAACATGCTTTGATCATATCTAATGCATGCTGACAGCCCTGAGTTTAGCATAGAGCACAGCAGCCATGGTCACTTTAATTTACAAAATTAAAGTAGTCAATGCCAAGGGTGCCCACTTTTGACGTAGTACCTGGTGGGCAGAGCTCTCGACCAGGAAGTAAGAGACCTGAATTCTCTTTTGCCTGAGGTGATTCAAACCCACGTTTCAATTGTGTCCTCATCACTAGGCTATTCAGGAGACTGAGTGGGGGAAATGTTTTTCCATCCCTCCTATTGAAGTTAGACTGCTGTGCAGAATGGAATACAAGATGGGAAGTACCCTCCTCCCAACATACATTTAACCTACAAACTGATGATTGGGGCATTCTACTGGCAACTGGGACATATAGCTTAAATCTCCTCAGGCTGAAAGTGGTTTGGAACCCAGGGCCCCCATGTACCAGGCAAATTCTCAAACCACTAAGATATTGCATGTAAGATGGGCAGTAGCAATATCCTGCAGAACCTTCTACTGCTGCATTCTAAAAGAGTGAGTCCTGCTCAGTTCTTTCAGTTCTTGTAGGCACTGGCCATTAGGAGTGGATTCCAGGCTCTGGATCCCAAACAGACAAGGATACCTTGCTTTCAGCCCTGCCCCAGATGCCCCGACATCTAGAGAGAGATGGGATGGGGTTTTAAATATACTGTTCTTGTTACCATTTCCTATTAGCTAATTCTAGACAACTCCTTACTCAGCATGTGGGTTTTTTGCATGGTGCATGCGCTTAAAAGGAAACTACGTTTGGACTCCATTCTGGGGGCTACATTCGTAAAAATTAGGCGCTACAGTGCCTAATTTATAGGAACTTAAGTCTTTTATAGCATATAGCTGCCGTGCTTCACTCGCCCGCTGGCACAACTTAATAACTCCAGACACGAGCCCAAACTGCAAAGTTTGGCTCCACATCTAAAGTTCCCAAAGTTTGGCATTAGAGGGATCCCAGGATTTATACTGCTACGCTACAGAGCAAGGGCAGAGTCACAAAATTCACATCTGTATCCAAACTGCCTTAAAGCAGAAGGTTTCACCATCAACCTTAATTACTCCAGCAGTAGAAGAGGGTGTGAAAGACCTGCTGGCTGGTGACTTCACACTTAGTGGAAGGATGCAAAAAAGTCACGTACAAGCACACATGCATGCACACGCACACACACATGCAGAGATGTGGGGCAGAAAATTTTCCAGAAAGTTTCCCACTGATTTATTTTTCCATGGGAAATTTCCCAGTTCTAAAAATTTATTGTTTCATAAAATTCATTAGTAACAATGAATGGATGCCATTGGCAGTTTCTAAGTTGTAATTAATGTTTTTCAGGTGGTTATCCCTAGGAAGTGTGTGAGAGAGTACATATATGTTTTATTGATTTGTAAACAGGAGGGTAAATACACTCACATAATAATCCAAACCAAAAATCAAGTTATGAATTCACCTAATTGGCTGTGCAGGTCAAATCAAAACCAAAGCTAAAATTCTTATTTCATCTCAGATTACAAGTGAAAGCAAAACCAAAACTAAAACTGTGATTAATTTGTGTTTCACTTTCAGTTCAGCAAACACACAGAGCAGTGTCTCATTTCTTTTCTTGAGTTGGGGAAGGTGGAAGTGTTTGCATAAGATCTGTTAGTTTTGTAGTGCTTTTGGTTTGAAGTAGTCATAAGAATGCCTAATCAGAAAAAAAAACATAGTGTGTGGCATCATTATAGTGAAGTTCAAGCCACTGAAGGAAGGAAGAAAGTTGGTAGATGTTAAGTATTGTGGGCAGGAGTATACTAACAATGCAACAAAAATGAAGAAACAGTTAATAACATGTAGAAACTGTCCTGAAAGAGTACAAGCCATATACAGAAAGCTAATACAAGGAAGTGGTGGACAACATTATCTGAGAAAAGTCTACTTCAGGAATCCTATGTAAGTAAACAAATTAATATGTTAAACAACACACAGTATAGACTTGCATCTATAGTGTTTTAAAACATTATAATTTTATAAGTTGTTAATGCAACTCTGGACTATTAATAATTAATTTATTTATTTCAAATATTTGGCCAGTAGCAGAGGCCAGACTATACTTCCCTTTGGCTCTGCCATCCCAGGGCAACTGAGCAGCAAGTTTAGTAGCAGAGTGCTCTTTCTGGCAGGGAGTGGGGAAGCAAGCTCCTTGCCACTTCTCCTTCTGATGGATGAGGCCAGACTAGAATAGGCTAAAATAAAAATCTTTTCCCCCTTTTGCTGCAGGAACTTGGTAGCTCAAGTAAAATAGGAGATTTGCAAAAAATGAAAATGTTGAGCTGCCAGGTGTGGGGGAAGAAGAAGCAGGATTCTTGCTTTAAAGATCAGTGTCACCAGATATGTGATCCACCATGAGTAACTGTTCAAGACAGTCACGCTTTTTATCAAGCTTTGTGGACAAAATGTCAAAAGAAGATCAAGAAAAAGCAGATGACACAGTAGTTTGAGATATATTTGCAAGTGGTACACTTCTTTCCATAACTGAAAATCAATACTGGAAGGAACATTACAAACTAATTCGCCCATCATATAAGTTACCATCACATTATCACTTATCACATTCTCTCTTAGAAAGAGAGTATGACAGAGTTCAAACAATGGTTATTCAAAAGCTTGGTCAAGCAGGATCACTGACTCTGATGTCAGATGGATGGACTGATATACAAGAAAATCCTTTATTGAACGTTGTTAGCAACACCTGAACCAATATTCCTGAACGCAGTTGCCACCAAATGTTCTTATCAGACAAGTGAATACACAGTCAAATTACTGAGTGAAGAGATTGAAAGTGCAGGTACCTCCAGGGTACAAGTCCTTGTAACTGATAATGCGAGTAATATGCAAGCTGCACAGCAAATATTAAAGGCAAAGTATCCTCATTTAATAGTATTTGGCTGTCTTGCTCATGGGTTGAATCTTCTGGCAAAGGACATAGTAAATGTGAATACAATGAAGACAATATTGGCAAACTGCAAAGCAATTGTGAAGTATTCAACAATCATGGTGTTGCTAATCAGACTTCATAGAAATTACAGAAGAAGAAGCAGGGGAAGGAAAGGGCACTTCTATTGCCGAGAGAAACTAGATGCGGCTCAGCTACAAAGTGTTTACAGAGTTTGCTGTGCACAAAGAACTGTTTGCAGTGTGCTTCAATAGATGACACAGTATCCCAAATTATTCCTATGAACATTCGGAAACAGATTCTTGACAACGATGTGTTCTGGGTTTGAGTTCAAAGAGCATTCAATTTGCAACTACCAGTTTCAGTGTCTATTAAGAAACTTGAAGGAGATACACCAAGCCTTTCAAATATTCCAGAAATATTTAGACAACTGAATGAAAATCTAATTGAGCTTTTGCCTTCTTCACGTGTATTCAAAAAAGAAGTAGTAAAACAAATATTTGCTAAGACATCTGAGTTTTGCTCTCATCCATTTCATCTGCCAGCAAACCTTTTGGATCCTCAACACAGAGGACAACATTTATCAGAAGATGAATTATCTCCTGCCCTTGATACAATTATGGAAGTAGCTAAGAATGTCCCCGACTTCAAAGAAATAGATATAATGACAGACATTGCTGAGTACCGCACAAAAGAAAACTTTGGAGCAAAGACATCATTTGGTGGGCAGCAGAGAATATGTCTCCTCTCACATAGCAGAAGGGATACTGTTACACCCAACTGTTGTCCAGGATTGCTCTAAGGATCCTAAGCTTTCCACCAACAGCAGCGTCTTGTGAACAGAACTGGAAGGCTTTCAGCTCAGTCAAGACAAAAAAGAGGAATAGACTAAAAAATGAACACACTGCTAAGCTTGTTTCTTTTTCTCAAAATCTCTTGCTTCTGGAGAATCAGTCAGAAGTACAATTAGTGAAGAAGATGCAGTGTGATGATAAGTTGCCCTTGCCATAGGCTCATTGGTAAAACCATCCTTTGGTGAAAGAGCATGTGGTTCAAGTAGTCCTGAATTAGATTTGCCTCAGTCTGATTCTGAAATGGAACTAATAAGTAGTGCAAGTGATTCTACGGATAGTGACAGTGAAACTGGAGGTACCGCAATGACCTCAGTGGAAGAGAGTTAAACTCTGTTGAAGTAGATGAGTGGACAACCATGGCATATCATGCACAGTTCTTTGGGTTGCTAAAATTAGTGTCTCAACAGTTTTCAGTGCCTTTGGTTTTTTTCTTAAATTTAAACAAACAATGTAAGGGAAGTACATGCTATTGTGTATTGTCTTTGCATTTTTACAAGTACTCCAATAAAAATAATTTCTTTCCACATAAAGCTTTGAATTTTTTTTTAATATAACATTAAACCACATTAAGTGGGCTGTGTTTAATTTTTTTCCTAATCAAATATTTCAGTTCAAATACTTGTCACTATTAGGACATAAAATTAATTTGGGGTACTTTTTTAGTTCTATTTACTAAATAATTCAAATAAACATGCTAAATCAGATCATGCTCTATTTAAAGCATTGGAACATTTTCTAGAAAAATTTCCAATTCAATATTTTCTGGAAAACCCATATCTCTCCACACACGTGAGCAAAAAGAAGGGTGCCTAAACACATGCTTCAATGCATTCTAACTAGAACAGGTTGGAGCAGACTCGATTAATCGAGTTTGCCGGAGCATTCTAATTCGAACGCTCCAGCTTGCTACAGCATCTCATGTATTCAGCATCCCACATTTCAAAGTGGCAGGGGAGGCACTCATTGTTGAGCTTTAGTTAAAGCAACCCTGCAGCCATTTTGAAATGCAGGATGATGAATACACAAGATGCTATGGCATTTTAATTAGAGCAGCTCCTGAGAGCCCTCACCCCAGAGCATGTGTATAGGCATCTGAAAAGACTAAGTCAAAACTGATATCATATAAACATCGGTCTAAGTTATCTCCTCCATTCTGGCTTATAGGTTTGCTTCCCCTCATGGCTGTCTGTTCCAAACCATAGCTGACCTGTCCACACTAGAGCTTCGGTCACTGATATGATTCGGAGGTGATTCAGCCCAATTCAGCGGCTGAATCCAAACCAAATCAGGAGACCCATTAATCTCTCTGAATTGAATCGGAAGCCTCCATAGACACAGCTTTATATGTTTTTTCTATGTACCTTGAGGTACTAGGTGCAGCTCATGAATACTGAGATGGTGGAGAGGATGGAGCATCCCCTGGTTTGGCAACTGGTGCCTCCTGGGTCTGGAGGGGCACCCTGGGTCCCCCTGCAGCCCATCACCAAGCTGGGGTGAAGCAGCAGCAGCAGCAGCTGAGGGTGTGCAGCTAGAGATGCATCAGCAGCAGGCAGAGTCATTGAGTGCCTGGGGCAGATAAAACTGACCCACTTAACCAAATACCCCTGCCATCCAGTTTTCAGTACCCAAAGTCTCCTCCCATCCAGCAAGGTTTTGCTCAGGAAATAAAACTTGTTAGCAGGGCTGTATGAGGCTTCAGTAGCTTATTCGATTCGGAGGAGATTTGGCCCAATTCGGGGACCGAATCTCCAAAGCTGAATCAAATCAGGAGACCCAGTAAAAGCTCCAAATCAATTTGAAGCATCCAAATCGATTCAGAAAAGCTTCAGAAAAGATTTGGCCGATTTGGAGATTTGGCCATAGACTAAACAGGCAGCTGACATCTGCCTCCAGCTGGTAAATCTGTTGGGATTGGGGGAGGAAAGGGGCATGGGGGAGGGAGGGTTTGGGGCTGGGGCTGGGGCAAGCTGCCCAGCCGGGATGGAGAGGGCACATTACTCAAGGAGGGGGGCAGGAGATGTGGGCATGGCAGCACTGGGAGTGGGGGCTCTGCCCTGCTGCTGCTTGCCCAGCTGGGGCAGGGGGACGGGATGAGGGTAGGGCTCACTCCAAGCAGAAGGGGGCAAGCGGCAGCAGGGCATAGCCCCCACTTCCAGCACTGCTGCACCCACATCCCACACCCCCCCAGGCCAGCTGGCAAGCAGCAGCAGGGAAGAGCCCCCACTCCCAGCACTGATGTGTGCATGACAGCGCTGGAAGCAGAGACTATGCCCTGCTGCTTCCCAGAGCGAGCCACGCCTGCATTGCCCCCCACCCCTCACGCTGGCTGGGTAGGCAGTAGCAGGGCATAGCCCCCGTGGCTCCCCACACTGGGGCAGAGGCAGGCACAGCCAGAGGAGCCACAGGAGAAGCCCCCATGGCTGCCCTGCCCTGCCCAGCCCCATCCCCCACCCGGCCCAGCCTTCTGGCACTTAAAAAAACCCAAAAAACCACCTGGCACCCATGCCAGCTGTCCCAAGGCACGGGTGCAGCACGGCTCAGCAGGGCACTGCATGCTGTCCAGGAGCTGGGGCAGCTCCACCTATCAGCTGGAGCCCGGCAGTGCTCAGCCCCAGCAGCTCCAGCTCCCAAACAGCACGCAGCATCCTGCCAAGCCACACTGCATCTGTGCCATGGGGCAGCTGCTGTGCAGGTGCCTGATGGGGCAGGCAATCCCCACTGTCCCTGTGCCTGGGGGCATCGGGGGTGGGGCTAGTTGGGTGGGGAGATCAGGGAGTGGGGGCTATGCAAGGGGGTCTGCCACATGGCCCCACAGCTGCTGCTACTGCCAGTGAGTGCGGGGGTATTTTTGTTTGTTTGTTTTTGATTCCTGGACTGCTGGGACTGGGGGGGGGGTGCAATCAAGAAGTGGGTGCTGCATGACGGGGCTCTGCCAGGAGGCCTCAAAGCCCCCACAGCCCCTGCTACATCCAATGAGTGCAGGGCTGGGTTTGGGGGGGGGGGGGGGGGTTTAAGTGCCGGGACTAGCAGCTGCACCAGGGTCAACAGAGCCCTGGCCCAGCTCATTGTGGGCAGCAGGTGCACACATGCCTCGAGGTGGACGACAGAGAAGGGGCCAGGGCTGCAATGTCACAACAAAAATCAGGCCCCTTGCAGCTCCCCCGCCATCCACCCTGAGGCACATGTGCTAAGCCTTCGTGTGCCACACTCTGGTATGTGTGCCAGGAGTTGCCTACCCCTGGCCTAGATTACAATGTAAAACAATTACTGATGAAATATGATGCAGGGTGCTAGGTAGTAAAAAGCCAAGTGCTCCCAAATAGACACATCGTTTCCCAAGTGATTAGTTTACCTATGGTCTAGAGATGAAGTGAATACATTTCCACAAAATTGATGCTGGCTAAAAAGAAAAATTTTACTACCCTGAATTCTCCGATTTTAGTCAGGTTTAAAAAAAGCAGGAAAGAGATGGTGAGAGAAGTTATTCCATCATTGTTTGTTACTTTTGATGACATAGGTGCTGCTCACAAAGTATGTTGACAAAATCCCACTGCTGGCAGGAAGTTGAGCTCTTGATGCTTAATCATGAATGTTTGTAAAAGTAGGCAGCTGGATGCAGTGATCCAGATGCTTGTGACATTACCTTTTTTGTAAATAATCTTCAAAAATATTTATTCTCTTCAACAGAGTGGTGCTCGAATCAATATTTCAGAAGGCTCCTGCCCAGAAAGGATTGTGACAATAACAGGCCCAACAGATGCCATTTTCAAGGCTTTTTCTATGATTGCACTAAAATTTGAAGAGGTAAGCTAATAAAATGTATTACCTTGTATTTTCCTGTCTTCAAGTTGCAATACAAATATTAGTTTGTTTTTCTCGTGTTTGCTTTAATGCTAAATATAATTTGTTTAATGTTCTATTTGATGGCAATGAAAGTGGTTATAGTTTTATAAATGCTTTGGCAGTAATACTAGAAGAGAAATAATGGGTCAATTTACAAGCTGTTTGATCACTCCTTTTGATTTTTGCAGATTTCAGGGGAAAACAATTGCTTCTAGTAATGTGCACTAACAGTAGAAAAAATGTCTTGGAAATTTTTGGTCCCATTGTGGATTTGATTTGAAAAGAATAATTGCCTAACTTTTAACACTGTTTCTGTGTAATTCTATCTGGTATTGATGTAATTTTTCTGTCAAAAAGAATGTACGTTTCATTCAGCTAGAGTCCTTTTAAAATTGCTTTAAACACAAAATATATCACCAATTACCATATTTTGATTTGATATTTTACAATCAATTAAAATGAATACACTAAGAATGAGCAAGGCAGAAAAGAACTCATATTACTGTTAAATTAGCACTCTGTGCATATATCTATGTGCATCCGCTCTTCTGGGCCTTCATAAACTCACTCAGGCCACGTAGAATTAGACTTGGCCAGAATTTGGACTGCAAAACGGAAAAGCTGCATAATGCATGAGGCTGTAATGATTCTGTAGATGTACCCTCCTGTTGGTGGTGGTAATGCACTGTCCCACCATGGCGTGGGGGAGAGAGCCACATTTCAAGGGAAATGTAAAACTGTCTGAGACTTTGGTGATTTATAAATATTCTTGTAGCATTGTGATTAACACAGCATTGACTGGAGAGGACCTCCTAGGTCACTGAATTCAGTCCCAAGCCACTGAAGATGATCACAACATCTAACCCCTTTTGCAAACTGATCAAGTTCCATTTAAAACTAGTTAGGTTCTTTGCCCTCACAATAGGGAAGCTGTTCAAGAACCACATTGCTATGACGCTTCTTCCAGTTTCCATCTTAGATTTATTTGTGGATGGTTTATATCCATCTGTTCTTGGGTCAATGCTATCCTTCAGTGTAAATAGCTCTTCTCAGAAGTTTACATGCATGTTGTATTTATAGGGAGTGGTCATATCAAATCCCACTCCCAAATTCACTTTGTTAAGTGAAGCAAGCCATGCCCTTTTAATCTTCTCTTAAAAGAAAGATTTGTCTTTCTCTTGATCATCCTAATAGCCCTTGTTGGTGCTTGCTCCAATTTGATTTTCTCTCTCTTGTGGATGAGTAGCCAGGACTGTACATAGTGTTCCAGATGAACTCTCACCAGAGCCGTGTAATATGTCATTAGTACTTCTCTAGCTTTACTGGAAATTAGGGCTGTGAGAAGCTTTGGTCCCTGGTTCAATTTGGCAGAAATTTGGCCCAATTCAGTGGCCAAATCTCTAAATCCAAATGGAATCAGGAGATTCGTTAATCTCTCCAAATCAAATTGGAACCCTCTGAATCGATTTGGAAAGATTTGGCAATTCGGACATAGACGCAGCTTTAAATGTTTTTTCTGCATACCTCAAGGTACCAGGCGACTCATGAATGCTGAGATGCTGGGCTGGATGGAACATCCCACAGGAGTACGGGGGGCTCCCCAGCACACTCAGCAGCAGACCCAGAAGTGGACCAGAAACACTTCCAATCCACTTCCAGGTCTGACTGGTGCCTCCTGGGTCTGGGGAGGAACCTGGGGTCCCCCTGCAGCCGATCACCAAGCCAGGGGGGCATGGAGGGGCCCCCCCAGTGCACTCCCCGGCAGACCCAGAAGTGGACCAGAAGAACTTCCAGTCCACTTCCGGGTTCGCTGCTGAGCACGCAGGAGGCCCCCCATGCTCCTGTGGGATGTTCCATCTGCCCCAGCATCACAGCTTTCACAAGCCATCCCTGGTACCTTGAGGTATGTAGAAAAAACATTTAGAGCCATGTCTATGGCCAAATCACTGATTCTCTGAATAAGCATCAAATCTTCAGATTCGGATTCAGCCGAATCAAATCAGGGATAGTGATCCAAATCAACACATTGAATCACTGTCCCCGATTCAGGCTGAATCCGAAATGAATATGGCCCATTTCACACACCCCTACTGGAAATGTCTCACACCATTTCACAATTGTATCAAAATGGTGACTCATCCTCAACACTGTGATCAAGTAGCATGCCTGCCTAAGTATTTCTCTTCAGTTATTGCCAGCTAGCTGATAGCTGAAATCCATATCACCAATCCTAAATGTGTGATCTTGTAGTTTAAATTATTAAATTTCATCCCATTTCTATTACTCAAGATGTCCTCAAAGTCAATAACTCCCAATTTTAGGTTATCAGAAAATTCCATTAGGATACTCCTACTTTTTTGTTACCAGGTCAGTAATGAAAATGTCAGGTAAGATCAGTCCCAATCTGAAACCTTGAGGAACACACTAACAATCTTTCTCCAGACTAAGTTTCCCTTTTAACACAACTTGTTCTCATCTTCTCTGTTGCTAATCTTTACTCCCCTTATAATTCTAATCCTAATCCCCCCTTCCTTATTTTAATAATTACCAATGCACACCATATCACATGCTTACTGAAGTCCAGCTGAACAAAAACCATTTCCATTACACTTCATTATCTAGAAAATTGGATATAAAAAATCAAGTTACTCTGGTATGATCTATGTTTGGTAAGCCCATTTTGAATTTATTCCATTTCCTTCCATGTCTTTAACTAATATTTATTCCAAAATTCTGTTCTAAAATCTTGTGTACTGTTGAGATCAAATGAACAGGCTTTTTCCTCAAGGAATAAGACATTTCTACTCAATTTAAACCTCTATAGTTTTACATTCTGCCTCTATTTCCCTTTCATTTTCATCTTTTCCTCTAAATTGTTGAGTACATTTGTTATACATAGTTAAATAATTGCCATATTCCAAGGGTTGTGTGAAATACATCAAAAGTCATCTCTACTCTATAATGACTCTAAAAGTGCTGAGGAATTCTTTCAAGGTGTGTATAACTCTTAAAACCCACTAAGAGCCATGACAATAGAAAGTCACTCAATACATCTCAAAACACATTCATCTCTACTCAGGATCAGGACTCTGAATTGAGATATCATTGGTTGCTGTACCCAACAAATGGCAGGGTACTGCTTACTAGGGGATCAATTTGTCTCCTAATGTGGCAGTTATTAGTCCAAAAGTTATTTGAATTCATCACAGATAGAATACCTGTGCATTTTATACTAGAAAATACACATATATAGATCAAATGTAATTTCCCACTGTTAGATTTAAAAGCAGGACTCTAATGAAGTGTGCATCATACAACCAGTTCTGTTTACTGTAGTTATTCTAAAGTTCGCTGTGGATAGAAATGGGCAGTCAGAAAATGATAACTTCTGAAGGTGTAATAGAGCACTACATCTCAGAAATAGCACATGAACTGGCTGAATGCCACGTGTGCCTCTTGTCATACATAACACATCCTTTTATTTTAGATTTCTTCAGCCATCGCTTAAGAAAAACAATAACTCACAGTGTTTTCTCTCACAGTGGGCTCTGAAATATTATTATTACAGTGTTAGCATACTTCATAGCAACCTAGGAGTGTGACTGTCAGCAAAAGAGGAACACAGTGTTGTTGAAACTGTGATGTTCAAGGGAATATGCAAGCAGGAAGGTTTGTTTGGTGATATCTTTTATTGCACCAACTATGTTGCTGGGAGAGATATTAGACAAGTTTTGGAGCACAATACTTTTACATCATGGAGTTAGACAAAGTCAGTGTTTTACCTGGGATTTAGGTTTGTCTGTATCTGCTTTTGAGGACCTCAAGAAAGGCACTTTGTGCCTGAAAGCTTGTCTAACTGCCATACGTGGAAGAAGAAAAAATTATTGGGGGGCGGGGCTGAGCACGCATGCGCACCCTCTCCCCCCCACCACAGGTAAGTCTGTGGGAGAAGGGGGAAGGGAAAGGGCTGTGGGTGGGGGGCAGGCACTGCACATTTGGGGCAGGGCACAGGACAGAGCTGTGAGCAGCTTACCTGGCGTGGGGAGGGGGGTGGCAGCTCCTGCTACTGCACGTACACTGGGAGGCATGGGGGGCATGTGCCCTGGATCTGCATGGGGCGAGGGTGGGCTGCTACTTCAGGCTAGGAATGGGGCTGTGCTGGGCTCTTCCTGGTGGGGGGCAGTGGCACTGTGAGTAGGGTTTGGGGGGGCTATGGCGAATTTTGGGTTGGCTGGAGCCCCCCCCCCACCTTCTGTAACCCCCTCCCAGTGCCGCCACCACCCGCCCTGAGAGCAACATGGCCCAGCTCCCGCTTCCCCCGCCAGGAAGAGGTTGGTGCTCCCCTGGCCCCAGTCCACAGTAGCATCCCACCCACACCTCACACAGGTCCAAGGCACAATGCCCCCATGCCTCCTGGATGCACATAGCAGCAGGAGCCGCGCCTCCTGGACAAGCCACTCATGGCTCAGTCCTGTACCCCGCCCCGGCTGTGCAGCACCTGCCCCAACCCCAGCCCCACTCCCTCCCTCACCGCTACCTGTGCACCCCTCCCCACCCCTGCTGCAGCCACCAGAAGCCTGGACCCATGCTGCCTTGAGGCCCTACTGCTGCCCCATACTTGGGAAGGCTAAGCCCCGTTAACCCCCCTCCCTCTTCTGCCGCCTATGTTAACATCTCTCCCAGCTATACAGTTGGTCCAGTAAAAGATATCACCAAACAAGCCTTGCTCCTTGCACTGTTAGCAAAGGGAATGTTTGTTCATGAAATGGAGCGCACAGTTCTCAGGGCATAAATCCTACTTATGGCACAGGTTACCAGAACTGCATGGTATGTCAAGGAACACAGATTCTGATTTTGTGGGATGACCATTTCCCCCCTCCTCCCCCCCCAAGGCAGAAGTTAACTTTAATATATATTAGGAGTGAAGACAGAAAAACTAGAGTTGTCATCATTAAAAACTTACCATTTGCACCAGCTCACAAATGTGTAAAGATGTTAAAACTCTGTCTGACAGGGTTGGCAACAACTTAGATGTAATTTGTGATGGTGCAGGTGAGCTTACAGGAAAGCGATTTAGTAGTAATAGGGTGGACTTTAACCAGCTGACACATTTTAATATACATCTGGTCCTGTCTCCAGTAGAGTTTTAAAAAATCCTAGTTAAAGTGTACATACTAACAACTTTAGGGGGATCAAGCATCTTTTAGGTAAGCCTGTTGTTAATAATTTAGCATTTTCATTGTGGTAGTATCTGGAAGCCACAATGATGGACAAGACCCATGTGCTAGGTGCTTTAGAAATACATAATGGAAAGATGCTCTCTCTCTCTCTCTCTTTCTCTCTCTCTCTCTCAAAGAGCTTAGATTCTGCAGCTCCATTAACTTTAGCAGGTATTGAGTTGGATTTGAGTTGACCCAGCATCTAAACCTGACTGCTTTAAATGTTCAGTATCTATTCACCATGTTATAGGTTTGAAGACAGCCTTTGCAGGAATCTCTTGTATGTATCCATCCCTTATTGAGATATCTAAAACTATGCCCAAGTAGCTACAATCTTGATCAGTGCAACTCAAACAATGCCCTTTTCTTAATGCCCACAGCTTCAACCAACTGATGGTTTCAGTCAGAACAAATTATAAATTACAATGCTTCATCCTCTTTGTACAAACTGTCATCAGGAAGTTTTGTCTAACACAGTGAGATGCACTAACAGTTCTACACTGATATGTGGGTGCTCCAGTGAATACTAGTCCAGGGCTCTTTTTTGTTTTTGACATAGTGATATGTGAAATCCTCATTTCAACTCTAAAGGTATACAACTGTCTTGGAAAGACCTGGGAGGTCACAAACAACCCAACCTGTCTAATGCCAGCAAATAATCAAAATGTACAGCCCAGTAAAAACATACATTTAAAATGGACTTTTCTGTATTGTTGTTTCCTACCTAATACCCATTTGCTTTCACAGTATCTCTGCATGGCAAGCACATTAATTTCTAGGAGGTTGCCGATGAGATTATGTGATCACAAGCATAGCTGAGTTTGGATGCCACCCACTAGAGGAGATCAACCCCTGGCCTGCAGGCCAGATCCAGCCCCTGGTGCTGGGTCATCCTGTCTCTGGGGCTCCCCATGGGTCTGAAGATTTGGTAGTGGGGGAGCAGTGACAGCACTTCCCTGCTGCTAAATTTTTGGACCCATGGGGAGCCCTGTGTGCTGGATAGTGTGATCTTAGCCACATGGTGGATCAGGCATTTAGGGTGCCACAGGGCCCAATTTCAGTACATGGGCCTCAATCCTAGCAGGCAGGGGACAGTGTGGGGCCCAAGGGCTATATCCCAGTGCATGTGAGCAACCCAGGGCCACAATCCTGGTATGCAGGGTGGCATTGGCAACGTGTAGGGGGTGCATGTGGGTGCACGTGCACCCCCTAAGATTGGTTGCGCACCCCCTGGAAGCGCCAACCACAAAACCGGAAGTGCCAGTAGAAGTGTACTTCCGGTTCCACCAGTTTTGCCACTAGTGGTTCCGGGCTCAGTGATCAGCCACTGGGGGACCCCTGCCCCCCATCAGCGATCTGGTGCCCCCCCAGACTTGGGAGACACCAGTCACCCGTGCAGGGCTGGGCAGGAGTAGTGCAGGGCCCTGGGGCTCAATTTCAGTGCATGGAGTAGAGCAGGATACTGGGACACAGGGCTGGCATGGGGCCCAATCTGGCCTGAGGCCTGGACCTTCACTACTCACCTGGCCTGAGGGCCAGAAGACTGACCACTGACATACTCAAAATATTCACTTTTAATTAGAGGGACAGGTGGGATGTAAAAGAAACAGCAAAACATCAACATCAGCCATTGAAGTTAGAAGTGGAATACATGTTTTAGGGCTTGGGCACACAGCAAGTTTACAGAGCAGGAAGTACTAAAAACTGTGTGAAATGAGTGAATATTTGCAAATATATGCAGAACACTTGCCCAGATTCATGAGCAAAAAAACCCCAGCCGGATATAGTATTCTAAATACACTGTTATATTTAGCAATTACTTCACTGGCTTTCTTATCAGGTTTTAAACTGCTATTATACCCCGAGGCCAATCCTTAGCCATTTATATTGTCACAGACCAGCTGCAGATCTGCCACACTGTCTTATTATGTTTGCTGGGCCCTGACCGAAAATAGGACTCTCTAAGTAAAACTACCTTGCGTGATAGACTGACCATGAATTGTGCTTTTTATCTGATGCGTTTGCTTCTGTAAACTGTTGCACTTGGTTGAAATGTTGTTACCACAGTAAAATTCACAGTGCCCTAGATTGCAGAGGCCAAGCCTGGCAAGAATTGGCACCTCCACAGAGGGGCTGCTGCCGTCAGGCATCACTTGGTTTCTTATCAGACTAAATTTATGAGGCAGAGTAGCTTCCTGAGGACCAGAATTTGAGTTTGGATTGTGAGTCCCATAAGAAGGAGTTAGCATGCTGTTTTACCACCTGTGTGTAAATAAATCTAAGTTACACTTAAAATACACTTGCCTATCCCATCACTAATTTCTCCTTTCTTGGTGGCTGGCCTGTCAGACACTGACACCTGATACGTCTTAGCAAAGCAGAGATGCTGGCATCAAAACTGGGTACAGGTGTTAGAAACAGCAACACCAATACTGAAGCCAACTCAGGATCATTCACATCACTCACCGTCATTAAGATCCCAGGACATTTCAGTGGACAGGGGAGTATTAATCCTGGTGTTCCTGGGCAAATTACATTTTGGGAAATTACCACACCCATTTAAATTCTTCCCTCTATTCTAATTAGTCCTGATACTTTTCTTGACCCACTGTCCTAAGCTGTGGTGCACTGTTTTTAAGTACTGTTCTGCAGCAACTGTATTCCACCTTAAAGATTTGTGAAGTAATCCTTTAATTTGCAGGGGTGGGGTACCTTAGCTAGTTAATGTTTGGAAGAGCATAGAATCAGAAAATTAGGGTTGGAAAGGGGCATGGCATCCAATAATTCAATCAAGCCAGGATCACTCCTGTCTAAACCATCCTAGGCAAACATAGGCTAGTGTTTGTCTAACCTATTCTAAAACTATACAAACAACTCTCTTGCACAACTACCAGGCACAATTCCTGACAACATCAAAAAATACCCAGACTTGCCACAACTAAAGCAGGGGGATGAGGACACTGTCAGTATCTTGCACTACAAGAAGAGGAAGTAGTTTGTTGAGAGCTCCAAGGAAGAGGACCGTGCTCCCTACTACAGAGGAAGGCAAAACATTGCACAGTCCATGTCAGTCTGAGCATGCAAAATTCCTTTCAGTCCCAAATAGGTTGTCAGTCTGACCCTGGATGAGCAAGACCCTGTAGCGAGGAACCTCTGTTTTTTTAAGTCCCAGCAGGACCATTGGTACACCCCAGTCAAAATCTCCAGCCTTGCCTGCAGCCAACACCTAGGGCACTTGTACATGTGACACCATTGCCATGGACACATGATGAAAATGTCACTTTTTATGGTTTAATGGCATCACGCTGTACACATGCAAGAGGAGGGAAGACTGCCTGGGCAACCCCAGGGGGCACCTAATGTGTCTGAGAAAAAAAAACTTTGCCCAAAGCAATAGGAAGCAAAAAAAAATCCTTCCCAGCCCCAAGCAGCAGCAGAAATATCTGGGAAGACCCAAATACGCTCCATTCTACAACAGAATTCTTCTCATGATCTCCATGAGAAGAGATGCATGTGTGTGGGAGGGAGGGAGGGTCTCCTGGGCTTCCAGCTGTTGCTCTTCCAGCTGTTGCTCTTCACAGGATACGCCAAGCATTACTACTCCTAAATTATCTCTGATTAATGAGTGTCCAACATCTTGAAAATGTCCAGTGAAGGAAATTACACAACTTCCCTAGGCAGTGTATTCCACTGTTTCCCACTTCTATCAATGAAGTTTCTCCTCATATCCAGTCAAAACATACTTTGTTGCAATTTTAAACTATTGCTACATGTCCTGTCTGCAGTGAGGTAGAAAAGGTTTTCTTTATAGCAGCGCTTCAGATATTTGGAAACTGCTGTTATGTCCCCTCTTAACTGCCTTTTTCTGTAAGATGAACATGCTTATTTCTCTCACCTTTTCCTAATTTGCCTTGCCTTCCATGGACATTATCATTGTTGTCACTCACCTTTGGACCCTCTCTAACTTTCGTATGCTTCTGTGGGGCACAGAACGACACACAATATTCTAGATGAGGCCTAACCAGCGCCTAGTAGAGTGACACTATCACCTCACCAGTCTTACACCTAATGTTCTTGATGGTGCATGTTGCAATTTTCTGATGAAAGATATTACAAAAATCTGAAGTAGCTTGCATGGCTTCTTATACAGTCTCCAGAATTTTTAAATTCTCTCATTAGTATCCCATTTGTACACCAGGAAGATGAGAGTTATGATTTCATTTGTAAGGAAAATACAAGAGGGAGACAGTTTTGCAGCTGCAAGTGAGTTTGAACTGGCAAAGCACATTTGACACAAATGTGAAGCTATAGCAACTGATAAAGCACTGAGATGCTCATTGAAAGATACAATATAATCTCATTGATTAGATTAGATTAGATTAGATTAGATTAGATTAGATTAGATGAACGGGTAGTTGGGGTTCTGCAGACAATTATTAGAACTAACTACACCTGAATACTTGGGTGATAGATCTGACAGGAAAGAATTTAAAAAATATTAAGTAGCACTGAAAATGCTTAAAATCTGGCAGCAAAATGGAGTTAAATCTCAGAAGCACCAAAATATTTATCCAAATAATGGATAATTCTAGGTCTGTCATGTTTGTTGCTTAATGTTTTTCATTGCTTCTTTGTGGTTTCCTTTCTAACCTGTCCCTTTGCATTAAAAGTGCTAGGAAGCACAATGTGCTTCAGTAGCTAATTAACACTGTGTTTGTGCCTACATCTTGTAGTATGGGATACCAAGAGTGCTCCACTACCACAGTTTTCTCATGAAGTTCATGCTTCTGGTGTGCCAGCATCAGAGCTGCCTGCCTTATTTGCTACAAAACATGATTAGTTTCAAGCTCACCACTTCTCTGAGCACAGCTCAAGTATTTGCCATGAGTCTCTTAATACTTAAGAAGAATGACAAATCCACTGCTAATTCTTCTTGACATTGTCATTACAGGACATAAATGCTTCAATGACAAACAGCACGGTGACAAGCAAACCACCTGTGACGCTGCGGCTTGTTGTCCCTGCAAGTCAGTGTGGGTCCCTTATAGGGAAAGGCGGCTCCAAAATCAAAGAAATTAGGGAGGTAAGTTGTCAGACTCTGGGTGGGCATGCTAAATAACTGTGTGTGGCTCCATGTCCCAATGTAGCTATTTAAAGAGGGTCTTTTAGGAAGACAGACACATGACCCAGTTACTCCAGAATATGAGAAAGTTGAAAATAAATTTATTCCAGAGAACATTATTCTAGTGTACATGTTGTGTCCCATCCCACCATCAGCTTTGCTCTGGGTGCATCTACATGAGACGTTTACCCTGGAGTAGTCTAATTAGCTCTGCAGTAAACATCTTGGCATCTACATGTGCAGGGCTATTAGTAAACTAATTAATTTTGCAGCAGGATAGTACTTGTAAATATAAGTACTACTCTGTTGCGGAGCTTTTTACTCCGCAGAAGCGCACATGTAGACACTGACGCAGCTTGCTGGGGCAAAAGGGTACTTCAGTGCGGGGGCTACCAGCCAGCTAGCTCTGTAATAGAGCACCTTTGTGCCCCAGCCAGCCCCTCCTCCTCACATTGAGCTGGGTCACAGCAGCCCTGGGCTGGCAGGCTGACCCCCCAGGCCTCCTGCCAGCTGGCTCTGTTCCAACCCTGTTTGATGTGCTAGGTAAATATGCACATGTAAATGCAGTGCCCAGGAGCAAGAAACTGGCACAATAAGCACCCGAGTTTATTGTATTGTATTAATATGCATGTGTAGACGTACCCTCTAAGAGCCACATGCCCAATGCAAACCAGTTCCCCCCCACCTGCTAGCAAGTCATTGTAACAGCTCCTACTTCTAGCAGTCAACTTGGCTGGGTTTATTGCATGTTTTCTCCTTACTACAGAGATGGTGTAGACTCTTACTACAAAGATTTCACTTGGGAGTAAAATCCTGGGTAAATTACTCTGAAGTAAATGTGTCATGTATCTACACAAAAAGTTATTACATTGTATTAATAAAAGTATTTGCTGAATATAATGCTCAGGGGGGAAAAAATCAGTGAATGAGAACAAGGAGACAAACACATCTATAATCTCATGTCTTCATGAAACCAAAGGATATACAGTGAAATGTAAATAGAATTGTGTGTTCCAAGGTGCAATTAAGTCTTCAAAAAGTAATGCATGCTTAGGGAACAGATCCATTTTAGAAGAAAGAAAACAAGATGCCATGTTGCAAAGGGCTACTTTAACAGAAGAATGGTTTCTTCAAGTTTCTTTCTAGGTGTTGAAAAAAAATCCAGAAATACCTCAAATGATCCATGTCTGAAGTGTTGCTTATCATTTCCAAATCTGCACATTTCAGTCACAACCACTTTAGCCAGAAAGCATTAAGTAGGAAAAAGGGACACTTGTCAAAGTTATTAGGCCCAAAATTTGACACACCTTTTTATTCTTCAGTTGGTTTCCTAACCTGTATTCCCACACACTTCCAGTTCACCCTAGCTCTAATCTTACGATTTCACAAGTAGCTTAATTTCACATAAACTCACCCCGGGAAACTAATATATACATTTTAAAATCAAATCTCATTCTTGGGACATCCACTCAACATTAAATATACTCTGCAGTAATGAACTTTTTTCTAACCACAAAATGCCAAAATAGTTGTGCAAGATCAATTTTAAATGTTATACAGTAATACACCAATACAATACATGCAAATCAGACAAAGTTGTGGCAGAATATTTTGAAAATGAGTCAAATAAAAAAATATATCCCTTCTAGGGGAGTGTTGTACCTAGATATGAAGATTTTTTTTCAGAAAAAGGAATTTCCATCCTGTGAAAAACTCCAATATTTCTGCATTTGTTTTGTCCTTAATCAGGACAAAGTATAGCAATCTTAAAAATTAAAAAAACAAAGAGGAAAGTCACAGAATTTTCAATTTGGAAATTTTTATCAAGATGAAAAAATTTATTTCTAAAATGCTGTTTCAAAATAGACTGTCTTGTTTGTTTTTGAACTTGACTATAAATCTATAAAAAAAACTCAATGAAATATTTGCTTACAAAAGTTATGAAACTGCATAGATCATTGGGAATACTTTTTCCAATGCAATTTTTCACTGAAAAATATTTTGACAGAATATTTTCTCTCTCTTGTATTGAAAAATGCTCTTGTATTAAAGTGTTTGGCACTGGGAAAGAGTGAAAACATTTCTTTACAGATTGCACTGGTTGCCTGAGCACTGTTGGGTAGAATTCAACATATTGTTTTGACCTTTAAAACAGTAAGAGCCAAGTTCAATTCAAATTGGTAAACCAAGGGTGACATTCTATTCGTTCCTGATTGTCTGAATGTCCAGAGTTGGTCATCAACATGGCCATCTAAGTGCCAAAAATAACACTTATTATGCACAGGTTGGTATGCTATTTTTTGTACAGGTTGCTATGCTTTTTGTGCAAGGGAAGAAGGGAGTGCTTGCTTTCTCTCATTTTGCTACCATAGCATATGTCCAGTCTGAGCACATGCATATAGTTGCCCATATGCACAGGGCAACGCATCCATGGAGGTCAGAGGGGGTCCAGAACCCACTTCCCAGGTGAGTTCCCCAACTACTGCATTGTGAAGGCAAAAGAGTGACACTCATACTTGTTTTCCTTATGCGGGTCTAAGTCTAGTAATCATGGATATTGACCAACTCCACTTTTGGACAACTAATGTGGCTGCTTGTCCAGAAGGGTCTCGTGTGGGTGCTGGCTGCTACTGCACATGGGTTTGCTCATCTCTGTTTCTAGGTGTCTATGGCCAGTACTTATGTACAAGGAACATGTGTATGGGCCCTGGCTATTGCTGAGCATGCTCTGTTGTCTATGTGAACAAGGATCTGCATCCAGGAGTAGATTGCCAAGCTTTGTGTAACTGGCTTTTTCAGCACTTAGACAACCAAAAATTCCACGCAGACGACCAAATCTGGACACTTGGACAACAAGGAAGGGGACAGAATGTCACCCTAGGCCTAAATGGGAGGGAAAAATACTTTGGACAATTTAATGACATAATGCAATCCAGATTACACCCACTTCAGCCACAGAACTCAATAGGCTCATTTATTAATTTAGCATCAGAACTGTAGACTGCAAAGATTACTGGTCACATCAGTTTAGGCTTCTACACAAATACAGGAACACCCCTTTGTGAGCAGAGAGGTGCCTAACCCCTGTGCAGATGTTAGAGCAGATTTGAAACCCTTACATACATAGAAGGGCTTAATATGTTAGGCATGCTCTGAACACAAATGGCACACCACGAAAGCACTGTGTTTATTATAGAATGCACAAGGCATGGATGCTCACACTCAAAAACACTGGTGGTGCTGCCTGCCTTTTGTCAAGTAGAGCACATCTACAGGAAGTGGAAGGCCTAGGTTCAATTTCTTCTTCAGCCTGAGGGGATTCAAACCCACATTTCCTACCTACCAGAAGCTTGCCATAAACACTGGTCTGTAGAGTATTAGATATTCACCTCTCTTCCTATTGAAGCTGGGCCACTGTACCAATGAGTACCACTGGAACCAATGAGGAAGCTGGCAAAAGAGCACTGGATTCTTTAGCCTAGTAGTTACAGCACTGAGTGGGCAGAGAGATCTGAGTTCCAGTCCCATGCTCTGGATTATTTGTGATTCTTATCACTGGTTAACATAAAATTCATGAGCATAAGGTATAAGCAGACCTGGTTACACTGGGCATGTCTACAGGAGACATTTACTGCAGAGTAGACTAATTAGCTCCACACTAAACATCTTGTGTCTACATGTGCAGCCCTAGTAAACTGCAGGAAACTAATTCCAGAGCAGGGTAGTGCTTGTAAATACAAGTCCTGCTGAAGAGTTTTTTACATGTAGACACAGACGTGGCTGCCTGGGTCACAAGGGTGCTTCAGAATAAAGGTGCCATGACAGATTGATCAAATTGTGGTGAGATTCCAAAGCATATTAAAGGACACATAACTGATATTCCAAGCTTAAACAGCACTACTGAATAGAAGATGTAATGAGTAATTTAATCAATCTCTGGAAAGAAGAATAAGATGTGCTATGTGTGGCCAACAGAAAACTAAGTTAACTCCTTGCTGACTGTCACAAAATCAATAACAGGCAAAAATTGTACATCACAAATCAATCAGAAATAGATTTTGTGCATAATATATTAATGTACTAATTCAATATGAAATGCATGGCTCTTTCCCATTAATTGAAAAGTTCTTCCAGAATTTTTTTTTTAAGTTACACCATGGATATTTTGTCCTCATGTCTTTTTCTGTGCATGCATGTTTTGACTAAGAATCTTTATCATCAAGAACCAATTTTTAAAAATGGCTTATATCCTGTTTATGCTCCTTAATGAACTAAAAGCTGATGATATGCATATGCTTCATCAACACAAATGATGATTTAGAAGAGTTCTTGTGTTACACCACACAAATTGTGAGATCTTTCAGTGTATAAAGCAGCCCCAAACTTCATCAGAAAAAGTGCAGTCAGTCATTAATTCATTAAGGAATCACCCATCCATGACTGAGATTTATTAGGGAGGCTGATATTCTTCATATATCAGCAATTATTTTTATCATTATTTTCTTAATGATTATAAAAGTCCTTCATTCCCCACTCCCCCACCCCCATGAATCTACAGTAGTCTCTTTTTCAAGAAACTGGAAGACTAACACAGGGTTTAAAATGCACAATTTATTTCTTTAGCTACTATACTTCTTATCATGGAAATACTTGCCAATGTGGTTTCCATAGACAAACTTACACCCAGTGTCATCTAATTATCATGTGTATGCTAGCAAAGGATGAGCATAGCTTAGATATGGATCTGTTTTATCACTTTATTATTTCTTATCAGTGAATAAATGGCTTGAAATGCACAGCTCTACTTTGCAGATATTAATGTTGGTTTTGTTTGTTTTTCTTAAGTCCACAGGGGCCCAGGTACAAGTAGCTGGGGATATGTTGCCAAACTCAACAGAACGTGCTGTCACTATATCAGGCACTCCAGATGCCATTATTCAGTGTGTAAAACAAATCTGTGTGGTTATGCTAGAGGTAAGATAATCCTTAAAAGCATTTGCCATCCATAAAGATAATGTTTGATTTGTTTCCTTTAAATACCAGCCCCTTCTTTTTTAAACCCTGGTCTCAGAAGGGAGTGCACTCGCCAAATCTGAGTGATTTCAAGAATATGTAGAAAGGTTCTGTACATAGCTTTTTAAAGTTCTCAGTACCACCAGATCTACTTATAATGTAGAAGACCATTCTGTCACTGAAAAGTCAACAGGTCAGCTGGTTAAAAAACCTGACTTTAATCCTGTTGGAAGTTCTGAGCTATCAACATTTTATATTCACACAAATCAGAAATCAAGGATTTTTTTCCCTGAAAGAGAATATTTGAAAATGTTTCATTTCAACTGTTTCAAAACCTTTTATTCCAATAAACTGATGAAATCAATGAAAACTAAGACTGGGATGGAGCACAGAATGTATTCTAGTCCAACCCCCTGCTCGAGGTCGACGATCCCTATTTAAACCTCCTAGACAAGCGTTTGTGTAACCTCTTAAAAGATTTGGGAGCAAACTGTCACACACAGCTACCAGGCAAAATGGCTGAAACATCAAAAACACTTTGATAATGTCAGAACGTTTCATTTTTACTTTGCCTTTCAAATATTAGATAATATCATTAATATAAAAGTCTGGATGTTTTGATGACCATATTAGAGTATAACAAGAATACTAGGTTTTTATGTTATTATAATACTTGGCATGATAAAGTTGAAATGAAATGTTCTGACCTTATTGAAGTAAGACATTTCAATAAAGTGAAAATAAACTATTTCAGCCTCATCAAAAAGAAAGATTTTCATAATTTCCTGTCAAATAATAAATAACAAAATCTTAATATTTCTATAAAATGTTTCAGTTACGTTGTATCTTCATATTTGAATGAAAAATGGCTTGCATAAAAAATTTAACCACTGATGTGACATTTACCACTCTTCAATAGCTGACATCCTACATTTATTTATTCCTTAATCTAAAATAAGGACAATATTGTAGTGGTCACTACAGCGTAGTAACTGTTGGCTGTTTAATAGTCTGCCTAATTAAAATAAATGTATAAAGATTACTGTTATAATTAAGGGTGCAACAATAGAGATTTTTTGGGCCAATACTTAGTTGCTTTTTAACGAGCCATATCAGCCAATACTGATCAAATTGCTGATATGGAGCTGGGCAACTTGGAAAACAGCATCTGGCTGGTAAGTCTGGTGTGAGGGAAGGGGCAAAGGGGAAGGGAAGAGGAGTGGGGGGGGGCACATCGAAACCTCTGCGGTGAGGGAGAGAGTGGGGCTGGGGCAGGGGTAGGTGCTGCACAGCCAGAGCAAGACATGGGACAGAGCCGCGAGCAGCTCATCTGGGGACCATGGCAGGGACAGCTCCCACTGCTGCATGCACCCCAGGAGGGCATGGGGGGGCATGTGCCCCTGGATCTGTATGTGAGGCAAGGGTGTGCTGCTACTGCAGACTGGAGCTGGGGCAGCTCCGGGCTCTTCCTAGCAGGGGGCTGGGCTGGGTTGTGCCTGGGGCAGGTGGGAGCAGTCCTGGGAGGGGGACTACAGGGTGGGGGCTGCAGCTCTTGCCCCACACACAGATCCAGGGGCACACACCCCACACATAGATATGGGATGCACGCAGTAGCGGGAGCTGCCCCCCTGGTCCTCCCCAGATGAGCTGCTTATGGCTTCACCCCATGCCCCACCCCAGCTGCGCAGTGCCTGCCCCAGCCCCACTCTCTCCCTGTCTCATCGCTGGAGCCTTGATATGCCCCCAACCCATGCACCTTCCCTCACAACAGACTTACCAGTCAGACCCAGCTGCTCTGCCAGGCTGCAGTCCTGGCCGCTGCCTGCATGCTGCACTATGGCTGCGTGAATGCACGGGGCATTTATCAGGGACATTATCAGGTGCATCAGCCAATAAAAACCGATTACCGATACTGCCAATTTTCCTTATATCAGTGCCAATCCAATATGGGTCCGATGTATTGGTGCACCTCTAGTTATAATGATCAAACTCTTTCTTGCAAACTGACATTTTTCTTGCTTCTTGTAATTGCATATATGGGAAAAGAATTTTGTTTAATAAAAATATAACAATACAGAAAGAAAATATTATAAAAGTCTCAGTTTATTAGCCACTGGAATCTGGTTATGTTTGTGAGAAACTAATTGACCAGACAAAAAAAATCCTTATGTCTGAGGCTCAAGTTTAGAACATATCTTAATGGACAGAGTTTCAAACGAAGCTTAAACCTATGTATTCACTTCCCCTTTTATTCTCAGACCTTTACAGATGCAAGTAATCACAGGAGCAATTTTATACTTCTAGTTATTAGGAGGTGCAAGTGATATACTTAGTCATCTAATTATCTGCTTTGTGGATGCAGTTTCTAGTCAGATGTCTAAATAACATTGATTACATTCCTAGTTATTTTCAGAAACAAACTAGACAACTACATTTCACAATCAGAGCTAAATATTATTTTTCTGCTTGTAAAGTGAATTTTCTTTTCAAATGGACTGAAGACAGGACAAATATTATCAAGATCAGAGATAATAAAGAACAGAGAAAATATATTACCAATATGAAGCTCTTGAAGCAGACAGTAATTTAACTATATTTTTTTCTTCAAATGATAAGGAATCCAAAATATATGTGTGTTTACTGTGCTAAATGTACTTAATGTAATGTATTTCATTGATTTAAGGAATTGGGCAGTGGTTACTAATTTATTACAGCCAATAATATAATGTTAGGACATGAAATTATTATTATTTACTGTTGATTATAGGAGTGTTTTGAAGTAAGGCACAAAAAATTTTGTAGTATTTGGAAAGCCTATTTTACAGGTCTGACCCTAGGGTCATTTCCATTTTCTAGTCTTTATCTTGTAAAGAAATTCTTATGCTTTATCAAGCTCATGCTTTTACCCATAGCTGTCCATAGGGTATAGTGAATTAGGGCAACCACCCCGAGTCCCGTGCTTTGGGAGGGCCCTGTGGAGCCGGGTGGAGGGGCCACAGCCCCTCCCATGGGGCCCACCTGGAGCTGGCAGCTCAGCCCCGTACCACAGAAGCATGGAGGACCTGCCCCCCCCCTCCATTTCCAGGGGTACCACAGCCCCACGCAGTGTTAAGGGGCCCCACACAAGCTGATTTGCCCCGGGCCCTGCACCCCCCTAGGTTTGGCTCTGCTTTTACCCTTTGAGTCTAAAAAAATTAAAAGAAAAATCTCCTGCTTATTGGATGTTGAGAGTCCTTTCTTGTTCCCATTGCCATCAGTAGGAATGAGTCACAAAAATAGTGGATTTCCTCCACTATTCCTACTGAGTTGAGAGGAAGTGTCTGATTGCACAGCTTGGCCCACCTGCCTTCAATGCAAGTGACAGCAATAGCTCACTCAGAGGGACATTTTTTATTCCAGTTTTATAACAGGAAGTTCTGGTATGTCAGCTAATAAGGGGAATTTTCAAACCAAATGTATTTATCTTGAGTTACAAATTAATGCCAAGGGAGAATGTTGGATAGATTCTCCTTTAAAGACTGACAAGTTTAAAAACTGGCACCTAAATTGCTTGGATAGCTTGAAAGCTAAATTCAACACACACGCTTTGAACCTTTCCCAACATACTGCTATAACCTGCCTTGTGGTTACAGTCTGTCTATATCATGAGCATCCTAGCTGATGCCCTGTAAAGCAAGAGGAAATTTTGCTGCTGAATTCAGTAGGAGCAGGATCCAGGTCTTTGTAGAGAATACGCCAGTGACTGGCAAATGCATGCAGTTGTTTGTGTGAGCTGAGCAATGGAAAGAATGATTTTTGGAGAGTTGCTTAATTCTGCTTTTTGATTGCTTTATGTTTTTGTCTTCAGTCCCCACCCAAAGGTGCCACCATTCCCTACCGTCCCAAACCTGCCTCTGCACCTATCATTTTTGCAGGTGGGCAGGTAAGAGCAGACACCATTTTGGCTTCAGCTGGAAATCACACCGTCTTGGCCCAACCTCAGCCAGCGCCTGTTAGTTTTCAACTTTTACTCTTTCTTTTCCTGGTATAGTATTAATGTCGTTTATCCACTGTGGCTTACAGAAAAAGGAGAACATTGTGTTATAAACTTAAACTGAAAACAAGTCAAGGGCATCTTTTACACAAAGTTTATTTACTATTATTGAATAAATTGCTGGAACTTGTATCCCGTTCATTTCAGCCGTATCCCTGGCCCTATGGGGTGTTCTTTTCTTTATGTGTTGCACTAAATATATCATCAGACTTGATGTTCCAAGAACTTGTCACATAGCTGCATCAGGAATATTTTGGCTTTACATGAGATTATAAGGCTCTCGTTTGCTACAGAGAACAGTGGAAAAGAACAAAATTATGGCATTTGCTATTTTAACAAGGTTTAAAATTAACCTCTCTTCCTTAACTATTTAATAAATGGCAGAAAATCAGATACGCATTCAGTGAGACAAAACGTTATATTTAATTTTAAAAATTCATTGTTTTGTGGCCATATAGGCTACAAATAAGTGTTGCATTTCTTCCAGGAGAAACCATTTTATCTTTGGACAAAGCATGACCATTCAGATGTCTAGGTCCATTGTCCTTAAAAAGGGTCACTGAATAAGAAGTATTAACAGTGTCCCCCAAGACATCACAAAGTACATCTGTACAGTTGTCCTAGAATTGAATCAGAAGGGCAATGTGTGTACATGCCAATCCCAAAACTTTTTTGTTCTGGTACAAACACAGATACAGCTCATCCTAACACAATGCAACATCTGTTCCTTGCCATAAACAGATATATATAAGTTAAGGACTGAGCAGCTTTGAGCAAAACTTACCAAATTATAATTTGCTATGATGTTTTTGCTCCAGAAATGCTCTTAGCATTTTGAAATTCTAATAATTTTAATAGTTTGTAGGGCCAAGTCATGAGTTCCTGAGAAAAATATACGTAAAAGAAATACTGTTTCTCTTTATTTTTTATTATTTCTCTGTTTATAGTTTTAGTGTTTGCAGGTCTGGTCCCCACATCTCAAAAGGACAGAGTAGAATTAGAAAAGGTACAGAGAAGGGTAACCAAAATGATCACAGACATGGTGCAGTTGCTGTACCAAGAGAGCCTAAAAAGGCTAGGACTCTGCAGTTTGAAGAGAAAAGGCTGAGTGGGGATATGACAGATGTCTATATCATGAAAAGCATGGACCAGTGAGCAGGGAACTGTTGTTCACCAAATCCCAAAATACTAAAACTAGTGGACGCCACTGAAATTGGTAGGTGGCAGGTTTAAAACTAACAAGAGAAAGCACTTTTTTATACAATATGTAGTCAACTTGTGGAATTCATTGCCACATGAAGTGGTGAAGGCAGATAGTAGAGCCAAGTTTAAATAGGGACTGCATAAATTCATGGATGATAGATCTATTAGTGGCTATTGAATAAAATGCTTGAAGATGTTTCCTCTGCTATCTCTAAACCAGTAATGATGGCTACAAGGGGAGATACTGATTAAGGGATAGATCATTCTAGAGATACCCAATTCAACGCTCTCCCTCTATAGCAACCATTTCTGCCGTTGTCAGAGACTGAATACTGGGCTAGACTGACTGTTGGTCTGACCTAGTATGGCTCCTATGTTTGACAATATTTTATTGCATTATTTTTGTTGTTATTGTTGTTATTATTGCTATTACTGTTTATGCCAATGGTGATTAGATGATGACAATAATGATTAACAATGATGATGATAATGATCATTCCTGATGTCCAAGTTGCTTCAACTGACTTTCTTCAAAGTAAAAAAACATATTTCTTAAACTAACAGAACTTAAATTGAAAAAAATTACCATGATTTGAACTCTGCTGAATGTGCAACTGCAGAGTAATTTATTACAAACAAATTTTAAGTTTATACTAAGGTGTTCTCCTTTTACAAGTATGCATGTCAGGGCTATGCCTTAGCAGTACTGTAAATGGTGTTACTTTCAAAAGCTGTCTCAGTACATAATGAATCAACTCACTAAATATGTTAAAACCAATTGCTAGAATGCCTTGAGCACTTAAAATAAGTATTTGAAATTGCATCTCATGATGTGATATAAGAAATCTCAGAATTAATCTTTAATTGTATAAAGCAAATACTAGGCAGCCAAGTGTTCTATGTTTTTCTTTGTAAGACTTAGTTCAAACAAAAAATATCTAATTCTGATATTTTAAGTGAACCAAACAGTCTCTCACTGATTAGACCAATTCTTTGGTATCTTAGAAAATGATAGAGGTGGGTTTAGCAGTGACAATGGAAAAGAGACTTTGCTTGGTTTCACTTCTAGTATCAAAATATAATATGTACAATGGTTTTGATACTGTGTTAAAGAAATCCTGGCCACGTCTACATGAGACACTAAACTTGCAGTAGCCCATGACTACTGTGCAGCAGTGTCACATGGAAGAAACCATGACATGACGCTACTGCGCAGTAGTCATGAGCTGTGCCGTCAGCGTCATGAAACAACCGTTCTTTGGCACAACTGTGCCATAACTCCAGTTACTGTGCAGTCATTTAGTACTTTTTAATACAAATACTAAATAACTGCACAGTAAGTACTGCGCAGTCAGCTTCACGTGTAGACACAGCCCCTGAGTACACATTAACACTGAAAACAAAGTATAATGGTGCTGGCAGTGATGAGTCCATCTACCCCTTCCATAAATGTCAACAGTTGTTTCTTTCATTCCCAATAGATTCTGCAAATCTAGATCAAAACACCAGAAAAATCAAACTCCTGCTATTGACAAGATGGGATTTTAAATGGGTTTTGCTGCTTTAAGTATTTCTAATACTTTTAGGTTTCTTTTTTAGTCTTGTATAATATAGTAGAGCTAAAAGGAAGATGAATACACACTGCCATGTGCCATAGCTCAAGTCCTTACTAAACTTCAGCTAAGGTAGTTGTTTAAAAAATTAATATTAATCCCATTACACCACCCCTGTTGAAAGGAAATAAAATGAAGTCTTCATGTCATTTTTCCACATACGAATTTTGTCTTTACCCTATATACCTAAAACAGGCACTTCTAGCAAGGTCTCTTGGAAGCTGGACTCAGCCTTGGGCAACCTCTCACAACAATCTCATTGACTTCACAGATTGTAAATTTGGACCAATTTTTGCCCCAGGCAATTATTCCTGCCCTGACTAAAGTCAACAGCCAAATTACCACTGACTTCACTGGGAACAGGATAATACCCCCATGTTCCTAAATTAATGGGACTCTTTGACCAAGTGACTAATGAATTATTTATTTATTATTTGTGTTCCAGTAGCTCCTAAAATGCACTTGGTAAATTCCAAGAAAGGCCATGGTCCCTTCCCTGGAGAGTTAGACCATCTGAAGTGCACTCTTTCTACTGCATTTGAAGTAGAACTAGATTCAGACTAAACACCTCTGACTTAAGCTAGTAAGTCAAAGCAGTGCTTTTCCAAATTATCTGCCCACAAAAATAGGTTCCCCCTTATTTAAGCATGACATCAATGGGACCATTTGCATGTCTAATGATAAGTACGTGCTTACAGCTCCAACTCAGCAAGCAATCGTTTGGCAAAGCATTCAAGCA